>NC_072433.2:63767500-65247500 GCF_028878055.3 Symphalangus syndactylus
AACTCTTTTTGTAAGCCTGACAAATGTTTTAGGTTTTGAGAGTCACAAAGTGTCTGCTCCAACTACTCAACTCTACTGTTGTAGCACAAGAGCAGGCATAGATAACACGTAAACAAATTGATAGGGCTCTGTTCCTATAAAGCTGTACTTAAAAAACAGACAGTGGACCAGACTTGGCCTGCAGCATGCAGTTTACCAACCCCTGATCTGGGGATACCCCTAGTAGTGGAATGCTGGATCAAAGGGTTGGCTCATTGTGTTAATCCCTTTGAGCTGCTATAACAAAATGCTACAAAGTGGGTGGCTTATAAATAAGAGCAATGTATTTCTTGCAGTCCTAAAGGCTGGGAAGTCCAAGATCAAGGTCCCAGCAGATTAGGTCCCAGTGCCTGATGAGGGCCTGCTTTCCGGTTTGGTTCATAGATGATGTCCTCCTGCTGTGTTTTCACTTGGTGGAAGAGGTGAGGGGAGTGCCCTTGGACCTCTTTTATAGGGCACTAATCCCATTCATGAGGGTTCCACCCTCATGACCTAATCACCTCTGAAAAGGACCCATCTCCTAATCCCATCATCTTGGGGTTAGGATTTCAACATATGAATCGGGGCAGGGGAGTGGGGTTAGGCACAATCAGACCACAGCACCTGTCTTCAAATAAAATAAAAAATGCAAAAGTGTTCTACAAGGTGGTTGTGCCATTTTACATTCCCACCAGCAGCATATGAGAGTTCCTATTGCTCTATATTCATACCAAGTCTCATGTTGAAATGTGATCCCCATTGTTGGAGGTGGGGCCTGGTGGGAGGTGTCTGGGTTGTAAGGGAAGATCCATCATGAATGGCTTGGTGCCATCCTTGCAGTAATGAGTGAGTTCTTATTCTTAGTTCCCATGAGAACTGGCTGTTGAAAAAAGCCTGGCATCTTCTCCTTCTCTCTCCTCCCTTCTCTTGCCATGCAATCTCTGCACACACCTGCTCTCGTTTGCTTTCACCATAAGTGGAAGCAGCCTGAGGCCCTCACCAACAGCAGATGCTGCACCATGCTTCTTATATAGCCTGTGGAACCATAAGCCAAGTAAATCTCTCTTCCTTATAAATTAGCCAGCCTCTGGTATTCCTTTATAGTACCACTAAACAAACTAAGACACTTGGTATCATCACTCTATTTGATCTTTACAAACTGGTGGGTACGTGCTGGTATGATTTACCTTTTATGGTCTGGGATCAAAATTCTGTCCATAACAAGCTGGGTGTGGTAGTTCACACCTGTAATCCCAGCACTTTGGGAGGCCGAGGCGGGCAGACCACTTGAGGTCAAGAGTTTGAGATCAGCCTGGCCAACGTGGTGAAACCGTCTCTACTTAAAATACAAATATTAGCTGGGCTTGGTGGTGCACACCTATAGTCCCAGTAACTCAGAAGGCTGAGGTGGGAGAATTGCTTGAACCCAGGAGGCGGAGGTTGCACTGCATTATGGGTGACAGAGCAAAATTCCATCTCAAAAAAAAAAATTCTGTGCATAACAAAGCTGTTCCCACTCTCTTGATTTCTAACGTGCTGTCTCATCCAGCAGAGCCATGGGGAGAATGGCAGCTGCCATATCAGAGACCTGCAATGAACTATGATTGTGCTCATCTGCACCCAGCAGCACATGATCCATCAGTTGCTCCAGAATCACCTTGGAGCATCAAAATAGGAATTCTGGGATCCCATCCTGCAAGATTAATTGAGCAAGTGGGGGCCAGGCATCCACATTCATACAAAAGTTCCTCAGGAAATCCTGCTACACGGCAGTTTGAGACACCCTGGTCCAGAGCTTCTGACTGTGTGTCTTAGGAGAGGAAGCTGAGAACTGCATTCAGGGACCAGTGGCCTACAAGACTAAGCATGTGACCCCCTCACCAACATATCTTATTGCACAAGGACTTAAGGCAAGGGAAAGGCTCTCTAAACCCCAGTTAGTGAGGGAGGCACAATAAGGGGGAGACTACTTCCTCTGTAATTCTTAAACAGTAAGCTTATGTTTTACTCCTAGTAACCTCTTTGGTATTTTTTTTTTTTTTTTTTTTGAGACAGAGTCTTGCTCTGTCACCCAGAATGGAATGCAATGGAGAGATCTTGGCTCACTGCAACCTCCACCTCCCAGGTTCAAGCAATTCTTCTGCCTCAGCCTCCCAAGTAGCTGGGATTATAGGCGTCTGTCACCACGCCTGGCTAATTTTTTTTTTTTTAGTAGAATCGGAGTTTCACCATGTTGGCCAGGCTGGTCTGCAACTCCTGACCTCAAGTGATCTGCCCGCCTTGGCCTCCCAAACTGCTGGGATTATAGGTGTGAGCCACTGCACCAGGCCATATATATATTTTTTTTAATACAGAATTTCACTCTTGTTGCCCAGGCTGGAGTGCAATCTCGGCTCACTGCAACTTCCGCCTCCCAGGTTCAATCAATTCTGCTGCCTCAGCCTCCTGTGTAGCTGGGATTATAGGCATGTACCACCACACCCAGCAAAATTTTGTATTTTTAGTAGAAATGGGGTTTCACCACGTTGGCCAGGCTGGTCTCAAACTCCTGACCTCAGGTGATCTGCCTGCCTTGGCCTCCCAAAGTGCTGGGATTACAGGTGTAAGACATCGTGCCTGGCTGTATATATATATATATATATATATATATATATATATATATATTTTTTTTTTTAGACAGAATTTTGCTCCTGTCACCCAGGCTGGAGTGCAATGGTGCAATCTTGGCTCACTGAAACCTCCGCCTCCCAGGTTCAAGCGATTCTCCTGCTTCAGCCTTCTGAGTAGCTGGGATTACGGGCGTGCACCACCACGCCCAGCAATTTTTTGTATTTTTAGTAGAGATGGGATTTCACCATGTTGGCCAGGCTGGTACCGAACTCCTGACCTCAGGTGATCTGCCCACCTTGGCCTCCCAAAGTGCTGGTATTTGGTATTTTTTTAATTCATGCTCTAAATATGTATTTTATTTCTATGTCTATCCACAATCTAAGAAATAGCAGCTCCAACTGAATCAAACATCAGAATCATATCACATAAACTTTTTTCCTTTGTAAAATTATATTAAAAGTAATGCCAGAATTTTCCCATCAAAACAACAACAAACTCATCTTACCTTTTTCAGATCCCATAAACAGATTCTGCAGAGACATAAAATTCATTAATATTTTAAAAATCTAAGGCAGTATGTTCACTGTTTTCCAACAAAGCCATTTACATACCCAAGAGAAAGAAATATATATTCAAAGAAGGAAAATACAGTCACTAAAAACCACTGGAGATTCAAATTTCTACTCAAGTCAGGGCTCTCAAAGGCAGCAGACAAATACTAAAATTTTTGATATGCCAGCAGAGTCACATAATAGAACTATTTTTAACCTACTCTGCATCAGGGTTTATCACCCTCTACACTATCGTCATTTGAGGCCAGATAACTTTTTGTGGGAGATTAATTCTGTGTACCGTTGGATGTTTAGCCGCATCTCTGGCCTCCCCCCAATAAATCTCAGTACCACCCCCACAACTGTGACAGTCAAAAATGTCTCTAGATATTGCCAAATGATGACCCAGGGGTAAAAATTACTCCTGGTTGAGAATCACTGCTCTAAGTTAACTCTGTACAGTTAAAAAAAAAAAAGACTCAATTTAAATAGTCCAGCAATTCTGCCTGTCATTCTGTTCAATGAGTGTTCTGCTACCCTGGGAGGAAAAAATGAAGAGAAGAGGCATTGTGGCCAAGCGTTCCCCGTGGCCTGCCGAGTTCACTGCTTCCTCCAGGGCACAGGCCCATTTGTAGATGGACACGCTGCTACATTTCTCAGCCTCCCTGCATCTACGCGTGGCCCATGACCACACCTTCAAGACAAATGTAACTGAAAGTGTTGGGGGACCCCAAGAAGTCTTGCTAAATGGGAGGGGGCGCATCTTTCTTTCCCTTTCCTCCCTCTGTCTACCAACATGAATGTGAGGCAACACTCAACACAGCCGAGGAGCAAGAAAGAATGTGGTGGAACCCTGATGCCTTGGAGCTGCCAAACCAGCCCTGGACTCCTCTCCTTGAGACTTTTCTCCAGTGTAAGGAGGGATACAGGTCATTCTTGTTTACAATGTTAGCAGGGACTTTAGTTCTAAGCAACTGAACCCAGTCCTAACTGACACAGGCATTAACCCGACTGCGTTGGTCTCAGCCCTCCTGAGTCTCTCCTTCCATAGCAATTTGCCAAGTGGAGGGTAAGCTAAGTGTCTCGAGGCCGAAGCCAACTACTTCACCTAATGGCCATCCAGAGAAACAGTGAATTTCCAGCTCCAGGAGAAAACCCCGCTATGTGGGACTTACTGAGTGACACCTTTCTCCTCCAGTGTTGTGCTCTCCTTCCTTAATTCATTTTTAAAATTAATTAATTAATTAATTATTTTCGAGACAGGGTCTCACTCTGTCACCAAGGCTGGAGTGCAGTGGCGTGATCTCTGCTCAATGCAACCTCCACTTCCCGGGTTCAAGCAATTCTCATGCCTCAACCTCCCGAGTAGCTAGGATTACAGGTGCCCATCACCACACCCAGCTAATTTTTTTAGTAGAGACGGGGTTTCACTATGTTGGCCAGGCTGGTCTCGAACTCCTGACCTCAAGTGATCTGGCCACCTTGGCCTCCCAAAGTGCTGGGATAACAGGCGTGAGCCACCGTGCCCGACCTCCTCCCTTCATAATTCAAACCTCCTCCAAAGACAAGACTCTGCTGTTCTGATTCTTTCTCTGGCCTGTGCCACATCCCTGATGCTTAACATATTTTTTTGGGAAACCTGTCAGCACATTTTTCTGCCAACAACACTGACATACTACGTGAAGCCTTATATGTGAGCTTTTAAGAGAAGTAGAAAAATAAATAAATAAGTGAAACTTACAGAGCCCAGGAGTTGAAGCAACATAACAAAAAGAAATTACTACTAACTCCAAAGTAGACCCCGGGAGAGGGTCTCCGGGTACTCACAATAGACAGCTTCTCAGTAGTGGTATACCGGGCAAGGATTTCTCCCCGTTTGTTGGCCCAAGGCTCAAAATCCAATCCTACAACGGAGTTATCATCTCTATCACGTTTCTTTCTGCAGCTGTCCTAAAGAAAGGCAAGATAATCTCTTTAGCAGCAATATCATTTTAATCTTTAAATATATACATATATAAATAGAAGGCAGATAGTCCTTTACTGTGGAATAAAAGAGACCTGTCTCAAGGTTTACTATCATAAAAAAAATTACAGCGCCAGGCATGGTGGCTCATACCTGTAATCCCAGCACTTTGGGAGGCCAAGGTGGATGGATCACTTGAGGGCAGGGGTTTAACACCAGCCTGGCCAACATGGTAAAACCCCATCTGTACTAAAAATACAAAAATTAGCCAGGTGAATGCCTGTAGTCCCAGCTACTCAGGAGGCTGAGGCAGGAGAATCGCTTGAACCTGGAAGGCAGAGGTTGCAGTGAGCCAAGATTGCACCACTGCACTCCAGTCTGAGTGACAGAGCAAGACTCTATCTCAAAAAAAAAAAAAAAAAAATTTCAGGCCATTTCATCACAAATGGACAATAAACATATCAAAAAATGCTCAAACTCATTACAAATTAAGGAAAGGATAGTTGGAAAAGACCACTTTTTCAACTATCAGAATGTCAGAGTTAAAATGCTGGCTGATGTCAGGCTAGCACGGATGCAGGGAAACAGGCCCTCTTCAACATCACTGGTGGAAATACAGACTGGTTAACTCCTTTTGGAGGACAATTTGGTGATAGCCATCAAAACCTTAAATACACATTGCCTTATGCCAGCAAAGAGACGGAGTCTCGCTCTGTCGCCCAGGCTGGAGTGCAGAGGCGTGATCTCTGTTCACTGCAATCTCCGCCTCCCCGGTTCAAGCGATTCCCCTGTCTCAGCCTCCCGAGTAGCTGGGA
Organism: Symphalangus syndactylus; assembly: GCF_028878055.3. NCBI lineage: Eukaryota > Metazoa > Chordata > Mammalia > Primates > Hylobatidae > Symphalangus > Symphalangus syndactylus. The sequence goes on from NC_072433.2 coordinate 63,773,458, forward strand.
TTACAGGTGCGTGCCACCACGCCCAACTAATTTTTGTATTTTTAGTAGAGATGTTGTTTCACCACGTTGGTCTGGCTGGTCTCGAACTCCTGACCTCGTGATCCGCCCGCCTCAGCCTCCCAAAGTGCTGGGATTACAGGCGTGAGCCACTGTGCCTGGCCAACCAGCAAAGAACTTCTAGGAAGCTATCCTGCAGAAATCCTTGCAGACGTGCACCAAGATGTGTGTATGTTCGAGACACATGGTGCACTGCTGTTTGTACCAGCAAAACCCAGAAACTATCTGGGATATCCTCTATCTGATGGATACATCAGTAGGAGAATGGCAAATTAAAGTAGGTAAATCCAGTCTTTAGAATACAATACGGCTGGTCAAAATAATAAGGTTGTTCTAAATGTACTAACATGGATAGTTCTCCAAGACATATGATCAAGTTAAAAAAAAAAAAAAAAAAACTTGGCTGGGCGGCATGGCTCAAACCTGTAATCCCAGCACTTTGGGAGGCCAATGTGGGCAGATCACCTGAGGTTAGGAGTTCGAGACTAGCCTGGCCAATGTGACGAAATCTTGTCTCTACAAAAAATACAAAAATTAGCTGGGTGTGGTGGCACATGCCTGTAATCCCAGCTACCAGGGAGGCTGAGGCAGGAGAATCACTTGAACCCAGGAGACAGAGGTCACGGTGAGCCAAGATCGTGCCACTGCACTCCAGCCTGGGCAACAGAATGAGACTCCGTCTCAAAAAAAATAAAGAAAATTTAAAAAATTAAATTAAAAAAAAGAAAAAGTTGTGGGGTGCAGTGGCTCAGGCCTGTAATCCCAGCACTCTGGTAGGCCAAGGCAGGAGGATTGCTTGCACCCAGGAGTTTGAGACCAGCTTTGGCAACACAGTGAGACCCTGACTCTACCAAAAAATCCAAAATTAGCCGAGCGCGGTGGCGCACACCTGAAGTCCCAGCTGCTTGAGAGGCTGAGGCAGGGGGATTGTTTGAGCCCAGGAGTTTAAGGTTGCAGCCAGCTATGATTATGCCACTGCAGTCCAGCCTAGGCAACAGAGCAAGACTATCTCCAAAAAAACAAGTCACAAAACAGCAGTTCCATTTATGTAACAATGGTAAATAATATATGAAACACAGGCCGGGCGCAGTGGCTCATGCCTGTAATCCCAGGACTTTGGGAGGCCGAGGTGGGTGGATCACGAGGTCAGGAGTTCGAAACCAGCCTGGCCAACATAGTGAAACCCCGTCTCTACTAAAAATACAAAAATTAGCTGGGCGTGGTGGCACGTGCCTGTAGTCCCAGCCACTCGGGAGGCTGAGGCAGGAGAATCACTTGAACCCGGGAGGTGGAGGCTGCAGTGAGCCGAGATAACCCCACTGCACACCAGCCCAGGTGACAGTGTGAGACTTCATCTCAAAAAAAGAAAAAAATATGAAACACAACATAAGATGATGATTGAGAGCATGTATTCTGAAGTCAGACTGGCCGGGTTTGAATCCCAACTTGGATGTGACTTGATATCTCTATCCCTCCATGGCTGCCTCTTTAATGAGGATTCCAATACCTCTCACAAGGTAGTAAGAGAACCAAATACGAAATGCACTCCGAAAAAATGCCTGCCATGCAGTAAGTTGATGCTGTAATTATTTATATATGAGTATGTATGGGAATGCTCAGAAACTGCTGTCGGAAGTATCTGTGAAAATACAGGGGGAAAGCTATGGAAGAAGACACATTACAGCCATCATTCTCACAACCGCCAGGGTGGAGACTGGAATGAGGATTGCTCTACGTGACTTTATCTGTAGTGTCTGACTTTTTCACATCAAAATGAGTGATTTACTTATGTAATTATGTAAAAAGATTTATAAGAAGAATAAAATTAAAATTAAAAATAAATTTTAAGAGCCAGGTACAGTGGCTCATGCCTGTAATCCCAGCGCTTTGGGAGGCTGAGGCAGGTGGATCACTTGAGCTCAAGAGTTCCAGACCAGCCTGGCCGACATGATGAAACCCCATCTCTACCAAAAACACAAAAATTAGCTGGGCGTGGTGGTGCATGCCTGTCCCAGCAATTCAACAGGCTGAGGTGGGAGAATTGCTTGAACCCGGAGGCAGAGGCTGCAGTGAGATCGCACCACTGCACTCCAGTTTGGGTGACACAGCAAGGCTATCTCAAAAGAAATTAAATTAAATTAAAAAATAAAAATAAATTTTTAAATGCTTTCAAACAAAAAAGAAAAAGATTTTACAGAGCTACACCAATCTCTCATGTCTGGATGACCTGAACTGTTCCAACCAGAATGTACCGTGTGCATTACTTGTGCAACTTAAAAAAGGGGAAGAAGCTTTAGGAGGCTCAGGTGGGAGGATCGCTTGAGGCTTGGAGTACGAGACCACCCTGGGCAACACAGCAAGACCCCGCCTCTACAACAAAATAAAAAATTAATCAGGCACAGTAGTGCGTACCTATAATCCCAGCTATTCAGGAGGGTGAGGTGGGAGAATTGCCTGAGCCCTGGAGTTGGAGGCTGCAGTGAGCCATGACCACACCACTGCACTCCAGCCTGGGTGACAGAGTGAGACTCTGTCTCTTAGGGGAAAAAAAAGGGTAGGGCACGAGAAAACCACCCATTCCTGCACCCACAAAACCAACCCCCACTGGACGACCATGGCCAGGGTGCATTACCGTGGCAGCTGCCAAGGCTGCGGGGTCAGCAGTGGCTGCAAACATGGAGAGGGGGTCAGTCCCATCGAGGACGCTGCTCAGCGGGTCCACCACGGAGCTGGAGGAGGAGGAGGACGTGGAAGAAGTGCTTCCTTTCCGGTTCACTTTCTTTGTCTTTGACTCTGTGACCTGTAAGGAAAATTTCTGGAGGTAAAACAGAGCTCCCACAACTCTCCCCAGTGAAACACTCCAGTGGGTACTTTCCTCCCATTCTGGTAGTTGAATGGATGGTTCATTTGCAGCAGAGACTTATCCATCTGCAGGGGATGCTTAGTTTTTGTGACAAATGGACATGACTCAGGATCACAGCTGTCAAGGAAGGGAAAGTGGGAAGTTAAGGTTAGGAAGTGTTAAAGAAATTAATTGAGAGGTCACTGGACTGAGATGGCTACAGCACCTGGGGTTGCCTATGCAGCAAACCAAAATCCAACTCAATATAAGTAGCAAAATGGAACTTAAGCTTAATCAGTTGCAAATCGCCACCTACCCGCTAACTAGAGACTACCAATCAAAACTGACAACTAACCTCTAAGCAGGGAATTTCTACTTTAACCAGGTACTTTTTCTTGTCTTTCTCCCTTGAACACCTCATAAAAGTTAAGTTTTCTGCTGGGTGCAATGGCTCATGCCTGTATCCCAACACTTTGGGATGCTGAGGCAGGAGGATCACTTGAAGCCAGGCGTTTGAGACCAGCCTGGGCAACATGGCGAAATCCTATCTCTACAAAAGATACGAAAATAATCCAGGTGTGGTGGTACATGCCTGTGGTCCCAGCTACTCAGAAGGCTGAAGTGGGAGGACGGCTGGAACCCAGGAGGTGGAGGTTGCAGTGAGCCGAGATTGTACCACTGCACTCCAAGCTGTTAAATTTATGTGGTCTCTGCCCCCAGTTCCTCCCACAGAGCTCCTAATACCCTGGGAGATTTCCTGGGTGATAGGAGCATCTTATGTCCTAATAAGGTGACTCCCGATGGGCTCCTGCAGAGCTTCAGGATGGGGTCTGGTCACCAGAAAGACCAAGCCATGATTAGAAGCTTGGAGCTTTCAGCCCCATTCCCCATCCTTCGTGAAGGTGAGAGGGCTGGAGACTGAATTAATAATCAATCATGCCTATGCAATGATGCCTCAAAAAAAAAAAAAAAAAATGGAGTTTCGGGAGGCAGAGGTTGCAGTGAGCTGAGATTGTGCCATTGCACTCCAGCTGGGCGATACAGTGAGACCCTGTCTCAAAAAAAAAAAAAAAAATGGGGTTTGAAGAGCTTCCGGGTAGGTGAACAAGAACACATCGAGGTACCTGGAGGGGACATGAAAGCTCTGTGCACCCCTTCCCCTGGGCCTCACCCTACATACCACTTCATCTGGCTGTTCATCTGTATTCTTTGTATATCCTTAATAATAAACTGGTAAGTATAAGTAAATGTTTCCCTAGTTCTGTGAGCCATTATAGCAAATTATTGAACATGAGGGAGGGAGGCATGGGAACTCCCAACGTGTAGCAAAGTTGGAGTTTCTGAAGTGAAGATGTCTTTTTTTCTTTTTTTTGGAGACAAGGTCTCGCTTTGTCACTAAGCCTGGAGTGCAATGGTGTGATCACGGTTCACTGTACCCTCGACATCCTGGGCACAAGCAATCTTCCTGCCTCAGCCTCCCGAGTAGCTGGGACTACAAGCACACTATCACACTCTGCTAATTTTTTTTTTACTTTTTGTAGAGGTGGGGTATCACTATGTTGCCCAGGCTGGTCTCGAACTGGGCCCAAGGGATCCTCCCATCTAGCATCCCAAAGTGCTGGGATTACAGGCATGAGCCACCACACTGGGCCAGGGCTGTCTCACTGAGGACCCTGCCCTCAAACCTGTCGAGTCAGATGCTAATTGCTGGTGACAGCTGCCTGAATGGAGTTGAACTGCAGTTTAGAGGAGGGAGAGAAGCACCTCCCATTGGGGTACATTTGCTGTTTTTGTCTGCCTGGCACCCATTCCTCCACCTCACAGGCTTAATATTTAATACTCCAATTTTTATTTGAGAAAACATCTCTCCCCCACACTCAGTTCCTACAGGCCTGGTGCGGTGAACTCTGTTCTCAGTTCCCAAGGTGAGCATTAGACCTACCCCAATCTATCAACTTATCCTATACAGCAGGTCACCAATGCTGGTTCAGGGTAGAGCGCATAACAAAACTGGGTCAATGAAAACTGCTCGAGAAAAGCATTTTCCTGCTGCCAATGTTGCTAACCTAACAGGATAGGCCTGGAGCTGTAGCAGCTCTTCTCAGCTATTCTGTTATGGTATGGGTGTTAAATCAAATTTAGCCTAAAGCTGTCTCCTTATGTATTTTAAGTTTGGCCTAAATTTTCCCTGCACATAGTGAACTATAACCTCACTGGACATGTAAACAGAGTGTAACCTACCCTTGTGCCAATCACCAAGTTCTGGCCAATTAAAGGGGGCCAACTGGGCCAGGCACAGTGGCTCACACCTGTAATCCCAGCACTTGGGGAGGCTGAGGCAGGCGGATCACCTGAGGTCAGGAGTTTGAGACCAGCCTGGCCAACATGGTGAAACTGTGTCTCTACTAAAAAGACAAAAAAATTAGCCAGGCATGGTGGCGGGCGCCTGTAGTCCCAGCTACTTGGGAGGCTGAAGCAGGAGAATCGCTTGAACCCGGGAGGCAGAGGTTGCAGTGAGTTGAGATGGTGCCACTGCACTCCAGCCTGGGCAAGAGTGAAACTCCGTCTCAAAAAAAAGAAAAAAAAAGGGGGGGGGGGGCAACTGTTCAAATTGGGTTCAAATAAGGCAAATGCTGAACTGTAACCGATCCGGCTGTTTCTGTACCTCACTTCTATTTTCTGAATGTCACTTTCCTTTTTGTGTGCATAAATCTTCTTCTACCACGTAACTGTGCTGGAGCCTCTCTGAACCTACTCTGGCTCAGGAGGCTGCCCGATTCATGAATTACTCTTTGCTTAATTAAGCTCCATTAAATTTAATTTGGCTGAGAATTTTCTTTTTATTTTTTTGAGATGGAGTCTCTCTCTGTTGCCCAGGATGGAGGGCAGTGGTGTGATCTCGGCTCACTGCAACCTCTGCCTCCTGGGTTTAAGTGATTCTCCTGCCTTAGTCTCCTGAGCAGCTGGGACTACAGGCACACGCCACTATGCCCAGCTAATTTTTGTATTTTTAGTAGAGATGGGGTTTTGCCATGTTGGCCAGGCTGGTCTCGAACTCCTAACCTCAGGTGATCCACCCGCTTCAGCCTCCCAAAGTGCTGAAATTATGGGTGTGAGGCATGGAGCCCGGCCAAGAATTTTCTTTTAACATGGGGAATGGGCACCTGAGAATGAACGCCAACTGTGGCTATGCTGAGGTCACCCACAGCCACACAACAGCATGGGGACTGAAGGGGTCCTGGGAGGCTGAGTCTCAGTCTTGGGGTCTTCTGCTTTATGCAATCATCTCCATACATTCCCAGAGCCTCCATGCTGACAATCACATCTTCTCTTCTCCCCAACATGACAACCATGTAGTTCCTATTACTTGCTAATAAGACAGTACCAACCTGGCAGAGAGGAACTGCCAAGCCTCTTGCCTGCTTTTGTTTTATTTTTTAAATAAACCCACAGATAGACTAAGATGCTATTCAGGACAGCATTCTCTGCTGGCAATTAGAGTGACTCTTACATTACAAATACAAAAATTAAAAGTCAAGATACATTTTGTTGACACAGCCAAATCAGGAACAAAGTCATCCCATTCACTTGGTGACCTCACTAAGGAGGAAGGAAGGGAGTAAAAAATGGTGCTAGGCGAGGCCAATATTACAAAAAAGAGGCAGTGAACAAAGTGGTTGATTTAAATATGCAGGCCAGGTGAGGTGGCTCACTCCTGTAATCTCAGCACTTTGGGAGGCCAAGGTGGGTGGATCACCTGAGGTCAAGGGTTCGAGACCAGCCTGGCCAACATGGCGAAACCATGTCTCTACTAAAAATTTAAAAATTAGCAAAAATTAGCCAAGAGTGATGGTGCATGCCTGTACTCCCAGCTACTTGGGAGGCTGAGGCGGGTGAATTGCTTGAACCTGGGAGGCAGAGGTTGCCATGAGCTGAGATCGCACCACTGCACTCCAGCCTGGGCTACAAAGTGATTCCATCTCAAAAATAAATCAGGCTGGGCACGGTGGCTCACAGCCGTAATCCTAGCACTTTGTGAGGCAGAGGTGGACAGACTGTCTGAGCTCAGGAGTTCGAGACCAGCCTGGGCAACATGGCGAAACCCCATCTCTACTAAAAAAATACAAAAACGTAGCCAGGCATGGTGGCGTATGCCTATAGTCCCAGCTACTCGGGAGGCTGAGGCAGGAGAATCGCTTAAACCTAGGAGACAGAGGTCAGAGGTTGCAGTGAGCCAACACAGCACTCCAGCCTGGGTGACAGAGCAAGACTCTGTCTGAAAAAAAAAAAAAATCAAATATGCAAAAGTGGCTACCACTGGCAAAACGGAAAAGACTCAGGAAGATTGTCTTTCATTTTAGGGGATAAGAATATCATTCAGAAAGACCCTTAACAAAACTTACAGTTATAGGTTTCAGAGGGTGATAGTCCCCAAACTCCAGTGGTACAGCCTCCAGTCGGCATGATGCAAATTCAGCTTTGTAGTTCCTGTTCCTGGAGTGCCTGGTAAACAGCGAAACACAGCCAATTAGTGGATGGGGGTACTTAAAACGCTAACAACTTCTGATGAGACTTCTTCAATGACGAAGTAGTTTAAGAATAGCACAATATTCCCACCAAAGTCAAAAAGAAACTACATTTAAAAACAAATTTTTTGGCCAGGCGCAGTGGCTCACACCTGTAATCCTAGCAATTTGGGCAGCCTAGGTGGGTGGATCACGTGAGGTCAGGAGTTTGAGACCAGCCTGACCAACATGGTAAAACACCATCTTTACTAAAAATACAAAAATTAGGTGGGTATGGTAGTGCATGCCTGTAATCCCAGCTACCTGGGAGGCTGATGCAGAAGAATTGCTTGAACTTGGGAGGTGGAGGTCACGGTGAACAAGATCACACCACTCCACTCCAGCCTGGGCCACAGAGCAAGACTCCATAGCAAATAAAAAACAAAACACAACATTTAAAAAAACCTGTTTGGCCAGGCGCGGTGGCTCATGCCTGTAATTCCAGCACTTTGGGAGGCTGAGGCAGGCAGATCATGAGGTCAGGAGATTGAGACCATCCTAGCTAACATGGTGAAACCCCGTCTCTACTAAAAATACAAAAAATTAGCCAGGTGTGGTGGCACATGCCTGTAATCCCAGCTACTTGGGAGGCTGAGGCAGGAGAATCGCTTGAACCCAGGAGGTAGAGGTTCCAGTGAGCCAAGATCATGCCACTGCACTCCAGCCTGGGGAAAAGAGTGAGACTCCATCTCAAAAAATAGATATATTTAAAGGTATAAAGACCTGCCAGCATACTGGACTTGTCATGCCACACACCAGAACAAAGGGAAACTCACTAAGGTTGAGAGGTGACAGCGTGCTGGCAGTCCTCACAGCCCTCGCTTGCTCTCGGCACCTCCTCTGCCTGGGCTCCCACTTTGGCGGCACTTGAGGAGCCCTTCAGCCCACCGCTGCACTGTGGGAGCCCCTTTCTGGGCTGGCCAAGGCCGGAGCCCACTCCCTCAGCTTGCAGGGAGGTGTGGAGGCTGGTGCGAGTGGGAACTGGGGCTGCGTGTGGAGCTTGCGGGCCAGCTGGAGTTCCGGGTGGGCATGGCCTTGGCGGGCCCCACACTCGGAGCAGCCAGCCGGTCCTGCCGGCCCCAGGCAATGAGGGGCTTAGCACCTGGGCCAGCGGCTGCGGAGGGTGTACCGGGTCCCCCAGCAGTGCCAGCCCACCGGCGCCGCACTCGATTTCTCACCAGGCCTTAGCTCGTGGGGCAGGGCTCCCGACCCTGTGCAGCCGGAGCCTCCCTGACGAGCGCCACCCCCTGCTCCAAGGTGCCCAGTCCCATCAACCACCCAAGGGCTGAGGAGTGCAGGCGCACGGTGCGGGACTGGCAGGCAGCTCCACCTGCAGCCGCGGTGCAGGATCCACTGGGTGAAGCCAGCTGGGCTTCTGAGTCTGGTGGGGCCTTGGAGAACCTTTATGTCTAGCTCAGGGATTGTAAATACACCAATCGGCACTCTGTATCTATTTCAAGGTTTGTAAACACACCAATCAGCACCCTGTGTCTAGCTCAGGCTTTGTGAATGCACCAATCGACACTCTGTATCTAGCTACTCTGGTGGGGCCTTGGAGAACCTTTGTGTCCATACTCTGTATCTAACTAATCTGGTGGGGACGTGGAGAACCTTTGTGTCTAGCTCAGGGATTGTAAACGCACCAATCAGCGCCCTGTCAGAACAGACCACTGGGCTCTACCAATCAGCAGGACGTGGGTGGGGCCAGATAAAAGAATAAAAGCAGGCTGCCCAGCCAGCAGTGGCAACCCGCTCGGGTCCCCTTCCACACTGTGGAAGCTTTGTTCTTTCGCTCTTTGCAATAAATCTTGCTACTGCTCACTCTTTGGGTCCATGCTGCCTTAAGAGCTGTAACACTCACCACGAAGGTCTGCAGCTTCACTCCTGAGGCCTGCGAGCCCACTAGCCCACCGGGAGGAACAAACAACTCCAGACGTGCTGCCTTAAGAGCTGTAACACTCACCGAAGGTCTGTAGCTTCACTCCTCAAGCCAGTGAGACCACGAGCCCACCAGAAGGAAGAAACTCCGAACACATCCGAACATCAAAAGGAACAAACTCCAGACGTGCCACCTTAAGAGCTCTAACACTCACCGCGAGGGTCCGCGGCTTCATTCTTGAAGTCAGACCAAGAACCCACCAACTCCGGACACAAGGTGACTCTAACACTCCTTGCCCAGCTTTCCCGCTCAGGGCATTTGTGAATTCTCAGCACAGGACAAGAGGCTGATGCCAAGCACAGGCAGCTGTGAGGCAGCAGAGCAGCTAAAAGGGCTCTAAGGAAACCTCAAAGAGCTGCACAGATAAACAGGTGTTCAGAGTTATCAAGACAGCCAGGAGGAAGAGGAGAGAGCACAGAAAAGACAGAAATCCAGCCTAGATTTCCCCTCAAGGTATTCGCCCATTGAGCTGCATAGGGCAAGAGAAAGGAGCCGCACAGAAAGGAGATGAAGAGCTCACCATGTTTTCATTGGTTTCCTGAGGATTCAACAAGAGAAAGGATTTGTGAGCTGGAAAATAAAGGGGGAGACTGAAGCATGGAGCAGAAAAAGCACAGGAAGACAGGCAGAATTTCAAAGACACAAGCAACGTGAAGAGAAGGCCTAACACACGTATGACTGGAATCCCAAAGAGGAGGAGAGAGAGAATGTGCAAGAACAGTCTCTGAAGAGATAACAGGTGAAACTTTTCCAAAACCAAAGAAAGACATCAAGCTACAGACTCAAGAAACATTTGTGGCCCAAGCAGGACGAGTACAAAAGCAAATAAACAAAACACACTTGGAGCCTTTATAGTAAAATGTATAGAAACCAAACAGAATTTTTCCTTTTCCTTTTTTTTTTTTTTTAAGTTTTTTTGAGAGATGGCGTCTTCCTATGTTGCCCAGGCTGGTCTTAAACTCCTGAGCCCAAGTGATCCTCCTGCCTCAGCCTCCCAAAGTGCCGGGATTACAGGCATGAGCCACCATGCCCAGCCTTCTTTGAGCATTTTAAAGATACGGTCCCTGTGTCTTCTGTGCTCATCTTTGTGCTGCAATAATAGTCTTATTGTTGCTCCTTTGAAAATAAAGTATCCGTTTTCCTTTTAAGAAATTCTCCGCCAGGCATGGTGGCTCACACCTATAATCCCAGCACTTTGGGAGGTACAGATGATGGACTGCTTGAGCCCAGGAGTTTGAAACCAGCCTGGGCAACATGGCGAAACCCCATCTCTACAAAACAAATAAATAAATTTGCTGGGTGTGGTGGTGTGTGCCTGTAGTCCCAGCTATTCTAGAGGCTGAGGTGGAAGGATCGCTTGAATCCAGGAGCTCAAAACTGCGATGAGCTATAATCGCACCACTGCACTCCATCCTGGGCAACAGAATGAGTCCCTCTCTCTTAAAAAGAAAAAAATCTGAAGGAGAGGAATATGGGAGCAGGGGGAAGGCAGAAAATGTTTTTAAATGATTGTCTTTACATTTCTTAATCTCTATTACAAAGATCTGAGAATTTAATTTCATAGGTTATAGTTAAAAAATTTTTTTAACTCACATACTTAACCAAATTGTTTATGCAATGTGTGTATCCACATATAATTTTAAAAGCTACCATAGTCATAGAACGTCAGGGCCACAAAGTCATAGACAAGTTAACCCATTTGACCCCTTTCTCATCTCCTCCATTGACTCTACAAGCAGGAGAACATCTCAGCCAGTACAGAAAGTGACAAAGTCTCTCCTTGACCAAACTCTGGGCAGGTTCCTCTGAGTTCTCCCCAGCTAGTGCTCAGCTATTGGGTTTCCACGTTTGTTTTTGCACCGCCCAGTTTTAGCAAGAATTCTGTCAAGCTGATTGAGCCAGAATCCCCCTCCATATCCAGTTGCCCTCAATATCTGATCAAATTCTTCTTCTACCCATACTTGGCTATAAATTCCCACTATTCCTTGTTGCATTAGGAGCTGAGGCCAATCTCTGTCCCCTATTGCAAAACCCCACTATAGAAGCCCCCCGGAATAAAGCCTGTCTCATTTCCTTTAACAAGCACCATGAATAATTTTTTTTTGTTTTTGTTTTTGTTTGACATAAGAGTCTCGCTGGAGTGCAGTGGTGCGATCTCAGCTCACTGCAACCTCCGCATCTCAGGTTTAAGCCATCCTCCTGCCTCAGCCTCCTGAGTAGCTGGGACCATAGGCACACCCCCACACCTGGCTAATTTTTGTATTTTTTATTAGAAACGGGGTTTCACCATGTTGGCCAAGCTGGTCCCGAACTCCTGACCTCAGGTGATCTGCCTGCCTCAGTCTCCCAAACTGCTGGGATTAGAAACGTGAGCCACTGAGCCCGGCCAATAGTTTTTCTTTAACAAAAGACATGTGCACTTCGCATTTGTAAAATATCACATCCCAGAAAAACAGCTTTTCTGGGCACATGGGACAATTCTTGTCTCCCCCAACCCACTTTAGGGAAAGAAGAACCTCAGAGAGCACAGGGACTTTCCTTGGCCTCCAAGTCCCTTAAATTCATCCCCCCGCCGCACCTTCTGCTCCCATTTAGATTCCCAACTTCATTAACCTTTGTATGAAATACTAGCACCCCAGATCTAATTGTGCTGTACAACTAGTCAGCTTTACCCAATATCCTCCATTAACCCAGAAACCCAAGCCAGCACAAACGAATTGAGCTCCCATGTCATTTCATTTCAATCCTTTCTAAATGAACTCGGCTTTGAGTGTAGGAAAGGAGGAGAAAGGCTGGTTGACAATAATAAGCCAGTTCTACTTTCATTTTATTTTTTGAGGCGGAGTCTCACTCTGTCGCCCAGGCTGGAGTACAGTGGTGCGATCTCCACTCAGTGCAAGCTCCGCCTCCCGGGTTCACGCCATTCTCCTGCCTCAGCCTCCCGAGTAGCTGGGACTACAGGTGCCCGCCACCACGCCTGGCTAATTTTTTTGTATTTTTAGTAGAGACGGGGGTTTCACCGTGTTAGCCAGGATGGTCTCGATCTCCCGACCTCGTGATCTGCCCGCCTCAGCTTCCCAAAGTGCTGGGATTACAGGCGTGAGCCACCGCACCTGGCCCCTACTTTTATTTTTTTTTTAAGGGAAAATCCCTTTCACAATAATTTGCCTAGTCGCTCTGGGGTCATATTTACAAAATATACACTATCTTCATCTTCCAAAAGATTGCAATAGAAATCACCTATGAAATATTCCTCCAAACTCCCATCCCATCAAGGATGCTATCAGGCAATCCTCGATTTATTTAAAAAAAAAAACCACAAAGGATAAATTTGAATAAGAGTCATCAACAGTCAAGATGGAGTTTAAAACATCAAAGTATATTTTTCTTCTTTTCAAATCACTTTTTTTTCCTTTTTTTGAGACACAGTCTTGCTTTTTCCCCCAGGATGGAGTGCAGTGGCATGATCTCGGATCACTGCAACCTCTGCCTCCTGGATTCACCCAATTCTCCTGCCTCAGCCTCCCAAGTGACTGGGATTACAGTTGTGTGTCACCACGCCTTGCTAATTTTTGTATTTTTGGTAGAGACGGGCTTTTACCATTTTGGCCAGGCTGGTCTAGAACTCCCGACCTCATGTGAACCACCCACCTTGGCCTCCCAAAGTGCTGGGATTATAGGTGTGATCCACCACGCCCAGCCTCAAATGACTCTTAATTTTATCTGGTGTCAAGAAAAGTAGAATGTTGAAAGGTTCATTTAACAAAGTAGAAAATTTTATGTGACAGGAAAGTCTGTTCCAAATGTGTTTTCTGTCCCTATTAGAATTACTAACAATCAACAGCTGAGCAAATGCTAGATCGAAACAGAAATATGACTTCATATGCAACAATCAAATAACTGTTCTCATTTATTATGCACTTACTGTATACCAGGCTCTGGGCCAGCCTTTACCTCTGTTTCTTCATTTAATCAACCCAGTAAGGTAGGTACTACGCCGATTTTTCAGATGAAGAAGCTGAGGCTGTTAGAATGTTGGAAACTTGTCGAAAGCGAGAGCAGCAATAGAAACAGATTCAGTAGTTCCATAGATTATCTATAAGTCATGCTGAGAACTTTAAAATTTAAGCATATGTCTATTTCCCTTAAAAGAGCCAAGTTTTGGAACGAATTTTATTTTTTTTTAAAAGGGGGATGGTGGTGAAAAAATACTGCTTCTGGGCCGGGCACGGTGGCTCATGCCTGTAATTTACCCAGCACTTTGGGAGGCCAAGGTGGGTGGATCACCTGAGGTCAGGAGTTCGAGACCAGCCTGGCCAACATGGCAAAACCCGTTTCTACTAGAAACACAAAAAAATTAGCCAGGCATGGTCACACACACCTGTAATCCCAGATACTCGGGAGGCTGAGGCACAAGAACTGCTTGAACCCGGGAGGTGGAGGTTGCAGTGAGCCAAGATCGTGGCAGGAGAGACTACATCTCAAAAAATATATATATATATTGCTTGTGGAAATAAATCTTAAAAAAAATTTTTTTTCCTTCTGAAAGCCCACAGTAAATCATCATATTTTGATTTTCTACCACTTCTTTGATGATTTCCTCAAATTTGCTCTCTGATCCCCAAGTCTGATATTTTAAAGCATTTTCTTTTATCTCTGGGTCTTTGGTAAGGCTAACAGCGACCTCTTGTGGGCATTTTGTCAAAAATCATTCCTTTTCTTTTTGCTAACACAGTTGATAAAAACTGGTAAAAATTCCCCATAATTCCAACCCCCAGCAATGTAAAGGGCTTGTCTGGATCACTGGCACCTGCCACAGGAAAAAAGGCCACCATTTCACACCTCCACTGTTGGCTGGGCTTAGTCCTTGGCTATTCAAAGTGTGGTTCACAGATCACCAGCAATGACACCATCTGGGCGGGCTAAAATACTCCAGGCCTACAGAATCAGAATCTGCATTTTAACTAAATCCTCAGGTGGTTTATATGCACATTAAAGGTTGACAACAGCCTATTTTTAAATTATTTACCTCTGATAATATGGATACACAGAAATCCCACTATGATTAACCAAATTAATCTCCTTATACTGGAAACACCGAAATCCACTAAATGCTTTGCTCAACTATTTTAATTCTCAAATAAGTTTTTGGTTACTAATCACATAATCAGACCACACAGCTTTTTCTTCCATAATCACAATATTACCCAGCCCCCATCACCGCTACACATAAAAAAACTCTTAAAATGATGTAGAGATTCTGACTCCAAGGATTGTTTTTTTGTTTTTTGTTTTTTTTTTTTTTGAGACGGAGTCTCACTGTGTCATCCAGGCTGGAGTGCAGTGGCGCGATCTCAGCTCACTGCAGCCTCTGCCTCCTGGGTTCAAGCAATTCTCCTGCCTCAGCCTCCGGAGTAGCTGGGACTACAGGCACCCGTCACCACGCCTGAGGAATTTTTTTTTTCTAGTAGAGACAGGGTTTCACTATGTTGGTCAGGCGTGTCTTGAACTCCAGACATCAAGTGATCCACTGGCCTTGGCCTCCCAAAGTGCTGGGATTAGAGGCAAGAGCCACCTTGCCCGGCCCAAAGGGTGGTATTTCCAAGTGTGCTATAACCACAGGATTAAACGGAAAATGTGATCTAGGGCATACAGGACATCTCATCTCCTAGCCAGGCCAAAATATAGCAGGGATAGCAAAAACTGTGGGTAAAAAGAGGCATTCCTGGGGAGACCCACGACAAGGCAGTGGGATTTGGGGAACCCCCCCAAGCCAGAAACCTCAGCCCAGGATATAGATTTGAAGTCCAGCTGGTGAGGATGATTACTATCATAGCCTCTGGCTTCCAAACCTCAGCTATCCCTTGTGGGGCTAATTTAAGTAAACTGCTTCATCTCTCTGCCTCTATTTCTTCCTCCGAAACATGGGGTTGTTATAAGAACCTAATGACGTTACACGTTATACACTTTACGAGTGATGTCTGACAGAAAATAAGGACTTGATAAATGTAAATTTAATGACAGAAACTCGTTTCTCCTCTGCGGTCCTCCTCAGTTTCCTCATTCATTCATAAATATTATTCAGCACTCACCATCATGTTCTAGGCTCCACATACAAAGATGGACAAAACTCAGTCCCTTTAACTTTTTTTTTTTTTTTTTTTGAGACGGGGTCTCGCTTAGTAGCTCAGGCTGGAGTGCAATGGCACGATCTCGGCTCACTGCAACCTCCGCCTCCTGGGATCAAGTGATTCTCCCGGGATCAAGAGATTCTCCCACTTCAGCCTCCCACGTAGCTGGGATTACAGGAACCTGCCGTCATGCCCGGCTACTTTTTGTATTTTTGTAGAGATGGGCTTTCACCATGTTGGGCAGGCTGGTCTTGGAACTCCTGATCTCAGGTGGTCCGCCCGCCTCGACCTCCCAAAGCGCTGGGATTACAGGCATGAGTGACCGCGCCCAGCCAGTTCTTTTAACTTTTAAGGAGCAGGAAGTCTATTAGGGAAACTGAAAGATGAATGCATACTTCAAAAGGAAATGTTCAGAGCACGGGCCAGGTGCGGTAGCTCACGCCTGTAATCCCAGCACTTTGGGAACCCGAGGTGGGCGGATCACTTAAGGTCAGGAGTTCGAGACCAGCCTGGCCAACATGGTGAAACACCGTCTCTACTAAAAATACAAAAATTAGCCTGGCGTGGTGGCGTCACCTGTAATTCCAGCTGCTCGGGAGAGTGAGGCGAAGAATCACTTGAACCGGGAGGCGGAGTTTGCGGTGAGCCAAGATCACGCCACTGCACTCAAGCCTGGGCGAGACTCCATCTCAACAAAAACAACAACAAAATGTTTAGAGCACGGCCAGATTAGGAACTATAGAGACCCTAAACACTAAAAGCGTTATGGCACCTGTTTGCCTGCTTGTAATATAAAATTAAAATTCCAAAGGTAAAAATGTACTGGGATGCAGAGATTAAGATAGCATCTTCCTGGATTTTCTGACTGCAAACTCCAGATAAATCCACTGAAGTCAAATGTTTCTCATGTTTTTGGTTAGCTTTTTGGTCAAGCCAGCATGACTTTTTTATTTTTTATTATTTTTTTGAGACAGAGTCTCACTCTGTTGCCCAGGCTGGACTGCAGTGGCATGATCTCCGTTCACTGCAACTTCCGCCTCCCAGGTTCAAGCGACTCTCCTGCCTCACCCTCCCAAGTAGCTGGGATTACAGGTGCGTGCCACCACTAATTTAGCCCAGCTAATTTTTGTATTTTTAGTAGAGATTAGGTTTCGCCATGTTGGCCAGACTGGTCTCGAACCCCTGACCTCAGTTGATCCGCCAGCCTCGGCCTCCCAAAGTGCTGGGATTACAGGCGTGAGCCACTGTACCCAGCCAGTATGACTATTAACTGAAAAAAAAAAAAAAAAAAAAAACCTCAGGGTGTGGAAGTGCTCAGAGGCATTCAATGCTGATGTAGTGTGTCAAGGAAGCAGTCTCTTAAGTGTTGGGCAAATGAAAGGAATAAGACAAAATGAACTGTTTATCAAGCTCAAAAGCAAAGGTTGTACCTGATTATTTCTAAGGTCTTTCATTTGCTCATTTAATCTAAGCTACTTCACATCATTTGAAGAGAAAGTAAATTATCTCGCTTTCTGAGATGCAGGAGAGATTCCCCGTCCCCAAATCCCACTATCATCAACAACACAACTTCCTCAAGTTCTTCACTCACACACATACCACCTGCTGAACCCTGAAGCTTCAGTCACTCACTCCTAGCTACTCCAACCACAAGGGACCTATGGGCCTGCCAACCAGGCACACGCCACGCCCTCCCCTATGGTGAACTCCTATTCATCCTCCAAGACCCAATTTAACTCTTCCTCTCTAGCCTTCCCCTAGCCCCCTGGTGGGGATAATCACTCCCTTCTTGGTGCCTCATCCGAATGCCTTCTTTGGACATCCCTCTACTGTGTGTCTGCCCCATTATACTGTCAGCTCCTGGAGGCCAAGGGATAAGTCTGAGGGCTGTGCTTAGAGTAGGATGAATGGTGGCCGTTTTACAGATGAGAAAAGCAAGTCTCCAGGTGAACAGAGGAGCTCAGGAAACTGACCAACAGCCAGATCTCCCGACTCGTCCAAACTTAGAGCTGAGTCCACCATTACCCTCATCCAGCGACCCCAGAACCCGGGCCAACTCCTGGGGACGCGGAAGCCTGGAAACTCAAGTTTTCTTTGGGGAATGAATGGACAGGGGCCCGTGGAAGGCGCAGAGAGGCAGCAGACGGGGAAAGAACCAAGAACCCGCCAGTCTGGCTTCAGATTGCTCCGCTGGACCGCGGTAGCGGCCAGGGATTCTACGGTCAAGACAACTTGGGGGTGGGCGGTCGACCACCAGAACCCGCAAGAGAGGAATTCACACTCTCAGACCCAGGCCGACCCCATCACAACTAAGGACAGCTCCTCCCCAAAGCCCACCCGCCGCTGCTTCCTTACCAAGGAAAGACGGCCATCTTCCCAGTCACATGACCGCTTGTTCTGGGGCCGTCTGCTCGGCTTCCCATCCAGATCCCACAACGCCCCGCACCGCCCGGCCGCCATGTTTGTGAAGGGCACCTGCCCGCCCCGCAGAGTCCGCACTGCACGTTCTGCAAACGCCATGCTTGTGAGGGTCAGGCGACGCTCCGCAGAGCACAGGCTTCATTTTCAGCAGACGCCATGCTTGTGAGGGGCAGTTGCCCGCTCTGGATAGCCCGGGTTACAACTTCCGCCGGCGCCATGCTTCTGAGGAGCAACGTCGCCCACGGCCACAGTGCCGTAGAGTTTCTATGAGCCATGATTGTAAAGGGCAGCTGTCTACAGTGTCGGGTGGTCCCGCCTGCGGGCGTCATGATGGTAAAAGGCATGACTGCTGCTTAGCCCACCCGCGTCCTCTAGAGGCAGAAAGGACCCCAGAAGGCGGCGGAGCGAAGACGCAAACTGAGGCTCAGCCAGCACCTGGTTTTGCGGCTAATGCGCTGTTTGGTGTGGGTCAGCCATGCCCCCTCTAGGCCGCTGCTTTACCCACTGCTTTGCGGGCGGTTTTAGGCACTTGCAGAAAGCCCTTCCCACGACTAGCAACCAAGGGCTGCCCTAGATCCAATATGATTGACTACAGCTAATGCACGTGGGGAAATTAGGGTTCGCATTTCGTCCAACTTGGCAAAGCAGTGTTTCTAGGAAGGTGGATATCCATTTCGACCACACAACGTTTTTAAAAATTATTTTAGGCCGGGAGCGGTGGCTCAGGCCTATAATCCCAGAACTTTGGGAGGCCGAAGCGGGTGGGTCACCTGATGTCAGGAGTTCGGGACCAGCCTGGCCAACATGGTGAAACCCCGTCTCTACTAAAAAATACAAAAACTAGTTGGGCATGGTGGCGGGCGCCAGCTACTCGGGAGGCTGAAGCAGGAGAATTGCTCCAACCCGGGAGGCAGAGGTTGCAGTGAGCCGAGATTGCGCCATTGCACTCCAGCCTGGGCTACAAGAGCGAAACTCCGTCTCAAAAAAAAATTTTTTTTTTAAGTATTACTTTTATAACTTCCTTAGATATCCATTATGGTCCCTTAGAGAGAAAGCATTCAGTGTTTTTATAACGCTTACTTTTCCTTCGGGGGTGGTGGTCTGTGGTTGTTCATGGGATGCTAACCTATGACAGGGAAAAGGATCATCTCCGGAACGGGCCCTCCAGTGTTCAGCTCAGTATGAGTAGGAAAGTATTTCCAGTCATACCTACTATTCCCAACACTGGAAGTGAACAAGGGTTAAAGGGTGGCCACGAGAAAGCGAGGAGCTCTTCCCATACAGCCGTGCATGTTATCACATGCAACATCTCAGTAAGAGGTCAAGGTGAAGAGCCTTTTCCTAGGCTCACACTACATGATTAGGCAGTAACAAAAGGAGGATTCTTAAAGTTGTACAAATTAACAGCTTTGATGTGAGCTTCAACCTTCGCATTCTCTTTTCTCCCTCTCCTTCCGTTAGCAGGCTTCTATCTCTTAATAAGTTAAGACATTTCCAGACTTGAGTTTTACCTTCCGAAAAGTCCAACTTTTAGTAGAGACGGGGATTCACCATGTTGGCCAGGCTGGTCTCAAACTCCCGACCTCAGGTGATCCTCCCGCCTTGGCCTCCCAAAGTGTTGGGATTACAGGCGTGAGCCACCACACCTGGCCCAGGGGACATATTAAATAATGAGATATATCTTTCATGGAACTTGTAAAGAATGATTATATACAATATTTGTTTTGGCCAAATACTTTTCACTATCTGTTTCTTTTTTTCTTTTTTGTTTTGGAGACAAAGTCTCATTCAGGCTGGAGTGCAGTGGTGCGATTATAGCTCACTGCGGCCTGTAACTCCTGGGCTCAAGTGATCCTCCTGCCTCAGCCTCCAGAGTACCTAGGACTACAGATGTGAACCGCCATGCCTGGCTAATATCTATTTCTTTTTTGTTTTGTTTTGATATGGAGTCTTGCTCTGTCACCCAGGCTGCAGTGCAGTGGCACAATCTCGGCTCACTGTAGCCTCCCCATTCCAGGCTCAGGCGATTCTCCTGCTTCAGCCTCCCAAGTAGCTGGAACTACAGGCATGCATCACTACGCCCAGCTAATTTTGTATTTTTAGTAGATATGGGGTTTCACCATGTTAGCCAGGCTGGTCTCAAACTCCTGATCTCATGATCCACCCACCTTGGCCTCCCAAAGTGCTGGAATTACAGGCATGAGCCACCATGCCTGGCCTATTTCTTAATAGTCCTTCCCCTGGTAAATAAAAACAATCAAACTAGATTTTCTTTAAGATGAAAAGTTTATTTTGTTTTTTGCCTAGAAGCAAAACTAGTGAAAATAAAAATATAAAAATAAATACAATTTACATTAATGAACATTCCACTCAAAGTAAAAATAAGCAAAAAAATGTATATAAATAAAAATCCATCAAAAGCACAAACAGTGTCTGGCACTTGTATAAGAAAAAGCTATGAACACCAAAAAAGAATGTGTAAAACACACGCTTTTATCTTTAAATTAAAAACACACTCAAGTTTCTCATCCTTACTCTAAAGCTAGTTTTAACTTTCTCCAAAACATACTATTTGTTTTAACTAATTTGCATTACACACACAAAAAGTGCACAAAACTTTTAGCATCTTTCGTACTGGAGAGACCCACAATGCTATGAATAAGCTGTATCCTGAGTTTTCAGAACGATAAAGCACAGTTTATCATATTAAGACAATTTTATACTTTGCCTATAAATTTTAAAAAATTGGTAACTTGGACTTTTTTTGACCATCTTCTAATTTTCTGGTTCACTCATTCAATACATGATACATCTGAATAAAGAAAATCAAGTTTACACCCAGGGTGGCTTATTATTTCTGTCTGTAGCTGGATGTCAAAGTTAAATTTAAAATGGCACAGAAAATTGGAGAAAACAATCTTCATCTCCATATTCTTGAAAGGATATTAAGAATATATATAGGCTGCATTTTCAAAATACCAGTATCTCTTTAAAATTTAAATTAGATTAAATATACACTGTCCCAATTTTATGTGAAAAGCACAAAGCCCTTTTTGGAAATGGTATGATAAATTAATAGTGACATTCTCCCTCATGAAGTCATGTTTTCTTGGTAACATTTGTTGGTTGATACTTTTTTTTTTTTTGAGACAGTGTCTCGCTCTGTTAACCAGGCTGGAGTGCAATGGCACAATCTCGGCTCACTGCAACCTCTGCCTCCCAGGTTCAAGCAATTCTCCTGTCTCAGCCTCCCAAGTAGCTGGAACTACAGGCATGTACCACCATGCCTAATTTTTGTATTTTCAGTACAGATGGGGTTTCACCATGTTTGGTCAGGCTGGTCTCAAACTCCTGACCTCAGGTGATCCACCCGCCTTGGCCTCCCAAAGTGTTGGGATTACAGGCGTGAGCCACCCTGCCCGGCCAGTTGATACTTTTAATGGATATGTTAGTGATGAAAAATCTTAAACATGGGTGTCTTTAAGCAATGCAGAATTTTAACCAGGCAATATTCTTATCCTGAAATCTGGATTTATTATTATATAGCCCTTTATTCTCTCCTAAATCAAGCATGCTAGAAAAAAGACTATGAAGAACAAAATATACAGACTAAATAGAAAATATAACTGCATGCAACATATTATTATGTTACAGAAATGGATGTAATAATGCATTCCCAAGAGCTACATTCAAGAAGATTGTGCTGTCTTCCCCAAATTTGTTACCTGTCACAGAAAGATCTTATAACCTAGTACAAATGTTTCTAACAGTACTGGGGTAGCATACATGAAGCCTAACATTTCTGTAAGACAACTAGTTGTTGACCGGAATGTATGCTTCTGACCAAAATGGTGACCCACATTAACTTCTGTAGATTTTAGTGGACCACAATTGGCTACATCGTTATACTGTAAGTTAAAGAATGTGGACATTGAGCGGTTAATCCAAGTTTTTAAAGTTATAAAATGAGGGAAAGGCATTCTTCTGCAATAATTTCCCTTTGAATCAAATTCAAAAATCAATATGCAGAGATGAATTAAATTTGTTTTAGAACTTATTTATAATTTGTCTTATCTTTTCAATATTCTGTAAAAGTAAACCCAAATGTCCTTGATGTTTACAAAAAGGGTCTCTGTAGACATCTGGGCATATAAAATAAACTTATGTTTGTATAGGTAAGCACAGAGATGATGCAATTACTAAACACTAATTTGTCTTCACCCAAACTTACTATTAAGAGGAAAATAGGGGCGTGGAGCAGGAATTACCAAACTGACCAAATGATCCAGATAAGTGCTCAGCCTTCTGATGTCACTTTGTCTGTGTAAACGGAGTCCAGGGTTAAATAAAGTCTTGGGCAGGGAAAATAACATGAGTAATAATCCTTCCCCCCGTTTTATCCTAATGAATGTTGTCTTCTTAAATTGTCGCAACATTTGGCCGCTTTCTTTGGATTTTTCCTGCATATACTCCTAAAAATAGAGCAAAACTAGTATTACTTCTCAATGGGAGGTTTTCTATAATGATACAATTTAATGAGTTTTTACTCTGGAACAAACACTGAGCTAGGCAATATACATTATCATATTTAATCCTTATATGAATCATCCTGAGGTAGAAATTGTTATGACCATTTTAAGGGTAATTAAACTGAGGCATAGGAGAGCACTTGCCTAAGGAACAGAGCTAGAAGTAAGAACTCTGATAACCCAGTTCCACCTGATGTGTTATTTTACTTAACCATTTTGCATGACCACCTCCTACTCTGCTTTGATTAGTGGTTTCTGAATTTCACTATATAAACTCTAGGCAAGCACAAAACATCAAATGAAGAAATGTGTTTTAAAACTGTAAGTCAAAGATCACTTACGATAACATCAGACATTGCAATGTAGGTTTGTAAAACTATAAATAACTAAATGCTTTGCAGCATACTTTAACATTTTAGAATTCTACTTCAGTCTAAGAGTGATATTCTATCATAACAAAAGTTAGTTTTCTACTAATTGCTTAACAAAGGATTTGCCTCCATTTAGAGCAAATCAAAACATAATTTCAAATTTGTTTAAAACATAATTCAGACCATTAAAACTCTAAGCAAGAAAGAGTAATCTTTTCAAGAGTGACAGTGGATTCCTGTGTTCAGATTCATAGTTAGCATTTTAACCAGCCAATATCCCAAACTCTCAGTTTATATAAAAGAATACAATTCTGGCTGGACGCGGTGGCTTACACCTGTAATCCCAGAGCTCTGGGAGGCCGAGGTGGGCGGATCACCTGAGGTCAGGCGTTCGAGACTAGCCTGGCCAATATGGTAAAACCCCATCTCTACTAAAAATACAAGAAATTAGCTGGGCATGGTGGCATGCGCCTGTAATTCCAGCTACTCGGGAGGCTGAGGCAGGAGAATGGCTTGAACCCGGGAGGTGGAGATTGCAGTGAGCCAAGATCACACCAATGCACTCCAGCCTGGGCAACAGAACGAGACTCTGTCTCAAAAAAAAAAAAAAGAATACAATTATTTAGTTTCTTTCAATTATCTAAATATGCACTCATGTATAAGTAAATCTTTAGAAAACAACAGCAACAGACTTTTGTACTTGTTTAGATACATATTAATTCAAGGGTTAAGTTTATTTGTATTAATAATTATGTTGCAATGCAATTAAATCTCAATAGTTCAAAATAATGAACTTCATTGTATGTTACTAACTTCAATGACTGACTATACATCCTTTATACTGTTGAGTATTGCTGAATAAAAACAGTACTTGCTATTTTGCTTATAAGTTCACAAGTGACAAATAGTGGAGATGAAATGCATGAGAAAAGAACATGGAGAGTAGTCACTGTGGCAAATTGATATCAGGCAAAACAATACTAAGTCCTCAATGATTTTCCAACTTGCTAAGTTTCAGTGCAATATAGAATACTAACATGAGAAAAACAGAAAATGTCTTAAAATTCCACAGGTCTGGTGTTTGGTCTGAGTCCTTTCAAATGGTTATCTTTCAAACTAGCTTATTCTGACTGCCTCTGGAGTAAACAGTATCTTCAGCTATGTAATCCTTTAAGACAATTCCATTAACTGTCACTCACAATGATTTCCAAAGATGACCTTTTAAATTATCCTATATATGTGTGACACTATGAATTACATTCACTACCTACATACAAAAGGTCAGCCATCATTTCAAAGTTACAATCAATAGCTTGTTCCCTCCTAATTTGAAGGAAATCGCTTAGTAAGAAAAGCTCTAAAATTTGCCTAATTGTATATTAATGGAAAGATTAAAATTGATTAAAGGTTTAATCTTCAATGCCTGGTGATTAATTTAGGTTTCTTGTAAATGTCTAGAAAGCAGTATAGTTAAAGCACAACATTTGGAAAGTATTTTTAAATGGATCACATAATTTTTAAGTGAGCTTAATCAAAGTGTCTTAACAAAGATACCTAAAAAATATTAAAGCATTTGGTTAAGAGCTTTGAATTAGCTCAAGAATGAGTTTGTCTTCTTGCCACCATAAACAGAATTTTAAAATACAGTGTTTAGTTTAGCTCTTAATCCTCAAATAATGAACATAAGGAGAGATTTAGCTCAAGCTTTGGACTGAGCAAAATATGAAGCCCTCCTCCCACTGGCATATTCACATGTGATCTTACAGTCCGAGGGAGAAAGTTTTATCCCCTTATGTGCAGATACACTTCCCCAAGCTGAACAGACAATGCACGGACTTAGCACCAGAGATGATCATTATCTTTTATTCATTAAATAAAAAGGTTTTCTGAATTAAGCATGGCAAATTCTACAATTTTTTCAGAATGAAAAATACATGGTGCTTTCCATAGAAATATTATAGAAATGAAGACTGGAATCACACTTAGTTACTAAGACTTCCTGACTGCCATACAATGCAAAGACCAAAGAACACTAATAAGATGACTGTGAATATGCCAAAATTATGGTGGCAAGGAAAGACAATCTATTCCACTTCTGTGGCCTGAGTTACGGGGCAGCTTGTGCACTTCCTTCTATTGAATGGGCTTCAGGAATTTATTTTCTACAAACCTGAAACAGGCACTCTGTTAGGCACTCTGCTCTGTGAAGGCTTCTGTCTATTTTGCACAACCCCCTTCACTGTTGTCTTAGGGGTTCTAATTGAATATAAAAAAATTAATAAGTCACTGGCATTAAGGTCTAAATGTTCAAAATTCAAAGAAAGCAATCACATTGCATCAACTGTCCAAAGCACAAATAAGCTTGAAAAGAACTGAAGTCTCATGCATGCGCACAGTAAGGAAAGCTAAACTCTGGCTTCAGCAGGAGACTATAAGCATGAGTCATACTCTGTTGGAGAATCACTTCGGTGATGCTGAACTTACTATATGGATATTTAAAATACTTTATGAGTAAAATGGTATGAAATGAAAAGTAAAAACATGCCAACATAAGACAGTAATAAGAATACACAACAGTACACCAAGAGGGTTACATTTGAAGACAAAACTTTAAAATATCTTTCCCAATGCTATAAAGAAAAAAAATCCCATTGAAAAACCATTATCCTTTACGTAAAGAACACTAGATTTATTTTTCCCTCTCAAATCTAATCTTGGTTTCCATAGTTTTCAATACCCGTGTGTGGCATTCTTACCCTTGTCTACTAAGTAGCCTATGACCAGGTGCATTCTGTCCTTGGTTTGGCTGAAGGACTCTGTTGACAAATTAAATAAAAAATTAATTTAAAAGGTTAAACTCCATTTTTTCCCATTTTCATTCAATGGATGAAAGATGATGACCGTAAGGTAAAGGTCAACTATGTGATAATATGGCCTATATATTACCACAAAGCAGAGCAAATCGACTAAAGCATATTAATATGATACTTATATTTTGCTCACTAAGAGTCCAAACCTTAGGTTTTTATCAGCAAAGAAATGTCCAACATATAGACTAACCCTTGTGCTTTTAGATAATTTTCTTATACATATGCTTTACAAAAGCTAACTTTTCCCTTCAAACCAGTGAGAGAAGAAAGTATAGCTCTCATTTTACAGGAGTAAAAAACAGATCAGAAATATTAAAGTTCGCTTTTTAGTTTTCTTTATTTCTTATTTATTTATTTTTTTGAGATGGGTCTTACTATGTTACCCATACTGGTTTGAATTTCTGGGCTTAAGCTATCCTCCTGCCTCAGCCTCCTGAGTACCTGGGACCATAGGAGCATGCCACTGTGCCCATCTTAAGTTAGCTTTTTTTTGAGATGGAGTCTTGCTCTGTCGCCCAGGATGGAGTACAGTGGTGCAGTCTTGGCTCACTGCAACCTCCGCCTCCCTAAGCAATTCTCCTGCCTCAGCCTCCTGAGTAGCTGAGATTACAGGCATGCGCCATCATACATGGCTTTTTGTATCTTTTATTTTTGTATTTTTAGTAGAGACAGGGTTTCACCATCTTGGCCAGGCTGGTCTTGAACTCCTGACCTCGTGATCCACCCGCCTCACCCTCCCAGAGTGCTAGGATAACAGGCATGAGCCACTGCTCCCGGCCCAGCTTAAGTTAGCTTTCTGAGGTTTTTAAATAAGTATCAAAGATCCTCTGGACTGTGTAACTGAACTCAAGACATATCACGCTCAAAATTTCTACCACAGATAGCATGTCCTACAAAAGCTCCAGGCACATCTGGTCTGACATGTGACCAGGTATATGGCCAGGTATTGGTATGAATCTTGAGCCTGAGGACCACCCCCGAACCAATTCAGCAAGAAGTGTTCTATTGATGTCAAGTAGAACAAAGTCAACAAAAATGAAGTTTGGGATTTAAATTTTAATTTTTTAATTTTTTTTTTTTTTTTTTTTTTTGAGATAGAGTTTCACTCTTGTTGCCCAGGCTGGAGTGCAGTGGCGCAATCTTGGCTCACTGCAACCTCTGCCTCCTGGGTTCAAGTGATTCTCCTGCCTCGGCCTCTTGAGTAGCTGGGATTACAGGCATGTGCCACCACGCCCAGCTAATTTTGTATTTTTAGTCGAGATGGAGTTTTCCATGTTGGTCAGGCTGGTCTCAAACTCCCGACCTCAGGTGATCCATCCGTCTTGGCCTCCCAAAGTGCTGGGATTACAGGCGTGAGCCACCGTGCCCAGCCAATTTTTTTTTTCTATAAAAAACAAAAAGCCTCTCATTAAGACTAAGTGATTTTTCTCACCTTGTTTCAGAAGGATTTTGTTTAACCAGAAATTTCTTATTTGGCATTCCCATTTCAGCAGCTCTAACACAATATAAAAATAAGGACATAATGTATTTAGAGAAGGGAAGAAAACATGCTTACAAATGTAATACAGGATGACAGAAACATCATCATTTAGAAGCTAGTGTACTACTGGAAGACCTGTACTAAGCATATTAAAGACTGCATTCAAGAACGAAGAATTTTTTTAAAAAGTTATTAAGATATTTTTCCCATTAAGTCTTTATTCCCAAGAAACCTTTAGGACATCAGAAAAGGAATATATTTAGGCACTGAATATAAAAATTAACTGTTTTTAAGATTGATCAGCTATCAGTTATATGAGTTGAATGTTGTCAAATTTAGTAAATAAATTCATCTAAGATGAAATGAGATTTTAGCACCTGATTTTAATAAATTTCTTTATATAAAGGGGATTTCTATCAGCTCAACTGCAGAAAAATTAACTCTTCTTTATTTCTAAATTTATGCAAATAGACCAACAGATGACTAAAATTAATTGGTTTGATAACTAACATGACATGATACAAAAAACTTACTTCATGTATTTCTTCCTATCAAGAGACTTCTGTGTTGCAGCTGAAAGAGCCACTCGTGGACTTTTCATTTTATCCTTTAATATACAAAAGTAATGTCAAACCCTACTGGAACCAATTAATACCACTATATTATAATACAGAATGATCCCAAATTGCCTGGCAAAGCTTCTCTCTACTAACATTTTTAATTTAGTTAAATCATCTTGTTTTGTATTTTTGAATCAGTCTAATTCTAAGAATTAAATAATTAGAATTATGTAAATTTTGCTTGCTTGCCAATCACACTAAGATAATTGATTCAAATCACAAACTCTGATATACTTCAAATTAACTTGGAGCCTGTTTTCTAACTAGATTTCAAAAAAAGCAAAACCCACGTTATAATTGAATTCAAGGAAATTCAATTAGGAGCAGCTGATAGATTGTATAAGCCATCTGAGCAAAACATTCAAAGCTTCAACTCTAAAATCCAATCAGAAAACAATATGTAATTCTTAAATGATGTAATTCTTTTAAATCTGTCTACAGATTTAAATGTTGCTAGTAATTCCAGGAATTACTTGTGCTTAAGAATTATCAGAAGGGTGCTGAAGTCAACCAAAACTGACATTTAGTATCAATTACCCTAAACCCAGAAGAACTCTATTCATTAGAAATCATATAACATACCATTTGCCTGAGCATTTTCTCTTTGCGAACTTCTCGATCATGATGTAGAATAGACATTCTTTCAGCTGCATCCATTACAAAGAATATATCATGAATACCATACAGGGCAGCTCGCAACTAGGCACAAGAGAAGAAAATATTGTATACATTTAAAAGATGAGGTTAGAGTTCAGGAATACTATATACCATGTACACTTATTTATAGAAAAAGATTAAACTAGTTTTCATTGAAACCTATTTTCAGTGATTAAATAAAAAAGGAGAAATATAATACGTCCATGTCTTTTTTTTTTTTTTTTTTTTTTTTTTTTGAGACGGAGTCTTGCTGTGTCACCCAGGCTGGAGTGCAGTGGCGCGATCTCGGCTCACTGCAAGCTCCGCCTCCCGGGTTCAGGCCATTCTCCTGCCTCAGCCTCCTGAGGAGCTGGGACTACAGGTGCCCGCCAACATGCCCAGCTAATTTTTTGTATTTTTAGTAGAGACAGGGTTTCACCGTGTTAGCCAGGATGGTCTCGATCTCCTGACCTCGTGATCCGCCCGCCTCGGCCTCCCAAAGTGCTGGGATTACAGGCTTGAGCCACCGCGCCCGGCCTAATATGTCCATGTCTTAAAAGCCTTCAGGATCCATGTATTTACCTGAGCTAACACTCTTTCCTGAAGTGAAGCATCTTGAGCTGAAACAATGCCTCTCTTTAACGGTGCTTCTGACTGAAAACTTCTTATGAATTCCATAGTATCCTGAAAAAAGAAATGCTCCTTCAAAAACATTTTTCTAGAAAGATTTGTGATCACTGGAGTTTCCTTTTTTTTTTCTCAGTCAATCCAAAATTACAGTCTTTCCTCAGTATCTATGGGGGTCTGGTTCCAGGAATCCCTCAGATACCAAAATCCAAGGATGCTGGAGTCCCTTATATAAAATAGTTATCTGCATATAACCTAAGCACATCTCCCATATACTTTAAATCATCTCTAGATTAGTTAAAATACCTAACAAATGTACATGCTATGTAAATAGTTGTTATATTGTTTAGGAAATAATGACAAGGCAAAAAAAATCTGTACATGTTCAGTACAGACACAACCATCATTTGTTTTTTCTGAATTATTTTTGATCCATGGTTGGTTGAATCCACAGATGTGGAACCCAGAGATACAGGACCAACTGTACTAAGAACATAAATAAAACTATTACTTATTAGAAGTCAAACAGCACTCACTTTCAAGCAAGTCAAAAACACACAAACTGCTTCATTTACATGTTATTCATAATATTATCTAAGAAAGATTAACAATTATTGGGGGAACCAGCCCCCAATATTTCAACATAGATTCTTTCTATTTTTCATAAGTGTCAGCTGGATGAGAAATAAAGAGAAAGAGTACAAAGAGAGGAATTTTACTGCTGGGCCTCCGGGGGTGACATCACATATCGGTAAGACCGTGATGCCCACCTGAGCCTTAAAGCTAGCAAGTTTTATTAAGGACTTCAAAAGGGGAGGGGGTGCAAGAACAGGGAGTAGGTCACAAAGATCACATGCTTCAAAGGGCAAAAAGGAGAACAAAGATCACATGCTTCTGAGGAAACAGGACAAGGGCAAAATCAGAACTACTGATAAGGGTCTATGTTCAGCTGTGCACGTATTGTCTTGATAAACATCTTAAACAAAAGGAAACAGGGTTCGAGAGCAGAGAACTGGTCCAACCACAAATTTACCAGGGTGGAGTTTCCCAATCCTAGTAAGCCTGAGGGTACTGCAGGAGACCAGGGCATATTTCAGTTCTTATCTCAACCACATAAGACAGACACTCCCAGAGCGGCCGTTTACATACCTCCCCCCAGGAATGCATTCCTTCCCCAGGTTATTAATTATTAATATTCCTTGCTAGGAAAATAATTTAGCGATATCTTCCCTACTTGCACGTCCGTTTATAGGCTCTCTGCAAGAAGAAAAATATGGCTCTATTTCGCCCGACCTCGCAGGCAGTCAGACCTTATGGTTGTCTTCCCTTGTTCCCTGAAAATCGCTGTTATTCTGTTCTTTTTCAAGTTGCACTGATTTCATATTGTTCAAAAACACATGCTTTGCAATCAATTTGTAGAGTTAACACAATAGTGGTCCTGAGGTGATGTACATCCTCAGCTTATGAAGATAACAGGATTAAGAGATTAAAGACAGGCATAAGAAATTATAAAAGTATTAATTTTGGGAACTGATAAATGTCTATATTAAAATGAAATCTTCACAATTTATGTTCAGTGATTGAAGACAGGCATAAGAAATTATAAAAGTATTTGGGAACTGATATATGTCCATATTAAAATGAAATCTTCACAATTTATATCCCTCTGCTGTGGCTCCAGCTGGTCCCTCCGTTTGGGGTCCCTGACTTCCCGAAACAAACAATCAGACTTCTAAAACTGCCTAGATTACAATGACTAAAAAGCGTTTAAGTTCTGAACTACTCTGTTAGCTCAGCTATCATAAGACTGATAGAAACTAAGACAGAAGTGAAATACAAATGATTTACAGGAATCTTACTTTTACAGTTTGTCGAAGTTGCTTCAGCTTATCTGTCTGCATAAGTCTACGAGTAAGAAATCCTTTTGCCACCGCAGTTATTTTGTTAAATTTTGCTTGTATTTCTGGACTAAAAACCTAGAAGAAAGAAGACAGACACAATGTTTATTGGTGTTCATTTATACAGTCTAAGATAATATAGCTCTTAAGAAAAGATAAATAGATAGATGGCATGTATCATTAAGTTTACTCACTTGAGACCATCTAGTTTTGGCTCTTCCAAAAGGCCTTGTTACTGAGAGTTTTGTCAAGCCACTAGTTGATGATCCCCAGAGGTAGAATGGTGCTTCGTTTGCAGAAACAAAGCTATATTGCAGAGCAGAATTTGTGAAACCTAGAGAAACATACGTATAGTATTATACTTGATGTCATATAATTAGAATACGAAGAACATCCCAATAAACACTTGTGACACTCATTAAGAATAACAACTGCCTCCAAAACTGACCCACATGCTGACTTAAAATATTTATGGACTTTAAAGCTTACATACCAGATGGATCTTTTCAACACAAACAGCATCTCAGGATAATTGAGATATGAAGATAAGCTATTTAAAGGGACTAGGGAATTAGAGGTAATTCAAGATCACTCAGGAGAGAGCATTCACTTGAAGTATATCACCTGCTGCATGAATGATCAGACTGGGCTCTGAGCCAAATTTCCTGATCTTTTCCTAGCAAAGGTAATCTTTGCTCACAAACATCTTCTCACAAGTCTTTGATCTCCTATCATGTCATTTTTCACTGGTTACTAAGCAGCTGGCAAAGAGGGTTGGACATGGAATCATTTGAAAACAGGAGATATAATCTTACAGTGTGCCAAATAAATATCTTACTGTAGGATCATTTTCCCAAATGTAAAAGGATTTTTAAATACTTACCAGAACTATTTGAATTTGAAGTATGGAGTGAGTCTGCTTGAGACAGCATTGTTTCCAGCAAACTAGAGTCACTTATTTTTCTCCATTCTAATTCCACTGCATTGTTAGTGTCCAACTCAGAGGCTTCCGCTGTCATTGCCTTCTTCTGTTTTAACATTTTCTCCTGCTCTTCTATTTCCTATACATGAACAGTTTATTGTAACATGCTAAACCTTTTAATTATGTCCCAAAATGATATCATTTTAGGCTTAGCCAAAAGTACATGTAATTACCAGCAATTATTATTTATTTCAAGTTTTTCTTCCTCAAATTATCCTTCCTTCCTTCTCCCTTCCCTCCCTCCTTTTTCTTTTCTTTTCTTTTTTCTTTTCCTTCCTTCCTTCCTTTCTCTCTCTCTCTCTCTCCCTCTCTCTCTCTTCTCTTTCTTGTTTCAGGAAACAGAATTTCGCTCTGTCCCCCAGGCTGGAGTGCAGTGGCACGATCTCGGTTCACTGCAATCTCCACCTCGCGGGTTCAAGTGATTGTCCTGCCTCAGTTTCCCAAGTAGCTGGGACTACAGGTGTGCACCACTATTTTGTATTTTTTAGTAGAGATGGGATTTCACTATATGTTGGCCAGGCTGGTCTCAAACTCCTGACCTCAGGTGATCCACCCACCTCAGCCTCCCAAAGTGCTGGGATTACAGGCGTGAGCCACCACGCCCAGGCTATAATTTATTTTAATATGTGATAATGTATAAATTATTAATTATAATATCATAACAAGTGTCGTTCTTTTTTTTTTCTTTTTATAGAGACAGGGTCTCCCTCTGTTGCCCAGGCTGGAGTGCAGTGGCTACACAAAGGTGAAATCATAGCTCACTGCAGCCTTGAATTTCTGGGCTCAAGCAATCCTCCCACCTCAGCCTCCTGCATAGCTGGGACTACAGGCTCATGATACCACACCCAGCACGAGTGTCATTTTTATGATATAACTCCTGTGGAATGTGTACTTTAGCACCTATTTATAAAATACCTTTTTAAAATATTAAGCTTTAAATCAAGGATTCAATAAAATATTCTCGATAAATTATGCAATTACTTTTAGATAAGGATCTAAATATCAAACTTCATATTTTGACAAAAAATACCATTCACATATCAAAATGACTCCCTTACCTTAAGATATATGGAGGAAAAAATTACAAGTATTCTATACATGACCAAAATTCATAGGTATCCTTGGCTAAATTTCACTTACCAGTTCTATCTCCCTCCACACTCCTCACCTTTTGCAGTCTTTCTTGTTCCCTTTCCTGCTCAGCTATGAGTAGTGATAACTGCTGGGCGTGCTGTTCTTCTAGTCTCTTCCGCATTTCTTCAAAAGCTAACATCTTGCTTTTTAGTAACTCCTCGCTTTCTGAAAAGAAACATGTTTCCTCAATTTAGAAAATTCACTACAAGTCTCATGTCTGATATTTTATACCATCAATTTAAATTATCCTTCTGACAAGAGAATATTCCTGGATCTGACATAATACAATCAAGATATAGCTGGGTCTCTACTTCGAACCACACTCCTTTTATTTCATGCTACTCAATAAAGTAAGACCTGTATTGCATCACCTTTTCCACTCCTCTTTCCACTCCTTTTATTTCATGCTACTCAATAAAGTAAGACCTGTATTGCATTACTTTTACCCACTCATTCGGCAGATCCCATCCTGATCTGAAATGACAGACCCAGGACTATATATTCAGACAAGATTCTCCTGACTCTACTTAACTTTCAGATGTGGTCCTCCACTGCATCCTACCACCATTTGTTTTTTTGACACTTGTCCTCCAGGATCTCTGGTATTGTAGCTTGTTTTGCCTTGTTTTGATTTTCAAAGAAAGTGTTTCCTTGATGGTATAAAGCTTTCTCAGCTTGAGGTTTCAAAAAGGACTGGACATTAAAATTCCAGATATTTTAGTTACTAACTAAGAGAAAACATTATGACAATACAAGCTTCCTAAATAGAATGTGGTAAGATATGTTGAAATGTACAAATACCAAGTATGGGCCAGGTGTGGTGGCTCATGTCTGTAATCCCAGTACTTTGGGAGGCCAAGGCAGGTGGATCAATTGAGGTCAGGAATTCGAGACCAGCATGACCAACATGGTGAAACCCGATCTCTACTAAAAAAATACAAGCACATGCCTGTAATCTCAGCTACTTGGGAGGCTGAGGCAGGAGAATCGCTTGAACCTGGGAGGCGGAGGTTGCAGTGAGCTGAGATCGCACCATTGCACTCCAGCCTGGGCAACAAGAGTGAAACTCCATCTCAAAAAAAAAAAAAAGAAATTTCCACTCTGTTGGTCTTATGTACTCCTGATATTCACTGAGGCAGCCTCTTACCTTGCTATGCTGTCTACTTGGAAGATCCAAGTTGGCTCCCCAGGTAACAGTGGTTGTTTTTATTAGAGCTCTTATAAAGTTGCACAGGATGGGCCAGGGCTGGTGGCTCAAACCTGTAATCCCAGCACTTTGGGAGGCCAAGGAGGGCTAATCACTGGAGCCTAGGAGTTCAAGACCAGCCTGGCCAACATGGTGAAACCCTGTCTCCACAAAAAATATAACAGTTAGCTGGGCGTGGCGGCGCATGCCTGTAAATCTCGGCTACTTGGAAGGCTGAGGCAAGAGAATCGCTTGAACCCAGGCCTGCAGTGAACTGAGATCGCACCACAGCAATCCAGCCTGGGTGACAGAGCAAGACCCTGTCTCAAAAAAAAAAAATTAAAAAAAAAACAAAGTTGGACAGGTTTTAAGCAGTCTGATCCAACCCTGTATTTCCCATAAGCCCTAAGAGCTTAATTTACTTGATTTGTATGTCTTCTGTATCAGTAATAAAGAATTATCAACCATGACAACAAAGTAAGGGGTAATGAAGGAGAAAAACATGCTTTAATAAATTGCTGTTAATGGATACAACAGAAAAAAACTGAAATAATAATTTTTATTAAGAACCTTTATTATTATTATTATTATTTTTTGAGACGGAATCTGGCTCTGTCACCCAGGCTGGAGTACAATGGTGCAATCTCGGCTCACTGCAACCTCTGCCTCCTGGGTTCATCCAATTCTCCTGCCTCAGCCTCCCAAGTAGCTGGGATTAAAGACGTGCACAATTACGCCCAGCTAATTTTTGTATTTTTAGTAGAGATGGGGTTTTTCCATGTTTGTCAGGTTGGTCTCGAACTCCTGACCTCAAGTGATCCACCCACCTCGGCCTCCCAAAGTGCTGGGATTACAGGCGTGAGCAACTGCGCCGGCCTTTGAACCACCTACTCAGAGCCTTATTTCTGATACTTTGTCTAATAATTTGATGTTAAAGTGTTTACTGAAGGGCCAATTACATGAAGCTCGTACTACAAATGAAAAAGCTAATTGAAATAAACATTAGAATCTATAGTCCAAAAGAAAGACCTCATAGCAATACAGTGAATTAAAACTGTGAGTGATGTTTCAGGCAAGACTGTTTGGGGCTGGGTGCAGTGGCTCACGCCTGTAATTCCAGCACTTTGGGAGGCTGAGGCAGGTGGATCGCTTGAGGCCAGGAGCTTGAGAGCAGCCTGGCCAACATGGCGAAACCACATCTCTACTAAAAATATAAAAATTAGCCGGGCCAGGTGGTATGCACCTGTAATCCCAGCTACTCTGGAGGCTGAGGCACGAAAATCAATTGAACCCAGGAAGCAGAGGTTGCAATGAGGTGAGAACCCGCCACTGCACTGCAGCCTGGCGACAGAGCAAGACTGTCTCAAAAAAAAAAAAAAAAAAGAACTGTTTCCTCCAATTATTAATATTCTCAATAATACCAAGTGGACTATGAAAGCTTCATCATTTAAATAAGAAGATCCATCCAGCCATGGTGGCTCATGCCTGTAATCCCAGCTACTCAGAAGGCTGAGGCATGAGAATTGCCTGGACTGGGAGGTGGAGGTTGCAGTTAGCCAAGGTTGTGCCACTGCACTCCAGCCTGGGCAACAGTGCCAGACTGTCTCAAAAAAGAAAATCCTGGCTGGGGGCCATGGCTCACGCCTGTAATCCCACAGTTTTGGAAGGCTGAGACGGGAGGCTCACCTGAGCTCACGAGTTTGAGACCAGCCTGGGCAACATGCCGGAAACCCCATCTCTACAGTACAAAAAATACAAAAATTAGCCGGGCATGGTGGCATGAGCCTGTAGTCCCAGCTACTTGGGAGGATGAGGTGAGAGGATGGCTTGAGCCCAGGAGGCGGAGGCTGCAGTGAGCTGAAGTCATGCCACTTCACTCCAAACTGGGGTGATAGAGCCAGACCTTGTCTCAAGAAAATCTTTAAGAAAGCCTATCAAATGGCAATAAACTGTAGCTGACTATATGCTTTCTAATAAGATAAATAAAATTAAGTGCCCATATGAATAAAGACCATTTTTTTCCCAAAAATGTCCATTAAGAGTATTAAAATAAAGGTATTATCTGCATAGAAGGTATCAAACGCTTCAAAGATTCCTTACCTTTGGAACTAGTTCCTAACATTTTATTCTTGTTAACGAAGACAGATCCCTTAGGGTATCTTTTTTCTGGCAAATGTTGCCTTTCTTGTTCAGTTATTCCACTGGTTATGACATAAGGGCAGTTTTCTTTTTGCAAACCATCAATATCTAAATCAAGTCTCCGTTTAACTTTCTCAAAACTGTTATCCAAAAATTGTTCATTTCCACAGGACACCGTAGGTGTGTCCATCTGCTGTCTCGTATTCTGGTTTTGCATCAATAAAGGAGAAGGGTTTTTTACATCGTAAGATTTATTCAGTTCCGTTTGCAAACTGCAGTTTTTCTCTAACATACTGGCTGGCTTGAGTCCACTCACAGTTCCAAAGTTTGGACTTGCTATACACTGACTGCTGGCATATGGTTCATGCAGCTTTGGCATCGCAGCACAGGTACTGTTCATTATGTGTGCGCCTCTCTCATCGGATGTTAACTGACCTTCCACAGTAACAAGTCCATGAATAACTTTATTTTCTAAATGATTTCCTGAAGATTGACATACCTGATTTGATTTACCTAAAACCACATCTTCTTTGACTTCAGATGTATTTTTGCCCACATAAACCTTGCTTGAACAAACTCCTGCTAAATCAGTTGGTAACTTTGGCACAATTTCGGGCACATTTGTGTTTTCATCAGTATCTTGAACAATTAAGTCCATTGCCTGTTCTTTTCCTTTAGGGCTTAATTCACAGGCATTTATTGGGTTATTTATAAGTATATGACATGCTGATGATGTCCTGGAACGTCTTCGGTGCATTTTAGGACTCACACTTGGCTCTGGACTAGGTAATTTGGCATAGGAACCTGTAAGACTTTTGATAACATTATTTTCGGTAACAAAAGTGGGAATAACTTTAAAATCAGAATTAGACTCTAGAACAGTGGGATGGCCAGTTCGTATAGGTATGTCCACTTTTGAAAAGCTAGCTAAAACTGGCATACTCATGCTGCTTGCTTGAGTGGAAGCACCTTGGAGAAGAACATTTGATTTATTAAGGCTTGGTTTGTCAGGAATAACTGAGACACAGTGTTTGCCTGTCAACTGGGCCTTCTCTTTTACACAGTCAGCCACTTTAACAGCATCATGTTCTTTGTCTAAATGACTCTCATTAACAATTCTGTTCATAGTACCTCTCAGACTGCATCTAGATTGTTCCCTTTCTATATATTCCTTTGACTTTTTCATCAGATTCTGAAGACTCATTACATAGGGATCTGGGGTGACTTCTGCCAAAAGTGGTAGATCCTGTTGTTCATTTACTGAGAAGAGACCATCAGAAATAAGAGTTTCTGGTGGGGTTGCTGAAGAGGTCTTTGGAAAAGCTTCATTTTCTACATGACTAATATTGGAACTATCACATTGCTTCGGAGAATTAAATCCTTCTGAATCTCTAGGTAAGTCTATTCCATTAGTTTTACATTGGTCCTCATTATCCAATGGCAAAATCCCAGCTATCTTATCAAGCTTTGCTGCAGTAGAGTGTTCAGTATGGCTTGGAAAGCTATTTGGAAATGTAGCAGGAACATTCAAGTTTCTGACTTCTGAATTAGAGTAAACTGTTTCCATCTCCCACTGATCAAAATCACTAGCATTAGGTGCTTTTCTAACCTGAAACAGGAAATTTAAAAATTAATATTTCCTCATTGCACAAAAAGTCTCTGATTTCACTGTTTTCTAAAATAAAAGTGAAATTGAAGATTCAGAATTCTGACATTTCAAAACATAAAGAAAAACTAAGATGACAGGTATCTATGGTATCCTGTATCACAGGGGGTTCAAATTATTATTGAAAAAACGCCTACTGGTCATCCTGCCTAAGTTATTAAAAGAGTTATAAGAGTTATAAAAAGAAACATCTAATCTGATACAAATATGAACATATATGTGTATACACACACAGATATATTCATATATCCATGTGCAATTTAATTTTAGAATAGAAGCACTTACATTTCTTCTAGTCATATGTTATTAACATTACCAACTATTCCTCCTAGGATAGCTATCATCCAAGGTTAATAATATATGCAATAAACAGCAAACAATGAAATGTCTTACTTAAACGATTCCCTCTCTAACAAAGACTAACTTGTCCAGGACGTTGATTAAGCAAAAATGATTCAGTAATAAGACTCCTGCACCCACATGCTTACTCCAAAGTTTAACTAAAATCCCTCCATAAAATGAGGCAAATTTGTAGTAAACAATAGCCCAGCCATGCAGCTTAAATTATTTAGAAATAAGAAATATTTCAACTTAAAACTCAATTCATTAAAACAAAATTCAATTTGATTAATTGATGCTTAGTTAAAACAGCAACTTGTTAATGAGTTTCTGAACAGCCAAAATAGGTAAACATCTGGTGGATAAGGATGAGAACAACTATATATACGAGAAAAAAAAATGTAAAATATATGTAAAGCCAGGTGAGATGGCTCATGCCTGTAATCTCAGCACTTTGGGCGGCCAAGGCAGGTGAACTGCTTGAGGCTAGGAGTTCGAGACCAGCCTGGCCAACATGGCAAAACCTCATCTCTACAAAAAATACAAAAATTGGCCAGGCATGGTGGCAGGTACCTGTAATCCCAACTACTCAGGAGGCTGAGGCAGGAGAATCACTTGAACCCAGGTGGTGGAGGTTGCAGTGAGCTGAGATCACATCACTGTACTCCATCCTGGGTGACAGAGTAAGACTCTGTCTCAAAAATAAATAAATAAATGAATGAATGAATGAATGTAAAAATAGATATTTTGTATCTAAATAATCCAACTTTGCAAAAGAATAAAAAGAGAACTAGGATAGTTTCTAAAGGTAATTATACATCCGTATATTAAACTGGCAAAAATCATTGTATTATCATACGAATACAGACATCAAAAGCCTGAATATTAGCCGGGCATGGTGGCTCACGCCTGTAATCCCAGCACTTTGGGAGGCCGAGGCGGGCGGATCATGAGGTCAGGAGATCAAGATCATCCTGGCTAACACAGTGAAACTCCGTCTCTACTAAAAATACAAAAAATTAGCTGGGCTTGGTGGTGGGCGCCTGTAGTCCCAGCTACTCAGGAGGCTGAAGCAAGAGAATAGCATGAACCCGGAAGGCGGAGCTTGCAGTGAGCTGAGATTGCGTCACTGCACTCCAGCCTGGGCGACAGAGCGAGATGACGTCTCAAAAAAAAAAAAAAAAAGTCTGAATATTACAATATTTTTTGGTTGTTTTGAATGTGCTTGTTTTTTTCTAGACTACATGGCTCTCCTGTTTTACCTTACAAATCCCAAGACAGGTAATGGCTTCCAGGTACTATGCAATACATAGTACAATAAGACATACTTAGTCACAACCTCAGAACCAAAATAAAACAAAAAAGATGCAAAAAGCTTTCCAGGTACTATGCAATCAACAGTACAAGACATACTTAGTCACAGCCTCAGGACCAAAATAAAACAAAAATGATGCATATTTATGAAATCCATGAACATGTTCACAGGTTTAAGTAAAACAGATGATTTCCTTATATAAAATATTTCACATTTGTGATATTCGGAAGCTATGTTGTTTATACGTCACTAAAATGAGCCTTTAGTTAGACAAGTTAAATAACAACAAGAAAAAAATCTATCATAGAATCTTAGGTTTTACAGGTGAAGCAGAAATCTAATTGTATTATATAAAATTTTCCTATCTGAATAATTAATTCATTACAGTTCAACATTATACATGCTCTTTTAACAATTTTATTAGTAGTATATTTTGTCTTCCCTCAATGGACCAAGAATATATGCCATTTTTATTTCAATCACAGGAAATATCTAGTAAGTAAAAAACCCACCACTTATTGTTAAATTAGTGCTACTCAATACATATTTTTAAACTTAATATGGACAGTAATTATAATCTGCAAAATGAAATCTACTACCCACACACTATATACTACTGTGAAAGGGAAATAAAATCTCAGGACCCCAAACTTAACTATGTCAAATGAGAGTCACTATGACTCTCATTAACAATTCTCTTAATACTACCTCTTAGACTGCGTCTAGATTGTTCTCTTTCTATATATTCCTTTGACTTTTTCATCAGATTCTGAAGACTCATTACATAGGGATTTCGAGTAACTGAAATGGAAAATCACATGTCAAAGGAAAAAGTAAAGCTTAGGAACTGAGTCATACAAAAACTGCCTTCCTTTTATTCCTAAACAGATAGCTGCAAAATAGAAGGCCACCTATCTACCCAGGCAGACTCTCTTGCAAATTGCTCACGAGGAAATTCCTCGTAGGCCCCAAAATCTTTACACCAACCCAGAGTTCTGCTGAATCTCACTCTGACAAGATACCGACAAAGACCAAAGATGACTAGAAATCATCCCTTTGGAGACAAATGTATATTTGACTTCTGCCTCTACTCTGCTTACTTTATCCTATGTAAAATGCAGATTTATTGAGCTTGAGATGAATGCATAACTGACTGTTCCTCTACCCCCACCTTTCTCACACGACATGTGGATTCAGTGAGTGCTAATCAAAGCCTCACAAAAATGTGATCACTTATCTCATTACCTACCCTCCTTTTTTTTCTTTCCTCTTTCCCCTCCTGCTGTTCTTTCCCCTTTATATACTGAAGTCCTCAAAACCTCTTCTGGAAAAGCACAAGCCACAGATTCTACTGTAACTTTTGTCTCTTTTTCCTTGGCACATCCTCAACCTTGGCAAAACAAACTTCTAAATCGATTGAGACTTGCCTCAGTCATTTTCTTCGGTTTACACTACCAACAGAGAAATGAACCCTTAAGGTTCATTATACCGTGTCATCTGATATGAATTAAACAGACAAACCACAAACTCCTAAGATTATGAAAAAACAAAAAGATGTTACCAGCAGAACACTGCTATATGTTTAGAAATTATTTGTTCAATCTAATTCATTTGTTTTTCTTTTTAGTACAAAATGATCCACATATCAGAACAAATTGTTTATACAAATCTAAAAATAGGCCGGGCGCAGTGGCTCAAGCCTGTAATCCCAGCACTTTGGGAGGCCGAGGCGGGTGGATCACGAGGTCAGGAGATCGAGACCATCCTGGCTAACACGGTGAAACCCCGTCTCTACTAAAAATACAAAAAATTAGCCGGGCGTGTTGGCGGGCGCCTGTAGTCCCAGCTACTCGGGAGGCTGAGGCAGGAGAATGGCGTGAACCCAGGAGATGGAGGTTGCGGTGAGCTGAGATCGCGCCACTGCACTCCAGCCTTGGGGACAGAGAAAGACTCCGTCTCAAAAAAAAAAAAAAAATCTAAAAATAACTGCACAAGGTGTAGATGTGTTGTTTAAATAGTTTTTAGACATAGGATGCATCTAAACAATTCAATGTTATCTAATCTGCATTTTGTGTATCTAAGAGTTTTCATCAAAAAAAAATTGGAGGCAGTTATTTACTTAAGCAAAGAATGAGAATAAGGTCATTTAGTCAATAGTCTAATTAGTTTGGGGTAAACAATAATACCCAATTCTATCATTTTGTCACTGAGAATCCAATGTTTTTAGAGTCATAAGATGCAAACAATAAGCAATTATATTCAGTGTATGGTTCCATTGTGTAAATATCCTCTGATTCAAGTACTGGGCATCACTAACAAGCAAGTACATTCTCTCTGGAGTAACTGAAATGGAAAATCACAAATTATGAAGCTTCTCAAATGTAACAGTAAAGTACATTAGTAATTAGTTAAGTGCAAATATATTTCAGAAAAATTATCATCAATGCTTATCTTATGATTTCTTTATTATAACTGAAACAGCTGAAATCACACACCTGAACATTGTCAAGAATCTCCTGGACACGAGTCAGTAAAGCTTTCTTCCTGTTAACCTGCTTTCTTGCTTCTACATCAAGTGCTTTCTGCTTTTCTTGTTGCATTTCCTTTCTTTTCTCAATGTTAAGCTGCAAAACATCATAAAAATGTAATTATTTCCCACGATAAAAATATCATAAAATCGGGAAGTTCTGAATCAGAAAGATTAAAAACATGTGCAATAGGCAAAACTAATCTATAGTGAAAGAAATCAGAACAGTGGACTGGGTACTGAGTGGGATGGGGCATTAGAGATCTTTCCATGGTGAAGAAAATATCCTGTGTGGGTGGGAGCTATACATGTGTATGCCATATATCAAAACTCATGGAACTTTAACACTTAAGATCTGTGCATTTTGCTATGTGTAAATTATTTTCAGTTAAAAAGAAAAAAGTTTGTTCACTAATCAAATGTTCTAAAATGACAGAAATAAAATTAAAGCCCTTTTGGCCACTGCTGAGTTTTTTATTACTTCACTTGAATATTGACTTGAATATTCACGTTCAGTATCCTTCTTTTTTTTTTTTTTTTGAGACGGAGTCTTGCTCTGTCACCTAGGCTGGAGTGCAATGGTACGATCTCGCCTCACTGCAACCTCCACCTCCTGGGTTCAAGCGATTCTCCTGCCTCAGCCTCCGGAGTAGATGGGCTTACAGGCGCACGCCACCCCGCCCAGCTAATTTTTGTATTTTTAGTAGAGATAGGGTTTCACCATGTTGGTCAGGCTGGTCTCGAACTCCTGACTTTGTGATCCGCCCACCTCAGCCTCCCAAAGTGCTGGGATTACAGGCGTGAGCCACCGCGCCTGGCCCACGTTCAGTATCTTATTTCACTTGGTCAATTGGATTCCATAACTTTTAATTTTCTAAGCAGTGTACAATTTAACTCTTTGCTGCCTCAAAAAATGTCCAAAGGTTTAATGATAAAAGAAACAGATAATGTATTATTTGCCTACAAAAGCAGAATACATCTTTTCTTTCACCTCACTCTACCTTCCAATAAAAATATAATGTACCTAAAAAATGGAAGGCTTCTAAGCATTGTATCTCTTTATAATGGATTTCAATCTTAATTATTAAGTCCTGGGAAATTAAGTCACTGTTAACAGTCAAAACTTATCATAGACTTACACAAATAGAAAATATATCATTAAAAAATTATTTCAAAAGTTGCAATATTCACCTATCAAATACAACATAAAAGTGTGGATTAGGTCCATAAACATCAGATTTTGCTTATAAATAAATAACATGGAGTCATAGACCCTATACAACAAGCCTCAGACATTTTGGTCCACATTAAATCAAGCAATATGTTATCAAATAGCTGATAAATATGTTGTTTTAAAACTTTTTCCTAATTGCATGGTACCAAAGAATCATTACACAATTTACTTGCTAATCAAAAGGAGAAAATGTGTACTTTAAAGAGCCATCTGGCAGTCACTACTGTAAGCAAGTGTTCAAACTAAACATCACAAATAGAGGGCAACTAAACATTTTGTAACTTCTGATTTAATTTAGTATGAAGTACAGGGCATCATCTCCAAAGAATTCCTTTTTTTTTTGAGATGGAGTCTCAGGTTGGAATACAGTGGTGTGATCCCAGTCCCTCCTGGGTTCAAGCCATTCTCCTGCCTCGGCCTCCTGCACAGCTGGGATCACAGGCACCCACCATCATGTCTAGCTAATTTTTATATTTTTAGTAGACAAGGGGTTTCGCCATGTTGGCCAGGCTGGTCTCGAACTCCTGACCTCAAGTGATACACCTGTCTCGGGCTCCCAAAGTGCTGGGATTACATTTTTTTTTTTTTTTTGAGACAGGGTCTCACTCTGTTGCCCAGGCTGTTGTGCAGTGGCTTGATCTCGGCTCACTACCTTTGCCTCCTGGGTTCAGTGGATCTTGGCTCACTGCAACCTTCGCCTCCTGGGTTCAAGTGATCCTCCTGTCTCAGCCTCCCACATAGCTGGGATTACAGGCATCCACCACCACGCCCAGCTAATTTTTGTATTTTTAGTAGAGACGGGGTTTCGTCACATTGGCCAGGCTGGTCTCAGCCTCCCAAAGTGCTGGGATCACAGGCATGAGCCACCCCGCCCAGCCCTATCTTCAAAGAATTCCAAAAATCTTTAACCTGTTTATCAAACTTCACTTCCAGTTCATAAGAACTACAGGGACTAGAGAAACAAGTTAAATATCACTATTAGGAAACAATGAGACAAATCCAAGATCTAAGGAATTCTACAAGACGATAGCTCTGGTCTCTTTAAAAATTCAGCATCATAGTTTTGTTTTTTTTTAAAGATAGTATCTCACTCTGTCACCCAGGTTGGAGTGCAGTGGCATGATCAGGGTTCACTGCGACCTCAGCCTCCGGGGCTCAAGTGATCCTCCCACCTCAGCCTCTAGAGCAGCTGAGACTCCTGGTGCACGCCACCACACCCGGCTGATTTTTGTATTTCTTGTAGGGATGAGATTTCACCACGTTGCCCTGACTGGTCTCAAACTCTGGGGATTAAGCAATGCAATCCACCCGCCTCAGCCTCCCAAAGTGCTGGGATTACTGGCGTGAGGCACCATGCCCAACCAATAAAAAAAATTGTTTT
The DNA here is from genome assembly GCF_028878055.3 of Symphalangus syndactylus. Lineage (NCBI taxonomy): Eukaryota > Metazoa > Chordata > Mammalia > Primates > Hylobatidae > Symphalangus > Symphalangus syndactylus. Next base: position 63,818,347 of record NC_072433.2, read on the forward strand.
TAAGACGTAGAGTAGTTGTTCTAGATTAAAATGAAGAAACATAACAAGCAAATAAATACTAATTGTGAACTTTGGATCCAGATTGGGGGAATAAAGTTATAAAAGGCATTTTGAGCACAAATGGAAAAATTTTAATATGAACAGAATTATTAGGTATTATTAAAAATTATTTTCTTAAGATGTGATAATGGTATTGGGGCTTTACATAGGAGAATGTCTTTATTTTTAAGAGATGTATGCCAAAATATTTAGGGGAGCAATGTCAGGTCTCTGTGGTTTTCAAATAGCTAGGCAATTTTTAAAAATGTATGTCATATGTACACACACACATACATGTATATAAAAATCACAAACACAATAAAGCAAAGATGACAAAAATGTTAAAAATTATTTAATCTAATAGTAAATCTATGGGTGGTCACTGCACTATCCTTTCAACTTTGCTGTATGTTTGAAAGTTTCATTACAAAAAGCTGGCAGTTAGCTCTGGTGTCTTTAAAAATTCAATTCAATTAATTAAATTAAATTTAAAAATAAATTTAAAGCTCACTTTTTTCTAATATTAGTTTGTGATTTAAAATAAAGTCATATACATTTTTAAAATATCCAATTAGTATCAAAGGGTGTATGATGAAGTGTCTTCCCTATTATCCTATATTCTCTCACTACTCCCCAGAAAAGGAATAGCCATCCTTTGAAAAACCCAAATGGTTAACTTATATTGGGTACCTCTTATGATCCGGGTGGTATTTTAACCATTTTATATCTACAAATTCATTTAATCTTCAAAATAGCCTTAAGAGGTAGGCACTATTTTATCCCCATTTAACAAATAAGAAAATAGACCACAAGTTTACACAGCAAGTAAGTAGCAAAGCAAGGATTTGGACCCAGGCCAGAAGGCTCCACAGCCTAGGCTTTTTTTTCCTTCTTCTGGGATAGGGTCTTGCTCTGTAGCCCAGGCTGGAGTGTTTTTCCTTCTTTTGGGATAGGGTCTTTCTCTGTAGTCCAGGCAATGATGCAATCCTGGCTCACTGCAGCCTGCAACTCCTAGGTTCAAGCGCTCCTTCCGCCTTAGCCTTCGAGTAGCTGGGACTACAGGCACATGTCACTGCGCCAGGCTAATTTTTTAAAATGTTTTTGTAGAGATGAGGTCTCGCTATGTTGACCAGGCTAGTCTTGAATTCCTGGTCTCAAGCAATCCTCTTCCTTCCGGCCTCTCAAAGCATTGGGACTATAGGTGTGAGCCATTGTGCCTGGCCCAGAGCCTGGACCTCTAATCATGACTCTGTACTGCCCCTGACAGCATGCTGCACACTGTGTTTTACACTAGATCATCGAGATCCTTCCATGCCTCAACATTTACATCTGCATTACTGTAATGGTATGTATGAGATTTTATAAAATGGACCATAAACTCCTCCACTACTGATGGACATTTAGGTTGTTCGTCAACCTTTGCTATTTTAAACAATGCTAATGTAACTTTGTACTTATTTCTTTGGGCTCACATATAATTGCAGGATATACACAAAAATGGAACTCCTGACCCAAAGGCTATGTATGCTTTTAAATTCTACCAAACTGCTCATCTAGAAATAAAATAAACTGATTCTTTTAGCAAAAGTGCATTTTCTCCACAATCTAAGGAACACAAGGTTCTATTAGGTCTTTGCCAATCTATAATAGTAAGTAAAAAATGCCAATTCATTTGCATTTCTCTAATTCTGAATAAGGGCATCTCTTCAAATGTTTATAAGCCTCTCTTTTGTTTTTCCACGAACTGTTTTAGTTGTTCGCTACAGAAAAAAACTATTTAGAAACAAAGCAAGTTTACCAGTGGAGAAAGGATAGCCACTCCATGAAAGCGAATAAGTGAGATACTTTCAGACTGAGCAGGGAGAAAGCTCTCTGTGGATAGTGATGCTTCTTGTATTCTGGCAAGACTTTTTTCACAAAACTTCTCATACTCCTCCATCTTCCCACAGTCACACTACAAGAGAGAAAAATGTTATTTTTAATGTACTGCGAAAAACAGATCTTAATTATTTGGCAGATTTTGTAGAGCATGACAGAGTCCCTGTAATTTCACAATTCCTATAACTGGTCCTCCCAGAATTGTCTTACTGATCAGGAGCTAATTCTTGGGTATGGTAATTCACTCCAAGAACCAGTCCAATTAAGATTTACTTTACATATTAAATATTTCTGAATATTATTGCATGTAAATCAATCTTTAAATGGGATTAATTTAGCTAAGAATTCAGTAAAACCTTCTTAAAGGAAACAAAGTTCTGTAAACCTTTACTAACTTCAGATTGTAAAACAGGATATTATATTTTCTTTAACAGGACTTATCTACACAAGAAAAACTATATCATACACAGGTAGAAAGACTGTAGTAAAAATGCCTACTTAAATCAAATAATATTTACTTTTAAAATTTTTCTATTTTGAAGTTCGAAGGTTACTCTCATATCTTTTTTTTTTTTTTTTTAAAGAGATAGAGTCTCACCATGTTGCCCAAACTGGATTCCAGTGACTATTCACAGGTTCAATCACAGTGCACTATAGTCTCAAACTCCGAGACTCAAGCAATCCTCCTGCCTCAATTTGCCTATCTTAACACTATACTTGGACTGCATGGCACCAGCCAACTCAGTCAGAGGTAAAAAACAGAAAATCGATTGGCTCTGATATTAATTATATTTTATTGTTGAAAATTGGAACCATCACTAAACTACTTAAAACAATTCCAGTAATTTCACAGTTTCTGGGAAATTGTGATTATGAAAATACAAGGTAACCAGGAGGGATTAGGCATCATATTCATTCATTTAGCAAACAGTAAATATTGATTGCTTATTTGGACAGCATTATGTGTGGCACTGTTTCCTTTAAATAAGCAAGGGAAAATAAAAAGACATCAGAATCATAAGCAGCAACAGTATGAACTATGGAAACAGAAAATAGAATACAATAATGTTCCTTTATGTCTTCATTTTAAAATAATTAGCTTCTTAACAAAAAAAGAGAGGGCAGGGAAATTCAATTCATGATGTGGGATATGCAAAGATGAAATAGGATATGTCCTCGGTAGGCCTCAAAGTACTTAAAAATTCAGTACACCAAAGTATCAGGGACAAATTATACTGCAATGAGAAATGGGAAAAAAAATAGTCAAAATTACAATCAGGTTATAAAGGAATAAGATACAATGCTATTTTTTACTAACTAGTCTAATCAATAACAAAACTTCTTCCTACTATTCAATCAATTGTAATTATTTGTGTTCAATCTATTTAAAGTAGGAATCTAATGACAAACAAATGGTTCTCTACAGTGTGAGTGAGACTATTTTACAAGCTTTTATTTATTTTTAAAAAGCAAAAGTAAAAACAATAAAACACCTTAACGCATAGCCTTTTTTTAGGTCTAGGTTTCAACTCACATTATTTCTTAACCCCATTTCTGCTCAAATATTTTATTTTTTAATCATGCCATGCATTCAGCAATACACAGAATGTAAATAGATTATACAAATAAAGTAATATATCTTCTATGGATACTCAAGCAAAGCATGAAATTCAGTTTTAGAAGTGAGGGAAATTACTAAGGAAATATAATACTTTTATGGCCATAGTTTTATTTTTCTTTCAACATCATAGAGCTATGCCTCATTGTTTCAGAAAGTTATTCACATCCCTTAAATAGTACATGTATGTCCTACATCTTGCAGATGTATAATACTATATTATTATTACAGCATAACACAGCATATGACAACGCATTACTCATTCAAATATGAGTGCTAATATGGAGATTATACAAATTACTAGATCCTTACAGCATGACTGGATCCTTCTTATCCTTTAGTCTCAGCTTGGATATCCCCTCCTCAGAGAAGGCATCCCTGATGACCCCATCTAAATTAACTCTGCCTCGATCACTATCACATTACCCTGCTGTTTCCCAATTTTCATAGCACTTACCACTATCTGAAATTATCGTGTTTATTTCCTTGATTTTTGTCTGTCTTCCTCCACCAAAATTTAAGCGCCATAAGTACAGGTACCTTTTCAGTCTTGTTCACTGAATCCCCATTACACAGAACAGTATCAGCACACAGCAGGCACTTGATAAAAGTATTGAATAAATGAATAAGAATAATAATAAGCTCAAACAATAATGTAAACCAGAAGAAAAAAAGAAGGCAGACTGCAAAGGTAACCATTTAAGAAGTGAGCAGTCCATATCCCATGATTAAGCAAGAGGACACTATGCCTTTCACACTACAATTACCACTGTCAGCAAGGTTTTATTTTAAGGGAGCCTTGACTACAAGGCTACCCCAACCACAAATCTACCGCCCTATACCTTGCCATCAGGCATCACTGGTCCACTTCCAGTAATAATTTGTCAGCTACAGCAGGTTCAGACATGCCCTGTCTTCTCCATTTATACCACAGAGAACCACTGACCCTTGTCCAAATGAGCCTCTTTGCAAACCCCATAGACTCATGGTCCTATCTGCTCCTTACCCGTGCTCTGCCAGACATGTCACTGAAAGGAGTGCTAAAAGTAACACAGAACAGATCTTGCTTTTTTTGCAGAACCTAGTGTTTCTTTGCCCGTCAGTTCCCCCAAAGACGCAAACTTCTTGTAAAAGCGGTAAAGGGGAAGATTTCTTATTCGGATGCATACTAGCTGCAAGTTCTTGGCAAGCCAGTTACCGTCCCCACACCTGTTTCCTCCTCCGTAAAAGAGGGATGATCACAGTATCCGTCTCAAAGGAATCTTGTAAGAATTCAATGAGCTAATGCATGTAGGGCAATTAGCATAGTGCAGAACACGCAGAAAGCAACAAATAATGGGGACTGCTTTTCTTATTAAGAGGATAATGATGATGACGATTTTTAGCAGTAGAGTATGAATTCCTGGAGGGCAGCGACGGTGCTTTGTTCCCCGTAGGATTCAAATGAAACTGAAAAATACAGAAAAGGGGACAACGGCTTCCTCATTTCCCTGTCCCGAGACCTCTCCCCGTCAAATCAATCTCGAGATGGCTGCCATTTGCCTAAACTGGGGGTAGGGAGCTTGGATCGTAACCAGAATAGAATCAAAGGGTGGGAACCATCTAGCAACTCCAGGGGCAATCAATTACTTTATTATCCTCAAGTTTATGCCCCAGAGTGGCAAAGGCGAAGTAAGCAGCGCTCCTAGGGCCTTGGTTGTGGTAACCGGGGCTCATAAATGGCCAACGCACACCCCGGGGAAGCCTCCCTCTCCAGCACCGTGGGAGGGAGAAGAAAAACGGCCCAAATAATTTGATCACCACCATGGGGTTCTCCGGCTCTGGCCCGCGTTTTATTCACCAAGGACGACCCCCTGCCCTCTCCCCAGCGCCCCATGCCCACCTCCTCCAGCTCCTCCGATTTAAGACTCCAAACCGCGGGCCCTCCAGGCGGGGCCGGCATCGGAGCATCACCTCAGCGCCAGGTGCTGGCTGCCCCGGGGGTCCCGCCTCCCAACAGCCGGCGCCTTTCCATGGGGCTCGAGGCCCGGGAGCCCAGCACAGAGCCCGCCCTCAGCTTCTCAGGGCGCCAATTTCGCCTAGCCAGACCACCTCTCAGCCCGGACCCATCGAGGCTCGAGCCCCCTCCTCATGCACACACCTGATCCCCCAGGGCCCCTTCAGCTCCTCTCCCTTCGCCACGGGCCTTGTCAGGAAGCGAATGGCTCAAATGGCACTGACAGAGCGCAGCTCGGTCCGCCGCCGCCTTCTCCTCCTCCTCCCCGCCATATTACGGATCTCAGGCTGCAACGCGGGCTCCTGGCAACCGCCGCCGCTGCCACCCCGACTCCACCTCTCAGGGCCGGCACTTCCGGTGGTTGCTTCCCGGGCTGTTAAAACCGTTGGGCCACCAGAACACTACCATCCCCGAGGTGCATTGCGCGCCCGCGAGGGAGGACGTAATGCTTACAGCCAGCACGCTGCACGCCGGGAAACGTAGTCTTCACTGCAAGCTAGAGACTAGAATTTATTAATAAATTTACTTATTTAGTAGAATAGGAACACCCCTCAGCGTCTGAAGCCCCCTGAAGTGTTCCTTGAAGTTGCCTTTTTTTTCTTATCTGTATAAAGATACCCCTTTCTATGCAGCCGTTAGAAAACATGTAACATTCACCAAAATATTTTCTTGTAGGTAAAAACTTGCTGAACCCATCGGGCGTGATGGCTTACGCCTATAATTCCAACATTTTGGAGGCGGGAGGATCGCTTGAGCCCAGGAGTTCGAGATCAGCCTGGGCAACAAAGGGAGACGGCATCTCTACAAAAATTTTAAACATTAGCCGGGTGGGGTGGCGTGAGCCTGTGGTCGCAGCTACTCAGGAGGCTGAGGTCGGAAGATCGCTTGAGCCCAGGAGGTCGACGCTGCAGTGAGCCATGATTGCACCACTGCATTCCAACCTGGGCGATACAGTGAGACTGTGTGAAAGAAAAAAAAAAGGCTGAATCCTAGATGCCAACTGGAAGGCTTAAGAGAGCTATCCCCTTTTGCAAGTCAGTGGGAAAATGCACTAAAGGAAAAAAAGGTAACAGAAAAACCCCTGAATATTTTTGCAAAGTTCTCTACATAAAAATGTTACCAGCCTTCCAAAATATGTCCAGGGGCCCCTTTTCATTCCCTAACTCGGCTTTACGGTCTATCTCTCTTACCCTCCTTCCAGTGCCTGTTTTTGCATATGTAAAATGGGGGTTTTAAAAGTGCCTATCACAAGGGTGGTTGTGAGGCACAGTTGAGGTAACTCTTGCACAGTGCCTGGTACAAAAGCCCTTAGCAGAAGTAAGATTAGGGGGAGGAGGAGTGAAAATGTCACAAATCACTGGGGAGGCCTTTATGTCAGTCCCCACCCTGCCATTAACTGCTTAATTCACCTATCCTCAGTTTCCTTATCTATGAAATGAGGGAATCCTTAAAACCCCTTCCAGTTTTATAATCCGATTGTGCCTTCTTTCCTAGGCTCTTCCAGTCCCCCAGAATCAGGAAAATAAAGTCGATTGAAATCAGTCTCCTGAGATAGTAACTGTTAGGCTGTATTGAGAATGAGATAAGCATATAAAGTATTTGCTCACCAAGTACCTGGGACATGATAAATGCTCTGTAAACGTTAGGTGTACTTGCTAACTTTTATTTCCCCCCACGAGAATGTGAGTCCCATAAGAGCAAAAACCCTGTAGGTCCTGTTCAACTGTGTCCAGAGCACCTGGACCGGTATTTGGCACATCTTGAATTGAACTGAACTGAACTGAATTGAATTGAATTAGATTGAATTGATAGTCTAAGCATCCTGCCTCTCCAAGTTCCCTGGAATTCAGTTTCCTCAAAGGCAGATAAAGGAGTCACTAAAATCCCTTCCAGTCCTACAGCTTTAGGACGGTTCTTATCCCTCCTTTTCTCGCCTAGGAGTCTGAACGCCCAGGTTGAAGTTCAGACCCCGGAAAACCCTAACCCACTTTGGGTTTGGAACGTGAGGCTGGGGGCCTGGGGCCTGGGCCCGCCCCCGTTGCCATGGAGCGGCTCCGCCCACTAGCGCTGCGAATCCCGATCCCTGATTGGCTGGGCGGCCTACTCCCTCTCTGGATGTGTCCGCTACCGCCATTGTGCGGCGCTGGTCCCCTCAGAGGGTTCTTGGTGCTGCCGGTGCCTTGGACCCTCCCCCTCGCTTCTCACTCTCCTGCCCCAGGAGCCCGGCGGGTCCGGGACTCCCGTCTGTGCCGGTGCAGGCGCCGGCATGTGGCTGTGGGAGGACCAGGGCGGCCTCCTGGGCCCTTTCTCCTTCCTGCTGCTGGTGCTGCTGCTGGTGACGCGGAGCCCCGTCAATGCCTGCCTCCTCACCGGCAGCCTCTTCGTTCTGCTGCGCGTCTTCAGCTTTGAGCCGGTGCCCTCTTGCAGGGCCCTGCAGGTGCTCAAGCCCCGGGACCGCATTTCTGCCATCGCCCACCGCGGCGGCAGCCACGACGCGCCCGAGAACACGCTGGCGGCCATTCGGCAGGTGAGACCCCCACGCCTCGCGCCCCTTGGTCCTCCCGAGAGCTCGGACTTCTACTTTTCCTTCCCAGGGTTCCCCGATCTTCTCAGGACGGCCTTCCCACTTCCTCATTCGTCCACAAGGCACGCTCCCGGCCCTTGATCCCTCCCAGTGTCTAGGGATCTCCGGACTTGAGGTTTTATATTTACAGAAAACAGCAGATATGTATATAGTTTCTGTGCGCCTGACGCTGAGGTTACATCCAGGAACAAGGTCAAAAGTGTCCCTGGTTTACAGAGTGTACATCGGAGTGGGGGAGGCAAGCCTTAAACAAGTAAACACATAAATGAGATAACTTTAAGAGAGTGAAAGGTGCAATGAAGAAATCGGGGGAACTCGAAGGAAAGAGTTACGCTATTTTATTTAGATGGAATAGTCAAGGGAAATCGTCTCCGAAGAAGCAACATTTTGAACAGAAGCCAGAATTATAAGGAGCCAGGCAGGTGCAGAAGGTCTTGAGATGGGAATAATATAGGGGTGTTCAGGTAACAGAAGAGGCAGTGTGTGGCCTGACTTCAAGGAACAGAACAAAGACTGATGTGTGAATGAAACAGAAAATGGGTCAGGTCAAATAGGGTCTTGGTCAGTAATTGAGGTTAGTCTAAATAGATCACCCTTCACAGGACATATGTTTGCTTGTCTTCTGAATCACTTGAGTAATTTTCTTATCACCTTTTCCCCAGACACACACATTCGCACTCGCACAACCCTGGCAGCTGGACTCATATCAGTTTCTGCCCCCTCCTTTTCACAAGGCACTCCTGAAACTTTTGGTACCTCCCAGCTCTTGGCATTCTCCTGGCTTCATAATAATGACAATTTACAGAGAGGGCTTTTCAGTGGATTAGGCACTTTTGCATCTGTGTAAATATATCTGATTCTCTTCTTTATTATTTTTTTCTCTCTCCTTCCTTCCTTCTTTTTTTTTTTTTTTTTTTTTTAACTTTACAGAGTCTCACTCTTTTAACCAGACTGGAGGGCAGTGGTGCAATCTCCACACACTACAACCCCTGCCTCCCGTGTTCAAGCGATTCTCGTGCCTCAGCCTCAGGAGTAGCTGGGATTACAGGCGTGTGCCACCGCGCCCAGCTAATTTTTGTATTTTTAGTAGAGATGGGGTTCTGCTGTGTTGGCCAGACTGGTCTCAAACTCCTGGCCTCAAAGTGATCCACCCGCCTCGGCCTCCCAAGGTACTAGGATTACAGGCATGAGCCATCACGCCTGGCCTCCCTTTTTCTTTTTTTTTCTTCTTTTTTTTTAAACGAAGTCTCACTGTCTCCCAGGCTACAGTGCATCGGTGCAACCTCAGCTCACTGCAACCTCTGTATCCCAGGTTCAAGTGATTCTACTGCCTCAGCCTCCCGAGTAGCTAGGATTACAGGCATGAGCCACTGTGCCCAGCCAAGATTTATACTTTTAAAGCTGCACTCTGGCCCGTGTGGAGAATGTACTCTGGGTGTAATTTCATTCCTTTGCCACTGTTACAATAGTGTATCTGTTTTTGGAATACACTCAACTCACATTTATCAAGTTTTTCCTTCTATATCTCATTTATAATCTACCAGAAATTCTAGCACTGTCAGAAATGTATATATGTATATATACATTCAACTTTACCAATAATTTTATTTATTTATTTATTTATTTATTTATTTATTTTTGAGACAGGATCTCTCTCTGTCACCCAGGTTTGAGTGCAGCGGGGTGATCTCAGCTCACTGCAACTTCCAACTCCCAGGTTGAAGCGATTCTTGTGCCTCAGGCTTCCAAGTAGCTAAGATTACAGACGTGCTCCTCCACTCCCGGCTAATTTTTTTTTTTTTTTTTTTTAGTAGAGATGGTGTTTTGCCATGTTGGCAAGGCTGGTCTCGAACTCCTGACCTCAAGTGATCCACCTGCCTCAGTGGATTACAGAGTGCTGGGATTACAGGCATGAGCCACTGCCTGGCCAGCTTTACCAGTACTTCTATGTTATTCCAGTAATTGAGATAAAAAGATGAACCGCCTGTAATCCCAGCACTTTGGGAGGCCGAGGCGGGCGGATCACGAGGTCAGGAGATCGAGACCATCCTGGGTAACACAGTGAAACCCCATCTCTACTAAAAATACAAAAAAATTAGCCGGGTGAGGTGGCGGGGGTTGTGAGGATCAAATGAGTTAATACATTTAAAGCACTTAGAAGAGTGCCTGGCAAATAGAAAAGGCTCAATAAATAATAGTTTTTTTGTTTTAGTACAGAAAGAGACTGAGGAAATTAGGTCAAAATATTCACATAGGATATATCTTTTTTACTGTAGATGTTTGCAATAGACCATGACTTAAAATATTTTTTAAAAAATTAAAAATCTTGATCATGGCTGGGGCACAGTGGCTCATACCTGTAATCTCAGCACTTTGGGAGGCTGAGGCAGGAGGATTGCTTGATCTCAGGAGTTCAAGACCAGCCTGGACAACATGGTGAAACCCCATCTCTACAAAAAATACAAAAATTAGCTGGGCATGGTGGCACGTGCCGGTAGTCCCGGCTACTTGGGAGGCTGAGGTACCTGTAGTCCCAGCTACTCGGGAGGCTGAGGCAGGAGAATGGCGTGAACCCCAGGGGGCGGAGCCTGCAGTGAGCCGAGATCGCACCACTGCACTCCAGCCTGGGCTACAGCGAGACTCTGTCTCAAAAAAAAAAAAAAAAAGATGAACCCCTGGTTCTAATTCACATATTAGTATATATAGGAGATATTGCAAGTTCAGTTCCAGACCTGAGTAAATAGTCAATAAAGCAAATATTGTAATAAAGGGAGTCACAAATTTTTTGGTTTCCCAGTGCATATAAAAGTTATGTTTACACTATATTGTAATCTATTAAGTATTGTGTATGTATATATATATATATATATATATATATGCACATATACACACATATATAGGTTTTCATCCATGGTTCCTGGCTCATAACTCTTAGCCCTTGCTACAGTCTTTTGTTAGGCATCCTAGGCGTTAGGAGCAGACCTCAGGAAAGGAAACAGAATCTCTCCGACTTTCTCCTGCCCTCCTTTCACCTACCCCAAGGCAGGACTGGAATCTTTCCCTGTCTTTCAAATTGTGAGTCTTAAGACCCTCCTCAGAGAGGGACCCCACCCTATACCCTGGGGGAAGGAATGCTGACATCATGAAGCTTCCATAAAAACCTAAGAGGAATTAAAAAAATAAAAACTAAAATAAACCTAAGAGGACTTGAAGCCAATTGGTCAGAAGTTCCAGAGGCCCCAGCTTGCTATTTGTGTCTGGAGGAGGGTGGGGTGCAGTCTTGGGGACCAAGCCCTCAACCTATGATCTGACACTATCTCCAGGTAGATAGTGTCAGAATTGAGTCGGAGGATGCCCAGCTGGTGTCCACTACTTATCGGTGGGGAAAAACCCCCACATTTTTGGTCACAGAAGTCAGGGTTGATTGTTGTGAGAGCAGAGGGAAAATGTGATGTGTTTTTCCAAAATAGTTGTACATCTGTGTCACATGGGAAAAGGAAAAGATTTAAATAAGGCAGAAAAAGCTCCACCCATAAAGGACATTACTGATAAATTTGACTATATTACCTTTAAAGATGTGTTTAAAAGGACATAATAAATAACAATGGCTGACATTTATTGAAATCTTAACTATTCACTAGCACAGTGCTCTGTGTTGTTTATGGGTACTTAAATAAAAACCTGTAAGGGAGTGACATGAGAATGATACACACCAACTTTAAGATGGTAATTACCTCTGGAGAGGAAAGGAGGAGAATGAAAGGGAGAATTTCAGCTGTATCTGTAGTGTTGATAGTAAAACTGAAGTGGATAAGAGTGCAACTTCTGCATCTTAGCTTGTGCAGCCCTGGGCAAGTTTCCTACTCTTTCTTTGTCTCAGTTTTCTTATCTGTTAAATGAGAATATTAATAGTACCTGCTTCAGGGTTGTGAGGATCAAATGAGTTAATACATTTAAAGCACTTAGAAGAGTGCCTGGCAAATAGAAAAGGCTCAATAAATAATAGTTTTTGTTTTTGTTTTAGTACAGAAAGAGACTGAGGAAATTAGGTCAAAATATTCACATAGGTTATATCTTTTTTACTGTAGATGTTTGCAATAGACCATGACTTAAAATATTTTTTAAAAAATTAAAAATCTTGATCATGGCTGGGCACAGTGGCTCATACCTGTAATCTCAGCACTTTGGGAGGCTGAGGCAGGAGGATTGCTTGATCTCAGGAGTTCAAGACCAGCCTGGACAACGTGGTGAAACCCCATCTCTACAAAAAATACAAAAATTAGCTGGGCATGGTGGCACGTGCCGGTAGTCCCGGCTACTTGGGAGGCTGAGGTGGGAGGATGGCTTAAGCCCAGGAGGTGGAGGTTTTAGTGAGCTGAGATCATGCCACTGCACTCCAGCCTGGGCAACAGGCTGTCTCCAAAAAAAAAAGAAATCTTGATCGTAATGAGCATTTCACATCTTTATTGTGATGAGGAAGCCAAGGAAGCAAACATTAAATAGTGTGTCTCCAGAGGAGCATGACTCGTATAATTTAAGGTTCAAATTCTCTTTTTAGATAAATTCTAATCTACCTCATCAAGCTTAACAACTTACTGGCCAACAGCCAGTGCCGCTTACATAAACAAAATGTGATATGTCCTAGAAGCAGGCGTGGTGTCTTTGTGGTAGAGGGTGGAATTAAACCAACAAAAACCTGACTCATTTATGCCAAAGTAGTGAAATATCTGACTAATCAACAACCATAGGGTGATCATCAGAACCGCTGTACCAACAAAGAGTGCAGGTAAACAGTGGAATTGTCTAAGTGTTCAAAAGCCATTGATGACCCATATAGTTAAACATCCAGAGAAAACATAAGTTCCTGAAGTCTCCTAGTCTTCCACTGTGAAAGTAAGAAGAGTGGGAAAATTTTTTAAAAGTTTTTAAAGAACCCATCAGTTAGGAATTGAAGTAAGGTTATATACACAGAAAACAGAAACAGGTCAGGATTGCTGTTTGGTGGGGAAGTGGAAGGAAAGTGAATCAAAAAGGACAGCTGTCTTAGGAGCCCTGCTGGTCTTTTAGGTGGTTAGATGCAAAATAATGTTTGTGGCCCTTTGACAGCAATATTGTTGATGTTTTTGTTAAGGCAGCTAAGAATGGAGCAACAGGCGTGGAGTTGGACATTGAGTTTACTTCTGACGGGATTCCTGTCTTAATGCACGATAACACAGTAGATAGGACGACTGATGGGACTGGTCGATTGTGTGATTTGACGTTTGAACAAATTAGGAAGCTGAATCCTGCAGCAAACCACAGACTCAGGTAAGTAGTTTATTGTCACTTAAACAGATCTTTTAGCTTTTATTGGAAATCACAGACACTGGTGCCTTCTAATTACATCTGCCCCAGGAGAGTTGTCTTGTTTTGTTTTGAACTGTATATAGGTCTCCTAAGTAATGAGCAAGTGCCAGGAACAACAGAAATTCGGCATTATGTTTTTAATCTTTCCCACTGAGGTTAAATTTGGCTTCAGAATTATTCTCAAGATAATACTGTCTAGTCATTATAGAATCATGAGGCTGAAAGCCCTTGCTTGGCAATCTTCTTGCCTTCAGGTGTACCAAGAAGCAAATTATACATTCAATGAAAGCTTCAAGTAGCATTATAATATCACATTTTAACTTAACCCATTTAATTCTTCTGATCCTCATAACAAACTTCTGAGGAATCACAGAATTGTAGGAATAGAGAGTATCCTAGAAATCATCTAGAATAGCACTTTGCAGTAGAACTTTCTGCAGTGATGGAAATATTTTATATCTGCACTGTGTAATATGGTAGGTACCTGTGGTTATTGAGCACTTGATATGTGGCTAGTGACACAAGGAAGTGAATTTTTAATTTAAATGTAAATTTAAACTGAAATAGCCATGTGTGGCTACCATATAGGATACTACAGATCTAGATCAATCTTGCCTTTAGAGATAATCCCAGAAAAGTTAAATTATTTACTCAAGGGCAAATAACTAGTTCATAAAGAAGCCAAAACTAGAATCTATCCCGTTTTAGTCCAAATCATGCTGTTTTTAGCTGCCCCTAGTCTTTCAACCCTGTAAGAGCAAAAGTTCTTTCAGTGTCTAATTTAATTCCTTCCTGGTAGAGTGTACACATAGTTTCCAAAGTATATACACCAGAGCTAATCTTACAAGCTGTTCCACAAAAACAGGGTTCAAATAAGATCAAACAGTGTACTCTGAATACTTCTGTTGTGGATAAACAGTCCACATCAGCTGATTCTTACTTGTAACTTAGCTTTTCTCAAACTTACATGACCACAGAACCTACATCCTCTTCCCCACTTACAGCTGTAAGCACCCTTGGAATTGGTATGCTGAGTAATATACTGTACTTTGGAATGTGGTTATTTAAATCCCTCTCTGCTTGTCATCTTTGCAGTACTGAAAAGTGTGTGCTCACTGGTTATTCATGTAATATCAATTATCCAGACAATGATCGATTCTCTTGGAAAATTAAGTATTTGACCCAACAATTAAGTTATACTTTTTCCTAAAAGATGATTCAGACCTATTTTCCTAGGATCTGAAAACATTAGTCAGCCGAAGGAAATCATACTGTAGGCAGGAAAGAATATTGGTAACACTTGAGAATTATGAGTCCAAGTTGCTAGAATTGTTCTTGACTGTCATCAGATATTGTATTGTTCTGCTTATGCAAGGGAAAGGCTGGTTTTAATATTATAATGACATTGCAACTAATAAAATGTCAGGTTCAAAGTTAATACTTAAAGCAAAAATGTTTAGGGTCATCATTACCCTTAAAAATCCTTTAAGGGAGCACTGAGTCCATTTCTCTGGAATTTGTGCATCCTAGGAAAAAAAATTGTGATTTTCAAAAAAATCCCTTAAGAAGACACCATAGCAAAGGCAACATATTATCCCAATATCTTTAACACAATCAGTCTTTGCTCCACTATTGGAACGGAGTGTGTTTTCTATGATTGAACACTAAATAAAGTAATTGGCTTGTGTTTACAGATCATGTTGTGGGAAGAAATAGATATTTTCTCTAGAATTATGTTCAGTGTGGTAGATGCGTGTCCTGAGAGGAGGGTAAGGAGGAAACTAAGATCAGCCAAAGGAACAACGAATTCAGGTCTCCCATCTTTCACTCTCAGGGAATAGAAATTGATTAGAATGGCTAGGATAATTGCCTGTAATGTTTAAATTATCCTTATCTTTTTTTTTTGAGATGGAATTTCACTCTTGTTGCCCAGGCTGGAGTGCAATGGCATGGTCTTGGCTCACTGCAACCTCCACCTTCTGGGTTCAAGCGATTCTCCTGCCTCAGCCTCCAGAGTAGCTGGGATTACAGGCACATGCCACCACACCTGGCTAATTTTTGCATTTTTAGTAGAAACGGGGTTTCGCCATGTTGGCCAGGCTGGTCTCAAACTCCTGACCTCAGGTGATCTGCCCACCTCGGCTCCCCAAAGTGCTGAAATTACAGGCATGAGCCCACTGTACCTGGCCTATCCTTACCCTTTTTTTAAAGCATGATCTTACAGTTGAAATAATGCAGTTGAATTAGCATTAAGTTAAATAATAATTTTATTATGAGAGAAAAGCTAATTTCTTTTGTATCAAGCACTTAGTTTTCATTTTCTTTATCAGAAAATTATGTCTTAGAAAATTATTTATTTTAAACAGTTGCACTTAAATAAATACACAATACAGTTAACAGATTTATGTATTCCTTTTTTTTTTTTTTTTTTTTTTTTTTTGAGACGGAGTCTCGCTCTTTCACCCAGGCTGGAGTGCAGTGGCGTGATCTCGGCTCACTGCAAGCTCTGCCTCCCGGGTTCACACCATTCTCCTGCCTCAGCCTCCAGAGTAGCTGGGACTACAGGCGCCCACCACCACACCCGGCTAATTTTTTTTTTTTTTTTTTGTATTTTTAGTAGAGACGGGGTTTCACCATGTTAGCCAGGATGGTCTCGATCTCCTGACCTCGTGATCCGCCCGCCTCGGCCTCCCAAAGTGCTGGGATTACAGGCGTGAGCCACCGTGCCCGGCCAGATTTATGTATTCCTAAGAATTCCTCCTGGATAGGGTTCTATTAGGGAAATCACAATCTGAAAATTAAGTCTCTGAGTTTTCCAAAGGTGGCATATACTCTGCCCTTTGGGGAGTAGGGTTATTTATTAATAATGTTATTAATTCAATAGAAATTCAGTGATTTCTCAAAAATTAAATGATTTTTGTTGTTGCTGGTCTTTGGTCAAGAATATCTGTATTTGAACACATGGAGGTTCCTGAATGATGGAGCACCCAGAAAGGGCATGGAAGCTCTATGCCCCTTTCCCCATACCTCACCCTACGCATCTCTTCATCTGTATCCTGTGTAACATCCTTTGTAATAAACCTGTAAACATGTTTATTTGAGTTCCACAAGCCACTCTAACAAATTAATTGAACCCAAGGAGGAGGAGGTGGGAACCCCAATTTATAGCTAGTGTCAGAAGCACAGAATTACCAGAAAAGGAAAACAAATCAAAACAAAACAAAACAATACAAAAAACAGAAAAGTAACATCCATTATACAATGTAAGAAACCAAAGACCGTCAGTCTCTAATCTCTGTGCTCAGGTATCTGTGTGCTTCAATTCTTCTCACCTGTGAGTCTTGGGTTTTCAATGCTCACTTGTCACCAGGATATGAATTAAAAATGTCTTAGGCACCACCATGTGGTCCAGTTGTCTTAACCTTTCTAAAAGTGCTTGTGCAAACCATTTACTTGTTGCTTCTTACACAATTACAGCCCAACCTACTTGTGGTTAAAAGCAACCATAGCATGTTTGAAAGTCTCATGCAATAAAAGGGAAGTTTATGATTGCATTTAGTCTGTACTTACTGGATGCTTTCGGTTTTATCAGTCCCAAGTACAGCAAACTCTGGATAATATGATTTACTTCCTCCATGATTCTTTCGACCTTCATATCAATTTTGCTAAATATGGAATGATTGACTAGCCAGAACAATCAGGAAAGAGAAAGAAATAAAAGGCATCCAAATTGGAAAAAGAGGAAGTCAGATTGTCCCTCTTTGCCGACAACATGATTTTGTATGTAGAAAAACCTAAAGACTTCACCAAAAAACTGTTAGAACTGATAAACAAATTTAGTAAAATTGCAGCATATAAAATCAATGTACAAAAATCAGTAGCATGTCCATACGTAAATAATGAACTAGCTGTAAAAGAAATCAAGAAAGCAATCCCATTTACATAGCTACCCAAAAAAACCCAATAAAATACCTAGGAATAAATATAACCAAAGAGGTGAAAGAGCTCTACAAGGAAAACTACAAAACACTGATGAGAAAAATTAAAGAGGACACAAACAAATGGAAAGACATCCCATGCTCATGGATCAGAAAAATTAATATTCCTAAAGTGACCATTCTACTCAAAATAATTTACAATTCAGTGCAATCTCTATCAAAATATCAAAGACATTCTTCAGAGAAATAGAAAAGCAACAATCCTAAAATTCATATGGAGCCATAAAGAAGCCCAAATAGCTAAAGCAATACTGAGCAAAAAGGACAAAGCTGGATGTATCACACTACCTCACTTCAAGATATACTACAAAGCCACAGTAAACAGCATGGTATTGGTGTAAAAACTCACACACACACACAAAACAGATACATAGACCAATGGAATACGATAGAGAATCAAGAAATAAATCCATATATTTACAGCCAACTGATTTTCCATGAAGGCACCAAGAACATACAGTGGGGGAAAGGACACTCTCTTCAATAACTGGTACTGGGTAAACTGGATATCCATATGCAGGATAATGAAACGACCCCTATCTCTCACCATATTTAGAAAATCAACACAAAATGGATTAAAAGTTTAAATTTAAGACCAGAAACTATAAAACTACTAGAAGAAAACATAGGGGAAATGCTCTGCGACATTGGTCTAGGCAAAGATTTTATGGCTAAGACCTCAAAAGCATAGGCAAAAAAAACAGGCAAATGCGACTATATTAAACTAAAAAGCTTCTGCATAGCAAAGGAAACAATCAACAGGGTAAAAAGAAAACCTGTTGAATAGGAGAAAATATTTGCAAACTATTCAACAGACAAGTAACTAATATCCAGAATATACAAGGAACTCAACAGCAAAAACAATAATAATCCCATTAAAAACATCTACTCAAATCCTAATTTGAATAGACATTTTTCAAAAGAGGATACACAAATGGCCAACAGGCATATGAAAAAACACCACAAATTATTAGAGAAATGCAAATCAAAACCACAATGAAATACCATTTTATCTAGTTAGAATGGCCATTATTTAAAAGATTTTTAAAATAACAGATGCTGGCGAGGATACAGAGCAAAAGGAACTCATATTCGTTGGTGGGAATGTAAATTAGTACAGCCATTATGGAAAACAGTATGGAGGTTTCTCAAAAAACTAAAAATATAGAACTACCATACAATCCAGTAATCCCACTAGTTGGTATCTATCCAAAGGAAAGGAAACTAGTGTATCAAAGGCATACTTGCACCCCCAGGTTTATTGCAACACTATTCACGATAGCCAAGATACAGAATCAACCTAAGTGTTCATCAGTGGATGAATGGATAAAGAAACTGTGGTAAATATACTCAATGGAATACTATGTAGCCATAAAAAGGGATGATATCCTGTTATTTGCAGCAACATGGATGGAACTGAAGGTATTATGTTAAATGAAATAAGATAAGCCAGGCACAGAAAGGCAAATATTACATGTTGTCACTCATATATGGGAGCTAAAAAAGTTGATCTCATGGAGGTAGAGAGGAGAATGATAGTTACCAGAGGCTGGGAAGGGTATAGGGTTGGGGGAAGAGGAGAATAAAGAGAATTTGGTTAATGAGTACAAACATACAGTTAGAAGGTATAAATTCTAGTGTTCAATAACATAGTAGGGTGATTATAGTTAACAATCTGTTGTATATTTCAAAATAGCTAGGAGATTTGGATGTTCCTAACACAAAGAAATGATAAATATTTGGGGTGATGGACATCCTAAAGACCCTGATTTCATCAGTATACATTAGGCGCATATCACAAAAATATGTCTAAGTATATAGCAATAAAAATGTGGAAAAAAGAATATAATTTGGTTCAAATTATTACAGTAGGACAGGCGTGGTGGCTCACACCTGGAATCCTAGCACTTTGGGAGGCCAAGGCAGGTAGATCACTTGAGGTCAGGAGTTCAAGACCAGCCTGGCCAACATGGTGAAACCCCGCCTCTACTAAAAATACAAAAAATTAGCCAGGCGTGGTGTCACATGCCTGTAGTCCTAGCTACTCAGGAGACTGGGGCAGAAGAATTGCTTGAACCTGGGAGTTGGTGGTTCCAGTGAGCTAAGATTGCACCGCTACACTCCAGCCTGGGCAATAGAGCAAGACTCTGTCTCAAAAAAAAAAAAAAACTTACAGTAAATTATCGTTGGACTTTGCCATGGTCGAAGAAAGGAAGTTGGAGAAAACATTCTTTCCTTTTGATTGAGAGACATTTGCAAAATGTTTGTTACAATATAGTTTATCTGTTTCTCTTTTTTCTTACAATGTGTTTTCTCTTCTCTTACAGGAATGATTTCCCTGATGAAAAGATCCCTACCCTGAGGGAAGCCATTGCAGAGTGCCTAAACCATAACCTCACAATCTTCTTTGATGTCAAAGGCCATGCAAACAAGGTACAGTTTAAACTGTGGACTTCACTTTGTTAAAAAGACATCTTATTTCATTGACAGTCATTTCCAAAGTTACATATATTTTGTGATTTATTCTTTTTAAAACTTATTTTTATAAATTATATTTGTTTAATGGAAGTGTACAATGCAGGAATCTATATCATTTAAGGAAACAGTACATTATGGAACTTTTTAACCTTTTATGGAACCTTTACAAAACTTCTGATATTCAATAACCAGCACAAAATGGAAGAGTCAAGTTTCTATTATTTACATAAAGCATTTACAAAAGATATTAAGTAAATAGTAAAAAAGGCACTTCTAGAAAAAACCACTCAAGTAACCTCATAAAAAGGAATTCCGAAGTTGTACACAAGACCAATTTTATCTAGCTTAAAAGTTAAGGGCCTTATATGGACAACTATGGACCGCATTTAAAGAGAATTCCTATATTAAAAGCTTCTAATAGTTAACAGAACACATACCTTTTACATAGATGTATCCCTTTGTATAATTTATATCCCTTATGTATAGTTTTTTATTCATTGATTTTAGCAGTTATACTTTTATCAGAAAATCATTTATTTTCTTCAAATGTGTTTGACATTCCTAGGTAAAATTTTGCTTAAATTTTAGGGCCTGCACTTTTACTCATAAGAACATATTATTACAGTGAAAATCAGTGGGAAGATATGATTCTGATTACATTTGTTCTCTTATAACCAGCTTTTCAAGTGCAAGTACTTTTTTCCCCATTTGGGCAACTTGAGTATTTTTCCCCTAGCAATATTAATAATCGGTAATGGCCATCTACTGGTTGAGAATTCTGACGATGCCAATTTTTTTTTTTATTAATCCCATGATATCATTGAAACCAGTTGTTAAAACCCAAAATGGGCCGGGTGGGGTGGCTCACGCCTGTAATCCCAGCACTTTGGGAGGCCGAGGCGGGTGGATCACCTGAGGTCAGGAGTTCGAGACCAGCCTGGCCAACATGGCGAAACCCCGTCTCCACTAAAAATAAAAAATTAGCTGGACGTGGTGGTGGGCACCTGTAATCCCAGCTACTCGGGAGGCTGAGGCAGGAGAATTGCTTGAACCCAGAGGCAGAGGTTGCAGTGAGCCGAGATCACACCAATGCACTCCAGCCTAGGTGACAGAGTGAGACTCTGTCTCAAAAAAAAAAAAAAAAAAAAAAAAAACTAAGAGAATAAGCATGAAAGTCAGTATACCATGGGTGAAATGTAGGACCTATCAGGGTTCCCAAATGCGGGCTGCAACATCAACAATGAGCACCTGAGGTGCTCATTAAAAATACATGTTCCTTGAGCCCACCCTAGACATTTTCAGAATCTCTTCCCTAGGGAGAATGGCCCAGGAATTTGTATTTTAAAATAGATATGCCAGGTGATTCTAATGCAGACCGATTGGAAAACCTAGATGTATACAACTATCAGTTTACCAGAATAATACATTAGTTACCATTCTCTTCCTTCTTCAAAAATAAGAGTTAACTATAATAAAATTAGAGTGTATACTTAGGCTCCACATTTCAGGTTTTTTTTTTTTTTTTTTTTTGAGACGAAGTCTCACTCTGTCACCCAGGCTGGAGTACTACTGGCACAATCTCAGCTCACTGCAACCTCCGTCTCCCCGGTCTCTGCCATGTTGGCCAGACTGGTCTCAAACTCCTGGCCTCGAGTGATCCGCCCACCTTGGCCTCCCAAAGTGCTGGGATTACAGGTGTGAGCCACCACACCTGCCTTCTCTTAGAATACCTTTTAAAAAGAAGTAGATATTTTAAAAAAAAATCTAGCCATTTGGTTTTCTGGATGGGTGCTCATGGGTGTTCTGCCAAGACTGGGTAGAACATAGTGACCTAATTCACCAAGATGGTAGTAGAAGGGACAAGTGTAGGCAACAAAGTGGAGCTAGTAGAGCACGGTGGCCAAAATCATGGGCTTGGGACTCCAACAGTCTTTGACTGAGCTCTTACTACAGGGTAACCTTAACTTTGATGAGCTTCAGTTTTTTCATGGGTAAAATGGGGATACTAAAAGCAGTTACCACATAGGGTTGTTGTGAAAATTAAATAATGTAAAAGCAAAGAGTTTATAGTGCATGTCTTTGTTCAAACAGCAAAAAAAAAAAAAAAGAAAAAGAAAAAACAGCTTTCTATAGCTTACCTTCAGTTGCATTAGTGAAGAAGAGGCATGATATAGATAATTTGTGTTTTTTTTTATTTTGGTGGGAGAATGCATTTTGCCCAACATATTTGGTTAGGGGTATGTGTGACATTCCAAAAATTAGCAGTGTTTCACAAATTATGCAGCAGCAGCATTGCGTCCTACATGGCTGGTAACTTTCTTGTTGTTAGCTGCTATTGATGTCACTTCACTAGGGGTTACCAAATAATACTTAAATTCTATCATGTCTTCTTCATTTCGTAGCTAGACTACTATAAAAAGAAACTTCCATTCACCTTGGGAAGAATTGGGAGCCCCTTAACTCTTCCCAGTCCCTCCTACCCTTGCCCCATTGCTTCTCCCTCCATACTGGTGATGGGTAATACGTCCTCTCAGTCCCCTGGACTGAGCAGTCTACCCTCTGTAGTTCCCAGACTGGCTGGCTCATGTTTCGTTTGGAAGAGGCACAGTGATAGAGCTTGTGGGTATGAAAAGACTTTTCATAGTGGCTAAACTAGAGTATAAGGCAAGGAAAATTTTGCCTCTGGCCTCATCTGGCCTACGGCTTACCACACTTTTCAAAAGTATGACAAAAGGGGTGAGGCCCTCAGAAGGAGTAAAGCAGCAGTACTCCACCTTCTTCCTTGTTTGCTGCTGGTGTGAGTTTAAAATGCATCCCAGTGGATAATAGATTCTGCCAATACTTTCAGCACCTCCATTTCTAGTAAACTTCTGTTTTATTCCATAGGGTTGTACTTAATATATGATAGTTACTGGCTGAGGCTATCTATCACATTTTAATCAATTTTAAATATATGAATCTCTTTATTTTACAGGCTACTGAGGCTCTAAAGAAAATGTATATGGAATTTCCTCAACTGTACAATAATAGTGTGGTCTGTTCTTTCTTGCCAGAAGTTATCTATAAGGTAACATTCGGGATTTTTCTTGTACGTATTAGGTGAGCTGGTGTAGATAATTGCAATGGGCTGCGTAAGCACAGGATAGATGCCTATTAAATTGAACTGCGTCAAGGTCACAGTTGAGAAGCCCCTCTTTTAAATTAACAAGAGAAATTCCAGAAGGGGAATGTACTGATACCCCTTACAGAATGCCATTATTCCTCTTTTGCCCCTTCTTTTATGTTGTTTATAGGCTCATTCAGATTACTGTGGTAAAATTCTCACAACAGAAAAGAATTATGTAGCCCCCTCTTCTCACCAACTAACAGCAGAACATACCTTCATAAAATAAATTCTTAATTATGGAGAATCTAAAACATGCATAAAATAGAGTAGTACAGTGCACCCCCCCTTAACCATGATCCAGCTCATTTCACCCATAACCCTACTGATCCTCCCCAGTGTTATTTTGAAGCAAATCTTATTCTATCCATAAAATTGCATTAAGAATCTTTAAAAAGTGATGCCATTTTATTTTAATTTAATTTAATTTTATTTATTTATTTATTTATTTTTAAAGACGGGTTCTCCCTCAGTTTCCCAGGCTAGAGTGCAGTGGTGTGATCACAGCTCACTGCACTCTTGACCTTCCAGGCTCAAATGATCCTCCTGTCTTAGCCTTCCAAGTAGCTGGGACGACAGGAGCACGTCACCACACCTGGCTAATTTTTTATTTTTATTTTTTGTAGAGACAGGGTCTCCATGTGTTACCCAGGCAGTTCTCCAACTCCTAAGCTCAAGCAATCCTTCCGCCTCAGCCTTTCAAGGTGCTGGGATTACAGGCATGAGCCACCATAACCAACCTAGTGATGCCTTTTTAAAAACATAGCCACAATGCCATTGTCCCATCTAAAAATTATTAACAATAAATTCTTCATATCATCAAATAATCCAGTGTTTAAATTTTGACTTGTCTCAGAAATGTCATAAATGGTTTTTTGTTTTTCATAAATTGCTCATTTGAATGGGACCCAAATAAGATCTGCGTGTTACAATTGTAAATCTTTTTTTGTTTGTTTTTGAGACAGAGTCCCACTCTGTCGCCCAGTGGTATGATCTCGGCTCATCGCAACCTCTGCCTCCCGGGTTCAAGCAATTCTCTTGCCTCAGCCTCCTGAGTAGCTGGGATTACAAGCACACACCACCATGCCTGGCTAATTTTTTTTGTATTTTAGTAGAGACAGGGTTTCGCCATGTTGGCCAGGCTGGTCTCGAGCTCCTGACCTCAGGTGATCTGCCTGCCTCGGCCTCCCAAAGTGATTACAGGTGTGAGCCACTGTGCCCTGCCGGCAACTGTAAATCTTAAAACTTGCAGGTTCTGTCTCTCTCTCTCTCTGTTTTTTTGGGTTTTGTTTGTTTGTTTGTTTTTGGGGGGGGACTTCTTGTTTTGTATTTACTGAAGAAACCAGATTATTGTTTTGTAGAGTTTACCCAAATCCAGATTTTGCTGATTATGCCATGATATGGTTTAATACTTTTTTCTCTTTATTTTCTATAAACTGGTAGCGAGAGCTGGAAGCTTGCCTTGTTGAGGTTAGGGTTGGTTATTCTTGGCAAGGTAACTCTAGAGATGAGGGTGTTTGTCCATCAGGAGGCACTTGACATCTGGTTGACTCCTGTTGTTGTTAGCTGCTGTTGATGCTCATTGGCCAGATCTGTACATTTTCTAGGGAGCTACAAAATGTTGATATTTTAATTCTATTACTTCTTGCATTAGCTGAAATAGATCTATAAAAAGAAACTTTCCCTCCTCTACTATTTAGTTACCAAATAGGCAGAATAAATGCTTAATCTTTCCTTTTATTTACCAGTTTGCAAAATAATGAGCTGGTTCCATAGCATTCTTTACCAGTGACCAACAGAGCATACACGGAAAATTTTTACAGTGAGGATAGAGCCTATCAATAGAAGCTGTCATGGAGATGAATAGGGTCATGGGGCTTGTAGACATTTGGAACAGTGTTTCCCAAACTTCCTTGACCACAGAGTCCTTTAAAATGTGTAAGACATTCCCCCAGAGGAGCACAAGAGCAGAGACTGAAGAAACTCTTCATTTCTGTATTGTCCTCTCCCATTCTCTCGTCACAATTCCTTCTCTCCATTCCCACCTCACTTCCCCATCCTCCTCCTCACCCCTGCAACTCTTCAGCCATTTGCTCTGGAAAGGGTCAAAACTAAACGGCCCATCTTGAACTGACCTTGGTTCCATCCTCATTGACTTCTAATTAATTATCTCCGGCCAGGATTTAAGTTGATATCCAGTTAAAAGTTTATTCTCGTGACGTTATTAAAATTTGATCCTGAGGTTTTAATTTTTCCATTTTAAAGATCGGATTGCAGTTTTTAAGGTTTGTGAAAAAAAATGTTCTCATATGTGCCACATATTAATGCTTTACATTCTTCACATTATTTTCTCAAAGGGTTTATGATTGAGAACTTATTTAGTAGATAGCGGGGCAGGGTACCAACCATGACCACCTCATCTGGTTGAGCACATTGGCTAAATCTAAACTAATAAGTATTCAACTTTATATATGATCATTATTTTACTTCCCCAAATTCCTTTTCAGATGAGACAAACAGATCGGGATGTAATAACAGCATTAACTCACAGACCTTGGAGCCTAAGCCATACAGGAGATGGGAAACCACGCTATGATACTTTCTGGAAACACTTTATATTTGTTATGATGGACATTTTGCTCGATTGGAGCATGCATAATATCTTGTGGTACCTGTGTGGAATTTCAGCTTTCCTCATGCAAAAGGATTTTGTATCCCCGTAAGTTGGAAGGTTTTTTATTTTACCCAGACACATGTCCTGAATGCTCCTATTCGAAACGAAAGATTAACAGAGTAGACAACCTGAATTGGTTTTGACCTGCAAAGCTTACCATGCCTCTAAATTGGATTGCCAGTTTCACTTCTTAGGTGGGAAGAGTTCAGGCATATTTCACTGTTTTCAGACCAAGTCGATCACATATTTTTGGTTTTTTAGTGTATTTTGAAGAAAAAAAAATGAACCTGTGAAACTATGCTGAGAAAGGGATTTTATTTCTGTGACTGGTTTTTTTGAAAGCCAACACAGGATCCTGGAGAGAACCACAGTGAAGACATCCTGTGGGCACCATCCTCCCCGCTACCATCTTACGTTATAGGCACTCCCCCACCTCTCCCCATAAAATTTCCGTTTCCTAACCTGCTAGTGATCTCGGAATCATTTCTTTGGCAATTCTATATCTGTATATTTCAGCTATTTAGAGTTGTAAGTCTAGTATTATTTCAGACATACATGATTCAGTTCAATAAATATTTGGTAAGTGCCTACACTATTGCAAGGTTCCATATTGAGAAGCTGAAGATGCAGTGGGTAAAGAAAGCCATGATCTCTGCCCTTGTGACATTTACAGCCAAGTGGGAGAGAGAGAGATGCTAATCAAATAAAAATCCAATCAATATAAAGTTAAAACTAAGATACAGGCTATGTCAGAGAGAACAGTGTGCACGGACTGTAATCTGATCTGGTCTGGGTTGTCAGAAACAGCATCCCCAAGGAAGTGACAGTTAAGCTAAGATCTGAAGGGTGAGTGGGAATTGGGAGGAATCCAGATCAGAGAGAAAAATACATGTAATGTGCTCTGGCAGGAAGAAGCATGGTTCTTTCTAGGAATTGAAAGAAAATGAATATTCTTTCAATTAATTTAAAATTAATCAGCACGGAAAAGAAAGGGGGAGTGTGGTGTGATATGAAGCCAAGGAGACAGGTCGGGGCCAGGTCAGGCACACCTTCAGTGGCTGTGCCAAGGACAGTTGGGGGTGGCGATCATTAGTGAGCTACTGAAATGTTTTAAGCTGGGACAATGTAGGGAGGTTCATGGCATCCTGGGTTTTGGAACAGTCCCTCTGATCACAGTGCAGAGGCCAGGTAGGAGGCATTCTCTGGGCACTATTGGTATGCAGTGAACACCATACATAGTGGCCATTATAGATTCCTGAGACAGCTGCTTATTCTTCTAACAGGATTGGCTTTCCTCTTTCCCCAGGGCTTACTTGAAGAAGTGGTCAGCTAAAGGAATCCAGGTTGTTGGTTGGACTGTTAATACCTTTGATGAAAAGAGTTACTACGAGTCCCATCTTGGTTCCAGCTATATCACTGACAGCATGGTGGAAGACTGCGAACCTCACTTCTAGACTTTTACGCTGGGACGAAACGGGTTCAGAAACTGCCAGGGGCCTCATACAGGGATATCAAAATACCCTTTGTGCTAGCCCAGGCCCTGGGGAATCAGGTGACTCACACAAATGCAATAGTTGGTCATTGCATTTTTACCTGAACCAAAGCTAAACCCAGTGTTGCCACCGTGCACCGTGGAATGCCAGAGTTCAACACTGTTGCTCTTGAAAATCTGGGTCTGAAAAAACACAACAGCCCCTGCCCTGCTCTAGCTGAGGCACACAGGGAGACCCAGTGAGGATAAGCACAGATTGAATTGTACAATTTGCAGATGCAGATGTAAATGCATGGGACATGCATGATAACTCAGAGTTGACATTTTAAAACTTGCCACACTTATTTCAAATATTTGTACTCAGCTATGTTAACATGTACTGTAGACATCAAACTTGTGGCATTACTAATAAAATCATTAAAAGGAGCACTAAAGGAAAACTGTGTGCCAAGCATCCTATCCTAAGGCATACGGAATTTGGGGAAGCCACCATGCAATCCAGTGAGGCTTCAATGTGCAGCAACCAAAATGGTAGGGAGGTCTTGAAACCAATGAAGGATTTACAGCATCTTGAATAGAGAGCTGCAAACCACCAGGGGGCAGAGTTGCACTTTTCCAGGCTTTTTAGGAAGCTGCAACAGATGAGAGCATAGGCAATTAGAACTGGAAGAAACTTCCAAAAGCATGTAGGTTTGTCCTCATTTTACAAATGAGGAAACTAAACTCTGTGGAAGGGAAGGGGTTGCCTCAAAAGTCACAACTTAGCTGGGCACAGTGGCTTATGCTGATAATCCCAGCAATTCAGAAAGCTGAGGCAGGAGGATTACTTGAGGCCAGACTGGGCAACATAGCAAGACCCCATCTCTAAAAAATTAGGCATGGTGATGCATGCCTGTATTCCCAGCTACTCAGGAGGTTGAGGTGGGAGGATCACTTGAGCCCAGAAGTTCAAGGCTGCAATGAGCCATGATTACACCATGGCACTACAACCTTGGTGACACAGTGAGAACCTGACTCTTAAAAAAAAAAAAAAAGATAACTAGAACTTCTTGTTTACAGTTAGCCAGAAACTATACAAGTGGTTTAACATGCATTATCTTACTCAATCCATACAAAAGTCTTATGGAGGTGTTAGCACTCTTTCTACTGATGAAGAACTGAGGTACTTCATAAAACCACTTACTCAAGGTGTCTTGAGTCTGGTACAATTGGCATTCAAATCTAGGTCAGTCTGCCCCCAGAGCCACTACCCTTACCCCCCACTGAATCTGCCTTTATATTGTTGAGCCCATGACCCCAACTCTGCTCTTTCCAATTTGAACTTCCAGGGATTTTATTGTGAACTTAAGTAGCAACATTAAAATGAAGTTGAATTTTTTTTTAATGGCAACGCCGTCTGTCTCCTCTAGCTTACCCCTTCTCACCTTTCAACCCCATCTGTGGCTTTTGTCCAGGCCCACAGTTTAGCCATGGCTTCCCTCCTGCATCCCTGCCGTGGGTTGCTGGCCTCACACTTGCAGCAGCCGGACAGTGATTTTAGAAGGCCACCAGTCCCCACAGCTATGTGACGATGAGAAGCAAACTTTTTTGTGACAGATTGTATTGGCATAGGCATGATAGATAGATGGGGCTTGGTACATTTTGAATCAGCATTTGCAAAAAAGTTGTCTTGAATTTTAAAGTGAACAACAAAGATTTGTTCATTGAGTGGAACAAATGTCTAAACTGCATGTACTTCCGTGCCATGTTATGACTAGAGTGAAAGAGGGAGGAAAAAGTGACCAAAGAAGATACATCAGGCCAGGTGCGGTGGCTCATACCTGTAATCCCAGCACTTTGGGAGGCTGAGGCGGGTGGATCACTCGAGGCCAGGAATTTGAGACCAGCCTTGGCCATGATGGGGAAACCCCGTCTCTACTAAAAATACAAACTAGCTGGGCATGGTGGCACATGCCTGTAATCCCAGCTACTCAGGAGGCTGAAGCAAGGAGAATTGCTTGAACCCAGGAGTCAGAGGTTGCAGTGAGACAAGATTGCACCACTGCACTCCAGCCTAGGCCAGAGAGCGAGACTCTGTCTCAAAAAAAAAAAAAAAAGATACCTCCGTGAACTGAATTCAGACCTGGGGTACCTTCTGAGGGTACACGGCAACTGGCAGGGAAAGATTTCTCTTGGGGGCGGTATGGAGTTAATATCCCTTGGCCAAGTATGGTGACTTATGCCTGTAATCCTGTCACTTTGGGAAGCCAAGGCGGGAGGACTGCTTGAAGCCAGGAGTTCAACACTAGCCTGGGCAACATAGTGAGACTCCATCTCTACAAAAAATTTAAAAATTGGGGCTGAGATGGGAGGATCACTGGAGCCTAGCAGGTTGAGGCTGCAGTGAGCTAGAATCGTGTCACTGCACTCTGGCCTGGGCGACAGAGTTTGACTCCAATCTCTAAAAATTTCATAATAATAATAATATCCCTTTGTATTGTGGGAAGATCTCTAAAGAGCCATGAGAGCTCTGTCTCTTGATCTTTATCCCAAATCCATTTTGCCTTTGATTCAGCCAGGCCAAATTAAGGATTTAGATCCTATGCTAAGATGGTCAGGGCCTCAAAAGGGTCTCACAAACTCCCTACCAGTAGGGTTTATGGGTTCCACCTGTCACCATGACAGACCTCTCATGCCAGACACCCTCACAGGACATGGGCCAACCAGTGGGAAGCTGCCTTGGAGTAAGGGCGCTAATTCCTGGCTTAATCAATTAATTTACCAGAAGCCACACATGCAGAGTCACATGATATAAACCATTCATTCATCTGACAAATAGGGCACCTCATGTATGTCACACTCTGTCCTGGCATGGAGAATACAATGGTGAAATAGAAACAACACAAGTTTTGCCTCACATTCTTCTAGGGGCTGAGATGGCTGACAAGAAAGAAAATAGGCCAGGCGCAGTGGCTCATGCCTGTAATCCCAGCACTTCGGGAGGCCAAGGCAGACGGATCACCTGAGCTCAGAAGTTCAAGACCAGCCTGACCAACATGGCAAAACCCCATCTCTACTAAAAATACAAAAGTTAGCCAGGCGTGGTGGTGAGTGCCCGTAATCTTAGCTACTCCAGAGGCCGAGGAAGGAGAATCGCTTGGACTCAGGAGGCGGAGGTTGCAGTGAGCCGAGATCAGCCACTGCACTCCAACCTGGGTGACAGAGTGAGACTCTGTCTCAAAAAAAGAAAGAAAAGAAAAAGAAAAGAAAGAAAAGAAAAAGAAAAGAAAGAAAAAAATGAAGAGTAAAACATAGGCTCGATGTTGATTCATGTGATGGAGAAAAAGCCAGGCAGGGGTATAGAGAGTGCCGGGAGCAGGGCCTTGTATGTCAATTTTCAACCACAGGTTGGTTGAGAGAGTGACACTGGGGTCATAAAGGACAGAAAGGAGGTGGAGAGGCCAAGAAGAGACCCCTTATAGGGCTGTGTGCGTGATAGACATGATGAGGCTTCTGGAACTCTTAGTGCTGGTGTGGTCAGCTCTGAGGATCATGGGGAAGCCCTACTGTCTAGGACCTCACAGATGAGAAAGGAAGCTTATGTCCGTAGGCACACAGTGTGGTGTATAACACTTGACTGAGTCAGAGAGCCACTGGAGCCACAAGGCATTTAAGGAGGGAAACAGAGTATAGGCCCCATGCTCTGTCCACACCTGTCCCTGCCATCTCAAAGCCCTACCGTGGGAGCAGGGAGGCTCCCATTAGGAATTATCAAATTCAGTGGAAATCAACCTCACTTTTCTTTTTTTGAGACAGGGTCTCATTCTGTCACCCAGGCTGGAGTACAATGGCTCACTGCAGCCTCAACCTCCTGGATTCAAGTAATCTTCTCACCCTCTCAGCCTCCCAAGTAGCTGGGACTACAGGTGTGCACCACCATGCCCAGCTAATTTTTTGTATTTTTTGTAGAGATGAGATTTCTCTATGTTACCCAGGCTGGTCTTGAACTCCTGAGCTCAAGCAATTCTTCCGCCTCAGCTTCCCAAAGTGCTGGGATTACAGGCATGAGCTACTGTGCCAACCTTGGGACTCAACCTTTAAGGCTCATCAGAGTCACTGAGAGAACTTATGAAACACAGTGCAAAACCCATCCCCAGCAATTCCGGTTTTGTAGGTCTGCAGTGGAGGCCCAGTCATTTGCATTATGTACACTTTCCCAGGTCATGCAGATGCTGTTGTTCCAGGTACCACACTTTGATAACCACTGCTATGATTTACATCATGCCCTGCCAGCCCTTCCAACTTTGCCCTTATTCTTCCCTCTGTCTAAAATCGTCTACTTCTGGCTATGGGCTGTGGCTCATGCTTCTAAGCCCAGCACTTTGGAATGCTCAGGTGCAAGGATCACTTAAGCCCAAGAGTTTGAGACCAGCCTAGGCAACAGTGAGACCTCGTCTCTACTAAAAATCAAAAAGTTAGCCAGACATGATGGTGCACACCTGTGGTCCCAGCTACTGAGGAGGCTGAGGTGGGAGGATCACACCACTGCACTCCAGCCTGTGCAACAGAGCAAGACCCTGTCTCAAAAAAAAAAAAAAAAAAAAAAAAAAAAGGCCTACTTTCTCTTCTTTCTATTTTTCCTCCAAGACCCAACTCAGGAGTCCATTTCCTTCAGGAAAAATTCCTTGACTTTCCCAGGCAAAATCCTTCATGCCCTCATCTTGTCTGAGTATTTTCCCTTTATATCTTCATCCCATCTCATGACTATACTCACACCTACTGCCTTTCTGGATTGTAAGCATTTGAGGGCAATTTCTCCAGTTCCTAGTATCTGGTATGCATTCAGGAAAACTTTCTGAAATCGCCATATGTTTTCTCCTAATGTTTGTGAAAGGAAGGCCCCACTTCCAGCGTGTTTCTTCCTGGGCTTCCCTCATCATCTCAACCCCCAACTCACCCTGAGCTCTCTGACTCCCCTAAACTTCCTGGTCCCAGCAGATCCGGGCCCACTGTTGTACCACATCTGGCCATTCAGCAAAGTTGAAGTTCTTTCTCTAACAAAGCAATGTGCAGTTTGAAGGTTTTACTTTGTTTTGTTTTTTAGAGACAGGGTCTCACTCTGTCAACCAGGCTGGGGTGCAGTGGCACAATTATAGCTCACTGCAGCCTTGACCTCCTGGGCTCAAGCAATCCTTCTCTCTCAGCCTCTGTGTAGCTGGGACCACAAGTGCATGCCACCACGGCTGGTTCATTTTTTTTTTTTTTTTTGAGACGGAGTCTTGCTCTGTCCCCCAGGCTGGAGTGCAGTGGCGCGATCTTGGCTCACTGCAAGCTCCGCCTCCCGGGTTCATGCCATTCTCCTGCCTCAGCCTCCCAAGTAGCTGGGACTACAGGCGCCCGCCAACACACCCGGCTAATTTTTTGTATTTTTTTTTTTTTAGTAGAGATGGGGTTTCACCGTGTTAGCCAGGATGGTCTCGATCTCCTGACCTCGTGATCCTCCCGCCTCGGCCTCCCAAAGTGCTGGGATTACAGGCGTGAGCCACCGCGCCCGGCCGACTGGTTCATTTTTTAATTTTTTGTAGAGACAGTGGTCTCACTATGTTGCCTTGGCTGGTCTTGCACTCCTGGCCTCAAGCAATCTTCCCACCTCTGCCTCCCAAAGCACTAGGATTATAGGTGTGAGCTACAGCGTCCCACCCAGTTTGAAGTTTTAAGAGAGATTTTTTTACGAAGAGCCTCCAATAAGCAAAATCAAGCACCAAAAAGGCAAAACATGCATAGCTCTACAGGAAGGTCAGAGAGAGAGAGACCCAGTGTTTCAATTCTGCCTCCACCAGTACCTGAGTGGCCTTCAGCAAGTCACTGGCCCCTTCAGGTGTTCAAAGAACTGGACTCAAAGATTTCTAAAATAACTTCCAGCTCTCAAATTTCATAATTACCGAATCTGAATTTATCTAAATACTAAGCAAAAATACCCAAACTTCTAGCATGACAGTCCCAAGTCTGGTGGGAAATTTGCTCTTCTTCCAAGCTGTTTGCTAGGTTTTTCTCTGCATATGAAGTCATAGGCAGCTTCCTAAAGATTCAAGGTGAGTCTTATCAAAGAACCTGCAAAAGGAAACTACAGACTTATTGTAGCCTAGAGAAAGGTGCATAGACAATATCTGAATCTTAGCATTGCCACTATGTGACTTGCAGCAAATTATTTAACTTCTCTGGCCCTCAGTTTTCTTGTCTTTAAAGTGGGATCAAAAACAGAATCTACCTTAAAGGATTCCTATGAGGTGTAAGAAAAAATAATTAACAGCAACAGAGGCTAGCACAGCACTGGTGTTCAGCAAGCATGAGTCAGCTCTTGGGGGCTCCCTCTGCATACTTTCGGTCCGCCTCTGCTGCCAGCCTGGCCCCTTAATGAGGAAAACATTTTGTATTCTGAAACTCAAATCCTTCTGATGAGCTTCTGGCCACTCCTCATGGTCTTTCTGGGTCATTCATTCATTCAACTTATAGTTACTAAGGTTTTATTGAATGCCAGATACGGTGAAAAGAATACGTACAGATAATTAAGACAAACTTAAAACAGTCCCCATCCTCAAGGAGCTAGAGCTTTGCTTTAGTAAAATTAGACAATCAGTCATTTCTAGGTGTCACAGAATGGAGTGGCCAACAGCCTGCAGAGCAACATGCCCAAGTTTTATTGTGACTACTGCAATACATACCTCACCCATGACTCTCCTCCTGTGAGAAAGACACACTGCGGTGGCAGGAAACACAAAGAGAATGTGAAAGACTACTATCAGAAATGGATGGAAGAGCAGGCTCAGAGCCTGATTGACAAAACAACGGCTGCATTTCAACAAGGAAAGATACCTCCTGCTCCATTCTCTGCTCCTCCTCCTGCAGGAGCGATGATACAACCTCCCCCTAGTCTTCTGGGTCTCGTCACTCTGGTATGATGCCAGCACCCCATATGAGGGGTCCTCCCATGATGCCAATGATGGGCCCTCCTCCTCCTGGGATGACGCCAGGGGGATCTGCTCCTGGAATGAGGCCGCTTATGGGAGGCCACAAGCCAACGATGCCTGGATCCCCAATGATAAGACCTCCTGCCTGTCCCATGATGGTGCCCACTCGACCCAGAATGACTCGACCAGACAGATAAGGATAGGGGGAGGGCTCATTATATCGGTTTTATATTACCTGTTCTGCTTCGCCAGGAGATCATGCTGCTGTGATGCTGGGTTTTCTAAACAGCATAAGGAAGTCTTGCTCCCCTCTCCTATCAAAGAGAATAGTTTTGGAGGGGAGAAGTGGGACAAAAAAGATGCAGTTTTCATTTGTATTGGGAAATGTGAAAATAAAATTGTCAACTCTTTTAGTTAAAAGTGTATTCCTTTTTCCTCCCCCCTGTATTCTCTGTATATTATAAAAGAAATGAGGCCGGGTGCGGTGGCTCACGCTTGTAATCCCAGCACTTTGGGAGGCTGAGGCGGACGGATCACGAGGTCAGGAGATCGAGACCACGGTGAAACCCCGTCTCTACTAAAAATACAAAAAATTAGCCAGGCGTGGTGGCGGGCGCCTGTAGTCCCAGCTACTCGGAGAGGCTGAGGCAGGAGAATGGCGTGAACCCGGCGGCGGAGCTTGCAGTGAGCCAAGATTGCGCCACTGCCCTCCAGCCTGGGCGACAGAGCGAGACTCCGCCTCAAAAAAAAAAAAAAGAAATGAAACATGCCAGTTCTGTTTCTCTAGCTCATTATCTCTTCAGCATGTCCTCTGTGTGAGATTCTTTTTCCTTAGCTATATGGTAAATCTCTTTGGGCATCCTCCCTTTATTAGTAAAGTCATCTTGTGCAGGACTAAATCTAGCACTTGTAGAGCTTTTGTTGGTTAAAATAATAAACAGCTCGGTTAATTAAAAAAAATTAGACAAGTCAACAACTATAATATGGTGAGATAAATGCTACTAGGGGAAGCACTGGGTCTACATGTATAGGATAGGTTGAAAGAGACGTCGGAGGCCAGGTGACATCCAAATCGATGGCAGAAGGGTAAGAAGGACTGGCTCAGCTGGATGGTGGCAGGAAAGAGGGTTCCTGGGGGGAGAGGGAAATGAGGCTGGAGAGATGAGCAGAATTATGTCACCAAAGGCTTTTGGGAGCAAGGCAGTGGCACTGCAGTGTGTGAAGCAGGAGAGTGGCAGAGGCAGCTTTGTCTTTGTGAAGTTGTCTCTGGGTGCTGTGCAGAGAACCCATGAATGGGAGGTTGGGGAGGCTGGCAAACCTGCAAGAGGAGAGAGTGGTCCAGACAGCACTGGGCTGACCCGGGATAGAAGGATGGTGGCTGAAGGTGGAGACAGTTGAGAAAAGGGGGAGAATTGGAGAGGTGTTTATAGGGTAACATCTACAAGACTAGAGATGAATCAGATGAGAAAATGTTGGGAGGAAGGAATCGAGAATGGTGCCTACATTTCCAGCTTAGGCATCCCAATGGATGCTGATGTCATTGACTGAGATTTGGAGTCAGGGAACAGATGAAATTAGTTTGAGGAGATATAGGGTATATGAGGTTGAGGGAAAGGGCTGTTAAAAAGTAGAACTGTTCATTGATTGCTAGGAAAGAACCAGTCAACGGAGATGATAAGGACAGAGAGAAAAGGGGCCCAGGAATCTGTGATGTGAAGGCTCTGCTCAAGATCAGCCGGGCACGGTGGCCAGGCCTGTAATCCCAGCACTTTGGGAGGCCGAGGCAGGCAGATCATGTCAGGAGTTCA
The DNA here is from genome assembly GCF_028878055.3 of Symphalangus syndactylus. Classification (NCBI taxonomy): domain Eukaryota; kingdom Metazoa; phylum Chordata; class Mammalia; order Primates; family Hylobatidae; genus Symphalangus; species Symphalangus syndactylus. The sequence goes on from NC_072433.2 coordinate 63,854,368, forward strand.
ACACCAGCCTGGCCAACATGGTGAAACCCCATCTCTACTAAAAATACAAAAATTAGCCAGGCATGGTGGCGGACGCCTCTAATCCCAGCTACTCGGGAGGCTGAGGCAGGAGAATCACTTGAAACCGGAAGGTGAAAGTTGCAGTAAGCTGAGATTGCTCCACTGCACTCCAGCCTGGGTGACAGAGTGAGACTCTGTCTCAAAAAAACAAAACAAAACAAACAAACAAACAACAACAACAAAAAAAAACAGAGCGCATGTCGCTGGAGCACGGTGGAAAGGTGAGTTCTAGACAGGAGGGAGGCCCCTCCTCAGCTCTTGGGATGGAAGGAGGGAGGCAGCCCCAGGTGTGCAAGCATCGTGGGTCTTTCTTGCTCTCAACCCTGGGAGTCCTGCCTTTCCCAGCATCTTCTCATCGCCAACCCATTCTGTTTGTCTGAACATCCCTCAGCCAGTTGGTGAATTTTCTTTCATTTAGTGGGACCCGCAGTACTCACTGGCCACCTTGACCAAATAGTTGGCCGTGGACAAGCAACTGTGTTTCAGGTTCCTTATCTGTAAAATGGAGACAGAAAAACTCAGTTTCTCGTGAGGGTAAGATGAAATTATGTATAGACGTGCTTAGAATAGTTCCAAGCATGTAGGAAACTCTTTGAAGTGTTAGCTAGTATTCTCATTAGACTCTGGATGTATGAGGACAAATGCTGTGTTTACCTGGAGTGCTCTGGGCCATCCTCTTAGTCAGAAGCAAGCTTCCTGTTTCCTCCCCTTTCAAAGCCACAGAGCTCCTTTTTTTAGCATCAATTAAATTCCTATTTCCAATTTACTCCTCATTTTAAAATCAAAGATAATAAATAACCTGTGTGATCTCACACAGGAATTCCCCAAGCTGCCTAGGACTTAAAAAAAAAAAAAAAAAAAAACAACAACAACAAAAAAATAAAATCCTGGTCCCACCAATAACCAGAATCACTGGGATTTGGGACTATAGAATCTGTATTTCTAATGCTGGTCTGATGAACCGGGCTCAGAATTTGTAGTAATGAAACCAGACTTTAGAACCGGCTCTACATTTAACAGGGCAATTTTGGGCACGTCTCTGAGCTTTTATTTATGCTTCTATAAAATAAGGAGAGTAAAATCTGTTCATAGAGTTATTATAAAGATCTGATAAGATATCACAGGGCAAAGCCCTCTGCCAGTCGTCCAGTGCTATATATGGTTCCAAGATATTTTTTGTGGGGCTCTGAACTGGGATCTGCTAGCCCAGGTTTTATTTGATCACTGAGTCCTCAGATGGTTTTCTAGAATTTCCCACCATAACAGTTATACATCACCAAGAAGAATCTCATAATATATATAATTTTATTACATATCATTCCCATAAAGGGAAGTGGGATGTATTTTAGTGAAATCCATATGCTCACCACCCCTTTTGTCAGAGTAATGTTTGTTTTTAATCTGCCTTCAACTGACCTTGTTATGTTTCAAAGGAAAATCTTCTCAATCTGGTATCTGCAGAACTTGAGTCCTGCCCGTCGAGGATTTTATCAACTGGGATTTTTTCACCCCTGACCTCAGCCACTCACACTGAGGCATCCTCATAAAGCAGCCCCCTCCCACCCCAGGAGCCCACCTGGCCTCCTCCCGGGGGTGGTCTTCATGAAGAGGAGAGGGAAGGCTGCTTCTCCATGCCCCTTCAGGATGCTTGTATTTCAAGCCAGGAGCACAGCGCCTGCCTCGGCTTTCACACACTCTACCTGGCTGTGGCTCTGAGAGTCAGAGGGAAATTTATAATCAAGGAAAATGGAGCTCTCCTGTGTTTCACAGTTCACCTAAGATCACCCCAAAAGGAGGTGTTGGGGGGGCAGCTCAAGCTCAGTCTCATCACTCAGGAACCCATAGGCTTTCCCCTGTATAACATACCCCATTGGTGGCCTCTTTTAACTTGAATCTTGTCATTTACAGACATGTTCTTATTTTGCTGTTGAATCTCTTTCCCCCTATAATGTTGGGTTTGAAGAACTAAAGCCTGTGGTTCCTTACAGATAAGCAAGACTCCATCTGTCCACAGTGAACTCTAATCTCTTTGGGTGTCTCTATGTCTCCCTCACACATATTTATCTCGTTTTTGCTCCCTGAAGCCTCTCTCAAACATCATGAGATGATCAATCACTGTTTAAATCAATTCGACTTTTAGGTTCCTTCACTGCAGGCATGCAGCTCTCTTTGTCTGTGTTTATTTTTGTTTTTGAAAGGACAGTGCCAGTCTTAGCTCTAAGGCTCTCCCTCAGCAGAAGGTCCAACATTTCTTTCTTGAACCTGTGTCATTTGCTCCAGGCCAGCTGTCCTCTCACACACTGCCTAGTAATTGGGCCCAGACCCACAGAGGCGTGGGCAGCAGAAGACAGAGGGAATCCCAAGGCTGGGCTTCCTCATTGAATATTTAGACTTTAAGTTTAATAACTTTTCAAGTATTTATTTGAGAAGAGCCTGTTTTCAGACTCCAGGCAGCCAGCCACTGTAAGCCTTGGCTAGCTATGAAATCCAAAGGGTCAGGCCGGGTGCAGTGGCTCATGCCTGTAATCCCAGCACTTTGGGAGGCCTAGGCAGGTGGATCACCTGAGGTCAGGAGTTCTAAACCAGCCTAGGCAGGTGGTTCACCTGAGGTCAGGAGTTCTAAACCAGTCTAGCCAACATGGTAAAATCTCGTCTCTACTAAAAATACAAAAAATTAGCCGGGTGTGGTGGCGCATGTCTGTAATCCCAGCTATTTGGAAGGCTGAGGCAAGAGAATTGCTTGAAACTGGGAGGCGGAGGTTGCAGTGAGCTGAGATGGTGCCATTGCACTCCAGCCTGGGCAACAAGAGTGAAGCTTTGTCTCAAACAAAAAAAGAAAGAAAGAAACCCAAAGGGTCTGATCACTTAGTCCACTAGCAAGTGGGGCAGCCGGATAATGTCAATCCTACCTAAACCCTCCAGTGGCTTCCCATCTCTTTATTTATTTATTTATTTCTAGATGAAGTCTCCCTCTGTCGTCCAGGCTGGAGTGCAGTGGCGCAATTTCAGCTCACTGCAAACTGCTTCCCAGGTTCAAGCAATTCTCCTGCCTCAGCCTCCCAAGTAGCAGAGGTTACAACCACCCACCATCACACCTGGCCAATTTTTGTATTTTTAGTAGAGATGGGGTTTCACCACGTAGACCAGGCTAGTCTTTAACTCCTGACCTCAGGTGATCCACCACCTCGGCCTCCCAAAGTGCTGGGATTACAGGCATGAGCCACCACACCAGGCCTTCCTGTCACTTTAGAAGGAAACCCAGAGTCCTGCACACGCTGCTCCTGCCTCCAGCTTCAGTCTGCCCCAGCCCTTCCAGACTCCAGCTTTTGTGGTTTTCTGTGGCACTAGCCTGGGATACCTTCCCTACTCAGCTTTTTTTGTTCCAGGTCTCACACCAATGCCTCACATACTCAGAAGTTGTCTCTACCACCTGGGCTAAAGCAGCCCAGTACATGGTGCCTGAGATCAGGCCATAGATCTGTCTTTGTCTCTTTGTGCCCCTTGTGTCTCTCCAGAGCCCAACCAAGAGCCACTGCTCAGGTCCTCCGACTCTGCTTCACCTCACCCCACCACTCAGCTGATGACCCCCAAAGTCATCGCATACCAAACTTTCTCCCACTTCTTTCCCTTGCTTCCTTTGTCCTCAATAAAAATAATAAGAAGAAGAATCTCCTGTGCCCCATTCCTCCAGGATGCCGTTTAGGGGTAAAAGCTGAGACTAGAGCTAGAAATACATTTAGCACGCCAGGCGCGGTGGTTCACGCCTGTAATCCCAGCACTTTGAAAGGCCAAGGCAGGCGGATCACCTGAGCTCAGGAGTTTGAGACCAGCCTGGCCAACATGGCGAACTCTGTCTCCACTAAAAGTACACAGAAAGTTAGCCAGGCATGGTGGCGCCTTCCTGTAGTCCCAGCTACTCCGGAGGCTGAGGCAGGAGAATCACTTGAACCTGGGAAGTGGAGGTTGCAGTGAGCCGAGATCGTGCCACTGCACTCCAGCCTGGAGAACACAAAGAGCCTCCATCTCAAAAAAAAAAAAAAGAAAAGAAAAGAAAAGAAAAGAAAAAAGAAAGGATTACATTCAGGAAACCCTAAGTCAGCTGTGGGCCAAGCACTGGCCAGGTGCTGGTTTTTGTCAGGGTTTGAATTCCAGCTTTTTGACTGTAAACCCTGTGCAACTGTCTAATCTCTTGGAGCCTCAGGCTTCTCATCTTTAAAATGGGGCTAATCAAGTCTCCCGTGCTGGTTAACTTTATGCGTCAATTTGGTTGGGCCACAGTACCCAGATATTTGGTCAAACATCATTCTGAATGTTTCTGTGAGGATGTTTTTAGATGAGATTAACATTTAAATTGGTGAACTTCGAGTGAAGAAGATTGTTGTCCATAATATGGACAGGCTTCACACAATCAGTTGAAGGCTTAAATAGAACAAAAGACTGTTCTCTCCACTTACCCCCAGCAAGAAGGCATTCTGCCAGTAGATGGGCCTTCGGACTGGATAGCAGCGTCAGTTCTTCCCTGGGTCTCTAGCCTGCTGTCCTACTCCACAGATTTTGAACTTGCCACGCTCCACAATCATGAGCCAATTCCTTAAAATAAATCTATCTCTCTCTTTCTCTCTCTCCATAGACACACACACACACACACACACACACACAACATCCTCTATTAGTTTTGTTTCTCTGGATAACCCAAAATGACTATACCTACCTTACAGTGATAAGAGTTGTTATTGCTAGTAATTGCTGCTATTTCTTGAGTGCTTACAATGTTAAGCTTGCTAAGGGTTTACCACATGTTATTTCATTTAATCCTTATCACAACCTTATGAACTGGGTATTATTGTCTGCTGTGTACAGTGAGGAAATAGATGCTTTGAGAGATTTAAATCACTCACAGGTAGCAAAGGGTGGAACTAAGATTTGAATTTTAACCACGATCCTCACTGCCTCAACTGTCTAACAGTGTTCCTCTTACCCAATAGATGTTCTATTCCACTCTCTCTCTTTTTTTTTTTTTTTTTTTTTGAGACTGAGTCTTGCTCTGTCCCCCAGGCTGGAGTGCAGTGGCACGATCTCGGCTCACTGCAAGCTCCGCCTCCCGGGTTCACGCCATTCTCCTGCCTCAGCCTCTCTGAGTAGCTGGGACTACAGGCGCCCGCCACCACGCCCGGCTAATTTTTTTTGTATTTTAGTAGAGACGGGGTTTCACCGTGTTAGCCAGGATGGTCTTGATCTCCTGACCTCGTGATCCGCCCACCTTGGCCTCCCAAAGTGCTGGGATTACAGGCTTGAGCCACCGCGCCCGGCCATATTCCACTCTCTCAATGAAGTAATGGAAGCATATGCATTCCTTTTATTCATGTATTTAATTTTTAAACATATACATATATGTTTGAACATATATGATTATATGTAGTATATTTTATATGTGCATATATATATAAAATCATCTGACTCATTTGGTTCAGGAGCTGTCAGGAGACCAGGACAGAAGGTTCTGACTGCATTCCTCAGACCACCCCAGATCGGCTTTCCTGGGGGCTGAGTGTCTGCCTACCCAGCAGAGCCCCCTCAGCTTCCTGCCTCCATCTGCAATGCCGGAGGGCAGCCCTGCCACTCAGGCCAGGGAGCTCCCTGGAAGTCAGCCCCTCTTGGTCCCCTCCAGTGAGCCATTTCATCTTGTGTTGCTGCAGAATTTCTAGGTGCCCTGACTTTGTCAGGGAGCAAACTGGCTTGATGGTAGAGTCTGTGGAGGAGGAGTTGTGTACATGACATTTGACCTGGACTTTGTACAGGTCCCATTTTGAGCCTGTTCATTTAAATCTCTTTTTGCTGATAAGCTCATACACAAAAACAAGACGCTGGAGTGGCCGGCTTCCAGCATAGCAGAAGGTGGGGAGAACTGCAGTTTGCAGGGTACTGTGGCTTGTCACGCTGCTGCCAACGAAATGCTGCCCAAATTCACCACCAGGTTTAACCCTGCCTGCTCCAATGTAGTGGTGTGGTCAGGAAGCACTTGGCCTGTTCTGGAGAGGGAAGAACCCTCAGTAAGAGGCCCCTAAGTGCCTCAGTAGGGGCTCTCCTGCCCCCCCCCCCATCCCCCTGGCTTTTCATTAATGTTTTCCTAGAAAATTTCCTTTACCAGTGAACAAAAAAATTTTTTTTTAAGTTGGAGACAGAAGAAGCAAATACATTTTTTTTTTTAAATTAAAAAGCCTCTTAGGGCAGGTAAACGTGCACTTTTCTTTTATGCCAATTAGAATAAGTCGAATTAGAAAGCAGTTTCCACTTATTATGCCCCTCTTAGCACTTTGCTAAAAGCTTTGTCTACATTATCTCCTTTGATGTTCCTATAACCCTGTCAAGTGGGTATTACTTGACAGATGATGGCACAATGGCTCAAAGGGTGCAGGAGACTGCCCAGGGTCACATAGCTGTAAGTAGCAAAGTTGCTACTCCAGACTTCCCCTGGCAGAGAAGCATCTCCTAGAACGATGTCTTCGCGAATGGCACGGGGGACTTTTGACTTTCATAATCATTGGTTCTGCTGGGAAGTGTGCCTAGAAGGAATGCCTAAAAATGATGTAATCTACCTGCTTTCTTTGCCAGAATTCATTCATTCACTCACTCATTCAACAATTGTAAATTGAGTGCTTCTGCTATGTGTCAGGCCTGTTCTAGATGCAGGAAATATGATACAGTCCTGTCTGTCTGGCCAGACACTGGGTTGCCATTATGCAGAGGTAAAACATTTTAAACATCAAATTCAGCAAAACCTTCCCTGATAGATCTAACTCTTTGTTGTAAAAACTCACAGCACTGTTTTTTGCCAAGAAACGTCCTTACTCCTATAACTTTCTGACCTTGTTTGGCAGACATTTGTACTGTTATGAATCCTTTCCAAAACCCATGCCTTCTTAAACTTGTTAGGCTATGAACTCCTTTAGAGCAGAGGTTGTACACTTATCAGTCACCCAACAAATACACTTTGACTTCATGAAAATAATTTTGGATACTGAATCATTTCTCTGTGGAATCAAATTGTTTACATTTGGCCAGGCACAGTGGCTCACACCTATAATCCTAGCACTTTGGAAGGCCGAGGCGGGTGGATCGCCTGACCTCTGGAGTTCAAGACCAGCCTGGGAAACCCAGTCTCTGCAAGAAATACAAAAATTAGCCCAGTGTGGTGGCTCGTGTCTGTAATCCCAGCAACTTAAGCGGCTGAGGCTGGAGGATCACTTGAGCCCCGGAGGTGGAGCTTGTAGGTTGCAGTGAGCCGAGATCGCAACACTGCACTCCAGCCTGGATTACAGAGTGAGACCCTGTCTCAAAAAAAAAAAAAAAAAAAAATTTACACTTAAGCAAGTCAACCATTTGATTTTAAGCATTAAATGTATGATCTTAATTTTCCTATCATCTTTTCCCCCAGGATCTAAATCTGGACTGTGAATCCATGTGTGTAGAGGGTGATAATATTTGGTGTGACTTGAAATTCAGCTCCTTGAGTCTCAGGTTCCTGCAAACTGAGGGAAATAAGAAATGTTTGCCAAGGACACGCAAGCTTTATGGACTTATTTCCAAATTCTGTTCTCCTTCTCTCTTTTCCTTCTCTCGTAGTCTCTCGGATCATAGTCAGATTTTTCTAAATTCAGACAGTATCTTCTGGGCTGTGAAGAAAAACTAGGAGACTGAGGAAGGTTGTTGACCTCTGCCTATCATTCCTTGAGGTTCTCAGGGTTCTCGTTTAAACACAAGTCTTGTTAAGCACTTTCTAAAGCCAGACAGCTCTGTAAGTTTGGAGAGAGAGAAAAGGAAAAGCTAAGAGCGAAATCAGCTGTCAGGCTGATGATCACAGTGCAGAATGAATATAGGGCCAGTTATGGGAAGGGGGAACGGCACAGGCAGAATTATAAGTAAACAGGTTTTCTCCCTTTCTGGGCTGCAGGATTTCATGCCAACGTCCTGGCCTTGGCTGCCCTCCAGTCTTGTTTGACCTTGGAGCTGTACCTGCAAGGCGAGGGAGGAGCCACATCTTTCCCTAAGCAATGCCTGGCACTTTGCCGGAAGGCCTGGCACCCCATTGGCATCAGGTGGCTGTGATGCACTTCTTCGTATGCTCCAGTCCCAGTCGTGGCTGGCCTGGCCCCAGAAAGAGGCCTGTGGAAGCTCCAGGCCCTGAGGGAAGTTCCTTGAGGGAAACCACTGGAGGTGGATATGGGGGTGGGAGAGCTTTCTCTTTTTCTGGAATAGCTCTGGTGAGGGGTGTAACTGCTCCATCACCCTACCACCTAACTACAGGCTCAAATACCTGGATCATCCCACTCTCAAAAAGGCTAGCACATTTCCCAGGCTGGCACAACAGGCAGGTTCACCTATACCAAAATCTCTCTCCACCAGGCCTGTCTTCCGGTCTAAAATTTGCACTACCGTATGCTTTCCAGTAGGTCCAAAAAAACCCTGTGAAAATGAACAAGTGCCAACTGAGGGTATAAGATTCCAGCTCTGGCTTAATGGACCTATAAGACTGTCCAGCTTGCTGGATGCCACCTAGAAGAAATCAGGGCTTTGAGAGATAGAGCCAGACTCTACAGAGGTAAGTCTAATAGCAGAGGCGAGTTAGGAAACCCCGAAGCACTAGTGCTCCATAGGCTTTGGGTGGGAAAAGCAAGGCAGAGACAGGCAGGGCACACAACCCTAGGCAGCAGGCCCTGGGGCTTTGACTTAACTGGGGTTTGTGTCCCATTTAAGGAGGCAGTCACTGACCACTCTCAGCCCGTTCCTGTTGCATGGAATTGTGGCCCCACTTGCCAGATTTTTGTTTTGTTTTGTTTTGTTTTTTAAGAGAAGGTGGTTTTTTGTTTTTGTTTTTTGTTTTTTTTTTAGATGTTGGCAACTAATTTATTTTGAAACACTGTGTGGGCCTGAACAGTACAAGCTAAATGAAATATCTGTGGGCCCCATTTGGCTTCTAGGGAATAGTGAAGGAGGATTCTGCCCAAGACCATATCTGCTTTCAGGAGCAGCTGAATCACCACTCTTTCCAGCTCTAATGCATAACAAAACTATTTAACCAGAAGGAGGCTCTTGTTTTTTTTTTTTTTTTTTTTTTTGATGGAGTCTCGCTCTGTTGCCCAGGCTGGAGCGCAGTGGCGCGATCTTGGCTCACTGCAACCTCCACTTCCCAGGGTTGAAGCAATTCTCCCTGTCTCAGCCTCCTGAGTAGCTGGGATTACAGGCGCCCGCCACCATGCCTGGCTAATTTTTGTGCTTTTAGTACAGACAGGGTTTCACCATGTTGGCCAGGCTGGTCTCGAACTCCTGACCTCAAGTGATCCTCCCGCCTCAGCCTCCCAAAGTGCTGGGATTACAGGTGTGAGTCACTGTGCCGCCCAGCAGCCGTCATCTTCCCATCTTATGCCTTAGTTTCTTCCCCATAAAATTAGTGGGATAGACCTAAGCCTCCGGGCTGAGGATGTCTAACAGCCTTCTACTTAGAGCACTGCCCTTGGCAGAACTCAGGAATGCCCTCTGGCAAGAGTGTGAACTGGATGATATTAAAATTCTTTGAACTCCATTCCACCTCTGGTGACCTGATGCCCTCCAGCTGAACTGTAGATGCCCCCAAGACACTTAATTGAGTAAAAAGTTTGGTTATTTTACTAAGTGACAGCAAGGTATGTATATAATATACATGAAAAGATGCAGAATATTATATACAAATGAATGTCACTTGTACAAAAAACTACATAATGAATTTGTACACTCTTCCCCCCTACTTAAACGTTCAGGATGTACTAGCCCACTGATTGGAGGAATCACATCCAGGACTCTCATACTGAATGCCAGTAAGTGTTTAGTGTTTGGAGCTATCTGCTCATCCTGACTTGGAAGCAAGTTTATTTATTCAGCATAAAAGGAAGTATTTGAACTCACTCACAGAGTGATTCTCTACAAGATTTAAAAGCGGCAAGACTGGACAGACAACTTTTAGAACAACAAGACATATTTCTCCGTTGTGAATACCACCTTGATATCTTAACCAGGGAATTATAGCTATACTGGAGCTCAACAGTAAAAAGAATATAAATTTTTGTATTAAGATAGGTAATATTTTATATTATAAAAATGAGCCTTTTTTCTTCTCAAATTCCCTTTTATTACCTTCTTCATTCAGCTATTTCATTTTGAATCACTTTTTTGTGAAACTAAACATGTAAACAGTGTTTTTATGAATATTCACCACAATATTGCCTAGGTGAATAGAATAACTTACTCCATCCCGCTCCTATTATTTTGCCTAGGTTATGTAGACCCAGCTGGCCTTTTGGATTCACAGATTTGCATAAAAATTAGAGCAAGAGTAACATGGAACCATAAGCTGTTATAGGGCACATCCTGTGGTTAATCTTTCTCTCTAATCCTACTCAACACTTAGTATAGTATCCCACATAAAGGAGGTATCCAATAAATTGTCCAATATGTAAAAGAACTGAACAACAGAAAAAGTCCAGCGACTGCTTAAATACAGGATGCATGAGAATTAGAGTCAAACAGTAAGAAGGCTAAAAGGCTGCCTGCACACTGAACCCCCAGCCACTCCAGAATCGGCTCTGGGCAGAGGGTACAGCAAGTCCTTCCATGTTTCACTCAAGTTTCATTTGTTGTATTGGAGCTGCTTTTTGCACATGCTCATTTCAAACCACAATTCATCATTGTTGCCAACTCATCTTTTCTCCGTAAGTAAGCATTTAGCTCTCCCGCTTCCATGCTAAAAAGCTGAATGATCCTCTCCAACCCCCTCGTGGCTGCTTCTCTTCTCTCAACAGGTAATCATTTTGACCACTCCCCTCTCAGAGCCTTGCATTAATAATTCAGAAACTGGCTGGGCGCGGTGGTTCACGCCTATAATCCCAGCACTTTGGGAGGCCAAGGCAGGCATATCACCTGAGGTCAGGAGTTCAAAACCAGCCTGGTCAACATGGTGAAACCCTGTCTCTACTAAAAATACAAAAATCAGCTGGGTGTGGTGGTGCACGCCTGTAGTCCCAGCTACTCCAGAGGTTGAGGTAGGACAATCACTTGAACCTGGGAGGCAGAGGTTGCAGTGAGCCAAGATCGCGCCACTGCACTCTAGTCTCGGTGACAGAGCGAGATTCCATCTCAAAAAAAAAAAAAAAATTCAGAAACTGCTAAACAGTGAAATGACATGGCACAGTGAATTCTGTCAAAGCTCGCTTCTTCTCAGCGAGTGAGTAGAAGCCAGCATTCAGCTGTGCCCCGCGATGATGTTTTGTTGACCATAGAGTCAGCTCAACGACACTATGACCCTTGAGATATTTCTTTTTCTATTCTTAGGCATAACCTGTCATTCTTCTCCCTTTATTTATGCAGCTTGTGTTTTTCCTGACCACTCTCTTTCTCCCCGGTCCCTAGACAGCGGAGCTACCAGAACATGTTGACATAACTTTTGCCCCCTGTCAGAGTTCCTGTCGCCGGAGCCACTGCGGTATGACCTGCTGTTGCCACAGGGCTTTTCTCTAGCTGGAATCATTCTCACCATGGGAGCCTGTCCACAATGGGTGGCACCTAGGAAAGTTAAATTCACGTGGCATTTTGTTTCATGAGACTCTTTCTTGAAGTTGAACTTTTTGGCTCTCTGGAATGAACAGGCTTGCCCTGAAAGCCTGTGAGTGACTGTCCAAGAGGTTACAAAGTGTTTTTCCTTCTCAGAGACATCAGAGTTGATTCTCTTTCCAGATTCCATGCTAATATTTTATATTATTCTGCTATGCTGCTGCTGTGTTATTTTCTGGGTAGAGATACTGCAATGCAGGTGATCATTAATTCATATATAGGTCAGGCAGCAAGAATTAGCGCTCTGTTACAAACAGATGCTGTTTGGTCATTAGCCAAATATGGGAAATTATTGAACTTCTCCTTTCCAACAGGCCTTGCTGGCATCAAAGAGCCTGAGAGAGGCAAGAAATCAATTTCAGTTTGAGGCAAGTGATAGAAGATAAACCAATAAGTTAATTTTGGAGAGAACTGAGATTAGAGTTAACTATTCATTGATTTGGCAAATATTCACTGGGTGCCTACTGTATGCAAGGCACTGGGTATAGAGCCATGAATAAAACTGAAGAGCTGTAAAATCAGAACAACAGATGATTTATGAAGCATTCCAAGTCATTGAGACCTGAGAACTCTTTGGGGAAGAAATGAAAATTACCTGGAAGTAGTCGTTTTATATACCAGCTCAAGCTTGCGTCTTTTCTTTTCCTCTTTCTTTCTTACTTACAAAAAATTTTCCTAAAATAGGACTCTTTCATCCGAGGTATAAATGAAGCCTGTTAGAGGCATCATCATAGAAGAATCAGTTCCTCCCAGTATGAGATTATAGGCAGGAAGAAAGGAGGAATGTGACCTCTTTCCTTTGTGGTCCTTGGCCACTAGATCCTGGGGATTTTTAAAGGGACTAAGCAACTAAAGCAAGAGAGGTAAACACAAGTGGAATTCCAAAACCTAATTAAAAAAATATATATAGAACAAAACTTTTAATTGCTTTGTCTCAAGTCTGTAACAAGGAATAAAAAGACAGCAAAAACAAAGAAAACTGTTGTTCTTATTGTGGCTTATTTTGCTCAAGGGAGGAAGTGGGTTTCAAGGTACCATGCATTGGCTGTGCACGGTGGCTCACGCCTGTAATCCTAGCATTCTGGGAGGGCAAGGTAGGTGGATAACCTGAGGTCACGTTATCCCCATCTCTGCTGAAAATACAAAAAATTAGCCAGGTGTGGTGGTGTGCACCTGTAGTCTCAGCTACTTGGGAGTCTAAGGCAGGAGAATTGCTTCAACTCAGGAGGCAGAGATCAGAGATCTTGGCTCAACTCAGTGAGCCAAGATCATGCCTTTGCACCCCAGCCTGGGCCACAGAGCAAGACTCAGTCTCAAAAAAAAAAAAAAAGGCCGGGCTCGGTGGCTCACACCTATAATCCCAGCACTTCGGGAGGCCAAGGTAGGCAGATCACCTGAGGTCAAGAGTTCGAGACCAGCCTGGCCGACATGGCGAAACCCTATCTCCAATAAAAGTACAAAATTTAGCTGGGCATGGTGGCATGTGGCCACAGGGATTTTGCTATGTTGGCCAGGCTGGTCTCGCTTTAACCCGGGAGGCAGAGGTTGCAGTGAGCCAAGATTGGGCCACTGCTCTCCAGCATGAGTGACAGAGCGAGACTCTGTCTCCAAAAATAAATAAATAGATAGATCGATAGATAGATGATAGATAGATAGATAGATAGATAGATAGATAGATAGATAGATAGATAGATGGAGCATGCATTGAAAAGGTTTATGCAATCACTGAACCATTTTGGAGGAGTTCTTGAAAAATCATACACATTATCTCTCACTCCACCACCACTACCCTATATGCAATTTTTGGTAGCATAAAACAGTTTTGTTCCTCAGAAATCTTCTAGACTTCGTAACACTAACTTTGTAGCATTAATGCCCAGACTGTCACTATACATAGCTGAATTCAATCGAAAACTTGTATTTATTTAGGGAATAAATCACTGTACATATCCAAGCATGCCAGTACATCTCATTTAAAAATCCAAAACCTGGCTGGGTGTGGTGGCTCACGCCTTTAATCCCAGCACTTTGGGAGGCCAAGGCAGGTGGATCACGAGGTCAGGAGTTCGAGACCAGCCTGGCCAAGATGGTGAAACGCCGTCTCTACTAAAAATATAAAAATTAGCCGGACATGGTGGCACACACCTGTAATCTCAGCTACTTGGGAGGCTAAGGCAGGAGAATCACTTGAACCCAGGAGGCAGAGGTTGCAGAGAGCCAAGATCATGCCACTGCACTCTAGCCTGGGTGACAGAGTGAGACTCTGTCTCAAAAAAAAAAAAAAAATCCAAAACCTAATTTTTGAGGCTAATTACTCTAAAACTGACCAAGACCTGTTAGTTGAATTCCATTGAAAATTTTATTACCACAGAGAAGCACTAACTTAAGTAGCAGAATAAAAGAAATTTCTAATAATGCTCAAAACAGAATAAAGAATATAAAACCATGTAACATTTAAAAGCATTATGTGTAATTTGTTTACAAATAAGTTAGTGTAAAAATTAGAAAGAAAATCAAAGGGAGCATGGGTTTTCTGGGCCCATGGGAATGCTAAATGCCAGCTAAATCTTTAGTGATCCGGAAAAGGAATTGCATATGAATTGGGACCAGATTTTCAAAATATCGATCAAAGATTTTATTGCTTATTGAAAGGGAACTCTCACCTGGTGCATGAATCCTTTCTATAGCATTTCCAGCATAATGCTTTTTTTGTCTGTTTTTAAAGCACACCTCATACAGTTTCAATGAAGCATTGTTCTAGGCATCAAGTTTATACTAATTAATAGGTTTCCTGAGAAGATATAAACTCCAGACATTCAGAAAAGCTTAATATGCCACATTTTAAAGGACACTTCAAGTTAGCATTACAGTTTGCAAAAGATAAATGACTAAATCTGTTCTATTTTGTTTAATTTTACCTCCCAGAATGTCTTCAGTTCTTTCAAGAAATTGTAGAATTCACTCTCAAAGTGAAAACAGTTTAAATTTGTTTTAAAATAACTTAAAGCAACACTGCTACACAACATGTAGAACTTTGAGTGAGAAGAAGGGCTGAGAGTTATGTGAAATCTAACAATAAACATGAAGAGTTTAAAACGGCAGAACATGAAGCAGGGTTTCTCTGGTGACTGTGGTGCCTCCCCTCCCCCAAAGGGCCTTGTGGCTGATCAGTGGGACGTTCCTGTCTTACATCTCAACACCACCATCCTTGTGCTGTATATGTGGTCTTTGTTTGTATTAAATTCTCACAAAAGTATCTAACATGTGACCCGATAAAATAAAAACTCCGACACGCCAACATGCTTCAAATACAGACATCTTAGGAAAATGAAAAGCTTTCTCAAACCAATTGTTTTTACTGAACCTGGCTTAGAAACTACAGAGATCAAGGCCGGGCGCGGTGGCTCACGCCTGTAATCTCAGCACTTTGGGAGGCCAAGGCGGGTGGATCACGAGGTCAGGAGATTGAGACCATCCTGGCTAACACGGTGAAACCCCATCTCTACTAAAAATACAAAAAATTAGCCAGGCGTGGTGGCGGCGCCTGTAGTCCCAGCTACTCTGGAGGCGGAGGCAGGAGAATGGCGTGAACCCAGGAAATGGAGCTTGCAGTGAGCCGAGATCAGCCACTGTACTCCAGCCTGGGCGACAAAGCCAGACTCTGTCTCAAAAAAAAAAAAAAAAAGAAACTACAGAGATCAAATGATAATCTCTATATGCAGTGGGCAGATACTTTTTGTTGATGTCATCACTTGTCAAGACCCAAACAGATCTATTTAGTGTCAAATCTTTGTTGAGCACCTACTGAATGCTGGATAAAGTTCAAATTCCAACTCCATGAAACCTCTCAATCTTTAGACTCTCAAAGTCTCTAGGAAGAAAATACTGGTTTAGAATTCTACTCAAGAAAGTGAGAAAGAAAACTTTTTAATCTGAGGGAGATGAGCCCCTTTAAGTTATCAGGCCCAGAGAGCCATTTAAAATATAACAGGGTTGGCTCGGTGGCTCACGCCTGTAATCCCAGCACTTTGGGAGGCCAAGGCGGGCAGATCACTTGAGGCCAGGAGCTCGAGACCAGCCTGGCCAACATAGAGAAATCCCATCTCTACTAATAATACAAAAATTAGCCGGGTGTGGTGGTGAGTGCCTATAATCCCAGCTACCCGGGAGGCTGAGACAGGAGAATAGCTTGAACCAGGGAGGCGGAGGGTGTAGTGAGCCAAGCTGGCACCACTGTACTCCAGCCTGGGCAACAGAGTGAAACTGTGTCAAAAAAAAAAAAAGAAAAAAAAAAAGTAACAGCATTCATGTCTCTCTCTTCCTTGAGCTACATAATTACCTCTTGAACCAAATATGCTTTGTGGGCTCCAGACTAACTGATACCAAGTAGCCATAAAAAATGCCACACATCGTATAGTTCTACAATGTATTGCCCATCATCAACCAATGTTACTTCCATAAACCAATGAGAATTCTGAAATAACAACTTTTATAATCACTCCCTTTCCTGATACATCTTTTTCTTTAAAAACTTGAGCTTCTTGGCCGGGCGCGGTGGCTCACGCCTGTAATCCCAGCACTTTGGGAGGCCAAGGCCAGCAGATCACGAGGTCAGGAGATTGAAACCATTCTGGCTAACACGGTGAAACCTCGTCTCTACTAAAAATACAAAAAATTAGCTGGGCATGGTGGCAGGCATCTGTAGTCCCAGCTACTCAGGAGGCTGACGCAGGAGAACGGCCTGAACCTGGAAGGCGGTAGCAGTGAGCCGAGATCACGCTACCACACTCCGGTCTGGGGGACAGAGTGAGACTCTATCTCAAAAAAAAAAAAAAAAAACAACAACACTTGAGCTTCTCTTTTGTTTTTAGGAGTGCTCCCCAAGGCAACTCGGAAGCGTGTCCAAAGCTGCAGTCCTCAAATAAATTTATTGGCCCAAATAAACTATCTATATTAATTCTGCCTCCGCTTCTTTCCTTTAGGCCAACAGAAAATCAGCAGGCTTTCAACAGCTATAACTTCCCGCACTGCTGTTTTGGACCCTTTGAGGTTACTTGTTTTGTCTACTATTGTGGGAAATAAAAGCAAAATCTGGGAGCTCCAGATGCTGACTTTTTTTTTTTTTAATCAAGGAAACAATAGAAACATAAATAGCAACTAAGGTAGTATTTGCTAAAGACTCAAAGTGTTACAGTAGGTAGTTAGTCAGACATGAGCACGCAGGAGAGGGCCCCCCGACCCACACCAAGAATGTCAGGTGATCATCAGGTGGTGATCAGGCAGTTGTTACACTGTTTCTCTAAAATAATAATTGGTTGCAGCCAAGGGAGTCTCCCAAGAGATAGAAAAACCCTGAAGCTGGTGATCAGCAGCATCCCAATAAGATCTCAGGAGTTGGGTGAGTGGGCTCAAGCATGTGCACTCTGAGGCAAAATGGCAGTTTAATTGGTATATGACCTTCTTTTAGGAACACTCAGTTGGTAAGGGAAAAACGCCTCAAGTGAGCCTGTGCACAACTGCAGTAAACACACTATGCCTGCAGCCCCTCCCAAATGCTGACAGGCCACTGTACATGTGGACAGCCAACCCCAAGGGAAGAATCATGGGAGAAGGGATGCGACCCCCTGAAAGTATGTCAATGTATAAAACCCCAAGTCAAAGGTCAAATCATGTACTTGAATCTCTCGAGTTGTCTGCTTGCCCTTCTTCCAAGTGTACTTTACATCTTTCCATTCCTACTCTAAAACTTTTTAATAAACTTTCACTCCTGCTCTAAAACTTGCCTCGATCTCTCCTTCTGCCTTATGCCCCTCAGTCGAATTCTTTCCTCTGAGGAGGCAAGAATTGAGGTTGCTGCAATCCCACTCAAATTCGCCACTGCTAACAAAAGGAGAGTACCAACTGCTGACCTAAAAGGAAGAAGCTCACCAGGCATCATGGCTCATGCCTGTAATTCCAGCACTTTGGGAGGTTGAGGCAGGAGGATCACTTGAGCCCAGGAGTTTGAGACCAGCCTGGGCAACATGCTGAAACCCCGTCTCTATAAAAAAACTACAAAAAAAAAAAAAAAATTAGCCATGTGTGATGGCACACACCTGTAGTTCCAGTTACTCAGGAGGCTGAGGCAGGAGAATCACCTGAGCCTGGGAAATCAGGCTTCAGTGAGCTGTGATCATGCCAGGGCGACAGAGTGAGACCCTATCTCAAAAAAGAAAAAGGAAAAAGCTGAGGCAGAATTAATATAAGCAGAGAGTTTATTTGGGCTAAGCTTGAGGATTTCAACCCAGAAGCGTAGACTCAAGTTGCCCTGAATATACACCCCAATTAGCAGCAGTTACAGGTAGGCTTTTAAAGGAAGAGGCAGTTCCTAAATTGTTTACTAAGAATTACATTAAAATAACATAAGCTATTGATTGGCTATACATTGCTCTTTGTGTCACAAATTTCAGGAACATGAAGATAATGGGTGAAGCAGCTGTCAGGAATAAAATTACTGTTTGTTTATTTATTTATTTATTTAGAGACGGAGTTTCACTCTTCTTGCCCAGGCTGGAGTGCAATGGCGCGATCTCGGCTCACCGCAATCTCCGGCTTCCAGGTTCAAGCGATTCTCCTGCCTCAGCCTCCTGAGTAGCTGGTATTACAGGCACCCGCCACCACACCCAGCTAATTTTTGTATTTTTAATACAGATGGAGTTTTGCCATATTGGCCAGGCTGGTACCGAACTCCTGACCTCAGGAGATCCGCCTGCCTTGGCCGCCCAAAGTGCTGGGATTACAGGCGTGAGCCATTGCACCCAGCCTTTAAAATGACTTTAAACAATTGCCCCCAGGCATGGAAGGGGGCATGAAGTCCCATACTCATGTCCCTCTGGGCTTGCATACCTCACAGAATTCAGACTGCTATGAGCTATTTTTTTTTTCTCACAGTAACACTGTATGGTATTTGATAGAGGAATTCAGAGGAGGAAGCAAGCAAACTAAATTGCAAGGAGGAAAGAAACAGCACAGAAATCACCCTTCCAACAGTCCAGGTGTAAGATGGTGTGAGAGCTTGAATCAGAGTGGTGGTGGGTGATGATGGGAACCAAGAAGAAAGAAGAGACATCAGCAAAGAAGAGTGATAGGAACAAAAAAATCACCAAGGCTGAGGGACTGACTGGATACTAAGGAATGATTTCAAAGGAATGCAAAATGATTGAGGTTTTGAACCTAAGTGACTGAAAATGTGTATTAACAGGGTATGGAAATCAGAGGAAAGATGTGTTTTAGTAGATGAAGAGCAAGGTGGAATTGGACAATTCTGGTTTCGTCTGTGGAGTTTGGGGTGGCAGTTTTATTTATGGTCTGACAAAATGCAGTCTTTGGTGATGTCTGCCTCTCTTGCCATAATACTCTTTGGTTCACTATTGGCTTTTGCACTTGGCCAGGGGCTGACCAGATCCAGATGTGAAGTTAACTCTTAACAAACAGTAAATGAGCATTAGGAGCTGGGTAGCAAAACAAAACAAAACAAACAGAAAGACTTGATTTTATTTTTATAATTTTTTTCCTTTTCTCTTTACAGAATGAGGTCTTGCTATGTTGCCCAGGCTGGTCCCAAATTCCAGGCCTCAAGTGATCTTCCACCTTGGCCTCCCAAAGTCTGGGATTACAGGTGTGAGCCACCATGCCTGGCCCAGAAAGACTTTATAATGAAGGAGGACCCACCGAAATGCATAAGTAGTACTTTATGACAGTGTGACAATTTCTGCCTCAACAATAGGCCAGACATATGGTCAACTCTTCATTCATTCATCCATGAAGAGCTATTCCTTGGTAAGTGTGAACAGGAGGATTAGGAGTCACTAACCAATCCCAAAATCGAGATCCTGGTCATCAGCAGGTGGTTCTTAGCAGCCCCCTAGGAAACAGCTGAGTTTTAGGGTAGAAGCTACAACTCTTTCAATAAATCATAAGCACCTTCCTAGAAAGACATACGTGTTTGCATATTCATATTGCCACCATCAACATCTCACTGTGGCCTTGTTTTGAAATAATAGATTTCAAAATCTATAGATTTGCCTCTATCAAGAAAACTTAACAAATCTGAACTTTAAAAAGTGGTAAACCAACAGACTAAGACATTATTTTTATTTTGAATATATTAACAGAATACTTGTTCCTTAAAAAAAAAGTTTTGAAAAGCATCACAAACAAAAGAAAGACATAGAGGATAAAACATCAAATACTTATGTACATACTCCCTGAATATAACAAATGTCATATTTCCTCAGGCTTTTAAAAAGGAAATTAAGCTGGGCGCGGTGGCTCATGCCTGTAATCCCAGCACTTTGGGAGGCTGAGGCGGGTGGATCACGAGGTCAGGAGATCGAGACCACGATGAAACCCCGTCTCTACTAAAAATACAAAAAAAAATTAGCCGGGCGTGGTGGCGGGCGCCTGTAGTCCCAGCTACTCGGAGAGGCTGAGGCAGGAGAATGGCGTGAACCCGGGAGGCGGAGCTTGCAGTGAGCCGAGATTGCGCCACTGCACTCCAGCCTGGGTGACAGAGCAAGACTCCGTCTCAAAAAAAAAAAAAAAAAAAAAGGAAATTAAATGTTATAGATATATTTGATGTTCCTTGTCTACATCTTTGGCTTGCATTTTCTTCCCTAATTTCTCAGAGGTTATTTCTATTCTGAAATTGGTATGTTCTTCCTGTACATGTTTTTTATACTTTTACTATATGCATCTATCCCAACATATATTATGTGCTATTATTTCATGTGTTTATAATTGTACATATATGGTATAACATTGTGTTTACCATTCTCTATCTTATTTTTATTTTATTTTATTTTATTTTATTTTATTTTATTTTATTTTTTTGAGATGGCGTCTCTGTCACTCAGACTGGAGTGCAGTGGTGTGACCTCGGCTCACTGCAACCTCCACTTCCCAGGTTCAAGCCATCCTCCCACCTCAGCCTCCCAAGTAGCTGGAATTACAGGCGCCTGCCACTACGCTCGGCTAAGTTTTATATTTTTAGTAGAGATGAGGTTTCACCATATTAGTCAGGGAGGATCTTGAACTCCTGACCTCAAGTGATCCACCCGCCTTGGCCTCCCAAAGTGCTGGGATTGCAGGCATGAGCCACTGCGCCCGACCTTCTGTATCTTATTTTTCTATACCATGACATCTGTCCATCCATCCTGCCACAACAGGCCATTTAGGTTGTTTCGTTTTTCTCTGGAGTGAACATCCTTGTACATGTCCTCTTGTATGTGGGGGCTTCACTAGAGCACCTTAATAGATGTGAAGTTGCTAGGTTTCATGAAATGTACATCTTTACTTTAACTAGAGATGACCAACTTATTCCTTGAAATGGTTGCTCAAAGTTACATCCCCCTTAACACCACATGAGAGTTCCCGATTCCCCACACTTGTTAAACATTTTTGGCACCTAATGAGTGCTTTCATTTTCATTCCCTGATAAATTGTGAAGCTTTATTCAAAATATCCAAGCTCTCATAGGTCATCTAGAAGTTTGTCTGTCATCAATCAATTAATACAGAATCTTCTAGAAGGGAATGTGTCAGGCAGGGAAGATTAAAGCTAGGACAATAAGCTACTACCAAAGGTAGATCAATCCAAGATTAAAATAAAGTATACTTGGAGTATGGTCAATGGGAAAGCATAAATGACTTTAAAACATTGATTCAGAACAACTTTACAGGTATATGGCAGAGAGCTCTTTAGTAAGCACCATTCAGATTTTGTCTCATTCATGCATAGAAGACCAATAAAGAACTACAAGGGATTAGCAATTAAACTATAATCAGAACTATTGCCTGGATACAAAATGGACCCCAGGGTCCTAGTTCTTTGTAATGGCAAATAGATGATGGTAACTTGGGGTCATTTGTAGTAGGTCCTTTAGTGTTCACCTAGGAAAAGACAACATGTATTTGGTAAAAGGTGAAAATGTTGAAAATCGTAGTTCAATTTATTGGTTTCTGTTGGGGAAACTGTATGGACTCAGATAAACCCAGCTCTGCCATATACTACCAGTCTCTGTGAGTCTGTTGCTTTACTGTTAAGTAAGGATATCTCTATCTTCTTCCCAGAGTTATTACCAGAATGAAATAACAACTATTTCTAGTATAGTGACTGGTGCATATAATTTATCATAGTAAATTCATGATTGCAACAAAATAATTGAGCAGCTACTACATGCCAGGCATTGCTACACATCCTGGACACACAGCAATGACGAATTAGACCAAGTTCCAGTTGTCAAGAAGCTCAAATTCTGCCTGGCACGGTGGCTCACACCTGTAATCCCAGTACTTTGGGAGACAGACACGGGTGGATTACTTGAGGTCAAGAGTTTGAGACCAGCCTGGCCAACATGGTGAAACCCCATCCCTACTAAAAATACAAACACTGATTGTTTCATTCATTTCTGATTCTTTTTAATTTTTTTGTAAATTTGAAGTTGGACTGTAACAGTTTTCTTTTTAGACATAGGAATCTCCTTTGCAATAAAGCGTACTTTCTATTTCTTTTCAGTATCTCTCTTTTTCTGGAAATGGGAGCAAGTTAGAAAATTTTAATAACCCAAGTGCTCCCAGTACTTTGAAAATGCCTTGAATAACTTCTTTCCTATGATTTCCTCATTCCTCATTTCTGGTGACAGTCACTATTTTGGGTATGCATGTAAAATTGATCAATAATGTGATATTATTGGAAAATAACCAAGTCATCTCAAAGGCAAATATAATATTAAAGTGTGCTAAGATTCTTCCTGAGACATACTTTTTTCCCCTTTTGATGCTCTTGATATAATCTGTTATTTTAAAAATTGCATTTTTCCCAAACACCTTTATTTCAGCTTGTCAAAAGAAAACAGATGGGCCTTAAAAACAATAATTTTTTAAAATAATATTGCTTAAAAATTGTTTCAGCATGTCTAGTAGTTTATTAGTGTTGTTTTTTGTTTTACGTTAAAGAAAAAAAACTTGCTTGCTTTCTTGAAAACTTTTTTTCACTAGATGGCCTTCATTTTTGTTTCTAATATTATTGCAAGCACAATCAGATGGACATTGCCTTGTACCTATTTGAATCATTCTCCAACGTCAAATCCTAAGAGAAAATAGTCCAGCATTCTGCAGACAAATTTCTTTTCTGAGATGCTGAGGTGAAGTGACCCCTGAGACAGTATTGTTAACCAGTGAGTGCAGACCAAAATGCCCATGATTAATGCTAGCACTTGCAAAATAACAAGAGCATTTGCCTTTCCAATTTCATCTTAGTGTTTTAAGTTCTTCATAAAAACGTGACCCATGACAGGACCTTGAAGCCACCTCAGATTCTTCAAAGAGCTGACCAGCTAGAACATGAACTTAGAACTACTGCCCTCCCAATCACCTATTTATGCCTTAACCTTCACTTTCTACTATTAACAGATATTTACTTTACTTAATCTACTTGTTAGTGTGTATAATATCTATACATGTTGATGGCACCAACTTGAGTGTATTAAAACACCCCCTTCATCTCCCTTACTGATATCAGCCTCATTGAGGCCCTTCTTACCTCTCTCTTCAATCTCTGTCCAAACACCTTCCGCGGGGCGTCAACATCTCCAAATTGTCCCATCCCAACCTATCCTATGACCTGCTCCAATATTCTCTGGATTCTCTAAACTCTTTTGCATTCTGCCTCTTCCATACTCAAAACCTTTAAGATCTCTTGAATGTTTCTACGATAATCTCCAGTCTTCTTAGCCAGGCACTCAGGGCCCTCCACAACCTGATGACAACTTCATAGCTCCATCCAGTCCAACCAATCCAGTTCCAACCCAACCTTGTGCTTCACCTCATTGTCTCTTTCCCTTGGATGCTCTCCATCCAGCTTTTACCACACTTCCACTTCAAGCCACAGTTTCAAACTCTATCACCTTCCTGGACCATTTTATTTATTTATTTATTTATTTTATTATTATACTTTAGGTTTTAGGGTACCTGTGCACAATGTGCAGGTTTGTTACATATGTACCTGGACCATTTTAGTTTAGAGTGATTTTTCCGCCCATCTCTAAATATATAGACTACTCATTTATTTGGGCTCTAAGTCATACACTCATACGAAAATTGGTATGTGTAAATACTTAATTGTTAACACTTGACAAATGCGACAACAGAGATGGAATGAACTTTAGACATCATTTAATTCAGCATCTCCTGACGTGCTCGAAAATCCCCTTCCACATTTCTCCTCTGGGTAAATATCAATTGACAGGGTGCTGTGCCTCAAATGTGGCCATTTCGCCTTTGAATCGTTCTTAGACTGAGAGGCATCTGCTTTCTAAGAAAGGAAAACCCCATTCATCCCATTCCAAACAGGTGAGAATCTAATGCCATCAGGGAAAAAAAAAAAAATTTTGCTATCCCGTCTGAATTGAGAGTTTCCTGTGTACAGTTTATGTCCCTGTGCGCATCTACTACTCACAGAGCCACTCTAAGCATGCTCTGCAGTGTCAGCATCACCTGGCAGTATGCTAGAAATTAGAAATGCAAATTCATGAGCCCCAGCCCAGATCCATTAAGTCGGAAATTCTGAGGGTGGGGCCTAAGAATCTGAGTTTCAACAAGTTTGAGAAGGACTGCGTCTCCTATATGAAATGGAAAACAGCTGGTCATCCTGTGTCCTTGCATAATAAAAAATGATTAATGTCACTATGCCACCATTTCCTCAGCGAAATAATTTCTTTCTTTTTTTTTTTTCCCCCGAGGGTCTTGCACTGTCACCCAGGCTGGAGTGCACTGGTGCAATCACAACCCACAGCAGCCTTGTCCTCCCGGGCTCAAGCAATCCTCCCACCTCAGCTTCCTGAGTAGCTTGGGACTGCAGGCGCACCCACCACGCCCGGCTAATTTTTATTTTTTTATTTTTTGGAGAGACGGGGTCTCGCTATGTTGCCCAGGCTGGTCTGGAACTCTTGGGCTCAAGGGATCCTTGTGCCTCGGCTTCACAAAGTGCTGGGATTACAGGCGTCAGCCGCCGCACCCGACTCTAAATAATTTCTTATCGCCCTCCCTCAGTTTGTTTTTCCTGTTATCGGGTCACCCACACATTCCACAATTGTCAAACAGGTGAGGGCACAGGTACAGAAGCGTCCCGCATTCCCTCCAGATTTTATCACGCTGAGGCACAAAGAGAAAAATAGCTCCTGGCGACCGCATGAAAACCCCGATTTCAAAACAGCCACATGCAGTTTAATTTCCTTAAAAGCTTAGCCGGAAAAGGTTTCTGTGGCTTGCGACCCCAGCTGGGCTTGAGCGAAGGCTCTGCACTTTGGGGCGGGGGCGTGCACAAGGTGATCGGAGGGAGGGGGATGACTCGCAGTTGTGTTTTGAGTGGTTGCCTTGGATTATCTTGTTCCTCCAGCACAAACACACTCAGTTTCTTGTCACAAGGGGAACCCTGTTATTTTGTAGAAAAAAGTGACAGAAGCAACTTTCGAAGCAAAAAAAAAAAAAAAAAACCCAAAAGACGAAGAAGAAGAACAAAAGGCAACGTGAAATCTCCCCAGAGGAAAAGGAACCGCGCCGTTTGTCCCTCAGTAACTGAGCAACACCCCGGACACGCAGGGCTGCCTGTGACTTCTGCGGTTTTTCTTGCACTTCTCCGCGTTGGTTCACTTCCACCCTCGAAACGCTCCAGAAGCGAGAAATAAGGCGGGGCGGCCGCCACCCCCAGGCCGCCAGCTGTGCTGGGGCACCAGCTGCAGGGGGTCCCGGCCCAGCGTCCCTCTCGGCCCCTTCCCTCTCCCCCGGGGGAGAAGGGGCGGGTCCACGAGGCCCGGGCGCTGCGCCCGGCACGCGGTAGGGGTCGCTGCGTCTCGGCGCGCGCTCCCACCGCGGTGAATAACGGGGCCTGGCTGGAGGAGAAAGGAAACCTGCTGCGGGAGGCGGCGGCGACCGGCCAGGGAGCGAGGGAGGAGAGTTCACTTTTACTCCAGTGTCAGCGCGCGGCGGCCACGGCTGGCTCTGGCGAGAGAGCACCGAGGGAGTGGGTCGCAGATCTTCGGGCGGCCAGGGGAAATCGGCGAGAGGCGGGATCGGAGCGCGCCGGCGGGGCGCAGAGCCCGCGAGCCTGGCTAGCGAGGGGAGCCGCGGGGGGCGCGCCCCGGGCGGGCCCCCTGAGACGCGCAGGATGCCACACGAAGAGCTGCCGTCGCTGCAGAGACCCCGCTATGGCTGTAAGTGCGCCGGGCGCGCGGGGTTCCGGCTGGCCTTGGGGAGCTCCCTCCCCGAGGACGGCGTTGGAGAAGCCGAGGGAGCCGATTGCGCGGCGCAGAGGGAACTGGAAGGCAGCGACTGCGCAGCTGGCAAAGTTAGGAGCTGGAGTTACAAAGGGCAGTGAACCGCGTCCCCCCGCTCCCCCTGCCCCCCCAATTCCTAATATCCAGCTGGCAACCCAGACCCTCCACTCCGCATACCCAAACGGGGTGCGCGGGCAGTGCGGGGGTTGCGCTCTGGGACAGACCAGGTTGGGATTTTAGGGTTATCAGGTGAGGAGTCCGCGGAGCTCCGGGTCGCCGCCGGCTTGGGCCAGGGGGTGGCGTAAGGCACCGGATTCTTCCAACCCAGAAGGGGAAGAAAGTTTGTTTGCTGTGGCTACAGGTGGGCACAAGTAGGGCGCCGGCGCATTCTGCTAGTGCAAAGTCGGCTTGACTGGAAGGGCGGGAGTATCCTCCTGTCCAGCGCCCTCGGACTTCACCTGAGCCGCTAGATCCATTGGCCTCACAGGTGTGAGTCCCTCCCCTCTGAAACTCCCCAACCCCTTTCCTCCTCGCTCCCCTCGCGCGGGAGGATTGCTGTGTGGAGAGGACGCGGCACTAGGCTCCGGGGAATCCGGTGGGAACCCGCGTGACTTGACGAGATGGTGTCGATTACCCAGCCAGGGGCTGCCCTCGGAAATAGGCTGCTTTGGCCGATCGTGAGTGGATGGAGCCAGATTAACACCAACCACGTGGCTTCATGTACAGAGTTCAGAGTCCTAAACATGTGCCAGGAAGCATTTCCTTTAAAACAAACAGAAAGTTGGCCCGCTGTCTCTCCAAGGTGGCCCTGTCAGTGAACCCAAGGCCGAAGACCACAGGTTAATCTTTGCCCAGGCTGGCCTTGGTGGCAGAGGTACGAGGTATGGGTTAAGGTGGTGATATCTTCAGCAGGGTGTTTTGTTTGTGTGTGTGTGTGGTTTTGGATGGTGCGTAAGGCCACTGACTTGCTTAACTGAAAAAGGGCTCCTCAACTTGTGTAGGTTCTTTCCCCTCCTCCCCGCTGGCGTGTCAAAGATGGGAGGTTATCTTTCCTGTGTTACCCTTGCAGTGAGGGGGAGGCCTGAGGACTACAGCCGCTGTACTCTAATGCATTCAGCAGTTGACTGAGACCCAGCTTTTTGCCTTTTGGTAAACCACACAGACAGCAGAGCCTCTTGGGTTCAAGGGGGAACGCTGTGCTCATTCAGTGTTTGCAGTGCCAACCTCAGGTTGGTGGAAGTACTTTAATGTGACCAGCTCTCAGAATTTATGGTGGCTTCACTGTGTCAAATGATAAGATAGCCACAAACTTCTGCAAACTAGGTGAATCTACATGAGCAAATGATTTCTTGCTATCACATGATTGATGTCGGCCCTCATTAGCAATAAATAGTGCAAAATTTCCGTGAATGTGGTACATGAATGCAGCATTTCTGTCAGTCCCTGCATGTGCATCTGTGATGCTGCTTGATTTTCACGGAATAAATCTGTGTTTTAAGTGCACTCCAGAAGAAGCTATCGAGGGAGTCCAGATCTGGCAAGCCTGAAGCCCACTCCACAGGGCCGCTTTCTTTGGAAATCTTCATCCAGCTTTCCTCACCAATATGGTGTAAGGGGGTGGTGTGCCATCTTGTTGGAATCACTCCCGGTTACTTTCCCTCCACTCATCAAGTGCTGGCATTCAAGTTGGTCACTTAACACTGTCAAAATGGAAAATATTTGCCTATGTTTCCAGACTTTCTTGTCACCCTGAAATATTAAGGCTTTAATATGACAGTTATCTCATTAAAATGAACACTTTTATAATTTTGGTTTATGAATGGTGTATTTTCAGTGTATTCAGAACATGATATCTAGCAGAATAGATTTTGGTGTTAATAGGCATCACCTAACATTACCTATTCATGCAGAAGAGGGCTATTTGGTGTGTTAGTGTAATTTCTGGTTGTTGTTGGCTTTCTGAGCCTCCTATCAACATGAGACTGAAAATCGTGCTGTGAGTTCCTCATGGGAAGGCTAGGGAAGGATAACACAGGATTGTCCTTGCTCTGTTGTGTTCTAGGGCTGTGCTTTTTCTTGTTTATTGGTTTGGTAAATACAGGTTCAGTAAAACCTCAAATTATAACAAACAGGCGTTATCCCTAGCATTTAAAAATAAAGTAGCAATACATCGTAATTTCAGTTCTAGTGCTGAATGTTCTGAGTATAAGATGTTTGAGACTGGGCTTTAAACACAACTTTTTGGTAGTTTGAATTAAGTTGTCTATTGCTTATTTTGGGTCTGAGCTTCTGTTCTGCTCTTTCTCCTACCCACTTGACTCCTCATTTAATTCAGTAGTTCTTACACAAAGTAACTAAATTAACTCAGCTCAGGGCTGCTATGGTCTTTCTCCTCTGTACCAGGCTGAATGTCTGTAAAAGGCCACATAATAAATTGTACTTGAGGGATTTCTCAATGAGTTCTCCATGAGGCCTCTGACTCTTCTCAGGTTTCTGACAGATGCGAGATTGCCGAAGTCACCCTGATTTGCACACAGGAGCACTGGATTGAAATTAAATAGGCTATTTTCTATTTAATTTCCACCATTGTTGGCCACATCTTCCTGCAATCTGTGAAGTTATTTTTGTATAATGTTAATACTACAAACAAAGCTGAAACAATTCAGTAACACAATTCTGAAGGGAAGAGGTGGAAGAAGGAAGTGATAGTAGGTAGCTGTTTAAACTAATGCAGATATAGACATAGTATGTACTATATATTGTATATACAGTATTTTTCTATACTCAACCAAATTAAGATGACACTTATGCTTAGGTGTGATTTGCAAATAACTTGTGTTGTTGTAATGGATTATGATGTATCTGCCAAATTAATTCTGAAAACACATTGCTGCCATGATCTGTCGTAAGTTTTGTTCCAGTTACTTGGGAGTTAAAAACACCAGCAAGGGCAAAAGAGGGGTTTGTGACTAGGCAGATGACTTCACTTACCACTGATAACCCAATCAACACTTAAGTGGCTACAGTGGGTCTCTAATGATTGCATAGGCAAGAACTGTGGTTTTCTACACTTTACAAGATTCAGAGCCTTCCTTTCATGAGACACATTGTACAAAAAAATGGGGATCAATGTTTCACTGTTTGCTTCTTTTTAAAAAGTGCAACCTAAGTCCAGCATGTTGTGGGGGTGGGGAAGGGGGAGTTGAGAAAGATTCTGGTGGAGCATTATTATTTTTTTTTTAGGCAGTATCTTGCTCTCTCACCCAGGCTGGAGTGCAGTGGTGCAATCATGGCTCACTGCAGCCTCAAACCTTCCAGCTTCAAGCTGTCCTCCCACCTCACCCTCCTGAGTAGCTGGTACTACAGGCACACATCACCACACCCAGCTAATTTTTGTATTTTTTTGTAGAGATGGGTTTTCGCCATGTTGCCCAGGCTGAGCTCAAACAATCCTCCCTCCTCAGCCTCCCAAAGTGCTGGGATTACAGGTGTGAGCCACCACACCTGGCCTGATACTGTGAGCTTTTGAGTACTACTCTCTGCTCTTGTCTGAATGGTGAGGTTACTAAGTTAGTTACCTGGAAACTGGAGTTTTGGGGTGGTCAGTGCAACTAAACTCTTATCCATCTACGATGACCAATCTGAGATGAAATTTAAGTTCTGAAGTAGTTAAACGCAGTTGTGTAAAAGGGGATTGAGTAAGTCTGTATTTAGCATAGCTCAGCTGTAACATCCTATCAGTGCTTTCATTTGAACCATAGAAAGGTATATGCAGCCTTATCTTGAGATACTGTCTTCAGTAGACAAAAAGTCAAGCTGCTTCCTCATATGCTGGTGTTTTGGTTGAGCTTTTCAAAAGGATCTTTAAGGTCAACAGCTAAAGTGTTATTTTAGTATGCTTTTAACTTTAATTACACATGCTGTTAGCCAGAATGACTTGTTTGGGAGAGTTTAAGCTTGTAATACCGAGTTTGTTTTAGAATTTAGTGTTATTTGGGGTGTTAACTCCTTTTTCTCTAGGGAACCAATGACTTACTATTGCCATCCACCCTCTCACTACACAAGCTTTTTAACAGCCCCTTCTATTTAAAAGGCTGGGCATGGTGGCTCACATCTGTAATCCCAGGACTTTGGGAAGCCAAGGCGGGTGGATCACATGAGGTCACGAGTTTGAGACTAGCCTAGCCAGCATAGTGAAACCTCGTCTCTACTAAAAATACAGAAATTAGCCTGGTGTGGTGGTGCATGCCTGTAATCCCAGCTACTTCGGTGGCCGAGGCAGGAGAATTCCCAAAGAGGGGAATCCCAAGCAGGGGAATCGCTTGAACCCAGGAGGCAGAGGTTGCAATAAGCCAAGATTGCACCACTGCGCTCCAGCCTCAGCAAAAGAGCAAGACTCTGTCTCAAGAAAAACAAAAGCTAGTATACAAACAGATCTAATGCTTACCATGTCTTGATGGTAACCAAAAGAGAAACAAAGGCTACTCAACGTCTGATTTGATAGGGTCAGGTAAGTCCTACAGGGCAGGCAGTTTAATATGGGATATGGAACAAAGGTTTGTGAACTTACCAAGGGCTGGGTGCTTTTCATGTTGTTACTGTTATCATCGGCTCATTATGGCCTTTGAGAGGGCCAGTGGTTTTCCATTTCACAAAGAAGCTGAAACCCCTAGTACTGTGTCAAGGCCACCCTGCTAGCTGGTGGCAGGGAACTTGGAAGCAGCACTGTCAGATCCTGGAGCCTTTCCTCATTGACTGTTGCCAGTTTGCTGCCCCTGAATCATAAATGTTCACCCCTTCTGTGTCTTTAAGGAGTTTGTCATGATTCGCTCAAGATGTAGAAACCTCTAGCTATTTATGCTGGATGTGGTGGTATACACCTGTAGTTACAGCTACTTGGGAGGCTGAGGCAGGAGGATCAAGATTTCCAGGCTGTAGTGTGCAATGATTACACCTGTGAATAGCCACAGCTCTCCAGCCTGGGCAACATGGTGAGATCTGCCCGCCCCCCACCCGACCCAATCTCTCTTATTTATTTATTTATTTAGAGATAGAGTTCCACTATGTCACCGAGGCTGAAGTGCAGTGGTGAGATCTGGGCTCACTGCAACCTCCGCCTCCTGGGTTCAAGTGATTCTCCCACCTCAGACTCCCAAGTAGCTGGGACTATAGGCATGCACCACCACATTCAGCTAATTTTTGTATGTTTTAGTAGAGGTGGGGTTTCACCGTGTGGTTAGGCTGGTCTCGAACTTCCTACCTCAAGTGATCTGCCCGGCTCAGCCTCCCAAAGTGCTAGGATTACAGGCATGAGCCACCATGCCCAGTGAGACCCCCATCTCTAAAACAAACAAACAATAACAACAACACAAAAAAACCTTTGGCCATTGGGTAGTGTGCTCATTTATAAATAGATGCATAAAGTTGATTTTGCTGCTGAATTTTTCCCCCCAAGAAACAGCATAGAATACATGTGCTTTTTTTTTTTTTTTTTTTTTTTTTTTTTTTTTTTTTTTTTTTTGAGACAGAGTCTTGCTCTGTCACCCAGGCTAGAGTGCAGTGGCATGATCTCAGCTCACTGCAACCTCTGCCTCCCAGGTTCAAGCAATTCTCGTGCCTCACCCTCCTGAGTAGCTGAGATTATAGGCGTGTACCACCATGCCCAGCTAATTTTTGTATTTTTGGTAGAGATGCGGTTTCATCATGTCGGCCAGGCTGGTCTCAAACTCCTGAGCTCAAATGATCTGCCTTCCTCAGCCTCCCAAAGTGCTGGTATTACAGGCATGAGCCACCGCGCCCAGCCTTTCATGGGCTTTTTATAGAATACATCCAAGCTTAGGGCTGGGCGCGGTGGCTCACGCTTGTAATCCCAGCACTTTGGGAGGCCGAGGCAGGCGGATCACGAGGTCAGGAGATCGAGACCAAGGTGAAACCCCGTCTCTACTAAAAATACAAAAAATTAGCCGGGCGTGGTGGCGGACGCCTGTAGTCCCAGCTACTTGGAGAGGCTGAGGCAGGAGAATGGCGTGAACCCGGGAGGCGGAGCTTGCAGCGAGCCGAGATCGCGCCACTGCACTCCAGCCTGGGCGACAGAGCGAGACTCCGTCTCAAAAAAAAAAAAAAAAAAAAAAAAAAAAGAAAAGAATACATCCAAGCTTCATCAAAAGATTTTATGTATACTTAGAAACATCCCATCTCTTACTGTGAGGTGCTGAAGTGAAAGGCTTTTCCATAACAATATAGTGACATGTGCCCCAGTGATTGCTAATAGGATAATTTGTAAAACATGCTTTATTACATACACCGCCCATACCTTAAAGTCTGGGATTGTTGAGAAATCAAATAGAAACTTGTAGTAGTGAGGCCGACCTGCAAGCTGATACTTTGTCACCTTACTGCTCTATTTTATTTTTCTCTCTTAAGAGGCAGTATGGTGTTGATAAAATGGCAAAAGCTTTGGAGTTGAATAGATGTGGGTTTGAATTCTGACTTCCATTGCCTGCCTCAGTAGCCTTGGGGTTTTCTCCTGTACCTTGAGAGGTGTGTGGAAATGATATATCTATAGAGGTGGCTGATATGGTTCCTGGCACATAGTGCTAAACAAGTTGTAATCGTTTCAATTGATTGAGCACCTAATACTAGCAAAATACTGGGATGAATGAAACACCACTCAGCTGCTGACAGCTTACCAGAGAATCCAGGTGACAAGTAAAAATGCTTATACTTTTAGTGCCATTCCAAGTTCTGTGGAAGAGAAGATATGAGAAGGATGGATTTGGATGGGGGCAATGGGAGGGCTTCATGAAAGTTATGAATTTGAAATGACCTTGAGGAAGGTCAGAGGAAAACCTGAAAGGCATGCTAGTATATTTGTACTGTGGAATTTTCTTTTTTTTTTTCTCTCTTTATTTTTTTTATTATTATACTTTAGGTTTTAGGGTACATGTGCACAATGTGCAGGTTTGTTACATGTGTATCCATGTGCCATGTTGATTTCCTGCACCCATTAACTCATCATTTAGCATTAGGTATATCTCCTAATGCTGTCCCTCCCCCCTCCCCCAACCTCACAACAGTCCCCGGAGTGTGATGTTCCCCTTCCTGTGTCCATGAGTTCTCATTGTTCAATTCCCACCTATGAGTGAGAACATGCGGTGTTTGGTTTTTTGTCCTTGCGATAGTTTACTGAGAATGATGTTTTCCAGTTTCATCCATGTCCCTACAAAGGACATGAACTCATCATTTTTTATGGCTGCATAGTATTCCATGGTGTATATGTGCCACATTTTCTTAATCCAGTCTATCGTTGTTGGACATTTGGGTTGGTTCCAACTCTTTGCTATTGTGAATAGTGCCGCAATAAACATACGTGTGCATGTGTCTTTATAGCAGCATGATTTATAGTCCTTTGGGTATATACCCAGTAATGGGATGGCTGGGTCAAATGGTATTTCTAGTTCTAGATCCCTGAGGAATAGCCACACTGACTTCCACAATGGTTGAACTAGTTTACAGTCCCACCAACAGTGTAAAAGTGTTCCTATTTCTCCACATCCTCTCCAGCACCTGTTGTTTCCTGATTTTTTAATGATGGCCATTCTAACTGGTGTGAGATGGTATCTCACTGTGGTTTTGATTTGCATTTCTCTGATGACCAGTGATGATGAGCATTTCTTCATGTGTTTTTTGGCTGCATAAATGTCTTCTTTTGAGAAGTGTCTGTTCATGTCCTTTGCCCACTTTTTGATGGGGTTGTTTGTTTTTTTCTTGTAAATTTGTTTGAGTTCATTGTAGATTCTGGATATTAGCCCTTTGTCAGATGAGTAGGTTGCAAAAATTTTCTCCCATTCTGTAGGTTGCCTGTTCACTCTGATGGTAGTTTCTTTTGCTGTGCAGAAGCCCTTTAGTTTAATGAGATCCCATTTGTCAATTTTGGCTTTTGTTGCCATTGCTTTTGGTGTTTTAGACATGAAGTCCTTGCCCACGCCTATGTCCTGAATGGTATTGCCTAGGTTTTCTTGTAGGATTTTAATGGTTTTAGGTCTAACATTTAAGTCTTTAATCCATCTTGAATTAATTTTTGTATAAGGTGTAAGGAAGGGATCCAGGAATTTTCTAGATATCTAGGCAGTAAAGGACAATTGGAGCTGTCCTGAGGAGAGTCACCTGATGCAACGCCTTACTGATGTATCTTCTTGTTCTTCGAGATGGTTTAAAAAAAAAAACCACCCCAAACTTTTCATTAGAGACATGGGTGAGTGGCCCAGTGAAGTGAGTGACAGGGGAGGCAGGTGTGGTGAGACGTAGCGATGTGAGCATTTGGTGCCCTCTCTGCTGACTGCTCAGCAGCCTCTTCACCGTGCTTCTGGGTTTGGCTGTCTTTTGGATGAACAGCTTTGCCAGAGGGTTTTGCCGAGGATAGGTGAATTCTCTGAGAACAGGTAAGAAAACGAGTTGTACTTAGAGCAGGACAAGGATCTTGACAACTGAATTCTCTAGGGGGTAGGGTTT
This sequence comes from Symphalangus syndactylus, assembly GCF_028878055.3. Taxonomy (NCBI): domain Eukaryota; kingdom Metazoa; phylum Chordata; class Mammalia; order Primates; family Hylobatidae; genus Symphalangus; species Symphalangus syndactylus. The sequence goes on from NC_072433.2 coordinate 63,888,890, forward strand.
CTCTCACCTCATTTTTCCTCATTCTCTCCATTAATTGTGGCAACGTTTACCTTTCAGATTTCGCTGATTTACGGTCCTGCAATGTCCAGCATCCCAGTTTTGTTGAAGAATGACTTAGACTGTGTTTCCAATTCATTGGCAATTGCCTGAGGAACTTTCACTTAGACTTTTTGTGGGATTTTACTAAGCTCTAATTGGACCTTCCTTTAATTTTATAATCGTGTATTATGTATGACTTCTTCTTGCCAAGGTGCCTAAGAGGAGCTGACAGCTGTTTATTTAGTATATGCAGTGGTTTTCAAAGAGCAGTCTCTGGAGCAGCAGCAGCAGCGGAACACCTCCTGAGAGCTTGTTGGAAAGGCAGATGCCCAGGCCCCACTCAGACCGGCCAAATCAGAAAGTCTGCGACGGGGTCTGCAGTCTGAGTTTTAACAGGCCCTCCAGGTGATTCTGATGCGCTAGAGCATCAGAAAGGTAAAGAGGCATTTCTGATATATACTCTTCACAGTGCTTGCAAGTTTTTGTCAAGTAAGTGAAAACACATGAGTATGTTATGGAACGCTTTATTTACAGTATCTCTTGAATGTTTGATTTGTAAACCACATGCTAACCAGTCCTGATTACTTTACAGGTTCATATTTATTTTATATAATTAATTTTGCTATGGCTTTAAGTTTGCTTTTCTTTCTTCTGGGAAACAAATGTGATTTGGAAGGTGCTGTGGTTTGAATGTATTCCCCAAAGTTCATGTGTTGGAATGTAATCCCTGATGCAGTAGTGTTGGGAGGTGGAGCCTAAGGAGTGGCGATTAGGCCACCAGAGTTCTGCCCACGTGAATGGGTTAATGTTGTTATTGTGAGAGTGAGTTTGGTAAAAGGTTGAGTTCAGCCTCCTTTTCTCTCTTTCACCCATGCGATGCCTTTTGCCATGTTACGGTGCAGTAAGAAGGCCCTCACTAGTTGCAGGCCCCTCAACCTTAGACATCCTAGCCTCCAGAACTGTGCAGAAACAAATTTCTGTTCATCATAAATGACCCAGTCTCAGGTATTCTATTATAGCAGCACAAAACAGATAAAACAAATGGAAAAGTTTAAAATCTCCACTGACTAGAGATAAAGCAAGGTTAGCTTCCCAGGCATTTCAGCTGGGAGTGAGGCTTTTAGGAGCCATTGGGAAGGCTGAGTGAACGGGAACCTTTTTGTTTAAGAAAGGGAACTCTGGCCGGGCGCGGTGGCTCACGCTTGTAATCCCAGCACTTTGGGAGGCCGAGGCGGGCGGATCACGAGGTCAGGAGATCGAGACCACCGTGAAACCCCGTCTCCACTAAAAATACAAAAAATTAGCCAGGCTTGGTGGCGGGCGCCTGCAGTCCCAGCTACTCGGAGCCGAGATCGCGCCACTGCACTCCAGCCTGGGCGACAGAGCGAGACTCCATCTCAAAAAAAAAAAAAAAAAAAAAAAAGAAAGGGAACTCTAAGCCTGGAAATTCTGAGCTTCTAATCCCTAGGGGTGGCACGTGGGGGGCTGGACAGTAAGAATTGATAGATGTCCTCCTCCTCCATTTTTTTTCTCTCCAGGACACCTTACAGTGTTATTCATTTATTCTTTTATTCATTCACAATTTTTAGAACTGTTGAATATGTTAGTAGAGATACTATTTGTTAGACATAAGTTCACCCAGGTCATTCCCAAATTGCAGGGAAACTACCAATCTGTTTATTTTACCATTGATAAAAGATAGGAGGACATTTTTATTGTTTATTGCTTGGGATCTCCCAAAAAGAAGATTTCTAATTGGTTGTTCTTTCTCTATTACTACTAAATCTCTGAAGGAAGACATTTTAATATTTTTTTAAAATTAGGGTAGTTTATTTCTTGATAATTTTTTTTAAGAGATAGGATCTCACTATGTTGCTCAAGCTGGACTTGAACTCTTGGGCTCAAGTAATCCTCCCGCCTTAGCCTCCTGTGTAGCTGGGACTACAGGTGTGTACCACCATGCCTGGCATAGTTCCTGATAATTTTGTCTCAGTTCTTGTATTTTACTGGCAATATGAATTCCATGTTAAGTAATGTTAATGCATATCCTATAGTTGTCTCCAAATAAGTAGACTTGATTTGCATGTAATTGAAGCAACATATATTTCACATACTTATGCTTAGATTCAGTATCTAGCCAGCAGCTTGGTATCCTGGCACTTAGAAGATACTCGGTAAATATTTGCTGTTATGACAGGTTTTGCATAACATGTCTATACTGTATTGTTTATCTAAATGAGGAATTTATTTCTATTATCTGTCTAATTAAAGATCATCTCGGCAGCTTTCAGATGCCATGCAAACATTAAATGTTGAGTTTAGATTTGCTTCCATCCCCTGTGGAACCTGAGCAAGTTGTTTTAATTTCTCTGTGCCTCAGTTTCCTCATCTGTAAAATGTAGGTGGAAAATGCATCATCAAAGGATTAAATGATTTAATAGATGGAAACGTACATGCTCAGAGTGTGCTGCCATGGAGTCAACACCTAAAGGGCAGGGATGGTGATGGCAGAACCCCCCTCATTACTGCTGCCCCTTGGTCTGTATCCTTCTTTACCTCCTTGCCTGTTCTTTTTCACTTTAACAGAAAGTGGATTTAAAATCCTAGCCCTATTTTCTTTTTTCTTTTCTTTTCTTTTTTTTTCTTTTTTTTTTTGCGATGGAGTCTCTCTGTGTCGCCTAGGCTGGAGTGCAGTGGCGCCATCTCGGCTCACTGCAACCTCCACCTCCCAGGTTCAAGCAATTCTCCTGTCCCAGCCTCCTGAGTAGCTGAGACTACAAGCACATGCCACCACACCAGGCTATTTTTTGTATTTTTAGTAGAGATGGGGTTTCACCATATTAGTCAGGCTGCTCTTGAACTCCTGACCTCCGAAAGTGCTGGGATAACAGGCGTGGGCCACCGCGCCCAACTCTAGCCCTATTTTCTCTTCAGAATGGGAAAATCCTTAAGTTATCTATATGGAAATACTTCAGTCTATCAATTTGGGTGGGGACCAAATTAATCCTTGTGTCTGTATACTTAAAAAACTAATATATTCTGGCCGGGCGCAGTGGCTCACGCTTGTAATCCCAGCACTTTGGGAGGCTGAGGCGGGCGGATCACGAGGTCAGGAGATCGAGACCACGGTGAAACCCCATCTCTACTAAAAAATACAAAAAATTAGCCGGGCGTGGTGGCGGGAGCCTGTAGTCCCAGCTACTCGGAGAGGCTGAGGCAGGAGAATGGCGTGAACCCGGGAGGCGGAGCTTGCAGTGAGCCGAGATTGCGCCACTGCACTCCAGCCTGGGCGACAGAGCGAGACTCCGTCTCAAAAAAAAAAAAAAAACTAATATGTTCTATTGTTTCCAGATATAGCTGAGGTGGGGAGAACATTTGGACTTCTGTGTTGCATATTTTGCCATCTTGCAGGGGGTCTTGGACGTGTCACTCTGAAGTTACCAAGCATTCTCTTATTTCATTTAGGCTTCCAAGTTGAATTTGGTCATTGCTGCTGCTGTTGCTTGTCTAAAAGCCTGAGGGTTTATAATGCTATCTAGATGGGAAGAAGCTACTTGAAATGTGTTTGAATCTTTACGCTTGCTTCAGAATGTAGAGTTTGACTTAGCTACCAGGGTCAGCCAACCTTGTGGTCAACCCAGTCCTGTGGGAGTTTAGAAGGGAGGTGAGGAAGAGGAAGTACACTTGGTACACTGGGTTCATCTAACGTCCCTCAGGCCTCACCGCCTCTACAAAGTTAATGAAGTTTTGTGTTCATAAGCTCAGTGAAGCTCAACTGAGAGGACTAACTGGAATGTTGGAGCCATTAGGAATCGAAAACCTGGGCTGCAACTCACGTGCCCACTTTAAAAAAAAATTCTAGTACTTTTCATAGAAATGTTTGCTAATAACCCCTCTATTATTCCTCACCTCCCCAAAAGGGGACCACTGTAATCAGCCAGTCTTGGTCCTTGAGATTGTCACTTTTCTGTTCTTTGCCCCAGTCCTACACGAAGCAGGCTTCTTAGGGTGGGATGAGGGGCCTGGTAAGATAGCCACATAGTCAGCCTCATGAAATATGACTCCCCATTCACCTGCCCCCTAAACTGTGCTTCCTCAGGTAAGATCTAGTAAGGCAGCCCACCAGAGCCTCGCTGCGTGTTGAACTCTTAGGAAGTTTGTCCAAGAAATAGTAGTTATAGAGCTAATACAAACATGCTTTTGCTCTCATTCTGTTCTCTACTAGTGAGTTTTATTTTCCAAAAAGAAACAAAGATACATTTATTTGTAAAGAATATCTAAGGCCAGGCATGGTGGCTCAAGCCTGTAATCCCAGCACTTTGGGAGGCTAAGGCAGGAGGATTGCTTAAGGCCAGGAGTTCAAGACCATCTGGGCAACATAGCAAGACCCTGTTTCTACAAAAATAAAAAATTAATATGTAAAGATAATTTTTTCCTCCACGAGAGCCAGGGTCATGTGAGGCCCTTCCCTGCTTTGGCGCTGATTTTGGCAATAGTCTCAAAGCTTCCTTCCTTAGTTCTCCAGTCTAATCTTTGCTATTAGTTTGAACTGGCTAACAGTTTGGAGGATTGTGCTTGCTTATTCCTCTTCACTGTGGACTCTGCCTGTAACTTTTCACATTGGATTAGGGGAACTCTGAGAAAGAAATGGAGTTTATGATGTGCTTCTATGTTGTAGCTTTGATATCTCTGAAAATATGTACCTTTCTCTGCTAAGTAGGACAAATAAGACAAACCAAACAGGGAGGGACATCCTCAACCTGTGGACATGTGAATATTTCTAGAAGGTTATGCAAATAATCTAAAAGGTTATAATATCTTTTTAGAAGTTGCCTTTGGGAAGAGGGACCAGGGGCAGGAGTGGGAATACGATTTGAAATAGTTTTCACCATATGCTATATTACCCTTTGAAAAAATAAAGCAAATGTGTGTTTTTGAAAAATATGTTTTGAGAATAATGTGGACAAAATAGAACAGCAGTAAAATCCATGAGGAATCGGGACTGTATCTTTTGGTCTATGCTGTATCCCCACTGTCTGGTACATAGGTCAACATGTCAGCAGTGATTCTGTGTAGGTAATGAGATGTTTTGTGACTAATATTTTTTCTTCTTCCTCAAATTTTCAGCTATACATGTTTTTATAGTTAGACTATAAAAGTTAAGTTAGAAAAATTATAACAGTTACCCTTTGCTGCTCTAGATACAAAGTTCTCTTTAGCTACAAACTCTGCCTTATGAAAATTTATCTGAAAGATAGATCAGTTATTATTGGAAGGATTCAATGGCTAATTTTCCAAGTATGTATGTGTGTACATGCATAGAGAATGAGGGACAGAAATGTTAAGAGGCCCAGGACTCCATAGTTGTTAAGCTGTTGTAGTTAATAATTTGTGAAAGGGGCCGGGCACGGTGGCTCCCGCCTATAATCCCACCACTTTGGGAGGCTGAGGCAGGCAGATCACTGGAGGCCAGCAGTTCAAGACCAACCTGGCCAATGTAGTGAAACTCTGTCTCTACTAAAAATACAAAAAATATTAGCTGGGCATCGTGGCATGTGCCTGTAATCCCAGCTACTCTGGAGGCTTAGGCAAGAGAATCTCTTGAACCCAGGAGGTGGAGGTTGCAGTGAGCCAAGATCATGCCACTGTACTCCAGCCTAGGCAACAGAGGGTGACTGTCTCAAAAAAAAAAAAAATGTGAAAAGAAAGTGTGTAGGAAGCAGATCTGTAAAAGGTAGTAATGAATCAAATAGTGTCCATGGGGGAAATAAAGGTTGTAACACAAAAGTGGTGTCTTGACTCACAAAGTGAACTCTGAAGAGCCTGTGAAGGGGTGAACTACTCATGACCATTCCTTCATTCAACAGGAGGTGCCAGATGCCATGTATAAGGTGGAATTTACACAGGGTTTATGACCAAATGCCTTCAGGGGTCAAATGTGATCACAGCCTGTATAAAATAATAGGAAGCTTTGGAGTGTCTCTTAGCTGGAGAATGCATTTGCTACTTTAGTCACTCAAATTGGAAGGAAAACATCTGTGAGCAGTGTACAGGCAAAACAAGATAGATTAGTCTTGTTTAGCATCTTGGAAGCTGCTTAGAATAATGCTTGGAAGCATTATGCTGTAAAACGGAGGTAGCCATGGAAGTACGGTCACCCTAGACCAATGAGAGACGAGAAGCACTGTGATAGCAAGACCTGCATCTAGCATCTGAGGACTTAGACCAAGGTGCCACTTACTGTGTAATATTGGGTATAACTTCCTCGAGCTTTTTTTTTTTTTTGAGATGGAGTCTCACTCTGTCTGTCACCCAGGCTGGAGTGCAGTGGTGTGATCTTGGCTCACTGCAGCCTCCGCCTCCTGTGTTCAAGCGATTCTTCTGCCTCAGCCTCCCAAGTAGCTGGGACTACAGGTGTGTGCCACCACGCCTGGCTAATTTTTGTATTACTAGTAGGGACAGGGTTTCATCATATTGGCCAGGCTGGTCTCAAACTCCTGACCTAGTGATCTGCCCACCTCATCCTCCCAAAGTGCTGGGATTACAGGTGTGAGCCAATGTACCCGGCCTGAGCTCTTTTTTATTTTTGGAGACAGGGATCTTACTCTGTCACCCAGGCTGGAGTGCAGTGGTGTCATCACAGCTCACTGCAGCCCCCAGCTCCTGGGCTCAAGTGATCCTCCTACCTCAGCCTTCTGAGTAGATGGGACCACAGGCATGTACCGCTATGCCCAGCTAATTACAAAAAATTTTTTTTGTAGAGACAGTCTTGGCATGTTGCCCAGGCTGGTCTGAGCTTCTTTCTACATTTGAAAAATGAGTTTATGTTTACCCTACCTCAGAAGGGGGTGAGGTATGGGAGATTGCTCTGAGAATTGTTCAAGTGTGTGTGTGTGTATCTATGGTGGGGAGGGATTTGCCACTTATTTGAGTAATTCTTTGGTGAAGTCTTATCAGTGTTGAAATGGGTTTATCATTTAATCATTACCTCAAAGGCAATGCTACCTTAGCTTTGTGACATATGTTTTAAAATAATTATTTTTGAGATGAAGTCTTGCTCTGTCACCCAGGCAGGAGTGCAGTGGCGGGATCTCGGCTTACTGCAATCTCCGCCTCCCGGGTTCCAGTGATTCTCCTGCCTCAGCCTCCCGAGTAGCTGAGGTTACAGGCATCTGCTACCATGCTGAGTTTTATATTTTTAGTAGAGACAAGGTTTCACCATGTTGGCCAGGCAGGTGTCGAATTCCTTACCTCAAGTGATCCACCCACCTTGGCCTCCCAAAGTGCTGGGATTACAGGCGTAAGCTACCGCGCCTGTCCTATTTATTTATTTTTTGAGACAGGGTCTGGCTCTGTCACAGGCTGGAGTGCAGTGGTGCGATTTTGGCTCACTGCAACCTCCGCCTCCTGGGCTCGGGCCATTCTCCCACCTTAGTCTTCCAAATAGCTGGGATTACAGGTGTACGCCACTATGCTCAGCTAATTTTTGTATTTTTAGTAGGAGATGGGGTTTCGCCATGTTGCCCAGGCTGGTCTTAAACTCCTGAGCTCAAGTGATCCGCCTCCCTCAGCCTCCTAAAGTGCTGGGATTACAGGCATGAGCCATTGTGCCTGGCTGATATGTGCTTTTTTTGAAACGGTGTTTGAAATGAGATTTTCCTGGCTGGGCGCGGTGGCTCACACCTGTAATCCCAGCACTTTGGGAGGCCGAGGTGGGCAGATCATGAGGTCAGGAGTTCAAGACCAGCCTGACCAACATGGTGAAACCCTGTCTCTACTAAAAATAAAAAAATTAGCTGGGCGTGGTGGTGGGCGCCTGTAATCCCAGCTACTCAGGAGGCTGAGGCAGGAGAATCGCTTGAACCCGGGAGGCAGAGGTTGCAGTGAGCTGAGATTGCGCCATTGCATCCCAGCCTGGGTGAGACTACATCTCAAAAAAAAAAAAAAAAAAGATTTTCTTTTCTCCTTCAACTTGAAAGGCAACATTTTGCATTTTGGTAGCACTATCTTTGAGATGTAACTTTTCTAAATCCTAATATTTGATTTTTAGCCGGATTCTTCCTTGTCCATCTTAGCATTTCTTTTACTAGGAAGTGTGAATTTTGAAAACAGAAGTTAATAGTAAGAATCTCTGAGCTGAGGCTGGACCTGGTGGCTCATGCTTGTAATCCCAGTACTTTGGGAGGCAGAGAGACGAGAGGACTGCTTGAGCCAAGGAGTTTGAGGCCAGCCTGGGCAATGTCAGGAGACTCTGTTTCTACAAAAAAATTTTTTTAAAATTAGCTGTACTCTAGCCTGGGTCACAGAGTGAGACTCCATCTCAAAAAAAAAAAAAAAATCTAAATTGAAAAGACTTTAAGAGTAGTTTCTTTGAGATCCATGCTGTAGGAAAATATCAAGGGAAACTACTGTGCGAGGGAGGGGACATCTGTATTTTTAACACTGGAGGATAAAGCTTGGGAAGGCAATTCTGTCTCCTAATCTGATGACAGAGATCCTCTCTTTATAAAGCTTATGGCTTATTCTTAGGAAAAGTAGGGGGGGTGAGTGTGGAAGATAGTGTGGCTAGAGTCACTTAATGCTTGAGAAGGTTTCCTAGGGCTGCTGGGTGTCAACAGCGGGCCAGCCTCCTTGGTTGATTACATGTCCTTGACTATTATCCATGCCCTTGACTATTATCCACGCCAGCATAATATCCCATCTTGGATAAGAGATCATCTAATTCATAGTTGTCAACCTGGCTACTCACTGGAAACTCCAGGAAAGCTTTACCAAGAAAATGCTTGTTCCCTGGATATTGTCACTATCCTCTGTTTATTTGGGGATAGAATATTCTGGCATAGGTGTTTTTATTTTAAGCTTTATTTACTTATTTATTTGACAGGGTCTGGCTCTGTTTTCCAGGCTGGAGTACATCATTGGCATGATCTTGGCTCACTTCAGCCTTGAACTCCTGGTCTCAAGCTATGCTCCCAAGTAGCTAGGACTACAGGCATGTACACCACACCTGGCTAATTAAAAAAGTATTTTTTGGTTGAGACATGATCTCACTAGGGTGTTTTGTTTTGTTTTGTTTTGTTTTGAGTCTCACTCTGTTGCCCAGGCTGGATACAGTGGCATGGTCTCAGCTCACTGCAACCTCCGCCTCCCAGGTTCAAGCAATTCTCCTGCCTCAGCCTCCCAAGTAGCTGGAATTACAGACACATGTCACCACACCTGGCTAATTTTTTGTATTTTTAGCAGATACAGGGTTTCACCATGTTGGCCAGGCTGGTCTCGAACTCCTGATCTCAAGTGATCCCCCCACCTCGGTCTCCTAAAGTGCTGAGATTACAGGTGTGAGCTACCATGCCTGTGCTCACTAGGGTATTATTTTTCTTTTTCTTTTCTTTCTTTCTTTTTTTTTTTTTTGTATTTTAAACATTTTCAAGCTCTCAAAACCTCAAAGAAGGATACAATGAACATCTATTCCCTTCACTTAGCTTTACCACCTGTTGACATCTTGCCACACCATTCCATCTACAGACATTGGGATGGCTCACCCCTAAATCCTTCAGCACACATCTCACATACTGAGAAAGACATTCTTCTTTCCAGCTTCATCCTGTTACCATTACTGTGTGTTCCATTCCATTGTTCAATATAAATTCTACTGCTATGCTTTATAGCCATGTTTTAGGACCCAGGTAAGTTTCTCGCATTGCCTTTGGCTGTTGTTCCTCAAGGACTTCCCCAGACTGGAACAGTGGTGCCAGCTCCCTCTCAATGCAATGACCCTGAATCCTCTGAGGAGTCCAGGTCTGTTTCCTCCAGGTGCATCACATCAGGGGCTACAGTGTCCACCCTCCCACTACTGGTGATGAATAGATATTTTTAAAAACCTCCCTAGGAGATTCCAGTGTGCAGCCAAGGTTTCAATTCTTTGACTTCATTAAATCCACCCTACTTTATTTGTATGTGTTTTTTTGTGATAAAATACACATAAAATTATCATTCTTACCATTTCTCAGTGGACAGTTTTGTGGCATTAAGTACATTCACATTGTTGTATAACCATCATCACGATCTATCTTTGGAACTTTTTTTTTTTTTTTGAGACGGAGTCTTATACTATCACCCAGGCTGGAGTGCAATGGCGTGATCTCGGCTCACTGCAATCTCCACCTCCCGGGTTCAAGTGATTCTCCTGCCTCAGCCTCCTGAGTAGCTGGGATTACAGGTGCCTGCCACCACGTCCCACTAACCTTTTGAATTTTTAATATAGATGGGGTTTCACTATGTTGGCCAGGCTGGTCTCGAACTCTTGACCTCATTATCCGCCTGCCTTGGCCTCGCAAAGGGCTGGGATTACAGGCGTGAGCCACCATGCCCAGCCTCTGGAACTTTTCTATCTTCCCAAACTGAAACTCCATACGCATTAAATAATAACTCCCATTCTGTCTCCTCCCAGCACTGGATAACCACCATTCTACTTTCCATTTCTATGAATTTGACTGCTCCAGGTACCTCATGTAAGGGGAATTATACAGTATTTGTTCTTTTATGTCTGGCTTATTTCACTTAGCATGTCTTCAGGGTTCAACCATGTCATAACATGTATCCATACTTCCTTTTTAAGGCTGAATAATATCTCATTGAAGGTACAGGCCACATTTTATTTATCCATTCATTCATTGATTGCTACTTGGGTTATTTCCAACTTTTAGCTATTGTGAGTGCTGCTACAGCGAACATGGGTGTACAAATATCTGTTTGAGCCTTTGCTTTAGTTTTGGGTATATACCCAGAAGTGGGATTGCCAGATCATATGGTAATTCTGTTTAATTTTTTGAGGAATTGTATACCTATCACTTTTTAATGGAATGAATTGAAGAACACTTCAAAGAATGAAGTATCCATGACTTGAAGGAAGAAGCCAATTAGAATGCCAGCCTTTAGGCTCCTGTTTGGATTACCTCCTGGGAGGTCATGTGTAAATTCATCTTTTCTTCACACGAGATAAAGAGCAATGGGTATAAAGTCTAGCTGTGGCAGCTGGGTGCAATGGCTCATGCCTGTAATCCCAGCACTTTGGGAGGCTGAGGCAGAAGGATCGCTTGAGGCCAGTTGAGTTGGAGATCAGCCTGGGCAACATGGCAAAACCCTATCCTCTGCAAAAAAATACAAAAAATACAAAAATTAGCTGGTCGTGGTGGTGTGTGCCTGTAGTCCCAGCTACTTGGGAAGCTGAGATGGGAGGATCACTTGAACACCGGAAGTTGAGGCTGCAGTGAGCCATGATAGTGTCACTGCACTCCAGCCTGGGTGACAGAGTGAGACCCTGTCTCATAAAAAAAATCTACAGCTGTGGCAAAATTTACTTCTTTGTGACTTCAGGTGTGACCTCAGATATGCAGGACAAGGGTCACAGTTTTTCATTTACATTAATCATAACTTTTTAGAATTTTTAAAGTTTTTGATTGGTGACTTAAATGGTGCATAGACAACAAGTTGCCTTTGACCTCTATAAATAGTGTAAAATGAAGTAACAGGCTGCCTCTTGGGGCATATGGGATTTTCAAAATGAATATTGTTTTGTTAACCTGGCTCATCCAAATACTGTGCAATCTTGAACAAGGTCTTAACTTCCCTAGCTCATGTTGTTTAGCTATAAAATGGGGATAATAATGGTAATCAGAATGAAATAAGCTAATCTATGTGCTTGGTGCCTGACACATAGAAAACATTCATTCAGTGCAAGCTATTAATATAATATTTCCCATTGATTTTAAAGGTGTTTAGACAATTCCAATACACCAGAAACTGTTATTTTTAAATGAGTTATTACTCTTTTACAGGAGGTGGCATCTATTTGACTGTCTTGAGTTGAGACTGGCCTGGGAGCTCTAGAATGGTGGTTCTTAACTGGAGCAAAAGGTGGCAGGAGCATGTGAGAGCTCTAGCATAACTCTGGCCTTAAAGTAAGCAGAAGCTATGTATTTCCTAAGGGTGAGTGTTGGTAATTTTTATAGATTGCTGAGGCCACGGGGTCCAGATTAAGCAAGTGTGTTCCGAGGAGTCTGACTTCACTGTGCTTTGACTGAGGTAGATCCAGGACTCAGCAGGCGGCTGTTTTTGAAGGCTGATCATTCTTCCACTCCTTCACTGGAAATTAGCCAAGAATTATAAAAACAACAGTTTAACTCCATGCAACCAAGTGGTTGTCTCATAATGATTAGTTCGGAGCTTGTGCTAAGTACTCCGTGTGGAGTTCCCAGGATTATTTAACAAGAGAAAATGTTGGCTCTGCAGGAGTGCCTAGTAAATTTTGAAACGCAGACAATCCTACTTCAGTGGAAAAATCCTGATCTTAACCCTGAGTCTCTGGTCTGTCTCTGGCTCCCTTGTGCAATCTGGGGGGATTGTGCTTCATGTCTGGTAGAAGAGGACGGGTCTATGAGAAGGAGGCATGTACACACAGCTCTAAGAAGTGGGGACTGGCTTCTATACTTTCTGCCAGGTTAATCTCAAATGGTGCAGATAATAACAAACACATATGATGCTTCTATATGCCAGGTACTGTTTTAAGCACTTTGTAGGAATCGCCCAATTTAATCCTTGTAACTAAACTCTGAGGTTGGTAATGTTATCCCCATTTTATAGGGGGGAAAACTGAGGTGCAGAAACATTAAGTAACTTGCCCAAGGTACAGCTAGTAAGTGGCAGAATGAACCAGGCAATGCTACGCCAGGCTTTTTGCCTATCATGCCTGTTGAATACAAGCTAGAAAGACAGCTTTTGGGTACTTGGTACTCTGTCTTCTGAGTAAAGGATTTATCCATTTTATTAGTTTCCTGTTTGTTCCTGCCATAAAAAATTACCACTAATCAACTCAGTATAGCCATTAAATTTGGGAAAAGGAAGTATTTTAGACATTCTAAATTTTTTGGCACGGTGACTGTCTAATCATGAACAGTGATGTGCATTGCCAGGGAAGAAGCTATGAGTTACTGGGGTTGGCTGGTACCTGCTATTAAAATGGTGCTTGGTCGGCCAGGCTGGGTGGCTTATGCCTGTAATCCCAGCACTTTGGGAGGTCTAGGTGGGTGGATCATGAGGTCAGGAGTTCGAGACCAGCCTGGCCAAGGTGGTGAAACCCCGTTTCTAATAAAAATACAAAAATTAGTCGGGCACAGTGGTGGGTGCCTGTAATCCCAGCTTCTTGGGAGGCTGAGGCAGGAGAATCGCTTGAACCTAGGAGGTGGAGGTTGCAGTGAGCTGAGATCATGCCACTGCACTCTAGCCTGGGCAATAGAGCAAGACTTCATCTCAAAAAAGGAGAAATAGTGCTTGGTCATCATCAAAGCTGAGAAGTCATCACAAAAACATGAAAGAAGAAAGAGAGGCTGGGCGCGGTGGCTCACGCTTGTAATCCCAGCACTTTGGGAGGCCGAGGTGGACGGATCACGAGGTCAGGAGATCGAGACCACGATGAAACCCCGTCTCTACTAAAAATACAAAAAATTAGCCGGGCATGGTGGCGGGCGCCTGTAGTCCCAGCTACTTGGAGAGGCTGAGGCAGGAGAATGGCGTGAACCCGGGAGGCGGAGCTTGCAGTGAGCCGAGATTGCGCCACTGCACTCCAGCCTGGGCGACAGAGCGAGACTCCGTCTCAAAAAAAAAAAAAAAAAAGAAAAAAGAGTGGGAAGAGTGCAGAAGTAGCAGATATGCAAGAAAGGATTTAGAAGCATCAAAAGGCACATGAAGCCATGGTGGGCACTGACCTAGTGAGAGAGGGCACAGTAAGAGTATCACTGTTTAGAAGAAATGAACTCATGATGATAATTTATACTGTCTCTCAGTGACTTAAAGTGTATTCAGCACATTCTGAATAGGGAAACTGGGAAGCATGGAATCCTTTATAGAGCAGTTTTCTACCACGTTTACATTGTAGCACCTGTAGGTTTAGCAAACAGTTAAATGGAAAATAGGCTCATTTAGAAGCTTTTTAATCAGGCATGATGGCAGAGGTATATATTGTTCTTAACATAATTTCTATAGCAACAGGACTTTCTGAAATATATCCATAACTCAGTTATGAATATCCACTTTCTATTTTTTGCCTTGGGTAATCAAAAACAGAGACCCAAATTTGGGACTGAATGCAGAATTCGTGAGGGGCTTAAACATTGTTTTCAGTGTGTTTATCCCCCTCTGCTTTCATTGTCCTTGTCTACTTTTATTTTCCCTTTACCCAATTTTAAGATTTCTTTTATTTATAAACCTTTTTTTCCCTAACAGATCTTTTTTTATTTTTTTTTATTTTATTTTTTGAGACGAAGTTTTGCTCATTGCCCAGGCTGGAGTGCAATGGCACGATCTTGGCTCACCACAACCTCCGCCTCCCTGGTTCAAGTGATTCTCCTGCCTCAGCCTCCTAAGTAGCTGGGATTACAGGCATGCGCCACCATGCCTGGCTCATTTTGTATTTTTAGTAGAGGTGGGGTTTCACCCTGTTGGTCAGGCTGGTCTCAAACTCCTGACCTCGGGTGATCCACCTGCCTAGGCCTCCCAAAGTGCTGGGATTACAGGCGTGAGCCACCACGCCCAGCCCTAACAGATCTATTTTTGTAAACCTCCTCAAATATTTTTAGGAGATATAATTAAAGTGTTCATTGGACAAGTGAGTAGTTGTCTGATTTTCTGGTAGGTGACATGGCCCAGTGGCCCTCAGGGAGCTGATTTTCTGGTAGGTGACATGGCCCAGTGGCCCAGAGCTGGGCTCTGACTTTGTCATTTGCTAATGCTTAGCTCTGGTTTCCTCTCCTGTAACCTGAAGTAATGAAATTGTAGTACCTGCCTGATGGCATTATTAGGACAAAATGGAACAGCAAATATAAAGCACTCTCACAGAGAGAGTGCCCAGTGAGAGAAGGAGGAAGCATTCTGTGAAGAGGAGACAGGCTGTGCCCAGGCCTGGCCTTAATGCGTGCATGCATGCATGCAGGATTGATTAGGGAAAGGAGAGCACAGCGCATGGCGGGTCTGGACTGCCATGGGAGGCAAGGATTCTGGAGACACTGAGGAGGCATCCACAGTCAGACCTTTCCTGCTCCTGCCTCCTCAGCTTTCTTTATCTCCTGCAGGACTCTAACCCCCTGCCTTTCTTGCTGTTTCTTTCCCTGCATTTGTTTAATCCATCTGGAGACTATGCTAGCTCAGTTAAGCTGGGGGGCTGCCCAACCTTAGTGGTTCCAGCAGGACTGAGGATCGCTTCAACACTCATAACACTGGTGGCCACCATTCTGGGAGACAGATTCTTCATTAAAATTTTATTGCTTGGTTTCTTTTTTTCTTCTCCATCCTCTTTATTTACTACCTTCTGTTATACATAAACTTTTGAAGTCTGAATAGCAAACAGCTGTTAATGTTGCCATTGCAGAACCACAGACACAACTTAAAATAAACGGATTGGTTTATAATGACATGGAGAAATGCTTATTCATGAAGAAAAAGGCAAGATACACTGTAGGGAAGTTAGAACCTAAATAGTACGGGGAAAGGACTGGAAGGAAATATGTCAAATTGTTAACAGTTGTTTTAGATAGAATGATGTTTCCTGTTCTGTAGTCTTCATTTTTCCCAGAGAGACTTGTAAGTATTATAAGCAAAAGAAAAAAAAAATCCACATTAGTTCTCATATTATTCCTTCTGATTATGAGAGATGAAGTTCTCATCTGCTCGGATTTGACTAGTGTGGGCTAATAAGTCCCAGGTAGGCATTGTTGATGGGATGAAATGCCAATGATCATTTTGCTGGCCTTGCTTTTCGGTTACCTTTTACCTGAGCGTCTGAGCTCCATAACACCACTTGTGCCTCATGGGTCAGTGCGTGCATACCACACAGAAGTGTGAGTTGTTCGTGCATGCTGGGGTTAGAAACTGGAGGATAGACTCAGTCTGAGATGGAAATTCTTGGGTACTAACTTCATGGATCAGTTTCAGAGCAGGTTTTCCCATGGTCTGTGCCAGTATCCTCAGTCTTGACGCTCTCAAGTCGACAAGATTAGAATGTGTTTGCACAGTTTTGGGTTTCCCTTCATCGGCATCCAGTCATTTTCAGTGAGCAGAATTTCGGTCAGCTGGCACATCACCAGCAAGGGCCAAATTAGACATAATTGCACATCAGTTTCACGTTAAGGTCTGTGGCTTAATGTGCTCTGCAAAAGCATGCCAGGCCTGGGGCTTTGTTCTCCCTGGGAACAGCGTGCCCCAGAAGAAAGGTTACAGTATAAATCATCATCCAAACCTAGACACCTAGGAAAGGGGGATTCTGTTAGTTTTTCCAAGGCAACCATATAAATTGTGCCAGCCCTGGGCAAGCCAGGACTTACGGTCACCCGGCCCATAAGGATGGGTCTGTGCAATGACATTCACTTTCCTAGACAGTCTTTACAGCAACCTTTGGAGCAGAAGGGAAACCAAACAGTTGGAGAGGATGCCACAGCATTCCAGAAAAGGGGAAGCCGGCTTCCTTTTCAGGAAAGTTGAGCTAAAAATAGAACATCACCATTCAACAGTTGCTCGGGCTCTTCAAACACTGGGGCTTGTGCCATTGTTCCTTTTCTTTGCATTTCTTATGAGTCCTGGCTCCTTTTGCTTTGTGTTGTAAGGGAACTGGTCTATGTGCCGAGTCTGCTGGGAAGCAGCCCCTTTAATACAGGGAGGGCACTGGACGAGAGGATCACTAAGGCCCCTTCCAGCTCTCACAGCCCATGATTTTATAATAGGTAACCTAAGGCCTGTGCTGCATGGGTAATGAGGAAGGACAAGTAGGGACCCTTCTTGATGAAAGGACAGGGCCCCTGCCCCTCCATCCCTGGCTGTCACACACTCAATGGCAGGCTCTTCTCTGAGCCAAGTGGGGAAAAACCATGGAGTGTGTGTGTGTGTGTGTGTGTGTGTGTGTGTGTGTGTGTGTGTGTCTGTGGGAGTGTGTGCAGGACTTTACTGAAAAATGAGTTGCATAGTGGAGTCATCAGTACATAATGGGTGACGGGCACTGAGAGAGAAGAGAAAATAACATTAGAGTTAAATCCTGTAGGTCAGGGTTTCTCAGCCTCAGCACTGCTGATATTTAGGATTGGACAATTCTTGGTTGTGGGGTGCTGACTTGTGCATTGTAGGATGTTTAGCATCATCCCTGACACACTCACTTCCAGTTGCAGTCCCCTTCACTTGTGACAACACAAAATGTTTCCAGACATTGCCACATGTCCCCGGTTAAGAATCACTGTTATAAGTAAAGAAACAAAATTGTTTTGTGGACATTTCTTTTTGTGAAGCTGTGTGTTGCCTGGCCAAGCTCCCACCTTAAGCTTTTATAATACCATTTACTGGACCAATTAGTGTTGTGACGGTGGGTGGTGATTTAAAATGAAATACCCTCACTTTCATGCTCTTGGATTTGGCTTTGAAATAAAGTGAGCTGAGCTCTCTCCCCTCGCCTTTCAAGAGTGCATGAATAATGAGGTCTTTCTGCCGGAAATAGGATTATGCTTGTTCCCACAACTTAAAACTATTTTTTCAAAATTTCTACTCTGACTAGCATCCTAGGTTTTATCCTGACAGAAACGTTCCATTTTAAATGACAGTTCTCTAGAACAGTGCTTCCCACACTTGAATGCACGTGTTTCATGTGAGGATTTGGTGAAATTGCAGATTCTGTTCCCGCAGGTCTGGGCTGGGCCCCGAGACTCTGCATGTGTAACAAGCTCCCAGGTGATGCCGGCACTGCAGGTCTCCAGGCCACACTTAGTAGTGAGGCTCTGCTACGGACCAGTTCTTGACATAAAAGAAAAGTTGGCACATATGTCCAGGAGGATGATGAAAGGCTCTGAGTGGGGGCAGCGTAAGCTTTCAGCAGTCTGTTGTGTGCGGGGCTGCTCGCAGACCCTTCTGTGTGCTGGAGGTGAGCCCCTGAGCCCGTCTGCAGCCTTGCAGGCTGTCAAGCAGTGGGAGGACCAATGCCTGCAGTGCCTTACCTGGCACTGAGGGGAGCAGTTTAACAGGACAGCCTGAGACAGATGGCTGCACCCTCTGAATGGGCACTGAAGGGGCAAACCAGCCCCAAAGAGGCAGCAGCTTGGACTGTTAGACTCTGAGCTATTTGGTGGCTCCCTGGGTGTGGTTTGAGCAGAGACTCACAGAGGAGCACCAGCCCCTCAGAAGGGCTTTGGCCTGCCTTTCTGCTTGCCCAGCTCTGCAGGGTGATGGGCAGCCAGACACCTTCTTTCCTAGCTCAGTGCTGCCCTTGTTACCCTGAAGCCTTTGTTGTTCTGGGTCTGCTGGGTACCTGGGAAGGGAGGAGTGGGGTATGGTATTGGGCACCAAGTGAAGTGAGTAAAATGTTTAAATCTGGTAATGCAAAGGAAGATGGGGAGCCCAGGAACCCACTGTTCTGTGCCAGGAGTTTGCTTTGAATCTTTTTTTTTTTTTTTTTTTGAGATGGAGTTCTGCTCTTGTTGCCCAGGCTGCAGTGCAATGGCGCGATCTCGGCTCACTGTAGCCTCCACCTCACGAGTTCAAGCGACTCTTCTGCCTCAGCTTCCCAAGTAGCTGGGATTACAGGTGTGCGCCACCGCACCCAACTAATTTTGTATTTTTTTAGTAGAGACGGGGTTTCACCATGTTGGTCAGGTTGGTCTCCAACTCCTGACCTCAAGTGATCCACCCGTCTCAGCCTTCCAAAGTGCTGGGATTACAGGAGTGAGTCACCGTGACTACCCTGAATCTTAATCTGTAAGTGGGCAGTGTCTTTCCATTGCTTACTAAACCAACTTACTTAAAAAAAAAAAAAAAGGTTTCTCAGCTGGGTGTGGTGGCTCATGTCTGTAATCCCAGCACTTTGGGAGACCAAGGAAGGCAGATCACCTGAGGTCAGGATTTCGAGACCAGGCTGGCCAACATGGTGAAACCCCACCTCTGCTAAAAATACATAAATTAGCCAGGCGTGATGGCACATGCCTGTCGTCACAGCTACTCGGGAGGCTGAGGCAGGAGAATCGCTTGAACCTGGGAGACAGATGTTTCAGTGAGCCAAGATTGCGTCATTGTACTACAGCCTGGGTGACAGAGCAAGACTCTGTCTCAAAAAAAAAAAAAAATTCTAGAAGTACATTGCTTTCCTAGAAAAACATCTGAAATGAAAAGTGATTCCTTCCATTGAGAAGTGGGTCATATATGTTTTCTCTTATAGATGCTTTTTGACCTTATTATCCAAATATAATCATTTTGTGTACTTAAGGCATTTTTCTTTTTAGTTTTTATTCCTGTTTTTCTCTTTTTAAAAATATATCTATGTTAGGCTGGGCATGGTGGCTCACACCTGTAATCCCAGCACTTTGGGAGGCCGAGGCGGGCGGATCATGAGGTCAGGAGATCGAGACTATCCTGGCTAACACGGTGAAACCCATCTCTACTAAAAATACAAAAATTTAGCCGGGCGTGGTGGCGGGCGCCTGTAGTCCCAGCTACTTGGGAGGCTGAGGCAGGAGAATGGCGTGAACCCGGGAGGCAGAGCTTGCAGTGAGCCAAGATCGCGCCACTGCACTCCAGCCTGGGCGACAGAGCAAGACTCCGTCTCAAAAAAAAAATTTTATATATATATATATGTTAAAATTAGTTGCTTCTTTTCCGAAAAAACACCAAATGGCGGATGACGCCGGTGCAGCAGGGGGGCCCGGAGGCCCTGGTGGCCCTGGGTTGGGGAACCGTGGTGGCTTCTGCGGAGGTTTCGGCAGTGGCATCCGGGCCCGGGGTCGCGGCCGTGGACGGGGCCGGGGCCGAGGCCGCGGAGCTCGCGGAGGCAAGGCCGAGGATAAGGAGTGGATGCCCGTCACCAAGTTGGGCCGCTTGGTCAAGGACATGAAGATCAAGTCTCTGGAGGAGATCTATCTCTTCTCCCTGCCCAATAAGGAATCAGAGATCATTGACTTTTTCCTGGGGGCCTCTCTCAAGGATGAGGTTTTGAAGATTATGCCAGTGCAGAAGCAGACCCGTGCCGGCCAGCGCACCAGGTTCAAGGCGTTTGTTGCTATCGGGGACTACAATGGCCACGTCGGTCTGGGTGTTAAGTGCTCCAAGGAGGTGGCCACCGCCATCCGTGGGGCCATCATCCTGGCCAAGCTCTCCATTGTCCCCGTGCGCAGAGGCTACTGGGGGAACAAGATCGGCAAGCCCCACACCGTCCCTTGCAAGGTGACAGGCCGCTGCGGCTCTGTGCTGGTGCGCCTCATCCCTGCACCCAGGGGCACTGGCATCGTCTCCGCACCTGTGCCTAAGAAGCTGCTCATGATGGCTGGTATCGATGACTGCTACACCTCAGCGCGAGGCTGCACTGCCACCCTGGGCAACTTCGCCAAGGCCACCTTTGATGCCATTTCTAAGACCTACAGCTACCTGACCCCCGACCTCTGGAAGGAGACTGTATTTACCAAGTCTCCCTATCAGGAATTCACTGACCACCTCGTCGAGACCCACACCAGAGTCTCCGTGCAGCGGACCCAGGCTCCAGCTGTGGCTACAACATAGGGTTTTTATACAAGAAAAATAAAGTGAATTAAGCGTGAAAAAAAAAAAAAATTAGTTAACATTCCCATCACCTTGATGAAGGGTGTTGAACTAAACTTGTGCTATTCATAATTCTTTGAAATTAGAAGAACATCAATCTATGAAAGTCTTTGTGGGAGAACTGAAGTCCAGAGATCCTGCCCAAACCTTCAATCCCAAGTTCACTAAGGATTTGCATTTGTATTCCAGCTGAATGAAAAGGAGACACACACATACACAGACACACACACACACACACACACACACACACGACTATTTCATTTGTATAGGATTTAGGACATTTTTTAGTTTTCTCACGGCATCCATCTAGGTGGAGAGAGTAGATATCTGTATCCTGTGGGTGGGGACAGGAGTTCCAGTGATTTAAAGACTGATGTGAGGTCCTAGTGTAGCCCTCAGAATCCTTGGACTTGTCTTTATAGCTGGAAGTAATAAGATTTGAGGTGTGAAAAATGTTACCTGCCTGAATTAGCCAGGCAGACCTATATATGTGGTTCTAGTTACATAGTGCTCTGTGACAAATCACCTCAAAACTTAGTGGAATAAAACCACCACCATCTTATTTGCACAGATTCTTTGGGTCAGGAATCCAGACAGGACACAGTGGGAATGGCCTGTCTCTGCTCCATTTACTGGACCAATTAACGAGCTTCAGCTGGGAAGACTGAAACTGCTGGGGGCTGGAACCATCTGGAAGCTTCTCCACCTATATGCCTGGTACCTGGGGTGGGATGACTCGAAGGCTGGACTCAGCTGGGGCTGTTTACCAGAGCACCTGCGAGTTGACCCTTCATGGAGCTCAGGCTTCTTGCAGCATGGCAGCTGGCTTCCCAAGTGGGAGGGTTCCAAGAGTGAGCGTCTCCACAGAACAAATGTTCCAAGAGACCACGTGGAAGCTGCATGGATTTTTATAATTTAGCTTTGGAAGTCACATAACAGCGTTTCTGCCACTCTTTATTGGTAGAAGCTATTGCAAGTCTCCCCAGATTTAAGGAGAGGGGACCCGCCTCTCAATGGAAGGAATAAAAAAATTCACAACCACTTACACAGAAAAAGCACATAAACCATTTCATGTTACACTATGGTGCTAATTCAATGAAAGATTAGCTTGAGTAGAAGTCAGGAAAGTTGCATCAAGAATGAGTTAATTGTCAATGGGGGAGAAAAACATGAACTGTGTATATTGTGAAGAATTAATGAAAATAATTGCATTCACCAGGCGCGGTGGCTTACGCCTGTAATCCCAGCACTTTGGGAGGCCGAGGCAGGCGGATCACGAGGTCGAGAGATTGAGACCACCCTGGCCAACATGGTGAAACCCCGTCTCTACTAAAAATACAAAAAAAAAAAAAAAAATTAGCCGGGCATGGTGGCAGGTGCCTGTAATCCCAGCTACTTGGGAGGCTGAGACAGGAGAATTGCTTGAACCCAGGAGGCGGAGGTTGCGGTGAGCTGAGATCGTGCCATTACACTCCAGCCTGGTCAAAAAAAAAAAGAGTGAAACTCTGTCTCAAAAAAAAAAAAAAAAAAAGAAAATAATTGCATTCAGTAGAAAAATTCGAGTTAACCTAAATGTCTAGCAATTGGGGACTAGTTCAAATAAATTATAAATAAAATATTTATATTAGGAATATGATGCAGACTTTAAAAAGAATGAGGTAGCTCTATATGTAATTATATAAGAAGATGTCCAAGATCTGTTAAGTGAAAAGATTGTTTACAGAAAAACATGTATGCAATGGTTCATGAGTATTTTAACTTAACATGTACATATATATGTAAAAATTCAGGAAATAATCTTAAAAATTGCATTAAACTGTTAGTGGGGATTTCTACTGTAGATGAGAGTAGGACTTGGGTGGGTAATAGGAAGGAGAACCCACTTCTCACTCTATAGTTCTATGCTGTTTAAATTTTTAGATGTATTACGTTTTCCTATATTGCTTTTATGATATGAATTGCTATGTGAGATTTTAACTTTTAAAATACATTAAATTTAATTTGGTTACTTTATAAATATAAAAATATAAAATGTTTCATATTTTAATATAAAATATAAAGTTTAATGTAGTTAATTTGGTAAACATTTTTCTTCCTGGGACTGTTACTGAACTTTGCTTTCCTAGTATTGTATGAATCGGTACAGTAGGTGTGGCATGGGCACAGATGGGCACTAGTCTGGCATGCTTTGTAGTTGCGAGAGAAATTTAAGAATGCCAGTCTTGGCCGGGCATGGTGGCTCATGCCTGTAATCCCAACACTTTGGGAGGCCAAGCCGGGTGGATCATGAGGTCAAGAGATCTAGACCATCCTGGCCAACATGATGAAACCCCAGCTCTACTAAAAATACAAAACTTAGCCAAGCGTGGTAGTGCTTGCCTGTAGTCCCAGCCACTCAGGTGGCTGAAGCAGAAGAATTGCTTGAATCTGGGAGGTGGAGGTTGCAGTGAGCCAAGATTGCACCACTGCACTCCAGCCTGGCGACAGAGCGAGACTCTGTATCAAAAAAAAAAAAAAGAAAAAAGAATGCCAGTCTTACTGTTTTTTGTTCCTCTTATTGCTCAGGCAATCTCCTCAGTGGCAGCAGTTCCTGGAATGTGTGGTGATTCCAAGTGATCTTTTTATAATGGTTTTAATAGAAATTAAGGGTAGACGTACTCATGTTGGGTTGAGCCACTTAAGCTTGTATTATCTCCCAAATGGAATTAACTACGTTCATAATATAGTTAATTATAGATAATAATCAAATTAAGGAAATTCGGTGACATTAGAAAAGATTTATGACTTTAATGGAATTGACTGGTCTGTTTCTTTCTTTCTTTTTTTTTTTGAGATGGAGTCTCGCTCTGTCACCCAGGCTGGAGTTCAGTGGCTCGATCTCGGCTCACTGCATCCTCTCCCTCCCAGGCTCAAACAATTCTTGTGCCTCAGCCTCCCGAATAGCTGGGATTACAGGCATGCACCACCATGCCAGGCTAATTTTTGTGCTTTGAGTAGAGACGGGGTTTTACCATGTTGGCCAGGCTGGTCTCGAACTCCTGACTTCAGGTGATCCACCCACCTCGGCTTCCCAAAGTTCTGGGATTATAGGCATGAGCCACCATGCTCACCCCAGGCTAGTCTCTTTCTGAGCTAATCTTCTGGGGTGGGTTTTTTGGAGCATCACATACCCCTCAAGCTAATAGAACAGGATAGAAGCCAAGACGGAGATCTAGAGCTCCATTTTAAAGGTGCCAGTCCTCTACTTACTTCCTGTGTTGTATAGTAACCTGATCTTGCCTCATTTTTCAAACAATTATATTATTTAAATTAGCGTCATACAAGAAGTAGTAAGACTAACTTACACGGTGCCAGGGACTGAGCTGTGCTCTGGCTGGGCAATGAGTTAGCTGATACTTCCTGCCTGTATAACATTTATGGTTTAGTAGGATAGACAGAAACATAAGTGAATATGAGAATATCGGTTCATCACAACTTTGAGAGATACACCTGGCTGCATACTCTCTGTTTGCCCTTTCCAATCCACCATGCTCTGTGCCCTGGGAGGCAGACCATTATGGATCACATATGAGCCCCTTGCCCTGTGGCTTTTGGGTATTTATTTCCCCCGCTCCCTCCTTCCCTCAACTTCCTCACATTTGTAAAACGGGATATTATGTAACTAGTCAGGGTCCAGGCAGGAAAGAAATGGTACTCAAAACAGACTAATTGCAAAGAGTTTAATGACAGAAATTTCACAAAGATGTGAACAAGGTAAGGGAAACTAGCAAGAATTGTGGGGTACCTGGGAGGTACTCCAAATATTTGCAGATACTTTTCTCTCATGTTTACTCTGATGGTTATTTCTTTTGCTGTGCAGATGCTTTTTAGTTTAGTTGGGTTCCATTTATTTGTTTTTGGCACATTTGCTTTTAGGGTCTTAGTCATAAATTCTTTGCCTAGGCCAATGTCCAGAAGAGTTTTTCCTGGGTTTTCTTTAGTTTCTTCTAGAACTTTTAGGTCGTAAATCTTCAAGTCTTTGATCCAAGGCTTAAGGCTCTGGGTGACTGGTGGTGCTATGTTCCTCTGCTGAAAACCACAGCTCCCATAGGGTGGCCCTCTGTTACAGCTGTTGTTGCAGCTAAATTCTTGCTGAATTCTGGCAACTAATCCTCCTCCTCAAAAACACTTAAACAAACAAAAATGCATATAAACTCCCCTACCCCTTCAGACCTAGGGCTTTGCTGTTGCTAGCCTCCCAAGTACCCAACAATTCTTGCTAGTTTCCCTTACCTTATTCATGTCTTTGTAAAATTTCTGTCATTAAACTCTTTGTAATTAGACTTTTTGTAATTAGACTTTGTTTTGAGTACTATTTTTTTCCTGCCTGAACCCTGACTACTTAGATACTATCCCATTTTACAAATGTCAGGAATTTGAGGCATAGAGATCGGTGAATATCAGAACTGGGATTCAAATTCAGAGTATTTTATGTCATGGCTGATTCTTTACTTCAGTGTTTTCCTATTTGTCACATCCAAGGAATCCTCGTAGTCATCTTTACATTGAGAAGAAACCTGAGGGAAAAGTTTCTTACCTGTCAGATATAGCTATGAAGTTATAAGGCTATAAAACAAACTAGCTCTTAAATATTTATTTATTTTTTTCTTTTTTTTTTTTGAGACAGAGTCTCGCTCTGTCGCCCAGGCTGGAGTGCAGTGGCGCAATCTCGGCTCACTGCAAGCTCCGCCTCCCGGGTTCACGCTATTCTCCTGCCTCAGCCTCTCCGAGTAGCTGGGACTACAGGCGCCCGCCACCACGCCCGGCTAATTTTTTTTTGTATTTTTTAGTAGAGACGGGGTTTCACCGTGGTCTCGATCTCCTGACCTCGTGATCCGTCCGCCTCGGCCTCCCAAAGTGCTGGGATTACAAGCGTGAGCCACCGCGCCCGGCCAAATATTTCAATAAATAACATCCTTCCAATCAACTCCTGTGGTTCTGAGTTTTTCTTTACTTTCTTTTA
Source organism: Symphalangus syndactylus (assembly GCF_028878055.3). Lineage (NCBI taxonomy): Eukaryota > Metazoa > Chordata > Mammalia > Primates > Hylobatidae > Symphalangus > Symphalangus syndactylus. The sequence continues at coordinate 63,914,541 of NC_072433.2, forward strand.
GAATTGCCATCAGATTCATATTATAAGCCAGGAAGGAAAAAATAATCTATAAGTAATTAAACCTTCAATTTGCCACTGTATTCTCTAGGCTTGGTTCAGGTTGACTACTCGTTGTTTGCAAACACCTGATCCACTTTTGAGGACCAAGTTTAAGGATATATTAAAAAAATTTTTTTAAATTTCAATAGCTTTGGAGGTACAAGGTTTTTTGGTATGTGGATGAATTGTATAGTGGTGAATTCTGAGATTTTTAGTGTGCTTGTCACCTGAGTAGTGTACATTGTGCCCGATACATAGTTTTATATCCCTTTCTCCTCCCACCCTCCTCTTTCTGAGTCTCCAAAGTCCATTATGCCACTCTGTATGCCTTTGCATACCCATAGCTTAGCTCGCACTTATAAGTGAGAACATAACGGTGTTTGGTTTTCCATTCCTGAGTTGTTTCACTTAGAACAATGACCTCCAGCTCCATCCAAGTTGCTGTAAGGAAGACATTATTTCATTCTTTTTTTATGGTTGACTAGTATTCCATAGTATATATAGTCCATATTTTCTTTATCCACTTATTGGTCAGTGGGCACTTAGATTGGTCCCATATCTTTGCAATTGTGAATTGTGCTGCATTAAACATACACATGCAGGTGTCTTTTTTATATAATGACTTCTTTTCCTTTGGGTAGATATCTGGTAGTGGGATTACTGGATTGAATGGTAGATCTACTTTTAGTTCTTTAAGAAATCTTCATACTGTTTTTCATAGAGGTTGTACTAATTTACATTCTCACCAGTGGTGTGTAAGCATTCCGTTTTCACCACATCCATAACAATATCTATTGTTTTTTGATTCTTTATTAGTAGCCATTTTGGCTGGAGTAAGGTGGTATCTCATTGTGTTTTTAATTTGCATTTCCCTGATTAGTGATGTTGAGCATTTTTTCATGTGTTTGTTGTTGGCCATTTTTATATTTTCTTTTGAGAAATGTCTACTCATGTCATTTGCTCATTTTTTGATGGGATTCTTTTTTTTTTTTTTTTGCTGATTTGAGTTCCTTGTAAATTCTAGTTATTAGACCTTTTTTGTATGCATAGTTTGTGAATATTTTCTCCCATTCTGTGGGTTGTCTGTTTACTCTGATGGTTATTTCTTTTGCTGTGCAGAAGCTTTTTAGTTTAGTTAGGTCCCATTTATTTGTTTTTGTCACATTTGCTTTCAGGGTGTTAGTCATAAATTCTTTGCCTAAGCCAATGTTCAAAAGAGTTTTTCCTGGGTTTTCTCCTATAATTTTTATGGTTTCAGGTCTTAGATTTAAGTCTTTGAGCCATCTTGAGTTAATTTTTGCATATAATGAGAGGGATCCAGTTTCATTCTTCTACATGTGGCTATCCAGTTTTCCCAGCACCAATTATTAAATAGGGTATCCTTTTCCAGTTTATGTTTTTGTATGTTTTGTCAAAGATCACTTGGTTGAATTTGGCTTTGAGTTCTTTATTTATGTTTCATTGGTCTGTGTATCTACTTTTACACCAGTACCATGCTATTTTGGTAACTATAGCCTTGCAGTATAATTTGAAGTCAGGTAATGTGATACCTCCAGATTTGTTCTTTTTGCTTAGGATTGCTTTGACTATTCAGGCTCTTTTTTGGTTCCATATGAACTTTAGGATTTCTTTCTGTAGTCATGTGAAAAATGATGTTGGAATTCAGAAGGAATTGCATTGAATTTGTAGATTGCTTTAGGCAGTATGGTCATTTTCACAATGTTGATTCTTCCAATGCATAAGCACAGAATATGTTTACATTTGCTTGTATCATCTGTGATTTCTTTCAGCAGTGTTTTGTAGTTTTCCTTGTAGTGATCTTTCACCTCCTTAGTTAAGTATATTCTTGGGTTTGGGTTTTTGTTGTTTGTTTGTTGTTTTGTTTTTTTTGGCAGCTATTGTAAAAGGGATTGAGCTCTTGATTTGATTCTCAGCTTGGTCATTGTTTGTGTATAGCAGTGCTATTGATATGTGTACATTGATTTTGTAACCTGAGACTTTACCGAATGCATTTTTCAAATCTGAGTCTTTTGGAGGAGTCTTAAGTTTTCTAGATAAATGATAATATCGTCAGCAAACAATGATAGTTTGACTTTATCTTTTCCAATTTGGATGCCCTTTATTTCTTTCTCTCGCCTGATTGCTCTATCTAGAACTTCCAGTAGTATGTTGAATAGAAGTGGTGAAAGTGATAGCCTTAACTGATGACATTCCACCATTGTGATTTGTTTCTGCCCCACCCTAACTGATCAATGTACTTTGTAATCTCCCCTACCCTTAAGAAGGTACTTTGTAATCTCCCCCACCCTTAAGAAGGTTCTTTGTAATTCTCCCTACCCCTGAGAATGTACTTTTCGAGATCCACCCCCTGCCCCCAAAACATTGCTCCTAACTCCACCGCCTATCCCAAAACCTATAAGAACTAATGATAATCCACCACCCTTTGCTGACTCTCTTTTCGGACTCAGCCCGCCTGCACCCAGGTGAAATAAACAGCCATGTTGCACACACACACACACACACACACACACACACACACAAAAGAAGTGGTGAAAGTGGGCATCCCTGTCTTGTTCCAATACTCAGGGGGAATGCTTTCAACTTTTCCCCGTTCAATATAACGTTGGCCTGTGGGTTTGTCATATATGACTTTTATTATTTTGAGATATGTCCCTTCTATGCCTGATTTGTTGAGGGTTTTTATCATAAAAGAATGCTAGGTTTTATCGGATGCTTTTTCTGCATCTATTGAGATGATCATATATATATATGTTTTTTTTTTTTTTTTTTGAGAGAGAGTCTTGCTCTGTTGCCAGGCTGGAGTGCAGTGGCATGATCTCGGCTCACTGCAACCTCTGCCTCCCAGGTTCAAGTGATTCTCCTGCCTTAGCCTCCCGAGTAGCTGGGACTACAGGCAGGCACCACCACGCCCAGCTAGTTTGGTATTTTTAGTAGAGATGGGGTTTCACCATGTTGGCCAGGATGGTCTCAATCTCTTGACCTCGTGATCCACCTGCCTTGGCCTCCCGAAGTGCTGGGATTACAGGCATGAGCCACTGTGCCCAGTCAATCATATGGTTTTGTATTTAATTCTGTTTATGTGATATATTGACTTATGTATGTTAAACATACATTTATATGTTTATGTTATATATACATACATACAAATGTATACATACATGTATACATATATGTTAAACATACATTATATGTTATACATACATTTATTGACTTATGTATGTTAAACCATCCCTACATTCCTGGGTTGAAAGCCTCTTGATTATGGTGGTGTATTATCTTTTTTTTCTTAAGACAGAGCCTTGTTCTGTCACCCAGGCTGGAGTGCAATGGCGCAGTCTCAACTCACTGCAACCTCGGCCTCCAGGGTTCAAGTGATTCCCATGTCTCAGCCTCCCGAGCAGCTGAGATTACAGGCACCCACCACCATGCCCAGCTAATTTTTTATATTTTTAGTAGAGATGGCATTTTGCCACATTGCCCAGGTTGGTCTCAAACTCCTGAGCTCAGGCAATCCGCCTGCCTCAGCCTCCCAAACTGCTAGGATTACAGGAGTGAGCCACCATGCCCAGCCTATCTTTTTAAAAAATTTTTATTTTATTTTATTTAAGTTCTGGGATATATGTGTGGGATGTGCAGGTTTATTATATAGGTAAAAGTGTGCCATGGTAGTTTGCTACACCTATCAACCCATCACCTAGGTATTAAGCCCCACAGGCATTAGCTATTTATCCTGATAAATAGCTCCCCCACTCCCTTCCCACAGGCTCCACCGTGTGTTGTTCCCCTTCCTGTGTCCATGTGGTTTCATTGTTCAGCTCCCACTTACAAGTGAGAATGTGCAGTGTTTGGTTTTCTGTTCCTGTGTTAGTTTGCTGAGGATAATGGCTTCCAGCTCCATCTATGTCCCTGCAAAGGACATGGTCTCATTCCTTTTTATGGCTGCATAGTATTCCATGATGTATATTTACCACATTTTCTTTATCCAGTCTATCATGGATGGGCATTTGGGTTGATTCCATGTCTTTGCTATTGTAAATAGTGCTGTAGTGAACATACATGTGCATACATCTTTATAACAGAATGATTTATATTCTTTTGGATATATACCCAGTAATGGGATTGCTGGGTCAAATGGTATTATCTTTTTGATGTGCCGTTGGATTTGGTTTGCTAGTATTTTGTTGAAGATTTTTGCATCTATATTCATCAGGTATATTGGTCTGTAGTTTTGTTTTGTTTTGTTTTGTTTTTTTGTTATGTCCTTTTCTGGCTTTGGTATCAGGGTGATACTAGCTTTCATAGAATGAGTTAGGGAGGATTCCCTCTTTCTCAATCTTTTGAAATAGTTTCAGTAGGATTGGTATCAATTCTTCTTTGAATGTCTGGTAGAGTTCAGCTGTAATCCATCTGGCTCTGGGCTCTTTTTTTCTTTGGCAGGTTTAAAATTATTGATTCAATCTCAGTTCTTGGTATTGGTCTCTTCAGGATTTCTGTCTCTTCCTGATTCAAGCTAGGAAGGTTGTATGTTTCCAGGAATTTATCCATTTCCTCTAGATTTTTTAGTTTGTGTGCACAGAGGAGTTCATAGTATTCTCAAGTGGTCCTTTGTATTTCTGTGGTGTTGGTTGTAATGGGATTCATTTTCATTTTTTTCTTTTTTTGAGATGGAGTCTCCCTGTGTTGTCCAGGCTGGAGTGCCATGTCATGATCTTGGCTCACTGCAACCTCCACCTCCTAGGTTCAAGCAATTCTCCTGCTTCAGCCTCCCGAGCAGCTGGGATTATAGGCATGCGCCACCATACCCGGCTAATTTTTGTATTTTTATCAGAGATGGGCTTTCACCATGTTGGCCAGGATGGTCTCAAACTCCTGATTTCAGGTGATCCACCCACCTTGGCCTCCCAAAGTGCTGTGATTACAGGCAAGAGCCACTGTGCCTGGCCTTCATTTTCATTTCTAATTGAGTTTATTTGAATCTTCTCTCTCATTTTCTTGGTTAGTTTAGCAAATGATTTATCAATTTTGCTTATCTTTTCAAAGAAGTAACTTTTTGTTTCACTGATGTTTTGTATTTTTTGTTTAAATTTCATTTAGTTCTCTGCTCTAATCTTTTATTTATTTTTTTTCTAGTTTTAGCTTTGGTTTGTTCGTGTTTCTCTAGTTCCTTGAGGTGTTATGTTGTCAATTTGTGATCTTTCCAATTTTTTTTTTTTTTTTTTTTTGAGACGGAGTCTTGCTCTGTCACCCAGGCTAGAGTGCAGTGACGCGATCTCGGCTCACTGCAAGCTCTGCCTCCCGGGTTCATGCCATTCTCCCCTCAGCCTCCCAGGTAGCTGGGACTACAGGCACCCGCCACCACGCCTGACTAATTTTTTTGTATTTTTAGTAGAGAAGGGGTTTCACCGTGTGAGCCAGGATGGTCTCGATCTCCTGACCTCGTGATCCACCCACCTCGGCCTCCCAAAGTGCTGGGATTACAGGCGTAAGCCACCGTGCCTGGCCCCAATTTTTTGATATAGGCATTTAGTGTTGTAAACTTTCATCTTAGCACTACTTTTGCTATATCCCAGAGGTTTTGATAACTTGTGTCGTTATTATCATTCATTTCAAAGAATTTTTAAATTTCCATCTGGATTTCATTCTTAACCTAAAAATCATTCTGGAGCAGATTAATTTCCATGTATTTGTATAGTTCTGAAGGTTACTTTTGGAGTTGATTTCTAGTTGTATTCTACTGTGGTCTGAGAAGATACTTAATACAATAGATTCTTTAATTTTATTGAGACTTGTGGACTATCGTATGGTCTATCTTGGAGAATGTTTCATGTGTTGAGAAGAATGTATATTCTGCAGTTCTTGGGTAGAATGTTTTGTAAATATCTGTTAGGTTCATTTGTTCTAGAGTGTGGTTTAAGTCCAGTGTTTCTTTGTTGACTTTCTGCTTTGATGATGTCTAGTGCTATCAGTGGAGTACTGAAGTCCCGTACTATTATTGTGTTGCTGTCTATCTCTTTTCTTACGTCCAGTAGTAATAGTTTTATGAAGCTGGGAGTTCCAGAGTTAGGTGCACATATATTTAGGTGGTAATATCTTCTTGCTGGATTGATCCTTTTGTTATTATATAATGACCTTCTTTGTCTTTTTTTTTTCTTTTTTACTGTTGTTGTTTTAAAGTATGTTTTTTCTGATATAAGAATAGCTACTCTTGCTCTCTTTTGGTTTCCATTTGCGTGGAATATCTTTTTCACTCCTTTACCTTGAGTTTATTTGAATCCCTGTATGTTAGATGAGTCTTTTGAAGAAAGCAGATATTTGGCTTGTCTTGTTTTAATCCATTTTGCCAATCTATATCTTTTAAGTGGAGCATTTAGGCTATTTATGTTCAATGTTAATATTGAAATGTGAGGTACTGTTCCAATCATTGTGCTGATTGTTACCTAGATACTTGGTTTTCTTTGTTATATTATTGTTTTATAGGCCGTGTGAGTTTTATGCTTTCAAGAGTTTTTATTCTGCTGCATATTGAATTTTTGTCTCAAGATTTATAACTCCTTTTAGCATTTCTTGTGGGGTTGGTCTGGTTGTGACAAATTCACTCAGCATTTGCTTGTCTGGAAAAGACTTTATTTCTCCTTCATTTATGAAGCTTAGTTTAGCTGGATACCAAATTCTTAGCTGACAGTTATTCTGCTTGAGGCTAAAGATAGGACCCCCGTCCCTTCTGGCTTGTAAGATTTCTGCTAAAGTTAAGGGGACATTTAATAGAAATACATTTTCTGCTAAGTAAAGTTTTAAAAATACATTAATTGAGTTGAAGGACATTCCAAAAGAGGCACCTAAAGATGTGCTCAGTAATGGCTGCCAAGTTGAAATGAGCATAGAGTTTCTAGGGACTATTTTGAAAGATAGGGTATTTATTTCTGTGTGTGATCTCTTGACTTACAAATACCAGAACTTACTCATGTTACCTGAGTCTCACCTCAGTGCATCCTGGGTGTGTATTCATTTCTTTGACCTGCAGAAGAACTCTAGGCTGGCCAAGTTGACAGTGATTGAGGGCATACAGCCCATTATTGCCATCTAACCAGAGATGGCTTGAGACAGCATAGCCTAGAAAGTAGTTAAGAGCAGGCCCTGGCTGGGCGCAGTGGCTCATGCCTGTAATCCCAGCACTTTGGGAGGCTGAGGTGGACGGGTCATGAAGTCAGGAGTTTGAGACCAGCCCAGCCAACATGGCGAAACCTATCTGTACTAAAAATACAAAAATTAGCCAGGCGTGGTGGCAGGTGCCTGTGATCCCAGCTACTTGGGAGGCTGAGGCAGGAGAATCGCTTGAACCCAGGAGGTGAAGGTTGCAATGAGCCGAGTTAGTACCATTGCACTCCAGTCTGGGCAACATGAGCAAGACTCCGTCTCAAAAAAAAAAAGAAGGGTGGGGCCCTGAAGCCAGACTGCATTGATGCCAACCTAGGCCCTACAAATGACTGCTCAGTGTCCTTGGGCTCTGTGTCTTGGTTTCCTCATTTTGGGAGCGGAAATAATAGTACTTTCTTCACACAGGTTTTGTGAGGAGTTAATTAGTTAATTTGTGTAAAGGGTTTAAGAGAATGTCTAGCACAACTGTAAGTGTTCAGCAGTGGCTAGCATGCTTTTTATTGCTGTCATTATCTTGACAGTCTGAGGTGCCCATTTATTCTTCCTGCCACTGTGTAATCACATTCATCTATAAGTCTTGTCTGTCACATTTTAGTAAACTCTTTTTTACTTCCTGGAAAGAATCAGGAATTAACTACCTAAAGTACCTACTTTTGAAGAGGTTGTGTCTAAGTCATGTGATATGAGAAAAAGAACCAAAAGAAGGAATTAAGAGCCTGGAAGAAAGCAAGCATGTTGGTAAGAGAAGGTACAACTGTAATAATGCTACTTCTTATAAACCCAGTGGCAGGATTCGTGAATCTCAGCGGTATGTTTGGGCTGATTTTCACTTCTGGTTCTGTTCCCATTCAAGCACTACCTTTAATCTCCTATGCTGTTAATGCCTGTTACTTTTCTACCTTTTGGTTAACTTTGTGGACTGAACTGTTGCAGATGAAGAATCACTCTTGCATCAGGCATATAAAAGATACCAAAACTAAAGAAATTTTGCCTTCCTTAAGAAAGCAAGAATGAGAAATCCCCCTGTGCCATCTATAAAGAGGGCATTCAAAGCCTGAGTGTTGAGTAGGAGTTACAGCAGAATGGCACATGTGGAATGAAGTTCAGGCCTTTGAGGACTAGGAAAATGGTACTCAGCTTTTCTCATATTAATGCCTGGAAGCAGGAAGAGCTGTTCTATCTATAAAATGGGGGTTGGGGGGATCCTACCCATTAGCGAGGGAATAGCCATGGGAGGAAAGAAAGGAACTGGCAAGAAAACAGGGACCCAAAGCCTGAATCACTCATAGATGAAGTAGCTGAATTCTTATCTATGTGATCTTATCCCCCCTTCGGATAAGACATTAACACAGCGTTGTCTGAGGCAAGTGGAGAAGGTTAAGGGAGCTATAAAAGGGTATTGGGCTACAATGCTTTCATTGAGAATATATATACGTTCTGTTTCTCCATTTTTCTGTGGAGGATCTAATTCTCTCCTTCCTGTCTTTCCAATTAAAATGAAAACCTATGGTATGATTTATTACAGGAAGCTTTACTTAACTTCTAATAGTCTGATCTCATTTCCTTGAATAAAAATGACATCACAGTAAAACTAGATTATAACATTTATAGGGTTTGACATAATACAGACCTATGAGTTGACTTAACCCACTGAATAGTTATAGAAGTGAATAACTAAGCTGTCTGTGTAATGGGGAGGGAAAGGAATATGAATCCTTTATCACACGAAGTAAACCAACAACATAGTACAGTTTTAGAGCCACAAGCCAGGTATGAGGGCGCACCTGGTCACTCGTGCTACTTTGCCCAGGGATAAAGCGTTTTCACCTAGAGTGCATGTAAACATCTCTACTTGCTTACCTGAGTGCCTACTCAGCTATAACCCCAGTTCTTTCTTATTTCTCCTACATTTAAAATCACTTAACAGGCTGGGTGCGGTGGCTCATGCCTGTAATCCCAGCACTTTGAGAGGCTGAGTTGGACAGATCACTTGAGATCAGGAGTTCGAGACCAGCCTGGCCGACACGGTGAAACCCCGTCTCTACTAAAAAATACAAAAATTAGCCAGGCATGGTGGCGGGTGCCTGTAATCCCAGCTACTTGGGAGGCTGAGGCACAAGAATCACTTGAACCTGGGAGGCAGAGGTTGCAGTGAGGCAAGATCATGCCACTGCCCTCCAGCCTGGGTGACAGAGTGAAACTCTGTCTCAAAAGATAATAATAAGTAAAATAAAATCACTTAATAATATGATACCGGAATAAAGACCACACGTAATCTGCTTGGATCTAAAGGGACATGCAATAGAAGCTTAAATACACCATGTCGTAGTTGAAAATTGGTTCAGGAAGGGGCTGGACAGTGAGAACGCTTATTGCCCTACAGAGAGTGACGTGTCAGGATTTATAGTGGGAAAATATATACAAATAGTCTCCAGAGTTTTAAATCATCTGCTCATTATAGAACCTCATTTCAATATAACAGTTCTCTGGTGTGTGAAATGGATGGAAGCAAAAGTTATGGTGGATTTACAAACCAAAATTCACCTATGTCTCATTTTATGTATATGAGAGGATGGCATGCATCCATAGTCCCAGCTACTTGGGAGGATGAGACGGGAAGATCTTTTGAGCCTAGGAATTCAAGTTCAGCCTGGCCAACATAGTGAGACCTCATCTCTAAAAACACCAAAATTTTTTTTTTTTTAAATTAAAAATGTGAGAGGACAGAATGGCATATGAAAAGAGTATGAGTTTTAGAATCTGACCCCTGGTTCTGGCCTGCTTGGCACCCAATCCTTGGGCAGGTTTCCAGCTCTCTGAGCTGTTTTCTTCCTCTGAAAATAAAGCCATCTCTCTAGCCAGGGTTGTTGGAAAGATCAGTACTTACATGTCAGGACACTAGCACAGAGGCTAGTAAATTAACAATGGCAGCTGCTATGGGACATGACATTTCATGTCTGAAACATATCCAGGGTTTTGTCAAAGAGCAAGTGTTCAGCTATAGACTTTATGGGTGAAGTTTTAGCACATTTATTGGGCAAACTCTAAACTAGTTTCATGAGATACTTATATAAAGTTTTAGTTCTTGACACTTTTTTCTATTTCATAGCCACGTTGGTATATTTTTTGCTTATAATTTGACTACAGGAGGGGATTGAATATAGAATTCACAAGTCTAAACTTGTGTGTAAAGAATGGGTTGGCTCAGTTTCATCTACCAAATTAGAATGATCCCACCCTCCAAGTGTATTGTAAAGTGTAGTAGAAATAAATGGGAGAGAAGGCTCTTCCTTACAATAGTAGAAAGAATTATGGAGTTAGAAAATCAATAGGCTGGGTGTGGTGGCTTATGCCTGTAATCCCACCACACTGGGAGGCCAAGGCAGGAAGATCACATGAGCTCAGGCATTCAGGACCAGCCTGGGCAACATAGTGAGACCCTGTCTCTATTTAAAATAAAGAAAATTAAAATAATAGAGAAAATAGATGCTTATATCAGTAAATACAAGTGTTTTTTTGTTTGTTTTGTTTTGTTTTTTGAGATGGAATTTCACTCTTGTCATCCAGGCTGGAGTGCAGTGGCACAATCTCAGCTCACTGCAACCTCTGCCTCCTGGATTCAAGCAAATCTCCTGCCTCAGCCTCCCAAGTAGCTGGGATTACAGGTGCCTGCCACCACACCTGGCTAATTTTTGTATTTTTAGTAGAGATGGGGTTTCACCACGTTGGCCAGGCTGGTCTCGAACTCCCAACCTTAGGTGATCTGCCTGCCTTGGCCTCCCAAATTGCCGAGATTACAGGCGTGAGCCACTGTGCCCGGCCAAAATTGTTATTTTTTTTAACAACTTTCCAAGTGCTTGGAATTATGAAAGCAGCATTTTAAATTTTTGAAAGTATTTCCCTACACGTTAACCTAATCTTAAGCCACTAATACTGTTTAAGATTTAAAATTATCTTGGCAGTCGAAGAAGTAAAATCCAGAAAAGATAAATGACTTGCTCAAGGTGGTTCCTGCCAAATCTAGAACCTTCATCCCATGGCCTCCTGGGATTGGGTTCTTTCATAGACTATAGGCTTAAGTACTTTTTGGAAATAAAAGAAAATGTAAATATATAAAAGATAAGAAAGCAAAATTGTATCTTCTCTGGGGTAGTTTAGCAGTAGCTCTGTCTTAAAGAGAATTAGACCAGAGAGATACCATTTCTAATTTGAAACTCTTTGGTTCTGTGAAATTGGTTAAAGAGGCTAAATTTGATACAAGATCTGTCTCTATGTGGTGAGCCCTTTGAATATTCCTCAGTACATCATGGCGAGGGGTGGGTGGCCTGGTGTCTTTAGGACTCTTCCAGTGGCGTGTGAGCAATAGCATCTGTTACCCTGTTTCTACGTGAAACGATTGGCCAATCCCACAGGCTGGGCTGTCTCACTCACTGAGAAGCAGCAGGGCAGAGTGGTTAGGGCAAGGTGATGGAGGTGGATGCCAGCATTTGTGTGTCTGCTCTGGCCACTTGCTAGCTGAGTGACTCTGGACAAGGATAATAGTGAAGTTGACAATAATAATAAAACCTGCCTCATAGGGCTGTTGTGAAGATTAAATGAGTTAATATTTGCAAAGAATTGAGAATAGCACCTGGCATATAGAACATGCTATACAAACATTTTTAAATTGTGGCAAAAATTGGCTGTTTTAACCTTTTTTTTTTTTTTTTTTTTTTTTGAGATGGAGTTTCGCTCTTGTTGCCCAGGCTGGAGTGCAATGGTGTGGTCTCGGCTCCCTGCAAACTTCGCCTCCTGGGTTCAAGTGATTCTTCTGCCTCAGCCTCCCGAGTAGCTGGGATTACAGGTGCCTGCCACTGTGCCTGGCTACTTTTTGTACTTTTAGTAGAGACGGGGTTTCACCATGTTGGCCAGGCTGGTCTCGAACTCCTGACCTTGTAATCTGCTGCCTCAGCCTCTCAAAGTGCTGGGATTACAGATGTGAGCCGCCATGCCTGGCCCATTTCAACCATTTTTAAGTGTACGTCTCTGTGGCATTAAGTACCTTCAGACTGTTGTGCAGCCAACATGAACACCCCGTTCTCTCCTCCCCAACAACCCCTGGCAACCTCTATTCTACTTTCTGTCTCTATGAATTTGACTACTCTTGGTACCTCGTATAGGTGGACTCATACAGTGTTTCTTTTTGTGACTGGCTAATTTCACTTAGAATAATGTCCTCAAGGTTTATCCACACTGTAGCATGTGTCAGTATTTCCTTCCTTTTTAAGGATGAATAATATTGCCTTGTATGTATATACCACATTTTGCTTATCTGCTTGTCTGTTCGTGGACTCTTGAGTTGCTTCTTCCTTTTGGCTATTGTGAATAGTGCTGCTATGAACTTAGGTACAAATATCTGCTGGAGTCCCAGCTTTCGCTTATTTTGGGTGTACAACCAGAAGTGGGATTGTTGGATCATATGGTAATATTATGTCTAACTTTTTGCAGAATTGCTGTACTGCTTTCCATAGGAGCGGCACCAGTTTATATCCCTACCAGCAATACACGCGCATTTCATTTTTTTCCACACCTGCACCACCACTTGTTGTTTGTTTTTTTTTGTTTTTTTTTTTTTTTTTGAGACGGAGTCTTGCTCTGTCACCCAGGCTGGAGTGCAGTGGCGCGATCTCGGCTCACTGCAAGCTCCGCCTCCCGGGTTCACGCCATTCTCCTGCCTCAGCCTCTCCCAGTAGCTGGGACTACAGGCGCCCGCCACCACGCCCGGCTAATTTTTTGTATTTTTGGTAGAGACGGGGTTTCACCGTGGTCTCGATCTCCTGACCTCGTGATCCGCCCGCCTCGGCCTCCCAAAGTGCTGGGATTACAAGCATGAGCCACCGCGCCCGGCCTTGTTGTTTGTTTTTTTAATGCATTTTTTAATATGTAAAATTATTGGAGGAATTTATTAACCAACAGTCATATATCCAGTATTGTTAAGTTGTTGCCTTAGTCTTTTTAAAGAGGAATGAGTAAAATATTTTGATGAGGGAAGATTTGGGAAATCTTCTGATTAATCAGATGCTGGTTAATCAATGTTTACCAGCAAAGCCCTCCTTCTGTGTTTCTAGAACCCTCCTTCTGTGTTTCATCTAACTTCTCCTTGATCTAACACTCCCAACCCCATCCTTTGCACTCTACTTTTAAGGAGAAAGGCAAGTCATAGGTAGTAAGCTCATAACAAAAATTCATTTAGAACCAAATGGCTTTTTGGTTTATGTACTACAGTGTGTAAAGAATGGGTTGGCTCAGTTTCATCTATCAAATTAGAATGATCCTACCCTCCAAGTGTATTGTAAAACTTGTATGAACAGACTTTGCATATCCAGCATAAAAGTAGCTCATCCCTTAAAAAAGATGTGGGGAAAAAACAGATGGAATGAGAAAGTTCTGGTTCCTCTCTGGCCTGTGTTTTTCCTCTTGACGTGCTTCCTTACTTTGTGAGCACAAGTTTCAGTGGGTGCCAGGGGCACCAGTGCATTAAGAAGGTCGTGTCTATTTTGCGAGCAGTTTCCAGAAGGTTCTGTGGATCACAGAGATTAGTAGTAACATGGGGCATAGCCTAATTCAGCAGGAAGCAGTTAAGAGCAGTCGTCGGCCAACCTCCCCAACAGCACTTGAGTTTTCCTGTTGAGAGCAGGGTCTGAGAGACAGGACTAGCTGGATTTCCTAGGCCGACTAAGAATCCCTAAGCCTAGCTGGGAAGGTGACCGCATCCACCTTTAAACACGAGGCTTGCAACTTAGCTCACACTCGACAAATCAGGTAGTAAAGAAAGCTTACTAAAATGCCAATTAGGCAAAAACAGGAGGTAAAGAAATAGCCAATCATCTACTGCCTGAGAGCACAGGGAGAGGGACAATGATCGGGATATAAACCCCGGCATTTGAGCCGGCAATGGCAACCCCCTTCGGGTCCCCTCCCATTTTATGGGAGCTCTGTTTTCTTTTTTTTTTTTTTCTTTTTTTTTTCTTGAGACGGAGTCTCGCTCTGTTGCCCAGGCTGGAGTGCAGTGGTGCAATCTCAGCTCACTGCAAGCTCCGCCTCCCGGGTGCACGCCATTCTCCTGCCTCAGCCTCTCCGAGTAGCTGGGACTACAGGCGCCCGCCACCACGCCCGGCTAATTTTTTGTATTTTTAAGTAGAGACGGGGTTTCACCGTGGTCTCGATCTCCTGACCTCGTGATCCACCTGCCTCGGCCTTCAAAGTGCTGGGATTACAAGCGTGAGCCACCGCTCCCGGCCGCTCTGTTTTCACTCTATTAAATCTTGTAACTGCAAAAACAAACAAACAAACAAAAAACATAAGGCATAGCCAGGCCCATCGAGAGCTGCCAGAATCAGTGGGTCGAGTGTCTTGAATAAGATGCTTCTTCCCAGGAATGATGCCGCCCAGCTGGGTTCCCTAAGCTGCCTGCACATGTTTGACCAAGTGTGAGCTAAGCTGGGGTGGGTGCCCGGTTGGTTAAACATGAAGTTGCTTATGTGGCCTGAGGCCTCTGTGCTGTTAAACCAGGAGCTGCTGGCATGCAGACCTATGCAGCCCATGGGGTACACATAGCACATCTTCTCAAAAAGGCCAATTTTCCTAAGTTTGGAGGTGGGAACTCCTTCTATTTTAAATACTGAAACACAGATAAATTGTGGATTAAAATGAAAAATGGATGATATTTTTAAAAGGGTGAGACAGACATACTTTATGCTAATTGGGCTTTGAGCTGTGCCCCCAAATATTCCTTGTCACCCCTCTTTCATTCCATGTGTTTCCTCTCTTCTGCATATAGTGTTTTCTTGAAAAAGTTTATTGCTGCACAATTTGGGAAACCTGGGGGTATGTGGAGGTCCAGAGAGAGTCAGAAAGGCTGGTTTGCATCTCCTAAGGGTAGCATGACTGATAAGAGTCAGATTGCTGCACGGCTGTGCTCGCCATGTGTCATCTGTGATCCTGGACAAATGGTTGGGCTGTCTCAAGCCTCTGTTTCCACTCTGTAAAGTGGGAATAATACCAGTGTCATAGGATTGTTATGGGTTAAATGTTGTGCAATGAAGAGGAGCTGGTGCTGGCTTTGTCTGTGGCTGTGGAAGGGTGGATAAGGAGATGAAGCCTCACCTGCTGCTTCTATTAGTGCCTCTCCTAGCCCTCTATCCTTACTTATTCATGTAGCAAGGTCTCTACATGCTGGAATTCACAGCCTTCTTTTATTGCTGGATCTCTTCTCTCTGCCCTTTGTCTCCCCTTAGATAACTCTAACTCCTCCAGACCTGATATCAAGATGAAAGGAAGGCTGGCTTGGGGTCTGGAGTAGCTGAAGATCTGGAGTACGTGAAGACTACTCCAGAGGACTTTACCTCCAAGGACAAGAAACCCATCTGGTGTGTTGCTCAAGGCTCTCCATAAATGGAAGCATCAGGATGGTAGTGGGCGGAGCACTAGGAGAGGAAATGGGGAAGCAAGGATTTTGAAGGACAGACGAGAGCCATTATCTTTAATCTCCACCCCCATTCCCATGGGTGCAGCTCTAAACATGTTGCAAGGAAAAGCAGATCCACGCGGACTATGAATACTGGTCAACTGGCAAAATGAGCTTGGTTTGAGTGTTTAAATTGATAGTAATTATTATAATATCATCAGTGACTTAACAATTGATGCCCAGTGAACTGTACATGATTCTCTTGCAGGTATGTGTATTATTAGGTGTTCCAGGTTAGCCACCTTGAAAGAACTGTTATCAGTAGAATGAACATCTGCCCAGCTTCTTGATTTTGAGCTGTTACCTGATCTTCTCACTGTCATCTCACAACCGTACTCCTCTCATCTACCCGTTTTAGAAACAGCTGTAAGATGACCTGGGGGTCTCTCTTCACCTATTCTTGAGAAGCTCAAAGACTTGGAAGGGTGGAGGGGAATGGCCGTCTTAGCTGTGTCCATAAAACAGAGACTTTGAAGGCTGAGGATTGGGACAGAAATGTGCCTTGATGTGTGTGTATGATTTCTCTATTCTTGTCTTCACTTCTCCAGTTGTGTTTTGCACCTAACTTCCTTTTTCTCCCCTCCTTCAAACCTGACTTCAAACTCTCTTCATCTAGAAAACTGGCTCTGATTAATCCCATTATTGAACAACCTCTTTTCCCTCCCTCAGCTTTTCTATTCTTTCTACTTTAATTAGTTGGTACTTTTTTCCAAAGGAACGTTACAACTTTTCTCCAACTGTTAAATGTGTCTTCTGTAAGATTGTAAACTGGGGTACAAAGTCCTTCTTCCACCCTATCCCTTTTCTCTACCCATGAAGTGCTCTGCAACTATTTAAACATTAGTTAGAGACTTTGCCATGTATCAAAAGAAACACATTCTGTTGTTGTATTTATTGGTTTTAATTATAAGGCAGTTGGAATGCATTTTAGGATTCTGCATCTCCATAATTCTCTGCCAGCACTTTGCACCTAGTAGACCATTAGTAAGAATAATTTTCCATCCCTGCCTAGCTTCATAATTGTAGACACTTCTGCTGCACAAATGCTGGCAGGGCTCTCATGACTTAATTCTGAAATTGTATTTAGTGGCTGATACACAGAGAAGATTTGGCTATCTCCTCTGGTCTGCAGCTGACATGTGGCATGAGGGAATTTACATACAGTACCATGGTCCAGTTCCCAGCCAAGAATTAAATGCCTGGAGGAGATCAGTTATTTAAATCTGAAGCTGTACAGCATGAATTATATTTAAGGTAGTTGCCGTTCTGGCTCTTGTATAGTTCTTTCAGCTCTGGGCTAAATCGTAATATCTGAAAACCTTCATGTCTGTTGTATGTTTATAAGAACATCCTTTTCTAAACTTGGGACCATTTACTTTCTGAGAGCAGTGGTACTGCGTGTTAGAACAAAAAGCATACAACAAGCCAAAACCAAAATGTTTGCAGCTTTGTTGCCCTAGTGGGGTAAATTCTTTCCCATGAGAGAGCTGTTCTCTGTGTATTTTATACACTTTCCAAGTAGTTTACACAATCATGGGTTGTATACATTATCTTCAGCCTGCAAACTCGATGTGAGCCTCACCCACTCTTGCCAACCCGACTCCCTTCCCACATCAGCCATTCCACTTCCTCCTACTGCTTCCTGTGCTGTTGACCTAAAATAATAAAAATGTTTGCACTAATATAATAGGGTACCTCCAAAACATAAAGGTCAGTGAAAACTAAACAAAAACCAAGAATAGTTTTAAATACACACCAACTCTATAGAGCAATCTATTAGCTCTAGGACCTTGAGTAAAGCACTTAACCCATTTGAATGTTAGTTAAGTGGAGGTAGTAATATTTGTCCCATCTATCTGATGAGAGCTGTTTTAGTCATATGAGAGAATTTATGTGGTAGCACTTTATAAATATATACTTCTTCTATGAAACTGAAGAGCTCAGCATGTTTGGTTCAAGTCTTGCTGCTTGCTGTTGGCACCATATGCAGTGTTTTATGACTTCTCATGAGTCTGGTCTCCTTACAAACCCTAAATGTGTGGACCCGAGCTGATTTTCATGTCCTACTTAAACCAGAGAAACTTCTTGCTGATGAGAACTAGCCTAGGTGGCTTTAGTCCAGAATCTAATCACAGTGAAATATATTCTTGATCCATGACTGTATTGTCAACATATCCCATTTGAATAGTATGATCCACTTGAGAGCTGAGTTTTTGGCAATATTTTTTAAATTGTCCTGAATCATGTGTAATTCACACTCACTAACAAACAGCATATGCTTGCATTAATAGCACCCGTCTATTCAACATCATAGTTTTCTAATTGTGTCTGTTATATTAAACTTCTCTTCCAACAAATATAAGTTTTGACTTAAAGTCAGCTCTTTAGTGTATCCCTGGAACAGTGAGATGCCTTTATGTTTTGTCCCCTTAATTGTACAAGCTTGTCTTTATGTAAATTGGCATATTGGGGTGACTTTCTGGTGCCAAGCCATGTCTTGTTTCCACCTCCACCATCTGAAGTCACAAAGTGAGCTGGCTGCTACTTGTTGACTTCCTTTTTCTTCCCCCGTATCGTGCTCCTCTTCCTCTTGTTCCTTCTATTGCCAGTCCTGCCCATGCAAAGCATCACCATGTTTTTCTTTCTTCTTCTAATTTGGATTTCACGTCACACAGGCTTGCTGCAGCCTTCTCGTCACTGTCCAGGTTAGGTTCCCTTCCATTCATTCTCTTTCACTCACCTCTTACCCTACCTGTTTTCTCCCATTAGCCTGTCACACCCAAGCTATCTCTTTAGGCCGTTGGGCCTTCTAATAAGATATCATGGCATTAGTCATCCTCTGATCACTTCCTCTCTGCTGCCTTTGAACTTCTGTGATTTTTAAAAATATGGTAAAACTGACTAAATATTCATTGTACATTATGAATGACCATGATCCTTTTCTAGAAGTTCAGATAGATCAGTTAGATGCATGAAAGTCATCCTTTGCAGTGAACCTGGTATTAATGCTTATTCCTCATTTTTTTTTTTTTTTCTGTAACTGAACATTAAAACAAATTTAGGCTGGACACAGTGGCTCATGCCTGTAATCTCAGCACTTTGGGAGGCCAAGGCAGGCAGATCACTTGTGGCCAGGAGTTCAAAACCAGCCTGACCAACACAACGAAACCCCGTCTCTACTAAAAATACAAAATAATTAGATGGGCATGGTGATGTGTGCCTGTAATCCCAGCTATTTGGGAGGCTGAGGCATGAGAATCACTTGAACTCGGGAGGTGGAGGTTGCAGTGAGCTGAGATCATGCCACTGCATTCCAGCCTGGGCAACAGAGTGAGACTGTCTTAAAAAAAAGAAAAAAAAATCTATTGTTATTTCTGATATAGATATAGTAAAGTAATACAGGTAAGTGGTATAGAATATTTGGAAAATGTATAAGAATTAAAAAAAAAAAAAGAACAAATCTGACCTCAGGTGATCCACCCGAGTGCTGGGATTATAGGCGTAAGCCGCCATGCCCAGCCCTTGTTTTGTTTTGTTTTGTTTTTTTGTTTGTTTGTTTGTTTTTATTATACTTTAAGTTCTAGGGTACATGTGCACAACCTGCAGGTTTGTTACATATGTATACATGTGCCATGTTGGTATGCTGCACCCATTAACTCATTATTTACATTAGGTATATCTCCTAATGCTATCCCTCCACCCTCCCCCCAGGAAGGGGGACAGTCCTTGATTTTTCTTTTGATCTTATTACAACCCTGGCATTCCTCATGTGGTCTAATTTGTCAATATTGAATATTAATTTTTTTTTCTTTTGCTGGACTATATTTGAGATTTTTGGATCTCTGAGAAAAAAGCCTATAATTTTACTTTTTATACATTCAAACAATCTATCTGCTGATTAACAAGGTATCTATAATAATAGCGACACTCTCAGAAAAGCGACACCCTCAGAAAAGCCTAATGGCTGCTGATGTCATCAAGCATTTACATGCAGGGAGACAGTGGCACTTCAGTTTAGTAGAAAGATCATAAACTTTGGAACCAGTTGTTTTGAATCCCAATTCTGCCATTTACCTGTTTTTATGATCTTAGAATTACCAAAGACTAAATTACCTAACCTCTCTGAGTTTGTTTCCCATTAGAAAAATGTATTTTCCAATCAATTCCTATCTTTTTTTTTTTTTTTGAGATGGAGTCTCGCTCTGTAGCCCAGGCTGGAGTGCAGTGGCGCAATCTGGGTTCACTGCAACCTCCACCTCCCAGGTCCCATTTAAGCAATTCTCCTGCCTCAGCCTCCTGAGTAGCTGGGATTACAGGCTTGCGCCACCATGCCTAGATAGCTTTTATATTTTTAGTAGAAACGGGGTTTCACCACATTGGTCAGGCTGGTCTTGAACTCCTGACCTCGTGATCCACCCACCTCGGCCTTCCAAAATGCGGGGATTATAGGCATGAGCCACCGTACCCGGCCTTCAATTCCTATCTTAAAGAGGAATGCAGGGACTAAGAAGTAATATATGCAAAATATGTGATGTAGTAAGTGCACGTTAAGTATTAATCCTTTCTGTCTGTGTTTTTTTATTAACACATCATAAAGAGCTTACGTTGATTAGAGGAATAAGTAATGTGCTGTATAATATACAGAAAAAACCCACTTGTAACCGAGAGATTGTTTTGTTTTCTTGCATATACCATTGAATCATGTGTGATCTATTTTTTTCATTTTTCCTAATAGTCAAGGGAAAATTAGGCCAAGGCTCACTGTTCTCTTGTCTTCTAAAGCCTCCAACTTTGTAGGAATATCCTCGGCTATTTTACTATTTGGGGTGGTTTTTGTGAGGATAGGGACAGGGTGTTAGCAGTGACTTGCTACTCCTTGGGAACAGCCCAGAGGACTGTTGTTATAAGACCTGCTAATTCTGCTTAACAGTTGTAAAATATTATTATTCCTATGGGGTATTAAAGTTTATGTAAATATCTGGGTCTTTAAACTATTCATTATCTATAGAGAATAGGGAGAATTACTTTAGGATTGGTTCTAAATAACTTGAGACATTTTGCCCTGACCAACAGTTCAAGCATAAAAGGTTCATACCAAGTCATAGGGAGTTGAGTTTCTTTCCCTTCTTCTAAATATAGTAGAACCTTATCCAAACTAAAGATTTTTAAATTACCTTCTGTTGTTGGAGTTAAATGTTTAAAATTGGCCTTGGAAATTTGACACTTCATTCTGTCTTACTGAGATCTGTATGAGGATGGGAGGACAGAGTGTATAGGAGCAGGCAGTGGGCAAATGGAATTTTCTCTGTGCCTACTTGGTAATAAGTAAGAGGTTTGGTTTCCAAACTGTGTCTTGAAATTGTAATTGTCCAAGAAATCCCAAATCTGGGAATCATTGCCTATAATTCTTCCAAATTAAGCAGAGTTCTAGATATACCCCACCCACAAACCCAGTCTGCAGGCCAGCCCTCTGTATATGGGCCTTAACATCTCCATGGGCTGCTTTGGGTTTCTAGATAATGATAAAAGAAATTAGATATTCTTATTCAGATTTACACAGCGGACAAAATGAATTTTTCTCTTGTGTGAAATTTATAAATAATTCATCTATTCTGGAAAGACGTCCTGGGTTTGGAGACCCAGGCTTGGTTTAAAAACAAATGAACAGTCTGGTGCAGTGGCTCACACCTGTAATCCCAGCACTTTGGGAGGCTGAGGTGGGCCTCCCTCAGGAGGTCAGGAGTTCGAGACCTGCCTGGCCAACTTGGTGAAACCCCGTCTCTACTAAAAATACAAAAAAATTTAGCCTGGCATGGTGGCGTGTGCCTGTAGTCCCAGCTACTTGAGAGGCTGAGTCATGAGAGTCGCTTAAACCCAGGAGGCAGAGGTTGCAGTGAGCCAAGATCATGCTACGGCACTCCAGCCTGGGCAACAAGAGCAAGGCTCTGTCTCAAAAAAAAAAAAAAACAAAAAACAAAACAAACAAAACCAACAAGTGTTAAGTAGATGTTTATAAGTATGAAAAAAGTTTGGGGACCTTTGTATGAAAGTGGGATTCAGAAACCCTCTTTCATGTGTAGATCCTGATGCCATGTACATTGAAAGCCTATTTGCAGAAAAGGATAAATTATTTTCGTAAAGCCTAAACTATCTCTCCATTTTCCTGCATAATTATGACAAGCTTCTTAACTATTCCAGGCCCTAGTGACCTCACTGCAACAAAGAGGGTATTGGCAGCCAATCAGGAACTCTAACTCTTGTTGGTAAACTGGTCTTGTCACTGTTAGTTACCCTCACTTCTCCACCTGGGAAATTGTTCTAATGCCAAACTTGAAGGTTTGGGGCTTCGTGTTATTATGGTAGGTGGCCATAGTCGCTTACAGCCTTGTCTAACCCGAATATCCTCTGAAGTTGTGTGTTGATTTATAACTTTGGAAGGTTCTTAGAAATATGTCATGGGGGAACAGTTCCAGGGATGATGTGGAAGTCAGGCTTTCCATAAAGTTCTCCTGCCCTTAGTATCTTGTGTGACTATTATGAGAGCAGCAAACTTCGTAGGACTAAACTTGTGAGGACACAGCATCTCTGCCTTGAAGCACAAAGTTGAGCACACCATTCAGCAGCCTTTACTGAGCACCTATTATTTCCTTTGCCCTTGGTAGGGATATAGAAATGGATGAGACTCAAGGGCCTGTGCTCAGTGTCTCATAATTTTAGTGTCTTGATGAAGCTGTGCTTTTAACATGGGAGTGGCAGTCTCTCTCATCGTTTCAGATTCTTTAGAGTGCCTGTGAATACATATTGGTTTACTAACAACTTTGGCCTAGGGTTTGCCTATGTTTCAAAAGAAAATTCAGTTTAAGGAAGTTTGATTATGTGGTCCTTTAAAGCTTAAGATTAGGCAGTTGTGAAATACTTTTGGAAGCTGGTATGAAGCAGGAATGTACCACGGGTCAAATTTACAGAGGGTATCAGCTTACTTGAAATCTTGGACTTTAGGTTCTCTCATCTTTATATTCCACTCTCCCATTCCCACCCCAGTTTTAGTGTCTTGGAATCAGTTCCCTTCCTTCTAGTGTGTTCTTTGATGTATAAATGCCATCTCTGATAACTATTCTTTAAGTTGTGAGAGGGGGCAGATATCCTTTTAGGTATTTTCTTCCAGACAAAAGCAGTTCCCAACTCTTAGAAGATGGTTCAATGAACAATTGAAATGAATTATATATTCAAGTATACTTAGGATTCCTTGTAGAAATTTTGAACCACATAGAATAACAATGTATATTTATAATGCTAAGGCTGGGCACCATGGCTCACCCCTGTAATCCCAGCACTTTGGGAGGCATAAGCTGGAGGACTGTTTGAGCTCAGGGGTAAGTTCAAGGCCAGCATGGGTAACATAGTGAGACCTTGTCTCTACTGAAAATAAATAAAGGTTAAATTTTTAAAAATACAAAATAAATGCTAAATTGTGGGCATATTTTTTTCTTTCTTTCTTTTTTGAGACAGGGTCTTGCTTTGTCACCCAGGCTGGAATACAGTGGCGCGATCACAGTTTGCTGCAGCCTCCACTTCATGGGCTCAAGTAATCCTGCCTCAGCCTTCTGAGTAGCTGGGACTATAGGCTTTCACCACCACACTCAGCCAATTTTTTGTAGAGACGGGGCTTCACCATGTTGCCCATGCTAGTCTCAAACTCCTGAACTCAAGGGATTCACTCGCCTTGGCCTCTCAAAGTGGTGGGAGCTACCCCAGCCGGACATATTTCTATGAATTGATAATTCTTGGTTTTCTGCTTTTCCTTAAAGAGAAACACCCTAAATAATACCCTATTACAGAACAGATTCCAAGCCCTGGTTTTGGGGCCTCTTGCCAACCCTCCCTTCAATATATCCCTCAAATCTAAGCATTTCATAATTATGCCAAACTTTCAATTGTCTAATAAAAACTTTGAGAGGCCTTTTGAGCCATATTCATCACTTTGTGTTCCATCTCCATAATAAACTGGCACCAAGCAACCACTCAAATATTTGTTGAACAAATAAGTGAATTTTAATACAAAGTGTATGGTGGCCTTGGTGTCTCTGTGTGAAGGTAGCAGGTAGAGAATAGGGAAAATTAAACAGTGACCATGTCAACTCCTATTGAATTAGGTAGATTTTGGGCTATTGGGCTATTTTTACATTGGATTTTGTACATATTCTTTGGGAAACAGACTCCTAAAGGATGCTTTCATCTCTAATTTATACTTCTATTTCAAAATGCTCTCTAACAACTTGCTTTCATTCTGCTCCTTGAATCTGTGAATAACCCTTATTGTATAATTTTGATAGAATGCAATTGCTTTGAACTGTCATCTGATGCTGCAAGTGGTATTTTGTGAGTTGCTAATATATCAGAAAGCTGTGTTCTTCACAATGTCCTCATGTTTTTTGTGGTTCACGGCAGCAAGTAAAGATGAACTGTGGAGGTTGTAGTTAATCAAGTTACTTTAAAATGAAAAGAATTTTGAAGCCACTTAAATGACCTGCTTCTTGGGCTTGGCAGTGACAAGTCCCTTCCTGGGCCCACTTAGATTTAGCAGCAGGAGGTACTGGGCAAAGAATAAGGGCTGCAATGTTGACAGGCCTTAGTTCCAGCCCTGGCTTTACCATTGACCCAGTAAATAACCATGGGCAGTCCCTTTCGATTGCTCGACTTTGGTTTCCTCATTTATAGGAAAGAGATAATGCCTATCTCTCAGGGTGATCATGAGAACCACAGAACCACATAGCAACATGTGGAAATGTCCTTTATAGGCAGTAAAGCCACGTCTTAAGTGAATTATTTTATTAGCTCCATGATGGATCTTTAAATGACAGTGTTATTATCCATGCCAGTGGTTCTTTTTTTTTTTTTTTTTTGAGACGGAGTCTCGCTCTGTCGCCCAGGCTGGAGTGCAGTGGCGCAATCTCGGCTCACTGCAAGCTCCGCCTCCTGGGTTCACGCCATTCTCCTGCCTCAGCCCCTCCGAGTAGCTGGGACTACAGGCGCCCGCCACCACGCCTGGCTAATTTTTTGTGTTTTTAGTAGAGACGGGGTTTAACCTGGTCTTGATCTCCTGACCTCGTGATCCACCTGCCTCGGCCTCCCAAAGTGCTGGGATTACAAGCGTGAGCCACCGCTCCCGGCCAACCAGTGGTTCTTATCAGAAGCCACTACTTAGTAAATATTGAGTAATGCAGAAAGATTTGCAGGCAGTCTTTGTGGCCCAGAAGGATCTGCTTTTGCTGTTAAGATTTTCTCAAATTCCCTAACCTTCCTAGATTTACAATTTGACAGTAGATTATGAAAGGTTTTCTCTCCCATTCAAGGAAGGTGAGGCCGGAAGTGTGTGTAGTTAGAAAGTCAGTGGGCCAGGCAGAAGGTCAGAAGGCAAGGAATGGATATGTACAAGGAAGTGCCATGAGGGTACACATTTTTTATACTTATTACCCTGTGTCTGGTGCTTTGACTCACGTGTGGCACATAGAACCTACGAATTGAACATTAGTTAAGTCCACGGAATGGTCCTATCTTTGCTCCATTAATGATCATACTCTTATGGAGTGTAAATAAATAAAATTACCCCACAGAGATATTTTGGAGCCCTTTTGGAGCCTTTCCCAACAAGATATTTTATTTTTTCGTCATATATTTTTACAGAGCATGCAGCCTGTGCAGGGAGGTGTGCTGGGCACCATGAGGACACAAATATGTCTTCTAGGAGTTTACTGTTAACCAAAGCAGGATAGGAGGGCATTTTGAGCTGAGACGATCAGGAAGACTTTGGGAAGAAAAGGGCCCACTGGGTCAAGCCTGGAAGATAGGTAGGATCCCACTAGATGGGGTCACTATGTTGCAATTGCAATTTGAAGCTTTGTGGGTGTGTATTTTAATTCACACATTAAGTAAAATCTCTTATTTGGACATGGTGATAACAGAGTTTGGGAGCCCCTCAGCAGCTGTCCTGGGCTGGTGCAATCTTGCATGGTTTGTGGAGGCAGTTGTGGGCAGAGGCTGAGGGACCAGGTTCTGCTGGGGCTTCTTTCTCCTGCTGGGGGGTTGGTTGAGGCTGGAAGGGTGCAGCAGCATAAGAAAGATGAGGAGAGCACCGCCTTTTTAATGTGACCCCAGTGCCCACTCTTCCAAGTTGGGGATAGTGTGACGAGCACATAGGCTCCCACTAGGAGTTTTATTTTGGATCCAGACCTTAGTGTTTCTGAAGTACTGTAAAATGAAAATATCCTGTCAGAAATGGGAAAGTCTTTAAGCTGAAATTAAAAAGAGAAACTGGAAATCATGAGGTATCTTGGGGATTAACTGTTCAGAACAGTAGAGATGGAGGATTAGGTGATGGTATGTGAGTGTGGCAGGTATCATTTAAGAAAACACAGGAAAAGAAATATAATTTTTTTTTGAGACAGAGTCTCATACTGTCACCTAGGCTGAGTGCAGTGGTGCTATCTCAGCTCACTGCAACCTCTACCTCCTGTGTTGAAGCGATTCTCCTGCCTGAGCCTCCTGAGTAGCTGGGCTTACAGGTGGGCACCACCACGCCTGGCTAATTTTTGTATTTTTAGTAGAGATGGGGTTTCACCATGTTGCCCAGGCTGGTCTCAAACTCCTGACTCAAGTAATCCGCCTGCCTCAACCTCCCAAAGTGCTGGGATTACAGGCGTGAGCCACCGTGCCTGGCCTAAAAATTATAATTTTTAAAGTCTATTCATTATGCAGTAATGATGAGCTCGCTTAGTGAGGATTCACTGGAAGGTAGTTTTTCTGAACACGTAGAGTGCTATCTATGTGCAAGGAGCCCTGACAAATTCGCGGGAGACATGATGATGATCAAAACCTTCCTCTAAGGATCCCCTAGTTTGGAGAGACAGACAGACTGATTTACAGTCGGGGGGCTTTTCTGATGAGTGATGTAATAAAAATGTGAACTAAAGTGCCAAGGAGAGCCAATGGATTTACATTCAGAGATCTGTGGAATTTTGCCTGAGATGATGTGAAAGCCACCACCTGCAGAAGGTGGGAGAATGGCTTTCCAGGCAGACAGAAGGGTGGAGCAGAAGCACTCAGCGTTGGAGGGAGTGGTGTGGTCCTGGAACACGGTGCTGCCTGGCAGATCTGGCTAAAGTGTGAGCTTCCTGGATGGGGGGAGATGCAAAGTGCTCTAGGACCTTGTTCTGTAGGAAATAGGGAAGCCATCAAAAGTTTTGAGAGGGGGAGTAATAAGGACTATGCTTCTGTTGGCCATGGGGAGAATGAGTGGAAGAGGGGTAGTGGCTGAGTGACTTGACCTGTTCTGAGAGTTTATGGGAGAGACATTAAGACCCGGACTCTCGCAGTGGAGTTGCAGAGGAAGATTGAGAGCTTCTGTATTTTTCTGAAATGTGAGAGCTCAGTTTTAAAGTTTAGATTGGACTGAGTTTATTAAAGAAAAAGAAAATGTTTTTGACAGATGTCAATCTTTGTTGACACCCGTTGGTATCAGTGCTGTGGGGTGAGGTGTCCATGTTCAAGGAATGGAACCACAGTGGAAAATTGGGAGTGGTAGGAAGGGGGATGGGACAAGGATGAGGACATTCGTAGAAGCTCCTGCCCCTTTGCACACTGCTTTTTTTTTTTTTCTGAGACTGAGTCTAACTCTATCACCCAGGCTGAAGTACAGTGGCGCAATCTTGGCTCACTGCAACCTCCACCTCCCAGGTTCAAGTGATTCTCCTGATTCTCTTGCCTCAGCCTCCCAAGTAGCTGGGACTACAGGTGCCTGCCACCACACCCGGCTAATTTTTTGTAGTAGAGACGGGGTTTCATCGTGTTAGCCAGGATGGTCTTGATCTCCTGATCTTGTGATCCACCCACTTCAGCCTCCCAAAGTGCTGTGACTACAGGCGTGAGCCACCGCACCTGGCCTTGATTCACTTGTTAGAAATAATACTGTAAAAATAAAAAAACTAGCCAAGTGTGGTGGCGTGTGCCTGTAGTCCCAGCTACTCGGGAGGCTGAGGTGAGAAGATTGCCTAAGCCCAGGAAGCTGAGGTTGCAGTAAGTCATGATGGCACCACTGCACTCCAGCCTGGGTGACATTGCCAGTTCCTGTCTCAAAAAAATAAAAATAAAAATAAAAATAAAGGAAAAGAAATAATATTGTAAAATCCAAATCTCTCTCTTTGCCTGGTGTTTCAATACTCCTGTCTCTGAATGTTAAATGTTCAGCTGCATATGATTTTTTTCTAATTGATTGTCTCGGGTGTTTAATAAAGACTGCCTTTGTAAATCACATGTTGTTATCCTCTATTTCTAGCTATTGTGGACGATGAAAGGCTCTCTGCAGAGGAGATGGATGAAAGGAGGCGGCAGAACATTGCTTACGAATATTTGTGCCACTTAGAGGAAGCCAAAAGGTAAGATCCAGACTTAGTCTATTTGTGCACCATCTCTTGGAGATAAGCTTTGTGATAAGGGCGTGGGATTTGATGACCAGAGAGTTCTGAAATGGGCCAGCAATTCTAAATAGTTGTCATAGTTGGAGGTGGCCAGGGAGAGATTCTTGCCTGCACTCAGTGATTTAGATTTGGCCAAAACTCCCATGCCAGGAGACCAGTGGGCTAGGGGTGACCCCTCCACACTCCACTCCACCCCTGAGTCACAGCTGGGTGCACATCACACGCCTGTGCATATGCTACGTAGTTCTAATAACTCATTTGCAGTCTTGTTGGCAGCAGGGTAATGGGAGAAGCATCTGTTTCTTGCAAATGGTTGGGCAGAGTTGAGAAAAAGTTGATGCCACAGCCAAAGTTGAGGCACTGGGAGGAAGGCAACTATTCCTTTCCCTTCCTCGGAGCCTCCCGGGAAATCACTGGGCCAACTGCAGATTGTTTCAAATTCTTCATCTCACTGGCTTGAATGTAGAGGAGCAACAATGACGTAAATCAACTTCCTTTTCCCCCAGAGCTTCCTTGGGTCTTTTCCCCACTCCCAGCCCAAAGATGATAAATGCCCAGCAGGACAGTGGCATATCAGACTGAAGTCCATCAGTCCCTAAGTAGGTTTATGACAGCAATCTCCTCTTTAAACCATGGGTGTGTGGCCACTTAGGGTGTATTGTCTCTAAAATCACATTGACTCTTTCAGACTTTTTAGATTAAATAAATGTTGCGTTCTCCAAGGAGAAAGTGAAGATAAAGAGTCCTAAGTGCCAATACTTTCCTCATGAGAGGAATCAAGAGAAATTTATCCTTTGTGGGGCAAATACTACAGAGTTCATACACCATGAGTTAGATTTTGATTGAATGCTTTATGCCATGATGGAGCGACAGTATTGTTCCCTGGACAAAGATATGTTCCAGCCCTTTTAGCTATATAGAAATAAATATTTGGTTAAATGGTCACTGGTGTTAATTATCTCTGATCACTGATAAATGGCTATCTACAGAACTAGAATGATGAGGTTTTTAATCAGTATTTTGGTGACACATGCCCTAATTTGACATCAAAATTGCTTTCAAGGAGTTTCTCAGAGTTGTTTAATATTTTAATAGTGTCACGTAACTTTCTTTAGGTTCTAAAAACCAAGTTTTAAAGATTGTTTAACATGTCTGTGAAGTCTACAGTTAGGTTGCAGGATGCTAGCGATTCACTATCAGTCTAAGATCATTAAAAACATGCTTTTAGTCAAGTTGTTGCAAAAAAGTTAGATAAGGAGATTAATTCATAGGCATTGAAAAGAAGTGGTCCCAACCACTCCTGAGGCTAAGGTGGGAGGGTCGCTTGAGCCTGGGAGGTGGAGGCTGCAGTGAGCTGAAATCTGGCTGCTGCACTCCAGCCTGGGTGGCAGAGTGAGACGCTGTCTTAAAAAGAAAAAAAAAAAAAAAAAAAAGGAAAAGAAAGAAAAATAAAAGAAAAAAATATACTTTCACTGAATAAGTTCAAGGAGATGGTAGAAAAACTTACTTTTCTATTGATACTCACTTTACGTTCTGTTTTTGCCTCCTGTTTTTAACAAGTGGGAAGGGGTGTCATGTAGAGGAAAATGATATGTGATTGGGAGTTGGTTTACCTAACTTCCTGGTCCCAGCTCCACCACTTACACAAGCAGCTTGACCTTCCACAGACCATTTAACCTGTGGGAAGTTCAATTTGTCCCCTCTGTAAATGAGACAATAAAGATGATGTTACTTATTGCCCTACTTATTCATGGATTCACGGATTTTTAAAAAACCATTTAAAGAAGGTGAAAGTATTCTGTAAGCTATAGTGCCAGTCAGGTTTATGGTGATAACATAAGCAAAGTTTTCTCCTCAGTGTACTGAAATGGTATAAATGTAGCTTGAAAGCTTGTCATCTTCTCTAATATTTTTGAAATTCTGTAGTTGAATTTTGTTTCAGAAAGTCAGCATAATGATTATTTCAGATTCTTTGAGGAAAACTTCCCTTGGAATAGTTTCATGAAAATAATTATCAAAATGTACAATTTTTCCTCTAAGATGGCTTTTCATAAATTTATTTGATAAGAGTCTATTAGATGTAGTATATATTTATGAATCTTTTATTAAGACACAAATACTTTTTTTTTCTTTTTTCTTTTTTTTCTGAGATGGAGTCTCATTCTGTCACCCAGGCTAGAGTACAGTGGTGGGATCTCAGCTCATTGCAACCTCCGCCTCCTGGGTTCAAGTGATTCTCCTGCCTCAGCCTCCCAAGTAGCTGAGATTACAGACGCTCACCAGTACACCTGGCTAATTTTTTTATTTTTTAGTAGATATGGGGTTTTACCATGTTGGCCAGGCAGGTCTCGAACTCCTGACCTCAAGTGATCCGCCCACCTTGGCTCCCAAAGTGCTAGGATGACAGGCGTGAGCCACTGCACTCGGCCAAGACACAAATACTTTGAAAGAAGCTGATTTTTGGTCATGGATTATATAAAAATTTGTGGCTACTACTAGACATATAGTTGTGCTGATTGAAGAAAGCATAGTGTACAGAAAACTCATGGTCTTGAATGCAAGAAATACAGGAAAGGGTGAATGTCTTTCTTGAAAAGATGAGAGGATTTATTGCATGATTCTTTTAAAGTATTAGTACCTTTGGAATTTGTGATATTGGGTTTATTATAATGCACATATGTGTGTTCACATGAGTGGAGTTGGCTTAGAATATTGAGTTTCTACTAAATTGTATGCTTGTACTGTATATATTCATCTAGGAATTGTTTCTTGTTTCTGATTTCAGTTGAAATGACTTTATTGCATTTTAATTAAAAATGTATTGGTTCTGTCTTTGCACCTGTTTTTCTTTCTGGAGGTGAGAATTGGAAGGTATCTAGTTTGTATATCCTGTAACTTAGGATTTTTACAAATTGAGAATTATAATATTCCAGTATATCTTTAATTTTGGTTTTATTAATTTCAAAATTCTGTAATAAATCAGGCCATTGAAAAGTTCTTTATTAAGAGGGGACATCATTACCAACATTACAGAAATACAAAGGACTATAAAGGAATACTATGAACAATTACATGCCAATGAAAACTTAGAGGAAATTGACAAATTTCTAGAATGACAAACTACTAAAACTGACTCAATAAGAGACTTAAACATCTGAAAAAAACTAACATAACCAGAATAAGACTTATAATAAGTGAAGAGACTGACTTAGAAATCAGAAAACTTCCCACAAACCCAGATAACTTCACAGTAGAATTCTGCCAAATGTTTAAAGAAGGATTAAGAGCAGTCCTTGCAAACTCTTCCAAAAAATACGAAAAGAGAAAACATTTTCCAATTCATTCTTCTGAGGCCTACGTTACCCTAATACCAAAACCAGATAGCCATCTCAAGAAAACCAAAGACCAATATCTCTTACGAATACAAATGCAAAAATCCTTAACAAAATACTAGCAAATCAAATCCAGCAACATATAAAATGTATTTAATACCATCAAGTGAGATTTATCCTAGGAAGCAAGCTTGGTTTAAGACCTGAAAATCAGTATCATAGACCATATTAATGGAGGAAAGGACAGAAGCCACATGATCATCTCAATATATGCAGGAGAAGCATTTGATAAAATCCAGCCCCCTTTCTTGACTTAAAACGTTCAACAAACTAGGAATAGAAGAGAATTTCAACCTGATAAAGGACAGCGATGAAAAACCTACAAGTAACACCATACTCAATGGTGAAATACAGGAATAAGGATGTTTTTTCTTACCACTTCTGTTTAACATTGTACTGGAGATTTTAGCCAGGCAGTTAGGCAAGAAAAATAAACAAAAGGCATCCAGGTTAGAAAGGAAGACGTGAAACTATTGCTAAGTGATGTTATCTGGTTTATAGAAAATCCATAGGAATCTACTAAAAAACAGAACAGAAGAAAACACTAAAAAAACCCCACCACAATGAGTCCATCATGGTTGTAGGATACTAGGGGAGTGTGTAAAAATTGCATTTCTTGACACTAGCAATAAGCAATCTGAAAATGAAATTAAGAAAGCAATTCAATATACGATACCATTAAAAACAATAAAATTCTTAGGAATAAAATTAACAAAAGAAGTACAAGAATTGAACACTGAAAACTACAACACACTGAAAATTTTAAAACTCTTAAGTAGATGGAAAGACATCTCATGTTCATGGATTGGAAAACAGCATTAAGTTCATTGTAGATTCTGGATATTAGCCCTTTGTCAGATGAGTAGGTTGCAAAAATTTTCTCCCATTGTGTAGGTTGCCTGTTCACTCTGATGATAGTTTCTTTTGCTGTGCAGAAGCTCTTTAGTTTAATGAGATCCCATTTGTCGATTTTGGCTTTTGTTGCCATTGCTTTTGGTGTTTTAGACATGAAGTCCTTGCCCACGCCTATGTCCTGAATGGTATTGCCTAGGTTTTCTTGTAGGATTTTAATGGTTTTAGGTCTAACATATAAGTCTTTAATCCATCTTGAATTAATTTTTGTATAAGGTGTAAGGAAGGGATCCAGTTGCAGCTTTCTACATATGGCTAGCCAGTTTTCCCAGCACCATTTATTAAATAGGGAATCCTTTCCCCATTTCTTGTTTTTGTCAGGTTTGTCAAAGATCAGATAGTTGTAGCTATGCGGCATCATTTCTGAGGGCTCTGTTCTGTTCCATTGATCTATGTCTCTGTTGTGGTACCAGTACCATGCTGTTTTGGTTACTGTAGCCTTGTAGTATAGTTTAAAGTCAGGTAGCGTGATGCCTCCAGCTTTGTTCTTTTGGCTTAGGATTGACTTGGCGATGCGGGCTCTTTTTTGGTTCCATATGAACTTTAAAGTAGTTTTTTCCAATTCTGTGAAGAAAGTCATTGGTAGCTTGATGGGGATGGCATTGAATCTATAAATTACCTTGGGCAGTATGGCCATTTTCACGATATTGATTCTTCCAACCCATGAGCATGGAATGTTCAATGAACTCAAACAAATTTACAAGAAAAAAACAAACAACCCCATCAAAAAGTGGGCAGAGGACATGAACAGACACTTCTCAAAAGAAGACATTTATGCAGCCAAAAAACACATGAAGAAATGCTCCTCATCACTGGCCATCAGAGAAATGCAAATCAAAATCACAGTGAGATACCATCTCACACCAGTTAGAATGGCCATCATTAAAAAATCAGGAAACAACAGGTGCTGGAGAGGATGTGGAGAAATAGGAACACTTTTACACTGTTGGTGGGACTGTAAACTAGTTCAACCATTGTGGAAGTCAGTGTGGCGATTCCTCAGGGATCTCGAACTAGAAATACCATTTGACCCAGCCATCCCATTACTGGGTATATACCCAAAGGACTATAAATCATGCTGCTATAAAGACACATGCACACGTATGTTTATTGCGGCACTATTCACAATAGCAAAGAGTTGGAACCAACCCAAATGTCCAACAACGATAGACTGGATTAAGAAAATGTGGCACATATACACCATGGAATACTATGCAGCCATAAAAAATGATGAGTTCGTGTCCTTTGTAGGGACATGGATGAAACTGGAAAACATCATTCTCAGCAAACTATCGCAAGGACAAAAAACCAAACACCGCATGTTCTCACTCATAGGTGGGAATTGAACAATGAGAACTCATGGACACAGGAAGGGGAACATCACGCTCCGGGGACTGTTGTGGGGTGGGGGGAGGGGGGAGGGACAGCATTAGGAGATACACCTAATGCTAAATGACGAATTAATGGGTGCAGGAAATCAACATGGCACATGGATACATATGTAACAAACCTGCACATTGTGCACATGTACCCTAAAACCCTAAAGTATAATAAAAAAAAAAAAAAAAAAAAAACAGCATTAAGAAAACAACGGTCCCAAATTGATTTATAGATTCAATACAATTTCTAGAAATATCCCAGCTGCCTTCTTTTTTTTAATGGAGAAATTGAAAAGCTGATTCTAAAATTTATATGGTGGCCAGGCCTGGTGGCTCATGCTTATCTTCCAGCACTTTGGGAGGCTGAGATGGGAGTATTGCTTGAGGCCAGGAATTTGAGACCAGCCTAGGTAATGTAGCGAAACCCTGTCTCTGCAAAAAACAATTTTTTTAATTAGCTAGATGTGGTGGCATGCACCAGTAGACCTAGCTACTCTGGAGGCTGAGGCATGAAGATCACTCAGGAGGCTGAGGATGCAGTGAGTTACGATCACGCCACTGCACTCCAGCCTGGGTGACAGAGCAAGACCTTGTCTCAAAAACAAGAACAAAAGCGGCCGGGCGAGGTGGCTCACGCCGTTAATCCCAGCACTTTGGGAGGCCGAGGCGGGCGGATCACGAGGTCAGGAGATCGAGACCACAGTGAAACCCCGTCTCTACTAAAAATACAAAAAATTAGCTGGGCGTTGTGGCGGGCGCCTGTAGTCCCAGCTACTCGGAGAGGCTGAGGCAGGAGAATGGCGTGAACCCGGGAGGCGGAGCTTGCAGTGAGCCGAGATCGCGCCACTGCACTCCAGCCTGGGCGTCAGAACGAGACTCCATCTCAAAAAAAAAACAAAAAAAAAACAAAACACAAAAGTAAAGTTTATATGGAAATGCAAGGAATGCAGAATAGTCATAAGCATCTTGAAAAAGAAACGCAAAGTTGGAGGACTCATTTTTCATTTTCAAAACGTACTTACAAAGCCCGCAGTAATTGAGACAGTGTGGTACTGGCATAAGGATATGCATATAGATCAATAGAGTAGATCTGAGAGTCTAGAAATAAGCCCTAACACTTCTGGTAAACTGATTTTCATCAGCAGAATAAAGGCAATTCACTGGGAGTGAGAGAAGATGCCCTTTTCAACAAAGGATGCTGACTACTGAATGTCTACATGCATAAAAATGAATTTGGACCTCTGCCTCACACCATATACAAACATTTTCTTAAAATGAATTATTAACCTAAATGTGAGAGCCAGAACTGTAAATCTCTCCAGAAGAAAACAGGAGTAAATCTTTGTAACCTTGGGTATTAGGCATTGGTTTCTGAGCTATGACACCAAAGCACAACCAATAAAAGAAAAACAGATAAATTAGACATCATAAAAACTGAAACCTTTTTTGATTCAAGAGATACCATCAAGAAAGTGAAAAGACAAATCATGTATCTGATAAAGGTTACATGTATTCAGAATATGCAAAGGGTTCTTAGTCAGGTGAGGTGGCTCACACCTGTAATCCCAGCACTTTGGGAGGCTAAGGCCAGCAGATCACTTGAGCCCAGGAGATCGAGACCAGCCTGGGCAACATGGTGAAACCCCATCTCTACAAAAAAATAGAAAAATTAGCTGGATGTGGTGGCACATGCCTGTAGTCCCAGCTACTCTGGAGGCTGAAGTGGGAGAATTGCTTGAGCCTGGGAGGTGGAAGTTGCAGTGAGCCAAGATCACACTGCACTCTACTCTAGCCTGGGTGACAGAGCAAGACTCTGTCTCAAAAAAATAAAAAATAAAAAAGTACTTTTAAATTCTACATAAAGAGTTAATAGCCTAATTTTAAAATGGGCAAAAGTTCTGAATAGACATGTCTCCAAAGAAGATACACAAGTGATCAATAAGCATATGACAAGGTAGTCAACATCATTAGTCATCAGGGAAATACAAATCAAAACCACGATGAGATGTTACTTCATACCCACCAGGGTAGCTATAATCAAAGATGGACGATAACAAATATTAGTGAGGATGTAGAGAAATCAAAACTCATACATTGCTGAACAGATTGTAAAATGGTGCAGCTACTTTAGAAAATAGTCTGGCAGCTCTTTAAAAAATGAAACATAGAGTTACCATATGACCCAAAAATTATTCTCCCAGGTATATACGTTTGAAAATTGAAAATCTATGCCCATACAAAAACTTGTACTCAAATGTTCACAGAATCATTATTTATAATGACAAAAAGCAGAAACAATCCAAATGTCTACCCACTGTTAAATGGTGATGTATCCATACAATGACATATTTTTCAGCTATAAAAAAGAATGAAGTACTGATACATAGCACAACAAGGATGAACCTTAAAAACATGTTGAGTGAAAGAAGCTAGACACAAAAGGCCACATATTATATGAAATGTCCAGAATAGACAAATCCATAGAGACAAAGTAAATTAGTGATTTCCAGGGCCTAGGGGAAGAAGAGAAATGCTGGGTAACTGCTACTGGGTATGGGATTTCTTTTTGGGCTGATAAAAATATTCTAAAATTGATTGTGTTGATGGTTGCACAACTCAGTATACTGAGAACCACTGAGTTGTTTACTTTAAAAGGGAGAATTGTATGGTATGTAAGTTGTATCTCAATAAAGCTGTTTATTAAAGATAATTTCCTTGCACTGGCTTAGAGAGGTCCTTAGGAAGCTGTTAAATAAGATCAATTGCTATTAGCAGATACACTGCATACAGAAGGTACCCCTAAGATACACGAGATGTCTAAATACTGTGTTTGTTTTACAGATACTTATTGAGCATCCTCTACGTGTAAACAAGCCTAGGAAGGTTGTTTTGGGAGATGGAGTTCAGGCAACAAATAATGTTGTGCTCAGAAAAACTCGCCATTTGGTTGAACTTTTTACTCAAGAGTTTAAAGTTATTTTCCTTCATTTATGTTTGCTCTGTTAATCTCTCTGTATATGTGTATCATCTCCATATCCAGCCGTCATCCTCCTAAACAGCTCTCATATGTTCACCTCTCTATCCCACCACTGCTAGCCCGCCGAAGGATTCCAGCATCTCTTGTGAGACTACTGTAGTGGCCCTTAACTGGTTTCTTCATGAGTCTCTGGCCTCCTTCAATCCTTTATCTGTCTTATAGCCAGATAAATCTTTTCAAAACTCTGAGCAAACTCCTTTACCGGGCTTCATAGGCTCTGCATAGTCCAGTTCAGCCTCTTTAGTTTTACATTGTGCCACGCTGCTCTGTGCTTCAACCACATTGATCTGTTTTATTCCCTGTTCCCTCCTGCACAGGACCTTGCCGTGTGCTTTTCCCTTTTCATATTCCTCTTTATCTAGTCAGACTTACTTCCTCTTCAGATTGCAGCTTACTTTTTCAGGGAATCCTTCTCTGACTTCCACATCCAGGTCAAACTCACCAATTAGAAGGCCTTTTGACATCACATCTATTGCATGTTTGAATGAATAATGTAATGTCCAGTGTTGGATCAGTATCATTCGCTACTAAGGAGGACTGATTATGCTCTGTTTTCTGTACATTTTGGATGTTGGAGGTAACAAGGAGGATACGAATCAGACTCATGGTAGACAGCTAGACTGCCAGCCTAGCAGTAATCTTTGTTTCACTGGAAAATTCTATATTGCAGTTAGATGATGCAAGTCTTTCCCGACAGGTTTGTGACCCAGTAAGTTATAAAGTTGGGAATTCCAGACAACTTAATAAGCCGTGATACCACCGTGAACTAGAAAATATCCAGAAAGGCATATAGAGTATTGCTCAATGAATGAATGAAGAGAGAAGGAGGAAGCCTGTGTATTAGGAGGACTTAAGGCTGAAATTACTGCTCAAACTTTATAAAATTATGAAGTCTTTACATATAGATAGATGTTAAGACTCAAAAAAATGAATTTTTTTTTTTTTTTTTTTTTTTGGAGATGGCGTGTCACTCTGTTGCCCAGGCTGGAATGCAGTGCAGTGGTGCGATCTCGGCTCACCGTAACCTCCACGTCCTGGGTTCAAACGATTATTTCTCCTGCCTCAGGCTCCCAAGTAGCTGGGATTACAGAAGTATGCCACCATGCCCGGCTAATTTTTATATTTTTGTAGAGATGGGGTCTCGCCATGTTGGCCAGGCTGGTCTCGAACTCTTGGCCTCAAGTGATCCGCCCACATTGGTCTCCCAAAGTGCTGGGATTACAGGCGTGAGCCACCACTCCTGGCCTCAAAAAACTAATATTAATGGCAATGAACAAAATATTAAACAGGCTTATTTTTAGGACCAAAAAGAAGTAATTTGGCTCTTCACCCAAATTACTTCACCCTACAGGCTGAAGGATTCAGATGATGTGGAGAGTGAATCAATTCTGTTGGGAGGCAAAGGATGTCTTATATAGTATTAGTTACCTATGACTGTATAACAAGTTATTCTAAAACTTAGCAGCTTAAAACAATAAACATTTATCTCAGAATTTTTGAGGATCAGAAATCTGTCATTGCCTAACTGGGTCCTCTGGTTTTGGGTCTCTCACAAAGCTGCAGTCATCTCACAGTTCGTGTGGGGCACACCCACTTCCAAGCCACCCGGTGACACTGGCAGGATTCAGTTTCCGACAGGTTTTTGGACTGGAGGTCTCAGTTCCTTGCTGCTGTTGGCCAGAGTCTTCCCTCAGTTGCTCATCACTTGGGCCGCTTACACATGGAAACTTACACGTGGCAACTGGCTTCCATCAGAGTAGGCAACTGAGAGAAGAAGATGGAAGCTATAGTCTTTTTGTAACCTATTCTCAGCAGTGACACCCATCATTTTTGCTGTATCCTATTCATTAGAATCGAGTTACTAAGTCAAGGCCATGCTCAAGGGGAGGAGTTTTCCACAAGGGGATGAACTCAGAGGGATAGGGATGACTGGGAACCACCTTAGAAGCTGCCTTTCACAGGGTGTCTTCATAGGCTTTTGAAATTGACCCCAGAAAGGGAATCTGAGGATAAAATTATTTTTGTTACTATTAGAAACTCAATCAGAAATTGAATCCTTCCCGATCTGAATGCTTACGGTTCTAAGCTTATTGCGCCTTGATTGTTTTTTGTTGGTCTGTTTTTTTGTTTTTAATTTTAAGGGTCTTGCTGTGTTGCCCAGGCTGGATTCAAACTCCTGGGCTCAGCTTCAGCCTCTCAAGTAGCTGAGGCTACAGGTGCTTGCTACCATGCCTGGCAACTGCCTTGATTTTTTTGAATTGTGAGCTGCTTTAAACTAAGCCTTTTCATTTCTTTGTCATTTTAAATAATACTAAAT
Source organism: Symphalangus syndactylus (assembly GCF_028878055.3). Lineage (NCBI taxonomy): Eukaryota > Metazoa > Chordata > Mammalia > Primates > Hylobatidae > Symphalangus > Symphalangus syndactylus. The sequence goes on from NC_072433.2 coordinate 63,953,772, forward strand.
GGACTTTTTAGGTTTCCTTTTCAAGTAGGCCCTCAAAGCTAACTTTATAGCTCCTTTGCTGTGGGGCTTTTGCTGAAATGAGACTGTACAGACAAGTCTACTACTAATATGGGCTTTGAAATGTCCTCTCTGATGCCAGAAATCCTACTATTTAAATTAAATTAAAGGAGTAACATTTCCAAAAGAATTAGTACTGCTGAGTAGATTTTATATTAATCTGCCTAAAATTTATTCAAGTAATGAAAATGAATCTGTTTTAAGAAATTCAGTCTTTTAGTTTTTAGGACAACTATGCAAAAATGTACGATGGAGAATTCTTTTTGGATAAACTCTAGGTTGAGGAACTTAATCCATCCGGACCTATTGTGAAGGTCAGAAAACAGGAGAGGGAATCTTGGCAAGGAATGGAGACGGAGTTTGCAAATTGCAGCTTGAGTAAATAGTTATGAATGGGACTGCTATTGTGTCTCCCAAGGAAAGTTCCTGTAATATTATATTCCTTTTTTAAGGAAAGAGAAAATGCACAGAAAACTTTTGCTGTGCTTCCTTTTTCTGTCCTACCTCTGAAAATAAACTAAGCAAAAAAAAAAAAAAAAACCCTTCTCTGGGTGATAGGCTTGTTTAGAAATATTATCTTCAAAGGTCTCTTTATGTGAGCCAAACAATTGGCTGTATTGGTGAGTCTGGGACAGTTATGTATGTGCCCTGGAAAGAAAACAAAACAGGGGTGTGATTCCTTTTGTGTCAGTGTTTACAACTCAGATACCAAAAGAACACCTTGTTGATTAAATCAAGTCTCAAGCTCTGGCCTTATCTAGTGGTGAGTTAGAGAATCAGATTTGAAAGGAGAAGTGCTTCAAATGTTTAAGCAAGTGCAAGCCATGAGTTGCTTAACACTCAATATTCATGATTAGTTTTAAAAAAAAAAAAAGAATCTTCTGACTGCGGAATACTTTAGAGAATCCAATGGCTTTCCTCTGCATGCTTGGACCTCACTATCCTTATCCCTAGGACATACCCATGGATAAGCAATGCTAAAAAGAACTTGGAATTTCCAGGGAAATATTTTTCTTTGTTGCTCTACACACAAAATAGTAATGAAATTTTTAAGAATTCTTAATTGCATTTTCAAAAGATAAATAGTTTTCATGTTTCCACTGTAACTCTCCGTTTCCCCCTTCCCTCTCTTGTTCTCTCCCTGGCTCTGACCTCACTTCTGCTTTCCACGGGAAGCAAGATGAACTGCTTGGTCGTTCCATGCGGCAGCTGGTGGGGCAGAGGGTGCAGTGAGCTGAGAGCAGGGACCCCCTCGCAAGTCTGGCACCTGGTTGAGGGGAGGGCCTGCTTAGGGCTGCTTTCCAACCAGCTTGCCTCAGGAGCCCTGTGCCAGCAAGGCAGAGATCAGGGCCTGGCACATCCCAATGTCAGGGAGAGAGTAACTTGTGAGGAGCCCAGACTTGTCCAGGGTAGCTTGGCAGAGTTGGAGAGGTGGTCTTAACAGGGTGATCTCCGTGGCACAGGAATAGACGTGATCCCAGCCAGCCCTACCTGCCAACAGTAGTACTTGTAGTTGGGGCCTCAGAGAGGTGTTGGTGCTGAGGGCCAGCTGGCAGTGACCAGGGATTATGCTATGGAGCTAGAATGGAAGGAACACTTATTAAGGATATAAAGGAAAAAGCTACAGGACTTGGCAGGGGTCTGGATTTGGGCAGCAGAGGAGGACACTGGGAGGTCAGATGCCCTGCGGCAGATCAAGGCATTGCTTATCTGACTCAGCAGCACACACTTCGTGTTCTCTGTCTGCCAAGCCTAGGCTTGGGCATATAGTAGGTGGAGAAAGTTTTTTGTTTTTAGTTTCACATATTGTACTAGCTTTGGATGTATGTTGGACAGGTGCCAATCGGGTATGTTCTGACAGATGAAAGTATAACTTTTCAGAGTGCTGGTATTTTAAAATACAAATAATCGGTATTAATCATCTCCAGCCAAAGACAAGTTGAGCAACTGATATTTGATCCCAAAGTTTATATTTGTTTCTCAGGATCTTCAAAGTTGGAAACCTGGGAAAGGCTTGGAATTTTCCATGGTTGCAAATGTACTTTACTCACAAGGATTATCACACGAGTGTCTACTCACCAGGCACGGTGCTGTAAGCATTCAACCCACATGGTCTCGATTCTCACAACCACCCTGTGGGAAGGAGCATTATCCCCATTTGATAGATGGAAAAACCAAGTCCTGGAAAAACTTAAGTAATTTATTCAGTGTCACAGCCAACAGGTGACAGCAACAGTATTACAACCTAGGTCTTTCTGACTTCAAAGACTGTGCTTAAAAACTATAACATACTGTCCCATTTCTTTATTTCTTAATGTGTTTTGATCATGTCTTCCTTGTAAGTCCAAAACATGGTCTTGGTTTTTAGGTTCTATATGGGCTAGTTCTAGTTCTAGCTCTTGATCAATAAATTCTCACTTAAGCTTTGGTGGAATTAGCACATTATAGCCATCCATTGGCTATATATGGCTATATATTGTTTTATTTTCCTTTCTCTCTCTCTTTTTTTTTTTTTCCTGTGAACTGTTTCTATTTTGTTTTAACTAGTACTATTATAAGTAGTTTGTTCTGGGAATAATTTGTGTTGTATTTACCTTCTGTTCTTCCACCCTCTTTCTCCTTCTCTCTTTTGCTTATTTTAGGCTAGCTCTTTCTTGCTCTCTCTTTTTTTAATTAAAATAAAATAGAGCCGGGCGCGGTGGCTCACGCTTGTAATCCCAGCACTTTGGGAGGCCGAGGCAGGCGGATCACGAGGTCAGGAGATCGAGACCACGGTGAAACCCCGTCTCTACTAAAAATACAAAAAAAATTAGCTGGGCGTGGTGGCGGGCGCCTGTAGTCCCAGCTACTCGGAGAGGCTGAGGCAGGAGAATGGCGTGAACCCGGGAGGCGGAGCTTGCAGTGAGCCGAGGTCGCGCCACTGCACTCCAGCCTGGGCGACAGAGCAAGACTCCGTCTCAAAAAAAATAAATAAATAAAATAAATAAAATAAAAATAAAATAGAGATGAGATCTCACTATGTTGCTTAGGCTGGTCTTGAACTCCTGGCCTCAAGCAGTCCTCCCACCTTGGCCTCCCAAAGTGCTGAAATTACAGGCATCAGCTACTGTGCCTTAGAGTATTATTAAGAATTTGTACTTCTCTATGATGTAGACTTTATTCTGTTCTCTTCACCCAGGAAAATTTTGGTGCATCTTTATTCTTGGTTAGGCCTCCATACTACATTCAATTCATCAATTATCTTTTTGGTTTTGCCACTATTAGGACTGGTTTCAAAGAATGCTTGGCTTTTTTTTTTTTTTTTTTTTGAGATGGTGTCCCACTCAGTCGCCCAGGCTGGAGTGCAGTGGCGCGATTTCCGCTCACTGCAAGCTCCGCCTCCCGGGTTCACGCGCCATTCTCCTGCCTCAGCCTTCCGAGTGGCTGGGACTACAGGCGCCTGCCACGACGCCCGGCTAATTTTTTGAATTTTTAGTAGAGACGGGGTTTCACCGTTAGCCAGGATGGTCTTGATCTCCTGACCTCGTGATCCGCCCGCCTCAGCCTCCCAAAGTGCTGGGATTACAGGAGTGAGCCACTGCGCCCGGCCGAATGCTTGGCTTTTTGTTGAAACATCAAAAGGTATGAATAGCAAACAGCACTGAGATCTCTTCCGTCCTGTATGAACCTCCCCACCGGAAGCTGCCTCATGCTGTGATGCATCAGGGAGAACATTTGTACAAGGTTGTCACAGAATGATTTCTTTGTGTCTTCCATTTTTAGGGTGATCATAGAATGTAGAGCGATTTTCCATTGCCTTCTCAGTCTGAACACCTTTGTTTTTCTTCAACAGAGTCAAATCCCCATTTCACATATGGGGACACTGAGGCTCAGAAATTTATCTCACTTATCCATGGTGGAGTTAGTGGTAGATTTGGGATTAGGATAAAGGTCTTCTGACTGTTTGACAGTGCTCTTTAGTTCCATGAGTCTCTATAAATCATGTTGAGTAGTAAAAGTAGAAAGCTCAATAAAGAAAATGTATAGGGCCGGGCGCGGTGGCTCACGCTTGTAATCCCAGCACTCTGGGAGGCCGAGGCGGGCGGATCACGAGGTCAGGAGATCGAGACCACGGTGAAACCCCGTCTCTACTAAAAATACAAAAAAAATTAGCCGGGCGTGGTGGCGGGCGCCTGTAGTCCCAGCTACTCGGAGAGGCTGAGGCAGGAGAATGGCGTGAACCCGGGAGGCGGAGCTTGCAGTGAGCCGAGATTGCGCCACTGCACTCCAGCCGGGGTGACAGAGCGAGACTGCGTCTCAAAAAAAAAAAGAAAATGTATAAACATGAATATTAAACTTATTTGGTAGATTCAGTTCAAGTTTGCTTTTGGTTAAATGCTGCAAATGGTTTGGGGGAATTAGCCATTCATATGTTCTTGTCATGGATCTTTCATTTTTGCTGAGAAACTTGAACCCATTTTGGTGCAAGAACAGGAATTCAAGAATTAACATTTCTAGTCATTTCTGCACTCTCTGTAGTCCATCCTACTTGGCTTAATGTCCCTGGGTTGTTTTTTTGTTTGTTTGTTTTTTCCCATCGTGTGATTTGTAATACACAGCTTTTCCTGCCTCTGGTATTTCTCAAGGCAAGAGTTGAGACAGCTATGTCATCTGGGAGAGTGACTTAGGCCAGTGATCCCCAAATTCATTTACACCTGCATCAAGGTCACATGGATGCTTGTGTGAGTGCAGGCTTCTGAGGATCACTCCAGACCCTATAAGGCCATCTCTAAGGCACAACCTCCGCCTCCCAGGTTCAAGCGATTCTCCTGCCTCAGCCTCCCAAGTAGCTGGGATCACAGGCATGCGTCACCACACCTGGCTAATTTTCTATTTTTAGTAGAGACGGGGTTTCACCATATTGGTCAGGCTGGTCTTGAACTCTCAACCTCACGTGATCCACCCACCTCAGCCTCCCAGAGTGCTGGGATTACAGGCATGAGCCACTGCGTCCGGCTGAGGTCTGCCTTTTAACAAAGCACTGGAGTACACTTTTATTCACACTGATGTTTGAGATAGCATCTATGGCTGATGCTGTCTCAGCTCTCAGCCTTCCCACCCCAGCTTAGAAAAAAGGAATGGAGGATACCCATTCCTCTGGGATGAGAGGGGAGAAAGGAAGGATACTAAGAGTCACTGTCTGCTGAGGTGAGGAGGGTGGAGGCATGAAAAAGCAGTAGTGCATCAGCCAGGGCTGGATAGAAAGCCTGAGTAGTTTTGAAGATCCAATTAGAGTTATAAATGTTCTTTGCAGAGCCAATAAGCATTTTCATGTGAATTTCTGCAACAAGATAAAAGAATGGGGTAACTATGCCTAGGGATTGACCTGTTGGCTCTGACCAAGTCATAGGTGTTGGGGATCAGACACTGATGCCCCAAAATACAGCATTTTGACATTCCAAACTGAAGAAGCCTCTAGGTGTCTCTGACATTCCTGCATCCCAAGTTCTCTTTCAAAGCCTTTATCTACCAAAGATCCAGACCCACCAGGAGAAAGAATTGTTTTTCCTTCCCCTCCCTGTAAGACCAGGAATGTGGCCACACCTGAACAGACCCTTTCACAGGATGACATACAGGTTAATCTCTGTTCCCCATCCATTTTCCTTGGTAATCTCAACCAAATTCCTTTTCCGCCCCCCTCCCATAACCTGTTTTGCTGGGATGGTAGTTAAGCTTCTGAGTCACTTGAGGGGTGGGTAAACATGTGATTCTACTTGTGTATATGTTAATAAAACTTGTATGCCTTTTCTCCAATTGATCGGCCTTTTGTGAGTTGATTTTTTCAGAGAAACTTCAGATGGCAAAGGGGAGGATTTCCTTTGGCCTCTGCATGGGAAACAGGGACTCCAGGGTGTTCATGAGAGTATTGCTGAAATTGGGTTCTTGAGGTCCCATCTGGCTGAGGAGCCTATGAAGCCAGGATGGGAAAGATGGAGTGGGGTGAAGTCAGGGAACCACCTATAATGAGGATAAAGGGCAGGATCTATAAGAATAAGGGAGTGGAGAAGTGAGTAAATAGAAAGCCTATAGTCCAAGATCTGGAAGCCTTGATCTTATAGGTGGAGTATTTCCAGGTAGTGATAACGTGCAAGGTGTGGTGCCTGTGTGTGGTTGGAGTGTAGTGGAGGAGTGTTACCAAGGTCATCCACCTTCTTGAAGCCACCCAGCAGAGGCAGGCCTGGGAGGAAGGCAGCAATTGTGGCAAGAAACGAAAAGCCCTGGAGGTCAAGAAATGAGTGGCAAGGTTAGGGGTGAGAGGGAAGAATGAGGCCCTGAGAAGTGAGGTGATGGGACAGGGTGTGGCCTGGGAGAAAAGTTTATTTGGGAAAGTGATGACTATCCTCTCTTTGTCCTGGGAGTCAAGGAAATTTGGCAAACAACCTCCCCTGGAGTGGGTTTATGAGGGGTGGGATTTTGAAGCAAAAGCCAGCTTTTCATTAGACAAGTAGGTAGAGAAAGTGTAAACAAAAAGTGATAATATAGGAGAATTACAACAGGTCAGGAGTTCAGAGGCTCATTGGAAGGAGTGAGTAGGCTTGGGGTATGTTTAAGGAGGGCTGGTTAGCAGGATGGAGACAGATGACTTTATATGAGTTCTGGGGGGTCAGGACTTTTACTAGAGTTTACTAGGAAACCAAATCCACTGCAGAAACAGGCATAGATTTATGTAACTGTGATGGAGGCCCATTAGAGATCTTGTGTTAACTGATTTACTAATTGTGTTACTGATTTATTACTAATTCATTAGCTGTGACATACACTTTCAGCAAGTGACTAAAACCTTATGACCCAGAGCAAGACAATTTTGTATCATGACCCAGGTAGCTGTGTGATATGTGTAATAAGTGGGCATGTGTGTCTAACTAAAGATTCACCGAGCAACACTTAACTTCTACTATATGCAACAGCCTCTGATGTTTACTATTCTGTTCTGTTCTAATTCATTTTCTAAGAAAATGCTGGTCATGAACCACTGTGTTGATTTTATGATCCATTAAAACATTACAGGTCAGGCATGGTGGCTATAATCCCAGCACTTTGGGAGGCTAAGGTGGGTAGATTACTTCAGCCCAGGAGTTTGAGACCAGCCTGGGCAACATGGTGAAACCCTGTTGCACAAAATACAAAAAAAAAAGTAGCCAGGCATGGTGTTGCACGCCTGTAGTTTCAGCTACTTGGGAGGCTGAGGCAGGAGGATCACCTGAGCCTGGGAGGTAGAGGCTGCAGTGCGCAGTGATCACACCACTGCACTCCATCCTGTGTGAAAGAGTGATACTCTGTCTCAAATCAAAACAAAATAAAACATTACAGCCTGCATTTGAATAAAGTGCTTTACACTATCTTGAGCATGTTTTGGTAATAGTTATGTTCTGCATAACAATATCCCATAAGATTATAATGGGGCTGAAAAATTCCCAAAGCATGACTCGCGTGTTTGTGGTGATGCTGGTATAAACCTACTGTGCTGCCAGTCATGTGAAAGTATAGCACATACAAATGTGTACAGTACATAATACTTCATAATGGTAATAATTATGTTACTGCTTTATGTATTTACTGTGTTTTTATGTTATCTTTAGAGTGAACTTTCTCTACCTTAAAAAGCAAATTGTAAAATGGCCCCAGGCAGGCCCTTTTGGAGGCACTGGAGAAGAAGGCGTTGTTATCATAGGAGATAACAGCTCCATGCAGACCTTTCAGTGGGACAAGATGTAGAGGTGGAAGACAGTGATATTGATGATCCTGACTCATGTGGGATCTAGCTAATGTGTGTGTTTGTGTGTTAGTTTATAGCAAAAAAGTTTAAAAAGTAAAAAAAAATTAAAAAGTTAAAAATCGAAAAAAGCTTATAGAATAAGGACATAAAGGGAAAAATATTTTTGTACAGCAGTAAAATGTGTTTGTGTTAAGCTAATGAGTCAAAAAGTTAAAACTCAAAAGTTTATGAAGTGAAAAAGTTACAGTAAGCTAGGGTTAATTTATTATTGAAGAAAGAACCTTTTTTTTTCTTTTTTTGAGATGGAATTTCGCTCTTGTCTCCCAGGCTAAAGTGCAATGGTGTGGTGGCTCATGCCTGTAATCCCAACACTTTGGGAGGCCAAGGCGGGTGTATCACCTGAGGCCAAGAGTTTGAGACCAGCCTGGCCAACATGGCAAAACCCCTGTGTCTACTAAAAATACAAAAATTAGCCAGGCGTGGTGGTGCATACCTATACCCAGCTACTTGGGAGGCTGAGGAAGGAGAATCACTTGAACCCAGGAGGTGGAGGTTGCTGTGAGCTGAGATCGTGCCACTGCACTTCAGCCTAGGAGACAGAGCGAGACTCTGCCTCAAAAAATAAAAATAAAAAAAATAATTTAGCATACCCTAAGTGTACAATGTTTATAAAGTCTACAGTAGTGTACGGTAATGTCCTAGGCCTTCACATTCACTATCCTAAAGGACAGTGACACAACTCCTGTCCTCAAGTGATCCGCCCACCTTGGCCTCCCAAAGTGTTGGGGTTACAGGCATGAGCCAGGCGTGGTTGTGCACACCTGTAATCCCAGCTACAGGCCAGGCCCCCTTTTTGTGCTTAGATACGCAAATACCACCATGCTACAGCTGCCTACAGTATTGAGTACGGTCACATGCTGTATGAGTATGTAGCCCAGGAGCAATAAGCCATATATCCTAGATGTGTAGAAGGCTGTACCATCTAGGTTTGTCTAAGTGCACTCTGATGTTTGCGCAATGACGGAATCACCTAATGACATACTTCTCAGAACACATTTCCCTCATTAAGTGATACATGACTGCACTAGGTGCTGCTTCCTAGGCATCTCTGGGAGGAAGAACATTAATTTTAATTTTCTGTATCTAGTTCATACTTGGGGCTTATTGTACCATCTGAGAGGAACCAGGAGGTGTTTAGTTAGGCCTTTCCCTGCTCACAACTTTCATAGGCTCCATTTTCCCTGCAGGATCATGGAAGGGCACCTCCTAAGCCTGGCCCAGGAGCCCATACTCACCCCTTTTACACTGCCCCTGCCTTTCCCCCATGGTTGATCGTTCTCTCCTCGGTTATGCCTCAGGTCCCTGTCCTGCTTGCACTGTGCATAGTATGCTTTATGGTAACTTTCTCCGTGTGTTGTCCTCTCTTAGCAGTCAGGGAGCTCCCCGAGGAAGACATTCTCACTCACTGTACCCCACTGCCTTGCATGGGGCCTGTGCAGAATGGGTGCTAGGTTGCTTTGCCTGAGTGAGTGTTGTGATCTCAGAAGTTCTGGCTTAGGCTCCTTGTCCCTGTGCTTTTGTCCAGAGAGGCTTTGTGAGGGACGCTGATTCTATTGGATAGCCTTTGAATGATTTTCATTCTCAATTGCATGGATCACTTTGGGGAACACAGACCAGCTGGCTGTGCTTGGCAGCAAGGTGTTGTGTGGTGGAAATGGCTGAATTCCACATATCCTCTGTTACAGACATTTAGGGGAGCACGTGCCATCCCTCTCACAGTTTTGAATACATAGGACCGGGTGCTCCTCACCCTTCCATTTCAGTGGGATAGTTTGTCTAGCAGCTGCTCTGTGCTGATGACATTATGAAATAGGGATTTTAAAGGACCTCTGTGCAAATGGAGCCCCTCAACCCCTGACGATGCGTTCTGCACAAATAGATTTAAGTAGGCTTTTTATGCATCAGAACTGCCTACAATCTGAAACACACCAACAAGACAGGTTCAAGGATGAATTAACAAAGGTTCAGCAAACTTAAATGATACTCAGAAGTCTTGTGGCTAAGTCAAATTATAAAATAAACTCATGTGTGTGGTGTAGAACTGTGTGTGTGTGTGTTGGTTTTGAGAGACTGATAGAAGAAGAAGTAGATGGAGTATTATTTTCTTACTCCTGATGTGTCTCCCTGGCTGGCTGATGACAAAGAACAAAGGAGAAGTTGTCAGGCACCGGCAAGGAGAAGGGAGGAGCGATATGGTTTAAGTGTGGAGGAAGAGAATTGAAGGGACATTTGTGCCACTTTACACACCCACAGAGCTGTTTGTGTAGGTGGGGGCTGGGCAGGGAGTGTCGCCAGAGACTTTGACTTCTCTGCCTCAGAACTTCACCCAGTGGGGTGTCTGTGTGCCTCAGATTAATGTCAGCCTGCTCAGGGAGAAGCAAATATGTGTCCTCTGAGGGATAAGGCACATATTTCACGTACCCTCTGTTCCGGATGGAGCTGAGCTCAAGGGACTGGGTGGAGAGGAGGTCCTCTTCTCTCAAACATGGCCCTTCTTTCTCACAGTCATACTTTTGCTAATCCTCTCTCTCTGGAATAGTTTTCTCATTCCTTTCTCCCTCACTTATCATTTCACTCCTTTTAAAGTCCACCTGGTCTTCAAAGATGAACCCAGAGCTTATCTTTTCTCTGCAGATTTCTTGGTCACCCAAATAGTGGTAATTTTTCCTCTGAACGCCCCTAGCACATACTGTCCATATCACTTCTGTGTCATGTATAACAGAATAGCAGATGGAGGAACTTCAGTGTTCTTGTGTCTCATATACACCCAATGTGTCAATTCTTACCATGTCTGCTACAGTGCCTAGGGGATTTTGTAGGGGGAAAGAAGTGAGTTGTCATGTGAATGAAATCATGGTGTACCTTGACTGAGGATGTCAGAGAATTTATTTTGCATCCCTGGGCACACAGCTATCTTAGTCTCTTGTGCCCCTATAACAAAGTACCTGAGACTGGGTAACTTATAAAGAGCAGAAATTTGTTTCTTGCAGTTCTGGAGACTGAATGTCCAAGATCAAGGTGCGGGTGGGTTTGGTGTCTCATACAGTCTGGTATCTGCTTCCAGGATGGCACCTTGTAGCTGCATCCTCCGTTGGTGGAAGTGATGGAAGGAAGGTCAATAAGGGCCTACCTAGTTCCCTCCAGCCCTTTTATAAGGTCACTAATCCCATTCATGAGAGCTCTGCCCTCATGACTTAATCTTATCTCCTAAAGGATCCACCTCTTAGTGCTATCACAATGGTGATGAAGTTTCAACATATGAATTTGGGGGCACATGTTCAGGCCATAGCAGCAGCCTTATATGGGAACTGACAATATCGTCTCTACTGGCGCTGTCCTCTATATAAAAATATAACAGGAGCCACATGTATAATTTTACCTTTTCTACTAGCCACATTAAAAAAGTAGAAAAACAGGTAAAATAATTTTAATGTATTTTATTTAACCTAGTATATCCCAAATGTCATTTTAATACATAATCAATGTACAAAAAAATTTTTTTTTTTTTTTTTTTTTTGAGATGGAGTCTCACTCTGTCGCTCAGGCTGGAGTGCAGTGGCACAATCTTGGCTCTCTGAAACCTCTGCCTCCCGGGTTCAAGCAATTCTCCGGCTTCAGTCTCCTGACTAGCTGGGATTACAGGAGTGTGCCACCACACCCAGCTAATTTTTTGTATTTTTAGTAGAGACAGGGTTTCACCATTTTGGCCAGGCTTGTCTTGAACTCCTGACCTCAAATGATCTGCCTGCCTCAGCCTCCCAAAGTGCTGGGATTATAGGCGTCAGCCACCACGCCCGACCCAATGTACAAAAATATTAATGAGATATGCTACTGTCCTTTATTTTATACTAAGTCTTTACTAACCGGTGTGTATTTTACGCTTACAGGACACTGCAGCTCAGACTAGCTGCACTTCAAGTGTTTAATACTTACATGGGGCTAGAAGCTGCCATGTTGGAGAGAATAGGCCCTGCATTCTTGATCCTTTAGTCTAACAGGAGCCTCATAGGGATCTTCTGATTATTCCAGGAAGAAGCAAGAAAGGTTACAGGGTTGTGTTTCATGTATTAGGAGGCAAATTAAAGCTTTAAGAGAATAGAAACATAGAATTTACCAATGAGGTGCACTTAACTTTTTTCTCCCTTAGTTTTCTTCTCATATTCACATTTACAACAGAAAGGAGAAACAGGAAAAATTTACAACAGAAAGGAGAAACTCACCAAGTACTTATGCAAATACAAGTGGCATGGGATGCATTCTTTTTCTTCTGTCCTGTGCACCCACCTTACCTTTTCCCAGGGTGAGTGGATGATAGCGTGGCATCTTTGCAGGAAGAGCTTGTAGAGAAGAAATGGTGATACCAGCCACGTCAGCCTCTGCTTCTGATAGCCTCTTGCTTTGTTCCTGAAGTTAAATAACCAAAATGTATGCTCATAAAGTGGTGATGAAAATTTACTTCTTGGTCAATAGGTGTCTCTGATGGCAGCAAATCCATGTTGCATTTGTCTTTTTCTCTTAATAAAGGACTTGATGGACTATGACAAGATTGGTCACCTATTTTAGAGTCATTGGAATTAAATTAAGACATGCCCACACTACCTAATTTCATAAGGGTGGTGCTGAAGGGAGAAGAGGATAGTACATACAGAAGGCAGAGGGTGGCCCAATATCGACATGTTAATACCCAGGACTAAAAACAAAGTCTCTACTGTTATAAAGGCCAGGAAGGATGTTCTCTTTCTACCCAGGCAAACATTGTCCAAATTTTATCCACAGGAAAATCAAGGCTCAGTTATTCATTATGTACAGCTGCAGAAACAACAGAAAATGTAGCTCCTTGGTTATCAGAGCAGCATTATCCAAATAAAATTATCAGGTTCAATGTAGCCTTGACTGAAATGCGTGGAGGTAACATGCTGATTTTGTTCTTCTCAAACAACGTATGAACCATAGTCGATTTATTTTTCCTAGTCCTGGTTCTGTTAGTGCCTGAGTGGCCTTGAGCAAAGCACTGTCTCTGTGGCTCAACTTCTGAATTTATGAAATGGGTCCAGGAACACCTTTCACACCTACATCCCAGCATTATGATGTGAAAAGCAGCCTAAAAATTAAGCGCTACGTTGCTATGAATTGTAAAGTGTGGAAACATGGAACAAAATACCTCTTAAGCTCCATTGTTTATTATGAAAAACATTTTCAGTAGTAGGAACAGCTGTGAATCAGGCAGACCAACTTAATTAGAGTCAAAGAATGTGCGCCTTCAGCTGCTTTTTATTGATAGTGTTTGCACATTTACTTCCTGAATAGCATAAATAGAGGTGGAGTAGGTTTATGCAGGGAAGAATAAGTACATTGGAACAACCTAGAAGTGGAATCTTCCTTCTGTAAACAATATTCTCAATACCAGATACAGGCCCCTCTGTTGTAGCACCAGGAGAGTAGGAGACCTCTTTTTAAACCTAGAAATATATGCATGTGGTTAATTATACCTTTACAAGGTAAAGAAAGCATCCATCAAGGAAATATTTGGAGCAATATTGGCCCAGCAAATTCAGCTTTTAAATATAATTCATATTGGAACAACTGGCATCTCCTTCAGGAAGAAAAATAAGGTGGTCAAAATGTTGATTCTCTAACCTACCATCTTGGATAGGGCTGGATGTTAAGTCACTGGTTCTTACAGGTGATGTGGGCAGCACATAGACTGGATGTTTTCGAGTCAAGCGCATAAAAGGCTGCAGGTTTTCTCCAGGCCACCGGGAGCACTGCGGTAGGACAGCACCTCTCCTGAAATAAAGCTCATTTAGGCTCACCTCAGCTCCCCCATGGGTTGGGGTATGTGTGTGTCTGCTCTTGCTAAGTGCCAGATTTATAATTTTGTTCTCTTATGCTAGTCCTGCAGCCTCTTCTTTCCATCCCCACCCCATGCCAGCCAAGCAGAACTGGGGGGATGGGGAGAGGACTCTAAACAGACAGCTCCTTAGCCTCTCAGAGGCCCCTGGGAAGAGCCACAGTATAGGCAAGGGTCAAGGGAATAATAGCTTTTCCTTCTTCCTGAGAAACCTTCTAGAATTCCACTAAAGAACTGGGGGACGCACCAGGCGCGGTGGCTCACGCCTGTAGTCTCAGCACTTTGGGAGGCCAAGGCAGACGGATCACGAGGTCAGGCGATCCAGACCATCCTGGCTAACACGGTGAAACCCCGTCTCTACTAAAAATACAAAAAATTAGCCTGGCGTGGTGGCGGGCGCCTGTAGTCCCAGCTACTCAGGAGGCTGAGGCAGGAGAATGGCGCGAACCCGGGAGGCGGAGCCTGCAGTGAGCCGAGATGGCGCCACTGCACTCCAGCCTGGGCAACAGAGCGAGACTCCATCTCCAGAAAAAAAAAAAAAGAACTAGGGGACGCCATGTGGATTGAATAGAGAAGCCTTCCTGACTTCAGGTTGTTAGGGATACACGTTTTTTGAGGGCGGAGACTGTCTCATTGTTCATAATTTTTTTTTTTCCTGTCCAGCAGGTTCTCGGCAAAGGTGTGGTGGTTAAAATGACTTCCAGCTTGGGCCCCAGACATTTCTTTGGAAGAGTCTTGCTTTAAAACCTAAATTTAAGCTAAGCCCCATAGAAAGAGCAAACGAAACTTCAAAGAACTCAAAATAGAGCATGTAATTTCATGTGTTGTGAAGGCTTACAAAGGAGGGTGGCTTTAGTCAGGTGTCAACACCTTCTCAGGGTTAGAAGGAATAACCTAGTCCAGCTGCCATTGCAGATGTGGGGGTGCAGGTTGTGACAGGTGGCCCCTCAGGTGGGTAGGGCTGTCTTAGTGCTAGCTGGTCTCCACCTATCTGTTCTGCTTCCCGCTTCAGAGTACTGTGTTCATTCCTCCTTTATGGGGTGTTCCCCCATCATGTTTTTAAGTGTCAGAATGTTGGGCAGAGGGTTCTTTTCTGCACCATCCTATAAAGCAATCACTAAATATATCGGGCTATGAAGCACTTTTCCTTTTAAAAAAAATTTTTTTTTTCTTTAGAAACGGGGTCTTTATGTAACAAACCTGCACGTTGTACACATGTACCCTAGAACTTAAAGTGCAATAAAAAAAAAAGAGAAAAAAACAGAGTTTTGCTCTGTCACCAAGGCTGGAGTGCAGTGGTTCAATCATTGATCACTGCAGCTTTGACCTCCTGGGCTCAAGCAGTCCTCCCACCTCAGGCTCCAAAAGCACTGGGATTACAGGTGGCCTCATTTCTGTCTCTCTCTCTCTCTTTCTCTTTTTTTTTTTTTTTGTTGTTGTTGAGACGGGGTCTCACTCTGTCACCCAGGCTGGAGTGCAGTGGCATGATCATGACTCATTGCAGACCTGACCTGGGCTCAAGACATCCTCCTGCCTCAGCCTTGTGAGTAGCTGGGACTGCAGGTGTATGCCACCATGCCTGGCTATGCTTTTAATTTTTTTGAAGCAACAGAGTCTTCCTGTGTGCCCAGTCTGGTCTCCAGCTCCTAAGCAATCCTTCTGACTTGGCCTCCCAAAGTGCTGGGATTACAGGTGTGAGCTATGGTGTCCAGCCTTCTTTTTTCAAAATCATTTTCATACCTGCTTTCCCTATAACACCTCGAGGTAGGGTGCGAATGGGCAAAGAGGCAAGAGATCTGAGCCTATTTCCAGAGCCCAGGCCAGAACCCAGTTCTCTGGATGACCATGCTTCTTGGGTAAGTATCTTTTTGTGGAATATTTGGAGCCCTTTTGACACATAAAGATTTACTAAAGAACATATTCACATGGCAAAATATTATCTATAAATAGCTTCAAAATGTCTGTGCTTTAGTTTTAGGTCCTGATTTGCTGTGATGTAGTGAGGATAGAATTTTTCTTTTGCTGTATTTTAATTGCAATAGCGAGTAAACAAACCTTTTTCCCCCCTTGGTTATACTGTTCCTTGGTTTCCTTGGAGTTTTCCTTGGTTACATTGAAAACCACCCAGTATTTGCATTTGCATGGGTTAGTTCTTAAAGTCCTAAGTGGGTCCTAGTGTTTGGAGGTTTTGTAGAAATCATATCTTTGTGTAGTACGGGTCACACGTGGGGAGTTGAATGTCCATGTAGTAATTGGAGAAGTGGCCAGAGCTGGGTGTCAGAGCTGCTGTTTGGACTTGGACAGATCCTGAGTGTGTCATCCTTGGCCAGGCACTCGTTCTGTACAGACCCCAGGTGTGGCTCTAGGGAGAGAGCAGGTGTGCACTGCCGGGTCTGTCCTGTTCTCTGTAGCTTTTGGATGGGAGGAAGGGTGACCTTTTCCAATTGTATTTTATATATTTGACATATTTCAAGTACATTTTAACTTCGAGTCTTTTATTTTTTTCCACAGCTTTAGTAGGAAGATTGTCAATGACTTCCTCAGCACATCCACTTTTTCTGGTTTTAATTTTTGTAAAAACTTGATCCTTGATGTTTAGATTCACCTTTTTCTCCCCTTAAAAATCCAGACAAGGGCCAATTAATGAGAGTTGCTATGGTAACTTTGGTGAAATTCAGAATGTTCCTAATGCAAAGAGCAATATGCTTGAACAGTAGATTTCATTTAAAATGTAGAAGAATTTGCTTTGGTATAAAGGTGTTCAGCTGAACCTTCATGAAGAAAGTTGCCAAGGACTAAAAGTACAAAAGGTTATAGTTTGAAAAGCTTATCATGGGAATTTTTAGCCATCTTTTAAATATATAAATCTCATTTGGTTGCAGCATGTTTGCCCTATACATAAATATTAGCTTAGATTTTGTTTGGGTCTCCAAAACATGGATTTAAAATTCTGCCCAGTTTTATGTCCCCTCATCAAATGATTTTACCATGTATTAGATTATAATGTTAGTGATGTTTCTGGCTTATATTAATATACTGCTTTATGTTGAAATAAACTCATTTTCATCCTCAACACATAAATTTCATCAATTTCAGACCTTAAGCACAATTATCAACCTGTTAGATGCTTCTATTTGACTTTGCTTATATAGCGCTGAAGGCCTGTCAGATGACTAGGGGGAAGTTTTTCCTAGACAAATTAAAGTTATTTTGTCAATTCAGTGATTTTTTTTTTTTATAAAAGGATTTCTTTAATAAAATGAATGTTAGCACCCCCTTAAAAGTGACAACACCCATGTAAAAGAAGCTGATTGTATATCTAAATATAAAAAAGATAGCTGAATTTAAACTTCTTCAGAGTTTTGTTTTGTTTTGTTTGCCACTGTAGCTACCATTACAAGCTCAGTTATAAGTAAAAAGTGAGCTGTTTCTCATTTATTTTCCTTTTTATATCTGTCCTAGGCACATTTTCTTACCTATGAGGTTACTAATCATTTAACCTGAGGACTATCTAGAATATACAATGTTTAACTTTTTAGTCACCTGCATTTATCATAACTGAGCATTTGATCCATGCCAAACACTGTTTTAAGCACAATAGTGTTTTTTTAATGTAATATATAATAGTGATATTTTTACACACTTTGATTGCTGTGTATGTGTTTATTGATATTTCTTTCTTTCTTTCTTTCTTTCTTTTTTTTGAGATGGAGTCTTGCTCTGTCGCCCAGGCTGGAGTGCAGTGGCGCAATCTCGGCTTGCTGCAACCTCTGCCTCCCAGGTTCAAGCAGTTTTCCTGCCTCAGCCTCCTGAGTAGCTGGGATTACAAGTGCCCACCACCAGGCCCAGATAATTTTTGGATTTTTAGTTGAGACGGGGTTTCATCATGTTGGCCAGGCTGGTCTCAAACTCCTTACCTTGTGATCCGCCCACCTTGGCTTCCCAAAGTGCTGGGATTATAGGCGTGAGCCACCGCGCCTACTGGTACTTCATATTGTCAGTTTGAATGGGGAGATGTGGATGTGGATCTTACACTTAAGATCACTGTAAGAAAAAAGTTTATCTTTTTAGTATTATTTATTAATTGAAGTTGGCTTTTATTTGTATATTGGTATGCAAATTCAAGTCTGAAGATGTTGCAAAGTGGATATTAGAGTCTAGCCATTCTAACCCTTCATCGTAAGGCAGCTTCCCTCCTCCACTTCACCAGTCCTCCAGGCAGATCTGCATGCAGCGGTGCTCAGGCACATGTATGCGCTTTTTTGTGTGCAGCGGGGTTAGAGAATGGGGGGCAGGGTCTCTTCCTACATGGGGTAGGGGTACATTGGCCAGACACTGCATCTGTCTGTTCTCCACTCTGTCCTGATACAGCTCACCTCCAGAACACAGAGCCCAAAGCTGTCCTGAAGCAGGGGGTTAGAAAACATGTTTGAATACTCAGACACATGGAATATGTCCAGTCCTTTTCAAAATTCAAAATGGTAGAACCATATTGGGAAGCCATGACTGGGGACAGGGAAGAGGCTTTATCAGGCCCTAGCCGGAAAGGAGTTTAGGACTGATTGGAGTTTTAGGACATGGGAGCCTGTCCTCACATCTGCGGATCACCCCTTGCCATTCATGTGACCATGAATGATCACTGAGCCTCTCATCCTTGGTTTTCTTGGGGAATAATACCAAGCCATAGGACTGCTGTGAGCACTGGATGTAATAATGGATATAAAAACTGTTTTAGCA
Organism: Symphalangus syndactylus; assembly: GCF_028878055.3. Classification (NCBI taxonomy): domain Eukaryota; kingdom Metazoa; phylum Chordata; class Mammalia; order Primates; family Hylobatidae; genus Symphalangus; species Symphalangus syndactylus. The sequence continues at coordinate 63,972,233 of NC_072433.2, forward strand.
GTGAGCACAGTTTTCTTGGGACTTGGTAACTGACAGTTGTCAGTCCCTAATCCTTGTTTAAATTATTATAAATGTGAGGTGAAGGGAAGGAGAAATTGTTGTTAGTGAGAAATTAGCTTACTCTTTGGCATCAAAGTGTGACATTTGTCTGTGGTATCTGTTAATCAAGTTCTATTAATCAAGCTAAGGTCAGATCCTTCTCTTATAGATTAAATATTCTTTTTTAAAAAAATTATTGGTTGTTTTTTTCTTGGTTTTTTTTTTTTTTTTTTTTTTTTTGAGACGGAGTCTCGCCCTGTCGCCCAGACTGGAGTTCAGTGGTGCAATCTCGGCTCACTGCAAGCTCCGCCTCCCAGGTTCACGCCATTCTCCTGCCTCAGCCTCTCTGAGTAGCTGGGACTACAGGCGCCCGCCACCATGCCCTGCTAATTTTTTATATTTTTAGTAGAGATGGGGTTTCACCGTGGTCTCGATCTCCTGACCTCGTGATTCGCCCGCCTCGGCCTCCCAAAGTGCTGGGATTACAAGCGTGAGCCACCGCGCCCGGCCCATTCTTGGTTTTCAGTTTATAATGAATGCCTATCTTTTAAGATTGAGCAGTGTAGGATAAAATATCAAGTTCCCTGTGAAAGGTTCTGTGCTTCTGAATAACAATAAATTACAAGGTCAACTTTCTAGAATAAAATTCTTCTGATCTAAAAACATATCCATTTGCGGAAAGGTCAGAGAAACTGAGATTCAATAATTCATCTTTTGAGGATTCATCTTTTTTATACAAGTCATTTCTTTGAACAGTTTGATCAGGTTTTGCTTCAGTAAGGGAGGTATGAAGATACAAGGTACATGTTGCCTCAAGGAGAGAGGTTGTAGGTTTGCCCTTTCCCTGTAATGGCCGGACTAATCCACCAGCTTATATTAGTAAGATTAGCCATCTGTTAGCTTCTAAAACAGAGGCAAAAGTTTCTGCTTTCAGATTCTCTTGGTGTGTGGGCTTGGGAAGGACATATGGGAGCTAATAAATACCATACCTTGAAAGGCCAAGCACCTGGCTAAGTTGTCCTATCCACTGTTAAGTCCAGCCCCCACAGCAGTCCTATGATGTAGGTGTTGTTCCTCCCTTCAGGTAGGAGGTTCAGTAATCATTCAGGGTCACACGACTGGAAAAGGGTGACCCCAGATGTGAAGCCAGGCTCCCAGCTCCTTGTTCTTCCACTGTGTTCTAAACTCCTTCCCAGCTTGCGCCTGATACAGCCTTGTCCTCTCTCCCTCCGTGCCTCGCGGTGGTAGGGTTCCATGGAACGCACGGGTGAACAGTTTGACCTATGGATGAGCCGATCTGGAGAGCCTGCCTGGTGGGAGCAGGTTGGTCCCTGCAGTCCAGAGACTGCACACAGTCCTTCCAGTGAGTGTCTCTGGAGGCTGCATTTCCTGATTAAAACTCTATAGTTTTGTCTACTAGAGCTGACACCTTTGTTTTCTGTCACTTCTCAGGCCAAGAAGTAACTTTTTTTAGGAAAACATCTTTTTCCAGTAAAGATGTCCTTTCATCTTGCCACCCCACCCCCATCCCTGACCTCTTCTACATACAGTCTTTTTTGTTTTTGTTGTTTGTTTGTTTGTTTTTTAGATGGAGTCTCGCTCTGTCGCCCAGGCTGGAGTGCAGTGGCACAATCTCGGCTCATTGCAACCTCCACCTCCCAGGTTCAAGCGATTCTCGTGCCTCGGCCTCCCAAGTAGCTGGGGTTACAGGTGCACACCTCCATGCCAGGCTAACTCTTTTGGCTTTTTTTAGTAGAGATGGGGTTTCACCATTGTTGGCCAGTCTGGTCTCCAACACCTGACCTCACGTGATCCGTCTGCCTTGGCCTCCCAAAATGCTGGGATTACAGGCACGAGTCACCATGTCCAGCCCACATATACCTTAAAAATAATAGTTTATCTTGATAAAATCTGAATTAAGCTGTTGTTTTTATGAGGATTGTTTCTGACTCCTGTTTCTCATTTCCCTTTTCACCTCCCCTGTCAGACACATGCACTCCACGTCCACACCACACATATGCACACTACAGACTTCAGCACTCACATTCACTTTACTTTGTTAATCTGGCTGCAAGGAAATTTCTTAGCCCTTGACACAGTGTGTGAAGAGAGTTCTGTTGGCAGCTCACCATGGTATTTCAAATGTGTGCCTCAAATTGAGAGTGCCGGTTGGAAATAACAATTCACTCTAAGCAGTGCTTTTCATTGAAATGTAAATTGCCTTATACCCGTTTTCATTCTTGCGGACTTCCCAGGAGGAAGACAGGTTTTATGTTACAAGCATTGAAGAGAAAATCTTTCTCCTGGTATCTCTTTTTTTAGTGTGCAACAAGATTGAGGATGATTCATTTAAGCGACCCTGGTCTACTCTAGGAGCTTGCATATCTAACAATATGCAGTATTCTCAGGAATTTTACCAGTGTGGGATTGCTGGTACTTTGAGGGGAGAAGGATAACTTTGTATCTGGATTTAATTTCTGAGTTCATAAACTGCCATCACCCCGGAATGCCCATTTTTATTTGTTTCCTTATCCACTTATGAAATACCTTAAGGCATTTATCAAATAGTGACTTAAATCTAAAAATAAAATTAATGTCCTTTGTTTGGAATGCTTTTAGAGACCATTAGGATTTAGGAGCAGTGCAGTGGATGTGGAGAGAATGAAAGATTCAACAATAACTACATAAAACCCTAAGGTCCCACTCAAGTGGGGCGGCCTGGCCAAAATGTAGCTTAAAACATAATAGTGGCTATGAGAAGAAAGCTATTTTGTTGTCATTGTTATAACAGCCAGCAAGGAACTACATAGGTTATAGGGCCTTTTAAAATTTTTCAGCTGGATACTACTTTATTTCTATTGTGACTTGCAAACACTAAAAGACCATTACGTTAAAAAAAATATATACTATGGAATCTGTGTGGCAGAATGTATTTAAACTGAACAGATTAAGGCTGTAGGACCAAAGGGCTGAACAACCTTGAGCATTTTTCTTTAAATATTCAAGTTTAAAAGCATATTCCTTGGCACCCCTAAAAGGAAAGCCCAGTAAAATGAATATGACATTTAGAATATGTAGCACTGGAGATTTTCATCTTTTTTTTTTTTTTTTTTTTTGAGTCCTTGGGTTTATCAGCTGGAAACTTTCATGGCATTATTGCATCTTTACATAGTAGTAAATGTGTTATAATTGACATGTGCTTTAAAATGCTCTCACTTCCTCTACTTCCTGGAAGATTGTTTCTGTCTTGCATGTTGTCGTTACTGTGTTTTATAACGTGTTTGTATAAACATGATGAAACTATTCATGTTCTTGTTGATGCTTCTCTGAATGATTAGCACTGGCTCTCTGGGTGTGTTTTGTTTGCTAAACCTTGAAAAAGTCTTAGTAGATGGAATACAGTGGAAAGATTAGGAAGATGCCTTTTTTCCTCATACTTCCTTTAATTAAATAAGGTGAAACAATACTGATTTAATAGAAGTTTCTGTGAGTTGTGCTAAATAGAATCAGTAACAGTGTTACAGTTTTATAGGGCTTTTTATCTGTTGGAGAGGTATGCAGGATTTCTTTTTTTTTTTTTTTTTTTTTTTTTTTTTTTTTTTTTTTTTTTTGAGACGGAGTCTCGCTCTGTCGCCCAGGCTGGAGTGCAGTGGCGCAGTCTCGGCTCACTGCAAGCTCCGCCTCCCGGGTTCACGCCATTCTCCTGCCTCAGCCCCTCCGAGTAGCTGGGACCACAGGCGCCCGCCACCATGGCCGGGTAATTTTTTATTTTTTTTATTTTTAGTAGAGACGGGGTCTCACCGTGGTCTCGATCTCCTGACCTCGTGATCCACCCGCCTCGGCCTCCCAAAGTGCTGGGATTACAAGCGTGAGCCACCGTGCCCGGCCTCAGGATTTCTTTTTTATTATTATTTTTTATTTTTTGTAGAGATAAGATCTCACTATGTTGCCCAGGCTGGTCTCAAACTCCTGGGCTCAAGTGATCCTCCCACCTCAGCCTCCCAAAGTGCTGGGATCACAGGCGTGAGCCACCACACCTGGCCGGTATGCAGGATTTCTTGATGTTTCTCGTATTCCCGTAACTTTTCTCTTTTCCTGACATGTGCTTTAGCCTCTGATAGCCATCAGCAAATACCTGGCTCCTGTTGGTTGTTCAGTCCTCTTTTTCTCTTCTCTCACATACCTACCACCCTCCGGGCAAAGCAAGTACCCTGTGGTTCTCTGCCTAATTTATATGTCTCCGAACATGCTGTTCCCCTCACCTTAAATGCCCTGCATAACTCACAAGTCCCTTAGGACCTTTGAGTTGTACCTCCATCTCCAGAAGTTCTCCCTGGCATTTGTTCTGTACCTCCCATGGCTCCACATGCCCAGAGTTACTGATTTGTCTCCTCTCAATGCTCCTGGAACACCCAGTCCACTTTTCTTACTGTGTCCTGCACTGGGCAGTCATCGTTGGTTTGCTCACCTGCCATCTCCCATGTCACAGAAAGGCTGCAGTGAGACACAGCCCTGTTCATTACCTTAGTAATAACCTCATAAGCAGGTCATCAGTAAAGGTTGATCAACTGTATGAATCTGCTGAGGTTGTGAAAAGGGATTTGGGGAAGTTTGAGATGCATTTGGCCCCAGTAGTTCTTACCTGGGGTGGGGAAATCAGGCATGTACCTGAGGAAGGTTGCTGTGCTGCTAAGCAGAGGAGCTGTGAAGTGAAACAGAGCACAGCATGCACCTGTGGACTGCTTTCAGGCCATGTTCTCTGGAGTGTGAGGTGCCAGATGGCTCAGGCCTCCTGTCCCTGGAAGGCGGAGTGGGAGCAAGCATCTTGCTGGTAGCTGTCAGAGGCTAAAGGAAAAGGTAGCACTGGGATATTGCCTTAAGATGAATAGGATTTCCATAAGCTGGGGTGAAGGAACAAGGAGGGGCACAAGGAAAAGATTAGCATTGAGAAGGAGCAAGGTATTTGGGCAAAAGGTTGGAGCAGAGATTTCCTGTTCTGGAATTAGCAGTGGGAGGGAAGGAAGAAAGGAATCCCAGAAGCCAGTTACGGAGAGCCTTGATTGCTAGGCTAAAGATATTTGGGTGTTATCATGACATACAGAAGAGTGTGTGAAGGTTTTGTAACTTTGAAGAAATGGGAGCAAACAGTCTAGTGATGAGGGCAGAGAAGGAGACTTTTGCAGTAGTCTAGGCAGGGAGCATCCCAACCCAAGACACAGTCTGCTCTTCACTCATTCTACAAAGTGAGTCCTATGTGCCAGGCCGTGGAGAGTCTATGATGAGTAGTGTCCCTTGAGGAGAAAGGGGCATGAAAATAAAATCACCTTAGTTGTCACGTTTCTGGTGAGAAGATTCCAACCTGAAGGAAAAGCCATAGGAGGTGATAGGGTGCTGGTTAACTGATATGAGTACCAGCATAGTCACAGGATGTGCAGATCATGGATTGCAGATCTGGCCTTTGTTCACAGTGAAGCAAACAATGCTGCCTGTGCTGCTTTAGTCACTTAACCGGACATCTCCCTGATGCTGTCAACTTCAGTCCCTTTTAACTGGTCTCCTGCTGCTTCCCTTGTCCCCACTTGCTCTGTTTTCAACATGGCACCCAGGGTGATCCATTTAAATCTTAAGTCAGATCGCGTCACTCCTCTTCCCCGCACTCACAATGGCTCCCGTTGCACCCAGAGTAAAAGCCAAAGTCCTCATGAAGATCCACAGTGCCCCGCCTGCCCCTCACCACCCCTCTGGCCTCATCTCCTGCTCAGCCCAGCCACTCTGAGCACACTGGCCTCCTTGCTGTTCCTCTCACCCCTGTAAAGCTCCCCGAGGCCTCTCCTTCCATGTGTGTCTCCATGTCTGATTTCTCACCTCTTTGAAGTCTGCTGAAGTGTCACTGACTACACTATTTACAACTGTAACCTGTCCCCCAGCCCTAACCCTGGCCCTTCTGACCCCTCTGACCCTTTCCTACCTTTTGTTGTCATGACTGATTACCTTCTGCCATGATGTGTCATTTACTGTTGTTTCTTGTCAGATCCTCCACACTGCTCCCCCCACCCCATAGGTGGCTCTTTTTTTGGAATTAATTAATTTAGTGATTTTTTTTCTTTTTATTTGGTAGGCTCTTTAAGGCAGGAATCAGCTTCTGTTTTGTTTAACTATGTGTCTCAAATGTCTAGAACAGTGCCTGGTACAAAGAAGAAGCTCAGTCAATATTTGTCGAATGATTTGTAATTTATTTGCTCTTACTAGTACGGCCTAGTTAACTTTTCCCCACTACCAAGTGGATTTTGTTTATGAGAAAGAAAGGTTGATCCTGTCACAGCCTAAATTCCAAATATAGTTGTCCCTTGGTATCTTCGGAGAATTGGCTCCAGGAGCCCCCACAGATGCTCCAGTCCATGCTATAACATGATGTAGTATTTGCATATAACCTATGCACATCTTCCTATATATGCTAGATCATCTCTAGATTATTTATAATACCTAATGTAATGTAAATGTTATGTAAATAGTTGTTCTACTGTGTTGTTCTTTAAATTTGTATTTTTTATTGTTGTCTTGTTAGTTTTGATCTGCAGTTGGTTGAATCCACAGATGCAGAACCCACAGATACAAAGGGCCAGCTGTATATTTTACCTGTTATTTGTTTTCTACAAATGACGTATTTTCTCTTTGAAATTCTTAGAGCAAAGTTCTATAAAATGGGCACAATAATTAGAAAAGAAAATTTGAAAGTGACTTTTCAAATAAAAGAAATGTGGCAAAAGGGTTCAGTCACATATTAGAAAGGATTTGTAATCTGCAAGGCTACAGTGGAGGATAAAAATGTTGTAACCAGAGGATAAGGTCCTCTGGTTCTCTGGCTTGCATGGTCTGGGCGCATTCCACTTATTCCTAACAACAGTGACAAGTTCTCCATCATTACTATCTTGGGGGAATTTCAGATACCCCCGCAATTGTACATGCCCTTAGCATTCTGTTGCCTCTTAATTCAAGAACTAAACACACACAGCACAAAATGCTAAATAACAAACACATGATAGAATACAAAATGGAAAAGAATAATTCCTAAAAGGACCACACCACAGAAGGTTTTTAGTTTTTTGTTGTTGTTTATTTATTTATTTTTTTGGTCTTGTCACCTAGACTGTTTTTCTCCCGTGCACACATGCATCATCGACATACACGTATACACTCAACCCTCCTTGTCCCTACCTCCTCCCCATTAAAGAAAGCTGTTGAAGAAGATCCAGGAAATCAGAACAGAGAACGTGGACATGTGCAAACCTTTGGATAACTTTTAATTAGCTAGCCTGCCACCTTATAAGTAACTTTCAAAAGTGAATTGGGACCTTTCTAAATTCCCAGCTGGAAAGTTTCCATTTAGACTGTGAGGGTGTTTTCTTTTCATTACATAACCCATTTGTCAGTGGAGGCAGTATCTCCCTGCAGGAGGTAAACATTGGTTCTTGGAAGGCAAAAACAACAACAACAACAACAACAACAACAACAAAACCCTATTTAAATGTATAAAGCACAGATATACATACATATATATAAAAGATATACAATATATCTATGTTATAAAAATATCCTCAGGGTAAGTACAGTAATGAAAATGGTTGAGAAGCACTGGTTGAACCCACACTCAGAGGCACCAGCCTAGAGCACAAGTGGTCTGCTCTACATGTTCATGCTTTTACGTGGTGTTTGATAGTTTAACAGTGAGCTGTGTCCAAGGGCATGAGCCTGTTAGGTAGGACATGGGCTTATCATGATCAGTTTGGTCTATTAGGCACTTTTTGGTTAGAGGGACAGAATTGCTCAGGTGACTCAGTTCCTGGAGGGCAGAGGGAAGGCCTTGCTGGGCTGCCAGGGACCAGCTGGCAGGAGTAGAGTTTGGGAAGGAGAAGGGTGTTTGAAATGGGTATAATAATCATCCCTCTCCTCATAGAACCATTGTGGGGTAACGTGTTAATTCGTTCTTGAGTCACTATAAAGAAATACCTGAGGCTGAGTAATTTATAAAGAAAAGAGGTTTAATGGCCTCATGGTTCTGCAGGCAATGCAGGAAGCATGGTGCTTGCATCTGCTTCTGGAGAGGGCCTCAGGGAACTTACAGTCATGGCGGAAGGTGAAGAGGTAGCTTGTGTACCACATGGCGGGAGAGGGAGAGAGAAGGGGGAGGTCCCAGACTCAAACAACCAGATCTTGCATGAACTACCTGGGTGAGAACTCACTTATAGCCAAGGGGATGGCACAAGGCCATTCTTGAGGTATCTGCCTCCATCATCCAATCACCTCCCACCAGGCCCCACCTCCAACACCGAGAATCACATTTCAACATGAGATTTGGAGAGGACAAACATCCAAACCGTATCAGGTAGTGTTGAGGTTGTTGAGGTAAGTGTGTACAAAGCTCTTAGCACAGAGTGAAGCTCAGTGAACAAATGGCTCTTCTTACGAAGAGCAGCCCTCAGTGGAGGCATGGCACGTCCTTCAAGAGAACCAAACTTGGAAACCTTGAATTAGGAAGTGATTACTCACTTTACAGAGAATGACTACGGTAATGATATATTTGCTTTCTGTTACCTAAACTTAGCAGCTTACATATTTATCATCTAATGGTTTCTTTAGCTCAGAAATGTGGGCACAGCTTTATGGGTCCTCTACTTAGGGTCCCTCAAGGCTGCCTTAAAGTGTTGACTGGGACTGGGTTCTCATCTGTAGGCTCAGCTAGAAAGGCATCTGGTTCCTTGCTCATGTGGCAGTCAGCAACACTGTATTTCCTGGGGTTGAAGGATTCATAGGAGCTTGCACTTGAAAGCCAGCAAGAAAGGAGAGTGAGAAAGACAAAGCACAAGTCTGCCAGTAGGACAGAGTCTCATATGATGCAAGGTAATCACAAGAATACAGTCTTTTTCCCTTGCCATCTACTGTTGGGTAGAGGCAAATCACAGGTTCTGTCTGTACTCAGGGAGAGGGGCCTACATGAAGGTGTGAACATTGTGGGGGGATCATGCGGAGGGAGTCTGTTTGCTACAAATGGTATTCATATTCACATGTGTTTCAAACAGTAGAAGCAAATGTACCAAATATCTATCTTTCTTTCTTTCTTTCTTTCTTTCTTTCTTTCTTTCTTTCTTTCTTTCTTTCATTCATTCTTTCATTCATTCATTCATTTATTTATTTTTTGAGATAGAGTCTTGCTGTGTTGCCCAGGCTGCAGTGCAGTGGCATGATCTCAGCTCATTGCAACCTCTGCCTCCTGGGTTCAAGCAATTCTCCTGCCTCTGCCTCCTGAGTAGCTGGGATTACAGGCACATGCCATCACGCTCAGCTAATTTTTGTGTTTTTAGTAGAGACAGGGTTTCACTATGTTGGTCAGGCTGGTCTTGAACTCCTGACCTCATAATCTGCCCATCTCAGCCTCCCAAGGTGCTGGGATTACAGGCATGAGCCACTGCGCCCAGCCCAAATCTTTCTTTTAGCAAAACATTTGGTTGATAAAAATATTGGCTTATATTTTAATAATACTGATTGGAAAGCAAGATAAAGCCACTTTGTGCTGCCTGATATTAACTGTTAACAGCCACTAATGCTGCCTTCTGCGGTTTGGAGTTTATTGAGGACACAGCTCTCTTCTTTGAAAACGTGGCTGTCTGACGTCTTCCAACCAAGGGAGCTTTTCAGGACCTGAAAACTTCTTGCTTTGTAAGGAATAATTGAAATATCCCTGCAAAGGTGATTTTCTAAAATGTGAAACTTCCTTTTATTATTTGTGCAATGTTTATAGTAAGTACTCATTTCAGTGAAGATAACCATTGCTTTGTTTCACTCAGATTCATTGTCAAGCTTTAAACTTTCATTTGTTTTCTAAATTGAAAAAAGCCATTTTTGGATTGTTCTTACACTGGCATTCTTAAATGGGAAGTTTGGCACTTTGTATTCTCTACTGGGCTCCCCCTCCTTACACTAGCTCGGAGTTATGCTCAGTCAGCTCTCCTCTGTATGGGAGGATGTTGAGGAACAATGCTGAGAATTATATGGGTATTGCAAACTCCAAAGTGAGAGTGCTGTTGGAGATTAGGATACCAAAATGCAAAACAATTTAATGATTTGGAGGTACATTTGTAAGACGACAAGGAAGGATGATTGACCACACCCTTAACCAAGGGTTAAGAGGTCCTGAAGAATGTTTGGAACCTTTTTTTCTGCTGTACACAGGTGTACTGGCCACCACCCATGGCCCTTGAAGTGGGAAGAGGTTGGTGTTTTGGTGATTAGACTTTGAAATATTTTATGATTCCATGTACTCAGCATATCCTAAGTTTCCGGCTCACTGACCAAACTTAGCAAGGCATTGTTAAGTTATGGGCTTCTTACAGTTTGGAACCCCCGGATAAGGAAAAAACAAACATTCCAACTGTCTCATAATAGTAAGAGCAAAGAGCCTGTGCAGTCCCCACCATGGACATTGTGATTGTGCATGACATACATATTCAAATTTAGAACGGAGACATGCTTCAGCATTCTCTTGGGCCAATTGTTTTTCAGAATGCAGGGTTGAATAAACAAGTATCTACATATTTCCACTCTTCTCAATGCCACATGTTTGCATAATGTTGGACTTTTCAATGTTTTTGTAGCTCTTCTTCATTGAATGCATCCAAATTGTGGGAATGCGGCAGATGGTGTATATCCATTTGACAGATGAGGAAACTGAGGCTCAATAACTTGACTTGCCTGAGGTCATGTCACACTTCTGTAGCAGAAACAGAAATAGAGCCAAGCCCTCCTCATTCCAAACCTCAGGCAGGAGCTGTGGTGAAGAGCAGGGAGTCGGTTTGCATCTTGGCTCTTTCATATGCCAGCATTGTGACCTTGGGCTGTTACTGAACTTCAAAGCCTCAGTTTTCTCACGTGTGAAATAGGGAGACTCCTTTCTCTTAGGGTTTTTAGGGTTAAATGAAAATTTACAACCGTCCCTAAACCTTGCAAGCACTCAGTAAATGGCAGCTACTGATGTGGTTTATGTTGGGTTTGGCATACTGCTATTTGCACAACTGGGTGTTAGTTGAGCTCACCTGGTGTATCTCCTTAAGGCCCATTGGATCTGAGTATCTGGCATTCTAGGCCCATAATTCAGAATCAGTGGAAGAGACAATGTTGATACATCTCTGAGGGTTGGTTACCTGGGAGCTGGCTTGATGTCTGGGGTTCTAGATAGTGCCCCCAACAGGAGAGTTATTATGGTGTGGGATGAGGGGCTTTGCAGGCAAGGGGATGAAAAGAAAATAGTAGAAACAGGAGAGTGGCTTTTGGGCAAACTCTTGGATTTGCTGTTCAGACATACTAGCAATTCGTTTAGTGAAGAACAGAGCAGGGAGGTGTGATGGGCTTCCATTACTGTGACATCAAAGATTTGAATTCTCACCACCTGGCAGGGAATTTGGGTTCTAATTTGCCACCAGTGGAGATAGCACAATTATGATTGTTTTAACACAAGAAGCCATCTCCCCCAACCTACTCTCAAAATCTATCTCAGGTACTAACACTGACACAGATCTGCTGCGATAAACTTGGTTGTCTTTTTTGTGCTGGAGAGGGTTTTTTTCTGAAATGTAAGCACCTGGGCTCGCTCTTTCTGCCCCTCTGTCTTTGAATCAGACAGCAGCTTTACCTCTTGGCCTCTTAGCAGATTTATTCTTAAGCAATATTAAAAGTATTGTTGCTTCTTGTCTAAATCTCCTCCTTTCCCCATTCAGAAATAAAACAACTCCCTTAAAGGGGAGAGATTCTGTCACCTCCCTACTTGGGGCCTGAGAGGTGTTGCAGAAAATAAAATTCTTTGAGCTCTTTGGGCCAATTGTTTCTTAGATTTTAATACCTTTGCATGTTGTCTGTGCAGTTTTTTAAAGCATGGCATTACACACATACCCAGCAGCATTTGATGAAAGGCTCCAGTTTCAAGGTAAGACAGTAGTATCAAGCTGTGCAAAATGGTTAGTCAGCCTACTAACTCAACTCTGGAGCAAGCTGCTTAACCTTTTTAAGCTACCTGTAAAATGAGAAAAAGAAGAGCTGCCTCACAGAATTGTTACCAAGAGAATAGGCTCATGGTAAGAACTCAATTGTTAATTTCCTTAAAAAAAAAAAAATCCTGCTGGGGCCTGGTGGCTCATGCCTGTGATCCCAACACTTTGGGAGGCCAAGGCAAGAGGATTGCTTGAGCCCAGGAGTTCAAGACCAGCCTGGGAAGCATAGTGAAACCTCATCCCTACAAAAAAAGACAAAAATTAACTGGGTGTAGTGGCATGTACTTGTGGTCCCAGCTACCTGGGAGGCTGAGTCAGGAAGATTGCTTGAGCATGGGAGGTTGAGGTTGCAGGGACCTGTGATTACACCATTGTAGGCCAACCTAGGTGACAGAGAGAGACCCCGTCTCAACAAAATGAATGAATGAATAAATAAATAAAATCTATTGAAAGGGGGAAAAAAAAAGCCTAGAAGAACTTTATTTACTTTCTTCTGTTGCATGCTACCACTTCCTGAAAGAATAGACATTTCCCAATCTCTCAAGTAATTAAAAATGAATGCAGATACTGATTTAGAGTGGCTGCATTTGTTCATTGGTAGAGGTAGGGACCTAAGAAACAGAGACGTTCTTCCCATAGCTAGACTGTGTGGCTAAGCATAGCATTGCTATAACTTAAAATTTTTTTCTTATCCATTGTAAAAAGCTTATAAAAGGGCCGGGCGCGGTGGCTCAAGCCTGTAATCCCAGCACTTTGGGAGGCCGAGGCGGGTGGATCACGAGGTCAGGAGATCGAGACCATCCTGGCTAACACAGTGAAACTCCGTCTCTACTAAAAAATACAAAAAATTAGCCGGGCGTGTTGGCGGGCGCCTGTGGTCCCAGCTACTCGGGAGGCTGAGGCAGGAGAATGGCGTGAACCCAGGAGGTGGAGGTTGTGGTGAGCCGAGATCGCGCCACTGCACTCCAGCCTGGGGGACAGAGAAAGACTCCGTCTCAAAAAAAAAAAAAAAAAAAAAAAAAAAAAAAAAAAAAAAAAAAAAAAAAAGCTTATAAAATATAGAAATGCATAAAAAATAAATTCCATTTACAACCTTACTCTATAGAAGTAGTAAGACATTTTGGTGTCTTTGCCCTCTCTTTCTTTTTTTTTTTGAGACAGAGTCTCACTCTATAGCCCAGGCTGGAGTACAGTGGTGCAATCTCGGCTCACTGCAAGCTCCACCCCACGGGGTTCACGCCATTCTCCTGCCTCAGCCTCCCAAGAAGCTGGGACTACAGGCGCCCGCCACCAGGCCCGGCTAATTTTTTGTATTTTTAGTAGAGATGGGGTTTCACTGTGTTAGCCAGGATGGTCTCAATCTCCTGACCTCGTGATCCGCCCACCTCGGCCTCCCAAAGTGCTGAGATTACAGGCGTGAGCCACCGTGCCCGGCCCTCTCTTTCTTTTTAATTTAGATTTATGTGTGAAATAGATCATGTCTACGAAAGTGCATGAAACATATATGTATGAATTAAGGTATACTAAATATATGGGTACGACTTTCCAATTTAAGAGCTAGCACATTGCTAGTATCTATGAGTCCCTTTGTGCCTGGCTCTTCCATTTATTATTATTTTTTTCTAGAATCAAGTTAGTTCTGTTTATGTAGTTTTATATTGTGTTTTTGTTCCTACTGTATCATAAGCATTTTTCAATAATGCCATCATTTTAGGTTGCTTTCTTATCTTTAGAGCTCAAGGTAATTACAGATCATAGAATAGCCTTTCCGGTACCGTGCCTTATATACTCATTTAATTTCACAACACGCTGTGAGCTGCAGCAGTTCCCCATTTTACAGATGTGAAACCTACATTTCAGAATGTTTAGATAAATTGCCTTGATGACAGAATATGCCAAAGGACTGAGATTAGAGTCCAAGTCTATGTTTCCAAAACCCTTGCCATTTCTACCATGGACAGGCTGACTTTATGGGGCTGTATGTTGGAGGCACCATGTACATTTAAGGAATTGACCATTAAACGTGATGATGACATTATGGGAACATGCTTATGATAAAGTAGGAACAAAAACACAGTCTGAAACGACATAAACAGAAATGTAGTATTTCTGCCTAATTCTAAACAAGAATAACACGACTAGGTTCTAGTTTTTGAGTGGTACTGGTGCCAGAAAATTCCAGATGAAGGCAAGCTTCCACAAGGAACATGGAAAAACGAAAATAATTTCTTGACCAGGTGCAGTGACTCATGCTTGTAATCTTAGCCCTTTGGGAAGCTTAGGTTGGGGGTCATTACTTGAGCTCAGAAGTTCAGGAGCCGGGCGCGGTGGCTCACGCTTGTAATCCCAGCACTTTGGGAGGCCGAGACGGGCGGATCACGAGGTCGGGAGATCGAGACCACGGTGAAACCCCGTCTCTACTAAAAATACAAAAAATTAGCCGGGTGTGGTGGCGGGCGCCTGTAGTCCCAGCTACTCGGAGAGGCTGAGGCAGGAGAATGGCGTGAACCCGGGAGGCGGAGCTTGCAGTGAGCCGAGATTGCGCCACTGCACTCCAGCCTGGGCGACAGAGCGAGACTCCGTCTCAAAAAAAAAAAAAAAAAAAGAAGTTCAGGAACAGCCTGGGCAACATAGTGAGACCCCTCGTCTCTATTTTTAATTTTAAAAGAATATTAAAAATAATAAACTATAAAGGAAAATAATTTACTGAGAATCGGAACAGTATTGCATGCTCTGCTTTTATTTGAAGAGTCTATAGTGTTGGGTTGTCTGGTCTTCCCCCTTATCCTCCCTTAATTCCCCCACCTTCCTCCCACCCCATACTGCTATGAAATGAAGTCTGAGCTTTTATGTTCTAAGCAGCCCTCCTGCTGCGTTTTCTTTTTTCTTTTCTTTTTTTTTTTCCTTGAGACAAGAGTTTCACTCTTGTCACCCAGGCTGGAGTGTAATGGCACGATCTCGGCTCACTGCAACCTCCGCCTCCCAGGTTCAAGTGATTCTCCTGCCTCAGCCTCCCAAGTAGCTGGGATTACAGGCTCATGCGCCACCACACTTGGCTAATTTTGTGTTTTTCGTAGAGGCGGGGGTTTCACCATGTTGGTCAGGGTGGTCTCGAACTCCTGACCTCAGGTGATCCACCCGCCTTGGCCTCCCAAAATGCTGGTATTACAGGTGTGAGCCACTGCTCCTGGCCCCTGCTGCATTTTCTACAGTTGTACAGTTGTGCATCTGTGATTGATTGTGCTACAACCTGGAAGGAAGCCACTCTCCTCCTTTGCTTTGCCCATGAAGATGCGGCCCTGTAAGGTCTAGAAGAATAAAATGGTTTCTGTGGTTGCTGCGGCAGCTACAATGCCAAGCTGAAAAGCTGACTAGAAAGTCGCCTGCTTATCTTTGGAAAGAGAGGGGACTCCATTTGGCACAGATACAGCTGCTCATTATATCCTGCAGGTATAGTCACTGTGGCATCCTTGGGCACATTCTGCAAACTCAAAGATGTGTAGAGATTTGGAAGATGAATAAAAGGCTTTGTTTGTTTAGGTGGAAGTATGGCTGTTGTTAAGTTTAGTGAGATGGTAGTGGTTAACCTCACCAAAGTATTCATTAATATAAGCATCACCTTCAGCTTTGCCACGGTGTTTTTTGGGGACAGGAAAATTCCCTGCCTGTGACCAGTGAATAGTAAAACACTACTGGGAATTTTTCAAATGGCCATTAAATGCCAACAGCTACCACCACTTGCTGAGGGACAATAAAAGGAGTGGAGGAAGGCAGTCAGTCACTTTGTGTATGTTTGAATTCTTACACTGTAGGTGTCCAACCTAAATAATGCTGTCATTGGTTTTAGTTCAATTAATCATGCCTGAATTAAAATAGATTTTTTAAAACTGTGATTGTGGGAATAGTGCAACATAAAATAGTTTTATGAGGCCCTACTTCATGTCTAAAGTGTAAAACAATTTGTTTCAAAAGAAGAGAATTTAAAAACATTTTCTTTATTTTTAATACAGGGTCTTACTCTGTTGCCCAAGCTGGAGTCCAGTGGTACAGTCATAGCTCTCTGCAGCCTGGAATTCCTGGGCTCGAGTGATCCTCCCACCTCAGCCTCCCAAGTAGCTGGGACTATAGGCATGCACCACCACAGCTGGCTATTTTTTTTTTTTTTTTAAACTCTTGGTACAGAGAGAGGGTTCTCTTTCTGTTGCCCAGGCTGGTCTTGAACTGCCAGGCTCAAGTGATCCTCCTTGCTTCAGCCTCCCAAAGTGCTGTGATTACAGGCATGGGACACCATGCCCGACCTCCAAATATTTTCTTATGATAGGTTACTCCTGAAAGCAATAAATATGATGTGAAGCTCAGATTGACTTTTTAATTATCTTTATTTTTAAATTTTGCTTTTAAATTTCCTTTTCTTTTTCTTTCTTTTTTTTTTTTTTTTTTGAGATGGAGTTTGCCCTTGTTGCCCAGGCTGGAGTGCAATGGTGCGATCTCAGCTAACTGCAACCTCCCCGTCCTGGGTTCAAGCAATTCTCCTGCCTCAGCCTCCCGAGTAGCTAGGATTACAGGTGCCTGCCACCACACATGGCTAATTTTTCATATTTTTAGTAGAGATGGGGTTTCACCATGTTGGCCAGGCTGGTCACAAACTCCTGACCTCAGGTGATACACCTGCCTCAGTGTCCTAAAGTGCTGGGATTACAGGCATCAGCCACCATTCCTGACTGCTTTTTAATTTTCTAATTCATTTATTTTTATTGTGAATAAAACTCAATATAGATTGAGTTTTGTTGCCATACCTTCCTGTGTTTGTGGAGTCTTAGAAAAGAACTCTCAGGTTACTTTTTTTTTTAATTTTTATTTATTTTTTGATAGAATTTCACTCTTGTCACCCCGGCTGGAGTGTAGTGGCATGATCTCAGCTCACTGCAACCTGCACCTCCTGGGTTCAGGTGATTCCCCTGCCTCAGCCTCCCGAGTTAGCTGGGATTACAGGCATGCACTACCATGCCCAGCTAATTTTTGTATTTTTAGTAGAGACAGGGTTTCACCATGTTGGCCAGGCTAGTCTTGAACTCCTAACCTCAGGTGATCCACCCACCTCGGCCTCCCAAAGTGCTGGGATTACAGGTGTGAGCCACTGCACCTGGCCTCAGGTTACTTTTCTTTCAGGCCAGACTGATATTCATTTGTGGAGTACAGATATTCTTCTGTTGGTTGGTGCTGTTTAGCAGTATCTACCTAGAATCTTGTGTCTCACAAGACTTGACCAGATTGTTAGGCACTTTTCAAACACCCTGCTAAAGCTGCTGAATCCCTGAATGATCAAAGCTGGCACTGACTTTGGCAGCGGCCTTGACTTTTAGAGCATAGCGTGCTAACAAAGAGGAGCTTGCTTCCTCCAAACAGTAATAGGATAATGTCCAGGGATCAGTGAGCGTGTTCCTTTCACCCAGTACTCTGCACCTTGCATCTCTTCAGCCTCCTGCCACCTTCTCCTGTTCGACACCTCTTGTCCTGGTGGTGAGGGAGCAGGCCGAGTCTTTGAATACGGCTCAGCTAAGTGCCTTCAAAGTCAGGGCAGGGGAACTAGTAGCTGAGCCTCCATTGCCTGGGGTTATCTACTTGTAAGGTTTTTCTGCCTTCCTAATTCTTATTACTACTATTTTACTGCCACTCTCCCTCCATTTGTGGTACTCTGTATAACCAACATCTAAGTGCTAAAGTCCTGAGCTTGCTTCTCTTCAGTCTGTACCTTCTCTATATGGTATGGACGGATGCAGGTGAGATTTCCTGACAACTCCCAAATGTGTAGCTCCAGCCCAGGCCACTTCTGTGAGCCCTAGATCTGTGTGTGTGTGATTGCAAACTCAATGTTCTCCGCTACTGTGTACTATTTCAAACTTTAAATGTTTAAATCTAAACTCATTATTGTAACCCTCCCTCCTACCTATAAGCCTTCCCCCAGCAACAAAATAACATATTGGTCTCTTTCATGTCCTTATCATGTGAAGGACGCTGTCATCCACTTAACTTTGCAAGCTGGGAGTTAATACCATAATCTCTTGCTTTCCCTCTGTATTCAGTGGTCCCTACATTTTATCAGTTTAGATTCTTAAATCTCCGTCCTTAATGTGGTTCTAAAGGCCCAGCATGATCTAGCCCTGGCCTCACTCACTAGCCTCATTTCCAGCTGCCCCTCTCTGCCCTGCTTAGGTGGACCCTCCTCACCTTAGAGGCCTTACACCAGCCCCCACTTGCTGAAATCCACCCCACCTCCCCACTGCCCACCATCCTCCTGATTTCATGTTCAAAGGTCATGTCCTCAGGGGGAGCCTTCCCTCGATGCTCAAATGAGGTCAGTGTCTAGGGGGATAAGCTCTTGTGGCCTGTATGGCACCCTCACAAGAGTCTTAAGTCCCATAGCAATAAGGGCTTTGTCTTTGCTTACAGTATATGCTGAGTGCCTAGGGCAGACCCCTCACCAGGTGAGCATTTGACAGATATTTGTCTAGTGAAGGAATGAGCGGATGAATGAGTGAGTGAATGAATGTCAGGCACTGTGCCAAGCAATTTGTACACATCTCATTTAATCCAGGAAACCGTTGAAATTGCAAGACTCAATTGGGGAGTCAACCCAGAGCTGAGCCAACACCCAAGCCCAGGCTCTTTCTGCTGCTACCACTGGCTTCCTTGAGGGAGAGGCAGTTGCTGCTGTTAGATTTTACTAATAAAAATCTGTGATGCTACAGGGAGAATGGAGCAGGACTTCTAGTAGAGAAATTAGGGAGACATTGAAGAGCCTTGCATTTTACTGATGCTAATTTCCTTAGGGTCATTTCTTTAAGAAAAAAAAATCCTCTTAAGTAACAAGCTTGGGGCGCTGTAGAGCTAGATCAGAGATTTTGCTGCCAACCTCTAAGTAACATTCCAAGTACACTTTCCACTGCTTCCTGAGGAGGCCTGTCAGAGCTTTGCAGGTGTATTACTGATCTCCTGGCTTGTAGCTCTTATTCAGTCTGCTTCAGCTCTTCCTCTCTACCATTTTGGTTCTTGTGTCTTTAGACCCTATTTATTCATTCAAGAAACTTTTATTGAGCACCCATTATGTTCTAGGCACTACACTGGTTGCCCACCTTTATTCCTGTTCCTGGTAAGCATCTCCTTACCATTGCCTCTCTGCTCAGCAACCCCCACACTTTTACAGGAACTATCATTCATTATGTAATGAGGTCTTGAACTTATGATTTAGTTCAACATTAATTAGGCACTTTCTGTGTAGCAGATACTGTGCTAGGTTTGGAAGTTTAATAAGAGACACATCCTGTGCCTTGAAATCTGTTTACACTACCATCAACCACACAAGAATAGGCAGATGAACTAGTGTGAAGTCAGGAAGTATCCATAGTTTTCTGTGATCCACAAAAGCGCTACAGGTTTTCAAACTCCTGGACAGCTCTGAGGACTTGATCCATTTGTAGGTCAAACATTGTACAGAAAGTAACCCAAGAGAGCCACTTGAGGGCAGGAGGAAGGACTGGGCTATTTCCCCTCTCTCTATCGCCTTCCTAACCCTCATTCTCATACCCTATCTAAGTATTAGTTCTTGACAGTAAGCTTCTTCCTTCCAATGTGTGAAAATGTAAGCACTTAATGGACAATTCCTAAATACTACTATCTTTTTCCCTGAAAGCAGTGGCATGTACTTATCTCAAAGTTTGGAAGTTAATGGGAAAAATAACAAATCTATGCATCGTATTTGGATTTGACCTAACAATTAAGACAACTGGACTCCAAAATAGACAGTAACAGTGATCTCTAGAATCAAAAGTGAAAAGGAAATATTAGAGCGTCTACTTTTCTAACTTACTGTCTCAAGAATTTCTTTTTTGCTTTATACAAAAATGTAGATAATATTCTGGAACTAACAAGTGATTATAGCAAGATTGCAATGTAAAGATTAATACAGAAGTAAGTCACATTCCTATATATTAGCAATGAACAAGTAGAATTTGAAATGAAAACACAACACATTTATATCAACACCCCCAAAAATGAAATACTCAGGTATAAGTCTAACAAAACATGTACAAGATCTGTGTGAGGAAAACTGCAAAACTCTGAAAGAAATAAAAGAGGAACTAAATACATGAAGAGATATTTCATGTTCACAGGTAGGAGCACTCCATGTTGTCAAGATATCAGTTCTTCCCAACTTGATCTATAGGTCCAAAGCAATGCCAATCAAAATCCCAGCAAGTAACTCTGGATATTGACAAACTAATTCTAAAGTTTTTAGATAGAGGCAAAGACCCCGAATAGCCAATACAATATTGAAGGAGAAGAACAAAGTTGGAGAACTGATGCTATCTAACTTTAAGACTTACTATAAATCTACAGCAATCAAGACAGTGTGGTATTGGTGAAAGAATAGACAAATAGATCAATGGAACAGAATAGGGAGCCCTGAAATAGACCTACATAAATAATAGTCAACTGATCTTTGACAAAGGAACAAAGTTGATACAAGGCAGAAAAGAGTTTCTTTCAACAAATGGTGCTGGAACAACTGGAATTCACGTGCACAAAAATGAACCCAGACACAGACCTTACACCCATCACAAAAATTAACATAAAATGAACAAGACCTGAATGTAAAATACAAAACTCTAAAACCCCTAGATATTGTACATGTTTTGTTAGATTTATAATAGAAAATCCATTATACATGACTGTAGGTTTGGCATTGACTTTATATACAATACCAAAGACATGATCTGTGAAAGAAAGAATTGATAAGCTGGACTTAAATTAAAATTAAAGGTTTCTGTTTTGTGAAAGGCCATGTCAAGAGAATGAAAAGACAAGCCACAGACTGAGAGAAAATATTTGCAAAAAGATATATCTGATCAAAGACTGTTATTCAAAATATGCAAATAATTCTTAAAACTAAACAATAAGAAAACAATCTGATTTAAAATTGGGCCAATGGGCCGGGCATGGTGGCTCACGCCTGTAATTCCAGCACTTTGGGAGGTTGATGCGGGCAGATCACAAGGTCAGGAGTTCAAGATCAACCTGACCAACATGATGAAACCCATCTCTACTAAAGATACAAAAACTAGCCAAGCATGGTAACACACGTCTGTAGTCCCAGCTACTCAGGAGGCTGAAGCAGGAGAATTGCTTGAACCCGGGAGGTGGAGGTTGCAGTGATCCAAGATTGTGCCACTGCACTCCAGCCTGGGTGATAGAGTGAAACTCCTTCTCAAAAAAAAAAATAAATAAATAAAATTGGGCCAAAGATGTGAACAGGGGCTGGGCACAGTGGCTCACACCTGTAATCCTAGCACTTTGGGAGGCTGAGGCGGGTGGATCACTTGAGGTCAGGAGTTCAAGAGCAGCCTGGGCAACATGGCAAAACCCCATCTCAAAAAAAAAAAAATATATATATATATATACAAAAATTAGCTGGGCGTGGTGGCGCATGACTATAATCCCAGCTACTCGGGAGGCTGAGGCATGAGAATTGCTTGAGCCCGAGAGAGCTGAGATCTCGCCACTGCACTCTAGCCTGGGTGACAGAGCCAGACTTCCATCTAAAAAAAAAAAAAAAAAAATATATATATATATATATATATATATATATATATATATATATGTATATATATGAATGGACACCTCACCAAAGAAGATACACAGATGGCAAATATGTATATGAAAAGATGCTCAATATCATATGCCATTAGGGAATTACAAATTAAAACAGCAATGAGATATCACTATATACCTCTTAGAATGGCCTTTATGATGGGCTGGTACAGAGGGTGGTTTCCAGAACCCCTCTGAAAACCAAAGATCAAGTATTATAATTTAATAAAGATCAGGCCTGGTTTGGTGGCTCACACCCATAATCCCAGCACTTTGGGAGGTGGAGGCAAGAGAATTGCTTGAGCCCAGGTGTTTGCAACTAGCCTGGGCAACATAGTGAGACCCTGTCTCTGGTTTTTTTTTTAAGATCAAGTGAGAGGCATACAAATTCACAGGAAAAAATACGAAATGGTCTAGTATTATGTGGACAAAGAACAAGAGTAGCCAATTCACGAAAAAGTAAAACTAAAAGCTTCCGGCATGCTCAGTTTCACAAAATGACAAAACCATGCGGTCCCTTTTTTCTACCTGTTAATTTAGTAAAAGCACAAACACAAGCATGCATACAGCCCCCACATGTACCCTCTGTTTTAAGTATCCTGATCCTCTTGGGGAAATAGGTGTACCATGTACCATGCTGATGACAGTGTGCTCTGGGGGAGCCCTTTTGGTAAACAGTTTGGCTGTATGTATGTGTGTGTGTGTGTGTATGTATGTGTGTGCATGCTTGCGTGTGTATATATATATTTCATACTTTAATGTCTCTCTTTAAACTCTGCTTAAGAAAACCATCTCAAGTGCAGTAAATGCCACATGTTTATCACTTAGTGTAGTGAAGAATGGGAAATCTTAATCTAGCCAGCCAATGGGAGTGTTAGGTAGACTTTACAAATGATGTGTAGAAAGACTGAATAATAACACTGAACAATGTTTATGATTGTATTGTTGAGCGAGAAAAGCAAGACACAATTGTACCTTATAAACTATCTCTTTTATAGTACTTGCCAATTTGTTTGCAACTCCTTGTCCTTTTTTTTTTTTTTTTTTTTTCCAAGACAGAGTCTCACTCCGTCACCCAGGCTGGAGTGCAGTGGTGCAATCTCGGCTCATTGCAAGCTCCGCCTCCCGGTTTCACACCATTCTCCTGCCTCAGCCTCCCGAGTAGACTACAGGTGCCTGCCACCATGCCTGGCTAATTTTTTTTGTATTTTTAGAGATGGGGTTTCACCATGTTAGCCAGGATGGCCTCGATCTCCTGACCGCGTGATCCTCCTGCCTCGGCCTCCCAAAGTGCTGGGATTACAGGCGTGAGCCACTGCGCCCGGACTCCTTGTCCTTTTTTAACTGTCTTTATGTCTAGACTTGGGAGTACCCTAAGGGCAGAGATGGGTCATAGGACAGAACATGAGAAAAGTATTCATAGTACTTTTACCCTTAGCAGATAGTCACCCTCTCGGACCTAAGGGTGTACCTGTGGGCAGAATGAATAATAAAACTTTCTTCCCACCCAACATTTCCTAAGAGCTGCTAATAGTTTTCTATATCTTAAAATTATGGGAAACAGTATTTAGAGAGCTCCTTTTCACACTGAATAGATTTAAATGATTAATTTTGTTTCTTTTGTGTGTGTGTGTGTGTTTTTTTGTTTTTTGAGACAGTCTTACTCTGTCACCCAGGCTGGAGTACAGCGGCTCAATCTCAGCTCACTGCAACCTCCACTTCCTGGGTTTAAGTTATTCTCCTGCCTCAGCCTCCTGAGTAGCTGGGATTACAGGCACCCGCCACCACACCCGGCTGATTTTTGTATTTTTGGTAGAGATGGAGTTTTGCCATGTTGGCCAGGCTGGTCTCAAACTCCTGACCTCAGATGATCCACCCGCCTCAACCTCCCAAAATGCTGGAATTATAGGCATGAGCTACTGTGCCTGGTCTTAATTTTTATTTTTAACCTTGTTGAATGTTATTGGATCATTAAGAAGTTTTTCCAATATAGTATTAGCAACTGCAATAAAGACGTGTCTTTCTTGGGGGATGTGGCGATGATGGTGCAGGGCCTGTGCAGGCAGGGGTGGCGCCTGAGGGTCCCGGGCCAGGCAGCAGCACACAGGTGGCAGGATCCACTCGGGCTGCATCTCCTGTGGTGCTCATCTGGCCGCTGCCATCTGTGCTGGACCCCACCAAGGTGTAGAGTCTCATGGACATGATCTGGAAGGACCCAGACAGTGTGCCATCAGTGTCCTCTCGATCAAAGGGGCCCAGGGAGATGACTACTTCTACTCCTTTGGGGACTGCCACCGCTAAACAGCCTAGCAGCAGCTGCAGCCAAAGACTGCCAAGCTTGTCCACTTCACCCTCTCAGACCTAAGGCTATACCTGGGGGCACCCACACCAGACTTGTAGTAACCACCTCCTTGGCACCTGCCCCCACCTCCAAGAGCCCAGAAGACACACCTGGCCTCCAGCAGGCTGGGCCTTGCAGAAGGGATAGCAGGGATGCATTCTCTTTGCACCTAAGGGGAGGGTCTCACTCTGGGCACCCCTCTCACCAGCTGCAAGGCCTTGGACTCATGGTGAACAGTGTGGGAGCCTGAGTTCCAACATCTGTGACAGTCGGATCATGGCCTTACCCATGAAGCATTATTGAGAGGATGAAATGAGAACAGAGATGGGCTTGGAGAGCCACATGCTGCTGGCTCCAAATTCCCAGCAACAAGGATCCTACTGCATTTTTGTCTTTATGTAACCCTATTATATGGACTACATTCAGCTGTAAGGAAAGGAAAACCCTGGTTGTGACGGTTTAAATAAACAAGTTTGTTTTTCCACATAGCATGCATTCCAGAGATGGGTGGCTAATGGTATTGGTTCAACCGCTCTGGGATGGTAGGGGTCACATCTCTGAGATCATTTTGCCTTGCCCTCGTTTGCTTGTTACTTCATGGTCACAAGATGGCTGCCATATCTCCAAGAATCATGTCTGTGATCAAGGACAAAAGGAGTGGGGGAAGAAGAAGGGCCAAGCTCGCTGGACCTGTCAACTTCTATCAGAAAGTAAAACTTCTGTCAGAAACCTGTTTCCTGCTCTCTCCTCCTACAGATTTTCACTTAGGTGCCCTTGGCCTGAGCTAGCTACCACTGCACCCATAGCTGTGAAGAAAGCTAAGACAGTAGGGAACAGAGTTGTATTGGTTGAGTAGACCAGTCATGTTCCATCTACTGAGACTGGCACACTGCCTCCGGAAATAAAACTGGAATCCCATTTAAACAAAAAAAGGAAGTGTCTTTCTTAAATGAGTTTGTACAGGCGATTGGCATATAGTCCTTTCATCAGAATCCTTAGGTCAAGATTATATTACATTGCAGATTGTCTCCAGGGTACTTTGGAGATGGATTCTAATTCTTATTCTCCTATTGCAGTAACAGGGACACAGAGATAGGGGTGTGTCAGAGTTTGAAAGACAAACTATTTGAAGACAGAAACTCTAGTGGAGCTTGATTATTAGCCAAAATACAGAATTTGCTATTAAAGAAGAGGGTCTAGAATCCTATCTCAAGAAGTTACTTGGGCATCCAAAAACAGATTGTAAGACACATTGAAAGTGTGGAACTCAGACTTTGTATAAGGCTTTTGTATCTTGAGAAGGAAAATTTAAAACCTTAGGAGGCCTGGGAGCTTCACGAGTTCATGATCCTTCTCTGCACCAAGTTTACACGTGCTAACCTTTCTGCTTTAGTAGCTAAACTTTTGATTCCATGAAATCAAAACCTTTTAATTGCTTTCTCTATTGGTGATCTTTAAGAGATAACTTGGGCTTATTGATGTCAGTCTGTAAAGAAACCAAACTCTGAAGTGTGATACTATCTATTGAATTAGGCGGGGGAAAAGCTAGTTAGTACTATAGTGAGACGGGAGTGCTTCTCAGATGTTACCTAGTGGCAACTGAGGATGTGGAAGTTTACTGATTTTTAGACAGCCTATCAAATTACAATTTTCAGAAAAAAGTATTTCCAATGACTGCAATGTTTTGCCTCTATCAACTATATACTATGTACAAGTTTTTAGAAATGTTACTTTTGGGGCTGGGTGCAGTGGCTCACGCCTGTAATCCCAGCACTTTGGGAGGCTGAGGCAGGCGGATCACGAGGTCAGTAGTTCAAGACCAGCCTGGCCAACATGGCAAAACCCCATCTCTACCAAAAATACAAAAATTAGCTGGACATGATGACTCACGCCTGTAATCCCAGCTACTCAGGAGGCTGAGGCAGGAGAATCGCTTGAACCTAGTAGGTGGAGGTTGCAGTGAGCCGAGATTGCGCCACTGCACTCCAGCCTGGGTGACAGAGTCAGACTCTGTCTCAGAAAAAAAAGAAAAGAAATGTTACTTTTGAATTTTCATGGCCTTGGCTAGTTTTAAATGCTTTTTCATTGGTAGAAGGCTTACAGAGATCATGAAACATTAATAGTTACCATTTATTGTGTACTATTTCTGTGCCAAGTACTGTGCTAAATATTTTAGGCATATTATCACGGTCAGTCCTTACAGCACTCCTTTGAGGAACATGGCATTTTCCCAAAAATACATTTTTAAGAACCCTTGAGATTTCAAAGATCAAGACCAGAGCAGGAAGGGAAAGCTCTGGGTCTGAACCAGGTCTGTCTGCCACCAAAACACCACTCTTAATAGGGATGATGGTCTGGAACAGTGGTAAAATCTGGCATAATTCAAACACTTAAACTAGTTTGCATATATGTCTAAAATTCCTAGAATTCCTTATAAAACACACGACATTGAAGTTCAGTAACTTCCCATGTTTCATATAAGCCACAGAAATATTGATTTGCCACAGTGAAAGAGTTAGTGGAAGCTATTGGGCCATCCAAAAGAAGCTAAGGCTGAAAAGGCTACATATGGTATGATTCCAAGTACATGACATCGTGGAAAAGGCAAAACTACAGAGAGTAAAAGGATCAGTGGTTGCCAAGGGCTAAGGGGAGGGAGAGATGAATAGGTGGAGCATGGAGGATTTTTAGGAATGTGAAACTATTCTGGTTGTCTGGATGATACTGTCATAGCGGATTATACATTCGTCAAAATACGGAATGTGCAACACCAACAGTGAGCACTCACATGAACTATGATTATAGTTATTAATAACATATAGATATTAGCTCATCCATTATAACAAATGCTCCACACTAATGTAAGACATTAATGGGCACAGGTGAAGGGCTATATGGAAATCCTGTACTTTTCCTTTAATTTTTCTGTAAACCTAAAATTGCTCAAAAGTCTATTTGTTGCCTTTTTTTTTTTTTTTTTTGAGACGGAGTCTTGCTCTGTCACCCAGGGTGGAGTGCAGTGGCATGATGATCTCGGCTTACTGCAACCTCTGCTTCCTGGGTTCAAGTGATTCTCCTGCCTCAGCTTCCCGAGTAGATAGGATTACAGGCACCCATCAACACAACTGGCTAATTTTTGTATTTGTAATACAGACAGGGTTTCACCATGTTGGCCTGGCTGGTCTTGAACTCCTGACCTCAAGTAATCTACTCACCTTGGCCTTCCAGAGTGCTAGGATTACAGGCAGGATTCCCTTCATTTTTAAAATTACTGACCCCAGCCAGGCCACAAGACATCAGTCATGTTAAAAATTCCACTGTCCTTCATGGCACACTTGATTTTTTGCTAGCTCTGTGGATGAGCTTTTCTTTATCTGTTTTCTCTCTCCCTTTCCAGCTGCCAGCATGCTGGCTGCTTACGTTTGGTCTACCCACTCCCAGCCTGTCCTACCTCCTGCCATCAGATTAATCTTCCTGAAATGTAGTCCTGATTCTGTCATTCCCCTGGGGAAAAACCTTGGTTCATGCTACTCTCCCGCCTCAGTTTCTCCATCACCTGCATCATGTGGTCTATCCTCTCTGAAATCTCGTTAGAAGCAGTCATTGAAATCAGAAGCGACCTCTATCATAGTATGTTATTTGTAGCTTGTTGACATTTGTTCAGACACTCTTGTATTAAACATCACGTTGTACTTGCCTCCCCATCCGCCTCAGTTGGACTGTAGGTTACCTGATGGTTAAGACTAAGACTGTTTTCCCTCCACCTTGGTTTTTGAGTCACCTGGAGTGCTTTTAATACAGTGGGTCCTTGAAAAATGCATTCAGCTGAATTCAGTGTGTCTGTGTTCTCAGTCTATCCAGAGCTCTGCTATTAGGTGAAATGGAAGAGAAACTCATTGTCTATATGACTGTTATTGTGATGTACAGTGCAATAGCTGATATGTTTCTGACATTAGAATGCTCTCATTTATTGGTATTTGATCACTGGCATATTATATTTGGGATTTGTAGCCCTACTTTGACTGCTCTACTATGTATTGAATGAAGAGTTTAGATTGGTATTAATATGTTTTAACCAGTACATTTTAAACCAGTCAAACATCTATCCACATGCAAAAGAAGGACACGTTCTTATCATGCTTCTTCACGTGCTTACCATGCTTGTTACATGATAAAGGGTTGCCTTTACCTATTTTTCCTTTTAGAAGATTGAAAATATTTAAATGATGCTGTTGTTTTGATCACTGTTTTACATTCTTTGAAGATTGAGGAATCTGGTGACTATTTTGTTAAGCAATTTTTCTCCTGGAGTTTTCTTTTTTAACCTTTTGCTGCTTAATTCCAGTAAAAGATTTTCAAGTAAGTGAAAATGAGTTGCATATATCCATTAGGTCTTTTTCTTTATCTTAAGTAAAGGAGGAGATGAAGTAGAAATATTTAGCAACTCAGTTATTGCCTCTAGCATTTAAGAGTTCAGCTTGAAGAAAAATAGTTGACTTGAAAGAATATGACTTAAGGACGGAGGTGAGAAGGAGATAAAGAAGTGCATCTATAGGAACAAACTTGTTTCTTATTTGCTTTAAAAATTGTTTAAGTAAAGCATATTTCACCAAGTTGAATTTCAGCTTGAGAGATGTCCAGATGTGAAATGGCAAAACTCCAAATACTGAATATGCTGTGCTTTTAGAAAAATAGTTTTTTTGTTTTGTTTTTATTCTTTAAAAATGAAGGTCAAGAAAAATATCAGCAGGAAAGTCAAGTGGATTTAGATATATAAATGTCCTCATTGAGGAACAAGGGGGTGATTTTTTTTTTTTTTTTTTTTTTTTGAGACAGAGTCTTACTCTGTTACCCAGGCTGGAGTGCAGTGGCGAGATCATGGCTCACTGCAGCCTTGACCTCCCAGGCTCAAGCAATTGTTCCACTTCAGCCTCTTGAGTAGCTGGGACTATGCGTGTGCCACCATGCTTGGATAATGTTTGCGTTTTTTGCAGAGACAGGGTTTTGCCATGTTGTCCAGGCTGTCTAGAACTCCAGGGCTTAAGCGATCCTCCCGCCTCAGCCTCCCAGAGTTCTGAGATTACAGGCATGAGCTACTACACCCAGCCAGGGATGATCTTTTTAAAAGGAAGTATAGTTTAATAATAATATGCAGAAAATAGGCTTCAGATTTTAGTTGACTATAAACTTAACATAAATCTATAATGCAATGTGGTTGCCCAAACATTCTTAAAATATTAGGTTGTTTCAGTATGTTTTACCATTTTGAGGAAAGACAAGCATCCTATTAGGATTTCAGGTGGGCATACTTTTTAAGCTTTTCTATTTGTTTCACTTGTAAAAATCATCAAGCTATAACAAAACTTAAGTCAACTTGTGATGTTTGCCTTCCAACAATAGATGATGGCATATTTTTTTCAAGTTCATACTGGATTATAGTTGAATTAAAAGTTATTTCTTAATTCTCCAGGATAATAGAAACATTAGTTGTTCAGAGAAACTCCAAATATAAGGAACTTTAGAGAAAAGGTGTGTTTGAGTATGTGCGTGTGTTGGGGGAGGGGGTTGCCGGAATACATGATGGAAACTTGTCTAAAGAATTCTAGTGCTTTAACTAGAGCAGAAAATAGCCACAGATGTTAACTGACAATTGGACATGTGTGAATTGGATCTTTGAAAACTGGCTGGGCGCAGTGGCTCACGCCTGTAATCCCAGCACTTTGGGAGGCTGAGGCGGGCAGATCACGAGGTCAGGAGATTGAGACCATCCTGGCTAACACGGTGAAACCCCATCTCCACTAAAAATACAAAAAATTAGCCGGGCACGGTGGCGGGCGCCTGTAGTCCCAGCTACTCAGGAGGCTGAGGCAGGAGAATGGCGCGAACCCGGAAGGCGGAGCTTGCAGTGAGCCGAGACTGTGCCACTGCACTCCGGCCTGGGCTACAGAGCAAGACTCCATCTCAAAAAAAAAAAGAAAATTTACAAATGGATTTTCTTTGCAAGTTATGTGCTCCACAGAGAAGAAAGGTATATGTTCACTTTTGCATGTCTGCTTGCTTTCCAAAGACTAGCTGCTATCTTAACTTAAAAAATTTTATTTTTCATTCCAGAAAACATTGTATTTTAAAAATTGATAAAGACACTCCATTTGTAAATACTTGTTTTAAAGTAATATATCTAGAAGGCAGGATAGTGGCCCCCTTTCCTGTCAATGTGGAGTTCCAAAGCAGCTGAAGGTAGAAATTAGCAATTGGTAAGAGAGCTATCAGAAGAAAACCAGGAGCCAGAGACCAACTACTGGTAGTCAGTAGTAATTCTGATGGTGTACTCAATCTGCCAAGGAAAGCAAAATACATTTTTTCCCCTGAGTCAAGTTAACACTTAAAGTATAAAAGGAAGTACATTCAGGATCTCATATGCCATAGTTCAAAATATTTTTTTACTTTATATATCATCAGATACATACATGCACACACATGTAAATATGCATCATCCATGGGATGTGATCTCAGGGAGGTAAGTACCAACTCATATATTCCTTTTAAACCCACTCACCATTGCCCCAATTTTTGTTCCTTCTGACTGCATTCAACTCTTCAATTCGTAATCATACGGATTCATGCAAATAACAGTAATGTGTTTACCTGGTTTTACATTCTAATGTTCTAGTTCTAGAACTGCTTAAAATGTTAAGTAGCGTGCATTCCTGTAGTCTCAGTTACTCATGAGTCTGAGTTGGGAGGATTGCTTGAGGTCGAGGCTGCAGTGAGCTGTGAATGTGCCACTGCACACTAGCCTGGGTGACAAAGTGAGACCCTGTTTCAAAAAAAAAAAAAAGTAAGTATATAAGAAAGACACTGTAAAGCAGAAGTTTTTCATTTCTTATAAGTTCACTAGAGGAGATGGGAATTGGGAAGAGAGTTGGGTAGCAACAACTAGAAGTTAGATCCATCACATACAAGTATGCAATTGTTGGATTACATCCTTACCTGGAAAATGAGCTGTTGTAAGGATTAAATGAAAACCTATCTAAAGCACCTATTTTAGAGTAGGAACTCACTAAGGTGGTAGGGCTGCTACTTTTATAAGGGGACTGTATTAGTCCATTTTCACGCTGCCAATAAAGACGTACCTGAGACCGGGCAATTTACAAAATAAAGACGTTTATTTTATTTTATTTATTTTTTGAGACAAGAGTCTCACTCTGTCACCCAGGCTGGAGTGCATTGGCATGATCTCAGCTCACTGCAACCTCCGCCTCCTGAGTTCAAGAGATTCTCCTGCCTCAGCCTCCCCAGTAGCTGGGACCACCAGGAACGCACCACCATCCCCGGGTAATTTTTTTTGTTTTTTTGGTAGAGAGCCTGGCCATGTTGGCCAGGCTGGTCTCAAACTCCTTACCTTAGGTGATCCACTCACCTCGGCCTCCCAAAGTGCTGGAATTACAGGTGTGAGCCACCACGCCCTGCCCAAGAAAGATATTTAATTGGACTTACAGTTCCATGTGGCTGGGGAAGCCTCGCAATCATGGCAGAAGGCAAGGAGGAGCAAGTCACGTTTTACATGGATGGCAGCAGGGAAAAGTAGAGAGCCTGTGCAGGCGAACTCCTCTTTTTAAAACCATCAGATCTCATGAGACTTATTCATTATCATGAGAACAGCACAGGAAAGACTTGCCCCCATGATTCAATTACCTCCAACCAGCCCCTCCCACAACACGTGGGAATTCAAGATAAGATTTGGGTAGGGACACAGCCAAACCATATCAGGGACATAAGTGGAAGAAGCGATATAAATAGAGTTTAGGATTTCAACTTTGATATACATAAGTAATGGAGGTTCTTCTGGGTGCTGCTTGGCAGTAATTGAACAGAGGTTATTTGCCCAAAGTTTCTTTTAATTTATCAGCTAGTTACCAAACACTATTGATGGAGTTGACAGGACCACAAAAAGGACTCACAGCATTTTCATCTGATTCCTGGTTTTTAGGAGAAAAATTAAAGTTCTTTGGGAGAACTTTAAAATGTTACATTTAAATATAGTTAATAAAAAAATGGCTTTTGGGTCCAGTGTTAATGTTAGTAAATTAATGTGATTGAGTTTCAAGTTTTTGGCTTGTGCATGCTTAAAACTGTGAGTCAAGAAATTCCTATTATAAATTTATTATCTTAAAAATAAGATCTGCTCCCATACCAGAGAAGATGAGACAATGAGTCTACCATCCTAACAAACCCAACACAGGTATGTTTCCTATCTTTTTCCATCTCTTTTTATTATTTTTTTAAGTTTACATACATGAATTCATTTTTTGGTGTAAAATTGCACAAGTTTTAACTTATATATTCCTGTAATCACCACCACCACCACACTAAGGATACTAAACTGCTACATTATTCCTAAAAGTAGCCCTTGTACTACTTCTCAGTAATTAAGCACAACCCTCCTCTACTCCAAACCCTTGGCAACTACTGATCTGTAGTTTTACTTTTTCCAGAATATCGCATGAATGGATTCATAAAGCATGTAATGTTTTAAGACTGGCAGCCTTTATTCAACGTAGTGCATTTGAGATTTATCCATGTTGTGTGTAATGATACGTTCCTTTTTATTGCTGGATAGTATTGCCTTGGAGAGAGGTACCACAGTTTGTTTGGAGGACATGTGGGATGTTTTCAGTTATTGGTGATTATGAATAGAGCTGTTATAGACATTCATATACAGAGTTTTGTGTGAATATAGTTTTTTATTTCTATGGGATAAGTATCTAGCAGTACTGGGTCATATGGAAGATGTATGGTTAACTTCATAATAAATGAACAAACCATTTTCCAGGATGGCCATGCCATTTTGCATTCGGGCCAGCAATTTATGTGAGTTCTATTTTTTTCTGCAACTTCCTCATACTTGATATTAAGCTTTTTGTTTTAGCCATTCTAACAGGTATGTGGTAGTATCTCAGTGTAGTTTATTGTTTTGCATTTTTCTAATGGCTGATTATTTTAGCTATTTAAACTCCTTTGCCATTTCATATAGAAGTTTTATTTGCTTGTTTGGTAAACTATCTGCTCAACTCTTTTGCCCATCCTTTAAAATTCGGCTTTCTTATTGTTGACTTCTGTGAGTTCTTCATATATATTTGAATTCGAGTTCTTTGTTGGATATATAAAAAGCAAGTATTTTCTTTTAGTGTGTAGCTTGTCTTTTTACTTTTATCAGAATCTTTCAAAGAGCAAAAGTCTTTAATTTCGATAAAGTCCAATTTATCATTTTTTTCATTAATGGTTTGTGCTTTTGGTGTCATATCTAAAAACTCTTTGCCTAATCCAAAGCTACAAAGATTCCCTGGGTGTTTTTTTCCCAAGAGTTTTGTTTTCCATGTAGGTCTGTGACAATTTTGGGTTAATTTTTATATACAATGTAAGATATAAGTTAACGGGGGTTTTTTGCCTGTGGATTTTTAATTATCTCAGCACCACTTGTTGAAAAGACTACTCCTTCTCCATTGAATGGCCTTTATACCTTTGTCAAAAATCAGTTGACTGTATTTAGTAGAAACGGGGTTTCTCCATGTTGGTCAGGCTGGTCTCGAACTCCCGACCTCAGGACATCCGCCCACCTCGGCCTCCCAAAGTGCTGGGATTACAGGCATGAGCCACTGCACCTGGCCCACTATAGTAAGTCTTAAAACTGGGTAGTATGAGTACTCTAACTTTTGTTTTTTCAAAATCATTTTAGCTATTTAAATTCCTTTGCCATTTTCATGTATAACGTTTATTATTGGCTTGTCTATCCCTTGAAAAAATTCTGCTAGGATTTTGATTGGAATTGCGCTAAATCTATAGATCACTTTGAGAAGTGACAACTGCGTAACTGTGTTAGATCTTCAAGTCCATGAACATGATAGGTCTCTCCTTGTTTTTTTTTTGTTTGTTTTTTTTTTTTTGAAATGGAGTCTCACTCTGTCACCCAGGTTGGAGTGCAGTGGCACGATCTCGGCTCACTGCCGACTCCGCCTCCCAAGTTCAAGCGATTTTCTTTCCTCAGCCTCTCGAGTGGATGGGATTACAGGCGCACGCCACCATGCCCAGCTAATTTTTTGTATTTTTAGTAGAGGCGAGGTTTCACCATGCTGGCCAGGCTGGTCTCAAATTCCTTACCTCATGTTCCACCCGCCTCAGCCTCCCAAAGTACTGGGATTACAGGCATGCGCCACCACGCCTGGCCTAGGTCTCTCCTTTTATCTAGGTTGTCTCTGACTTCTTTCATCAGTGTTTTATAGTTTTTATCTCTCTTTAAAGTTGAAGCATCCATTGATTCTGATGTTTGGGGTTTTTTTGTTTGTTTTTTGTTTGTCTTTTTTACCTTTCTTCCTAACAGAAATGTTTTCAGAATCTGATTTAAGTTTCTTTTACTGCAGTAGGTACACTAGAAAACATAATTATTTGTCCAGATCTCCATCTTATTTAGTGTTAGACCCAGGCCTTCAATGACAGAAGGTCCCCTTTAATAGAGCAGTGACTATGTGTACCAATTCCATGGGTCTAGCCAGCTTCTCATAAGTGACAACAGACCAGAGAGCATACTCACGTCACTATTTCCTATTTCTCTCCTCTTTATTTTCAGTTACAGTTTCTGTCTTTGGGGAAAAGCAGGCAAAATCTAATTTGTAATGGATAGAACTAGTTGTCCACTTAAACAATAGAAAACTGAGTCATAAATTCTGTCTTTATAAAACTCCTCCATACTTTTGGAAAATGACTCACTTTTAGGCAGCGTCTGCCATAGATATTTGCCAGAAAGTGATCTAACTTGGATAAGCTTGATGCTTTGTACAAGTTTCAGAGCCCCCGTAGAGAAAGCTCTTAGGAACCAGAGACCATCGTGTGCCTGTCTGTGTCCCAGGACTTTCAGTCCATCAACACACGTCACTGTAGCATTTTGGAATGTTCTGGTTCAGTTGCTCTCAGATGTTAGCTACTTCAGAACCACCTGGAGGGCTTGTTAGAACACAGATGATTGTGTACCACTCCCAGAATTTCTGGTTCTATAGGTCTGGGATGGGTCTGAGAATTTACATTTTGAATAAGTTGCAGGCATTACTGAGGATGCTGGTTTGGGGACTGCTTGGAGATCAATTCCTCTAATTTCTGTGTTTGTGACATTAAAAAGAGTTGATAACTAAAAAAAAAATTGCAACCAACAGAATCTCTATAAAATCTTATATGTTTACAATTAAATCATTCTTACAAGTAATGAGATGGTATGGATTTG
Source organism: Symphalangus syndactylus (assembly GCF_028878055.3). Classification (NCBI taxonomy): domain Eukaryota; kingdom Metazoa; phylum Chordata; class Mammalia; order Primates; family Hylobatidae; genus Symphalangus; species Symphalangus syndactylus. Next base: position 64,007,571 of record NC_072433.2, read on the forward strand.
TTCTCAAGTTATTGAATGGAAACAGAAACTTCTCCACTAAGGAGCCCTGTCCATAGCTGATGTGAGAGAGAAAACAAAGCTGGGCCACATTGCTTTCTGTCTTCTTCTTTTATGTAACCAGGAGGGAGCATATCCCTAGAATTTTTTTTTTTTTTTTTTTTTTTTTTTTTTTCTGAAAGCGGAGTGTTGCTCTGTCGCCCAGTCTGGAGTACAGTGGCGCAATCTCGCCTCACTGCAACCTCTGCCTCCCAAGTTCAAGCAATTCTCCTATCTCAGCCTCCTGGGTAGCTGGGATTATAGGTGCCTGCCATCATGCCCTACTAATTTTTGTATTTTTAGTAGAGATGGAGTTTCGCCATGTTGGCCAGGCTGGTCTTGAACTCCGGACCTCAAGTGATCCACCCACCTCGACCTCCCAAAGTGCTGGGATTACGGGCATGAGCCACCGCACCTGGCCATTTAACAGCTTGTCATATTCTCTTAAGGTTGGGTCTCAAGTCCTGTTTCTTACCTCAAGGAGATGTAAGACGTTTATATTTATTTCTTTCATTTAGACATGCTAAATTTTGTATTCTGAGAGCAGACTTAACTTGAATGCAGAAAGGATAATTCAGCAGCACTCAAAATGAATTTACAACATGACTGTGTATGATTCATTCTAAAATGTTTACCATTGACTAAAAGCTTTACTCCTATGTACCTTGATAGAGCAGAGATAGTATGGTAGAGTAGAAAGATCAATCATTAACCAAGGAAATCTGTTCTGTGTGCCTTGGACACTCAATACAAGGGCCTTGGAAGTTACTTACTTTGAGTATCGCTTTAGTCAGGAAATTGAGTTTTTGGAATCGATCTTTTTAAGTTTCTTTTTGGCCTTGAGATTTTATGCTTTTATGTTTCTATTTATTTCTGCATAAGTAAATGATCCCTTTTCCTTTCTTACCACCATCCATCCCCATTACAAATTAAATGCCTTTTTGTAAAAGATCTTAACCTCAAAAGGAGAGGAAATGCAGTCAGCAAACTCACAAATTTCCTTTCAGTCTTAATTTTCTTTTGCCTTTTTTTTTTTTTTTTTTTTGAGGCAAGGTCTCACTCTGTTGCCCAGGCTGGAATGCAGTGGTGTGATCATGGCTCACTGCAGCTTCAACCTCCCATGCTCAAGTGATTCTCCCAGTTCAGCCTCCCAAGTAGCTGGGACCAAAGGCATGCACCACCACACCCTGCTAATTTTTTAAAACAAAATTTGTAAGGGGGAGAGTCTGTCTATGTTGCTGGGGCTGTTCTTGAACTCCTAGGCTCTAGCGATCTCCCTCTTTGGCTTCCCAAATTGCTGGGATTACAGCCATTGAACCACCACACCCAGCCTTAATTTTCATTGGGAAAGATTATTGAACCATGCTGTATGCTGTGTTCGTTAGCAATCTCGCCATATCAAATTTTTGCTACCTGGGTTGAAACAGGGAATTTGCATGTCTTTCTAAAATGCATGCGTTTTTGTCTGCAGATGTCAAATAGGCAAGGCACAGCTGAATAAGACATGGAAATGTAGCTTGTTACAAGTATAGTGTGTGGAGGAATTTCTAATGTCTTTTTGTCCAATCAGCTATGCAGTAAGAGCTCAGTTTTCATCCTCTAGCCCTGAATAGAATGGGAGAATCATCAGCAATCTATTCTGGAGCATACATTTTTAAAGTGCTTTGAAAAGAAAAATTTTCATCCAGTAAGTAGTGAAGAGCTCCTGATTAATAATCGCATTTCTTTTAATTTGTTTAAATTGAGATGATTAGGAGAAAACAAAGATGGGGGAAAGATTCAGGATTTTAGAGAGTTATTACATCCTGATTCGGGTGATTATCTGTACTCCCCCCCTCAGACACACTGTGAGCTTTATTTACATACATTTTGAGGCAGAAAAGATTAGATAGATCCCAGGTGTCCATTACCCTGTGACCTTTTACCAATACAGGTAAGAAATCTTAAACTCAAGCAGAAACCTGTACACAGCCAATCTCCTTAGGAGTCTATAAATCTGGGGCATGTGCTCAGAGATGTGTGCAAGCCTTGTTGGGTCACTCTCTGTTAGGAGAAGGCCCCCCAGTTAAGGCAAAGGACAATCCAACCTATTCCCAAATTCACCTGTGTAGCATAATCAGCTTTTGTCTTAATAATGCAAGGAATCAAACAGCCTTTGGTGTTGAATGAAGTATCCTATACCTTAGCCAAAAGCCTCGCTTCTGACCTGTGCCTGATTTCCTGTGTATTGTGACTTGATTATCCATACGTTTGACTTTTCAAGAATCCCTGAGGCTGGGCTAATTAGAATAGCCTGGTAAAGCCATTTAAGAGTTTTTTAAATAACAATTTAGGGACTGTAGTAGGGTTCCTGTTGCCACTGTTCTCCAACGGCACCCTGCATCTGAGAATCAGTTAATACCGATCCAGTGATATACAAGCGAAAATTCTGATTATGGGAAAAACAGAAGAGAAGGCAATGTTGGCTGTTCAAGCCACATGTCTGGGCATAAATGGGGAGGCCATGATTTCTCACTGCTTTTGACATGAAACCACAAAGAATGTCTTTGTTAAGAATCAAAAAACATAAGAGTTGAACAAGCCAAAGGAAGAAATGATATCATGGCCCAGTTGAATCAACTAAGAAATATTTTTATGTTAAAGAAATTCTTTAACCTTATAACTAGGGCATTCACATTCTTGTGTATATTGAGTGGAAGATTCCACTGAAAAGAAAGTTCACATCAATAGCGTTTGAAAGATTTAGGGAATATTTTGCAGTGTAAGACTCATTATTTAAAATCTGAAATATATTTTTCCTTCCTACGACTCTTCTACGTGTTTATAGTAACATCAATGACATCCTGCAATTGCACTAGAATGTATTACAAATGCATGCCTTGTGCCAATGTATTCAACAAGGAAGCTATCTTTTTCCTCTGTCTTATTTTCATTGAGGAAACCCATGCCTATGCATTATGCATGAGTCTGGTGTGGTGTTTAAGTACGCTCTCATGGGACTGCCGTGAGACTGCTGTGAGTCTGGATTTGGGGGAGAGCTGTGTCTTGGCATTTTCAAATATAAGAGAAGGATGTTACCTGATACTCAGAGAATCTTGGCTGAAGCTTAGCATCCCTCTCTGGATTAGCTTAGTGTTGTTTTATGATACTATTTTTTGTTTTAACCAGTTGTACCATTGTTTGCTGATGGAAATTGTTACATGCCAGCCGGCAATTGTTAGGCAATGCTAGGGTTTCAGATAAATAGAATATCAGCATCATTCTTCATATCAGCAAAATGATAAGTTGGGGTTTTGCCCATCATACTTAAAGCTAATTTAGGACTTAAAACCTGGAGCCATGCAAATTTGTAAGTACTGCTTAATAGGAGACAGTGCATTAGTTGATTTAGTGGTTGAATTTCCAGTGAATTTTTTTTTTTTTTAATTCTGTGTAGGGACCCATTTTAAGATAATCTGGAAAAGAAGAGAACCAGGGAGGAAAATACAGTGGGAGGCAGGCTGGGTGGCAAAATGGAAAGAGAGATGGGCTTTGGGATTAGATAAAGCCAGTAGTTCTTACATTTTCTGTATGGCGAGAGCCCCTTTAGCAGGCTGAGAGTTCTGTGGAACCCCTCTCAGAATGTTTTTAAATGCATAAAATAAGCTGGACTACAAAGAAAGCCAGTTATATTGAAAAGTTACCAAAATATTTAAGAAAACACTTATGGCACAGTAGTATGTGCTTTTTTACTAACACAAAATAAGAAGCTCTAGTTGTGGGACCTAATGACTTCTATAATTTTGAAATGGTGATGGGCATAAATGGTATTTCACAAGTGGCAACAACTGTGAAGTGATATAAAAATACGTGTATTTCTGTTGGAGACAAGGTCATAGATACTGCCAATGTCTGGTGGGTAGTCCATACATTCATAATTGAAGGAAAATGCTAAATTGTAGAGGCTAATGCAAAGTAAAATGTAATTATTTTCCTGTCCCAGTCCCCAAAACAAGAGCGCGTGAATCTCAGATTAAGATCCCCTGGGTTAGAAGAACTTGGCTAGAATATTAACATGGCCTTTTATTGGCTGTACCACCTTAGGCAAGTTAACCTCAGAAAGTCGATTTCCTCATTTATAAAAGCGTTGATGAGACCCACTTTGTACAGTTGTTGAAAGGTGTAGGAAGATCATGCCTAGCCTAACTCCTTGTGTACAAATGATGACTTGAAGTGTGTTAGGTCTTCTGGCCAGATTTCTTTTGGCAGTGATAGTATAAAATGACACTTGCTACACTTGCTGAGAGGCAGGGGCAGACTTTATGCTAGGCAGGGAGCTCAAAGATTACACTGAAAGCAGAAAGCTCCTTTATCTTTAGATTTTCTTAAGAGTTGTTGACCCTTAAGGAGTGTCATAAGTGGGATATAATATGGAGAAAAGAGAAAGCATTATAAAATATATGGAAAGGAGTCTATCAGGAAATTTCCTCCTGGCCTTGTTGATCCAAAGCCTTTAGTTGCAAAGAAACAGCTTTTTGTTCATTATAAATGTTTTAACAATAACTAGAACTGGTGTTGCCATCCACTCCATTTGGGCATGAGCTTTTTTCTTCCACTGGAGATGTAGGTCCCCAGATGATTGATTGGCTGCAAAGTATGGACACGTCTTGATTGTTTCTAGAAGGGGCAGGACCACTGCCTTCTTGGATCATAACTACTACACCTGCAGAGCCCCAAAAAGTCTGGCTACTCTGTTAGATTAAGGTTTAACATGTGATAATAGTCTAGTTTTATTACTTAAGGGGAAACTCAGAAGTGTGAATACCTTGATTTTGTCTGGATATTTTATTAAGCACATGTACCTATAGGCCATAAGGATGTGTTCTTTTTCTGGCTGGCCACTGAGTAGGTCTGTGCATGATGCTCGGCAGTTCTTCCTTTCTCCCTGATAGCTTTTAAAGGCAGGATACTGAGTGTTTGATCCATCATCTCAGTGAGGGTTTGAAATCAGGCAATGGAGCTTCAGGGTTTCCTTGTCCCTTGGGTCATGGCTAACACCCCATTGAATGTCTCCTTTTCATCAAAACCAGATTTGTCGTCTCACTTTTTTCCCAGTGTCTGGCCAAGATAGTGATCTTTATGAAAACAAACTGGAAGTAATGCAAGCCAGAAAAGATGGGAGAGCTTCGTCTCTGCAGAAAGGAAGCTATTAAGGGGAACAGATGGAGATAGGGTCTAAACAGCTTCAAGAAAGTGTGCACTTGCTAGTCTCAGAGGTGCTTCCTGTCCCTCAAGAGCTGTTTGAATCAGGAGCTGCTTGAGGACCTGAATGACTTCTCCAACTCTGCCAGGGATCCTTCATTAGCCCAGCACTTCTGAGATCACTCAGTGCCCCCCGTAGACCTCTCCTGCTCTTCTGAATGCAGAAGCAGGAGTGGGATATAAAGCGAAAATATAGTAAATTCTAACCTAGTGTGGCTTGAGAAAGAAGTTGCAATTTATAGAGAATTACCAAATATACTGTGATGGATCACTAATTTTCAACATATAATAATTTATTAAAACACTAAGGATGACGTCTGTAATTGTCATATTAACGTCTGAAAGTATCAGGACTTTACGAGGTTCCTGTGCCTTGGCCATCATTGTGATCATTTATGGTGACTAATCAATTTGATGACTAAGTTGCATGTGAATGGTAAGCATTCTTGGCAAGCAAAGGGAAGAAATGTCTTATCTGCATTCACCAGATCTCATGTCGTGGCTGTTTGCAGTTATTTACCCCTTTCTTCCATTAATCTAAACTTATAAGACCCTAAGCTCACATTGTATCATGTATTAACTTGCTAACCAACCTCCTGGTTTTGTGGTTTTCTTTCTCTGATCTAATCAGTCCAATCAGAAGGAAGATTACACTTATAGATGTGCATGCTGATGTCATGACATCATCCTCTTATTTAAGGATCTCCCTTTGCTTCCCTATCAAGTCTCAACTTCTCTGGCCATCTAGACCTCAGGTGGGATCCTTTTATCTTAGTGACCTTGTTCTTTGATTCACTGACATGGATCTTGGAGGCCATTAAGGTGGTTTATTTATTGTCAGATACCCTTTGTTCTTTTCTGTCCTTTCACTGTGGAATTTTTCTCTTGGCCAAATTCTATCCATTCTTGGCCCACACTGCCTTCCTAGCATTCTTGTATCCCTCTCTCACTGTCTTGCCTGCACAATTGGGTATATTTGGTTTACTATTGGCCTTCTATTATTTCACATATTACTTGTTTTTCCAGCAAGTCAGAGTTCCTTAATAGAAAGTATTCTGCTCTATTTATTTTATATATTATAATTCTTAGCAAAGCACCAGCACACAGTAAGTGTTCAATAAATATTTAGAGGAAGCAGGTAAAAGGTGTCATGAGTTAGATATTTCAAATAGGAAGAGATGGACCCTTGATGGGGTCAACCAGCATCAAGTGTGCCTCTTTTACAAAGCCAAGAACCCAATTTTCTCCTTTTTTCAAAGTTGATCCAGGCTTAGGGAATTCAGTTCATAAAAAACAAGCTCAAGGGAGTGAATGCCAATTCAGTAACGTTGAAAAGTCTAATATCTGTGTCAGCCATTCATTGCATCCTTTTTCTTGTAGCAAGGCTTCCAGCAGGCTGCTCTAGGGTCATTTGTGGCCAATATGATTCATTTGCACCAGCTCTGAAGCCTAGTGCATGCCATTTAGACTCTAGGGACATCTTGCAAAGTTCTTGTTTTTAGTTTCGCCCCTTCCTCATAGATGACTCTGCTTTTTAAAGGAATTGAAGGGCTATTCTATAGACAGGAGTAAAACCTGTTCAGAGATGTTCTAAACACCAGATTTTGTTTGCTTGAGAAGCAAAGAGAAGATAATTTAGACAAGGGCAAAAGCACCATGAGAAGACTTTGGAACAGTTTTGCCCAAGTTGTAACTGGAGACGAAGACTTGATGAGTTTTGTGAATTAGGTGAGTAGCATTCATGAGCTGGAGAGAATGGGAAATGCAGAGTTCAAGGGAAATTAGTTTTGAGGGAGCAGTGTTGAGTGATGCTGAGGGGAGATCAGAATGTTGAAAAAGAAGTATGACTGATATCTGGTTAGTTTCTTTATTTTGTCTTTCTTGAGCTGCTTTCACCAATGATGTACATATGAAAAAGGGATGTTATGAATAAGTTACCTTCAAACTAAATTAACTGAGTGGTTTTTACATGGAGCTTCAGGATATCCAGAAGCATATGTCTAGGCATAAAAATGGTTATTTTTGAGGGCCGGGCACCGTGGTTCATGCCTGTAATCCCAGCACTTTGGGAGGCCGAGGTGGGCAGATCATGAGGTCAGGAGTTCGAGATCAGCCTGGCCAACATGGTGAAACTCCATCTCTACTAAAAATACAAAAATTAGCCTGGTGTAGTGGCGCACGCCTGTAATCCCAGCTAGTCAAGAGGCTGAGGCAGGAGAATTACTTGAACCCGGGAGGCGAAGGCTGCAGTGAGCCGAGATCGCGCCACTGCACTTCAGCCTGGGTGACAGAGCAAGACTGCCTCTCGGAAAAATAATAATAATAATAATGGTTATTTTTAAAGTAATATTTAATGTGAAATTCATAAGACTTGAAATTGGGGGAAATTGGAAGGGATTAATTCCTGGAATATTGCTCATTGTCCTTTAACACAGATTAGTATTTTTACCATCTTAGAATTATGTATTTATCAGGGGCTTCTTTTTCCTGTGGACAGTGTCAAGGGGTGTTTTGAAGTGACTTGAGCCCAGGAAGTCTGTTTGGATAAACACTGATGGACTGATGTAGAACAGTTTATCATCTCTGAGCAACTGGTAATCACTCAAACGCATGTAAGAAGCTCATTGGTTGCTTTTTGCAACTATCAATCATGATGGTTGTGTAATGCAAATAGGAGTAAAGAAGGTTTGATTAGTCTGTAACAACAGCTGGAACATTTTTTCTGTAAGGGGCGGGATGGTTTTGTGGGCTGTGTGGACTCTGTCCTTATAGTTTGAAAGCAGCCATAGACCATAAACAAATGTGTGCAGAAGAGTTTGAATAAAACTTTGTAGAAAATGAAGTTTGATTTTCATATGAACTAATGTGTTATGCTATTCTTTTTTAAAAACTTTCCAGCCATTAAAAAATCTAAATAATATCCTCGACCCACAGGCTGTATGTGCCAATCCCTGGTACATAACAGAACAGGATGAGTTTCAGGAAGAAATAGTACAAAATACAGGCTGCTATATGTTTGCAAAAGTGTGAAAAGAAGGTTTACCCAGCGTTTTCTTGGCAACTGAGACTTCTTATACCATTCACTTTCAAAAGTCATTTCAAAACCAGGAATTTTTTCCTAATTTCTCCAAACTGATTATATCAGCTTTCTAAAATATTTGGTGTGTAATCAAAGTACAGTTTTGTTGCTGGATTTCAAAGTCTGCAGTTTAGTACTAGGTTTCTCCTGTTTCAGAACAAATTGTGTTATGTACACAAATATGTATGTGCACATGCACACACAGGAGGGCTCTTTACCTTAACAATTTGAAGTTCTTCTAATTTCCTTTTTGTTCACTACTAAGTAATTCTTTATTCTCCATGTGTCAGTTTATTTCCAGATGTACATCTTAGTTTTCTTCTGGTAAAGTCCTGTTTGTTCCTATCCTTGCTGATAGAGGAAACCACATAAAGGATTTCTTAAAATTAAGAAAACGATGTCACTTCAGCTATGAATCCTGTAAACTTTAAGAATCAGTGTGAGGTGTATAGTTGACATCCAAGCCCCAGATGCAGAATGTACTTGAATGGGAACATTTTGTAGAGAAAGCTGAAAAATGGCAGTCAGATTTTTACAGAACAGCCCAAAGGGGTGTTGTGTGTGCTAATGATTAGAACTTTTGCAGATTCTTGCTTAGTAATTAGGACTGACAGATGGGCTCTGTATTAGTCCATTTTGTGCTGCTATAACAAAATACCCAAGACTGGGTAATTTGTAAGGAACAGAAATTTATTTCTTATAGTTCTGGAGGCTGGGAGTTTCAAATCAAAGTACCGGGAGGTTAGGGCCCAGTCTCTCTGCTTCCGAGATGGTGCCTTAAATGCTGCGTCCTCTGGAGGAGAGCACCATGTCCTCGGGTGGTAGAGGGGCAGAAGAGAGAGAACCTACTCCTGCAAGCTTGCCTTTTTAATTTTTTAATTTTATTGTTTTTAGAGACAGGGTCTCTGCTCTGTTGCCCATGTTGGAGTGCAATGACATGATCATAGCTCATTGTAACCTCAAACCCCTAGGCTCAAGCGATCCATGTGAGTAGCTAGGACTACAAGTGTGTGTCACCATGCCCAGATAATTTTTATTTATTTATTTATTTTTGGAGAGACAGAGTTTTGCTATGTTGGCCAGGCTAGCTCAAGCTCTTTTGATAGCAGCATTAATCTACTCATGAGGGTTGTACCCTTATGACCTCAATACCTCCCATTAGGCTGCACCTCCCAGCACTGCTGCATTGGGGATTAAGTTTCCAACATACAAATTTGGAGGACATATTCAGACTATAGAAGGCTCTGTTCCTCGGAACACTGTCTTTTTTTTTTTTTTTTTTTTTTTTTTTGTATTTTTAGTAGAGACGGGGTTTCACCGTGGTCTCGATCTCCTGACCTCGTGATCCGCCCGCCTCGGCCTCCCAAAGTGCTGGGATTACAAGCGTGAGCCACCGCGCCCGGCCTTGGAACACTGTCTTTTTAAAAAGAAGTGCTTTTAATTGTTTAAGGAATACATGACTATATTTTTGTCTTTTAAAATAATGTGGATAAATTGAATTTCTCATATGACCCTGTCTCCTCCACTCAATACTTCTTCCCTTCCCAGAGATAATGTCTTAGTCTGTCCAGGCTGCTATAACAAAATGTCATAAACTGGGTGGCTTAGAAACAACAGAAATTTATTTCTCACAATTCAGGAGGCTGGGAAGTCCAAGATCAAGACATTGGTAGATTTGGTATCTGGTGAGGGTCTACTTCCTCATAGATGGCTGTCTGCTCACGTAATCTCACCTGGTGGACAGAGCCAGGGATCTCTCTAGTGCCATTCATGAGGGCTCCACCCTCATGGCCTAATGGCCTCCCACAGGCCGTATCTCCTAATACTGTCATATTCTGGGTTAAGATTTTAGCATAGGAATTTGAGGGGGACATAAGCGTTCAGTTCATTGTGGGCAACCATTGCTATCAATGTTTTGTAATCATTTTCTGTGTGTTTATGTACATAAATGTTCATAAAGTATGTTTCCTAATACAAACCATATGAGGCCAGGCATGGTGGCACATGTCTATAGTACCAGATACTCAAGAGGCTGAATTGCGAGGATTGCTTGAGGCTAGGAGTTTGAGTCCAGTCTGGGTAACATAGTAAGACCTTATCATTATAAAATGAAAAAGAAAAAAAAACCATATGGATTTTATATCCTACAGATTATAATGAAAATTGCTTTTTTACCTACTTGATCCATGTTGGAGAACACAGGTTAACATTTTTCTTTTGCCATGCTTTCCTGAGGATGGGGTGGGAGGGGGTAAAAGGTGATAGAAAACCCTTTGCATAGGATATAGTGGTAAGACAGCCTCCTATCCTCTAGGCCTGGTCAAGGTTTAAAGCTGACTATCTCATGGGGTGCTCATGAGGGTTCTTCAAAGACTGTCACCTGTGTCAGTTTCTGGGAGTCCAGGGGTCCACCACCAGTCCTGCCACTGTGATCATGTTGCCCTTTCAGACAGCCCTAGAGGACTGGACCTGAAACAAGCCCTGGACTGGCTCGTTCTTTTCGGAGGACCACTCTGTGCCCTTGGAAACATCAGGCACTCTTTGTCCCCACACCCACAGCCTCTGAGAGGATGGCCCAGACCCACTGCAGCAGCAATTTCCCTTCACTCCCGTGCCACCAGGGCAGCTAGCCACACTGCCTCTCATGTCCCAGGTCCCCAGAGAAGGGGTGCCAGCACCTCTCTGTGTCTCTTTAATGGTAGAGCACTCAAATCAAGCCCCCAACTGACCTCACTGAAATCCTGCTTGTGAAGTAAGAAGCTGATATTCCTACTCTTTCCCCAATGGGAAGAGGGTGCTGAATGGGGATCTCAGTGCAGCTCTTTCCAAAGAAATCCTCCCTCACATCTTGCTCTTGACTCTCCCTGTGGGAGAGGGCTCGAGCCTAGTTCTTAGTTATCTCCTTTTTGAAGGGCAGATGGGCTTTTTTTAAACTCACTTTGGTACTGATATTGCTAGCATCTTGTGTTAGAGCCAAAACTTGCAGTGTAGCATCCTTATCATGTGTATAAGTGCAAGTTTTTCTCTACACTAGAAACTTACTTGTGGAATTGTTGGATGATAGAGGGATAGTACAGTAGAATGTTAACTTACTCACCGACAGGGTCTCAGGTACATGCCACACACTTGCCAACACTTTACAAAATTGATCTTTAAATGTTTTTACCAGGCTTTTGAAGGAAAAAGACACATACATCTCACCATTTTACTTTTCTTTACTAGGCAGTTCTTTATACATTTATTAAGCATTTTAATTTTTCTTTCCATGAATTTTCTGTTAAAGTCCTTTGCCCTATTATTATTATTATTTTTTTTTTTTCGAGATGGAGTCTCGCTCTGTCGCCCAGGCTAGAGTGCAGTGGCATGATCTTGGCTCACTGCTAGCTCCGCCTCCCGGGTTCACGCCATTCTCCTGCCTCAGCCTCCCGAGTAGCTGAGACTACAGGCGACCGCCACCGCACCTGGCTAATTTTTTGTATTTTCTAGTAGAGACGGGGTTTCAGCGTGTTAGCCAGGATGGTATCGATCTCCTGACCTCATGATCCGCCGGCCTAGGCCTCCCAAAGTGCTGGGATTACAGGCATGAGCCACCGCACCCGGCCTGCCCTATTATTTTAAAAATTGTCTTCTCTTTATTGATTTGTAGTTCTTTATATATTCTGAATACGAACCCTTTGTTACATAGAAAATATTTTCTCCCAGCTTGGCCTTGTCTTTTAACTTTGGGAAATTGGACTACATCAAAGGCACCATGAATAATGACTTTGTGTTGTGTCTGGCTTAAAAAGGCCATCCTTCTCCAGGGTTATAAACACCTTCTCCTATATATTCTTCTCATGCTGTAATAGTTGACATTTTACAGTGTTTTGAGGGTTAATCCATCAGGGATATTTTCATGAATAGTAGAACTCTAACTTAATTTTTTCCCACATTGAGAGCTAGTTATTTCAACACTGTTTGTGGAAAGCCAGTAGCATGATGTGTGGCCACTAGAATAAGGGTAGTCAAAGGGCTAAAGCGGCTGGAGTGGGGAGAATGACAGATTATTGCTAAACATCCTACTGATCAAGGTTAGATGACTTCTCAGTCTAGAAGATACATACCCTTCTGAGAAAGCTCCTTGTAGGAGTGAACACCCAACATCCTTTGACTAGTTTTACTGTCAGAACATTTACATACAGGCAGAACTAAAATCTGTGATTATCTGGATGAGAAAACAGTTGTAGGCAACTTACTCATTTTTCTGAACAAGAAAAGGTTCTACATAATTATGTTCTGTATGAATCTTTTATCAGCTTTAATAGTTAAGTCTCTTCAGAGAACATGAGATATTCTTTTTTTTTTCTTTTTTTTTTTTTTTTTTGAGATGGAGTCTCGCTCTGTCGCCCAGGCTGGAGTGCAGTGGCGCAATCTCGGCTCACTGCAAGTTCCGCCTCCCAGGTTCACGCCATTCTCCTGCCTCAGCCTCCCAAGTAGCTGGGATCACAGGCGCCCGCCACCACGCCCGGCTAATTTTGTGTATTTTTAGTAGAGACGAGGTTTCCCCGAGTTAGACCAGGATGGTCTCGATCTCCTGACCTTGTGATCCGTCTGCCTTGGCCTCCCAAAGTGCTGGGATTACAGGCGTGAGCCACGGCGCCCGGCCGAGATGTTCTTTTTTTAAAGTGAGCCTATAATTTATTTATCCTCATTAATACTTGTTTTCCCCAACCCTTCCAAGCTGTTTGGGAATGTTGTGTTTCAGGGATCAGTGAAGGTCATGAAGATGCCTTTAAGGCCTGATTAACCTGATTTGAAAAACTTTAAAACTGACCTTCTCTACATCTCCCCATTATTGTCCTACGTTTCACAGTCAGATCAAGGCTTATTATCCTTTCCATTGGGGAAGTAGCCCAAATCATAGTGTGAGTGAAAAACATATTTACTAAGAAGTGTGAGTCTTTTAAACCCTCTTGTGTTTCTTTTAAGAAATTAAAACCAATAATGACTATCAATTAATTTGGTTGTTCCACCTTGATTTTATCAAAATCCTTGGACATACATTAAAGTATTTGTCCCTTGGGCAGGTGCCAAGGCTATGAAGTTGGAGTGTGGCATGTTCTAGCAGCAGAAAGAAGGCTGGTGAGGTAGGGACACAGCAGATAGGGAGTAGAGTGAGGCCAAACCCCAGGTCAGGGCTGGACCTCAGGGCCTAGGTCCAGGCGAAGGCACTGGGTGTGATGCTGAGGGCAGTAGATGCTGTGGGAGGATTTTAAGCAGGGTGACAAGATCAGACTTGTACTAGATGAGAACGTTGGCTGTGTAAAGATAGATTGACAGTAAGCAAGAATGAATCCAGAAAAAAATAATCTAGAAACCTGTTGCAGTGATACAGGTGAGGGATACTTTGCCTTTATTGGATTTGAAAGTATAAAAAAAAAAAAAAATGAACATCTGTTGTTTAGAGTAAAAGCCCTGTAAGGTATGGTATAAAATAAAACATTTTCAAAAACGCCCATGTCACAAAAAAAATTTTTTTTAAATCAGCTCTGTGCAGGACCAGCTACTTAATTTGCAGGACCCTCACTGCCAAATGAAACTGTGGGACCCCTTGTGCAAAAATAAAAGAATTTCAAGATGGCAACAGCAGAGCATTCAACGAACATGGGACCCTGTGTGATTGCTGTGCAGCACGCCCTGGGTCTGTGTGACAAAATGGCTTGAGTCAGTCCCTGAGAAGCTTCTCCTTGCCTGTTCCATAAAAAGGCTGATGATGACTCCTGTGGTCTAGGCAAAGGGGTAAAGATAAGCTAAGCTTGTGTAGCTACTACTGTTATTTTGTTTGTTTGTTTAGACTGCTCCTTGCAGAGCAGGGCTGCCCTATTGGCAGTACACCCAGAGTAAGCTGTTCTTTAACTCAGAGGCTTTGTTAACCTTAATACAATGTAAATTACAGAGAATGTTGGAAACAAAACTGGCAACAGGTATTTATGACTGGAGGAGGTGAATAGGGATGGTGATGGGAATTAAGAGAATTGTTTTTTGTTCTTATTGGCTGTGGTTGATGAAACCATAAAACTAGGAGAAGGAAATAACATTAACATTACATTTGTTCCTTAGAACTATTTATTTCTTACTAGCACGTACCCGTTTACCTGGCTTTCCAGGAGCATATTCTTTTTTTTTTTTTTTTTTTTTGAGACGGCAGAGTTTTGCTCTTGTCACCCAGGCTGGAGTGAAGTGGCACAATCTCAGCTCACTGCAACCTCCACCTCCTGGGTTCAAGCGATTCTCCTGCCTCAGCCTCCCAAGTAGCTGGGATTACAGGTGCCAGCCACCACGTCTGGCTAATTTTTTTGTATTTTTAGTAGAGACAGGGTTTCATCATGTTGGCCAGGCTGATCTCAAACTACAGACCTCAGGTGATCCACCCACCTCAGCCTCCCAAAGTGCAGGGATCACAGGCGTGAGCTACCACGCCTGGCTTCCAGGAGCATATTCTTAAACAGTTTGGAGGGACGATGGTTCGGGCAAAAGACTTCCTGTTAAATCGTGTGCTGCTTTCTTTTTCTTTTTTAAAGAATTAGTAATACAGCCGGGCACGGTGGCTCACGCCTGTAATCCCAGCACTTTGGGAGGCCAAGGTGGGTGGATCACCTGAGGTCAGGAGTTCAAGACCAGCCTGACCAACATGGCAAAACCCCGTCTCTACTAAAAATACAAAATTAGCTGGGTGTGGTGTTGCACGCCTGTAATCCCAGCTACTCTGGAGGCTGAGGCAGGAGAATCACCTGAACCCAGAAGGTGAATGTTGTAGTGAGCCAAGATCGTGCCATTGCACTCCAGCTTGGGCAACAAGAGTGAAACTCCTTCTCAAAAATAAATAAATAAATAAATAAATAAATAAATAAATAAATAAATAAATAAAAATAAACATTGGTAAGACATGGCTTTTTATCTCCTTCTCCACTTATTTTTTACCTGTGGAAAATGATTCAGAAAACGGACAGAGCTTTGCGTAAGAGGTGTAAATTGTGAAGTTCCTTAACTCTGAAAATTGAAAACATAAATATATAGAATTTTCCCTTCTAGTATCACTGAGGGAAGAATAGTGGCTGTGGGAATTTGGTAGTTTGGGATATTCTGAAATTGCTGTCATTTTCATTTGTAATAAATTTACTTGGCAAGTTCTGTACCAAAGCTATCTTGAGGGCAAAGTTTGTGAACACCTTTTAAAACGCAGCTTGCATTTCTAGAAAAAAAGATCTTATGCTTACTAAACCAAATTCCTTTCAGCAGTTTTCAATGACTCAGAGCCCTGATATTTGCATAGTGATTCAGCCAATGGAAGTTGACTCTGAGATAATTTTGGTTAAGATAAGTCTCCTGGTTTATGCTTTTAAAAGGTTAGGTTAATAAAGGCCTGTCCGGAATAATACAATGTGCAGTGGTTTCCAGCCACTTTTGATGATCTCAAATGCCACTATAGAGCTGGGTAGTAATAGTGATATTAAGATATTACTTCAGAGGGACCCACAAGGCCAACTTTGGACTCTTGACATTAAACACTGCAAAATTCCAAAGTACAGACAGCTTGGCAAGTTTGAGTTCTGGTGCATTCTGTTCACAACTAGTTTTTTTTTTTTTTTTTTTCAATAGTGCTTTTGTCTTTCTGCTAAAGGTCAGACTGTAGTTGTCGAGTACTGGTATTGTTCCTGAGTTACTAGGGAAGAGGGTGGAAGTATTGACTTAGTTTTTCTATTATAATATCCTATCACAGTGCTGGATTTTAATGATTTAAAAATGTAAATAAAAGTGTTTGCGGCCGGGCGCGGTGGCTCACGCTTGTAATCCCAGCACTTTGGGAGGCCGAGGCGGGCGGATCACAAGGTCAGGAGATCGAGACCACGGTGAAAACCCCGTCTCTACTAAAAATACAAAAAAATTAGCCGGGCGTAGTGGCGGGGGCCTGTAGTCCCAGCTACTCGGAGAAGCTGAGGCAGGAGAATGGCGTGAACCCGGGAGGCGGAGCTTGCAGTGAGCCGAGATCGCGCCACTGCACTCCAGCCAGGGCGACAGAGCGAGACTCTATCTCAAAAAAAAAAAAAAAAAAAGAAAAAAAAAAAAAAAGTGTTTGCATTTTTAGACTACTTATGAGCAGCTGCCAATTCTAAAATCACTATGGGTGTTTGCAGCTCTTTTCTGGGCTCATTTTACCCATCTCTGATCTTCTATCAACATGCAGGTCTGTGTGATGGGCTAGAACCAGCATGTATTTTGTTTAGAGTCAGACTTTGTTGGAATCCTGGTGTCACAATTTGGACCCTTGGGGCAGCACCCAGATTAAGTAACCTCTGTAATATGGGGGTACCACCACTACTTGGCAGAGCTGTTAAAGTAATGCATATTGCCTGCTACAAAGTAGATGTTGTATTTGAGTGTAGAGGAGGGGTGTATTTGCCCATTCTCATGATGCTAATAAAGATATGCCTAAGACTGGGTAATTTATAAAGCAAAAGAGGTTTAACAGACTCACAGTTCCACATGCGGCTGGGGAGGCCTCACAATCATGGCAGAGGATGAAGGAAGAGCAAAGGTATTTCTTACATGGCAGCGGGCAAGAGAGAACTTGTGCAGGAGAACTCCTCTTTATCAATCCATCAGATCTCACGAGGCTTATTGGAGAGAACAGCATAAGAAAGACTCGCCTCCATAATCCAATTACCTTCCACTGGATTGCTCCCACAACACGTGGGAATTGTAGAAGCAACAATTCAAGATGAGATTTGGGTGGGGACACAGCCAATCCATATCAAGGGGTAAGATTTAAGTGTAGAGCCATTGAGTCCAGGCTGCTGCCACATACTCTTCCAGGGCAATGGAGGTAGTCTGAGTCTGCTCCATGGAGAGTGGCCATGAGGGACCCAGAGCTGACCTCTGCCTGCCTCAAGCCGGATTACAATTCTGTTGGGATTGTTTTTCAACTGCACCCAGTTTATCTAGGAAGAGTTTGTAATTGATGTGTGTTTAGCCCTATGTCAGCATCACTGATTTCTTAAGGAGTCTCACTCAATTCATTGGGGCTAACAACGTGAAATGGGTTTAACTTTCTCTAGGCACTGCTTACCACTGTGCCCTGTTAAATCCCCCCTTCCAGTCTCTGAATGGTGGATTGGGCATATTCTATCATTCCTTCATCTTTCCAAATCTCCTAATGTTATATCCAGTTCATCCTCTGTGCCTCTCCTACTCTCTCTTCTGAGCTCTGGGTCCTCTGGGATGCTGGGGTGGAGAGGAGAGGATGGAAATGGGGAGCAAGGGACTAGTAATTATTTAACTCACCAAGCAGAGTTGGTGGTGAGAAAGTGCCTCTTGTAGTCTGCTGCTTTTGTGTGGTTTGTTCTAATGGTGGGGTGTCTGCTCAGGTGATGTGTGACTCTCTTGGGGCTGTGTTTGGCTTTACCTCAGCCTCGTTTGTGAGCAGCCTGTGCAGAGGACAGCAATGTCCCCCTTTGGTATTGCTGGGTGTTCATGCCCCATCAGGCTTCAACTCCTCCTTCTAGTGAGTGTCCTGGTGCTTGGCCCATCAGCTGCCTGGCAGCCCAAGGGCTCCTGCCCCTCTGACCTCAACACTCCTTCAAAAGGAACTGTGTGAGTTACTGCAGTCCTCTCTGTCTGTCCAGGGGTTGTAGGGAACTGAAGTGGAGCGGGAATATTCCAGTCTTCTTTCCTGGAACAATCCCTTGAGGCTCTGCTTACATGTGGCTCCCCCAGTGGGCCTGCCACTCCTGGATCTCTGACTCAAAAATGGGTACCAGTCTCATGCTCATGGGTGTGCCCCCACTCCAGGGACTGGATGCCAAGTTCCCCCTACTCCCTGACATGCTCCATTCTGCTGCAATGCCAGCCTGGAAGGGAGTGGGGAACTGTGATGTCTTCAGCTCAGCCAGCAGTCAGACTAGGAACAAGATGCTCATCTCTCCTTCTTGCAGGTACCCTAGTCTCTCCTAGTGATTCTCTTGGAAGTCCCCCAACCCCTACCTGGTTGGGGAAGCAGACAGTAACCTGCGCTAGAAACTTGCCCTCCCCATAAAGCCAATATCAACCTTTCTCCATTTCCTTGCATGGGAAGAGGGGCTGTGGTCAGGTAGTAAGACTGGTCCTCTGACCTCCTGGGGAAGCCATAGGGAGCAGTGTCTGACCCTACTTGTTTATGGCTTTCTAAGTAGGGTACTTAGCCCTGTTGTGCTCAGCTTTGGCCTTGGCTGTATTCTAAAAATAAGGGAAACAGCCCACTTAACAATATCCTCTTTAAGGATATTAGTAATATTCTCTTTCTGTAGTGCCCAGGATGTTCTTCCTGTGCATCCTTTCTTGCAGTAGCAGAGGGAGGGCAGGACCACACTAATACTTACTGGCATTTGTGTCGGATTTGATCAGTAGGCTTAAAATGTATTTTACCTTGGAAAGGTATGGTAGGGGTCTCCATGGACATCATTTTAATTAGCTGTAGGAATTGGAGGTTCAAAACTCCCCAAGTTTTCTTCAGTTTCCCCCTCCTGACTCTGTGCCAGTGACTTAGAAATATAAAGGTGTGGGCCGGGCGCGGTGGCTCACGCTTGTAATCCCAGCACTTTAGCAGGCCGAGGCGGGCGGATCACGAGGTCAGGAGATCAAGACCACGGTGAGACCCCGTCTCTACTAAAAATACAAAAAATTAGCCGGGCGTGGTGGCGGGCGCCTGTAGTCCCAGCTACTCGGAGAAGCTGAGGCAGGAGAATGGCATGAACCCGGGAGGCGGAGCTTGCAGTGAGCCGAGATCGCGCCACTGCACTCCAGCCTGGGCGACAGAGCGAGACTCCGTCTCTAAAAAAAAAAAAAAGAAAGAAATATAAAGGTGTGTTCTTTTGGATGGATTGTTTGACCTGCTACTTCCTCTTCATCTTCACCTAAGAAATGGACAGTCAAAATAAATGGAAAGTCTTACTTTAAGTAGCAGAGTTGATGATTAGGTTCAGGTAATCTATTTCATTGTTCATTTATTAAGTAGATATAAGAAAGAAAAAGGAAACCACTGGAAGGGTATGAGTGAAATGGCTAGCTCTTTTTGGAAACAGTTAATCTGGTGGCAGAGTATGGAAACTAGATCATCCAGGGGAAGAGGAGTTGGAGGTATGGAGCACTAGATTATAGGTCAGTGTTCAGACCAGAGGTCAAAGGGCCTGACCACGGTAAGTGGCAGCGGTGGTGGGAAGGAGGGGATGAAATGGGAGAGAGGCACAGAGCTGCTGGAAGCCAACAACGGACTGGAATGAGAACAGGGAATGACTTTGCAGCGTCAATCTGGGATCCATGAAAGGAGAGGGTACCATGAACAGAAGTAAGGGAGTTAGAAGAAAAGACCAATTTGAGGGTGCGGAACATCAGGGCTACCCTTAGCCTATAGCGCCTTTTCAAGAAGGAAAAGACGTTCCCTCCTCCAGGCACAGGACCTGGCCTATAGCACACAGGCTGGTCCCCTGGGCTAGGTTCTGGTGCACAGTGTGCCACCTACACAACCATACCTGATGGCCCTGGGGAAGATTCCTGTAGAGCAGCAAGGTTCCCATGGAGTAATAAGGTCTCAACACTTCATCAAGGGCATAGCCAGACTCTAATGTCTAATGAGTGATAGAGCTTATTCCTGTATTGATTGCAGAAAAAGCCATCATGTAAGAAAAGCACTCCTTTTGAAAGACACCTACCTAATCTACACATATCACAGCTTTTCTTTTTTTATCGTGTTGAAATATATATAATGTAAAATTTACCATTCTAACCATTTTTAAATGGACAATCTAGTGGCATTAAGTGCATTTACAACATTGTGCAACATCATCATTCTCCATTTCCAGAAATTTTTATCTTGCAAAACTGAAACTCTGTACCCATTAAAAATAATTCCCTATTCCCCCTCCTCCTAGCCCCCTGGTAACCTCTATTCTACTTTCTGCCTCTGTGATCTGCCAACTTTAGATACCTCATATAAGTGGAATCATAGAATATGTGTCCTTTGGTGCCTGTCTGACTTTTTACTTAGTGTCATGTCTTCAAGTTTCATCATGTGGCATTTATCAGAATTTTATTCCTTTTCGTGGCCAAATAACTTTGTATTGTATGGATATACACCACATTTTGTTTATCTGTTCATCTGTTGATGGGCACGTGAGTTGTTTCCATGTTTTGGTGATCATGACTGATGCTGCAATTAACATGGGGTGCAGGTTTATATTTGAGTCTTTGCTTCTAATTCTTTGGGGATATTATAATACCTATACTGGATCACAAAGTAATTCTACGTTTCACTTTTTGAGGAGCCACCAAACTGTTTTCCACAGTGGCTGCCCCATCTTACATTCCCACTAACAGTTCACAAGTGTTTCAGCTTCTCATCATCCTCACCATCATTTGTTACTTTCTGTTTCTTTAAAACCAGTAGCCATCTTAATAAAGTAATATTGCATTACGGTTTTGATGTGCATTTCCCTGGTGTCCCAGTTCTACTTTTATATAGCTGCTTCTCATTAAGAAAGCTCTACTTTTCAAGAATGCTGGAAAGAGCAACTATCCCCCCCCATAAACTCATAGCCAACCTTCACTTATGTGAGAACATACAGAGCACAGTTTCACCTCCTTTGAAATACTGTAATAAGAGTTTTAGATGTATTTGATTCAACGTACAGAGTGTTTATTTTTCGTGTGTGTGTATGTGTGTATGTGTTTGAGACAGTGACTTGTTCTGTCACCCAGACTAGCGTGAAGTGGTGCAATCACAGCTCACTGAAACCTCACCCTCCTGGGCTGCAGCAATGCTCCCACCTCAGACCTCTGAGCAGGTGGGACTATGGGCATGCAACACCATGCCATACTAATTAAAAAAAATTTATAGACATGGTATCACACTGCTGGGCACAAGCAGTCCTCCTGCCTTGGCCTCCCAAAGTGTTGGGATTACAAGCATGGGCCACTGTCCCCGGCCACTATTTTTCAGTTAGTTGTGAGCATTTAAAAAATCAGAAGAACTCATAAAAAATCTGAATCTTCCACTTTTCAGGAAATCCCAAAGGTCAGGCCCTTGTGGTCCGCATTTCCACAAGTAGCTGTGAGCTAGAGCCAAGTTGCTTACAACCCCCACCCAGCCAGCTTCGTTCCTTACCGGTACCGGCCTCACTCCTGTTTCCAAGCCCGCCCTGTTAGAGTGGATTTTCTGAGGCTAAAGTTAGTTTGGATTTATTCCAACTTATATAAATAATTGAGGTGTTTAGATATGACTAATACTTCTTTCTACCTAGCTACTTAATACCTCCACTGACTCTTTCCTGATAAAATCTGAAATCTCTTCATTTATCCTTGCATCCCTTGAGCCCCTTGAGGGACAGGTCTTATCAACAGATTGGTTTCTACTGGTTAAAAGTTGCATTAAATTTGTCTCCTCATACCTAGAACAATTGGATATCATGTTTTGCATCTGCCCATCAGGTAGATACACCCTTTTAGCTCTGCCACATTCTAACATAGAGTGGCTCTTCTGTCATTGCCACCTAATTGTAGGCCTCTGCTTGCTAGTTGTATCCACTGTTTATGTTATAGAGAAATCTTTTCACATATGTAAGGACTTTATATCTGTGTGTGTGCCCATTCATTTAATAGTCTTTGTATATGCCAGAATTAAGGCACAAGAAATACAAATGTTTCATGTCTGTGGTCAGGAAATACAGTTAGCAATGGCTGTAGCTGTTTAGATTGTGAAGATGATAATTGGCTGCCTCAGATCCTGTGTCTTACAGATAATCAGTACTGGAAGGTGTAGGGTGAAGCTGCGTCACAGCCATGAAATGGAGGCATTGTGAAACCCAAGCCAGCCCAGAACACCCTCGCAGCATGATTTGTTATTGCACAGAGCTGGCTGCACTGCTGCTCAAGCCGTATTTCCTGAAACTCAAGAATGCCAGAGTGGAATAGAGTTCTCTTATAACCAGCTCCCGTTCCCTCAAACCTTCACATGACACCCCTTGTGGTTTTCAGCCCATCTCTCTGTGTGGTCGCTAATGACTTCATTAAAGGTGAAGCATTTCAGTGATCAAGAGCCAGTGCTTGATGATGGTTGGAGGGACGTAAATGTGCAAGCGGGCCTCAGAGCCTAGGTGGACCGGCCTCCTCGCCTTCACTCTCAGGCATCACGGCCCTCCGGCATGTTTCTCTGAGGAGCTGTTGATCATTTGCCCAGGCGATGTAGCTGGGAACCTCGCTGTCACCAAGTCAGTCCCAATGATTTGTGCTTCCTGTCAGGGAAATCTGTGGTGCATGTGTTTGTCTTCTGCTTCTCAGTCAGTTTCTTTTTGCATCCATCAGTCTCTCCTTATCTGTCTTCTTTTTCCTGACTGCGCATAGTAGTCAGTTGTGAGTTTGGACTTGTATTTTCTTATTTTGTAACAGTTTGTTTTCTGGCTTCATCTTGCCCCTCCCACCTAAAAGCTCCACTTGTCTTTTATTTCTCAAGGCAGATGGGACAAGGTTTTTGTTTTTTGTTTTTGTTTTTGTTTTGTCAGGTTGAGTTACATTTCCCCCCATTAGGGTGTGCCACAGAAAGAAGTTTTCTCCATTTCTGATGTCTATGTCAATACAGAACAATAATGAAATTGTTAGGCAGGTGAAATGGTACTTAACTATCTGTCTGGAAACTCCTAAGCACCTGCAAGTCTTTCTGAGTGAGAATTTACTGTGGATAGCAGTTCACATGCCACATTCCTGAACATGCTGTAGGAATGGGTCCTGGTAGGCATCACTTTCTAGCCAGTCCAAAGCCACGCTTTCCTGGCAGCCCATTCCTCTCATCATCTTCCTGTTCCCATGGCCATGGCACCCCAAATGTCTGCTGCTCTGACCAAAAAGCTGGCAAATAGTAAATAAACTGACTTCTGAGATAAGAACCTTCATTTGAAACAATTTTTAACATGCCTTCTTTGTCAAGGAGTAAAGACCCTGAATCCCCCAGGGGTTCCTACAGCCCACGATGGTTCACAAGAGAGTCTATAATCCTCAGAGCCAAGAAGCACTGAGACTCAAGGACAGGGCCACTTGACAGAGATAGCAGTTCCCAGCCGACTTGGGTCCTAGGAGGATATTCTGGGTGGCAGGGCTCTAACTGATTATTAACCTACATATAAAATCAAGGACATATAGCCAAGCACAGCAGCAAATGCTGCCACCTTGTGAGCTGCCTGTGGTTGTGCTGGGTGGAGATGGATCTAGCTAAGGCAAACCAGGATGTAGCTTAGAGAGAACTTGGTCAGATTTTTACTGCTTCTGGTATAATTGGAACACTTTACTTCTTAAGCCTACTGTGTAATGTTATGTGTACAGAGTGAATGGTTGCTTAATTAAGTGCTTTAATTTTTTTGGTCATATATACATGTGGTACAAAATTTAAAAGGCCCAAAGGAGGGGACAGTGAAAATTATATCTTTCTCCCACCCAGTTCCCCTTCCCAAAGGTAAACACTATTGCCAGTTTTTTTTGTAGCCTAGTGGGAATAGTTTCTGAATAGTTATCTATAGTTTATAGATAACTCTATAGAGATAGAACTATATGTAGTTCTATACAGTATGTATGTAGTTATATACAGTACATATATACGTGTCTATAGTATATATGTAGTTATATACAGTATATATGTATATATGTACTGTATGTACATATATACATATGTAGTTGTATACAGTACATATATACATATCTATAGTTTTCTATATAGTTATCTCTACATATATATACGTATATACATATAACTATATATATAAAACTATACAATTGTTATACTGTTGTGTAACATGGATGTGTATACAATAGCAATATGATTAAATATTTCTTATTAATGATGATTTCCTGCAGCCTTTCAATCTTGTTAAAACACAAGAAAAATTAGAAATGGACCGAACAGAAGTGGCATCATAAAAGGCAGCTACTGTTTGGGAGCAAGGGACATGCTGTGGAGAGGAGATGTGTGGTGGTCTGAAATTGCACCAGTTTACACTACAATCTTAAAACCATGCCTAGCCTTGATGAAGGACCTCGGGGGCAAAGGTTAAACTGACCACACTCTTTAGTTCATGGTACACAGTATCTCTGGGCACATGGTGGACGCTGGTTTGTGCTGGACCCCTAAAAGTCATTTCCTTTTATCCCTGGTTCCCTCCCTCCCATAGGCAACATTCTGATATGTATACAATGTATCATTTAGATTTGTGTGTATTCTTGCAATGTATCTTGTTTTGTGTGTAAGTATTTTTAATTTATGCAAATGGTATGGCTATCTCATTCTGTTCCTTAGTTTTTTTTACTAGGCTTTGAAAGTTCCATCCATTTTACTAGGTGTGAATCCACTTCATTGCTATCTGTCTTTGTAGGGCCAAACTGAGATTTGGAAAATATTTGAAGCAATCTTTGTGACTTTTTACCCAGGTTTTTTCACATGTTGACACACGTGACAAAAAGTGCATGTACTTTTGTGTTACTGTTTTACTGACTTTACTATATCAGCTTTCCTCCATTTTGCTAATTTGTCATAAATATTAATGGCTGTATAATATTTCATTTATATAATGAGTTATTCACACTCTCTCCTGTCATCAGACATCTCAGTTTTTTATTTTTTAATATCATTGTGGTTACATGCATATCATTGGTCTTTGTTGATTTTCTTTTTCTTTAGCCAGAATAGATGCCCAATAGGGAACTATTGAGCCAGAGAAAAATTCTCCTACAGCCTGTGATGGAAGTGGCCACACTCTACCTCTTGCTTTATTTCCAGAAATGAACACAGGTGTCTATATCCATTTAATACACCCCTTTTTGGCCAGGTGTGTTGGCTCACACCTGTAATCCCAGCACTTTGGGAGGCCAAGTTGGGCAGATCACTTGAGGTCAGGAGTTCAAAACCAGCCTGGCCAACATGGTGAAACCCCATCTCTACTAAAAATACAAAAATTGGCCAGGTGTGGTGGCGTGTGCCTGTAATCTCAGCTATTCGGGAGGCTGAGGCAAGAGAATCCTTGAACCTGGGAGGCAGAGGTTGCAGTGAGCCAAGATCATGCCACAGCGCTCCGGCCTGAGCGACAAGAGTGGGACTCCATTTCAAAAAAACAAAACAATACACCCCTTTTTATTTGTAGTGCATGATACTTAGAGCTGTTGCCATAGGAATTGATATATCAAGCGTCATGGTGGTCAGCAGACAAATAGGAAACTCTTGTTCTGTCGTCAGAATGAGTTGCAGAGAGTACCATCTGTTACCTGTATTGTACATCTTTCTGTTCCTCTGTCTCGCCTGGCACAAGAGCAGCATTGGTTTAATCATCAGCAGCCCTTCTGCTCTCTGTAGTCAGGATTGGCAGTAACTCGTTGGTGGGCAACCCTACCTTGGTCTTGCCGCTTGCACTGTGAACTGTAACTACGGACACACATGTCAGGAAAGAATGGTGCTTGGGATGCTCCTCCTATCTGTGCCTCAAACGTTTTCACTCAAGAGATATTAAAAAGTGGCTTACTGCTTATAAAGATTGTGTGTCAGTGAAGAGGAAGAGGTGGGAGTGGAGAGTGGGAGGCATTTGCAAGAACATATGTTGGATTCTTTTTCTCTCTTCTTGGTGACAATGATTGATGGCATCTAGTGAGTCCCCATTTGTCACTTCCTTGGTGCAGCTGGTAGTGGAGGTGGGGGAAATCAATAAGGGCTGGACAAAGGACGTAGCTAGAGGAAGAAAGCATTGCAAATATGGTATTAAGATGACATTCCTCACAGTTGAATTTTTCACTGTGCTATTAGTTCACACTACCTGCTGCGAGCTATTCTCTTTTGATCCTTTAGGCTGTAGAGGAATCAGTCTGTGTAACTCTCCCTCATTCACCACCTCCAAGAAAGGGTTAACTTTGGACATAAGATACCTGTAGTTTAAGGGAAGGAAGAGAAGGAAGGAAATTCATACTGGATACAGCTTTTGCCAGTTATGTTTCTTCTATTTTGAAATATAGGCTGGCTTTATGGCATTCTCTTGGTGTTCTGGAATGTCCATTATTTAACAATTCCATATTGAATACTTGCTTGGGGCTTAGAAGAGGGAAGTCAAGTGTAGGAAGGAGTTGTGGCAATTTAAGTAAGTTTACAATTAAGCTTGTTGCTTTCATTTTCCTGCCTACGTTGGGGCAAAGACATGTTTAAAAGTGCAAGAACAGTGATTATTTTGTGGTTAGAGCATGTGCACAGTGTAGACAAACCCAGGAAGGAGAATCTGCTTCATCAAGTCTTAAGTTGTTATTTAGACCAAAATGTATGCGTAAGCCTCAGATGAGTGTTGATGTGCCAGGAAACTTCTGCTGAGTACTTTCGGTTCTTTCTTCTTTACCTCTGCACCCCAGCTCATGGTTATCTTGTAAAACTGAAGGTGCTTTGCACTGCAAACAGACATGACAGCTCAGTCTCCCCTGTAGCAAGTTCTAGGGAAGGCAGGTTGACAGAGTCCCATTTTTGAGCTCAGTTCTCCAAGGCCCTTTGGTCAGCTTATTTTCCTGCAGGGTGTCACATCCCACAGTAGTCTCCACCTAGAAGACATTGGATCCCATATGTTCAGGTCAGTGCGGCCAGGCTGCTCTGTGGAGAACAGTGTGATAAATCCTTGGTAGCATTACGCTTTAAACTGGTGCCCACTTGCCTACCTCCTTTTAATTTCATTTTGTTAACAGTTGTTTCTTGAGGACCTGTTGCATGCTGGGTACTTTTTTCCTAGGTAATTTCACATTTAGCATCTGTTTTCATTCTCATGACTTCTCTGTGAGGTAGCAAGTATTGTACCCAGTTTTCTGATAGAGGAAATTGTGGCCCAGAGAGATTGTTATACGCCAAGGTAATAAAGATGAATACAGTTGCAGAACCAAGTTTGAAGCCAAATTTTTTGAGATCCAAGGTCCAGCGAACACAGCTGTACCCCCACAGACACTTCTGAAAGTGACCACTGCCTCTTCAGCCAGTCCTGAAGAGTATGTTCACCTTCATCTTATCTTAAAGCACAGGCACACCTGGCTTTGAAAAAGCATAGTTTATGAAGATCTGAATTGGCTCATTTTAGTTTTAGAAAAGGTTTCACCTAAGGCTTCTGCTTAATAAGAGAGCATTCCTAGGAAGTGAGCTTAAGCCCTGTTCACCTTATTAATCTTAAATGATTTGTCAGAGCAGAGTGGCAGAGAGGTGTCCTGTAGAGGTGACGACCTGAATTTAAATCACAGCTCAACCGCTTACTAGCTGTGTAATCTTGAGCAAATTACTTAACTCTCTGAGCCTCTTCTTCCTTCTCTATTAAAGGGGAGTGATATCAATCTCATCAGGTTAGTGTGAGAATACATTCATATAAGTGCCAAGTACCTGCTAAGTGCTAGTCCATGTGCTAAGTAAATGTGAGCTGCAATTGTTTGCCATTGGCATTATCGGTAGAGTGGGAGTCTCATTATAGCAGAAACCTGGCTCTCCTGAACATATGTAAATATTTACATAGCCCCTAATAAATGCCATTTAAGACTGTATCTAATATAAGGCAATAGGATGTGTTTAGCGGGAGGAGTGGATTTGTTCAGGGGGTGCAACAGACTGGGACGGGAGAAGAAGGCACGTTTGATAGTCAAAATGCTGGCATACTTCCTGCGCAAGGAAGTCTGTATGGCTAAACAAATAGTGCTGAAGTAAACAAATACTGCTGAAGGTCAGGTGTGAACAGTGAATTATATTGGCAGTCAGGCAGAGGCATGGTCTGGGATATGGTGGTGAGCAGTAAAAACTACAATAGCTACCATGAAAGGTACCTACTATATGCCAGGCACTGTTGTAGTGCTTTTCTCCTATTAACCCTTGGAAGCAGTTCTATTATTATCTCATTTTATTTATTTATTTATTTTTTTGAGGCGGAGTCTTGCTCTGTCGCCCAGGCTGGAGTGCAGTGGCGCAATCTCGGCTCCCTGCAAGCTCTGCCTCCCGGGTTCACGCCATTCTCCTGCCTCAGCCTCTCCGAGTAGCTGGGACTACACGCGGCCGCCACCACGCCCAGCTAATTTTTTGTATTTTTTAGTAGAGACGGGGTTTCACCGTGGTCTCGATCTCCTGACCTCGTGATCCGCCCGCCTCGGCCTCCCAAAGTGCTGGGATTACAAGCGCGAGCCACCGCGCCCGGCCTTATCCCATTTTATAGATTAGGAAACAGACTCAGATTAATTCAGTTACCCAAGGGGCATGTAACTGGTAAATGGCAGAGCTTTGGTTCAGTCTCAGGCATCGACCTCTGGAGTGTGTGTGTGTGTGTGTGTGTGTGTGTGTGTGTGTGCTGTCAACCATTGTGTTAGATGCCTCTCAAGACAGGTAAGGTCCTTGCTATTGTAGAATTTACAGTCTGAGTGAGCCAGTCAAACTAATAAGTATTATATCTAGTCTGCCGGGTAGTAATAAATGCAGTGAAGAGAAAATTGGGCGAGGAATTTTAGAGGATGATGGGAGTTGATGTTTTAGCTAGTGTATTAGTTTATTCAGGCTGCCATAAACAAAATACCACAGATCGGGAGGCTTAAACAACAGAAATTTACTTTCTCACAGTTTTGGAGGCTGAAAATCCAAGAGCAAGGTGTCGACGTGTTTGGTTTCTTCTGAGGCCTCTGTCCTCAGCTTTGCAGATGGCCCTTTCACTATGTCCTTCTGTCTTCCCTCTATGAGCGTGCAGCCCTGGGAGCTCTCTGTGCCCTAATCACCTTTTCTTATAAGGACAGCAGCCACACCTAATCACCTCGTTTTAACTTAACCATCTCTTTAAAGGCCCTGTCTTCAAATACAGTCTCATTTTGAAGTATTAGGGGTTAGGACTTCAACATATAAATTTGGGGAGGGGAACACAGTTCTGCCCATAACACTGCCCTCTGCACCCCCAAAATTCATGTCCTCCTCACAGCAAAATACATTGACCTGCATTCAACGACCTAAGCCTTAACCCATGCTAGCATCAATTCTAAGTCCCAAATCTCATCTAAATATCATCTACATCAAAGTGGGTGAGACTCAAGTATATGATTCATCTTGAGGCAAAAAAATTCTTCTCCAGCTGTGAACCTGTGAAACCAGACAAGTTATTTGCTTCCAAAATACAATGATGGGGACAAGCTTAGGATAGACATTTCCATTCCAAAAGGGAGAACTTGGAAGGAAGAAAAAAGGGTCATGGGTCCAAAGCAAGTCCAAAACCTAGCTGGGCAAATTATGTTCGATTTTAAGGCTGAGAATAATTCTTTTTACATGATGATCTGTCCTCCAGGCCCATTGGGCTGGCAGAATTTCTTCAAGGCCCCAGGTGGCAGCCTTGCTTTTGAGGCCTTGGACAATGACAGCCTCACCCTCTCACACTGAGACAGAGACAGCCTCACCCTTTGAAATGGAAGAGAGCCTTCCTCGCCCCCTGGGCCTGGACACTTTCAATGTGGGGTGAGAGTAGTAGCTTTAGGGACCATTCTTCCTTTTTCTTGAAGGATAATACATGCTCATACCCAGAGCCAGATAGATCTATTGTCCCATCCTGTAGCATCTCAGAAGCCTAGTGCTGTTGTGTCCTGTCTCTGTCCCCTTTAGTCCAAGTCAGCAGTGTTTCTGCTGCTGGTAGAACCCCGTCTCTATTACTGGCTTCTGTTGAGATGGCCGATTAGATCTGTGAGTCCCACTGTCACTCTTTAGGGAGTGATTGTCCAGTCACACTGTTGGTGCCCTCTCCAGAACACATTCTCATTTTTTTGCAATATGGATAAGCTGAGAATTTTCCAGATCTTTAAGTTCTGGTTTGTTTAGCCTAACAATTTTTTCTTTAATTTCTGTCACTTCCCTTGCACTTTGCTAGAAGCAGTAAGGAGAAAGGAAAGTGGCAAGGAAAGCACAACAGACTTCCAACAGTTGGCTTAGAAATCTCAGCAGAATATCCAAGGTTGTCACTTAGAAGCTCTACCTTCCACAAAACACAAAAACGCAATTCAGCAATGTTCTTGGCCATTTTGTAACAAGGATTGCCTTTTCTTCAGTGTCTAATAACATGTTCCTCATTTCTGTCTAAAATCTCACTAGAATCACCTTTCATGTCCATATTTCTAGCAACAGTCTCTCTTAGCATCTGAGCCAACGTTCTGTGGAACACAGTTTGGGGAAGCTTGCCAAACTCAACAGATTATACCATATTATCTCCCCCTGAAAGAGAAGAGTGAGACATAAGTCCTCTGAAGTCTGCTCCACTCCTACTAGATCTTGAAGTCATATGTTGATTCTTTTCATGGTATTGTGTGCCTGTGTTTCAATTAGCATTCTTAAAGCAAAGCAAAAATTTTACTGAAGAAAATAATTAGCCTTTCATGTCACTTTCTTAGAGTGAACCAAATAAGTTTTGTATGAGAGAAGGATGGGGGCCCATGGATGCCCACCTCAGTTTTGCAGGGTGGGTTCCTACAGCCACGTTCCCCTGGGCTAATAAGGCTAATAATCATGGTGGCAGTTTTGCACTGGCCTCCAGCTGATGAAAAGTTTTGCCATGAGAACTTAACTTAGTCCTTCTGATGCTTTTACTGCCTGTTAACACAGAAGGTGGAAAATGACCAACTATGCTATACATAAAAACAAAGGCCAGATATTCTTATATTCTTTTAGAATGTGTCTTATATGCTGATTTTTAAAATATTAAGGGAAAAATTGACTTGTGATACTTGAAAGTTCATAGAACAGGGCACTGCATTAAAACAGGGCTTATGCAAATAAAACACATTTTTCTGTTCTTGGCCAGCAGTTCTACCATCAGGATACTTATTCCATACAGCACTGTACGATACAGGCCAAGATTTATAGTTGGTGATTTCCTGAATAACAACTCAGACAGCAAATGCCTCCACAAAACAACTTTCATATGTTCTGCAAGGCACAAAGTAGTACAATAGAAAGGATTGTTTGTTCCAGGATTTTTGTGGGGTGGTTTCTTTTTCTTTTTTTTTTTTTTCTCCCACAAGACAGAATTTTTCTTCTTGCCTTAAAATTTGAAAGATTTCTCCTTTCTCTCCCCTTCTTCCACAAGTCGTTCCACCTTAAAAAGGAAGATGAAGTTCTCTAGCAACCCTTAAGATGCTCATAAGAAATAGCTTAAACTTTCACTTTCGGACAAGACATTCACATATTGGGGTTGTGGGCCAATAAACTAGTAAATAGAAGGAATGAGAAAGAAGCAGTGAATACAAGGACAATGTTGGTGGTGAAGGGGGAATATTCTGGTTTTCATTTCTGTGGATTTTTAGGCCAAATTTGAAGACAGGCTCTTGATGACACATGAAGTATCTCTAACTTGATTTTATGTGTGCACACTTTATGTACTATCTGTACATAAGTCATAGACATATAGATTGGACTAGAATTTAGAGTTCAGAAATGAACACTCACTTGTACAGTCAGTTAATTTTCAATAAAGGTGCCAAGACAGTTCAACAAAGGTAGTCTTTTCAACAGGTGGTACTGGGACAGCTGGGTAGCCACATGCAAAAGAATGAAGTTAGACTCTCACCTCACACCATATACAAAAAGTAGTTCAAAATGGATCAAAGACCTAAACTAAGAGATAAAAGAGAAGAAAACATAGGTATAAATATGTAACATATAAAACACCAAAAATATAAACAACAAAAGAAGAAATAGATAAATGAGACTTCATCAAAATAAAAACATTTTTGCTTCAGATAACATCATTAAGAAAGTGAAAAGACAGCCCACAGAATGGAGGAAACACTTTCAAATCATATATCAAATAAGAATCTTGCATACTGAATATGTAAGGAACTCTTATAACTCAAAAATAAAAAGACAAATAATTCCACTAAAACATGAGCGATAGATTTGAAAGACATTTCTCCAAAAGTATATAAATGGGCTATATGCATATAAAAAGAAGCTGACTATCATTAGCCATCAGGGAAATGAAAATCAAAACCATAATGAGATGCCACTTTGCATCCACTAGGATGGCTGTAATCAAAAAGACAGAAGAATATTGGCAAGGATGTGAAGAAATTGAAATCCTCATACACTGCTGGTGGGAATGGGAAATGGTACAGCTGTTTTGGCAAACAGTCTGGAAGTCCTAAAAAGATTACACATAGAGTTACCATATGACCCAGCAATTCTACTCTTGGGTATATACCCAAGGGAAATGAGAACATACGTCAGTGCAAAAACTAATTCACAAGTGTTTACAGCAGTATCATTCACAATAGTCAAAAAGTTGGGGGGGAAAATAACATGTGCAAAAACTGATGAATAAATAAATAACTGTGATATATCCATACAATGAAACATTATTCAAGAAAAAGATATGAAGTCCAGATACATCTTACAACATAGATTAACCTTGAAAACATGCTAAGTGAAAGGTCACAAAAGGCCACATATTGCATGAGTCTATTTATATTTACATGAAACGTTCAGAATAGGCAAATCTAAAGACAGTAGATTAGTGTGTTAGGGGCTTGGGAGTAAATGGAGAATGACTGTTTATGGATATAAGGTTTCCTTTTCGGTGTAAGGAAGATGTTCTAAAGTTGATAATGATGATGGTCTTTCAACTCTGTGACTATACTAAAAACCATTGCATTCTACGTGTTGAGTGTATGATGGGTGGATTATATCTCAATAAAGATGTTAAGCCACACACAGTCATATTACATAATTACACAGTCATATTGAATTCCATTATAATTTCAGATTTATGGACTAACACTGAATACTCAGAGTATTAAGCAACCTGTTCAACTGCATATAGCTGGTGATCACAGAGCCAGACTTCCTAAACATCAGGCCAACTGTCTCTCCATTGTGATTGTTATAGGAAGTTTGACCCCAACATACCATACAAGTCACACTCAAAATTTGTATTGGTGTGGCCAGGTACCACTCACTTGTTCATGTGACAGATCAGCAAGCCCCTGAAACCAAGGTTGGCAATAGCAGTTTAATTCCTGCTCCTGTAAGGTTCAGTAGTGTAGGGTGGGGGTGAGGAGACACAAGAGCTTCAGCTGCTTTTTTTTTTAACCAACAAGAATGACCTTGAAAACAAGGGGTTCTTCACCACACAATTATTCAGGGACCCTGTCTGATGGAAGTTCTTCTACCTTCTCCAGCTAGCAGATGGGGAAGAGAGAGAGGAGGTTTATCCATGGGAGGTTTTCCTGAGCCACACTTAGGGGTGGTGCACCCCTAACACTCATTTCCCCACACCTTCTGTGGTTACAACCCAGTCACTTGGCCCCTTACAGATGCTGTGGGGCTACGAATGCAGACTCTGGTATTGAAGCAGCTATGTTGTCTGGGGTATATACCCTGGGATTTGTTGTCACCTGCCAGGAAAATTTAGGACACATACACAAGGAGTTTAGGAGCAGAAGGTTAATAGGTAGAAGAGAAGAGAGAGAAACAGCTTCCTCTGTAAAGGAGGGGGTTTCCCAGCAGAAAGGACCTGCTGGTGGTGAATGCCCCGAGTTTTATAGTAGGGTTTCAAAAGGCAGTGTCTGATTTACCTAGAGCTCATAGATTGGTTCAATCAGGTGTGATATTTACATAGTGCGGGGAAGGCTGGTTGCCCCACCCTAATCTTCTTATGCAAATGGGCTTTCCAGTTGATGAGGCCATCTTCTCTGCTCCTTTACAGTACAGGTGGCTGGCAGGGAAGGGAAGATGGAGCCGCCATCTTGAACATGTCTAATCCTTAGTTCCTGCTGACATTCACCTGTGCAAGCTCCCAGCTTGCTGGCTGCTCTTTGTTAGAAAATGATTTGGGGCTGCTTTCATTAAAAAGAAAAATCTTACCAAGGACTCCCATACCCTTGCTATCTGCCTGTGATTTCTTCTTAACTCCTATATCCCTATCTGAGCTTGAAGTTTTCTCCTTATACTTGAAAAATCAATCCAAAGGCCAGTCAGCCCGCATGATGACTGGGCACAAGTTTAGAAGTTGCATATCATGGCTCCTGCTTCATTGTGAGGGATTTTGATACCTTTAGAGCAATGTTAAGTGCCCAGTCTGACTGGTTATTCTGTCAGCAGAGTCTGTCACCTGTCCTAGAAGAATAGTCTTGTTTGTTGCTCCTATGCGGGCTGATGATTGATAGGAGTTTCCGAGTTGTACCTTATTGGAAGGATCTTTGAGAGCTCTAGGCCTGCGGGCCTTCCTGAGGAGGTGACTGCATTTGAATAGGCTCTAAGTTTCCTATATCCTGCCTCTGCCCTGCTACAACACTACAAGGGGAAACCTGGACCATTTACCATGCCTGTTGCAAGGTAGGTGACAAAGAGGAAGGAAGTTCTGAGAGAACAGACGAAGCCCCAGGAATCTACTCAACCCTGACAGTGAATGTACTCTCCTCTGACCTTATACTGAAACAGTGACAACATCTATGTCTCCAAGCTGTGGAACTCTACCGCTACTCTGGAAGCAGCCCTGCAGGGTTTTGTTATCACTTTTGTTTTACACTAGGCTAGGGGATTCAGTTTGGTGAGTTGTGAGAAATTAAAAGTTGGAATTAGAGGAGCAAAGGCTGGCCCCTGTCAACTTAATGAGCTGGGTGGCCTTAGCCTTTTCTGAGCTTTGGAAAACCTCAGATGTCATGTCAGAAAATCAACAGAATCTGAGAAAAACACCGGAAAATCATCAGCAAATGGTGATCCTGATAGCACCTCTTCCTTATGGGGTGATCATGAGAAGATTCCATGATAATCCCCATAAAGTATCAAGTCCAGATTTTGGCACAAGATCATGCTCAATAAGCACTAGTTGTCATTGATAACAATAGCATCTTCTTTTGACTTTCAAGGCAGAGAGAAAGAGGTATCTCCATTGATGCCTAATGTTAAAAAAAGTAACATTTTGTAAATCTGGCAATATCTTAAAATATTTTATGATGTAACTGTGATGCTTGGAAAACTTTCCTTTTAGCAGTCAGAATCTTTCATAACCATATGTTAAGTACTTGCTTTGTGTAAACAGGTTGCCAGGCACAAAGGGATTATAAAGAGAAAGAAGAAATGGCCTTTGCCTTTGAGCAGTTCATAATGTCATGAGAATTAGCCATGGCTATATTTTAAATAGGTTGTAGCTAACCTAAGTTTTTGCTATCAGTGTTTTATTTATTTATTTATTTATTTATTTTTTGAGACAGAGTCTCACTCTGTCGCCCAGGCTGGAGAGCAGTGGTGCGATGTCGGCTTACTGCAACCTCCGCCTCTCAGATTCAAGCGATTCTCCTGCCTCAGCCTCCTGAGTAGCTGGGACTGCAGGCGCCCATTACAATGCCTGGCTAATTTTTGTCTTTAGTAGAGATGGAGTTTCACCATGTTGGCCGGGGTGGTCTTGAACTCCTGACCTCAAGTGATCCACCTGCCTCAGCCTCCCAAAGTGTTGGGATTACAGGCATGAGCCACCATGCCCGGCCTGGTATCAGTGTTTTAAACCAACTGCACATATATCCTAATACAGACAAAAATGTGATTAGCTCTTTTTAAAAACAAGCCCAACTCTAAAATATCATACTTTGGGGAGCTTTTATTTTTGCATCCTGCCCCTTGCTCCCAATTGTCAATTTATTTCCCCCTATTCTTGCTACCAATTGTCAGTTTACCCCCAGCCCCTACCCCTCACACATGTACCCCAATTTCCAGGTTGTTATAAAGCATTCATATATTTTTGTGTAAAAAACGATTTCTTGCATTTTTCCAAGATAATTATTTGAAAATGTAATTATTTGAAAACAGATTGTGTTTTACTGTGAAATCACCTAATACCCTAATTAGTTTATTTAGCTTAGAAACTTGGTCTAGAGCAGTGGCTCTTGGCCACATTTTTTTTTTAAGGCGGCATTACTATTGATTTCTTCTTTTCAAAATTTAGCAAGTCCATGGTATTCTTACTTCAGTTTATTTGACGCAAGGCTCACATGATATGCGAATCATATGCATGATATGTGAAAAGGAAGTTCATCATCATCGCATCTTACCTGTTCCTTGTTCTTCCAGTTTCACAACCCCTTAGAATGTTAGAGCTGGCAAGGACTTTATCACCAAATTCTTATCACCAACACCCCTCCTTTAGCAGAGTAGAGAAACTGAAGCTCAGAGAGGTGAGGGGACTTGCTTGCAGTCACACCACCACTATGTGGCTGACTCCTGGTGCAGAACCCTCCCTTCAACCCAGCGCCTCTCCTTGGCTGGTAATCTTTGTCTGTTTTTCTCTTTTTTTTTTTCTTCTTGAGATGGAGTCTCGCTCTGTCGCCCAGGCTGGAGTGCAGTGGCACAATCTCTGCTCACTGCAAGCTCCACCTCCTGGGTTCACACCATTCTTCTGCCTCAGCCTCCTGAGTGGCTGGGACTACAGGCGCCCGCCACCACGCCCGGCTAAGTTTTTTGTATTTTTAGTAGAGACAGGGTTTCACCGTGTTAGCCAGGATGATCTCGATCTCCTGACCTCGTGATCCACCCGCCTCAGCCTCCCAAAGTGACGGGATTACAGGCGTGAGCCACCGCACCCGGTCCTCTGTTTTTCAACACCCTTTTCTGGCTGTCACCAAGTCCTCTTACTGTTTCCTGGAACTGTCTTTTGATTGTCTTCCTTCCCGTTTCTTCCTGGCTGATCTCGTCCCTCAACACCTCACAATGGGAAAGGCCTGACAGAGGACTCGGTCTCTGAGGCATCCATTATACCATATTAATTTTCTCTAATTACCACTGTCAGCATGTTACTCCTCTTCTGTGAGGCTGCCAGGAGCTCCCTGCTTCTTGTGGCTACAAATGTCAACACCTGTCCTCGCATGCTAGACCTTCCAGAGCCTAGCTTCACGGGGAAGTCCCAGCTTCATTGCTCTTTTCTCCCTGTGAGCCCCAAAGGCCCGCTGTCTTCCCTGGGTTTTCTTCGTGAGTCAGCCATGTTTCTTTTATGCCTTTAGTTTCTGTTCTCCCCAGCTTCCAGTTCTCTCCCTGCCTTTTCCAACTACAGCAGGTCCTCCAATAATGTCGTTTCATTCTATGTCATTTCCTCATAATGTTGATGAAGAAAAAGAAGGGGCCACTGTGGAGTTTGTGTGGTCTCCCCAGGTCTGCGTGGGTTTTCTCTGGGGACTCGTTTTCTTCCACATCCCAAAGACGTGCATGTTAGGTTAACTGATGTAGCTGCATTGTCCCCACTGAGTGAGTGTGGTGGAGGTGTGAGTGTGTCCTCCAATGGGAATGCATCTTGTCCAGGGTTGGTGCCCACCCCCTAACCCCTGAGCTGCTGGGATAGGCTCCGGCCACCCAAGACCCTGACCTGGAATAAGAGGGTAAAAAATTATCTTATGTTGTTTGTTTTTCCAGTCCCTTCATTATACTAAAAGTTTGTGTTAATCTTTCTTAATTGTGTGTATAGCTCACATTTATTTCAGTGTTTAACATAGAAGTGTTTTGGTCTTTATTTAGAAGTTTGGTGATGTTTTTGTGACCAGAAATATGCAATAGGAACTTAATTATTTTTTAGAGACAGAATCTTGCACTGTTGCCCAGGCTGTAGTGCTGTGGCCTGACTACAGCTTACTGTAGCCTCAAACTCCTGGGCTCAAGCAATCCCCCGACCTCAACCCCCTGAGTAACTGGGACCACAAGTGCAAACCACCATGCCTGGCCCTTTTTTTTTTTTTTTTTTTTTTAAGAGAGCCAGGGCCTCACTGTGCTGCCTAGCCTGGTTCAAACTCCTGGCTTCATGCAATCCTCCCACCTCACCCTCCCAAAGTGCTGGAATTACAGGCATGAGCCATGGCGCCCAGTGTAACTTGTTTATAGAAATTAGCCTATGGTAAAATTGATTTTGTTATACATTATTTTGCTTAAATTCATAGTTTCCAAGTAGGTGAGGACTTACTGTATTCCATTCTTCAAGGCCAAGTCCAGGTTCTACCACCTTTTTAATGTTTTCCTTGATTGCTGCAGTGATAACCCAATGATTCCCCTTTACTCCCAAACTTTTTCTGATTATATCCTACCATGTAGCATTGCACATCATAGCCTCTCTTATGGTTCTCTGGCTTTTCCTTAGAATTGTGTTGTCTTCTCAGTTATATTTAATGCTCTTTGAAGGCAAGGCTTATGTTTAGATTTTTATCATATACACTATTCCCCTCCCATCCATTGGAAATATGTTCAAAGACCCTCAGTCGACACCTGAGACTGAAGATAGCACCAAACCTTGAATATACTGTTTTTGCATATAGATACCTACCTATGCTCAGGTTTAATGTATAAACTAGGCATAGAAAGAGATTAACAATAGTAACTAATAATAAAACAGAACAGTTATAACAATATACTATGATAAAAGTTCTGTGAATGTGGACTCTGTCTGTGTCTCAAAATATCTTATCGTACTGCACTTACCCTTCTTGTGATGAGGAAGGGATGAGAGTGGGACAGCATGAGATTTCATCACACTACTCAGAATGATATGCAATTAAAAACTCATGAATTTTATATTCCTGGAACTTTCTATTTAATATTTTCAGACTAGTTGACCTCAAGTAACTAAAACTGCAGAAAGTGAAACCTTGGATAAGGGGGGACTACTGGATTCCAATTTTATAGTGCCTAATAAATGGCCAGTAATAACCACTTATTAGGGGCTTGTTGAACTTCTACAAGTTGTTGTTCAGAGCTACAAGCAGTTCAGACATATTACAGTGTTGGCAGCTTGGGTTGGGATCAGTTGTTAATATTGGGGCACGGTGCTCTACTGTTTTTCAAGTGTTGGCAGGATCAGTGGCTACTGTGTTAATGATCCTCTAGGGAGACTGTCTATATAGATATGGTGCTCACGCTAATAGTTGGATTTGTAGATCAGTAGCTGGGTGGCAGGGAGGCTGGGGGCTCCCCTGCTGAGAACTGCACACCAGCCTCTTGAATCTTCCAGTAGGTAATAGTTACTTGAGAAAGGAGTATCCTCATAACTCTGCAGATTCTCAGCACACCACTGTGGCATGTGAACTGGCCTGTCTCCTCTCCCACTGTAAGTCCTGGAGCCAGTAATGACCTTGGTGTTCTCTTTTCTACAATGCTGGCACAACATCTTAAGGTTTAATCTGATCTTTGTCTAAAATATTTTTTTCAGAACCCATTAAGTATGGTATCTTCCCAAAAAAGTTAAGTGTGTTGTCATAAGTTCCTGGTACTGGAAAAAGGAGTCTGTATTATTTAAAGAAGCCTTGTCTGCTTCCTTAATTCCAATGCCCCTTTTCCATGCCTTCCTACCTTTCCTGGTAGTCATTCCTGGTCTGAGGTAACTGCAGATTTTATAGTACTTTGGACTGTGCACTCCCCAAGGCGCAGACTGTGTAAGAATTGCCTCTGCCAAGGGCTCATAAACTTGGAATTATTTTTTTCTTTAATGTCAGCGGGACTAATTCCACCTATACAAAATGGTTTGGCCTTTTCCTTCTTTGGCACAAAAGAGACTTGGCAGAGGCTCAGATAAAGGTGAAGTTGACGAGCTCTGGCACGGGAGTGAGCTCAGCACTTCTGGACTTTCATTCCCCCTGTTCGTCTCATGTTCAAAATCCTCATTCCACCCAGAAAATATTCCCTTCCCACCAGTGACAGCGAAAGATGTTTCAGATCCTTCTTCCTTTGTCTCCAACACACACAGCGAAATGCTGCATGCCTTCATTTGCAGAAAGTTACCCAACTGGAGTCACTTTAATATTTTTTTTTATATTTTTAGGTGGATGGAAGTTTGCTTAGTTGAAGAATTGCCACCAACCACTGAACTGGAAGAAGGGCTCCGGAATGGAGTTTACCTTGCAAAGTTAGCCAAGTTCTTTGCCCCGAAAATGGTATCAGAGAAAAAGATCTATGATGTGGAACAAACACGTTATAAGGTAACCAAGATCTAATTGGTTTTGGCTTCCAGCTAAAAGTGAAAGTTTGGTATTTCATATCCTCTCCCTTCTTTTAGTGTTTCTATAAGGATTTGGGGGCCTGGGGGATGTCTTTGGAGCCTGTTAATGGCATTCCTGAGGCAGCAGCAGTTTTAAAAAGCAAAGTGTTTCTATTTCTGTTCTGACACTAAGAGACCTCTGACTTATGGGGCTTCCCAATGCCTCCCCCAATTTCTCCTTCATGGAAGTCCCTTTTGACTTTATTAGTGCCAGTAAAGGTAAAAGTGGGGGCATGCTACCACTCCTTTTTTCACTTGAACTTGTGGCCGTAAAGAGTTAGGGCCAATGTGATAAAACAAGTAGGAAGGTCGAATGATCAGCCAAGAATTCTTTTCCATTTGATGTTTAAAGCAAAATATGACTAACCACTTTGTGTACAACTAGTTTTAAGAATTGTTTCAGGGCTAATTTGGGAAGCATTAGAAAATAAAAAGCTATCATAGCCCTTTTAGAAACATCACAACAGCTGAGTATGGTGGCTGTTGCCCATAATCCCAACACTTTTGGAGGCTAAGGTAGGAGGATTGCTTGAGCCCAGGAGTTCAAGCCTGCAGTGAGCTATGATCACACCACTGCCCTCCAGCCTGGGTGACAGAGTGAGACCCTGTCTCTAAGATAATAATAGCAAGAAGAAGAAAGATCAACAATAAAAACCGCACTGTTATTTAAATTTGGAAGAAGCAGGGAGAAGAAAACAAAATTAAACACCAATTTTATAGTAATAAAAATCCCGATTTTTTAGAGATACATATCAAAGTATTTACAGATAAAGTGATACATCTAGGATTTGTTTCAAATAATTGAGGAGAAGGTAGACAGAT
Source organism: Symphalangus syndactylus (assembly GCF_028878055.3). Taxonomy (NCBI): domain Eukaryota; kingdom Metazoa; phylum Chordata; class Mammalia; order Primates; family Hylobatidae; genus Symphalangus; species Symphalangus syndactylus. The sequence continues at coordinate 64,048,803 of NC_072433.2, forward strand.
GATAAAAAGCTGGCCATGAGTTCGTAACTGTTGAGTTGAATGATGGGTACATGGGAGTTCATTATACTATTCTGTCTACTTTTTTACATTTGAAATTATATATTCAGAAGGAAAAGGAAAAAGCAAACGCCAACCTAAAAGCCTCCTCCATTAGCAATGTATCTTTAAAACAGATTTTTTAAATGTCTGGTGTTCTATTCTGCAATATGTGACCTCTTGTCTGCTGCAGGTCAAGGTTTCTAAAGCTTCTTTGAAACTTGATCTTTATTTTTTTAATGCATTCAGTTCTTTACATCAATATTTTTTATCTGCAGATTTTCCAGTATTCTGAACAGTTATTTCTCTTACAGCTGTAGGGAATATGTTGCATATAGTTGGAAAAGGAACGATTTCCCATTTATTGCATGATTCATAGTACCCTTCACTTCTTTAGGCAAAATATATTCTTTAAATATGTATATTAAATACAGATAGAATGAATAATCTTTAAGGTTAACAGTAGACAAGATTACTTGTCAAATTTATTTTGAGTCTGTTTTTCTAGTCTGGTCAAAAGGGCCACTGAGCAAAAGTTTTTGCCTTGAATAATGTTATAAATAAAAATGTTCACATTTACTAAAGTAAATTTGTGTTCATGAAGTTTCACACCAGAGTTCCAGCTCATTATAATCTTCCACAAGACTTTAATAAAACAATCACTTAGCCAGCTAAAATTGAAGTTTAGAAAAATTTTTTGAGAAAGATTTTTAGAAATTCAGAGAAGCCCAGAAAAAGACCATCTGTATCCTCTCTCCACAAAATAAATATTTGTCCACATTTTAGACTACAGCTTGTCTTTTTTTCATTGCTTTTATTTTCGTTATAGTCAAGATCTAGGTCTGTCAGTACCAACACGTATGTAGATTTGATGATAGAGTTAAAGCGTAGTTGGGGTAGGCTCCAGCTTGACTGAAAGGGAATTACAGATATTCTTTTGGCTTTCATGGACTGTGAGAATCAGGCTGGGAAGACGGGCCCTTCATGGAAGTGAGCCTCAGAGCAGTATGTGTGCTAGTTCTTTTCTCTTCCTGGAATGTTGTATACCTTGAATATAGGAGTGTCCTTCCTGACTAGCTCGGGGCCCTCATGGCAGTTGCCTCGTGGCAACTTAAACAGGTACCTTCTCCTCTTGGCATCAGAGATCCTATTATTTAAATGAATAACAACTTCTCTTTAGGATGGGGACGGGGAAATAATATTTGCAATTTCTGGTTATGGAATAAAATACTTGTGGGGCATAGGCAGGTGATGACATACATCCCCAAGTGAAACATCACAAGAGGGAGGCCACCCCTGCCCCATCAGATCCCTGGAAGGCCGAGTGGCACAGAGGTGATGCTGGGAGAGGGGCAGGAAGGAGGGAGGCACAGCAGGAGGTAGGCTGTGGCCAGCTGTGGCGTGGGAGTCCCTCCTTGCTGAGCTAAAAGAAAAAAACATAAGACAAATGTAAAGGACCCCTCTGTGGATTGACTGCAGAAAAGAGGTTTGTTTTCTTCTTTATTAAATCCCTGAAAGTGCCTAGTGTTCTTGATGGAAACTTTGAGTGATTTGTCATGTAATCATAAGATCTTATTTTAGGGCCTTTTCATCTCTCATACAAAAATGAAAGGAGATAAATATTAGCAAATAGGTAATGCAACTTCCTGATCTTGTGTTCTTCAGGACTGAAGCATGTCACATAGCCCTTTGCAAGGAGAGCTAAATCATGGGACTAAGGCAAAGATGTTGAAGCACGAGGGAACGCTCAATAACCCAGCCCCAGCCCCTCATGCCATCTGGAAACCATGAATTCAGTGAACTTGGGCTCTCACTGCAGGGTCTGCCTAGACTGCAGCCATAAAATATGTCAGCCTTGGCACTGGCAGCTTTGATGACCATCAGTTAGGCAGACAGGAGCTTTTGTGCTACCTCCTTCTCTTTGTCAGCTTATGTACAACCCTAGTTCCTCATTAATTTGGGGTTGGAAAGATGTCCTGAGTCTTAGAGTTCAACTTTCCAGTTATAAGTATTTTTTCCATGGCCACCTCTGCCCTCCACACCAGGTCTGAGTTACATGCCCCCACCATGTGTGCTGCAGCTCCTGACGCAGTCTCTCTTGCACATGCCATAGTGTATTGTAAAGTGGGCAGGCACTGTATGTGTCTGTATGCCCTATCCCCAGCAAATGGTGCAGGGTCTCATCCACAGTAGGTACTTGGGGAATAGCTGTTGGATGAAGGAATGAATGACAATAGTTTCACATAAGCCAAAGGATTCCATTCCTTTTCTTACCTTCTGTGCTTTATTTGGTACATACTCAATATGCTGAGTGTGACACTCTTCCTCTAAGAACGGTGCTCAAGCCTCCTGCGAACCACCTAAGGGGTGTGTGTAAAAATTGGATTCCTGGGTCCCACTCCAGACTACTGAGTCAGGCAGAATCTCTTGACCCAGGAAGCAGTACTCTTAATAAATCACCTGCAGGTGATTCTTTTCTTCTGCGCTTCTAAAGTTTGAGTTGAGAACCACTGCTCTAATCGGTGAATAAACATTAATATAACAAATTGCAATTCAGTTGTAGGGAAGGAAGATAAAGGTATACCATGATAGAAATACATATAAGGTAGAATTCATTCATCCATATAACGCTCATCAAGACCTGTTGCATGCCAGGCACCATTCTAGGCACTAACGGCAGAATAGTGAGCCAAGCAGACAAGGGCCTGGTTTCATGGTGGCGGGGAGGCGAACTAAGTGAATTTATAGCTGTGAATTGTGATAAGTGTCTGAAGGAAGACACGAAAGCCAGTTTTATGGGTAGATAGCAACGGCCAGGAGATGCGCTTCTCTGAGGAGAAGTTTACTCTGAGGATGGAACAGTGAGAAGAAAGTCACCTGTGTGCAGTCAGGGGTGGGCATCGGGAAGAACTGTCCAAAGAGAGGGAGCTCATTTGTGAGAGACTTGCCACAAGGAGGAAAAGAGCTTGTCCGTAGCAGAGTGGTTGAAAGGGACGGTGGTGGAAGATGAGGCCAGGAAGAGCAGAGATGAGATTGCACAGCCATGCAGGCCCCATGGAGCACCTGAGATTTCATGCTACGCTGCGGGGACAGCAATCAGAAGCCTTGTGATGCTATATGGTGCAGTTTGCACTTCAGAAAGATCATCAGTTGCTGCTATACAGAGAACAAACCAGAGGAGGATCAGAGGGGAGATAGAGTCCAGTGAGGGGATAACTCAGTCCAGGTGGCAGTGACCTGCACAGACAAGAAGTGAACTGCTTTAAGAGGGAAAACCAAGGGTGGATCCTGAAAAGGAAATAGAAATGGATGGAGGGCCATGAGAAGACAGCTGGGCGGACAGTGGGAGATGACCAAGGAGGAAGGAGCAATCCTGTCCATTCTAAATGGGGTGTTGGGTGGTGAAGGGCCAGGAAGTTTTCCTTGGTGGGGACTTGAGAGATTAGAGAGTGGTCCCAAGCAGACTGGGGCAGGCAAGAGAAAGAGGAGCGGATGGAAGGGCCTTTCTTGGAGAGGTTTCAGTCTGACAAGGTTCAAAGATGAATAGTACTCTGAACAGCACCTTGATAATTGTAGGTTTATAATAAATTCTTGTCAAATAGGTAGGTGTGCCTTAGATAGGGAAGGCATGCACACAGTGGTTAGCAGTGTGAGCTGTAGAATCAAAATACTTCGCATCTAGCTTCGCCATTAACTTTGGCTCTCTGAGCCTCAGTTTCCTCACCTGTGAAATGGGAATACAGATTGAATATCCCTAATCCAAAAATCCAAGGTGCTCCAAAATTCAAAACTTTTTGAAGACCGACATGACACTCAAAGGAAATGTTCCTTGGAGCATTTTGGATTTCGGATTTTGGGATTAGGGATGCTTCGTCAGTATGTCTGATGCAAATATTCCAGAATTTGTAAAAATCAAAAACTTGAAACATTTCTAATGCCAAACATTTCACATAATGGATCCTCAACGTAATAACAACAGTATCTGCCTTGGTAGAGATATTGTGAGGCACAAAATGATCCATGCGGGGCACTTGGCATGGTGCCTGATAGACATAAGCATCTAGTGAATATTGGAGGCAGTGCTCGTTCTAAGGTACTTGAGCAGTAAAATGAACATAATATTTGGACTTGAAGTCCAAATATTATGGGGTTCTGCAAGGGAGTCATAACCTTGAGCCTAACAAGTTAGGTCAACTCAAGCATCTTACTTACTTGTGCCCTCAGTTTCCTCATCTGTAAAATAAGCAATTTTGTATAATGTTATTGGTTTCTAAACTACCTCCTGGTTTTAAAATGCTCTGATTCCAGCCGGGCGCGGTGGCTCACGCTTGTAATCCCAGCACTTTGGGAGGCCGAGGCGGGCGGATCACGAGGTCAGGAGATCAAGACCACGGTGAAACCCGGTCTCTACTAAAAATACAAAAAAAAAAAAAAATTAGCTGGGCGTAGTGGTGGGTGCCTGTAGTCCCAGCTACTCGGAGAGGCTGAGGCAGGAGAATGGCGTGAACCCGGGAGGCGGAGCTTGCAGTGAGCCGAGATCGCGCCACTGCACTCCAGCCTGGGTGACAGAGCGAGACTCCGTCTCAAAAAATAAAAAATAAAAAAATAAAATACTCTGATTCCAATATGTAGGATGTTAGCATCCAATGATGACAGCGTAATTCCTCACCTATGCAGTTTAAACTAGATGAACCATATTTGCTGGTGTAATAGCTCAGCAGTGGAAAAACAGCATATACTTCCTGGTCCAATACCTGAAAGAAATTAGGTGTATGGATAACAGCAACCTTTGGCTAAATCTGACTATAGACATGTCACCTCATCTAATAGTAATATACAGGACTGGAGCGGGAAGAAAAGACTTGTTAAAGATGATTGTAGTGGACTGGGATCATTTCAAGCCTAATTAGAAGACCATTTTCATTCTAAGTGAAGTAAACTCAGTAGATTGACAATGTTATTGCTGCAATTCACTAACCAAGCTGTGCTAACATGAATCATAGGGTTCTAAAGTCAGCATTCTCAGGTAGTTTAAAAAGGATGGGCCGGGCGCGGTGGCTCACGCTTGTAATCCCAGCACTTTGGGAGGCCGAGGCGGGCGGATCACGAGGTCAGGAGATCGAGACCACAGTGAAACCCCGTCTCCACTAAAAAAAATACAAAAAATTAGCCGGGCGTGGTGGCGGGCGCCTGTAGTCCCAGCTACTCGGAGAGGCTGAGGCAGGAGAATGGCGTGAACCCGGGAGGCGGAGCTTGCAGTGAGCCGAGATTGCGCCACTGCACTCCAGCCTGGGCGACAGAGCGAGACTCCACCTCAAAAAAAAAAAAAAAAAAAAAAAAGGATGAAGGATTTGAAATCTGTCATTTCATTTGTTGCAGAAATATGACCAAGATAACCACCCTTTTCTTTTCTTTTCTTTTTTTTTTTTTTTTGAGACAGAGTCTGGCTCTGTCCCCCAGGCTGGAGTGCAGTGGCACCAACTCGGCTCATTGCAAGCTCCGCCTCCCGTGTTCACGCCATTCTCCTGCCTCAGCCTCCCGAGTAGCTGGGACTACAGGCACCCGCCACCACGCCCTGCTAATTTTTTTGTATTTTTAGTAGAGACAGGGTTTCACGATGTTGGCCAGGATGGTCTCGAACTCCTGACCTCGTGATCTGCCCACCTCGGCCTCCCAAAGTGCTAGGATTACAGGCTTGAGCCACCGCGCCCGGCCCACCCTTTTCTTCAGTGCCTCTTAACATGAAGCACTGAAATTTTTTCTGACCTTAAAGGTAAATGAAAGTTCCAAGCCTAATCTTGTAGTGTAATAATTATAATAGCTAATATTTACTGCATTCTTAGGTGCACTTTGCAACTAAATACCTTCCATATATTCTTAGATTAATCTCTGCAACTCCAAGAAGCATTTTGTGGCTCAGGAACTAAGGTTCAGAGAGATTTCTATCTTTCCTGAGATTACTTTGCTAACAAGACCACTAAATACATGGGTGTCTTTGTTACATAATTTGGGATTGTTGGAGCCCACCAGTTTTGGACACCAGAAGCCCTCTGTGGTCAAACGAGATTAGGTTTATTTAATTTGTTGGGCAAGAAAAATGCATACCCATATTGCCACAGAGAAGAGAAATGAGTAGATTTGGGCTTGTGCTGGATGATTTTAATAGGGATTTAGGGAAGCAAGAACCCATTTCTTTTGGGTGTCATCAGAAAGTGGGATCAATTTGGTGTCTTGGTAATTTTTATCTAAGAAGTGGGAAGATTGAATAGGGACTTAGATTGTCATCAGTAAAGAAAGCAGAGTAGCTCATATTAGTTGGAAGAGGGGGACATTATTTATTTTGTGGCACAGAGGGTTCTCATACCTGTCTTGGTTCAGACTTGATTGTGGATTGTTTCTATCTTGTTCTTCTGTGGTCACAGAGTGGCCTTGTCTGAAAATTATTTGCATAAACAAATTTTTGCTGAGTTACAAACACTCAAACAGTATGGCCTGACCTGTCAACTCTCTGGGCTCTGTTTATTCCTTTTCCTTCTTCCCTTCCTTCAACTATCCCTTCCTCTACCTAGTTCATTAGTAGTTAATTTTTGCCATCCAAAGAATAATCAAACAATCTAGGTCCTTCATTCTTCTCTGGTAGAGTGTTAGCATATGGAAGGTTTTGAGATCCAGAGAGACGTAGTCTTGAATCCTAGGTCAGCCACTTGACAACTACTTGACTTTAGGCAAATCGCATCATCTTTTTGGTCTGTCTTTCCGTATCTTTAAAAAATAGGAATTTATTCCATTGTGTGAATGCACCAGAGTTTATTTAATCTTATTCACCCACTAAAGGACATTTCCATTATTCCCAGTTTGGGTCTATTAAAATAAAGCTGTTATGAACACTGCAAAAAAAATAGGAAAGATAATTACCTTTCAAGGTGTTTTGAAAATTAGGGGTAATTTACATAAAGTGATTGGAACACATGGTTCAATCACGAATAGTGGCCACCATTAAAAAGGCATAAACATTTGTCAAATGTTAATTTGCTTATACTTTATAATTTCTAACAGCAATGAAAATACTTTTTATACAACAAACTATTAACAAGAAGGTAACAGAAGGTGGGAAGAGCCAAACTTTCTGAATGTGATTATCTACTACTGAATGTTAGTTATATGGTAAAACTTGCTATAGTTATTGTTTTGTACATTTATTAAAAATTACAATAAATAGATAACATTGTGCTATGCATTTAATTAGTGAAAAACACAAGATCATTTTATAGTTCTTAATGGTTCATTCCTGATAAATTTTTATGAGATACAGGCAAGAATGCTATACTTACAGACTGTGCGAAAGGAATGACTATCTGATGAAGGCTATTACAAAGAAATGGAAGATACACAAAAACTATTTTTATTGTAGGAGTAGAAAAAGATCTTGTTAAATATTTCTGCTGAAGGTTTGTTTCTTATATACAAGGCCAAGATCAGGGTTAAATTAGAAGAATCAATACTAAAATTAGTTCTGAATTGTAGGATGGTTTTTGTTTTCGTCTTTGTATTTTGCTATATTTTCCAGGTTTTCCGCAGGAAATATTCTATTCATGATTAGAACAACAAAAAAAATGTAGTCTTCTAAAAATCCTGTCTTTTTCTGAAGTTGCTAGGCCTCTCAGCCATGGTTGCCAAAATCTGGACACCATGCATGTGTGTGTATGTGCGTACACACCCACGCCTGTGTACATGTGTCTCATAAAACATCCTTAAGCATGTGCTAGACATTAAACAGTCTTGGAGATTCTAGTTCAGAATTTACCTCAGATGTGTGAATTACGGAAATTCATGGTTCATCACAGATGGTTGGGATGTTGCCAAGATACAGTCTAGCCTCCTTTAGCATGTCTCTGTTTATTTTATGTGAACATTAATAACTCTGTTTCAGAAGAAATACAATTGAAAAGCATCCTGTACATGAAAAAAGTTATTGCAAATGACTCACTTTTTGTGTGGTTCCTTCTCTCCCTTTTTCCCTCCTATCGTCACTTTAGAAGTCCGGCCTTCATTTTCGACACACAGATAATACCGTCCAGTGGTTAAGAGCGATGGAGTCTATTGGTCTACCCAAGGTAAGCCTTCACACACTGGAACCTGAACTGGAAAGGCAAAGGGGTAGTACACAAAAACCTCTTTGTGAGCAATGACTTTGGAGACTGGGTTATGTTAATGTAGAAATGAGAAATGTAAGGACTAAAAAATATGGAAAGACCTATCCAAAGTAACATATGGCAAGAATTCAGAATGAGAGATGTGCCCAGATTGAGAGCAGCCAGGTAAAAGTGTGTACAAAATAAAGGCAGAACAAGCTATAGCTGGTAGATAGGTGAGCTATCTAAAATAGCCAACTCCCTTTCTTGTGTTGCTATTTGTACATAAAGATTCTAAGTCTCAGCCAGTTGTGGTGGCTCATGCCTGTAATCCCAGCACTTTGGGAGGCTAAGGTGAGAGAATCACTTGAGGCCAGGAGTTTGAGACCAGCCTGGGCAACATGGCAAGACCCTGTCTCTATTAAAAAAAAAAAATCTCATTGTATTAGTATATACTTTATTACTGTAAATTATTATAAATTTATTTTTTGTAAATTATTGTTATTATTATTTCAAGACAGAGTCTGTCTCTGTCGCCCAGTCTGGAGTACAGTGGCTTAATCTACCACCTACCCCTCCCACGTTCAAGTGATTCTCCTACCTCTGCCTCCCGAGTAGCTGGGACCACAGGCAAGTAGCTGCCCCATGCCCAGCTAATTTTTGTTTTTGTTTTTGTTTTTGTAGAGACAGGGTTTTACCTTGTCAGCCAGGCTGGTCTCAGACTCCTGAGCTCAAGCAATCTGTCCGCCACGGCATCCCAAAAGTGCTGGGATTACAGGGATGAGCCTACCACGCCCGGCCTATAAATTATTATTATAAATCATAATATCACTTGTAAAGGCTAGGGGGTTATAGCTCTTACTCCTAAAATAGATCTCCTAAATATAATTTAACTCAGCAAACATTCAGTGCTTGTTAAATTTGAAGAGCAGGCATCCTAAAGTCTGTGAGAGAATTAGGCAAGTGGAGGAAATGAGGAAATAATTACATTTGATAAAAATTGTAGAACGATTTTTTTAAACTTGTTATTTTGAAATAATTATAGAATCACAGGAAGTTGTAAAAATAGTACTTCTATGTGTATCCTTCATTCAGCTTTCCCCTAGTGGTGACATCTAACTGCAGTACATGTTAAATTGACATTGGTGTATTAGTGTAAACTAGACTACAGACCTTCTTCCATTTTCACCATTTCACATGCATTTATTTGTGTAAGTGGGCATGTGTGTGCATGTACGTGTGATTCTGTGCAGTTTTATCCCATGAATAGATTTGTGTAACCACCACTACAATCAAGACACAGACACACAGAAGAGTGGTCCTTCTGATTGCGTCCCTCCCCCAGCCCTGTTCCCTGGCAACCACTAATATGTTCTCGATCTCTATAGTTTTGGCATTTTGAGCACAATATATAAGTGTAATCATATAGCAAGTATCCTTTGAGTCACATCGTTTCCACTCTGTATATGGTCCTTGAGACCCATCTGGGTCAATAGCTTGCTCCTATGTGTTGCTTAGTATGTACAGCTTTTTTTTTTTTTTTTTTTTTTGAGACAGAGTCTCGCTCTGTCACCCAAGCTGGGGTGCGGTGGCGCAATCTTGGCTCACTGCAACCTCTGCCTCCCAGGTTCAAGTGATTCTCAGGGGGTTATCACTTACAGGCATGCACCACCACGCCTGGCTAATGTTGGCCAGGCTGGTTTGGAACTCCTGACCTCAGGTGATCCGCCCACCTCAGCCTCCCAAAGTGCTGGGATTACAGGCGTGAGTCACTGCACCTGGCCTGAAATCTGTTTCTTATCAGGCTGTTAGTTTCAAGTTTAAGAAAAAGAGTAAGAAATAGTATGTAAGATAACCCCCCGAGTTATCAAGTGTAACCTCCCGAGTAGCTGGGGTTACAAGTGGGCACCACCACACCTGGCTATTTTTTGTATTTTTAGTAGAGACAGGGTTTCCACATGTTGGCCAGGCTGGTCTCGAGCTCCTGACTTCAGGAGATCTGCCTGTCTCATCCTCCCAAAGTGCTGGGATTACAGGCATGAGCCACCATGCCTGGCCTATACAGCTATTTTAAAAAAATTATTTAGGAGTGGTCTCACTGGAAGTCAAGAGGATAAGCTACTGGCTTATGAAGACCTCCGTTGTGCCAGGTGTGCAATGAAAAACACCCACCACCACAGAAACAGAAGATTCTTTAAATGTAATTTATTAATGTCTATTTTTAATATAATTGTGCTCATATCTGTTTTAGGTCAGTCTCATTTTATCTTGAAATGATCAATATTTAAATTTTGTTCTGCCATTTTTAATCAAACTATTTTCTCTTCTCCTAAAATGCCCAGAACGTTAAATGCTGTTTCCTTGTAGGAACTGGCTATAACACATAATTCATATTTCTGGATTGTGATTTAGCAACTAATAACTAGAGACTGGATGATAAACAGATTAATAAACGAATTTAAACAGAATTGTTTTGTATAAGGCAACACCAAATTCAGATAATTTCATTGGATTTGATAGATTTGAGTAAACCTTTTCAAATTGTATGTATTTAGGGCCAAACAAGTGGTGTTATAGAGCAGATTTTATTTTAACACTGGTTTTTATTATGAAGTCATTAATATATTGCATTGCAGGGGCAAGAGACTGTACTGAGTTGACTTTGATGTATCATATTTAACTGGTATTCCTTCATTTATCAATATTAAGTGCTTACTCTGTGCTCAGTATCATGCTAGGTGCCGGAAATACAATGCTGCATAAAACATTCTGGTGAACGATAAATTGATCTCATCTCCTAGCTGAAGGAAGACATTTATAGTGGCTTTCCAGGAGAAATATAAATATAAAAGGTTCTTGTTTAAAGAAAAGGGAAGAGGCAATTGTAGTTGTTCTCTGCTTATATAGAGAACTTTAAACCGGTAATACTCTTTTTTGTTGTTTTTTGAGACAGAGTCTCGCTCTGTTGCCCAGGCTGGACTGCAGTGGTGCCATCTCGGCTCACTGCAACTTTCGCCTCCTGGGTTCAAGTGATTCTCCTGCCTCAGCCACCCAAATAGCTGGGACTATAGGTGTGCTCCACCATGCCCAGCTATTTTTTTTTTTTTTTTTTTAATTTTTAGTAGAGACGAGGTTTCACCATGTTGGTCAGGCTGGTCTTGAACTCCTGACCTCAGGTGATCTACCTGCCTCTGCCTTCCAAAGCACCACCATGCCCAGCTAATACTCTTCTGAATTTAGGGATCCTCTTCTCATTGACATTTTAGTAGCAAGTGCATTAAAGGAAAGTTGGAAAGGCTTTTTAAATTTCTTAGGCTACTGCCATTTCTTTAAGTACTTAGTAATTATATATTTTGTAGCTCAAGAAACTTTGCTTCTTTCTTTTCTCAAATTTTCTCAATGACCAATAGGAAATTGCACTTGAGTATCAAGTACTACCATATGATGCATGATTTTAGTTTTTGATGTCAGTTTTTATAAAATATTTACTTAAATAATGTCTAAATGATTATCTTAATTTTAAAAGCCTCAAGCTTAATTATTTTTTGTGTGTGCTTAGGAACAGAGAAGTTTGGTGCCTCACTCTGAAATCTGTTTCTTTTGTTGATTTGTTTGTTCGTTTTTTTGTTTTGAGATGAAGTTTTGTTTTTGTCACCCAGGCTGGAATGCAGTGGCGCGTGCTTGGCTTACTGCAACCTCCACCTCCTGGGTTCAAGCAATTCTCCTGCCTCAGCCTCCCAAGTAGCTGGGATTACAGGCATGCACCACCACGCCTGGCTAATGTTGGCCAGGCTGGTTTTGAACTCCTGACCTCAGGTGATCCACCCGCCTCAGCCTCCCAAAGTGTTGGGATTACAGGCATGAGCCACTGCACCTGGCCTGAAATCTGTTTCTTATCAGGCTATTAGTTTCAAGTTTAAGAAAAAGAGTAAGAAATAGTATGTAGGATAACCCCCCCGTGACACACATTTACCTATGTAACAAACCTTCACATGTACCCCAAACCTAAAATAAAACATTAGAAAAAGGAAAAGAGTGTGAAGGTGTATTCAAAACTTTGATGTTCAGACCTTTCAGTCTAGTAATTTCATATTTAGATGATTATCCAAAATAATCAGATGCTCAGAAAATACAGAAATATTCATTGCAGTGGCTTATAATAGGGAAAAATTAGAAGCAAAACAAATGTTCAACCATGGATTAACTGGCTAAGCTAGGGTTCAAAAATATAAAAGAATCATATACATCTATTAAAAATAATCTTATAGAATAATGAAGGGGATGGGAAATAGTTATGTTCTGTTAAGTGTTTTAAACAGGTTTACACTAAGTACAATTTTGTTTTCACATGCACACATATATATAAACCTAAAAAAATCAGAGACATACAGAAAAAAAAGACCAGAAGAAAAATAGGGACAGGGTGGGTGGAGCCAAGATGGCAGAATAGGAACAGCTCCGGTCTCCAGCTCCCAGCCCCAGCGACACAGAAGACGGGTGATTTCTGCATTTCTGCTTGAGGTACCGGTTTCATCTCACTAGGGAGTGCCTAACAGTGGGTTCAGGACAGTCGGTGAAGCGCACTGTGCGCGCGAGCTGAAGCAGGGCGAGGCATTGCCTCACTCGGGAAGCGCAAGGGGTCAGGGAGTTCCCTTTCCTAGTCAAAGAAAGGGGAAACAGACGGCACCTGGAATATCGGGTCAGTCCCACCCTAATACTGCGCTTTTCCAACGGGCCTGGAAAACGGCACACTAGGAGATTGTGTCCCGCACCTGGCTCGGAGGGTCCTATGCCCACAGAGTCTTGCTGATTGCTAGCACAGCAGTCTGAGATCACGCTGCAAGGCGGCAGCGAGGCTGGGGGAGGGGCGCCCGCCATTGCCCAGGCTTGCTTAGGTAAACAAAGCAGCCAGGAAGCTCGAACTGGGTGGAGCCCACCACAGCTCAAGGAGGCCTGCCTGCCTCTGTAGGCTCCACCTCTGGGGGCAGGGCACAGACAACCAAAAACTCAGCGAGAACCTCCACAGACTTAAATGTCCCTGTCTGACTGACAGCTTTGAAGAGAGTAGTGGTTCTCCCAGCACGCAGCTGGAGATCTGAGAATGGACAGACTGCCTCCTAAAGTGGGTCCCTCACCCCTGAGCAGCCTAACTGGGAGGCACCCCCCCAGTAGGGACAGACTGACACCTCATTCAACCAGGTACTCCTCTGAGACAAAACTTTCAGAGGAACTATCACACAGCTGAATTTGTGGTCTCACGAAAATCCGCTGTTCTGCAGCCACCGGTGCTGACACCCAGCCAAACAGGGTCTGGAGTGGACCTCTAGTAAACTCCAACAGACCTGCAGCTGAGGGTCTTGTCTGGTAGAAGGAAAATTAACAAACAGAAAGGACATCCACACCAAAAACCCATCTGTACATCACCATCATCGAAGACAAAAAGTAGACAAAACCACAAAGATGGGGAAAAAACAGACCAAAAAAACTGGAAACTCTAAAAAACAGAGCACCTCTCCTCCTCCAAAGGAACGCAGTTCCTCACCAGCAACGGAACAAAGCTGGATGGAGGATGACTTTGATGAGTTGAGAGAAGAAGGCTTCAGACGATCAAACTACTCTGAGCTACGAGAGGAAATTCAAAACAATAGCAAAGAAGTTAAAAACTTTGAAAAAAAATTAGAAGAATGGATAACTAGAATAACCAATGGAGAGAAGGGCTTAAAGGAGATGATGGAGCTGAAAGCCAAGTTTCGAGAACTACGCAAAGAATGCAGAAGCCTCAGTAGCAGATGCGATCAACTGGAAGAAAGGGTATCGCTGATAGAAGATGAAATGAATGAAATGAAGAGAGAAGGGAAGTTTAGAGAAAAAAGAATAAAAAGAAATGAACAAAGCCTCCAAGAAATTTGGGACTATGTGAAAAGACCAAACCTACGTCTGATTGGTGTACCTGAAAATGATGGGGAGAATGGAACCAAGTTGGAAAACACTCTGCAAGATATTATCCAGGAGAACTTCCCCAATCTAGCAAGGCAGGCCAGCATTCAGATTCGGGAAATACAGAGAACGCCACAAAGATACTCCTCGAGAAGGGCAACTCCAAGACACATAATTGTCAGATTCACCAAAGTTGAAATGAAGGAAAAAATGTTAAGGGCAGCCAGAGAGAAAGGTCGGGTTACCCACAAAGGGAAGCCCATCAGACTAACAGCTGATCTCTCAGCAGAAACTCTACAAGCCAGAAGAGAGTGGGGGCCGATATTCAACATTCTTAAAGAAAAGAATTTTCAACCCAGAATTTCCTATCCCGCCAAACTAAGCTTCATAAGTGAAGGAGAAATAAAATACTTTACAGACAAGCAAACGCTGAGTGATTTTGTCACCACCAGGCCTGCCCTAAAAGAGCTCCTGAAGGAAGCACTAAACATGGAAAGGAACAACCGGTACCAGCCGCTGCAAAAACATGCCAAATTGTAAAGACCATCGAGGCTAGGAAGAAACTATAGCAACTAACGAGCAAAATAACCAACTAACATCATAATGACAGGATCAGATTCACACATAACAATATTCACGTTAAATGTAAATGGGTTAAATGCTCCAATCAAAAGACACAGACTGGCAAACTGGATAAGGAGTCAGGACCCATCAGTGTGCTGTATTCAGGAAACCCATCTCACGTGCAGAGACACACATAGACTCAAAATAAAGGGATGGAGGAAGATCTATCAAGCAACTGGAAAACAAAAAAAGGCAGGGGTTGCAATCCTAGTCTCTGATAAAATAGACTTTAAACCAACAAAGATCAAAAGAGACAAAGAAGGCCATTACATAATGGTAAAGGGATCAATTCAACAAGAAGAGCTAACTATCCTAAATATATATGCACCCAACACAGGAGCACCCAGATTCATAAAGCAAGTCCTCAGTGACCTACAAAGGGACTTAAACTCCCACACAATAATAATGGGAGATTTTAACACCCCACTGTCAGCATTAGACAGATCAACGAGACAGAAAGTTAACAAGGATATCCAGGAATTGAACTCAGCTCTACATAAAGTGGACCTAATAGACATCTACAGAACTCTCCACCCCAAATCAACAGAATATACATTTTTTTCAGCACCACACCACACCTATTCCAAAATTGACCACATAGTTGGAAGTAAAGCTCTTCTCAGCAAATGTAAAAGAACAGAGATTATAACAAACTGTCTCTCAGACCACAGTGCAATCAAACTAGGACTCAGGATTAAGAAACTCAGTCAAAACCGCTCAACTACATGGAAACTGAACAACCTGCTCCTGAATGACTATTGGGTACATAATGAAATGAAGGCAGAAATAAAGATGTTCTTTGAAACCAACGAGAACAAAGACACAACATACCAGAATCTCTGGGACACGTTCAAAGCAGTGTGTAGAGGGAAATTTATAGCACTAAATGCCCACAAGAGAAAGCAGGAAAGATCCAAAATTGACACCCTAACATCACAATTAAAAGAACTAGAAAAGCAAGAGCAAACACATTCAAAAGCTAGCAGAAGGCTAGAAATAACTAAAATCAGAGCAGAACTGAAGGAAATAGAGACACAAAAAACCCTTCAAAAAATTAATGAATCCAGGAGCTGGTTTTTTGAAAAGATCAACAAAATTGATGGACCGCTAGCAAGACTAATAAAGAAGAAAAGAGAGAAGAATCAAATAGATGCAATAAAAAACGAAAAAGGGGATATCACCACCGATCCCACAGAAATACAATCTACCATCAGAGAATACTACAAACACCTCTATGCAAATAAACTAGAAAATCTAGAAGAAATGGATAAATTCCTCGACAAATACACCCTCCCAAGACTAAACCAGGAAGAAGTTGAATCTCTGAATAGACCAATAACAGGTTCTGAAATTGTGGCAATAATCAATAGCTTACCAACCAAAAAGAGTCCAGGACCTGATGGATTCACAGCTGAATTCTACCAGAGGTACAAGGAGGAACTGGTACCATTCCTTCTGAAACTATTCCAATCGATAGAAAAAGAGGGAATCCTCCCTAACACATTTTACGAAGCCAGCATCGTCCTGATACCAAAACCTGGCAGAGACATAACCAAAAAAGAGAATTTCAGACCAATATCCTTGATGAACATTGATGCAAAAATCCTCAATAAAATACTGGCAAACCGAATCCAGCAGCACATCAAAAAGCTTATCCACCATGATCAAGTGGGCTTCATCCCTGGGATGCAAGGCTGGTTCAACATACGCAAATCAATAAATGTAATCCAGCATATAAACAGAACCAAAGACAAAAACCACATGATTATCTCAATAGATGCAGAAAAGGCCTTTGACAAAATTCAACAACCCTTCATGCTAAAAACTCTCAATAAATTAGGTATTGATGGGTCGTATCTCAAAATAATAAGAGCTATCTACAACAAACCCACAGCCAATATCATACTGAATGGGCAAAAACTGGAAGCATTCCCTCTGAAAACTGGCACAAGACAGGGATGCCCTCTCTCACCGCTCCTATTCAACATAGTGCTGGAAGTTCTGGCCAGAGCAATCAGGCAGGAGAAGGAAATAAAGGGTATTCAATTAGGAAAAGAGGAAGTCAAATTGTCCCTGTTTGCAGATGACATGATTGTATATCTAGAAAACCCCATTGTCTCAGCCCAAAATCTCCTTAAGCTGATTAGCAACTTCAGCAAAGTCTCAGGATACAAAATTAATGTACAAAAATCACAAGCATTCTTGTACACCAATCACAGACAAACAGAGAGCCAAATCATGAGTGAACTCCCATTCACAATTGCTTCAAAGAGAATAAAATACCTAGGAATCCAACTTACAAGGGATGTGAAGGACCTCTTCAAGGAGAACTACAAACCACTGCTCAATGAAATAAAAGAGGATACAAACAAATGGAAGAACATTCCATGCTCATGGGTTGGAAGAATCAATATCGTGAAAATGGCCATACTGCCCAAGGTAATTTATAGATTCAATGCCATCCCCATCAAGCTACCAATGACTTTCTTCACAGAATTGGAAAAAGCTACTTTAAAGTTCATATGGAACCAAAAAAGAGCCCGCATCGCCAAGTCAATCCTAAGCCAAAAGAACAAAGCTGGAGGCATCACGCTACCTGACTTTAAACTATACTACAAGGCTACAGTAACCAAAACAGCATGGTACTGGTACCACAACAGAGACATAGATCAATGGAACAGAACAGAGCCCTCAGAAATGATGCCGCATAGCTACAACTATCTGATCTTTGACAAACCTGACAAAAACAAGAAATGGGGAAAGGATTCCCTATTTAATAAATGGTGCTGGGAAAACTGGCTAGCCATATGTAGAAAGCTGCAACTGGATCCCTTCCTTACACCTTATACAAAAATTAATTCAAGAGGGATTAAAGACTTATATGTTAGACCTAAAACCATTAAAATCCTACAAGAAAACCTAGGCAATACCATTCAGGACATAGGCGTGGGCAAGGACTTCATGTCTAAAACACCAAAAGCAATGGCAACAAAAGCCAAAATCGACAAATGGGATCTCATTAAACTAAAGAGCTTCTGCACAGCAAAAGAAACTATCATCAGAGTGAACAGGCAACCTACACAATGGGAGAAAATTTTTGCAACCTACTCATCTGACAAAGGGCTAATATCCAGAATCTACAATGAACTCAAACAAATTTACAAGAAAAAAACAAACAACCCCATCAAAAAGTGGGCAGAGGACATGAACAGACACTTCTCAAAAGAAGACATTTATGCAGCCAAAAAACACATGAAGAAATGCTCCTCATCACTGGCCATCAGAGAAATGCAAATCAAAACCACAGTGAGATACCATCTCACACCAGTTAGAATGGCCATCATTAAAAAATCAGGAAACAACAGGTGCTGGAGAGGATGTGGAGAAATAGGAACACTTTTACACTGTTGGTGGGACTGTAAACTAGTTCAACCATTGTGGAAGTCAGTGTGGCGATTCCTCAGGGATCTAGAACTAGAAATACCATTTGACCCAGCCATCCCATTACTGGGTATATACCCAAAGGACTATAAATCATGCTGCTATAAAGACACATGCACACGTATGTTTATTGCGGCACTACTCACAATAGCAAAGAGTTGGAACCAACCCAAATGTCCAACAACGATAGACTGGATTAAGAAAATGTGGCACATATACACCATGGAATACTATGCAGCCATAAAAAATGATGAGTTCGTGTCCTTTGTAGGGACATGGATGAAACTGGAAAACATCATTCTCAGTAAACTATCGCAAGGACAAAAAACCAAACACCGCATGTTCTCACTCATAGGTGGGAATTGAACAATGAGAACTCATGGACACAGGAAGGGGAACATCACGCTCTGGGGACTGTTGTGGGGTGGGGGGAGGGGGGAGGGACAGCATTAGGAGATACACCTAATGCTAAATGACGAGTTAATGGGTGCAGGAAATCAACATGGCACACGGATACATATGTAACAAACCTGCACATTGTGCACATGTACCCTAAAACCCTAAAGTATAATAAAAAAATTAAAAAAATAAAAAAAAAAAATAGGGACAAAATTGTTAATAGTGACAATCTAGGAGGTGGGGTCATAGATGTTTTTCCTTCATACCTTATATACTTTCCAGATTTTATTTGGTGAAAATGTCTTACTTTAAACAGATTTTTTTAAATGTGTGTGTGTTGTATATACATGTATACATGTGTACAGAGCACATATGCCAAGTTTTTAACAATGCAATAAAGTGGCTAAGAACAAGGACACCCTTCTCAGGCCCATGGGACCTCTGAGAAGTCACAGGAGTGTGAAGGCTACAGGAGGCAGAGCCCACACGTGCTCATATGCCCTATGAAATGAAACACTGCCACTAGCACTGTGGACACAGCCTTCTTGGAGTAGCTGGCTGGGGACCCCACCATCCTCCTGTGGACCACTAAGAGACATGCTGTCATGCAGGGGTCCAGATATGGTGACTGGTCTGTCTCTACAGCAAGATGAAGCAATGGCAGAGAGGTTCCTCTATATTTAAATGATTATAAGATAGCAAGGACAATCAAAATAGGATCATTTTGGGAAGTTAAAATACTTGTGAGAAGCAAAACATATAATAAATATTGTTTCTTTTGTTTTCCAGATATTTTATCCAGAAACAACAGATGTTTATGATCGGAAAAACATACCAAGAATGATATATTGCATTCACGCACTGAGGTAGGGGGAAAATGCAGCTAAAAGATGCTCTAAGAAGTAGATTTAAATAAAACTAAAATTTCAATTTTAAAAGAGGTTTTAAGTTACTTTAATAGTTTGAAGAACTTTTTATTAGATTCCATTGTTTTGGATTTGCTGGTACAAAATTAAAATAATGGTCACATGTAAGCAATTCTTGAACTTGAAAAATGTTTTTCTGATTTTTAAATCTAACTCAAAATAGAAAACCGGAAAATGAATGAAAACCATTAAGTATAATAAAGAGAAAATTTTGGTTGAAACTTCTAGAAATCCAATTGTAATGTACTACTATATTATTGAGTTATGACCTAGTTTACAAATACAATGCAGATATATCAAATGAGCAGCTTTAATAGTCATTATAATTTTGGTTTAATGAGTTAAAATTATAATTAATTCAATTTTTACAGGTTAAGAAAAAATTATGGTAAGAATGGTTTCTTTTGATCTTCTGTTCAATAGAATTTGTACCCTAAGGATAAAGAAGAAACATAGTAATTGGTGTAAATTAGTCAAATCAAGACACATTCATTATTTTAAAGCAATTGTTCAATAACTTAATTTTTGAAAATGCTGAAATTCTGCTAGTTCACAGATTACATTTTATCTTATTGGCCTGGAAGAAATGTGATTTTTAGATGGTAACAAAGATTATTCTAAAAATCCAGTTTGTGGCTGTTGTCTTGAGTGTACACAGGTAATGGTTTTGGAAGACTTCATGTCTGATTAAATTTTAAATCACTTTTAGAACATCTGCCTTGTGTTTTCATCACTAGAAGTCATTTTCCTGGCAGAGTACTCTGCCTAGAGGTTTATGTTGACTTCTTCCTGGCTCTTTTCCTCTCCAAAGGAAAATGCTTCTACAATAATTCATGGTGGTGTTGGCTTTCTAGAGAAGAAATTTTATTATGTCATATAATTTGATTTTTCCCCCAGTCAGTACTTATGGGATTGCTTTGGAAGATGACAGTTGCTAGAAATATAGACCAAGTGTAGGTGCCTTTGCTATGACTTTTTTAAATTCTAATAACTTAGAACAACTGGTTAAAAAAAGAAAAACAACAACAATAAAAACAAACCTACTTTATGGTGCCTTCTCAGATGTTGCGAGGGTATCATTATGCCACAGGTTCTCTAAAAGCTCTTTGTGCAAAAGTGCTTATGTTGAGGAATATTTTCAACTTGTGTTGCCCAGTATTCTCTATTAAGTATTTTTCAGATCTTAGAATGATCACTTAACACTACAGTTAGTACTGGGTCTGTGACCTGCTAAGCCAGCCACGACTAGTTAATGCCATTGCTACATGTGTGCATCATAGTGCTAATCTCTAGTTCTGTCGCATGCTCATGGGCTGTCTTGTATAAGTTTCAATTGATTTTCTGAAATAGACAACTGGGACATTCATGTTAAGGAGCTTATAAAGAAATGGTATGCTAAGTTCCTTTCTGGTGATATCATGGTTCTCCTAAAGGAGCTATATAGAGCTGCACTTAGACTTACATGTGTATTTGCCATGGTTTTAACAATGGCTTGAATAGCTTGGTAAACAAAGAAAAAACAACTTTTTGTTTATTATTGCCAATTGTATACAAATATCGATGTGCTATTTTCCAGGACTGTGTTTTTCAGTTACTCATCATAGACATCTCCATTACTTATACTCATCCTGGAGGGGATTCCTGTTGGGTCATGTCATTCACCAGATCTGATCTTAAGTAGGATATTTTATCTTCAAAAGCAATATTTATTTAGTAAATAGCATTCTCCTCGCTTTTCTTTGTTCTAAATTATTGTATAGCTGCCTCTCACTATGGAACCGAGAAGTCCCAAGTGTATCTGAAGCTTTTTCCACCAAAACTTGTTCCTGCTATGATTTAAAATGCAGTCAGTCACTCAAAGGAGTGACTTTGTTGTGCAAGACACATTTGCTTTGTTGTGCAAGACACATTTGGAAGCTGAGGAACAATCCTCTAGTAAATACAGTGGGTTTGATAAATACTCTTGCTGCATAGTTAGATAGTTAGAAATGATGATGGAAATGAACTAACATGTCTTCAGCTTTTATGTCCTGGCTGCAAATACAGCACTGCTGCTGTATTTGAGAGTTGTCATTACCTGGTAGAGTAATTAGGCAGGTCAGAGATTCTGATTATACCTCAGAAGCCAGCAAGGAAGTTTCCTCTAGGAAGTTAAGCTTGCCAGGCGCTGCCTTCTTCCTGCCCCAGCCTGTGGGCCTGACTTGATCTAAAAAGTTAGCTCTTAGCCCTGACCAAACTTGTCTCCTATTCCCTGTCATCTTGATTTGGGCTTAACAACCTAACTTCTCCTGGGTGCTTACCCTTGCTTCCTGTTTGTATCTGTGTTCCCCTTTTCCTGCCTGCCCCTCACCTTTTCATTTTATTTCTGATCCCAGTCTTGTGTCCTACCACTCACCAATCCCTGTGTCAGTTTAGCTTGGTGTTCTCAAGCCAGTCTCCATGAACATTACCACAGCAGCAAAGGGAGGAAATTCTCAAGCTTCACCTAATGTAGACAGACTCACCTTAGTGGTGGATGGCATCTTTTTTTTTTTTGTTTAAGATGGAGTCTCACTGTGTCACCAGGCTGGAGTGCAGTGGTACAATCTCAGCTCACTGCAACCTCCACCTCCCGGGTTCAGGTGATTCTCCTGCCTCAGCCTCCTGAGTAGCTGGGACTACAGGCACGCACTACCATGGCCAGCTAATTTTTTGTATTTTTAGTAGAGATGGAGTTTCACCATGTTGGCCAGGATGGTCTCGATCTCTTGACCTCGTGATCTGCCTGCCTCGGCTTCCCAGAGTGCTGGGATTACAGGCATCAGCCACCATGCCCGGCCACATCATTCTTTTTCTAAAGAAATGTTTGTCTTTTTCTCATTTTTTTCAAAAGTAATGTGTGCTCATTGTGGAAAAAATTGGAAAATTCAGGAAGAATGTTAAAGAAAAAGCTAAAATACCCTCTATCTCAACACCAAATAAAAACCACTGTAACTATTTTGATATCTTTGAACTTAAAGTGCATACTGCGTATGGCATGTTTTACTTTTGTGGCTTCTTTTGGAATGTTATAAAGCCTCCGCCTTGAAAAGGAACCAGTTTAAGAGTGAGAGCCTTGCTAACTAGTTACTATACTAATTTTTAAAAAATATCTGGAGGCCTTTTATGCAAGGATAAGAACACTTTTTTGATATGTTGTTTAGTGCCTACCTTATTAAAGATTTATAAAATGATATTAAACAACTGTTACTTGTTTAAACAGTCATACAAGTGAATTCCTTGAAAGAATTGAAATAATTTAGTAGAACTAATGTTTTGAGTACTTCAGATACCTTAAAGAGCAGGTGAAATGCCCAGGTACGTTATTACAAACTTACTACACTGGAACCTATTCTGTAAGACCCATACTACAAGTTTCACTCATTTTGTTTATTATTTATAACTAGTTTTGAGTTGTCCTTGGCTATTATATAATTTTGATACCTACCCAGAACTGACATAATCTCCATGGCACCAGAAACAAAAGAATACCCCTTCAAACCTGCCATGATTACAGATCTGGGTTTCGGATGGATCATTTGTGAGTCAGAACATGGCTCAACTTTGGGTTCTTCTCCCATGGCAAGTCAGACCCTGGCCACAGGCATCAGGCTAAACTTTAATCAGACCGCATTTAAGTACCTGGCTTTCAGGTAGGTAATTTATTTGCAATCTGGTCCCCGCCCCTGCCCCCCTTCCCCATTACCCTGAAATAATTTACTTTCTTAAGTCTCACTTGACCAGCATTGTATAATCCATTGTCCTGTCAGAATGATGTATTGGCCTGATCCATTAACTTTATTAAAAGCTTATGTATGCTTTTTAAATAGTTTTTTTTGAAATTAGTTGGGCCTTCTAGAGGTTTTCATCGCCTGGGAGACAAGGGATTGACTGTACCCAGTGATCCTTAGGCTTTTGGGCTGATTTATCATCTCAGATCGTGTTTCTAGTCCTGCCTCCACTTAGTTAGTGGATGTGACCACCAGAGCTGGACCCTCTTTCTACCCAGTGTTTCTGTCACCACCTATGCTCCTTGGTTCTTCCTTATCTTGGGGCACTTCTTTTGTTTTCTGGGACTATTTAGTTTACTCAAATTTCTTGGTCTTTATTCTTTCATGTAGTATAAATAGTATAAAAATATCTATATATAAACAAATATAGACCAGGTGTTGTGGCTCATGCCTGTAATCCCAGCACTTTGGGATGCCAAGGCAGGCGGATCATGTGAGGTCAGGAGTTTAAGATCAGACTGGCCATGATGGTGAAACCTCATCTCTACCAAAAATACAAAAATTAGCCAGGTGTGGTGGCAGGTGCCTATAATCACAGTTACTCAGGAGGCTGAGGCAGGAGAATCGCTTGAACCTGGGAGGCGGAGGTTGCAGTGAGCCGAGACTGTGCCACTGCACTCTAGCCTGGGCAACAGAGGGAGACTCCATCTCAATTTTAAAAAAAAGAAAAAAAACATGGTTGCACACGCCTGTAGTCCCAGCTACTCGGGAGGCTGAGGCAGGAGAATAGACCCAGGAGGCGGAGGTCACAATGAGCCAAGATCGCGCCACTGCACTCCAGCCTGGGCAACAGAGCGAGACTCCGTCTCAAAGAACAACAAAAAAAAAACAAAACAAACAAAAAACAGATATAGAAGAAACAAAGTACTTGTGTTTTAATAATACTCCCCAACTTGTTAAGGTCAATAGAAATACACATCACTATTTATCTCTTTTTTTATTACAACTTCCTTTTTGGACACTGTATATTATTCTCTTGATTATTGTTTTGAACCTGTGGCCTTTCTCAGATTTAACCAAGATTAATATCTCTTTCTTTTTGATGAGCCAGATTGTTTCAGCTTGGTCAGTCTGAGCTCTTTCTGGCCCACTTCCTTGTCCTTCTAGCACCGTCCCTGACATTCTTTGAAATAGCCTTACTTGTGTTCACAACAGGATGTTCCAGTCCTATCCTGATTATTTCTGCTTTGAGATGTGGCACCACCACTCTCTAGGGATTCCTCTTAAAAGTCATGTGTTTATATTGGTTTTTCAAGTTTAACCTTATTAGCTTACTGGATTCTGCTTTTCTTGCTGTCTAGTTCATTTGACCATTGAGATTCTTCTACATGGGCAGCCACAAACTGAAGCTATGTCTGCCTCTCCTCTGTGATAGGATTACCCTTCCTGCTGCTGATACTGTAGCTATGTCGCAGCAGCCATGTTTTCAGGTGCAATGGTGATGCCATGGCTCTGGCAGACCCACTTCTGGTTCACCAGCCATCCAGGTACTCTGGCAGCTTTGTGGAGGAGAGTTTGTCTAGCCAGCTCCCACACAGCCAGATGGCTGTCTTGCTTACCAGGTGGCCTTTGAACCTGCTCCTCAGGCATTAATGCATAACTTTCTTTGTCTTAACACTCTGTTCTCTTAGAACCCTTTCCTTCCCTAAGAAACTGATTGAACCCTTATATCAGATTGATTATATCTCTAACAGTGAACATATTTGCATTTATAAATAAGATTTCTAAAGACAGTTTCTTAGCCCAAAGGACAGGCTCTAATCCTAGGTTCTCAGGAGGGATATCTGGAGATGGCAGTATTTGGGAGTAAGGTGAGGGAGGCAGTTGCACCTGCTTATTTCTTTCAAGTCCTTCCTTGTTCAGAATTCTCTCTGTGCTCTGAACCATTCCCTTCCCTTTCCTCCTCTTTCTGTCCTAAATTATTATGGTGGTTATGCCTTTCTATCTTCCTAAATTCTGAGCTCTATGAACCACATCTTGTTACTTCATACAGCTTACATGCTATTGATTCCAAGTTAAAGTCTCTGGAGTTTGTATATTTAACTCTTCAGGAGGTTTAACTGAACTAATTTCCCTATGATAAGGCTGCCTCAGGATTCCTTTGGTTTGGGGCTGAAAATTAGGTATGGAACCCTGGATTTTGATATGATATTGGCAGTGATATATGTGACTAAGATGGAACCATTTGGTTCAGTAAATAAAACTATTTCAAATATGGAGTCTGTGTGGGGAAATAGAGATTCTTGGCATTGGAAAAAGTAAGAAAACCACTTTGATAGGTTATCAATAAGCGTTTGTATACAAAGGACACATTTATTTAACAAAGAATAGTAAGAACAAAGGCTAACACAAATTGAGCTTTTAACTGTGTGCCTGGCACTGCACAAAATACTGTACTGGTATAATCTCATTTTATTTTCATAACATATCTGTGCAGTGGTCACTATTATTACTCCCATTTTATTACCAAGGCAGTTGAGGCACAGAGAGGCTGCCGAAGGTCACACAGTTAGTAAAAACCAGGATGTGTGAGAACTGAACCTGTGCTATTATGAATTCAGCCAGCCAAAAAAATTGGCTTCAAAAGAAGTCAATTATTTCCCTACTTCTAAGAAAATTAAAAGAACACTGGTATCAGACTTGAACTTCAGCACAGGCCTCTCAGCTATTATATTTAACATGTTTTAAACGAAGAATCATGGAACTTGAGAACGGGAAGGGCCTTGGGAAGTTATTGTAGTCTAAGTCATTCATTTCACAGATAAGGGAACTGAAAGCTTGGGTTACGTGACTTGCTCTTAGTCACACATTGAGGTTTTACCAGTTTTGGGGCCAAGATTCAGCGCTTCTGGATTCTAGTCCTGTGGTCTTTCTGCTCTACCATGAGGCTTTGATATACAAACATTCATCCCACATGTTATGGTACAAAATGAGCTACACATAATGTGATCCAAGAAAGCTGAAATAAATTTAGCTCCTGCCTTTTAAGTTTGCATTTCATTAGTATAGTACCTTTTAGTGTATCTCTTGAAAGTAGTAGAAAAAACTAATACCACTAGTTTTATCTTGAAAGTGGTAGAAAAAACTAATACCATGTGATATTGGCAGTGATGTATGTGACTAGGATGGAAAAATTTGGTTCAGTAGATAACAACTACTACTACTACTATATACTACTTTCATGATATGCACTAAATGGTATTTTTTAAAACTTTCTTTATTGCTTCCTGGACTTTAAGTGGTATTATTTGTACAAGTAGGAGCACATGGGTCAATGAGTCAGTAGCTACCTCTGGGCAACCCCTCCGTTGCTGGCCTCACTCAGCTGCACAGGTGTGCTGTAGCTTTTGGTGTGGTAGGAGGCTTGCTGCCTCACAAAAAGTGCTCTCTTAGACATGAGAAGCAAAGGTGACATTAATTCCACGACTTCCTTTGGAATGCTCTCAGCCCTTTGTCTTGGCTGTTAGGTACCAAACAGTACATAATAAATTAGCTGTTGAAGAGCTACATGAGATTGGCATTTTTTTCTATTCAATGAGCTTTTTTGTTTTTTAGATTAAGACTTGATTTCCTATATACTTCAGGTAATAAGCAGGCTCATTTGAATTTAAATGCTTGGGAAGGAGTAGTTTGCTATTGCTGTTTCGTTTCGGCATGGGAATACTGGGTAAACACAGTTTCCTGATAAACATTTGCCCGTTTAGCACCTCCCACACAGAGATTAGGTGTAAAACGCCCACACCATGAAAAGTGATCTTTCCAAAGCTAACAGTTTAAACCTCAACATCAATGATTAAAAAAAAAAAAAAAAGTTGAAAATTGAGGCTAAACAGAAACTATACAATATATTTTTTAATTTTTTAGTAAATGAGATTTTTGATATATGCAAATGAGATCTTTACCTGATCAATATTAGCTTAAGAAAATATCAGACTTAAATTTAAAAACAAAGATTCTTCCATCTTCAGAAAGCTAACTTCTCAGCACCACCTTGTGGCAACTTTTACTTAAGCCAGGATGTTTGTTTATTCTAAGATTTATATTAATATTACATTGTACAATGGAGAAATAAAAAGTGTAATTGGAAATAGCTATCTAACTTCTTTGTCATCAAAGGGGAAAATTAACAGTTTAG
Organism: Symphalangus syndactylus; assembly: GCF_028878055.3. NCBI lineage: Eukaryota > Metazoa > Chordata > Mammalia > Primates > Hylobatidae > Symphalangus > Symphalangus syndactylus. The sequence goes on from NC_072433.2 coordinate 64,076,242, forward strand.
TATAAACATTTTAATTCTTGTTATCATCAAACCTATATTTTGTGGTAGCCTAAGTACCTTAATTTAGGGATAGCATGGTAGAGAAAATTTTTTTTTTTTTTTTTTGAGACGGAGTCTCGCTCTGTCGCCCAGGCTGGAGTGCAGTGGCGCCATCTCGGCTCACTGCAAGCTCCGCCTCCTGGGTTCACACCATTCTCCTGCCTCAGCCTCCCGAGTAGCTGGGACTACAGGTACCTGCCACCACGCCCGGCTAATTTTTTGTATTTTTAGTAGAGACAGGGTTTCACCAGGTTAGCCAGGATGGTCTCGATCTCCTGACCTCCTGATCTGCCCGCCTCAGCCTCCCAAAGTGCTGAGATTACAGGCGTGAGCCACCGCACCTAGCCTTGTTGTGTTTTTTGAGATGGATTCTCACTCTGTCATCCAGGCTGGAGTGCAGTGGCACAATCTTGGCTCACTACAACCTCTGTCTCCCTGGTTCAAGCAATTCTCCTGCCTCAGCCTCCCTAGTAGCTGGGATTACAGACGTGTGCCACCGTGCCCAGATAATTTTTGTATTTTTAGTAGAGACAGGGTTTCACCATGTCGACCAGGCTGGTCTCCAACTCCTGACCTCAAATGATCGGCCTGCCTTGGCCTCCCAAAGTGCTGGGATTACAGACGTGAGCCACTGTGCCCAGCCGAGAAAAATATTTTTATATAGGAGCTGTTCCATAAATAGTAATTAAATGAATGAATGGATAAACAGAGCATAATGTGAAAACAGTTGCATCAAGATCATTGAGCACAGCTTTCTTATCCCCTTTCCAAAACTGACATGAAATTAACTACAGTAATAACTTTTAAAAAATACGTTTGCGATAAAAATGCCATCTACTAACCAGAAATTTGAACAACTCCTAACATGAAGTAAACAGACAGAATTCAATTGACTGAGAAACAAACTGGGAAAAGATCACAGCCCACAAAACGCTGGGGGATGCAGCAGAGGTAGGAGGTTTGCTCCAAGCAAAGGGGACAGCAAGGAAAAGAAGAGCCTCAAAGTGAGCGGTCGTCAGGCTGGGACCAGCAGAACTGTATGGCCCTTCCCTAAAGCAGCAAGTGTAGATGCTGATAACAGGATAGCATGCCAGTACCCAAGACAGCTAATGACCTCAAGAAGGGACAGAGAGTCCCCAGTCTGAGAAGGAAAGACAACTGGTTCCCTCCTGGCATCAGTTCCATTGCTCTCTACAGCTTCTTAATGCTGGCTCCTGACATGCAGATCTGCAGTGAATGACCAACAAACAGCAACTCTCAAACACCAAGATGAGTCCCAGCTCAGATGTCAGACATTTGAAGGAAACTGCCACTGAAGGAAGCATTAGATTCACCAAACAGAACCAAGACCCAAGGAACAAATGAAAATATTAAAATATGTGCAATTGATGATTCATTCAATTTTTTTTTTTTTTTTTTTTTTTTTTTTTTTTTTTTTTTGAGACAGAGTCTCGCTCTGTCGCCCGGGCTGGAGTGCAGTGGCGCAATCTCGGCTCACTGCAAGCTCCGCCTCCCGGGTTCACGCCATTCTCCTGCCTCAGCCTCCGAGTAGCTGGGACTACAGGCGCCCGCCACCGCGCCCGGCTAATTTTTTGTATTTTTTAGTAGAGGCGGGGTTTCACCGTGGTCTCGATCTCCTGACCTCGTGATCCGCCCGCCTCGGCCTCCCAAAGTGCTGGGATTACAAGCGTGAGCCACCGCGCCCGGCCTAGATGATTCATTCAATTTATGTTCAACAAATATTTATTGAGCACTTACATTTATACACGGAAGAACCAAAGATAAAACTCTAAGAAGGAAAATTTGGTATAGATAAAATCAGAAAAATAGTTAATAAAATTTATAGATATCTAAATTATTGGTGGATATAATAAAAAATGAAAGCATGAATCTAAAATTCTAAATTATCTCAGCATTCCATAGGTGGGAAAGTTAGAGGTGGAAGCATATAAGGATAATAGATACCAATTAGCTTAGGCTTTGATAGAAAAATGTAAAAGTATGTTAAAACTTCAGCAGGATATTAGTATAGGTAATATATATTAAAGATGCAGCACATTAAGTACTTGAAATAAGTATAAAATTTGTTACTTGAAGACATTTTATGGATGTCTACTTACATTTTACTGTAATATTTTCTAGATTTCACTTTTTTATAGTTTTCTTTGTAAATTAGGTATATTTTTGAATTTGTAAAAAGGAGGAAAGTGCAAATCAGGTACTATGAAAGAAACTGAAGTGATACAATTATACATTTTTGATTATTTGTTCATCTCTTCTCATTTTTTTTTTTTTTTTTTTTTGAGGTGGAGTTTCACTTTTGTTGCCCAGGCTAGAGTGCAATGGTGCAAATTCGGCTCACCGCAAACCTCCGCCTCCCGGGTTCAAGCGATTCTCCTGCCTCAGCCTCCCAAGTAGCTGGGGTTACAGGCATGTGCCACCACACCCAGCTAATTTTGTATTTTTAGTAGAGACAGGGTTTCTGCATGTTGGTCAGGCTGGTCTTGAACTCTCAACATCAGGTGATCTGCCCGCCTCGGCCTCCCAAAGTGCTGGGATTACAGTCGTGAGCCACCGCCCCCGGCTATGTATTCTCATTTCTTAAATGATGGCTTGATCTCCATTCACTCCGCCAAATTCTTTTGCAGTTTATCTTGCCTATTAAATTCTGTTTAATTTTGTCGTTCCCATTACTAGAAGGGAGCAAGTGAAGAGGTTGACATTTCATTGTTCCAAGTAATATGAGCACCCTTTTAACTGGAATTTTTTCCCCATGTAATAATGAGTTGAGAATTGGTTCATAAAATATTATGGTTTTGAAAATGTCAGCATGGTATCTTAATGATCTAGCTTTAATTAATAATGACTTGTTGGCATGAACCTTTGGTAGTAAAGTCTTCAGAGGCTGTGTAAAGTAAACAGTTTTATATCCGTGATAATGTCTAAAGACCTAGAACTTTAACTAAGGAATGTATCCTCTCTTGCTGGTTTGGGATTATGAATACATAATGGCTATTTCACTTTGAAGAGTGTTCAAAGTCTAATATAAAAGTTTTTCGTCTGTGGATAAGGTATAAATATCACATTGAAATTTAGTATTAAAACTAATGTTACACATATGGTAAAAAAAAAAAAAAAAAAAAAGTTCTTTGTCCTTTACTATGGTTTTAAAGGAAAAGCAGGAAGAAGCAAATTCTGCCCCTAAAAATTCTTTAAAATTCAAACATTCATTAATAGGCATTCCTGGAAGACATATGAATGGCTAATGCATGTATGAAAAAATATTTACCCTCCCAACCACCATAAGGAAATGCAAATTTAAATAACATCTTGTTGCTATCAGTTGCAAGTCCCTTGAAAGACTTTATTGATAATATCCTGTGGTGATAAGGGAACAAAGAAAATGGCATTCAGATGTATTCGTGGTCTAGTGGGCCATGCCCATCAGGGAGTTCTTAGGTTTAGTTAAATATTCAGATTGACCCACCTGTCATAAGCCACATCTGGCACCTGTTGCTCAGAAGAGAGGTAGCCGGGATAGCCAGCATGCTGGCAGGTGTTTGCTCTTCAGTGGGAGCCTGTGTGATGCTCCACATAGTTGTCCATACAGCCATCTGGAAGCCGCCATTCTCTTTGGTACCCCAAGATCCAACTTTGCTGCTAAGGAGTGGGTTTGAGCCTTCCTGGCTTGTAAGCCTCGTGCCCCCAGGAGCCAATATCTATACTAACAGCTGTACTGCATAGCTTCCCAGTTCTCTGCAAAGAACATACCAGTTGTAAGAGTCATTGAACCCAGGAAGGCCCAAAGATATGGTACATATTAGGTATTTATGGTTTCTTCTCTCAAGATACAATTTATCAATTGGGTTTTTTCTTAAGCAATGATGCTTATAACACAGTTGACAGTATAGTTTCCTAAGAGAACAGAGCTAGAAAGTTAACCAAAGGTCAAATTATCATATAAAAGGAAAAAGGGTGTTTTTTAACCCTTAACTCATGAAGAATAAATGAGCATAATCTCTTTTTAAGATCACATTTGGACAATATACGTTGAAAACTTTTATTGTGTGTGCACCCTTTCAAGCTGGCAATTTTGTTTTCATGGCTTTATTGTAACAAATAAGAAATATGCACAAAAATGTGTCTGTGTCTATATGTAAGTAGGTTTATTAAGCATTATTTGCCATAGTTATTAATTAATAACAGTCTAAATGCTCAGCAGTTGCTTAAGAAAATTATAGTACATTCATATTCTAGAATAATATATACATTTATAAAATAGGTATGTCCAGAAACAACTTTAAAAGAACATATATACCAAAATATTTAGTGTGTAACTGAGTGGTGATTATCTATGTAATTTTTTAAACCATAAGTCACTAATTTTTTACTTTGATCATGTATTACTTTTCTAAATAATTGCTCTTCATAAAAATTATCAGAAAATTGGCCGGGCACGATGGCTCACGCCTATAATCCCAGCACTTTGGGTGGCCGAGGTGGGTGGTCAAGAGTTCGAGACCAGCCTAGCCAACATGGTGAAACCCCGTCTCTACTAAAAAAAAAAAAAAAAACACAAAAAGTAGCCGGGCTTGGTGGCGTGCACCTGTAATCCCAGCTACTTGGGAAGCTGAGACAGGAGAATCGCTTGAACCCAGAAGGTGGATGTTGCAATGGGTTGAGATCACGCCATTGCACTCCAGCCTGGGTGACAGAGCAAGACTCTGTCTCAACCAAAAAAAAAAAAAAAAAAATCTGAAAATTATTGTCAGTTTTAATGCAAGCTACTTACATTAAATGACTGATCATTCTTTTTTTTTTGAGACAGAGTCTCGCTCTGTCTCCCAGGCTGGAGTGCAGTGGCGCCATCTCGGCTCACTGCAAGCTCCGCCTCCCAGGTTCACGCCATTCTCCTGCCTCAGCCTCTCTGAGTAGCTGGGACTACAGGTGCCCGCCACCACGCCTGGCTAATTTTTTCTATTTTTAGTAGAGACGGGTTTCACCGTGGTCTCGATCTCCTGACCTCGTGATCCACCCACCTCGGCCTCCCAAAGTGCTGGGATTACAAGCATGAGCACCGCGCCCGGCCCTGATCATACATTTTAAGAGTTTGTTTTAATACCATTAAAAAAGCTTTATCTTGAACTTTCTTAATGCATTTAATGAAATTCTATGTTCTATAAACTATGGAGCTCCATCTCACATCAACATCTGAAGTGATAATTTTGAAGTATTTCAAGCCATAAAAATCATTCAGTTCACTTTCTCATATATACCATTATGTGAAACTATGACTCAGTGATAAAAGTGGGGAAAACACATATATTTTTTTATAGAATTTAGATGCCAGCTCTCAAGTTCTTTTCTCAGGTTATGGGTAGGTTAATGGATGCCATCATTACTACCTTATGGATTTGTTTTTAAATACATCCAATTTATTCTCCATCTTCCACTTGGGTAATATACACACATCATAGTTTAACATTACCTCACCCACTGATAGTCTTGCCACTCTATTTATTGGTTTAGAAAATGTAAAACAAATATTTCCTCAAGGGGTATGTGGTACTTGGAGGAATATTAAAAAGCAAAATATAATTCATGCTGTACCTTCAATAAAATAAGAATTATGTGAGGAATATTCAAAGAAATGTTTATTGCATTTGTTACCTGCTGTTTTGTATTAGCTGTATTTCTTGTTCTCCATACAAATGGATGATGCAGAGTTAGCTGGCTCTGTAGAAGTGCCGTAGAAGTGGATTACAGTAGAAGACCAGTCTTTGGGACACAGATTGGAATTCTGATCCTGGCCTCACCAAGGACTCTGTTACCCAGAGACTCAGTTTCCTCACTTACAAAACGAATAGACTAGATATCTCTTAGGTCTTTTCAACTGAAAAAACTATTAAGAATTATGTAATTTATAACATTAAGACTTATGATGATAAAATTTCTGATAATTTTGTGTTTTTTTCCCTCAGTTTATATCTGTTCAAACTAGGAATAGCACCCCAGATCCAGGATTTGTTGGGCAAAGTAGACTTCACAGGTACTACTCTTTATCTTTGTAATTTTTTACAATCTAGTTATAAAAAGTACCAATACCTGGCCGGGCGTGGTGGCTCATGCCTGTAATCCCAGCACTTTCAGAGACCGAGGCGGGCAGATCACAAGGTCAGGAGATCGAGACCATCCTGACACAGTGAAACCCCGTCTCTACTAAAAAATACAAAAAATTAGCCAGGCGAGGTGGGGGGCTCCTGTAGTTCCAGCTACTTGGGAGGCTGAGGCAGGAGAATGGCATGAACCCGGGAGGCGGAGCTTGCAGTGAGCTAAGATCGTGCCACTGCACTCCAGCTTGGATGACAGAGCGAGACTCTGCCTAAAAAAAAAAAAAAAAAAAAAGTACCAATACCTTTTTCCCGATTTTGATATTATTGATTTCCCTTATTCTTGTATATTGATGAGAAGAGAAAACAGACCTATCTTGTTTGTTCTTGACTGAGTTCTCCTTCCCCATGTTTGTGAAATGAGAAACTTGGGCTGGGTTCTTCCTAAGGCTCTTGTTTACAAACAACCCCGCTTCCTAATGAAGACGTTTCTTGATATGATTGTACTCATTCCTGCATCCATCTCTGTCTGTAACTTTCTCTGATAATGATTATTATTATTTTGTTCTTTGTTAGAGGAGGAAATCAGTAATATGAGAAAAGAACTTGAGAAATATGGAATACAGATGCCATCTTTCAGCAAAATAGGTGGTATTCTGGCCAATGAACTGTCCGTGGATGAAGCTGCATGTAAGTCCATTTAAAATCCACACTTGCCATTGACGTGAGACTTACCTGTACTTTACCTATGGATTTTGATTACTCGAGATAGAATATTTAGAAGATACTTTCAGCACCCTAAAAGTTTTTATTATTTGTTTTATAGATGATTAATTTGAGGATGTCAGAATATAACCAAGTAATTGATTTCGGTCTTTAGACTTCTACTTGTACAACATGAATTGAGGTTCTAGAAATACCTTCATTGTCCATAGTTCTCTACTTTCTGTGTCTGTAGATTTTAGTGGTAGAGTTCATTGTTACAGGTCTTTTAGTATTGCAAGCTAATTGCAAGTATCTCTTGGAACCAACATGTTACTTTAAAATTACCCATGTTGCCCTGACCAGAGGGCAAGGATTGATTTACCGTCTAACTCCTGTGGTTGACTTAGTGCTTGGTTCATTTTAGCCATTCAGTGACGTATTAATGAGTCAGAATTACTTAACAGATGCTGAGATCAGGACCAAAGACAGCCATGTGGAGAGGTTGTCAGATGCTCCATAATATGTCTCAGTTCTCTTTTTGACATATTTACTGGAAGCCAAGAAAGAAATTAAAACTGCTTGAGTTTACACAGGGTCAGTGCAACTGTCCATGTTGTCTTTTGCTGATAAAAACCTTTTTCTCTCTCTCTCTTTACTTTTTAGTACATGCTGCAGTTATAGCCATTAATGAAGCAGTTGAAAAAGGAATAGCAGAGCAAACTGTTGTAACACTAAGAAACCCAAATGCAGTTTTAACTTTAGTGGATGACAACCTTGCACCAGAATATCAGAAAGAACTCTGGGATGCCAAAAAGAAAAAAGAGGAAAATGCAAGACTGAAGGTACTTAGATTCTGAGTAATAAAAACAGTAATGAATGTGCTTATGAGTTACTAGTTTGAAAAGCCTTAATGTTAAAAGCAATACTTTTAAATCAATTGGCTATGTTCTCTATAGCCATAGACAATTGATTTGAATGAAATGTAGCATACAAGAGGACTATACATTAGGTAAGGCAATTAGATTATATCTCTATATAAGGCATAAAAAGGAATTTTATAGGCCAGGCATGGTGGCTCATGCCTATAATCCCAGCACTTTGGGAGGCCGCAGCAGGAGGGTCCTTTGAGTCCAGGAGTTCAAGACAAGCCTGGGCACCATAGTGAGACCCTGTCTCTAAGAAAATAAAAATAAAAATAAAAAATTAGCCAGGCTTGGTGGTGCAAGCCTGTAGTCCCAACTACTCGGGAGGCTGAGGTGGGAGAATCACTTGAGCCTGGGAGGTGGAGGCTGCAGTGAGCTATGACCCTGCCACTGCACTCCAGCCTGGGCAACAGAGTGAGACCCTCTCTCAATTTTTAAAAAGGGAATTTTGTGATGAATGTTATATATTGAAAGAATTAAAAGTCATGTTGCAAAGTTACTAATGTCCCCAGGAAGTGTAGAAGTAGCAACTCATGATCATCCCTTGTTAGACATCATCAACAGACCTTACGGTAGCTAAGTTACTTTTACATTTGGTAGTAGAGGTTAATAATTCAGTGTGTGGAAGTTCAGAGAGGATGTTTTTGAATCTGCGGTCTTCATATTTTCCCAATAGTCAATCCTTTATATTTGAGGATGTTCCTCCTGTATAAGACAGCCTGCTCCTAATCCTAACTCCATTTGTAACCACCTTTCTGTCTAGTCCATTATTGAAAAATTTCTCTACACTGAGAGCTTCTACTTCCTCACCAGCTAGTCTCTCATTAAGATCTTGCCATGTCAGTTTCAGCTCCATGACTAAAAGTAACCACTTTAGGTTTTGGCGTTTTCTCTACTGGTGGCTTCCACCAGCATCTGGCAGGGTTGGCCTCCTACCTTGAGATTCTCTGCTCCACTAGCTTATGTGCGTCCTTGCTGCCACAGTTCTCCTCTGTGCCTCTTTCTCCTCTTCCTTCTCCCTCTCAGTATGGGGATTCTTCAAGGTCTGACATTGAATCCCTTCTCTGTTCTTCCTCCATTGAGCTCATCCACTTGTTGAAGAAATCAGCCATCAGCTTTATGCCAGCTCGTCCCAAATTGGCCTCTCTCCTCCTCCTCCAGATAACTTCATCTGTGTCCCTCTGGCTTTGAACCCCATTATATCAGAAGAGCTCCCCTTGCTGACTTCCCTGGCTCAGAATGATGGCCAGCTTTGTCTCAGAAGTCTTTTTATGCCCCTGTGTCCCATCCATTGCTAGATTCTGCTGCCTACTCTTGTTGGAGTTGAATCTGTCGCCAACCTTCTAGTCTCACCAGTCTTGCCTCAGTCCTGCCCCTTCTGACCTCATCGCATGACTCTTGTATCAAGCACCTTCCTTGTGGGTCTCTCTGCCTCCTGTTACTCTCCAAGCCAATCCCTCTTAGAGCTAGAGGTTACAAAATTGATCTTTAACTACAAATCTGGTGTTAACCCACGAGAAACATCCCCCGATTCTCTATTACCTACTGAATTAAACACCAAATCTTAGCTTAGCCTTCAGCTGACCCCCTCATCTTTTTGGCTCACCATGGACACACACTCCAAGCTGTAGCCTAATGTGCTAAGCTTCCCATCTGTGTAACCAAATCCTGCTGTCTGTTTCCTATTCTTGACATTATTCTGTTGCTCGAAGCCCTCGTTGATTATGATGTCTTAGAAAAATTTTCTTCCCAACTAAGTATGAATACTTTCTAAAAAAATGCTTATAGTACTTCTCTTAAAGAACCTATTCTCTTCTTCTAGGTATATTTATTATTTGTGTTCTTGATTTTATTAGATTAAATCAAATGAAATTGGTGCTATTCAACTGTTTTTGATCTACAAAAATGGCAATACCAAGTGGTCCAAACTAATGTTTTCCACATTTGAAAATTAGCCCTTTTCAAAGAGTCACCGGGTCTGTCATTCATCTTTGTAGTCTTTGCCAGCATTCTCCCCTAGTCCCCTGCACAGAGCAGGCACTCCACAAATGCTTGCAATGAATTAAAATAATTAGGGAATGGTTTTTGTCACTCTTCACATTTTTCCATTTGAGTTTCAAGTTTTGGAAATATTTTATTTAACCTCAGAAATCAGTGAAGACTTTGTTTTGCAGAATAGCTGTATTTCAGAAGAAGAAAGAGATGCTTATGAAGAACTGCTGACGCAAGCAGAAATCCAAGGCAATATTAATAAAGTCAACAGTAAGTAATGGATCGTATGAAGGAAATTGATATTTCCATAAGATACAGACTTTCCTTGCCAGAATCCCAACACAACTCTCAATTTGTATACTTGGAAAACTGCCTTATACAATGAAAAATCTACTCAGTGTCAATGTTGCTCTTAATTACGGTGCAGCATTTGGCAGTTTCCCACTGGGCTTTTTTTGGTGATCTCAGTCCACACAAAGTATCCTGAAGCTAGTTTGATTCTACCTTCCTGTTTCATTATATTCCACATTTTAAATCTGTCACTTTTGGGTCTAATACTGAAGGTCATTTAGTAAAAGATTATAACTTACAGATTGTAGTTGCTTGCCCCTGATTATGCAATGATATTCTATTGGAATTGTAAAAGGTACTATTGACATCACTGCTCTCTGTGACTTCCCAGCCATTAGTCTGTAGTTTGTAAGATTTTTCTTATACTTGTGTAACTTTGGTGCCAGTGAATGGGACTATGGGCAGGTCAGATGAAATCTCATGATGGCAGCTTTGAGTCCCACACCCCTGAGCCTCTGTGGAGTCAAGCAGATGAGTTCCTCTTAGTACCTGGCTCAGGTGTGTGATTGTAAAGAACAGCAGACTCAGGTAATTAAAATAAGCATACGCAGGTTGAGATACATCAATTTTTTTTATTAGTCTTTTCTCCCCTCTGGCAAAACCTATTTTTACTTGAGCATCAGAAGAGTCAGTAAGAAATGTCATTTGATGTTTATTTTTCCCTGGTCAATCTAAATAATCCATATATACCCAAAAAACTAATACATGAAAGGCCATTTAGCCTGCTTAATAAAGCATGTGAACTCCCTGCCAAATTAAAATTTGGAGTATCCACTAATTACAACAGTCCTAAACCTTGCCTTCCTTTTAACATCCTGGTTGAGTTTTGAATATTCTTTTTTGCTTGTAACTCTTGCAAAGAAGTGTACACCCACGGTGTTACTAAGAAGTCTGCTCCTAAATCGCTGGAGATAAATATCCTAAGGGGCTCAAATAGTAATTAAGGAAAGCCCCAGAGGGTTAAAGTGAATGTCTAGGAGTTAACAACTGAATGTGTTTGAGAATATGCCTCACATACACACAACTGGGCTGAAAACTCTCAATTGCCTTTTTTTTTTTTTTAAGGTAACACCTTAACATTTTAGGATGCATGTGCCTGTTCTTTTATTCTTGTGAAATCTTGAACATGTTACTGATGATATATGAAGTACAATTTAAAGTTTGTCTTTTTGCTCTATGTGAAAGCTGAGAATTTCATGATGCTTGACAGAAATGAATTACAGGAGGAAATTACTGTTGCCAGTGAGACATCTGAGGTCCATAAGCCTAGAGAGGAAATGGCTCCATAGCCTTTAACCATCCTTTATTTTTGAAATATTTATAACCATGAAAACAGTTTTCTTTTTCATGTTAAATAAAATGCTTTATATAAATGTTTTAGTTCTTTACTCAGTGCCATAATTTCCTGACCACAAATTTAATGCCAAATTGGCTATACTTTTTTTTTCCATTTTTAAGTAAAAGGCATTGGATGTTTTGCACTAATGGTAAAACCGGCTGAAAATATGAAGGCAAGGTTTGATGGCTTTAAATGTGTAGAACATGATTGTTCTGAAGTCTTTTTATCTCTCCCCATCTTAAAATTTATAGTCCAGTAGAACTGAAAGTAACCTTAGGAAAAAAACCCTCATTTTGATGACATGACAATGAGACAATTGTACACTTTAAAATATGTAAGAATTAGCTGGGTGCAGTGGCTCACGCCTGTAATCCCAGCACTTTGGGAGGCTGAAATGGTGGATCACGAGATCAAGCGTTCAAGACCACCCTGGCTAACATAGTGAAACCCCGTCTCTACTAAAAATACAAAAAATTAGCCAGGCGTGGTCGTGGGCACCTGTAATCCCAGCTACTTGGGAGGCTAAGACAGGAGAGAATCGCTTGAATGTGGGAGGCGGAGGATTCAGTGAGCTGAGATCGCACCACTACACTCCAGCCCGAACGATAGTGCGAGACTCCATCTCAAAAAAACTTAAAAAAAAAAAAAGTAAGAATCATTATTTTGACAAGCTTTTCCCCAACCATGTAGGTAATTGTATTAAAATGTTAAGGCATCCGCATTCATAGCAACCATAGTAATAGCATCAGTGACAATGTTGGTGGTAATGTCAACAGATCTGTTGTCAGAGGCCTCAGCTTTGTTCACATTATAACCATTTACCTTTCAGGTTCAGCAAATGCATTCCATTCATTGCATGATATTTTCTGTTAAGATCAGAGCTGGACATTTTGCATTTCTTTGCTTTTTTTTTTTTTTTTTTGGACTGGGTCTTGTTCTATTGCCCAGTCTGGTGTTGAACTCTTGGGCTCAAGTGATCCTCCTACCTCAGCCTCCCAAAATGCTAGGATTACAGACAAAAGCTACCATGCCCTGCCTGGACATTTTGTCAAATGCAGAGTGTAAAAGAGTGGTTGATCTTACCTTATTTTTTAGAAGAAATTGTTTATTTAATAGTGTTTTTCAGGCTGGATGCAGTGGCTCATGCCTGTAATCCAGCATTTTGGGAGGTTGAGGTGGGAGGATGACTTCAGGCCAAGAGTTCAAGACCAGCCTGGGCAACAAAGAGAGACTCAGTCTTTACAAAAAAAAAATTTAAAAATGAGCTGGGCATGTTGGCACACAACTGTAGCCCCAGATACTCTAGAGGCTGAGGTCAGAGGATCTCCTGAGCCCAAGAGGTCGAGACTGCAGTAAGCCAAGATTGCACCACTGCACTCCAGCCTTGGCAACAGAGCAAGACTGTCTCAAAAAAAGAGAGAGAGAGAGAGAGAGAAACAGTGTTTTAAAGACATGATTTTCTGATGTTTGAAATTCAGCTGTACAAACCCATATAATAAATTTATCAAAGCTAAAGCAAGATCCTACCTAGAGTAATCTGAGATACAGCTGAAAGGCCTTGGATTAACTTTAGCAGAACAGCAAATACCACAAACGACCACTAGCCTTCCTTTCTGAAATGTTTTGGTTTGTCACATTAATTTTAAAGATAGAAATGCTAAGGTTCTCAGGGTCCTTTAGGTTAAGTGTGAGTTTTCTGGGGGATAACTTGAAGGATTCCATTAATCATAAGTATTTCCTGTTATTGAATTATATCTCTTAGTTAAAATATTGAAGGAAGATCCTCGTGAATGTATTTAGAGAAGATAAATTGTCATCTTGTCAAAAAGGGTTAGAAGAATCTTAGCTGCAGTCTACTTACGAATTAGGCAGTCAGGCTAACCCTTGAAAGGCTCTATAAATTTATGGGTATGTGTTACTTCTGCTACCCAGATGACTTCTCTATAAGGCAAAACTCTGCAATCTCTGTCTGATTTGCTCTTTCCTGGTGGCAGAGTTCATCATTCATTCTCCCATTTACTCAGCAATTTCATTTTTGTTCTCCGAAAACTATGCTGAATCTACTGTTCCAAGCATCTCAGTTTGGTCACCAAAATTCAGGTCTTTATAATCTGCACCTTACAACTGATTGAGAGATCACAGAGTGTATTAGTTCATTCTCACACTGCTATAAAGAACTGCTTGAGACTGGGTAATTTATGAAGAAAAGAGGCTTAATTGACTCACAGTTCTGCATGTCTAGGGGAGGCCTCAGGAAACTAACAATCATGGCAGAAGGCGATGAGGAAGCCAGGCACATCTTCACATGCCCAAAGCAGGAGGAAGAGAGAGAAGGGGGAAGTGCTACACACTTAACCATATCTCGTGAGAACTCACTATCATCCAGGGGGAAATCCGCCCCCATGTTACAATCATCTTCCACCAGATCCCTCCTCCAACATTGGGGATTATAATTCAACATAAGATTTGGGTGGGGACACAGAGCCAAACCATATCACAGAGTTTATGGTTGTCTCAGATGTTGCAGCAATGTGTCCGAGTGCTTGCTGTAGGCTTACCGCAGTGCTTATGTGTTAGGAAGATACAGCAGTAGGGCAAGTCTTGCCTCTGGTCTTCTTGTCGCTTGAAGTCTCCTTGGGGATGCAGTACTAATGCACAAGGAGCACACGGAACATGCCTGCTGGAACTACATGGCCTAGCTTTAAATAACTATGGTGTTCACATGATGAGAAATCCTTAAGGACTGGAGCAATCTGAAGGCTTCAGGGGAAGAAGTGAGACCAGAGCTGGTCCTATAAGGAAGGATTTTGGAAGGAAGTCATGCTGCTCAGGACTGATCTCATACCCTAAGCTCCATCAATGCTAAGGTTCTTGTAGGCACTAACTCCAAGTATTGGATTAGTTTCAATTACTGAGATAACATTTTCAAAGCCTTACCTATCCTCTGCCTGCAGCTTTTCAGAGTTCATGAAAAGTAACTGCTTAGGTTCAAATCCTTGGGAAGAAGGTCTGGTTGGGTGAGACCGCAGTGGAAAGAGCAACCATTCTGACAAAACATGAACCCCCACCCTCAGGGCAGGCTGCAGTGGACCATATCAATGCTGTCATTCCGGAAGGTGACCCCGAGAATACGCTGCTTGCACTGAAGAAACCAGAGGCCCAGCTGCCTGCTGTTTATCCCTTTGCTGCTGCCATGTATCAGAATGAACTTTTCAACCTCCAGAAACAGAACGCCATGGTAAGTCAGAGGAGACCCCAGCTGTGGGGATGGTAACCCTGTGTACCATGGTGCACTAGGGAAGCCTAGTTAGGATAGGGGCATAGGGATCTGGGGATCTCTAATTTGTACCAGTCCTGGTCTCACTGGCCCACCTGTACCAATTCCATGGCCTTCTTCCTTGTTAATTCTTGCTTTTAGTCTACATAAAGAATCTAAGAACATAGTTAGGAGATTCCGGCAGTGGTCTGTACATATACATGTGAAAATAGGTTGTTCTTATTCTCTGTGTGATATTTGAAGAACCTTGGATAATTTTTAGCTATACCGATGCGGTATTTTTTTTTACAATATATAATGTTTTTTGTGTAGAAAATAAGCTCAATCTGCAATTTTAGAAACTGCAAATAAGACCATTAGCACCATGGCTTTGATTTTTGGAAATTTGTGCTCCTTAATATGACAACAGCGTTCAACAATAATTTCATACAAGGTTACAGTAATTAAGAACATGTTTACTAACACTCTTGTAAACCAAACAATGAAACAAAATGAAAACTACTGAAAGCAGAACCAAGAATTCAGCATATGACAAGGCTCGTATTTCAAGACGGTGAGGAAACAACTATTTAATAAATGATATCCTTGCAAGTGTTTAAGCTTTGTTAAGAAAACATTAACTCACTACACATATATCAAAATAAATTTTCAACATAAAATATTAAATATAAAAAATAATTTTTAAAAGTAAAGTTCTAAGGAAAAACATAGGACAGTCATTGGATCTTTAAAGTCACAATCAGCTCTTATCCACACACAATAAAGAGAGGCCAAAAACATGAGCAGGCAATTCATAAAACAAGAAATATACAAATGACAAAAAAAAAGTTTAAACTCAATCAGAAGTAAAAAATATATAAATTAAAACACAGTACACTTATGATTTAAAATTAGATTGGTAGAGATTAGAAAGATTTAACCCAGCATAGGGATAGATATGGGGCACAAACATCTCCTACACAGCCACTGGGCGTATGAATTATACAGCTTTTCTGCAGGGTGGTCTTAGTAATACAGATCAAAAGCCCATGATGCTGACAGTTATGTTCTAGAAAATAAGCCTGAAGGATATGAACCAAATAGCTTTGGCCACAGAGATGTTTCACAGCATTGTTCAGAATACTGAAAACCAGGAAACAAATGACTGTTAATTAATAGCAGATTGCCTGTAAATTAATAACATTTATGGTGCTTGTACATGCGAGAAATATGTGCAACCAGTAAAAATGATAATGTAAAGAATAATGACTGGAAAAGATATCCATACTAAGTGGGAAAAATGAGATTAAGATATGTAGCATTATCTTGTTTTTTGCAATAAGAAAATGAAGTCAGTTATAAAGACAAAACCTCTGCAAATGTATGTATGAATTTAAAATACATAAAAAGATATACACAAAAGAGCTTGGGTGGCAGCATTTGTTTTCTTATTCTTGCTTATTAAGACTTCTGTATTGGCCGAATGTGGTAGCTCCTGTCTGTAGTCTCAGCACTTTGGGAGACTGAGACAGGAGGATCACTTGAGGCCAGGAATTCAAGACCAACCTGGGCAACATAGGCCTCATCTTTACAAAAATAATAATAATAATTAAAAAGACTCCCTATGTTTCCTAAATAGAAATATAGTATTTGTAATAAAAGAAAAATAGCTTATTTTCTTAATTTCACTTAGGTTCTGTCATTAATATTTTCTTCCACTTCTCTGGCTCTGAAGCTCAAGGCTACTTATGCTTGAGGACACTCATTCATCCTCAACTGGCCGTAGTTAACCTGTGGCTGTCCAGCCCCATTTCTTCTTCCTCTCTGCTTATCCTGTTTGCTGTATACCAATTTAGGTATCCACGGACAGGTCACTGAAAGAGACAGAGGAAGTGAATTATAAACAATTCCATTCTGCCCTTATAATTTGATACCTTATATGTTAAACTTGTATTTAATGTAAGATATTTAAATAAAATTTACTTACATGCTCTCTATGGTAACCCCTTCTTCCCATTTGCTTTGAAAGATTAAACTATCCCTTTTTATTCTGAAATCAGTTTGCTGCAAGACTTCTGTGGAGATCCAGAAAGATGTAATAATGCATTTTAAGATGAACGTTACGTTATATATTAAATACCCATAATACCCTAAATGTAAAATATGTATCAGCTTTTCCTTAGCAATTCTTTTTCATGCTCCTCCTCCTTATGTCCCTTCAATATGATGAAAAAAATATTCCTTTTGAAGTTGGGCCAATATAATATAAAATGGTTAAATGGAAGAAGATATTAAAGGGGAATCTAAGATGTATTTTTTTGGATAAGCTAAATCCAGATTTTAAATCATATAAACCTGGAGATCTGGCCAGGTGCGGTGGTTCACGCCTGTAATCCCAGCACTTTGGGAGGCTGAAGCAGGCAGATCACCTGAGGCCAGGAGTTCGAGACCAGCCTGGCCAACATGTCAAAACCTTGTCTCTATTAAAAATACAAAAAATTAGCTGGGCATGGTGGTGGGCGCCTGTAATCCCAGCTACTTGGGAGGCTGAGGCAGGAGAATCGCTTGAACCTGGGAGGCAGAGGCTGCAGTGAGCCTAGATCATGCCATTGCACCCCAGCCTGGGCAACAAGAGCCAAACTCCATCTCAAATAATAATAATAATAATAATAATAATAATAAAGCAAACCAAACCAAACAAAAAAACCTGGAGAGCTTTACTTGCTTTACCAAAAGATCACCTCATATTTCTTCAAATACCTTGACCTGGTAATATATTTTAAAATTTCCATGAAAATGTCACTTTAACTTTTTTCGAATTAAATCAATAGTCTTGGTTTGAAGACCTTATTTTGTGCTTCAGATTATAACTTTTCGGTGAAATTCTCCCAACCTTCCCTTAACCCTTAATTCAAACTAGAAATCGTTAGCTGTGCTAAAATCTTACCTGGCACTCTCAGTCAGTGACGATGTTATCTAGTCCTTGGCTTAATTATATGGCTGGACTGAGCCTTTCAGCAGCCAGTATAGCTAGGAGTAGGGATCAGCAATGGGAATGCAGACATTTGTGGAATCATAACTTTTCATTGTAATCAACCCAGTCCCAAAAAATGATCATCTAAGGAAAGCCCAGGAGCCATATACCTGTTCTTAAAGCCAGTGGAAAGCAGGTGGCCATGACTCCTCTTTCTGCTGAGCTATCAAGTTCTTTGACTTTTCATTGTTTGCTGAAATGTGCATTGTAAACCTCCATCATGCACATGAGGTGTGTTGTGTGGGGAGCTTATGTTGCCATATGTTTTCCAATAGAATTACTTGGCCCACGAGGAGCTTTTGATTGCGGTGGAAATGTTGTCTGCTGTTGCTTTACTAAACCAGGCCTTGGAAAGCAACGATCTTGTGTCTGCGCAGAATCAACTCAGAAGCCCCACAATAGGCTTAAACAATCTGGACAAGGCATATGTGGAACGGTAAGGAACGTTTTCCAAACCTTTCAGTGCAGAAATGCATGTTTGGCAGATCTTACAAGTGAGGAATTTGCCTGTTGGTGGAGAAATCCATATACCATGCTCATGTTTCTTGAAAACTAGTCTAAGAGTCCTTCTAATTAGTATCCTTGTTTACAGTATTCCTTCTGGGGAACAAAAAGAATCAGAAAGTGATCATCCTGTGGCAATTAATAAATGACTTTGTCATTGGCAAAGATTATTTGATAGGCTGAAAAGGAACTATTGGAAACATACCTTTCCTTGGGCGTCTTTTGGAAACCGCAGAATGTAGAAGAGTTGGAAGCAACTTTAGTAATCATCCAGTCCAGTTCTTTTATGTCACTGATGCAGAAACAGAATCTGGGTTATGGACCTAAAATTGGGCAGTTGGGCCCCAAACTCCACTCTTCTGATTATTAAGCCAAAGAAATCCTGAGACCACAGTGGGTCATGGCAGTGGGTAACAACATCCATTTATCTTTCATTTCATGTTTCTGAAGTGTGCTACCAGATAGTACAACTGTGATAGCATTATTATAAAACACTATAGCGGATCTAGAGAGAAAATCGAATGGCCAGAACTGGGAGCCAGAAGAGAGAGTCGCTAAGATAAAAGCCCCAGTTAAAATGAGTGAATCTTGGATTCTTGTAACCACCAGGGGGAGATGTCTGCACAGATCTTGACAAAAGCTCTTTTCAGCTACTGATTTTGGAATGGCTCTAATAGGCAGGTTGGCTAATTCTCTTGGGTCATGTACAGTTGTAAAGGAAAAACCAGAGATTTCTTAGGTTAAACAAATGGTATTTGACCACTTGTCTATGTAGTGAATGGCCAAAAAGTAATGGAAGGATGGTGGGTTTTCCTTGTTTTTAGTCTTTTTGGAGAAACTAATTCTCTTGTTCTACTTAAATTTGGCCATGTGGTTCATATGACTCCTTAGAGTGTGTTTCCAAGATAATTTATATCTACTTCCACTGTTTCTTTTAGTTGTTAATGGCACCATTCTCTCCTGTAAACTTAGAAACCTGAAGCTCAATTTGAGTTTCCCTCTGCCCTCAGCTGGGCACCCTTGTGCTCTAAAGAGCCTGCTGTCAGTAGCCAGTCTATGTGCCTTATACCTCTGCAAGATGTTTCCATTTCCCTGCAACCACCCTCATTTAGACTTCTCACTTTTGCTTCTGTGGTAACCCCTAAATTGGTCGTCCTACTTCTTTTCTCTCCCCATTCATTAATCATTCCTACCTAACCAGGCTTTGCCATACTTTCTTAGTGCTAGAGTAGAAGACAGAGCTGGTCAATCCCTTATGAAGCTTACAGGCTAATGGAGCATCTTGGTGAGATAACTGTCAAGACTATTCCACGTATTTAGCATCCCTGGCAACTGTCCTCCACATGACAGTAGCCCCCGACTCACCCATTCTGATTATCAAAAATGCCTGCTTCCTCATTTACAAATACCCTTAAAGAAGTGGTCCCATTCTATTTGAAAACCATATTTATACCTGTAGTTTCCATCTGGGACCTACAGATGGAGCCTCACAGTTCGAGTGTTCTGTGTGAAGAACTTTTAAAATGTGTTTTGATTTTTTTTTTTTAATTTAAATACATTCTGGATCTGGAAGACCCAGTACTGACATGGGATTTACGGGCCCACTTGGGTTCTTGTATTGACACTTTTATTGGCCCCAAATGATCTTATACAGCCTTGGCATTTTACTTCCAAAGTCAGCATCTTAACTTGGGATCTTGGAAGCCCAGTTTTGCAGATTATCAAGTTTGAGAAACACGGCTCTGTCCAGGGCCTCTCCCCATAGAGTGCGGGTTCTTCATAGCACAAGTGTGCTGTGCATGGCCACCTTGACAAATTCATGCAAAGTCTCTCCCTATTCACCATGGCTTCTACTCTTGGAGCTGTGTTTGCCCAGAGAGATTCTTTTGTCTAATTCTCACAAACGTATTGTATGGGTTAACATTAGCCTTGGGCATACACTGTTCCCAGATTAACTGTTCTAAAATGTAGCCCTGTTCATGATTCTGTTTGATTGTTCCTTGTTCTCATCTGAATTAAGAACAAACTTCTCATTCTAAGCATGTTGCTCTGACCTTACCTCCAGTACCATCCCTACTCGTATTTTGCACTTTAGCCAAGTCCAAGTGTACTTTCTGGTCTCTGTGTTCCTATGCATGGTCCTCTCACCATCAGGAACTTGGTGCCTTTACCCAGCTCAGCTAAACACAGTATTGGAGCTTCTGAGCCCTGCCTACCACACATTATGTTCCGTGAGGTATATCCGTGCTTCTCCCCACCCCAGCATCTGATGTTATCTCTCCTAGGAGGTAGCATGATGTGGTTAAAGGAGCATATGCCTTGGAACCAAAAATATCTGAGTTTGACCCTCCCTAACTAAGCCTTTTTCCTTCATCTATAAAGCACAAAAACAAAAGAAACAAAAGCCCCACTCTGCATTTGCAGAACTGTTTTGAGGATTCAGTGTTTGGTTCAGTGTCTGTCCCAGGGAGGGTGCTCCACCAATAAGGGTTTCCTTCCACTTCTTGCTTTGAACCCTGTTATATCTACTCTTGTGGACTCTCTACTTTAACGGCCCTTCCTGTGCTCTGCTTTTATACCTTTTTGGAATTTTTGTCGTCTTACCCACTAGTCTGAAAGCATAAAGGCTGCACCTTTTTCCTCCTAATATTCCTGTAGTGCCTGCCACGTTTTACATGTAGTAAGTGTTCACAAACATCTGCTGAACTAAATTGGATTACTGATCTTCTCAGAGCTTCCCAGGTCTCTTAGATGTAGGGTCCAGCCCCACAGGGTCAGTGGGTCTCTCCCTGTGTGCGGTGACGAGAGAGTGTAGAAATAAAGACACAAGACAAAGAGGTAAAAGAAAAGGCAGCTGGGCCTGGGGGACCACTACCACCAATGCGCGGAGACCGGTAGTGGCCCCGAATGTCTGGCTTCGCTGTTATTTATTGTATACAAAGCAAAAGGGGCAGGGTAAAGAGTGTGAGTCTTCTCCAATGATAGGTAGGGTCACGTGGGTCACGTGTCCACTGGACAGGGGGCCCTTCCCTGCCTGGCATCCGAGGCAGAGAGAGAGAGAAGACAAAGAGAAAGACGGCTTACGCCATTATTTCTACATATCAGAGACTTTTAGTACTTTCACTAATTTACTACTACTGTCTAGAAAGCAGAGCCAGGTGTACAGGATGGAACATGAAGGTGGACTAAGAGCGTGACCACTGAAGCACAGCATCACAGGGAGACGGTTAGGCTTCCGGATAACTGCGGGAAAGCCTGACTGGTGTCAGGCCCTCCACAAGAGGTGGAGGAGCAGAGTCTTCTCTAAACTCCCCTGGGGAAAGGGTGACTCCCTTTCCCGGTCTGCTAAGTAGCGGGTGTTGTTCCTTGACACCTTTTGCTACCACTAGACCATGGTCCGCCTGGCAACGGGCATCTTCCCAGATGCTGGCGTCACCGCTAGACCAAGGAGCCCTCTGGTGGCCCTGTCCAGGCATAACGGAAGGCTCACACTCCTGTCTTCTGGTCACACCTCACTATGTCCCCTCAGCTCCTATCTCTGTATGGCCTGGTTTTTCTTAGGTTATGATTATAGAGCAGGGATTATTATAATATTGGGATAAAGAGTAATTACTACCAACTAATGATTAATGATATTCATATATAATCATATCTAAGATCTATATCTGGTATGACTATTCTTGTTTTATATTTTATTATACTGGAACAGCTTGTGTCCTCAGTCTCTTGCCTCGGCGCCTGGGTGGCTTGCCGCCCACACTTAGATTAGTAGACTCCTTACTAGTCTGTCCATAGATGAGGTGAAGAGAACTGAGAGCAGTGAGAGGAAAGGACATTGATCTGTTTGGGTAAACTACGGAATATTTGCCAAAGTTGGTCACTTCAGTACTGGAGAGAAATACTCAATTGGAAAAGGCTGTGGAGCTCTCGTGTGTTACTTTTTTTTTTTTAATTTTTTTTATTATTATACTTTAAGTTCGGGGATACATGTGCAGAACATGCAGGTTTGTTACATAGGTATACACGTGCCATGGTGGTTTGCTGCACCCATCAACCCACCATCTACATTAGGTATTTCTCCTAATGCTATCCCTCCCTGAATTCCCCACCCCCTGACATGCCTCAGTGTATGTTGTTCTCCTCCCTGTGACCACATGTTCTCATTGTTCAGTCCTACTTATGAGTGAGAACATGCGTTGTTGGTTTCTGTTCCTGTTAGTTTGCTGAGAATGATGGTTTCCAGCTTCATCCATGTCCCTGCAAAGGACATGAACTCATCCTTTTTTGTGGCTGCATAGTATTCCATGGTGTATATGTGCCACATTTTCTTTATGCAGTCTATCATTGATGGACATTTGGGTTGGTTCCAAGTCTTTGCTATTGTGAGCAGTGCCGCAATAAACATACAGGTACATGTGCCTTTATAGTAGACTGATTTATAATCCCTTGAGTATATACCCAGTAATGGGATTGCTGGGTCAAATGGTGTTACTTTTAAAATCTTTTCCTTTATAGCTTGTTTCTGTTCATTTCTAAAGAAATGATGGGTAGTTGTATTTCTTTCTGTGTTTATTTTTAACTTTCTCATTTCACTCCTGTTGGGTCAGCATTTAGACGTTAAGTGTATGGGATGCCCGTAAGGACTTTGCGCTTTTGGAATGGTCTCCATCTGTGAGGGACACTAACCAGTGCAAGTTACCGCTTATTCAAATTGTTATTGTGGTCAGTATTATTTATTATACGTTACTAGTGTATTTCACATCTGCACTTGACGAGGCCTCATTCAGCTACAGACAATAAATTGTTACCACCATTTCCTATTTTTGAATGATGTTTTTCTCTCAAGCTACTCTCTATGGAAGACACTGCATGTCATCTTGAAGCATGCAGAATTTTGAAAAAGTTTGTCACAACCAAGAAAATAGTTTTAGACTTCATATAATGTTTCTTCTTTTAACCTCTGCCATTACTAGATCCCTAGAGACTATTCAGAGTTCAAACTGCAGAGTGACTCATTATGTACACAGAAGATTGTTCTTCATTGCCCTGGTGTAAAGACATAAAAGCACACTAAACTATCTGGTTTTATTACTTTTGGCTGGAATAGTTCATGTTAGCCTATGGTTGTAACATTGGTTCTGTGAAAATTGGAAAGTGGGAAAATTGATAATTGAGAAGTAAAAGTTTCTTAATATATCAGTATGAGTAAGTTTTTCCCTGAAATTTCCCCAGACAGAAAAAAAGTAATTGGAGTGGTTGACTAAACTGTATCTTCCAGAGGGCTATGCACAGTAAGAAGGGTCATTGGTCATAAACAATGGGTGAGAGGGCCATTTTTAATTTTAATTTTATTTTTTTATGGAGACAGAGTTTCCCTGTGTTGCCCAAGCTGGTCTTTAACTCCTGGGCTC
The DNA here is from genome assembly GCF_028878055.3 of Symphalangus syndactylus. Lineage (NCBI taxonomy): Eukaryota > Metazoa > Chordata > Mammalia > Primates > Hylobatidae > Symphalangus > Symphalangus syndactylus. The sequence continues at coordinate 64,099,906 of NC_072433.2, forward strand.
AGGCGATCCTCTCACTCAGCCTTCCAAATTGCTGGGATTACAGGTGTGAGCCACTACACCAGGCCTAAGAGAGATTTTTGAGTATTGGCTAGGAGCCTTTGGAGAAATGGGCAGGTAAAAAGGAATTTCAGTATATACTGGTTTAACTCATGTGCCACCTCTTCAGGACAACATACAGTAAAGATCATGCTACTCAGCAAGGTTTCTGGAACTACATTTGCATGTTATCTGATTCCTCAGTGGCATATTAGGCCTCAAAGTGGCTCTATATTAGGGTTGTAGTAGAAGAGGTCTTTTAAAACTTAGATTTTGGAAGGAACAAGAGAAATAATGAAAAGGACCCTTGATGATAGAATGATTGAGACCCATAGTAACTGAATTTTGTCCTGTAACAATCATCTGAAGGCTGAGAAGAACCAAGACATACAAAGGGGAGGAAAATTAATAACCTGGGAAAAGTAATTTCACAGACTTGAAAGCTTTCAGTTTTGCTTGAGTTAGGTACAAGTTTCGATTTTGAAGAGCTTTCATTAAACAGAATTTGTTCATAAAAATACTTTAAGAAAACACCATTAGTACAAGTAAGCCTGGTATATGTTGACAGAGCTACACAAGACAATTTTATTTGCCTTTCTACTCTTTGTCTAACCTCATAACAACTACGTTTGACCATGTGTCATAGTTGAGAAACATAACATGAACAAAGAATGAATGTCTCTGATTAACATCATGATTATTTTCTCTTCCACAGTTACGCAAACACACTACTCTCTGTTAAACTAGAAGTTTTATCCCAAGGGCAAGATAACTTAAGCTGGAATGAAATTCAGAATTGTATTGATATGGTTAATGCTCAAATTCAAGAAGAAAATGACCGTAAGTATAAGACGCTTTCCTTCTCTAGCATAGTGGAAGAAGGTATCTGGACAACTTAGTTTACTAGATTAGGGCTTTAAGTTTTTGCTCAAGGAACTTTGTGAGAACAAACTCCGCTAATATGCATACCTTTATTTATAAGTAGATTTTATGCCTATACCACTGTATCAATATGTTATAAACATTACAAAGCCTACACAAGAATTCATAATAGAATAAAATGCACAAGTAAAATACCTGATATTTTCTGGTTATTTGTACTTCAGAGACAGCTAAATAACTCATATTTTTAAGCACCCAATTTTATTTTGACCTTTTATTTGGGCATCTTTTTTTCTGAAATATGACATGATTTTTCTGCCCCACAAATGGAGAAATTGGAACACAATCTAACTGTTGCTTAATGATCACAAATCATGGTGATTTGCTGTGTTTCTAGAAATTATGAGCTGCCAGCATGAAAGCATACCAACCTCGAGAAGATATGCCCTGAAACATGCTTTCTTGAATATCAGCTTGCTGCTTTATCATTTGCATCTTGCTTATGAAAATAGAGTGAAGAATGAGGAGCTATGTAGCTTCTACAGTCCATACATTCACTGCTTTTCTGTATGTAGTATGCATTACCAAATTCAAGCTTCGAGCTGTGTTTTCCACCATGAAAACAAAGCAACACGATCTTCTGTGGCTTATGAGCTTTTGACTTGTCAGCAACAGTGGATGAGTGTTGCTAAAATCATTGATCTCTCTTCCATCTTCCAACTTTAACTTTTCTAACTCATTTGCTCCAAGCTTGCAGATAGAGTGGGCAGATACTTCTCTCACAGTTTATTATGTTTTATTCTAGTGTGTTTAGGTAAGGTCTTAGGTCTGGTCTTCTAATGCTGTATTTAACTTAGGAATACTAAGATCACTCTTGAAATAAAACATATGACTTTGTTAATTAATTCCATTTGCAAAGTTTTCTTCTCTTTCTTTGCTATATCCTGTAAGTACTGGGCCAAAAGTCAAGGCCAGTTTTGGTTCTTGTTTTTTAAACATATTCTCACTTTAAGCCTCTTCTATAAAACAGGATCCAGTTGTGCTACCCTATATAAGGTAACACGGATGTACCACTTTTACACTGATCCCTGGACACTTTCATTTTGTCCTTTTCAAGTTGTACACAAATCTAAATTTCTTTCGAGACAGCACAGCTTCCTGTTGCCTCTGCATTTCCTTTCAGTGAAGCATTTAAAATCTCTGCAATCAGACGGCTTGCTCACACCCCACTTAGCTCTTTTCTGACACTTAGCTTGGGAGTTTATGGTTCTTGCCAGACGTTAGTCAAGACGCAAGCTCTAATATGAGCAGATGTTCAACATCATCGGGGGAGTTGGGGGACCACCACTGCTCCTAGTGTCCTGCTGCAGAGCTCAGTCCCCCAGCCTTCTGCCCTTCTCCACAACCTCCGTCTTAATGCTCTGAATCTCCTTCTGCAGTGGTTTGGTTGCTATGGCAACTGCCACCCAAGAAGTAGGATTCCTTTCTTTTGGTAGGCAAAACAAAGACTAACGTCACATCTTTGCTTTCTAACTTTTTCCCCAATTCTTGGCAATACCCATGCTTCAGTTCTGCTTTGGTTATTTTTGTATGTGTTGCTTACACAAATGAAGGTATGTTAGTTCTCAGTGCTGAAAGATGGTAGAGTTGACATTGATTAAAAGGGGGAAAATGCCAGTTTTGTTCTTGGCTATCAAATAGAGCCTTTGCTTTATTTGATTACTGGGGAAGAAAAAAACAAGTAACATTTGCATAACTTAGAGAATAGTCTTTTGTAAGTAGATATTGTTTTTAAGCAAAAATCTCATTTGATTGCTGTGGCTTTTATCTATCAAGGTAACAGCACTACTAAGTTATTCTCCCTAGGACATTTCACACAGCCACTATAACACTTCTGTTAAATATCTTGTCATAAAGGACATATGCCATAACCAGAAAAGGTATTTCAGACACTAATATTTCCTTTCTGGAATTTGGGAACATCAATACAGAGTATTTAATTTATCTGTGTTTTGGTTTTATTTTTTTCTTTTGTCAGAATGAGTTCCTGAAGTATTGAGTTTGATATCATGTTTAGGCAATTCTTCAAAATCTAAAATTTCTAAAATACACCATTGTAACCAGGCAGGAATTGCTCAGTATAGTAATTAAGTCATCTGAGGAGCTGAGAATTTTTCATGGATGTTTTGAAGGTGCATTACTCTTGCCTCCCCACCTTATTCTTGCCACATGCTCTGAGATCTAATTCTATATCTGAGTTGTGATGTGGGTGAGGTAAGCAGCTAATGGAAAATGAGAAATATAGAAGGTGAATTTAATGGAGAAGCTAGCTGCTGAATGCATTTCCTCAGGCTCTGTTGATTTCTTACTGAAAAGTTGACTTTTCCCAGTAGAGCCATAAAGGAGCATTATTTTAAACCATATAGCCTATATCAGGAAATTTTCTTCTTTGAGTTTTTGCTCTTTAAATTTGGTAGGTACAATTCTGTGTAGGTTACCTCATCTGCTGCCTCAAATGCATGAACTCTAAAAGAACGCCCACTCTCTTGTGGACTAGAATGTTACAGTAATACGTATTGATGTAAAGAAGTGGACTATGGGCTGAGTGAAGCTCAGCAATCTTTGTTCAAATAGGATTTCCCTTTTATTTGTAAACAGAGGAAGTGATGCACATGTTCCCAGAGGGCTTCTGGGTAATCTTTCAGCTCCTATGATGTCATTCACTATGACTTCAGCAGCTGGTATTCTTAGAAACGCAGCAGACAACAACTTTAGCAGATTGATTTCAATCAAGTCAGCTGAAATGCACTCATTTCCAGGTGATTGGCCTTGGTTCTGCTAAGACCATTTTTGGATGGGGTGTTTTAAAGGTATTTAGAACAGCTTACCCAAGGGGGGTGACCAGAGAATGGCACTAAATATTCCATGCACTCCAGTTTATAAATCCTGCAGGGTACAACGACAGTACCTTGTATATAGCTAATACTTAGACTTTCCAGAGTTCTCCCAATGTTTACAGATAATATAACTTGCACATTAGAGAAATACTTCTGCTTTTTCTTCAAACATATTTAAGTATTATAGTCTGGAATGATTTCTAGGAGTTTTAGATGATTTCATTCTTATTACAGGTAAATCTTTTCATTCTTAACAAAGTGGTGGTTATGGGCTCATCTATTCAAGAAATATTTAGCTAAATATTTTACCTTTACTTGAATGTCAAGCTGGAGGTACTTTTTTAAAAAATGAGAAGTACTCATTCTATTTCATGGCATATCACATTTGTGAAGTGACTGGTGATCATTTTAGATGAAATCTAATGGAAAAAATGAGAAATATGAAGTTTGGCCTTAAAAATGCTTATATTCTAAGCTTATTGTTCATTAATATCTAGTTTCTTTAACAGTTCTTATCCATCAGTACTAACCTAGAAAGCAAAAGCTCCTTGGCAGTGTGTGTATATGTGTTTTATATATATATATGTGTGTGTGTGTGTGTGTGTGTGTGTGTGTGTGTATGTGTGTGCATGTCTATCTAAATGCATTTTTTTATGAATGGATGATAGTTTATTTTTTAATAATAAGGTATTGAGAAGTAACCTCCAGATAGATCCGTTTCATTAGAATTGTAAAAACTTTTCAGGTTTCATAGTTTGACTTCTGTGCATTTCATTTGTGAACACTATAGTCAGTCTCTCTCTCTCTCTCTCTCTATATATATATATATATATATATTTTTTTTTTTTTTTTTTTTTTTGGTGGGGGGAACAGAGTCTTACTCTGTCACCCAGGCTGGAGTGCAGTGGTGCAATCTTGGCTCACTGCAACCTCTGCCTCCTGGATTCAAGTTATTCTCCTGCCTCAGCCTCCCAAGTAGCTGGGACTTGAATAGACATTTCATTTCTTTAAAGATGATGTACAAAGGGAAAATAAACACATGAAAAGATGCTCAAAATCATTAGTCACTAGAAAAATACAAATCCAAACCACAATATGATACCACTTCACACCCACTAGGATGGCTGTAATAAAAAAGACAACAAGTTTGGGTCAGAATGTAGAGAGCTACTCAGGAGGCTGAGGCACAAGAATCACTTGAACACAGGAGGCAGAGGTGGCAGTGAGCTGAGATCATGCCACTGCACTCCAGCCTGGAGGACAGAGCAAGAATCTCTCAAAAAAAAAAAAAAAAAAAAAAAACCCAGCAGCTGGGACCTTGATAGAAGTTGCATTGAATCTGTAGATCAATTTAAGAAGTATTTTCATCTTAACAATATTAAATCTTCCAATTCATGAACATTGACTATCTTTTCATTTATTTGTCTTTAAGTTTTTTCCCATGGTGTTTTATAGTTTTCAGTGTACATGTCTTATGTTCCTTTCATTAAATTATATCTAAATATTTATTTATAATTATAATGTATTTGTAGTTGCATTCTATTATGAATTGAATGTGTTCTTAATTTTACTTTCAGATTGCTTATTATGAGTGTATAGAAACATAATTGGTTTTATGCCTGGATCTTACATCCTACAGCCTTGCTGTACTAGTTTATTAGCGTTTTGCAATCGGTGATACTAGAGAAGTTATAATGTACTGTGACTTAAAAGGAAAACTACTTCTTCATTTTCTAGGAGTTGTAGCTGTAGGGTACATCAATGAAGCTATTGATGAAGGGAATCCTTTGAGGACTTTAGAAACTTTGCTCCTACCTACTGCGAATATTAGTGATGTGGACCCAGCCCATGCCCAGCACTACCAGGATGTTTTATACCATGCTAAATCACAGAAACTCAGAGTAAGTTTTAGTATATCTGTTTCTTTTACATTTTACAGGCTGGGTGGCAGAGGGAGGGAAGGAGAAGGATTTGACCCATTTACGTTAAATCTCATGAGCTTCTTGTCCCAACAATTACCCATGAGTCAGAATGGAAATAATAGAGCTGTTATTTTCCTGGTACCAAACATTAGGGGGAAACCAGCTCCAGAGCTATTTATTGCTTTAATTCTTTGACTAAAAACTCAGTTGCAGGTGAGTTCTTGTTCAGAGTTCAACTCATTGACTATTTCCTTAGTAGATACTATGTGCACAATTCAGTCCATAGCTTCTGGTAGGGAAGATGGGGATACAGAGGGACACATAATACCATTTGAATGTTCTCTGACCTTATCTTCAAAATGCTTAGAAACTGATTAAGGCAGTGGACATTGTCACATGGAACACTTAAGTAATAGTAAAGATAAGGGTGTGCAAAGTGTCAAAATGAGAGATACACAGATTGATTCACGGATATTTGAGATTGTCGGGGACTAGAATCCTAAGAGAAGTTGGTGTGGAGGTAGAGCAGAAGCTGTCCTCTCGAAGACTAGTGGCTTTTTCTGAGTACAGAGCTTGTACTGCTATTATAAGGAACCCCACAAAGACTGGCCTCTGTGATAAGGCCAATGGGCTGAGTGGTGAGGCTGATATGATCTGTCCCCTAAGAGTGGGAGTGATGCCACCTGGGACCTAGCCACTTATGGCTGCCATGTCTTCAGGTGCAAACCCAACTGAAAGGGTGGTCATCTCCTCTGTCTAGGTCTTTAGAACCTAGGAACTGCCTCATTCGAAACAGGAAAAACATCCTTGGTTAATGCAAACATTTATTGAGAACCTACTATTTTGTCAGGCATGATATTAGATACTCATGTGTATCATCTCATTTAATCATCACAGCAATTCATAACAGCCTTCTGAACCATTTTGCCATCATTATTGCCATCTTACACATAATGAAACCAAGATTAAGTAACTTGTTGAAAGCTATCTAAAATGTGACCGGGCACAGTAGCTCACACCTGTAATCGCAACATTTTGGGAGGCCAAGGCAGGTGGATCACTTGAGGCCAGGAGTTCAAGACCAGCCTGGCAAACATGGTGAAACCCCATCTCTGCTAAAAAATAAAAATAAAAAATAATACAAAATTAGCCAAGTGTGGTGGCTCACACCTATAATCCCAGCTACTCATGAGGTTGAGGCACAAGAATCTCTTGAACCGAGGAGGCAGAGGTTGCAGCGAGCTGAGATCACACCACTGCACTCCCACCGGGGTGACAGAGCAGGCTCTGTCTCGAAAATAAATAAATAAAATAAAATAAAACAAAATCAAAGCTATCTAAAAGGTAATTAGTCCTGAGACTACATACAGCTCAGGTCTGTCTGATTCAGAAACATTATAATTATGTATTAAGGCAGATGGGAAAAGATGTTTATTGTAGCTTTGTTTGCAATAACAAAACATGAAAAACAACCTAAATGTTGTTAAGCAAAAAAAAAAAATCATGCTGTGATGTGCACATAAATGGAATATAGACTTGTGTATGTGTTGGGGGAGGGGCACACACACTCTTATATGTGTCTAAAATATTTCTGGAGGGAGGATACCTTCTGGAAGGTGAACTAGAAGGCTAGTATAGATGGGAGATTTATTTTTCACTCCGTTTTTGTACTGCTTGGATTTTTAAATTTTTTAAGGAGTGTATGTATTAAATAATTACTGTTTCTAAACTTTTAAAAACCAATGTAAGTCCTATCCTCACTATTCCACTGCCTCATTGAAGGTGGAGAAACGTATCCCCCATGGTGGCGCCCTCTGCACTGCCAGCCTTCCGACAGGAACAGCAGTGGCATTGCCTGACACTCCTCACTTTGCCAAGCGCCCCCACTCACATCAGTCTTTCTCATTTAAGCCTCATACCACCTGTGGAATGGGTGCTGTCTCATCTGATGTGAATGAACCTGAGGCTCAGGGCGAATGCCTGGCCAGGGTACAGCCAGTGAGTGGGAGAGTGAGGACTCATACACAAGCCTGGAGTCCATACATCGCAGGGGGAGGAGAGTGGGCCTTCACCTTGATGTTTCCACTGAGGTGGCTGTGACCATGGCACATGGTAAACTTATAAGCATTGGAAGACAAAGTTATTTGCTTTGAAGATAGACATCATTCAGATCCTGGCTTTGACACAAATTAGTTATGTGATCTTGGTCAAGTCATCAAATCTCTATATGCTTATTTTTGCATGTATAAAATTGGAATAATAGTACCTGTCTTATAGGATTATGGTGAAGGTTCAATGAGAATATACAATATGTAAATATATTTCAGTATATAACTATAGGTACTATTAATGAAGAATATGTGCACGTGTTTGTGTAGCTATAGCATTTAGCATGGAGCCTGGCACCAAAAAAAGGGCTTAAATAGTGTAGCTAGTATTAGTGTGGGCACCTATGGTTGCCTCCCAAGTAAGGGGTGAGTGATGTCAATATCTTAAGGTTCTTTTTTTTTTTTTTTTTCTTTTTCTTTTTGTGAGATGGAGTCTCGCTCAGTTACCCAGGCTGGAGTGCAGTGGCGCCATATCAGCTCACTGAAACCTCCACCTCCCGGGTTCAACCGATTCTCCTGCCTCAGCCTCCCGAGTAGCAGGGACTACAGGCACCTGCCATCATGCCCGGCTAATTTTTGTATTTTGTAGAGATGAGGTTTCACCATGTTGTCCAGGCTGGTCTTGAACTCCTGACCTCAGGTTATCCACCTGCCTCAGCTTCCCAAAGTGCTGGGATTACAGGAGTGAGCCACCGCACCTGGCCTCAAGGTTCTTACTAGACATAGAGTCTGCTGTATTCACACACCAAAGTCGGAATCTTCTGAGGACAAATAGAGACAGACCTGGGTCCCTGTCTGCCCACAGCCACATGGGGGTTTATCTTTGAGGTGAGCCTGACTCCACAAACCCAAGGCCTTTCATAGGCAGGCAGTATAGGTCCCTTCTAGACTGAGCATTCCAATCTAGATTGAGATGGAACTCCACAGGAGTCCTTTGAAAGAAGCCTTTGAGTGCCCACACCATGCCAGCTCTGTGTCAGGCATCCTTTCTAGGTGCAGAAACGGTAGCTTTCATGGTGTGATTAGAGCATTAATATGGAGCCTAGGGATCTGGGTTCTAGTTCAGGCATTAAATCGCTGTTAGACTATAGTTAGAGGTTTGAAATATACTGGCAATTACTAACAGATTTAAACAGATTTAAAATACTGCAGGTCCAAGCAATAAATCATATTTGGTTAAATTCCTGTTTTTAAGCCATTTTCTTTCTCTGTTCATTGACTTTGAAACTTTCTTTTCTCAACCTGTTCTTTTTTCTTGGAAAAATCCTAATTCTGTTATTTGGCAATGTCTTTAATGTCTTTGTTTTTCCCCTCTGCCTTTTTTTTTTTTTGGAAACAGGATCTTGCTCTGTTGCCCAGGCTGGTCTCAAACTCCTGGGCTCAAGTGATCCTCCCACCTCAGCCTCTCAAGTAGCTGGGATTATAGGCACAAGCCACCACATTCAGCATCCTCTACTATTTTGATTCCTAGAAGTTTCCAGTTGTGTGTTTATGATGGTATTTCTGTGCCTTGTCTTCCCAAGTTCTGGCCTTGGAAAATAATAGAAGAAAATTATATTGCTGGTATTATCAGTATAAAGTAAAACTGTGCCAAAGCATACAGCCATTAAAGGTCACGATGGGTAACATCTTCATAGAATGGATGCCCAGTTTTATCAAAGGTGGAGGACGGTAATGGAAGTTGGTGAGGATTCTTGGTCCTCTTTAGCAGTCTTTCAAGTATAACCTTGTGTAGCTACCAAATTCCTTTTACCTCTTGTAAAGAGACTTGAGTAATGGTCATGTTGACTTTAACACTTTTTCTATGTCTGTTCCCTGGGTGGTGTGCTATTTTACAATTGATGGTTTTGCTTGTGAACATATGAATTATACTCCACCAAAAAGTTCTGTTTTGCTCCTTGTATATACCATAAAAACTGTGTGCTTTTAACGAATATTGCTGTATTTTTTCCCTAGGTAAAACTGTGTTGTAATTAATGACTTAATTTTCAGAAGTCAATTCCTTCCATTTAAGTTTTTATCTTCTTGAAACTTACTTTAGGTTTGTTTTTCATCCTCACTTTAGTGTTTACCTGAGTTTTGCTCTTTGCATAACCACACACATATTATAAAGGGTCTTCATGTGGAAGCTTTTTACTTAAGTCCAATGAAATAGAAAACTGTGTACATTTAAAAATATGCATTTAAAATTGTTTTTTATTGTTTTGTTGGGCAGAAATATACAGTCAAGGCAGATTCCTACAGACTTGTAAATTCATCTCAGGAATCCTTTATGCTTAAAGTTTCCTCAGCCCCATTTATATTCACTACTCTCATTCACTCTTTACCACTAATATCTTCCCTGCTGTCTAATCACTAATATCTTCCCTTCTGTCTAATCACTGAGTTAAGGGAAAAATAGTCATTTACTTACAGGAATATAATGGGTATTAATAACAAAATTCCATTTCCCCATTAAAAGCTATGTCTAAGAAAAAAAATAGTGGAGGCATTATTTAAAATTTCTAAATGGCCTTGTGAGTATAGTCTTAGTTTAGCTTCCTTATTTTTTTGTATGCCCAACCTGAAATGATATCATCCTGTATCATCACAGTATGTTGCTTTTTCAGTATGAAGTTAATGAGCTTTCCTGCTATTTAACTGCTTTGAGATTTTAAAAATTCATTCAGCCACATAGTATTCAAAGCATGGAGCTGGGTGCCACAAAGACTTGGGCCTGGCATCACCCAGAAGCTCAAGGAAGGGAGAGGATGAGCACCTTCTCCATTACACATGGTACTTGATTGTTCATGGAATTAAAGTTTAAATATAAATGAACTATATATAAATGCCATAATAAAAAGTATACGAAAGTGCTTTGGAAGTACAGATAAGAAAAGTGACACTTCTAGCCTGAGAATCAGGGAAGAATGGTCCTTCAAGGACTTGAAAAAATGGACAGAATTAAGGCAAAGACATTAGGACTAGCTTTTCAGTCTGAGGCAGAGTGGAGATACAGCAGAGCAAGAGGTTTGGTTGGTGCCTATATCACAAGCAAGGTTTAATGGGAAGTTGGATTAGCAAGTTAGCCTTGAATGCCAGGCTAAAGATTTATGATTTATTATAGAAGCAGTGGAATTAGTGGAGATGTTTTAGTGATGTATCCTAACTGATATCTAAGGAAGATTAATCTGGCAGGACTTATGAAGCGGAGGGTAGGCTGGCAGTGGAGAGAATGGTTAGAAGGTAGAGGTGGGCTGGGCATAGTGGCTCATGCCTGTAGTCCCAGCACTTTGGGAGGTTGAGATAGGAAGATCACTTGAGACCAGGAGTTCAAGACCAGCCTGGGCAACAGTGAGACTCCATCTCTGCAAAAAATAAAAAATAAAATTAGTTGGGTATGGTGGTGCGTGCCTGTAGTCTTAGTTACTTGGGAGGCTGAGACAACAGGATTGCTTGAGCCCAGGAGTTGGAGGCTAAAGTGAGCTATGATCAGGCCACTGCACTTCAGCCAGGTGACAAAGCAAGACACTGTCTCTATTAAAAAAAAAAAAAAGAAAAAAGAAGGCAAAGGTGAAACTAGATAAAAGACCCTGGTGAGGGACCCTACGAAGATAGAATCAGTTGGTGAGGCAGCCACCAGCATGAAAGTCAAAAGAGACCAAAGAATAAAAAATGATGTCAAATGTCAAGGATGGCAACACCACTCACAGAAATAGGGAAGATGGCGATTTAAAGAGCTTGAAGTAGCAATAAGACAAATGGAAATGTCATTTTCCATAAAGAGTTGTGATATCTTTTCTCCTGCATTAACATTTTTAAAATACCGATAAAGTGTTTTTAAAAATTACCAATGCTGGCTGGCTCAGTGGCTCATGCCTGTAATCCCAGCACTTTGGGAGGCCAAGGCCGGAAGATCACTTGAGGCCAGGAGTTCAAGACCAGCCTGGCCAACATGGTGAAACCCCATCTCTACTAAAAATACAAAAATTAGCTGGGCATGGTAGTGTAATCCCAGCTACTTGGGAGGCTTACCTGGGAGGCGGAGGTTGTAGTGAGCCAAGATAGTACCACTGCACGCCAGTCTGGGTGATAAAGTGAGACTCAGTCTCAAAAACAAACAAACAAACTACTAATGCTTTTGTAACATTTGACCTTTGAAGTATATTTCTTAGGAGCTCGGAAATGGAGCTCCTTGCACTATGCATATGTTGTCCGTGAAAACAGACATTCTCTGTGATGGCTGTCCTTGTTCTCTAAGATGATTTCACTATTTTGTAAGGTAAGCAGTGGAGTGATTTCTGATTTTTGACATGAGAAAAAAAAGCAATGGGTCTAAGCAACTGTTAAGGCTACCCAGGCACAAAGCTATGAGATATATAAAATATAAGCCATCAGTGTTGTTGTAGTAGTGGTTAGCTTGGTGAATAATAAGTGTAATATTGCTTGGAGCAAAGCAAATGGTAAAAATCACCAGGATGAGGTGAGTCGCCTTAACATACCACAACCATCTATGATCATATGTATTAAGTGTCCGGATGATGGCTGTGTAGCAGTAGATGATAAGCACAAATGGAATTAAGAATCCAAAGAATGCCAAGGAGATGAAGTAGTAGAGTTGGAAGGGAGATGAGGACTCGCATGTGTTGTGAACATCATGGCAGGTGGTGATGTCTGGCTGAACAAGGTAATATTCCTGCTTCAGGATGAAAAATGGCAGCATATATAAGAAAACTGTTGCCCACACCAGTCCACATGTTACCAATGCATAGGTGTGCTTGGGCAGGCCCCGGTAGGTGAAAGGATGGACGATAGCCAGGTAGCGGTTGATGCTGATGCAGGCAAGGAGCAGAATGGAGCAGTACATGTTGCCATAGAAGATGACTGTGGTGGCCGGGCACAGGACCTCTCCAAATACCCAGTTGTTCCTATTGAGATGATAAGCTATCTTAAAGGGCAATGTAACACAAAAAAGAAAATCTGCAATGGCCAGGTTGGTGTAGAATACGGTGGTACAGATGGATCTGGTCCTGAAGAAAAGCATCCACAGGGTCACAGCATTGGCCGGGACACCAACAACAAACACCAGGAGGTAGATGGCAGGTATCAGTTTGGTACTTAAGCAGCTGGTCAGATACTCCATGGTAGCATTTTTCACATGGAGATGTGAAGCACTTTCTTCAGGGCACTTAATTTTTACAGTAATCGTGGCTCCTGTCCAGCCTTCTAAGGCAGAAAAGGGGAATTTTTCAAAAGAATTTGGGGGAGCTCCACGAAAGATCTTAATAGGTAAGGTTGGCTTTGCCAAGTTGTTTGTATCTTTTTCCATGCCTGTAATTGAAAGAAAGTATTAACATAAATTTATAGTTCAAGAGAAAAGAAAACAATGTGTTTAATTATTTATAAATAATTTCTGTGATTGTAGATCATTTTTATTTTAAAAAGTTATTGTAGATTAGGCACTCAACAAGCAAATATTTAATACATATCATATGCCCCAGAACAACACTATCTCATGCAGAAACAAAAACTAAATGATCAATCCTTGTATGTAAAGTGTTTATAATACTATTAGAAGAAACAAAAATAGCCCATCAGAACATTATAGGCATGTTGACTATAAACTATACAGGCATTCAGACAATACTTATAGATTCGGATGTTTGAGCAAAATGTCAAGGAAAAGATAAACTTGAGCCAAGACTAGCAAGGTTCATAAAAAGATGGAATTTAATTAGTAAGATTCTGCTGGTGATGAATGGACAGAAGCATAGTGTGGGCTATCATGGGATCTGGGAATGCCAGATAAGTTGATTTAGCAAATTTTTATTGTACACGTGTCAGCGATGTAAAGTTTTAAATAAATTCCATTTCTATCTGTAAGTAACACTACTCATAGAGAAGATGCATAAAAATACATTGTCTTATGCTAATAAGTTGCAGCTGAGAAAGGAAATTGAAAGAGTGGGTAACAGCTAAATTCCTGAAGGGCCTCTAAACTGTCCTAAGAAATCATATGTCTATTCACAGATGATGGGATTGCACACACAATTTTGAACAGCAGAATGACCATTGTGTTAGGCAGAATAACAGCCCCCCCAAAGATTCTACCTGCTAATTCCTGGAAGCTACAAGTATGTTCCTTTACCTAGCAAAAGGGATTTTGCAGATCTAACTTAGTTAAGGATCTTTTTTTTTTTTTTTTTTGAGACAGAGTCTCACTCTGTCACCCAGGCTGGAGTGCAGTGGCGTGATCTCGGCTCACTGCAACCTCCGCCTTCTGGGTTAACGCCATTCTCCCTGCCTCAGCCTCCCCAGTAGCTGGGATTACAAGTGCCCGCCACCACGCCTGGCTAATGTTTTGTATTTTTTTAGTAGAGATGGGGTTTCACCATGTTAGCCAGGATGGCCTTGATCTCCTGACCTCGTGATCCGCCCGCCTCGGCCTCCCAAAGTGCTGGGATTACAGGCGTGAGCCACCGCACCCAGCCAGTTAAGGATCTTAAAATGAGATTTTCCTGGATTGCCTGGTGGGTCAAATATAATCATAAGAGTCCATATAAGGGGAAGATAAGAGGGTCGTCAAAGTCAGAGATTTGAAGATGCTATGCTGCTGGCTTTGAAGATGGAAGAAAGGGTCATAACCCAAGGAATGCAAGCAGCTTCTAGAAGCTGAAAAAAGCAAGATAGCCGATTCTCTCCTAGAGCCTCCAGAATGAACACAACCCCACCAATAGCCTTGACTTTAAGACCTCTGATCTCCAGCAATATAATCTGTTGTTTTAAGCCACTCAGTTTGTAATGATTTGATATAGCAGCAATGGGAAACTAATATAGCCATTATTTTGACTTGTTTTTAAGATGACTTAGGTAATAGTGTAGAGAATAGATTGAAAAGGTAAGAAATTAGAGGCAAGGGGACCTGATTTGGAGGCTACTGTCATCCATAGCTGAGTGAGTTACTGAGCTAAAACAGTAGTCATGGAAAGGCAGAGGCGAACACGTGAGACTCTGATGGTGGCTCAAAGGGACTTGGCGTCTGATTGGCTTTGGGTTGCAGTGAGGGAGAGGCAGGAAGCAATAATGACTCAGGTTTCTACTCTAGATGACTTGGAGGGAGAGGATGCCATTAACTGAGTTGGAGGAAGAGGCAAGGGGACAGGATCGGGGAGAAGCTACAATCTGTTTTTAGTCTGACTGAGGATGAGTTGCTGGTGGAATATTAGTTTGTAAAACGTCCAGCAACTGGTTAGAAGACTGGATGTGGGTCCAAAATTCCAGGAGCCCAAATTAGAGGCATGATTTATTGTAGTCTACATGGAGGCTCTCGTTTGCTTTAGTGGGAGTGGTTGGGATGGCCTAGGGAGAGTTATGAGAAGAAAGAATCCAAAGGTGGACTTTAGGGGTAATGACAGATTTTAAGGGAAGAGGAAACAAAGGACGAAAAATCAAAAAATGAAATCGGTATGAGGACCTAAGAAGTTAGAAATGAATTCTTTAGTAGACAGAAACACATCAACTATATGCTATCCATATTTGGTGTTACTTGGCATGTTGATGTTAATAATCCTAATTCCTGCAATTTCAAAAACGAAATCTTAAAGCTCAAACCTGAACATTTATTATTATATAACTTTTTGTAACCCTTTCACATGTATAGAAAATAGATTCTCTCAGATGTCTAATGTTACCTTTAAGATAGACTTCTATGCCAAATATAAACCTCATTCTTATCAATTTAAAATGCCAGTACTGCGCCATTATGTCTTGTCCCATGGCCTCAAAATTCCTCCATATTGAATACTTGAAGTTAGTGTTTAGTAACCTGTGTTTCATTCAGAGCCAGTTTCTCTTCCTGCTTTAATCTCTAGCAGTTAGCTCCCGGGTGAAAGGTTTATGCAGAGGGTTTCCATAAGATTGCACAAGCTGAATTCACGGTGTAAAATAGAGGAGGTGTGTCCTGATAACTGAGGGGTATGGAGGTAATCAGGTGTCACTTAAGAAAAGGTAGATCAAAGAAAAGGAAAGAAAAATGTGGGAGGCAGCATTCTTCTATGCCTGTATTTAGAGGTGATATTTGAAGGTGTGTTGTGTGACACACAAACCTGCTCACTTTTGCATTTTGGAAAAGTTCTTGCATCTGACATCACCCAAAGAGAAGTGCCTTTAAAGACAGGCACAAAGTCAGACAATGGTGCCTGAAGAGCATGCCATACAAGTTATTAGCCTGATTTTAAAAAGCTGTTAAAACCAAGTGTTGCCCTTCCTTCCTTCCTCCCTCCCTTCCTCCCTCCCTCCCTCCCTCCCTCTCTCTCTCTCTCTCTCTCTCTCTCTCTCTCTTTCTTTCTTTCTTTCTTTCTTTCTTTCTTTCTTTCTTCTTTCCTCTCTGGCCCAGGCTACAATCTACTCGGCTTGCTGCTGCCCGCGCCGCGGACTGCCTGGGACTGCCGGCGCCCGCCACCGCTGCCTGCCTTTTCTCCTTTGGATGCAGGCACGCGTTCGCCATCTTGGCCACGCTGCTCGCCAGCTCCTGACGCCGAGTGCTCTGCCCGCCTCGGCCTCCCGGGGTACTGGGACTACAGACGGAGTCTCGCTCACCCAGTGCTCGGTGTTGCCCGGGCTGAAGGGCGGTGGCGTGGTCTGGCCTCGCGGCAGCCTCTACCCCCCGGCCGCCTGCCTTGGCCTGCCAGGGTGCTGGGATTGCAGCCCCTGCCCGGCCGCCGCCCCATCTGGAAGGTGGGGAGCGCCTCTGCCCGGCCGCCCCGTCTGGGAGGTGAGGAGCACCTCTGCCCGGCCGCCCCGTCTGGGAGGTGAGGAGCGCCTCTGCCCGGCCACCCACCGTCTGGGAAGTGAGGAGCGCCTCTGCCCGGCCACCCACCGTCTGGGAAGTGAGGAGCGCCTCTGCCCGGCCACCCACCGTCTGGGAAGTGAGGAGCGCCTCTGCCCGGCCACCCACCGTCTGGGAAGTGAGGAACCCCTCTGCCCGGCCACCCACCGTCTGGGAAGTGAGGAGCGCCTCTGCCCGGCCACCCACCGTCTGGGAAGTGAGGAGCGCCTCTGCCCGGCCACCCACCGTCTGGGAAGTGAGGAGCGCCTCTGCCCGGCCACCCATCGTCTGGGAAGTGAGGAGCGCCTCTGCCCGGCCGCCCCGTCCGGGAAGAAGTGAGGAGCGCCTCTGCCCGGCCGCCCCGCCCGGGGAAGAAGTGAGGAGCGCCTCTGCCCGGCCGCCCCGCCCGGGAAGAAGTGAGGAGCGCCTCTGCCCGGCCGCCCCGTCCGGGAAGAGGTGAGGAGCGCCTCTGCCCGGCCGCCCCCGTCCGGGAAGAGGTGAGGAGCGCCTCTGCCCGGCCGCCCCGTCCGGGAAGAAGTGAGGAGCGCCTCTGCCCGGCCACCCACCGTCTGGGAAGTGAGGAGCGCCTCTGCCCGGCCACCCACCGTCTGGGAAGTGAGGAGCGCCTCTGCCCGGCCACCCACCGTCTGGGAAGTGAGGAGCGCCTCTGCCCGGCCACCCACCGTCTGGGAAGTGAGGAGCGCCTCTGCCCGGCCACCCACCGTCTGGGAAGTGAGGAGCGCCTCTGCCCGGCCACCCACCGTCTGGGAAGTGAGGAGCCCCTCTGCCCGGCCACCCACCGTCTGGGAAGTGAGGAGCGCCTCTGCCCGGCCACCCACCGTCTGGGAAGTGAGGAGCGCCTCTGCCCGGCCACCCACCGTCTGGGAAGTGAGGAGCGCCTCTGCCCGGCCACCCATCGTCTGGGAAGTGAGGAGCCCCTCTGCCCGGCCACCCACCGTCTGGGAAGTGAGGAGCGCCTCTGCCCGGCCACCCACCGTCTGGGAAGTGAGGAGCGCCTCTGCCCGGCCACCCACCGTCTGGGAAGTGAGGAGCGCCTCTGCCCGGCCACCCATCGTCTGGGAAGTGAGGAGCGCCTCCGCCCGGCCGCCCCGTCCGGGAAGAAGTGAGGAGCGCCTCTGCCCGGCCGCCCCGCCCGGGAAGAAGTGAGGAGCGCCTCTGCCCGGCCGCCCCGCCCGGGAAGAAGTGAGGAGCGCCTCTGCCCGGCCGCCCCATCCGGGAAGAAGTGAGGAGCGCCTCTGCCCGGCCGCCCCGTCCGGGAAGAAGTGAGGAGCGCCTCTGCCCGGCCGCCCCCGTCCGGGAAGAAGTGAGGAGCGCCTCTGCCTGGCCGCCCTGTCTGGGAAGTGAGGAGCGCCTCTGCCCGGCCGCCCCGTCTGGGAAGTGAGGAGCTCCTCTGCCCGGCCACCCATCGTCTGGGAAGAAGTGAGGAGCGTCTCTGCCTGGCCGCCCCGTCTGGGAAGTGAGGAGCTCCTCTGCCCGGCCGCCCCGTGTCTGGGTAGAAGTGAGGAGCTCCTCTGCCCGGCCGCCCCGTGTCTGGGTAGAAGTGAGGAGCTCCTCTGCCTGGCCGCTCCGTCTGGGTGGTCTACCACGGAGGCCAGAAGCAATGTGGGGGCTGGACGTGGTGGCTCACGCCTGTGGTCCCGGCACTCTAGGGGGCGAGGCGGGTTGATCACTTCGGACTAGGAGTTCGAGACCAGTCTGGCCAACTTGGCGAAACATGAAGAATACAACAGACAAACCAACCAACCAACTCAATGACAACAAAACAGGTCTACCCTGGAGTCATACTCTAATTTTTTCTATTTTCCTCCCTTTCTGATCCTTTATCCCACTTTCTTTTTCTTCCTCTTCCTTCTCCCTCTTCTTTGTCAAATAGAGGATTGAGTTATTATCACTGATCCATATAAAGTCCCTCTCTCATTTATTTTAACTCCCACCCCCATTTCTATTCCCCGACTTCCCATGTGCAACCTTCCTAATATGTTTGATACGCATCTTTTTGTTTGTATGTATTTTTAGAAAATGTTTATTGTTTTTGTATGCAAAAAATTAATAAAAAAAAAAAACCAAGTGTTTGTCCGTTTTCAGAAAATTTCTGTGATTTAGCAAGATATCATGCCTCCAGACATGCCAAACAGTGCCCGTGTTTTGTGGAAAAGTTGGTTTGATTCCATTTTCCATGAGAATGCCAGATCTGGGTCCACTTAAATAAGTCTTTTATTCCTCAGAGCCTGGTTTTTCTTATGAATTGTACTCACTGTTAAATTTTTTTATTTTAATTCTTTATAGAGGCTTCCATTGGGCATAATATTTCAGAAATGTTTTTCTATCTGGGAAAAGGCCTTGAAGAACTAGTCCAAAGGGAATCAACTCCGGCCTCTCAGGGATATCCAAGGGAGAGAATACAGTCACGGATTCATAGTTTCTGTTTCTAGTTGAGCCAGTAAAGCCCCTTCCTCATCCCTCTTTTCCGTTTATCTCTAGAGACAGAAACTAAAAACCATGGCTTCAGGCTGCTAAAAGCCTAAACCAAAACAAAACCACAATTAAATAAGGCAGGTTGGACAAGCTTGCTTCATTCTTCCTTCACATTTCTCCCCCACCCCTATGGAAGAAAGCAAATTCACTGCCTCTTTGTTTCCTTCAGAGGCGCCCGTTTTCACCTCCATCAAACCCTACTAGCATCTTGAAGGAACCACCCCCGAAAACCTTGTTTCTTTTGCAATTCTGCTTCTCAACATATTGGCCCGTCTACTCCCAGAAAGAGCGTGCACTTATTATATTCATAAATCCCACATGTGCTTACTGCTAATCACCACAGATTCTCTTAGAGCTCTCTGCAACAACTCAGGGATTCCAAATGTGAATTTAAGCAATGTTCCTTTAGAAAGCATTGTTTTCTGTTTTTGTTTCCCTTGCTATGTCCAGTCTTTGCCTCTCCCACTCCTAACAATGTTGACTGCAGTGTGTGACCTAACAAAGAGTAACAGATACAGACATATCCCAAATTTGTTATTTTTGGAAGAAGGAGGTTTCAGGCTAACATTGTGATGAGTAAAGTGGAAAGTACATTCAAAGTTGAATAATAGTATTTGGGAGACCTTATTTTTAAAATTAAAAAATCATATACGAGGGTAGGGAGAATTCCCCACTGAAAGTCAAAAAAGGTTATTGATTTCGGAAATACTGACTTATTAGCATTGCCAGCTATTGAAAGCAGGTGACTTTATCTTTCTGGCAGTATTCTTGTTTCTCCCATTTTTGTCTCACCAAGAGGTTTAAACACAGGATATATATTTTAATCCCTTGAAAAAGTGCCATCTTTGCTTAACCAGAAGAGAAATTCTTACAAACACAAAAACGACTTTCAAAATTGCTCCCTGACTTAATTGTAGACATCTAAAATCTTGAATACGCCACACATTTTTAAACACCACGAGGGAACACTTAGTCTTTGACCAGGTTTGAATAGAGTGAATGAACTATAGGTGTTCATTTCCATGATTCTACCTTTTAATAATAAAGATCAAACTGCCTTTGGGGTTTACAGTTTGTGTGAGATGCAAAGAAAGCTTGGTTCAGTTGACTCTTAATTTGTAACAGAAACCCACATCCCCATCCTACCCTCTGAGAAAATTGCTTACCACTCTGACAAAAAGTGGGCAACAGAAGCAGGAGGCCAGCAGCTGCAAAGATGAGGGCTTTCATTTTGATGACCTGAGTCCTCTCTCTTGAACTTTATGAAATCTGTAAAATCATGGAGCACAATTCAGTTCCATGTGTCAGTAGCAAATGGAAGCCTTGGTCTGTCTGTAGAAGTTTGCTCTCCTGTGCCATGCAGGCAGGAAACTTGCCCTGGTCCTCCGCAGGAAAAGGATGTAATCCACTCAATGCTTCAGTAAGCATGGCTCAGGCCAAGCCTCTGAATGTGTTACGTTATCCCTGGAGAAAGGCATTTAACTCTTACCCATCCCCAACAATCTATTCTGAATAGGTGCTGTAATTCTCCCCTAGTATATTTGCATTTAAAGAATGGCAGAAATTACACAGGCCTTTACAGAACTAAGCCAAAAACAGATGTTGAGCAGCAGTAAGTTTTGAATCTGTCCCATATTTCATTTCTTATCTGTTTTAAAAATGCAGTTCCAGAGTGTAATTTCTACTTAATAAATTATCCTTTCCTTTATCTTCCCAGCTATTTCAAATCTTAATCCTTAAACAGTTTACATAATTATAAATTAATCATGGAAAACAAACTTTTTTAAGAAATTCAAATTGAGCGGTGAATCACTTTGAAAATTTTCCATCAATGTCATATTGATTTCAATTTGTCGTCAGTGCCTGGCCAGAACCTGGTTTTTGAGTGGTGATTTTTCTTCGCCGTGTGAGGATGGGGTTTGTTCAGGCTTTTTTTTTTTTTTTTTTTTTGCCTTATCTTGATGTGTTTTGAGCCATTCAATAACCCTTAGGGTCAGATAACTGGAGGAACCTCCCAAACAATGCTGTTCAATTAAACTAAAATCATAGCACATCATTAAAATGAGGACTCCCTTTATTCCATGAGTGTTGGTGAATAAGTCTACAATAAGATATTTTTAATAGTGGTAAAATATACATAACATAAAATTTACTATCTTAACCAGTATTAAGTGTACAGTTCAGTAATGTTAAATACATTCACATTGTTGTACAACATATAAGCTTTTATGAATTGTTATATTCTGTAGAGTATGACTTAATATACAGTAAAAAAAAAAAAGCATTATAACAGATTTTGCTGTAGTTAATAAAACTTAAACTTGAAGCCTGACCACCCCACAGCCTGCTCTTTACAAAATGCAGCAAGAATCAGAAAATACAAATTTCACATGAGACTTAAAGGCTAGGGATATGCTAGGAAGAAAATGATCTGCGGAAACCTTTCACATCTTGATTAAACTACATTAAACCAAGATTTTTACGAAGGTCAGTGTTTAATACTTCAACTACATAATATATGGTTATACAAACTGAAATAGAATGCTATTATATTGCAGAAATAAAAAACATAAAATATTGACAAAGGTATTTTTTTGTTTCATTAGAACTTTTCTGGGAGTTATCTAAATTCAGGAATTTATGACTTGATTTGCACATGGCCTAGTTTCTGGTCATTTAATTCATTTGTAACTCTTACGTTGAACCTGGCTGTTTAACTAAAGTGGAGGTGTGGCCATCCCATAAATATACTATTATTTTCAGTCTTCTGGTGAACAACTGAAAAGGCAGACTTGGTTGGGCACAGTGGCTCATGCCTGTAATCCCAGCACTTTGTAAGGCTGAGGTGGGGGGATCACTTGAGGTCAGGAGTTTGAGACCAGCCTGACCAACATGGTGAAACCCCATCTCTACTAAAAAAACAAAAATTAGCCGAGCGTGGTGGCGGGCGCCTATTATCCCAGCTACTTGGGAGGCTGAGGCAGGAGAATAGCTTGACCCTGAGAGGCGGAGGTTGCAGTGAGCCAGCCTGGGTGACAGAGCAAGACTCCATCTCAAAAATAAAATAAAATAAATAAAATAAGAAAAAGCAGACTTTACATTGATAAGATTCAGCTTTTACTTTTGCTTTTACGTTTAACTCTAGTAACCTTTAGTTCAATGTTTCATAATTTAAACTGTTGACTTAAATTCATCTGATTTGTAATTTCTCTCTTCAGTTTGGCTTATAAGACTAATACTTTAAGCTTTGAAGTAAGATTGTTACTGCCTTCTCATCTGGGTAAAAATCTATGTGGTGCATCTTCTACAGTGATAAGTTATGAAGGAAGGTAAATACCCTTCAAAAGAACTGAGACACATAAATGAACTCATAGAGCTTAGTTTTTAGGCTATAGCTGGGGAGTGTTGGGTTCTCCTAGATCTTGGAAACAGAGAAAAATTAGCTCCTGCTTCCCTGTCTCTTTTTTCCTCCTCTAGTCTTCCCCTTTCCACCTGGCTTCCTGTTTGAGCCTCCCCCATCCATTCTTGAAAGAAATGGAAAATCTTGCTGATGCTTCCCTTGTAGTCTGCCACGTAGCTAGAGGTGATTGTGGAAGCAGGCACCAACACTTCCCCAGAGGTCTCCTTTAGCCCAGATGTTGCAGGATGAAATAACAGATAGTTTATCTCATTTTCAGAGCCCTTTCCACATGCATTATCTCACTTTAACCTCTGAGGAAAATAGTGTTAGAAGCCTGCCAGAGGAACCAGTGACTATTTCCTCTCCTTCCTGCCCCATCCATCTTAAGTTTTAAATGACGGAGTCGGTGCCAGATCCATTACCTTTCATTCATCACAGTCTTGACTTAGGATTTAGAACACGACACTTATTCCTACACATAGGTAAAATGTTCCCATTTGTTAAATGTCATATGTTTCCTGAAAATATCTCTGCTGATAATTATTTACTCTCCATCTCAGACAAGATTTTATAAAACACAATTGCTACCCGGAAGTTCCACTTAATATCTGTCAGTGCTGCTTTTGTAGCAGGACCATCAGAATCAACCCAAAGTTAAATAGGAATATTTACCTATAATAGGAATAATGCAATACATTTTCATTGCTGCTGTTGCTTCCTTTGTAAAGCTATCTTTAACTACTTAGTCTTTGCTCCCCCTGCAACTCAACACCTTTACCATAGGTTAACCCTTTCTCACCTATGTCTGAATCATGTGTCTGCAGCATATAATTTGCCCTGATCACATTGTATTATAATTCCTTTTCTTTCTTTTTTTTTTTTTTTTTTTTGTGAGACAGAGTCTCACTCTGTCACCAAGGCTGGAGTTCAGTGGCCTGACCTTGGCTTACTGCAACCTCCACCTCCCAGGTTCAAGCAATCCTCCCACCTTCCTCCCGAGTAGCTGGGACTACAGGCATGCACCACCACGCCTGGCTAATTTTTGTATTTTTAGTAGAGATGGGGTTTCACTATGTTGGCCTGGCTGGTCTCGAACTCCTGACCTCAAGTGGTCCACCACCCTCAGCCTCCCAAAGTGCTGAGATTACAGGTATAAGCCACCATGCCTAGCTATATGTCTTGACACATCTGTCTCTTACACTACATTGTTAGCGACAATCCCTGTGTTTTTCTCAAATTAAAAATATCCCATGGTACCCCAGGGCACCTTGACACTTAGTTTGGGAACCACAGTAATTGATTGAGGGAGAGAGTGTTTGACTAGGGTAGCCTGGGAAGACTTTTTAGAGTAGGTAGCATTTGAGTTGAGAACTGAAAGGTAAGAAAAAGCCAACAGCCACAGAGTGAGGGTAGAGTATTGTGGTCTGAAAGAGACTCGTGTGAAGGTCTAGAACAGGAAGGGGGAAGTAAACGGGTATGAGGTGCAGCCAGAGAGGCAGTAGGCAGGGCCATGCCGTTGGAGCCCCACCGTCCCTGAAAAGGCACCCTGTGTTCCTTCTAACTGCCGAGGGAAGCCTTTTGGGGAGCTTTAAGCAGAGGAGTGGTGCACTGAGCTATCTATTTTGAAGGGATCCTCTGGGCTCTCTGTAGAGGGCCACTGTGGTGAGGGCAAGCTTAGATGCAGCAGAAGCTGCTAGGGGGCTGGTGCGGCTGTCCAGTTGGGAGATGATGGGGGGCTGGACTAAAGAGTGGTGGGGAAGAAGAGGGAAGTGGTCGGGTTTGGGGTCTGCTTCATCAGGAGTGTGTACAGTACATGGCAGAGCTGAATAGTTGCTGATTAAGAATTTGTGGGAATTATGATTTAATGGCTCCTCAAAAGCAGTTATTAATTCTGTTTCCTCATCATTCACTCTTCTTTCTTTTTATTCTGTGACATTGTTCCCAGGACTCTGAGAGTGTTTCCAAAGTGCTTTGGCTGGATGAGATACAGCAAGCCGTTGACGAGGCCAACGTGGACGAGGACAGAGCAAAACAATGTAAGCCCTCACCTCCTTTGCTCTTGAAACTTGCCTTTTTGGATTTGGTTATGTGCCTGAAGTCGTGCAATTTTTAATTTCTGGAAGATTTGGATTCTTACCAAGTTTTAGTTCTTGGACACATCATTATACCAAAATTAGTTGGTTGCCCTATTGTCAGTGATTTGACTCTATCTCCAACAAAATTTAACAATGTTGCTGAACAAAATCCAGAAGGTAAAAAATAGTTTTTAAGCTCTCAAATTGTATAATTGAATAAAATCATTTTTTTCTCTTGGTTTTTAGAGAACTAGACCATTTCTACTTAATAAATGCCTTTTTCTCCTTTCCATGGCCTTTATTGTTACCAGGGTTTTCCATAGAAACAGAACCCACAGGAGACCTATGGAGTTGGCTGGCTGATCATGGTGCAACTAGAAGTGAAATAGACTGGCAGTCTATTCAATTCTTACTTAATCTGTACAACTGGATGAGTTTTGGGCCAAGGAAACAGAAGTGTACCTTGAATCATAAAAATAGTCATGGACCCTCAATCAATTCCCAGAATGGGGCCAGTTTACAAACCCAGAACCCCTCAAATGAAGGGAAGGCCAGGCCCCTTGAGGAAAAACTCAGCTACACTACCAAAAATTTATATTGTTAGTCTTTCTTCCACCCCTCCCCCAAAGGGGCCTATGGCCTTTTACCAGGGTGACTGTACTTAGGAGAAAGGACATAATCAGACTTTTGGGAATTAGTAGACACTTGCTCTGAACTGACACTAATTCCAAGAGGCCCAAAACATAACTGTGGTCCACCAGTCAATGTAGGGGTTTATGGAGGTCAGGTGATCAATAGAATATTAGCTCAGATCCATCTCACAGTTGGTCCCTAAACCCCTGCTGTGGTTACTTCCCCACTTCTGGAGTGCATAATTGGAATAGGCATAATCAGCAACTGGCAGGATCCCCACATTGGTTCAAATGATAAAATTGTTTAACCCTCTGTTTTTAAGGAAGAATAACATGAAAATTCACATGATAGTCTGAAATAGCTTCTAAATTGCTATACTAACATTCTCCATATATAAATTAAGATTCCTAAAAGTATATTTCATTAACCTGCCAACTGATGGCATAATTAGAATCTATTCTGTTGTATCAGGTCAAAGAAGGCTCTTAAGATGACTTTGTCTTACCCCACAGATGGGCTTTTCAACCTCGGAAGCATCTGTGAGAAACATCTCGGCTTTATTTCCTTAGCTTAGAAAAATGTGTGTATTTCTCTAACCTGAACTTTTATTCCCTAAGGAACTTTGAAGTCTTTCCTTTCTAGCATGGCTTAAGAAAAAAATAATGAAGTGGAGGTGTGTAAATAAGAAATTTCAACTTAAATATAAAACTGAAGGAAGCCATAGTCTGAAGAGACACTTCTGAGAAAGTAGATTGTAATTTAGACATTCAAATAGCCTAAAATGGTTATGATTTGTCTCTTAGAAATGAAACCGATTTAGAAGGTTTTTAAATTTTTCTTATATTCATTGTTCTTACATTTGGCCTGCAAATGTTAAGTTGATTCTGTTTTTCAGATTGAGATTCATGGTTCTAATTGACTTTTAAGTAAGAGGATTTCTCAAATGTATGATTTTGTACTCTGTACTTGCACATCTAAAATCCTATCTTTTCCCTCTGTCCTGTCCCTTAAAGAGCTGATATACTTTCTTTTACTATATCTTAAACAGCAAAAAAAGATTTTCCAAAGTTAATACTACCTATGAGAATCTTCTGACTTTCAACAAGAATTTCACCTTTTAAAAACATTCTTCATTATTTGGATGAAGACTTGAAATAGATTCTGGTCACACACTGTAAGCATCAAACACACTCTCAGATAATATGATAAAAGAAAATGTGTTGGCCCAAATATGTTACCACCAGCAAAATTTAAAAGGGCAGAGTAACTCATGTCCCTTTCATTTTGGCCCAGTGTTCACATTCACTGGAGTATCTTGCTTGCTTAAAGTAGATTTGCCTCTACTTTTGATTCCTTAGAGCAGTCTTTCTCTACCTTTTTCTCATTGTGGCACCCTAAGGAATCTTTTTAGACAGTTTTTTCTCTAATCACTCCTTACCATGAAATTTTAATGCCACAGATATATCGTATACCTGTTTATGTGCCATATGTAGACCTGTACTTTATACATAAAGATATTTTTTTCACTCCCTCACTGCAGGAACCAATTTTTGCCCCGTTAGGGGTTATATCACCTCCACTGTGAATGTGTGCCTTAAGAGAGCCTGCTGGTTTGTGGCTTAAGATGTAAAGCAAACATTTTTTGGATCTCTTAGGAGATTTATGGGAGGTTTCTTAATTTGTTCCTTGGCAGAAACATACCTGACTTTCTGGAGTGAAAGTCATCTATCTGATATCTTCAACTATCTGGAATTTAGCTACAACTCACAGATTAAGAAAAAAAGCAATCAAAATAGATATCTCAAAGCAAGCGCATTGAAGTTAATCTACTTTATCCACTGAGCACCCCTCAGATAGATACTTTGAGACTGTTGATTCTTTTCTTAGGCAAAACTCTATTATCTTTGGTAATTTCTTTTCCTGGTTGGTTGTGACTTAGAGCACATCAGAAGCCACAAGTCACAAGGCAGTAAAGTGCTTAAGCTGCCATAGGTAGGCACACCAATGTCATTAAAAAGTGACAGCTGACAGTGAAGGAAGAAGGAAAAACTAAGAAGCGTAGGAGTCATTAAGGCTATTTCGTGCAGGAGCCAGTAAGCCCAAACACCTCCATAGTCCTTGAAAATAACACTCACCGGATTATAGCACAGCACAATTTTAATGACAAGGACTCTTCTGGCAGCTCTCAGCAGACATTAAGCACCTACTTTATACCAGAGACTTTGGGTAAAATAAGGAGCAATAGCAACTGTCCTGTTAGGATTTTCTCTAAGGCATGTTTTAGAGTTTCATCGAAAATGGTTCTATTAAGATGAGAGTTGATCCGTAAAGAAATTAGCTTTAGTTATCTGGAAATTGACCTGTGAACCAGCTCATCAATACTCAGTGATAATATATGCAAGAAATGTGTGCCTTTTGTAATATCTTTCAAGGAAAATTGCATTTTATTGGGTTAGATGACACTGTCACATGTAGTTCATGTGATAATTTTTGTCATTTTCTTGTTCCTTTGACTTCTCTCGGACCACAAACTTCTCAATTGCCAGTACTCTATTTTCTCTATTCTACAAAGCTTTCCTGGAGAAGAGGAAAGGGCTATGTCTACCCATTTTCTATTAACCTCTGTTAGCATAAGAACATACTGCCATACCTTTTGTTCAACAACCACTGGAGCTGACCGGGCGCGGTGGCTCATGCCTGTAATCCCAGCACTTTGGGAGGCCGAGGTGGGCGGATCACAAGGTCAGGAGATCGAGACCATCCTGGCTAACACGGTGAAACCCCGTCTCTACTAAAAATACAAAAAAAAAAAAAAAAAAAAAAAAAAAAACAACCACTGGAGTTTGCCTGAGAAGTTCTCCCTTCATCTCTGTGTGCCCCTCCAGGTTTGCATGACTTTGACTCCAGGTTGTTGATAATCAATCTCTGTTTTTCTTTCCCCTTTAACCCTCATAGTACTATGCACATGTGAACATAATTTGATGACAACAAATTGTAATTTAATATTTGTAGAGTTTGATGTACGTGTAAGAAAAAAAGAAAAAGCATCCATGTCTCCCTTCTTTTTTCATCAAGATGTTTTTCATGTAGGAAGTATTTTAACTTGGCTTCTTTCATTTTTCTGGTTCTATTTTTCTAACTCAGTGCATTTAGTGGTTGTGAAAACTGTAGTCCTATTGATTGGACATTCTTACCTGGAATTAAAGTGGGAAATAATTCACTAAGTTAACTTTCCTTAGGCAACCAAGAGTTTAATATGTTTTGTTAATGAGGAGGGGTAGAAATTTGCAATGGGATAAAATGCTTGTTAGGTATAAAATGGCTCCAGAATTAAGTTTTAGGACTCCGTTGCACATATCCACCAGCTCTGCCTTTCTAGAACACTTGTTTAGGTTGTTTATGACAATCTGGCTAAATATATTAGCACTATACAAGAGAATACCAAGATTTCCATAACTTAAAAAGGATTTTGCTTATCCTAAAGTAAACAAATGTCTTTGCAAAACTAGTTCTCAAATACATGTTAATGGCGTAGGTTAGAACTACATATCTACTGTTAGTGTGTATTCACCCCCATTTCATAGATTACTACAGCAAGCAAAACCTAGTGCCTTCATACCACATATGAGTAACAAGGAAAGACTATTGTTTTTAATAAACCATACTCTCATGGTGTCTAATTCTTCTTACGGACTAAACTGGTCGATGAATTTGTGATTGTCTTGGGCATATGTGGTAAATATTCTCAAAGGGTAAAAATGTTTGATACTAATGCATTCCTAAAACATTGAATTATATATTTGCATGCCTTGAAGTAAGTGGAAGATAACCATTAACAAGAAACTATTTTTTTCAATTACCCAGGGGTTACTCTGGTGGTTGATGTTAATCAGTGTTTGGAAGGAAAAAAATCAAGTGATATTTTGTCTGTATTGAAGTCTTCCACTTCTAATGCAAATGACATAATCCCGGAGTGTGCTGACAAATACTATGATGCCCTTGTGAAGGCAAAAGAGCTCAAATCTGAAAGAGGTAAGTTGGTTTGTTACTTCAGCACAAACTAAGTATTTTAAATATCATTTCTGTGGTATTATATTTTCTTAATTTTAAGACAAGTATTGCTTTCAAATTAACATTTCTGTAATTTTTTGTCATCTATGGCTAAGGAAATTAGGAAAAGTTTTAGATGTTTCTTTTTAGTTTTGGAAAGCTATGATGAGCTCAGTGGCAATATATGGATGGCATTAAGAAAATGTCATATTTGAGGAGTCTGTGCCTTATACAGGTCATGCCTATTGATTCATTTATTCATATGAGTAGACCAGTGATATAAATAGATGTTTACACTAATATTTTCTCTCACCTAATCCTTTGTGATTGTACAGTATTAAGTAGGGGTAAAGAGTAATTTTGAACATATGAAATAAAGTACAGTGAGCCAGTCTACAAGGGATCAGTTGGCAAAGCTAGGCAACTAGTTATGCCTACTCAATCCAACGGCAGAACCTGCATTGTTAGCTCTGGAAAGAATCTTTGAGACTATACAGTTTGATACTCATTTTTCAGATTTGGAAATTCACATTGGTAAGATTTCAGACAGAGGGAAAGAATGGTAGACCCAAGGACAATTAATTTTTAATCCAGAATTCCTTTAGTAGATTTTTATTAAGCACCTACTATTTCCTAGTGTCAAGGATCAAGGTGGCTCTCAAATTCTAGGCTAGTGTTTATTTGTACCACATTGTAGGTCATCTATAGGATACTATTCATCTTTAAGAAACTAGTGTGACAGTGTGTGGCCTTAGAAGTAGAGCTTAAGGAAAAAAAAAAAAAACTTTTTTAGTCCAACCTGATGTTTGTCTAGTAGTACCCTATGTACTTGTTTTCAAGTCTCATATATTTCCAACTTGGAGATTCCACCTTAAAATTCAGTAAATTTTCTGTTAATGAAATGATCACTCTTTTACTTGGCATCTGGTCACCCTTGAGTCCCTCTCTGTTCCATTCAGATCTCTTCATCAGGAATTACTGTAATGTCCCCTGTCTCATCCTTCATTGGGAAAGAATTGCATAATTATATTAATGAGCTATCCTAATTTCAAGTTCATCCTGGAAAAACTTAGTTTATCTTCTGTCTCCTAAACTTGCCTACTTCGTTTCCCACATGTCATATTTGGGTGACTATAGTCAAATCCCTGTGTATCCAATTCAGAAACCTAGGAAGTGCTTTAGATTCATTCTTCTGGAAAGAAAAAAAAGGCAGCAAGACTTTTGTCAGCTGAGATCGTATTGAATCTATAGATAAATTTGAGAAGTCTTGCCATCTTAACAATATTCTGATCCATGTACATGGGTGTCTTTCCTTTTAATCAAGTTTAAAACTCTTTCAACAATTTTTTGTAGTTTTCAGCATATAAGGCTTGCATTTGTTTCATTAAATTTATTCCTAAGTATTTTATCATTTTTATTCTATTGTAAATATTGTTTTTTAATTATATTTTGGGATTGTTTATTGCTAGTTTATAGATATACAATTGACGTTTTATTGAGAAATAATTTATATGCCATAAAATTGTCCTTTTAAGGTATGTAATTAAGAGGTTTTTAGTATATTCACAAGGTTGTACATCCAACACCTCTAGTTAATTCCAGAACATTTTCATCACACCAAAACAAAACCCAGTACCTATTAGCAGTCAATCCCCATCACCCACTCCCCAGCCCCAGGCAACTACTAATCTACTTTCTGTCTTTGGCCTATTTTGGACATTTCATGTAAACAGAATTACACAATACATAGCCTTTTGTGCCTGGCTTCTTTTACCTAGCATAATATTTTCAGAGTTCATTCATGTAGCATTTGTCAGTTCGTACTTTTTTGTGGCTAATACTCCATTGTATGAATATGACACATTTTGTTTACCCAGTCATCAACTGATGGAACCTGTATTCTGCACCACCCCCTCCCCCCAACTTTTGGCTATTCTGAATGAGACTGCTATGAACGTTCATGTCCGGGTTTTTTATGGATATATCTTTTCATACAACTGATTTTTGTATATTGATCTTGTATCCTGCAACCTTGCTGAACTCATTCTAATCATGTTTAGTAAATTTCTTGTGCTGCCTTCCACCTTAATAAAGTTTCACTGAAATCTAGCCACACATTAATTTATATAAGGTCTATGGCTGCTTTCCTGCTGCAGTGGTAGTGCTGAGTGGTTGTTTCAGAGACCCATAGCCTGCAAAGCTGAAAATATTTGCCTTTTTTTTTTTTTTTTTTTTTTCGAGATGAAATCTCACTCTGTCACTGAGGCTGGAGTGCAGCAGGGCAGTCTTGGCTCACTACAACCTCAGCCTCCTGGGTTCAAGCAATTCTCCTGCCTCAGCCTCCTGAGTAGCTGGGATTACAGTTACGTGCCAAAATGCCTGGCTCATTTTTGTATTTTTTAGTAGAGATGGGGTTTCACCATGTTGACCAGGTTGGTCTCGAACTCCTGACCTCAAGTGATCCACCTGCCTCGGCCTCCCAAAGTGCTGAGATTACAGGCATGAGCCACCGCACCCAGCCGCTACTCTCTGACTCTACAGAAAAAGTTTGCCAACCCATTCCAGAAAGAAGAGCATCCCAAGCAATTAAAGACTGATTTTCACCTCCAGATAGAGCTATGAGCGTTGTTTTCAGGCATGCACAGGATGATTTATTCTTATCTCTTTCACCTCTGGTTCTAGGATGTCTATCTTTTCCCAAACTGAAACATCCACCATTTGGTAGATGGATTACTCAGCCTTATAACTCAGTTTAACGGTTCTATATGTTCGCGTATAATTTTGTCTGGAAGGCATCTAAAAAGGATGCCTCCTTGTGGAATGTTCATCACCCCTTAACTAACTGTAATCAGTTTTTTTCTAAGTAACACACCAACTATATTTCTTAGGAAAACTATTTGGAGCCCATGCTGGAAAGTAGCTCTCCTCAGCCTCTGATATAACTACATTCAAACTAGATGTGAAAAATATAGGAATTCTTCTTTCCTATTACCTACTGACATTCTAACCCAAGTAAAGCCTTCTAATGCCATTCAGATCTCTTTATCAGGAATTACTGTAATGTCCCCTGTCTCATCCTTCATTGGGAAAGAATTACATAATTGTATTAATGAGCTATCCTAATTTCATATTCATCCTGGAAAAAACTTAGTTTATCTTCTCTCTCCTAAACTTGCCTGCTTCTTTTCCCATGTGTCATATTTGGGTGAGAGCTAAAAACAACAGAAAAATATAAGAAGTTCTAACTTAGACTAAGCTAAGTCAACTGCTATCAAGTGAGCTTTAGACTCATTGCCTTTCCATATAAATCAAAGTTCAAGTGAATTGACCATTGGCGATTGGCTTTTAACCAACTAAGAAATTTTTTACTTCTCAGTTCAAGTGACGGGAGAAACATTGTCACCAGCTTTGCTTGCTTTCTTTCCTTCCCACTGAGAGAGTTGCCTTAAGAAGGGTGATTATTCTTCTGAAAAATTTATGAATCTGACAACTATTGGTAATTGAAAATATCATAATTGGCTGGTCATGGTGGTTCATGCCTATAATCCCAGCACTTTGGGCAGCTGAGGCGAGCGGATTGCTTGACCCCAGGAGTTTGAAAACAGCCTGGACAACACGGCAAAACCCATCTCTACAAAAAATACAAAAAATTAGCCAGGTGTTGGATGATCCTGTGGTCCCAGCTACTCTGGAGGCTCATCTGAGCCTGGGGAAGTTGAGGCTGCAGTGAGCCTTGGTCACACCACCGTTCTCCAGCCTGGGTGGCAGAGTGAGACCCTGTCTCGAAAGCAAGAAAGAAAGGAAGGAGGAAGGGTAGGGGAGGGTCGGGGGAGGGAAGGGAAGGAAGAAAGAATAATAATTACTTGTAAACATCCTAACTTGACTGTATAGTGTATTTTCTAGTAGATCAATGTTTCTAAACAGATGAACCAGCTGTCTGACTGCCCATTGAAAAGAGATACATCTCTCTTCCTGGGCATTGACAAACAGAAAGAACAGGTGAGGGGCATTTAAAGCCAAATGAAGCATCAACACATATTAAAGAGGCTTAAAGTTACCCCTGCTTAGTTATTTCAATGCATTTCAATATTCTGTGAAAAAATTCACTTGAACTTTGATTTACCTGGAAAGGTAATGAGTCTAATGCTCACTTGGTACAGTTGACTTAGCTTAGTCTAAGTTAGAACTTCTTATGTTTTGCTGTTGCTTTTAGCTCTCAGGTCTGGGACCAGAATTGTAACCATTCAACGAAATAAACAGATTTCTAAATATGAAGTTTAGCCCATGGATTCATGAGGAGGAGATATTCTTGACCAATCTAAGTCATGACTACCATAGGTTTTTCTAACACCCCTCCCCCAAAATTAAGTTTCAAAAAAATTTTTTTCTCATTTTGTGTGGTGGTATAGCACAAAATGAGTCAGAGGAACCAGGAATTTTCTTTTTCCCCACTTTAGTTGACCTTTGTGTTGTGCATATGCCATTTTGTACTTTGAGTGACGTTGTCTCCAAAGGTTCTGCTTTGGTTTAATGCTGAACATTGGCCCTCCTTAAATAAGTGCCACAGTCCTTGTGGGTATCTCCTTATTGGAGAAATTGCAGGTAAACTTTGTACGCAAAGAGGATCTTGCCAATTGGTCTCCTTTGTCTACATGTGTTGTTGTTTGCATCTACCTGGGACTTGTAGTTTGCTTTTCCTTCTCTTTGGCTGTTTTTGGCCAAACATGTTTTTATCATCCTCATGAAAGATTTAAGTTCCAGAGCTAGCCTTAGACATTTGTGTCTCTTCCTTTTCTTTCGGTTAGCAGGCATCTGCCATTAAATACATCGAATTCATTCCGTGTTAGTCATTTCTGATGCCTTTGACTGTCTGAAGGTTTGGTGAAAACATACTCAATCATTTTACATATTAAAGAAACTACACTAATGTTTAAGGGTTCACTGTGTCTCTGTAGAATTTAACAAACTTTTTTCTTTAGTGTCTAGTGAAGGTTCATGGCTCAAACTCAACCTGCACGAAAAATATGACTACTATTACAACATTGATTCAAAAGAGAGTTCCTGGGTCACACCTGAATCATGCTTGTATAAAGAATCATGGCTCACAGGAAAAGAAATCGAGGTAGGAGTTTGGTGTTTGATGGATAACTGTACTGTATAAAGTTAAATTTGACTGGTTTTCTATTTCTGAATCATGGAAGTGATGAGAGGAACTAATTGATTTATCTGAAGTCTAGATATGTAATAAAGTCTTCATGAACTGCAGTTGAATGTGACTGCATTGTTACTAATGTA
This sequence comes from Symphalangus syndactylus, assembly GCF_028878055.3. Classification (NCBI taxonomy): domain Eukaryota; kingdom Metazoa; phylum Chordata; class Mammalia; order Primates; family Hylobatidae; genus Symphalangus; species Symphalangus syndactylus. The sequence continues at coordinate 64,134,506 of NC_072433.2, forward strand.
CAGAATTTTTTCCATATTGGCTTAACAAAACCAAATAGAGCAGGGGGAAGAAATATTTCACTATTTATTTGGGATGGTAGATTATCCTAAGAAATAAGTCTTAAGATTTTCCTTGACTTAATTAAGCTCAATTAATGATAATTCCTGGGTTGTCAATATTTAAAAGGTATTTCTTTCCCCCCATCTCAGCCTGCAACTTAACATTGTACCTTTCAAACCAAAATGTCATTTTTTTCAACAAAGTGCTGGAGAGGGCATCTCTGCCACATATGGCCCCAGCCATCTCCAGGACAGCTTCAGAAGCAAAGAACAGAGTTGGGCAAAGAGCAGGATGGGTAAACATTAAATGTTTGCTTCTTCTGAGATGGTCATCTTAGCATGTTTTCATTGCTTAACATTTCTAGAGCTCTGGATGTACCCATGTCCAAATGTAAGTGCAAACATCACAATTGAGTGTATCTTATACTTGGCTTTCGATTAACTGACATAAAAATTAGCCATGTGTCCATGTATTGTACTAACCAAGATACATTGAATTGGAATTTCTATTTAACTACTAAAGGCCCCTTTTAACTAATCCGTGACCCATATTTGAAAGCTTTCTTCTACCAGATTTTACTTATTGAAAGCAATTTATCCCTCCTCTCATCTCTTTTTAACCAAATTATATAAATAGTACCTGTTTGAGCTTCTTGTTAGGAGTAAAGAAATAGTGCATTAGTGAACATAGCGTCATTACTGACTATTAGGACGTTTGTTAGTTTTTGTTTCTCTTTTGGGGGGGACATTTGTTATTTTAAATAAAAGAAGAAACTCATTTAGAAAAGTCTGCATTAGGTGAAACCCCATCTTTACTAAAAATACAAAAATTAGCTGGGCGTGGTGGCGGGCACCTGTTATCACAGCTACTTGGGAGGCTGCGTCAGGAGAATTGCTTGAACCCAGGAGGTGGAGGTTGCAGTGAGCCAAGATCGCGCCATTGCACTCCAGCCTGGGCACAAGAGCTACACTCTGTCCCAGGGGGGAGAAAAAGCCCAGAAAAGTCTGCATTAGAATCTCAGGTTCAGATGCTTTTTCTCATTATAAACAAGACTGGCTGGAGTCTCAGGGGTCCTCCTGATTCCCCCATGTGCCTTGTCCATTGTAGTCCTAATTCCCTCCCAAATATTCAGCAATTTTTATATATATATAGGAGCCCAGGGCTGAAGTATTTACAAAGAAAGATAACAAGAGCAAAGCTAGGAGAAAAAGTACAGCCAAAAGAGCTATTTTCAGTTTCAGTTCTAGGTCACTGAATTTCATTCATTTTTTAGTTGCCCCTCCCTACATAGAGGAATGAGAGGAGCACTTTGACAATAGATTATTTGTATAATCATGGCTTTGTTAGATCTGAATATTTTCTTGCAACATGGGAATAGGGAACTAAATGCTTGGTGAGGATTTCCTGAAACAAAAGACTTAGCTATAAACAGGTAGTGAGGTAGATTTTGCCGAATGGCCTTGTTTGTGAGGTTCTTCTTTGCTTTGTCTGAGGTTGGTGGGCAGCCATGAAGAAACAGGAGAGGGTAAAGTCAGAGGAATGTGAAATTGGAATCAACCCTTGTAGCAAGATGTCTGAAACAAGTTATGGCCAAAAGTTCCCTTTCCGATTGGTGTCCCTACAAATACCCAAAGAATGTGTAGAACTGCGAATGAGGTCTCCTGAAACCATAAACATAGCCAAGTACCCCTCATTTGTATAGAGTTTCACTTTCCAATGTACCTTCACATCACTTTGATCCCTGAGTTATCCTCTAAGTAGAGATAGAGCAAATATTCTCATCTTCTATTTTTCTAAGTGAGGAAATTGGGGCACAGAGTAGGTGAAGCAGCTTGTACTAATTCTGCAATTTGTGTAGATTTTGTCAATAAACAGATTTATTTCCAGTGCTTCGAACTTCTAGTCTAGTATCTTTTCCACTTTTTGCATTGTTTTTGGCACAATCACCGGTATCTCTGAGTGGTTATATCATGTGCCCATTGCTCTGGAATTAATAACGTAAGTTGGTGGCTTAAGAAATACTTAGGCACTTTAAAAAGTGAGTGATGCTTCCCAGGGGGAATACTCTTGAAGGAATATTCACCAACATTGCTTTGGATTTAAAAACAAAAACAAAAGTTGGACCCAAAGGATGTGAAACCTGCTGATAATGGATCCACGCATCGTAATATGTTTAAAGAGAAAATACTGATGATAATTAAGTTCTATTTTGGAAAAAAACAAGAACACATATCTTACAGAATCGTTAAAAGTCAACATCAAAGATATCACAGTGTAGCAGTATTGCAGACAGAATCACCAATGCAGTATTTACTAAAACTTAGAGGAAAAAAACATGATCTGAGTCTGACCAATGCTACCAAAAATGCTTAATGACAAGAAGATAGTGAAGAACACAGTTTATTGACTCATTTCAGATGTTCAAAGGTCGTACAAGTTTTAGGAAAATGACATTGTAGCAATGGATTATTAGTGCTAATTTTGAAGAAAAAATGAAATTATAGACATACTAAAAAATTATATGCCGTGGTTGAAAAGATGTATCAAACTATGAAGAAGCAGCATCGAAGATTTAAAATTTAGAATCAAAAATTGCTCATGTGGCATCCCAAGATATACCCCAGGTATAACTTTTTGTTATATAAAGCATCCGTCTGTTAAGATTGTTAACCAGTGGAAGGTCTAACACTGTTATAAAAAATTGTATTTATTCTAAACAACCTGAAGTTACCAGTTTTATTCAATGAATGCGTACATATATGTCTTCTCTTAAAGATATGTATGCATCTTTGGTATGATTTCACTTTTAGCTCTTTAAGTTAACCAACCATTAATTCCAGTTGTACTAGATAAGAGTCATCAGCTGTAGAAGTGACAGTCCAGTCTTTGCATCTCTCATCGGGCATTAAAGTAAACCCTGTTCATACCCCACATGAAACTTTCTTATAACCCCCTTCTTCCTTTTTTCTCATTCTTCTAGATTTCTGCCATCTATACTTAATAGCACTTATCTTGCCCCTCCCACCCCTTTTTCTTTTGCCCCAGAGCATCATTCTGAGTTTGGCCGCAACTCGTTACAGGGGTCTGCCTACTCTGGCCTGGGGAAGAAATGGGAAAGAAGTCTGAGGACCTTATGGCCATTGCAGTCTTTTCCTTGGCAGCCCGAGGGAAGTGGGAGGTGATGCATGTTTTTACTGCAAGCATCCTTGTCCCTTTACATTCTGTGGAGCTCAGGCCTCATGCCTGGTCCTTGCCAGCATCATCCATACATCTCTGCCTCCAAATCCTGAGGTCATTGAGCTGCATTCTCTTGCCACCTCAGCGCCAAGCTCAGAGATTCCAAAATCATATTGCTAGAAAGAAGCTAAGCCAGTTTCATCCCTCAGCTCTGCTTAAATTTGTTTTTAAACCAAGCCAAATGGAGACATCAATATTATTTTCTAAAAGATAAAATATCAGAAGCTATTCTATGTGTGCCTTTCAGCTGATGTGTGAAGTGTAACCATAAGAAATATCTCTTGCCAGGACATTATTGAGGAAGTCACAGTAGGTTACATTCGCGAGAATATATGGTCTGCTTCAGAAGAGTTGCTTCTTCGCTTTCAAGCCACAAGCTCAGGACCCATCCTTAGGGAAGAGTTTGAAGCTAGAAAATCATTTTTGCATGAGCAAGAAGAGAATGTGGTCAAAATACAGGTATGTGGATCACCTACCACTGTTTACAACAAAGTGTCATATCACCTGAAAATGTTTTATTTGATAATAGAATAGTCAACTACCAGCATTCCTATAAACAAATCCGACTGCATGTTTTTACATAATCAGTGCCCCAGTCTACTTCACTAAGGCTTTAAAATGGGAAGCATTTTGATGATGAATGACTTAACCTATGGTCTTCTAGAGATTATTTAGGAGCACCGCAGATTTGCACAGATCCACCTGCTGCCAACCTAGTTGGACCCAAAGGGATATACCTTGGATCAGAGTTGAAATCATACCGGACTTGGGTACTTTACAATTTGGCTTTTTTGTGGTTAGTAGATGTTGAGTGGCATCTTAGTTTCTGTGCTGTTCTAGCCTGAAAGAACAGGAGAACTAATGAAATAAACAGATTTAGCATCTCTAAGAGTGTCTTCTACCTTCTGTAATCTGTCACTCTTCATTTAGGCCTGCAGGAGAAACCTTCATTCCCAATTGTTTTGCTATAAATTGTTCTTAAGCTTGCATGATTTGTCCAAACTTTCTGATTGGCAGAATTTGCCAGGTTTAGATGTTTCTCTTCTGTATTCCTGTAGCGCCCCCTACCAGTCCCCACACTGGTTTGTGAAAGGCTGTGAGTTTGTTCTTTTTATTGTGATTTCAAAGGGGTATTGTTAACAACTAGTAAAGTCTGATGCTGATGGGTTTTTACTTTGAAGTTTCCTAAATTGAATGTTTTTCTGTTGAAGAGCTTCTTTTTTGTGTGCTCACTGGTGAACTCATCTGCTTTTCCCACCTAACTGTATTGTCCGAGGCAGAAAATGAATTTTACAAACATTTGTCTTCTTGTATCTTGCACATGATAGGTGCTTACATGTTTAAATTTGCTTGGAGCTTAAGATATTATTAGCAAAGCAGAAATAATTAATTTTATAAAATAAATTTCTACTATAAATCTGACACTCAAAGGATTTTTCTAGGTGGGCCAATGAGTTTCCAATTTATTCCTTTAAACGAATACTAGGCAAAACACACAGGAAGTGAACAAAAGCCTAAAACTAGTCATCTACACTGATGAGACTCTAATTTTGCACAAATTACACATGTCAGCCAATGTAAAATTTGGACCCCACACTCTCCAGTCTCAGGGCTCACAGCAGTGTTGCAGTTGGAAGATATACCACAGAGCCCACCAGTACAGAATCCCTCTGTGTTAGAAACCAGGGCTGAAGGATGAGAGAAATGGGGTAAGGACAGGAACGATCATTTGGAGCCTTTTTCCTCCACCTCTGCAGAGGCAAAAGAATTGACGAAGCAGCCATCAAACCATGAAGTCACCTCACCACGCCTTTTTTTCAGTCTTCTGACAATTTTCCAAAACAGAGGGCATGAGGCCTAAAGGTAAGCCTCCTTCACAGATGTGGACCAGAAGTGAATAATGCAGTCAATAGGAACCTGCTGACCCATAAAACCGAGAGACCATGAACCAAAAGGTGTCATGCTAATCTCATTTCTCACCAAAGTGGCTGGTTCACCTTCAAGTAGGAAAACGTTCTGGTATCTGAGAAGTTCCCCTACGTAAAACACTGTGAGCTTCCTAGCTGGCTGAATTGCCCCCCAGACACAGTAGTCTTGACACAATTTGGAGAGAAACACAAAGGCAAAGCTCCTAGGCCAAGGCCAGCTATACTCCAGCTACACCACCCTCCCTGCCATCAGTGGTCTGCCAAGGAAATGAGTAGTGGTACAGAGAATGTGCATGATCAATGTCCAGCACTCTGTCTCAAGTGCTTATGGAGTTAATTGGGAGGTGCCCAGGTCAATATAGAGGAAGTCAAGGAGAATCTACATAGCCATATTATTTTTGAGCAGTTAGAAGTCCCCGATAAAATTGCCTGAGTGAGACAGAAAAAAAATCTGCTCATAAACAAAAAAGATTTTATATCAAAAACAGAAAAAGGAATGTAACTTGTAAAATATAAATGGAGTAGACATCCAGAGTTACTCTTCCAGAAGACAGGAGAAAATTTTATACTGAAACTGCTTTATACTGTCAAGGAATTTGATAAGACATGGACTTAATGAAATAAGACAATAGAATAATGAAAAGACAGCTGACAACTAAGGAGAGGAAGAGAAATAATGATGTCATAGAATGTAAATGAATTTATAACTGCAGAATGCAAAATAGACACTGAACGTAATTGGAGCAGACACAAAAAACTTCAGAAAAATCCACAAAAGATGAGAAAAAGAATAGATGATTAAAAACACAATTTCTCATCTGAAAAATATAATGCCCATTTTATTGCAGGATGGTGAAGACTGACTGGAATAATTCACATAACAGATGTTTCCTAGTATGTGCTTCTCAAGTGCTTGATAAACTTTAGAAATGGCGAGGTGATAGAGATAATGACTCAGAGGGCAGATAGTGGGGATCCAATATTGATATTGTTGATGTGGCACAGGAAGACATCAGAAAAAAATGAAATAGGATAGAATAGGTAACTACAGGAGGAAGTTTTTTTCATGAACTGAAGAAAGCTCGTATACTACTTTTTAGGAAAGGACATAATAGTGGCAAACACCAAAACTTAGCCCTGAGAATTAATGAATTACTGAACTTCAGCTCAGGGAGTGCCACAAGCATCCTGGTGAAGAAAAACAAGCTACCCTGAAGGAACTTCACTTCGCCAGGAGCAGCGGCAGAGTCTGTGGGCCAAGAGGAAGGGGATGGCCTGGGAGAGTTGGTCCTCAGTTGTTTTAATGTAACTGACTACTCTTATAGATTGCTGGATTTTTTTTCCTTTGAGGAGAGGGAGAAGAGGTAAATGTTTAGGGCTTTCTTGGCTAACCGAGATCACACAAGTATTTTGTGCATCAGAAGTTGGCATTGGTAATTTGAATATCTCTATACTGAGTGTCCAGTTATCAAGCATAGCAGCCAGTGTATCAAGCCAGATTTCCCAGAGAGGAATAGTTAAAGTCTATAAAATAGAGCAATGACCTCTGAGGTCTAAGCGTTTTGACAGACTTCTTTTATACAGATACTCTGCGCAGAAAATATGGTACTAGAAAACAAAACAAATAAGATGGCTATTATAAATTTTCCCACAAGTTCCCATACCAGGCAGGAGAACGAGACTGCCATTTTTGTAAATCTTTTTTTTTTTTTTTTTTTTTTTTTTTTTTTTTTTTGAGACACAGTCTTGCTCTGTCGCCCAGGCTGGAGTGCAGTGGCACCATCCCAGCTCACTGCAACCTCCACCTCCTGGGTTCAAGTGATTCTCGTGCCTCAGCCTCCCAAGTAGCTGAGATTACTGGCATGTGCCACCACACCCAGCTCGTTTTTGCATTTTTTATAGAGACAGAGTTTTACCATGTTGGCCAGGCTGGTCTTGAACTCCTGGCCTCGAGTGATCTGCCCGCCTCAGCTTTCCAAAGTGCTGGGATTATAGGCATAAGCCACCACACCTGGCCTGTAAATCCCATCTGTCTGTAATTTTCCAAGTTTCTTTATATCAACTGTATACCCATATTTGCTTATAATAAACAGCCTCTAATTAGAGAAGAGCTTACAATATCATGGCTATGCACAAGAGTTCTGTTGTTAGTACATAATAGGAAAAGCTCATCTCAATGGAACTAAAACTTACAGACTAAAAAAAGAAAAACAGAATTTTGGCAAATGAAATATGAGGCATGTAGTATTCTGCTTCTATGGAGCAAAAAAATTCTTTTATTATTATACTTTAAGTTCTGGGATACATGTGCAGAACATGCAGGTTTGTTACATAGGTATACACATGCCATGGTGGTTTGCTGCACCCATCAACCCACCATCTACCTTAGGTATTTCTCCTAATGCTATCCCTCCCCTAGTTCCCCACCCCCTGGCAGGCCCCAGTGTGTGATGTTTCCCTCCCTGTGTCCATATGTTCTCATTGTTCAACTCCCACTTATCAGTGAGAACAAGCGGTGTTTGGTTTTCTGTTCCTGTGTTAGTTTGCTGAGAATGATGGTTTCCAGCTTCATCCATGTCCCTGCAAAGGATGTGAACTCATCCTTTTTTATGGCTGCATAGTATTCCATGGTGTATGTGTGCCACATTTTCTTTATACAGTCTATCATTGATGGGCATTTGAGTTGGTTCCAATCCTTTGCTATTGTGAACAGTGCTGCAGTAAACATACTTGTGCATGTGTCTTTATAGTAGAATGATTTATATCCTTTGGGTATATACCCAGTAATGGGATTGCTGAGTCAAATGGCATTTCTGGTTCTAGATCTTTGAGGAATTGCCACACTGTCTTCCACAATGATCGAACTAATTTACATTCCCACCAACAGTGTAAAAGCATTCCTATTTCTCCACATCCTCTCTAGCATCTGTTGTTTCCTAACGTTTTAATGATTGCCATTCCAACTGACGTGAGATGGTATCTCATTGTGATTTTTATTTGTATTTCTCTAATGACCAGTGATGATGAGCTTTTTTTCATATGTTTGTTGGCTGCATAAATGTCTTCTTTTGAGAAGTGTCTGTTCACATCCAGGAGCAAAAAAATTATATTCCTAGCCAAGCTGCCTTTGTTTGGAAACATAACAAAACTCATAAATACAGAAGAATACCAGAAAAATTTACATAAATAGTAATGAGATGAAACATAATAATGAGCTCTCAAGGTAAATAGTTAATCCTTAGTACATTAAAAAAAAAACACACAGAATGGACGAATGGGGTCATTTTGCCAATGCAGGAATGATTCAATATTAAATAATCTGTTACTATGACAGGTCACTTATTCAGAATGTTTGCGAATTTCAGATAATTGAAATTAACAGTGTTTTTGGTGTTTAGGTAATTCCAGAAGAGCAGAATAGGAACTTGAGCTAATTCCAATTATCTTGTTTAGCCTTTCAGTATGGACCAAGGAAGGAATGGGATTTATAATATACATTCAAACAATTGCACTTCTCTGCTTTAAACCAGTGTTAACCACCAAAATATAGGAACTGTTAAGATCCATCACAACACGTGTTTTACTGGTTGGACTGCCATGGAATCCCAGTGACCCACGATTAGGGTCCACTTCCCCTAGTTTCTGTTGTGCTGTTGGGCCACTTTTGTGAACAACTGTTGGTGACATCAGAGAATTTTGCCCGTCTCAGAATTGTCACACTGTGACAAATCCCATGGGGTAGCATTTTCTAAATGGATAATTAAAATGTTTTATTTTGGTTATTTACATTTTTATCATTTAATGTGTGAACACATACCCAATGCTCTCTTTGCCTGGAAGATTGGTAAAAGTATAAAATCTCGAGCCCTCCCCAAGGCCTACTGAATCCTAACCTGCATTCTGACAAGATCCTTGGATGATTTTATATTCACATTAAAGTTTGAGAAGCACTGTTAAGATCACTCCAGTTTCAAAACTCCAGATAATAATTCATCTTCCTGTATAATTCTTTATCACCATAAGAGCTTAAGGGAGAAAAACCCATGTGCTCTTTTCAATAGTTACTGCAAAAGCATTTGATAGAATTCTAGACTCATTCCTGTGTTTTTAAATGATTGCATTGAAGTTTAAGGTTTTTTTGAGGCAATTAGCATCTTTATAATAATAAACTTTACAGTTCAGACATTAATCTTTTTCTATTTATTAATCTGTTCCAAACTGTACCATTATAATTTTATTCCTTTATATTTACGTTTACTCCTATGTATATTTTTCTGCTGTTGTGAATAACATCTTTATTCTATTGTATTTATTCTTGACATGTAGAAAAGTTACCAATTTTATATTCATTTTATAACCAGTCACCAGGATGAACTCTTAGTTCTAATAAATTTTTAGTTGATCCTCTGAGTCATAACTGCCGTTGACACTTCTGATTTTTTTTTTAATCTTGAATTTTGTCAAGGAATAGATTCATATAGCCTTAGTAATATAGTAAACTTTAAGGACTTAAAAATTATTTGGGCTTGCCTTCTGCTTCTGGGGAAACGGAATGCATGTTCTTTTCCCTGTTTTTCCATAAATACAACTAAAAGCCCCCAATATTATATATAAACAAACATAACATTCTTAAAAGTGAACAGAAAACAGTCAGACTAATTAGTGAACCTTGGGACCCAAGGAATGACATAGTGGTGAGTTCTTTGAGTTTTCTTTTTGTTTATATTTTTCTGACCTGGAGCTGAAGAGGCTGGCAACCCAGAAATGCCAATGGGTACAGGCTCTGATATGGTTTGGCTCTGCGTCCCCACCTGAATCTCACCTTGAATTGAACTTCCATAATTCCCGCATGTTGTGGGAGGGACCCAGTGGGAGATAATTTGAATCATGGGGGCGGTTTCCCCCGTACAGTTCTTGTGGTAGTGAATATGTCTCATGAGCCCCGATGGTTTTATAAGGGGTTTCCACTTTTGCTTCTTTCTCATTCTCTCTTGCTGCCACCATGTAAGAAGTGCCTTTTGCCTTCCACCATGATTGTGAGGCCTCCCTAGCCACGTGGAACTGTGAGTCCATTAAACCTGTTTTTCTTCCCAGTCTCAGGTATGTCTGTATCATCAGCATGAAAACAGACTGACACAGGCTCCAAAGAAAGCCTGCTCTCTGTAGCCAAAGGACCAAGAAAGAAACAGGCTAGCAAGACAGAAATAATTTCAGACAGTAACTACTCTACTCTAGCCAAACACCACACACACACATACACACACACACACACACACACACACACACACAAATGAAAAAAAACTGTAATGCCTCCACCTAGGGCAGCAAAGCCTGAATGGGGAGCCTGGACTACCACCCTCCTGGACTGTAACAGGGCACCCAGACTTGTAGAATCTGGATCTTGTGCCCACTGAGCAGTAATGTGGCAGCCCTCCCTCTCCCTGCTAGAGTGGTGTGAGAGGAGCCATGGCAGACAGGCAGGACCTTCACACCATTCAGTTGTAATAAGGTCTTTCCCCTCAGTTGGTCAATGGAGGCCACATGGGGAGTAATAAGAAGGCACTCATACTCTCCCAGCCAGAGTGATACCAAGAGAGGTCCAGTAGGTAGCTGGACCCCCTCCCAGCAATAACGAGGAGGCCTTCCCCACCTTGGTGTTAAGTTTCCTTGGGTCCCAAGATTCACTAGCCTCCTTTTTTTCTCTTCACCTTTAAGAGAGTTATGTTTGTTTATATAGACAGAAACCAAATGGAGAACCTAGCCTTCTCTTCCCACCTCCTAGTAATGAGGCAGTGCCCCCACTTTTTCCTTGCCAAAACGATATCAGGAAAAGCCACCTAAAACAGTAGGATTAAATAAAATCCAGGACCCCATACCACCTACATTATGTAAGGTTCAATCACTTGACTGTTTGGATATTGCAATCACAAGAATCACTTGTGTCAAGAACCAAGAAAATCACAACTTAAGTTTAAAATAACAATTCCTAGGTGCCCACACAGAAATGACAGATGTTAGAATTATCTGACAAGGATTTTTAAAGCAGCTATCATAAAAATGTTACAATAAGCAATTAGCAATTACTAACACTTGAAGCAAAAGAAAGAACATCTCAGGTAAAAAACTAAAGCCTCAGCAAAGAATCAAAAGGTTTATAAACCACACAGTAACTTTTAGAACTGAAAAATACAGTAACAGACATGGAAACCCAATGAATAGTCTTTGCAGCAGAATGGAAGGACAGAGGAATGAATCAGTGAACTAGAGACTGTAACAATAGAAATTCCCAGATCTGAACAACAAAGAAAAAGCAGACTGAAAAAAATAAAGAACAGAGCCTCAGGGATCAGTGGGATTATAACAGAAGATTTGACATTTGTGTCATCAGATTCCCAGAGGAGAGGAGAAAGAGGCAGTACTGACAAAGTACTTGAAATAAAAGTGGAAATGTTCCAAAAACACAGATTCAAGAAGCTGAGGAAACCTCAAACAGGATAAAGTGAAAGAAATTCACACAAAGACACATCATAGTCAAACTTCTGAAAGCAAAAGACAAAGAAAATATTTTGAAAAGCAGTGAGATAGAAACAACTTACCTGTAAGAGGGAGACAGTTCTAATGACAGAGGATTTTTCATAACCTAAGGAGGCCAGAAGGAAATACATTTTTCGGGGGAAGCAAAGGCTGAATGAGGAGTCTAGGCTTCCACACTCCTGTAACAAGACACCCAGACACTTGTAGAACCTGGAGAGAAAATAACTGTCAACATAGAATTTTATATCCAGCAAAAATATCCTTTAGGAACGAAGGAGAAACTAACAGCACTTGTTACCAGCAAACTTCCCTCAAAGAATGACTACAGATAGCTCTCTAAACAAAAAGGGAATGAAGACAGAAGAAATTTCAGAACATCAGAAAGGAAGAAAAGATATCTAGAAGAATAAAAATATGAATAAATACATTTTTCTACTCTTGAGTTTTTAAAGTTGACAATTGAAGTGCTAATGTGGCTCTGAATATATGCAGGCTTCATTCTCCGTGGCTTCTCTCAATGGCTGGCGTTCAGTGTCTGTGGCTTTTCCAGGCACAGGGTGCAAGCTGTCTATGGATCTACCATTCTGGGGTCTGGAGGACAGTGGCCGTCTGCTCACAGCTCCACTAGGCAATGCCCCAGTGGGGACTCTGTGTAGGAGCTCCAACCCCACACTTCTCCTCCACACTGCCCTAGCAGAGATTCTGCATGACGGTTCTGCTCCTGCAGCAGGCTTCTGCCTGGACACCCAGGCTTTTCCAGACATTCTTTGAAGTCTAGGCAGAGGCTCCCAAGCCTCGACTCTTGCATTCTATGCACCCACAGGCTTAACATGACATGGAAGGCACTAAAGTTTATAGCTTGCACCCTCTGAAGCAGCAGCCTGAGCTGTACCTGAGCCCCTTTTAGCCATGGTTAGATCTGGAGCCCCTGGGATGTAGGGATTAGTGTCCCAAGGCTATGCAGTGCAGCAAGGCCCTGGGCCCACAAAACCATTCTGCCTTCCTAGGCTTCCCAGCCTGTAATGGCAGGGGCTGCTGTGAAGGTCTCTAAAGCATTGGAGATTTCAATTCAACATGAGATTTGGGTGGGGACGCAAATCCAAAACATATCAAGTCATGAGCCACCATGTCCAGTTCACATCTTTATATAAGTTTGTATTTGTATTTGTGTGTACAGTGATGGGGTATGTGTGTTTACACATGTGCATATTCCAGAGGATACATAATAAAATGTTAAATAGTAATTCCCTTTATAAAGTAGCTAGGTGGAAGTAGAGATAGGTACACAGGTACATATACCCTTTCTCTTTGTTCACTGTGTATTTTAATAGATCTTCTAGGTAATGAAGTACAGATTGTTTGCATAGAAATACGTATAATTATTCTGTGGGTTTTTTGTTAACATGTTGTATCATAATATGTGTGGTAAGCTAAAATTTCCTTTTCATATTAGCAATATATCTTGGAGGTCTTCCTATTCTCCAAGATACAGAGCATTGCCATAGTCAGTATATATGACCTTGCTTTACTCTTTTTTTATATATATACTTTAAGTTCTAGGGTACATGTGCACAATGTTCAGGTTTGTTACATATGTATACATGTGCCATGTTGGTTTGCTGCACCCATTAACTTGTCATTTACATTAGGTATTTCTCCTAATGCTATCCCTCCCCGCTCCCCCGACCTTACTTTACTCTTAACTGATGTGTAACATCCCTCAGTGGGACTGCAATTGCAGTGTCTCTAGCTGTTCCCTCTATTTATGAACATTTTACTGGATGCACAATTTTGGTATTACAAACAATGCTGTGACAAAAATACTTATATATGGGACTTTTCTACGCAGGTGCTTTTATTTTCCTGGGCTAGATATATTGAAAACTACAAATATTAGGTGAAAGGCTAAATAATTTTAAATTTGATACTGCTAAATTCCCTCCCCAAAACTATACTCTTTTGTAGTTTCCTCGAGTTCACACTTCACCATCTATGCTTTCTTTGCCCACCGATTGACATATGGATAAGGCAAGAAATTTCTCAAAATTACTCTGACTGCCTCAAGCTGAAAGCCATACCAAAAATGTTTTGACATTTTTGTGGAAATTTGTTCTGCCTTTTCCTCTTTCAGTTCAGTTCTAGCTGCTTTCTGTTTTCTAGGAACCCTCATAATTTTTATCTCTATGTCTTCTTATTTTCTATCACTATTATGGATTGCTTTAAAAGTATGTTTGGGCCAGGCATGGCTAACACATGTAATCCCAACACTTTGGGAGGCCAAAGTGGGCGGATTGCTTGAGTCCAGGAATTCAAGACCAGCCTGGGCAACATAGTGAAACTCTGTCTCTATGAAAAATAATAGAAAAATTAGCCAGGCATGGTGGTACATATCTGTAGTCCCAGCTATTCAGGAGTCTGAGGCAGGAGTATTAGTTGAGCCCAGGAGGTGGAGGCTGCAATGAGCCATGATTGAACCACTGCACTGTAGCCTGGGTGACAAAATGAGACCCTGTCTCAAAAAATACTAATAAAATAAAAGTATATTTGTATGATGTTACCATTGGGGGAAGCTGTGTAAAGGGGTACGTGGAACTCATTGTATAATTTTTTGTCCTTCCTGTGAGTCGATGATTCTTTCCAAATTAAAAGGTTTTTTTTAAAAGCGTATTTATGCCTTCTAGGGACTTGGACTGAGGGGAAGTCTGGAGCAAGTGCCCAGTTCATCATTTTGATTCCATCCTGACTATATTGTTTTGACTCATTACAAAAATATTATTTTTGAAATAACAAAATTTCATGTACCCTTTTTAAAAAGAATGAGGTGGCCGGGTGCAGTGGCTCACGCTTGTAATCCCAGCACTTTGGGAGGCCAAGGCGGGCGGATCACGAGGTCAGGAGATCGAGACCACGGTGAAACCCTGTCTCTACTAAAAATACAAAAAAAAAAAAAATTAGCCGGGCGTGGTGGCGGGCGCCTGTAGTCCCAGCTACTCGGAGAGGCTGAGGCAGGAGAATGGCGTGAACCCGGGAGGTGGAGCTTACAGTGAGCCGTGATTGCACCACTGCACTCCAGCCTGGGCGACAGAGTGAGACTCCGTCTCAAAAAAAAAAAAAAAAAAAAAAAAAAGAATGAGGTAAATATATACAGACATGAAAAGAATTTTATAAAAATAATTTGATTTTTTATATTTGCCCTTTTTAACAAGGAACTTTTACTTCCTTTCTAATTTGAAAAACAGTATCAGAATTGGGGTGAGTTACAAAGATGTTTCAATAAAAAGATGCTCATAAATGAATTGGAATAAACTGATAACAGTTATGAATTTAATTCTTCTAAAGGTACTAGTTTGTGTCCAGTTTAAGTGTTTCTTGTAAAAATTCTTCTTAATGGTGATAATCAGGTAAAGCTATGTTGATGAAGCATTGTTTAACTTTATGTGGGAATATAGGAAATGATGGTCAATTGCAACACCAGTGTTTTCAGGGATCCAAGGGATTCAGGGCCACAAGTTGGTAGAGCATCCTCCTTTCCAGTCGGGGCCACAGTGGGCCACGTGTTGTAAAGATACTTAATATTAGGCATTATTTTCAAGCATTTTTTGTTGTTATCAAATACCACTAGCACCTAGTTAATACTGTTTATGGGTTTTGGAGAAATTCCATTTTATTATTCCTTTTTTGCCACCCAGGGCCTTGGTAAAGTTAAGCTTTCCAGCAGGAACTGTGCTTCTCCATGTAATTTATCACCCTTACTCTGCTGTGCTAAGCTTAGAACGAGTCTCAGCTGTGAGCTGATGTGCTCTGCCGTGGTTAACTGGCTACCCCCAGAGAGGGTGTCCAGATGAGATCTGAAGGGAGGGTGCCTGACAGTGCCCCAGCTCTATGCGACCTGAGATGTGCTCTGCTCTTTCACTTCCTAGATAAACTGGGAAACTTGCTGGTAAATAATTCTATAACCCACTCTTTTCCTTAGGCTTTTTGGAAAGGATATAAACAACGGAAGGAGTATATGCACAGGCGGCAAATGTTCATTGATAATACTGATTCCATTGTGAAGGTAAATACCCTTTCCTACCATACCAAGTGCTTGGCTTAAACGTTTCCCCTCATTTCATATTTAATCTGAAAGACAGCTATAGAAAGGGAGGGTACGTGTGAGCCTTGAAGTCAGAAGGCAGTACTGGATTTGAATCCCAGCTCCGCTGCTCATTTACCTAATCATTTTTCAAGCAGGTTAGTTAAACCACTATAAAACCTCAAGTCCTTTATGAGTGGTTATAAGAATCACAAGTGAAAGTGTTCTGTAACCAATAAATGTTCTTTGTCTAGAAAGTTCAAGTTGATTATTTAGACTCTAGGTAGAACCCAGCTTTATTTCATGTTTCTCTTTCCACATTTGCTTAAGCATATTTAGAATGCTCAGACGTAACAGAACAAAACCAATGATAAGAGGAAGTAGAGCTAATTTAGGGCCTGTATTTGGGAGTTGAAATAGTCGAACCCAGCCTTTCACCCAGGTGAATAGCTCTGGGTGAGAAAGAAAGGGTACTGTGGTGTCCACTCTCATGGATCTGAAAGCCAGAGGACTGGACAAAAATCAACTTGGAAATCTACAACTTGGAGATCTACAAGTCTCCAGCTTGGAAATCCAGATGAGAGTGGAAGCAATGGAGCTGGAAAGTAGAATCAGATTAGTTTAAAGATCTTTTAGGCCAGGCTTAGTGGCTCACACCTGTAATCCCAGCACTTTGGGAGGCCAAGATGGGAGGATCACTTGAGGCCAGGAGTTCAAGACCAGCCTGGGTAACATAGGGGGACTTCATTTGTATTTTTAAAAATAATAATAAAAACAAATTTAAAAAACGTTTTAAACTGTGAAGGCAGAGAATAATGTGACCCAGACCCACTGTGCAGTAGCTCCTTGATGAAATAGCGTCCTGTGGAACATATGCCTATTCTGTCAAAAACCGTTGGTAGCAATTGCTCCCTCATGAGACCTCTTCGATGTTTTCCTATAAAAATTTAAAGGATATTAGATGCATTTAAAGGGATGATAGAAGAAACCCTAGACTTAGTTTACTTGATTTCTTGACTCATTGCAACTCTCAGCCAAACGCTTCACCCTTCTGGCTTTTATTTACTGAGATTAAGGTAAAATAGTACAAAGTTAAATTATTTTCTCCACCTCTCTCTTATTAAGGTGGTGAAATTAAGAGTAACATGTAAAGTGTTTTGAACCCCTTAAGAAACATCAGTGAAAGGTGAAGAGTAGGCTTTAGAGATTGATTATTTAGTGGGCTCCTTTTTTTCTTTATCAAGTATCATTGTTTTTAGAAAAACTACACAAAACCGTATTACGGGTTGTTTGGTGATTACTTTGACTTTTCTCTTTATTTTTTGTTGTACTTTTCTATTTTTTAAAACTTTTTAGATTCAGTCCTGGTTCCGAATGGCAACTGCAAGAAAGAGCTATCTTTCAAGACTACAGTATTTCAGAGATCATGTAAGAAAAATATCTGTGGGATTTTATCCAGGTTGATAATGACCCAAATGAATGCTTTATTGAATGTTAGCATTGAATGATTTTTATTGAATGGTGGACATGAACACTTAAGAAAGAAGGGATCTTAGAACTTCATATGATAATATTTGGAGGCTTACTGTTTTCATTCAGAAATCATGTTGAGAGTTAGACTTCACCAGTCAGGACTCGATAGAAAATGGGCGAGGGGAAAACTGTGGGCTAGTAACACCAAAGAGAAATATTTTCCAGCATTGCATATGTAGTTTTTTCAACTGCTAACTGCGTACTTTAAATAGAAGCCCCCGGGAGAGATTTCTTCCTGAATCTTTAAAGAAGAGATATGGGAACATAGATTGAATCATCTAAGTTCTATGCTAAAATTATTTTCCCTTTTTAGATCTCTTTGTCCAAGCAGTTCCCCTACAGTCTTGTTTACACTTTTAGCTAACTTATCTGACCTCTTCTTAAAAGAAAATGGAAAAGTAAACGTTGAATACACCACATTGAGATACTGTCAGTTCTAAGTAGTGTCAGTTCTTAAATACTGATAGTTCTTAAATGTTCTAAATTCAAAAATAATGGAGTAGGTGGGACTCTGGGAGATCAAGACTTGTCTCAATCTTTTGCAGAATAATGAAATTGTGAAAATACAGTCACTGTTGAGAGCGAACAAAGCTAGAGATGACTACAAAACATTGGGTAAGTGAGAGCTTTCTGAAACAAAGCAAGGATTTTTTATAAACCAGGTAAGGACGTATTGGTCCATATCGGTCACTTCAGAGGCTGCTCTAAGAACAGAGGATACCCATTGTTTCCAGTAGATTTTGATCATCTCAGGCCCCAGGTTCTAAACCAGTACAAAGAGGAACACATGGTGACAGGAAATTGGCCTTCCTATTAAATGGAAGGGATCAGCCACATGGTATAATTTCTTCTTCAAAGAGAATAGAGTTGGCATAAATGCTGATTTTTTTTCAATCTAAGCTAGAGTCAAAAATCTAATGCAAAAGAGTTAGCCAGAAAATAATCTTATATTTAAATTGTTTAATTTGTTAGACATAGTCTCATCTCCCAGAAATGACAACTACAAACATCTTCCTGCAATTTCATTCTGAACTTTTCACAGAATAATTTTTAATTTGTGTTTGTTTTTGTTTTGAGACAGAGTCTCACACTGTCGCGCAGGCTGGAGTGCAGTGGTGCAATCTTGGCTCACTGCAACCTCCACCTCCCCAGTTCAAGCGATTCTCCTGCCTCAGCCTCCCGAGTAGCTGGGATTACAGGCACCAGCCACCACACCCAGTAATATTTTGTATTTTCAGTAGAGATGGGGTTTCACCATGTGTGCCAGGCTGGTCTTGAACCCCTGACCTCATGATTCACCTGCCTTGGACTCCCAAAGTGCTGGGATTACAGATTAAATTTTTTAATAAAAATTTGTAGAAAGTTTGAAAATAGCAAAATAAAGTTCACCCAAAAATAACAATCACATTTTGTGCTATCTCCTTACAGTCCCAACTTTGCCTATGTTTGTTATTTTGTTTTTTTACAGATCATAAGTTGATTCATATACTAAATTTTTAACATTCTAATTATCACAGGAACATGCACAGTCAAGGAGAGCTTGATGATAAATTTATTAGTACTTACAGTGCCTAGTAAGTTTAGCCAGCACCTTTTAGTGTCTAAAGTTTGTCTGAATTAAGGGATGAAGTATATGGCTCAAGAAAGATCTTCCCTGGTACTTGTTAAGGAAAATCTAGGGATGCTTGAAGTCCTCATTCTGCCTCCAGCCTGTAGAATCTACTGAATAATGTCTCATTCCACTAGATTCCAGCTTACCTCTCAGCTGGTAGATATGTTGTTGTTGTTTTTGGGGTTTTTGTTGTTGTTGTTGTTTTCTTGAGATGGAGTCTTGCTCTTTTGCCCACGCAGGACTGCCGTGGCACTGTCTCCTGCCTCAGCCTCCTGAGTAGCTGGGACTACAGGCGCCCACCACCGCACCCGGCTAATTTTTTGTATTTTTAGTAGAGACGGGGTTTCACTGTGTTAGCCAGGATGGCCTCGGTCTCCTGACCTCGTGATCCACCCACCTAGGCCTCCCAAAGTGCTGGGATTACAGGCGTGAGCCACCGCGCCCAGCCGTTTTTGGTTTTTTTTAAAGAAGGCTAAAGAGGATTTGTTTTTTCTGAGCCCTGACACTAAATATGTTTGCTGTTGCTTTGGTATATGAAAGATGACTTCAAAATAAATTTTCCATGTGAACACAGGCTAATTTTCATTTTATTCAAGGTAACATGTCTTTTTTAAGCAGTTACAGTGATATTTTTTATTTGTTTACTTTTTTATTACAAATTCCAATTTTAAAATCTAGGCAACTTTATATTGGGGCATAAAAGGTAAATAGAGAAACCATCTCGGTGAGTGAGTTAGATCTAAGCTTCTTTGGGCTTCAGCAAATTGGGTGCTTTTATGGTAAACAAAACACAAATTTTCATTTCTTTCTTAGTTCAGCATCTTTAGAAAACTAAGGCCTTGGGATTTTCTAATTTTAAAAAAGATAACTTTTCTAAGTTTGTTATCATCTGTTCTCACCGTTTTCACTGAACGCATTCCAGCTTGAAAGTTGCTGGAACTAAGATGTGGTCACTTGTAGGAGCAGACTATTAAGTGGTCTGATTTCCTGAAATTAAAATACCTGTACCACAAAGTCATTCTCAGATGAAGATGGCAAAAAGCCTAGTATTGATAGAGGAAATATTAAATTCGAGCCATAACAATTAGTAAAACTAAAATACTAATTTAGTTGTTTCCAATGGGACTGTTAGTACATATGAAGAGACACAACCCTTAGTGGGTGGGAGAGGCAGCTGTCAACTCTGGCCACAGTGGGAGGGCTCGTGTTCCCCTAACTTGGCTGCATGGATGAGCTGTGGTGCATTGCTAAGGCCTTCCCTGAAGTGGTCATGTCAGTGGCAGCATCTTTGCTGGAAGTGGGAGGAATATAAATTGATGTGCTTGAGTGGTCAGGAAATAAAGGGTCCCATGATCCAAGGAAAATTCTCCAATAAAGGCCATTTATGCAGTTGCTTGTGGTTTATGCAGTTGTTTTGGTGTTAGTTTTCCTACTCCTTTAGTGTCAAAACACCGCAGAACTAAGGTGGAAGTGAAAGGAAGACCGTCAAGGGCCGTAGGTGTAAAGGAGGGCAGCTACTGAGATGGCCATGGCTGGACTGGCTCTTGCATATTTCTATGACTGGGTCTAATCATTCGTCCTCAACGGACCAGACAATTTATTCTTACAGTTTACCCGGATCTGATCTCCCTAAGCATGTTAAAAATATTTTTCCAAGAGTCAGAGTGCCAGGAAATTAAAGCCTAAAGTTCCAGGTACTAAGGGAAAAACGCTTTTAGAATTTATGTGAGAATGTCCCTCTCAATAACAGGGGCTGACCCCTAGATTCTGAGCACCCTCCCTTGGCCGGTGCTCAAAGGACAAGGGCCAAGTTTCAATTTCTAAAATCTTTTTATTTCAGCTAAGTAGAACCTTCGTTTCACTTATCATTCTGTTGGTTCCTGTTTGGCTTTTACAGTCCTCCCTTCCTGGCCCTTTTCTAATTCAGCTTTCACCTACTTCCGGCTCCTTCCCAAAGATCCTTTGGGCTGGGAGAAACTACTTTCTGCTTCCTGCAGCAAGAATGTAAGTCACTTATCTAGCTCAAGCACAAGGTCTCAGGGTCGAGGTAACTTATGTTAACTTTCTTTCCCAGGTTCCTGAGGAATGAGGCACAGATAGGACTATCTTAGTGCATGAGTCCAGGGAACAGTGTGAGAGAGAGCTGATAAAAGGGATAAAAGGGGAGTTGATAACTAGAAAAGAGTGGGGCCAGATATCTGTTTTGTGCATTTATTTATTGATCAGTTTCCTTGTCCAGATTTTAAATTGTGTGGGGGTGGGTAGAATGATTCTCACCCTAGACCAAGTACTTTCATTGGTATATTTTTCTAGTAATTATTTAAGACCTTGTTTCTTTCCTGTTCAAGCTTTCCTAATTAAAGTATACCTGTTCCTGTCACTGCAGTTGGCTCTGAAAACCCACCATTAACAGTGATTCGCAAATTTGTATACCTGCTGGACCAAAGTGATTTGGATTTCCAGGAGGAACTAGAGGTTGCACGATTAAGGGAAGAAGTAGTGACCAAGATCAGGGCCAATCAACAGCTGGAAAAAGACCTGAACCTGATGGACATCAAGATTGGACTGCTGGTGAAGAACAGGATCACACTAGAGGTCAGTGGGGTTTTTGGGACTGTCAGCTCCCAGAAGAGGGAAGACGCCTACATACAGTCAGGAGTCACTTAATGACAGGGATACATTCTCAGAAATGTAGCATTAGGTGATTTCGTCCTGATGCAAACATCATAGAGCACTTACATAAACATAGGTAGAGTCTACTACACATCTAGACTATATGGTAAAGCCTACTGCTCCTAGGCTACACACCTGTACAGCTTGTGACTGTACTGAATACTGCAGGCAATTGTAACACAATTGTAAGTATTTGTGTATCTAAACATAGCTCAACATAGAAAAAATACAGTAAAAATATTATACTATAATCTTATAGGACTAATGTCTTATATGAGGTCCACTGTTGACTGAAACATTATGTTGTTTGTGGTTATATATGTTCATGACACTTTGGTCTAGCTAAGTTTATTTGGAATCTAGGATAAGTTTTTATCATTTTTATTATAAATTAGTGGTTCTTCGGTCTGTAAAATTTTAAGCCCCCCCATTTATAACATTTTGTAAGGCTTGTCATTCTGAAATGAAATCTATATGATAAAATGTACTGATGTATATACCTTCAGAATAAGACTAGAGCCTTTATATGAATACAAAAGAGAAATTTAAAGAGTAATTAATAATAAAAGCACATATTTTATTGAGAAAATGTATATGCCTGATGACATTGGAAGACACAATACAGTTACCAGGGGTGTGGACCTCTTCACAGAATAGCTACAGATTATGAGGGCTTCAGTGGCAAATGAGGCAGGACCTCATTTTCCAAAATGGAGAACAAGTGTTTGTAAAGTTCAACATTAGCCAAGTGTAGTCTCCACTCCACCCAGTTTACACAGCAGTTGCAATTCTAGAAAATCCTAGCTTTTGTGTGGGGAAAATATATTATGCATCTACATAAAACAATTAGATTCTAGGCTCAGGTAATTACAAACAGAATCTTGACCTACGTAAATGACCAGTAAGACATTCAAAAGTTCTGTCATGCAAGGTGTACAGCAATTATTTACACAAGACCATCCCACAAATTGCCAGATCACAGAGCACCTCTCATCCCCAATCGCTGCTCACTAGAAACCAGGAGTGCCCTTCAATTGTTAAGATATTAAAAAACACCCCTACGTATTTCCAAAATGTGACTCCCTACAAAGACACACTGCCCCCATTGATAACTTCTAAATAAATCACGGTGTGGTTTCACATCTGTGTGAAACCTGCCAACATCAGGGCTCAAAAAAAAAGTATAAAAAGTGTCATTTTTACCCAAGAACGGATGCCTAGGATAAGACCACTCTCCCTGTCCCTGTTCCTTTCCTATGTGCCACATCAGTTTTCAGAAAACTGATAGGTCGAAGAGGGAAACTGACCTTCTGGAAGCTCTGAGAAGGCTACAGTGGCTCATAGGTGGAGAGCCAGCGGCCAGCAACCAAGCGAGTGTTCTGGACAACTGGGAGATGAGCAGCCACAGGAGGCTGCCAGTTACATGGGCGTGTGAATGCCCCAGGCTGGTCCTCCAGACCTCATAAAGACACCAGGGCAATTGTGGAGGAGAAAATAAGAAAAACTGCATTTTATAAACAGAAATGATCATCTCTTCTAAATACTCAGGAATAAAACTACAGTTTAAATGTTCTACATTTAACTCTACTTTTATTATTTTATCCAGAAAAACAACAGTACTTTTTAAAAAACAATGTATTTGTGTTGTTTGACATCCATGAAAACTTTTAAAGTGTAATATATTCCAGAAGGATTTTCAGAGAATGCTTTTTATAGCCTTAAACTGCTGTTTCACCTTATCCCCATAAAATCATAAACAGGAAATGTCTTGTCTTTTAAAATAAAGGCTTAGTTGCAAATCAGTACATAGTTTAAATAATATGTATCTTTTGGAAACACAATCATGGCAAGTTATCAGATTTTTATGAATGCTTGAAGTTTTGTGGGGTTTTTTTAAAGCCACTTATCACTAATGGATAACATTGTGAAGTTTTTCAACATATTTGCAAACACCAAATATGTATCCAGCATATTTTAGCAGTTAAATTGATGATTATTAAATATGTAGCTGTTAGCTTTGTCATTGACAGAACATTCGTAGTGATACAAGAACAGAGCAGTTGAAGCTTTATTTATAGTAGTGAAAAAGTGGGAAACGACCTGAAGTCCAAAACAATATGCAGAGGACGATAGAATTGGTTTACTATGGATGTTGTATAGCCACTAAATAATGGTTTTGAGACTATTTAAAGCAGGAGGAAAGTTTTGCGATATAGTAGAGGAGAAAATAGTGCCTAAGGTAGTATGATTTCTTTTATTATCAAAAAATAATAATCCAGAAGAAGAAAGAAGTTAAGTGATTTTTCTTTGGGTGATAGTTAAGTTTATCTTCTCCCCCCCTCCCCACACCTTTTTATTTTTAACAATGAGTGTGTGTTTAGTGAGGAAAAGAGAGATTGTAAAGGGAAATGGCTTTGTTCTTATAGAACAATGCTAGCTCTTGCTAGTAGCCTTAACATTTTTTATAGTTCTTTTAAAATCAGCATTCCTCCTAAAAACCTCAAAATCTGTAGGTCAGAGAAGTGGCTAACATTGGTTTTAGGCAAAAAGAATGGTTTGGAGAAAGAAGAAAAAGCAACTGAAATAAGAGGTTTCCTGGAGGCACAGGAGCCAAAAAAAAAAAAAAAAAAAAGTATAGGTCAGTCTAGCTGGAAGGAAAGCCTAAATTAAGAGACTGAAGCTAATCTAAAACTAGTGCTAAAATTCCTATTTATGAGTATGATGTATCATCTAGGAGCCCAGATTTGCAGGCCAGTACTACCTGAAACTCAGGATTGAGATTTTTAACTATTAATACTTAATTATACTACTTCACTGCTTATATTAACACGTGACCTTGAGCATGTTTCTTAACCTCTCTCTGAGTGTGTTTTCTTCCCTGGAAAATGTTCTAGGTGATTTACATATATTTTTAATCTTCACAGCAACTCAGTAAAATTGCTGTTATCACTCTATAGATGAGGAAACTGAAGCTTAGGTTAACCTGTGCAGGTTTTAATTATACTCTGCAGATACCCATATCTTTATGACTCCAAAGCCCAAGCCCAAGCCCTTCATACTAGCCCACACTTTCTACAAAAACATTTATATCATAGGATACTACGTGCATGCAGATATCCCCTTATCAGGGCAAGGGGAAAGGTGGTGCAAAAGGGCAATACTGAGATGTGGGACTATCATGAACAAGCCAAATACAGTCGCTCTTTCAAACCACAGTATTCCTCCAATGTTCAATATTTATTAAGAATCAGGAAAAGTGAGTTTTGATGAATAAAAAGTGTGTGCCCCTGTTTGTTATCCTTGTCTGGGTTGGCTCTTGTGTCCATCTTCCAGCTTCCCAAAGCAAACCTCCATTCACACAGGCACATTCGGGAGCAAGTCAGAACCTCACAGGGGGAAGGAAGAGGGGCTATCCCCATTGCTGTGCCGGGCTCTGCCCTTGGAGCTCCAGCAGACAGGTGCTGTTACATCGGCACAGCCACTGGCCCGCCCTCTCTCTTCCGCTTTCTGGGTTCAGCATTGCCTCCGCTGCTTCCCTCCCTCCATTCTTCTCCCTGTCCTGCCTTCACGAACTCTGTTTCTAATGCAGAGGAATTTAGATCTGCCCCAGATCTTGCTCACCACCCCTACCCTCTCATCTGTATATGGCAAAAACCATTAACCAGAAGATGAAGTCTGCAACAAAACAAAAAGCCCCCAGTTTCTAGAGTGACCTCCACTGAAAACACTTGGGAAGGAAAAGGGAATTATAGGTAACAAGACTCTTTTTCCTGTTGTATATTTAAAATCAAGGTGATAGATTTATTCTGTGTATTTGAGGGAGTTGAATGATTTACATACATGTCACCAGCTATCTGAAGAGGAAAAATGTGGATTAACTGGCACTGTAAGCCACATTTATTCTAGTGATGTCTTAGGACTTCTTATAGATAAGAATTATCAGACAGTCGCCTGCCTAGATTCCCCCTTGACCTCTGTCTGGTGGTAACTGCATTTCCTTTCTTTGTACTGAAGACATTTTATATATTGGTAAAACAAGGGGGAAATGTTGCTTTTTTAAAAATGTTATCGGAATGTAAATCAACTCCCCTCCTCCCTTTCCCTATAAAAGCAATTGGGGTGACAGAAGTAAGTGGGTAAGTCAAGGCTGCCTCTCTCTAAACTGAGAATGAGAAAGAATAAAATCATGGACCTGGAAGGCAACAGATGTAGCCACGTGGAACTGTCTTACTCCAGAGCTTCCTAGAGCTCTGGACCCCAGTTGCTCAATGGGCTGACCCCAGCTATGGGAGAATGGGGTGCCAGGAAGTAAACAGATTTAGAGCTTGCCATTTAGGCAAGACCTGACGGTGGTTCTCATCCCCAGGGGCAACTGGAAATGGAGGCGGGCCCATATCTGCTTGTGAAAATGACTAGGGGCCCCTGCTGATACCCGGTGGTGGGAAGGGGCCAGGGTGATGGACGCTGGTAGTGCATGCAAAGCAAAACGCTGTTGTCCACACTGCCCATAGTGCCCCTCTAAGGACACTGGGCCAGCATTCCTGATGTGCAAATGGAGTCCTCATGTGGAGGTCGGGCTAAGAGCTCAGTCAAAAATCTAGAAGAAGTTTTAGGAAAAGCAACTTTCTTGCCACTTACTCTGGGACAGTGAACTAATGTTAAAGTGGCAGGGGAGGTGTTCTAGAACAGCGACTTTCAAATATGAGTCGCGTGCCATTAGGGTCATGAAATCAATTTAGTGTGTCACAATGAGCTATCTTTAAAAGTGGAATAGAATAAAAGCAAATAGAAAATATCAGCGTGTACCATTAGTGAGAGAGAGGGTGTATGTGCGTTCACTAATAAAAGATGGAAAATGTATTTCTTACTGCGGGTCCCAGACTTCTGAGTTGCTAGTACCACAAGCATGAGCCACCACACCTGGCTTATTTTTAAAATTTGTTTGTAGAGATGGGGTCTTGCTCTGTTGCCCAGGTTGATCTCAAACTCCTGGCCTCAAGCCATCCTCCCATGTTGGCCTCCCAAAGTGCTGGGATCACAGGCGTGAGCCACCACACTTGGCCCGCTTCCAACTTTTCTTCCGAAGTTTCCTGGCTTCTCTTAAGGCCTCGTAGAATTGAAGAAAGTTAGGGCCTTGCTTTGGATTAGGCTTTGGCTTAAAGGAATATTGTGCTGGTTTAATCTTCTATCCATTCCACTCGAACTTTCTCCATATCAGCAATAAAGCCATTTTGTCTTTTTGGTCATTCGTGTGTTCACTGAAGTAGCATTTTTAATTTCTCTCAAGAAATTTTTCTTTGCATTCATGACTTGGCTGTTTGGTGCAAGAGGCCTAGCATTAGGCCTGTCCTAGCTTTTGATGTGCCTTCTTCACTAAGCTTAATAATTTCTAGCTTTTGATTTAAAGTGAAAGATGTGTAACTTTCACTTGAATACTTCGAGGCCATTGTATGGTTATTAATTAACCTAATTTCGATATCATTGTGTCTCAGGAAATAGGGGCCCCAAAGAGAGAAGAGAAAAAGGAAAGTTGGTGAAGCAGTCAGAACAGACACATTTATTGATTAAGTTATATGGGCATGGTTTGTGGCGCCCCAAAACAATTACAATAGTAACATCAAAGATCACTGATAGGCTGGGCACAGTGGCTCACGCCTGTAATCCCAGCACTTTGGAAGGCCAAAGCGGGTGGATCAAGAGGGCAGGAGAACGAGACCAGCCTGGCCAACACGGTGCAACCCCGTCTCTACTAAAAATACAAAAATTAGCCAGGTGTGGAGGCGCGTGCCTGTAGTTCCAGCTACTCAGGAGGCTGAGGCAGGAGAATTGCTTGAACCCGGCAGGCAGAGGTTGCAGTGTGCTGAGGATACACCACTGCACTCCAGCCTGGGCGACAAAGCAACACTCCATTTCAAAAAAAAAAAAAGGATCACTGATAACAGCGCCCCATAACAGATAGTATAATAATGAAAAAGTTCTACATATTGCAAGAATTATCAAAATGTGACACAGAGACACAAAGTAAGCACAAGCTATTGGAAAAAAATGGTGACAATAGGCATGTTCAATGCAGGATTGCACAAACCTTCAATTTGCAAAGAAAAAAATGCAGTATCTGTGCAGCACAGTAAAGCAATGCACGATACAATGAGGTATGCCTGTATTTCCAATTACGTGTGTTTCAATCCTATACATGAAGGGAGGAGATAAAGAGTATGAGAATTAAAAAGCAGTAATCTCATCAAATTTCTTACAGGATGTAATTTCACACAGTAAAAAGCTGAACAAGAAAAAAGGAGGAGAAATGGAAATACTGAGTAACACTGACAACCAAGGAATAAAAAGTTTGAGTAAGGAGAGGAGAAAAATACTAGAAACATATCAGCAGCTGTTTTACCTCTTACAGGTGAGAACAATTTATCTTTCACTCTGAGTTTGGGAGTAATACTATGTTACATGTTTGTGGCTTGCAGGGAGTATTTTGTCATGCTTCAGCTATAATAGCATACATGTTTTGAGCATCTACTAAGTACCAAGTGCTATTGTTGGTGCTTTATATACATTATCTCATTTAATTCTTACCCTAACCCTGGGAGCCGTGAGAGAATGAGTACTGTTGTTATTTCTGCATTACAGATGAGAAAACTGAGACACAGCCAGTAAATGATAAAGCAGGGGTTTTGAAACGCAGGCAGTTTGACTTCAGAGCCCATGCTCTTTACAATATTATACTATGGTTACCTTCAGAAACAATATAAATCTGATAATAACAAAACAAAAACAGGTGCTGTCATCCATGAGAAAATTAAAATAACTGTATGTGAAAAACAGATATTTACCAGAACCAGTCTCCCCTTCTATGGGGGAAAGAGCCAGAGGGTTTGGGATTTCAAAATAGTATTTCTTTTTTCTTGTATTATTTTCATGGCATTACTATGATCTAAATGAATAGTAATTTTCCATTGCTTCCTGAGTGATGGTGAGAACTAGTAAGTTTGACTGGTTATGGTTGGACTTTGATGGATCACTTATTGTTTTGTTTGATCATTGATTCAGCCCGTCAGCCCTACTGGCGCATACAGCTAGTCACAGGGGAAACTGCATGATAGCGATAGAAATTAACAAGCATCCTCTTCAGCTGGAAAAGTTTCCCCAAAGAGGTGGATCCATAGTTCTCCCTTGTAAGAGTCAGATGTCTCTCAGAGTGGGGCCACTGCTGGGATTCCTTCAAAGCCCGGAGATGCTTAGATCTTTGTTTGAGGATGTCACTGGCAGTAGATATATAGAGAGCACATTACACAAACCATAAATAAGAGATGTGGCTAACCTCATGGAGAAACACGATGTTAATTTTGGTAGGTTTGAAAATTCTCTACTTGGAATAAGAGATTGGAGAACATCTTCAAACATATGAACATCTTCACACAAGTGGCCACCACATGGCGGCACAGAAGGAAAAGGTTAACAGTACTTAGAATTGTCTGTGGAACCCAATGCTTCATGCCAGCAAACCTAGAAAGAAAGGGGGCTTACTTTAAACAGGAAAGGACTTTGGTCTGCCTAATTTAGTAGTCAACCACCAGTTTAAAATTTAATCTTAGGCACTTATCATTTTTTACACCCATGAAATTTCAAGCATATTGAAGTTTCTTTAGAATTTAGTTTTCTCAATTTGACAGAATTTGTCATAAGTTAAAATCTAGTCATTGTTTATTATAAGTGGAGGCACATTTATGGGAAGAAGAAAAAGTGCAGGAGTATGTTTAGAATAATTCCACCAAACTTGATCCGCAAACAATCCAAAATGTACAACCAAAGGGTGCAACCATTCAGTTGTATCAAGTGAACTCTCTCTTGAAATCATACGTTTTTCTTCTCCTTCTCTTCTTTTGAGGCATTAGCCCAATATCACTGAAGAAATTATAGAAAAGCAAATGGCCTGGATTCCTTCGACCCATAGGTTACACTTTAGCAAGACTTCTTTTTTTGTAGAGACAAGATCTCACTCTCTCGCCCAGGCAGGAGTGCAGTGGCGCAACCACAGCTCACTGCAGCCTTCATCTCCTGGGCTCAAGCAATCCTCCCACCTTGGCCTCCTGAGTAGTTGGGACTACAGACACCTGCCACAATGCCTGGCTAATTTTTTCATGTTTTTTGTAGAGACAGGGTTTTTCCATGTTGCCCAGGCTGATCTCAAACACCTGAGCTCAGGTGATCCACCCACCTCCGCCTCCTCCAAAAGCACTAGGATTACAGGCGTGAGACACCACACCTGACCTA
Source organism: Symphalangus syndactylus (assembly GCF_028878055.3). Lineage (NCBI taxonomy): Eukaryota > Metazoa > Chordata > Mammalia > Primates > Hylobatidae > Symphalangus > Symphalangus syndactylus. The sequence goes on from NC_072433.2 coordinate 64,164,418, forward strand.
GCAAAAATTCTTAACCAAAGCCGTAGTCAGCTAGTATAGGTTTTTTTGGGGTTTGTCTCTTCAGTATGAACCCAAATTTAAAATTTTTAGGTAACCTTAGGAGGAATGGTGAGTAGGCATCTTTCTTTAGTTCTAGAGTAAGTTTCCTTTCTCCTAATTCCTATATACCTCACACTGAAAAAGAGTCACTACAGAGCTATCAAGAAAAAGTACTGAGCTGCTTATTTATAAAATTTCAACCAATCATTATGAACTTAAAAGTAAACCTAAGTGGTAAAGTAAACCAGAATTTGAGGTTTCTTAAAAGCTGCCCAAACTGCTTATTAGATGAATACCAGTTTTCAAGTATGGAAAAATTTTCTTCTCTTGTCAGAAAGAAGATGAAGATTAGGAGTATTAAATTTCTGTTTGTACATACTTCCTCTATAACCTGAATATTATTGTTCTCTTTGAACTTCTACCTGGTAGGTGTAGCTGCTGGAGAAAAGCCACATCACCATGAAGGCTGGTTCTGTATCCAACGGGTCCATCCTCATCAGAGCCCACAGGGTTCCATGTCCATTTTAAGTTCTTTGTTGTTTTTTGCTCATGGTCTTCCGGCACTTCCCTTATCAACTGTCCTGACCTTCACCCCTCTCTTCAGCCTCCCTACCTCACTCCCCCTTCTCACTCTCTGTAGAACACTGTGGCCATTTTGCTGTTTCCACATTGTAAATGTATTCTTTCTTTTTCTTTCCAGTCTGACAAGATAGTATGCATTTCCTTCTACTCATCTATCAATCCTTCTAGGCCAGTCTATGTAGCCGGGCCCTTAGTCCACTTTTTTTTTTTTGGATACAGAGTCTGTGTTGTCTAGGCTGGAATACAGTGGTATGATCACGGCTCACTGCAGCCTTGAAATACTGGGCTCAAGTGATCCTCCCAACCTCAGCCTCTTGAGTAGCAGGGACTGCATGCGTGCACCACCACACCCGGCTAATTTATTTTTACTTTTTTCTAGAGACAGGGTCTGTCCATGTTGCCCAGGCTTGTCTCGAACTCCTGGGCTCAAGCTATGCTTCTGCCTCTGTCTCCCAAAGCGCTGAAATTATAGGTGTGAGCCACCGTGCCCAAGCTTTACCAGTGTCTTTGGACACCAGATTCTATTGGCTACCCACCCTGTCTTCTGCGTCTCTACAATGAATATTAATATGTGGTTCAAAAAGGTCAACAGTGAAAAGTAGATATAATATGTTAAGTGTATCATATAGTATGTATCATTTAAATCCTATCATAATTTTCTACTATAGCTTCCTATAATATGATATGAATATTAAGTAATTAATATTTGATATTAATATTTTAAAATATTAATATATGATAGGAAGCTAAAGTAGACAGTTATATAATGTCAGTCTATAAGAAACTGTAGTAGAAAGTTATACTATATACTAACAGCATAGAGATAAGTACCTGGCACATAAAAATTATTTTATATACTCATCTGTATGCTTTTAGTGACATTAAGTCATTGAAGAGCAGGGAATCAGATACTTCTTTGTGCTTTAATAATATACTAACTTATTGTTTTGTGGGATTTTTTTGTTTTCTTTTTCCTTCTTTCCTTCTAGACCAACCCTTTATACTTGGCTAAGCTGATTTTCCAGATGCCACAGAACAAGTCCACTAAATTTATGGATACTGTTATTTTCACACTATATAATTATGCCTCTAATCAGCGAGAAGAATATCTACTTCTCAAGCTTTTTAAAACTGCTCTGGAGGAAGAAATAAAGTATGTTTACAAATATGTATGTAAAAATACCAATGAATCAATCCTTTTGTTAGTGGTGGCTGTCTTTGATTTACTAAAATTATTTTTAAATTCTTATAAGTTATTCCCACATATTAAAATATATCAAGTTTCTTGAGAATACTTCTATATTATTAGAGCTATATTCAAGTACCATTTGCTCCCACCAGTGATACTTTCTCTAGTGTTAAATTAACTTTTGATTTTGTATGTCTGTAACAACTGAAAATCAATAGCATATTGAAAGTCAGTGAAAACATTTAACTGAATTAAAATTCTGAGTAGTAAAGCCATTAATGGGTGGGAATGCAGAGTGCAATCTCTGCCTAAATAGTCTTCCCTTCTTACTAGAACTTAAGTACTTTTGCTAATTTATTTTCTGACTCAGTTAATGTAAAAATTGTATAGGTAGCTATAATGAGTGGGCTGAGAAACATGCATGAGAAATGTCCTTAGCTCAGGTGGCCTCCCTAACTTGTGGAAACCTTAAGTTATGCTAGTTCCTATTGGTTTTGGGAGCACGGGAGCCAGGCACCTCTGCCCTCCGGGTGTCTGTAAGCCCATGAGAAATGTGATTCGTGAGAAATAGGAATGCTATGCAGTGGAATGTGGTAAGTACTAAATGAAGGATGTGTCTAAATGAAGGACATGCACAATGTATCAGGTTAGAAGATAGGAGGAAAGATTCCAACTAGGTTGACTAGTAAAGATTTTATAGAAGAGGAGGTGTTTGACCCAAAACCTTGAGGAATAGCTACAATTTTTATAAGAAGAGATAGAAGAGGGAAATAAGACACAATGGTGGTGGAAACAGCATGGGCGTAGGTCCCAGAAGGAAAGTAGATTAGTCTACCCAGAAAGTGACTTAATTACTAACTACCAGGAGATGAATCCTGAATGATAGGGTAGGGCCAGGTAGACTCAGGGAGACTCTGAGTAAAGGCCCAGCTGTTAAGGCTCTATTTGCTTTTGGGGGATCTGTGAAATCTTTCTTCTTCTTCTTCTTTTTTTTTTTTTTTTGGAGACGAGGTCTCACTCTGTTGCCAGGCCAGAGTGCAATGGCATGATCTCGGCTCACTGCAACCTCTGCCTCCTGAGTTCAAGCAATTCTTCTGCCTCAGCCTCTCGAGTAGCTGGGACTACGGGCACCTGCCACCACGCCCGGCTAATTTTTGTATTTTTAGTAGAGAAGAGGTTTCACCATTTTGGCCAGACTGGTCTCGAACTCCTGACTTCAGGGGGATAGGTCCCAAAGAGATGGCGGGTGAAGCTGTGCATGTGCGTGAGGTCTGAGGGGAGAGCGTGGGTTTTGGTTGGGCTCTGGTAGACCAGTTATTCTTTTGTTTGAGCATTGATTCACCCTCATTCACCTTACAAGTACCTACAATCAGTCAAAATATAAAAAGGCCGGGCGCGGTGGCTCACGCCTGTAGTCCCAGCACTTTGGGAGGCCGAGGCGGGTGGATCACGAGGTCAGGAGATCGAGACCATCCTGGCTAACATGGTGAAACCCCATCTCTACTAAAAATACAAAAACAAAATTAGCCAGGCATGGTGGTGGGCGCCTGTAATCCCAGCTACTCGGGAGGCTGAGGCGGGAGAATGGTGTGAACCCAGGAGGCAGAGCTTGCAGTGAGCTGAGATCGCACTACTGCACTCTAGCCTGGGCAACAGAGCGAGACTCTGTCTCAAAAAATAAAATAAAATAAACAAAACTAGCATTTAAAGGTGGGAAGAGGAGCCAGCAAAGAAAATAAAAAAGGAATGACTGGTTAAGATAAGAACCAGGCATTGTCAAGCTCTAAAGGGCAAGGAAGTGGAAGAGGGAGAGAAAGTGGTCAAGAGAGAAAGGGGAGGAAGAGAGGAGAGAGGCCCTAAGAATCAGCAACCATAAATCAAGAAAAGCTCTCTCAGCCATCTGATGTGGCTAGAAGCTGTATTGCAGCTTTGAGTGGAATTTGAAAAAGTGAAAACAGTTCATTCAATCAAGAAAGTTGTTTTTGAGATTTGATAACTACAGGGGCACGATACTTGTACCGTGTCACCCGGTATTGCTAGTCCTGGTCCATTTTCAGCTCATACCTGCCTTCTAGATTGAAATTGAGGCTGTGACTTTATTTTCAGATCCTCAAATTGCTCATCTAAGAAACATACACGTTATAGACTGGGAACAGTGGCTCACGCCTGTAATCCCAGCAGTTTGGAAGGCCAAGGCAGGTAGATCATTTGAGGTCAGAAGTTGGGACCAGCCTGGCCAACATGGTGAAACTCCATCTCTCCAAAAATACAAAAGTTAGCTGGGCATGGTGGCGCATGCCTGTAATCCCAGCTACTCAGGAGGCTGAGATAGGAGAATCGCTTGAACCCTGGAGGAGGAGATTATAGTGAGCCAAGATCGCACTACTACACTCCAGCCTGGGCAATAGAGTGAGACTCCGTCTCAAAAAGAAAAAAAGAAATATACACCTTATAAATGATTGCTTGTTTTTAAAGCACACCAACTTTGATTTTCATAGAGAAAAGTATAATTCCATGAAGTCCTTGCCTTCCAGAGGGAGAATACATTGTTTAAAACTGTATCCAGGCCCAGCACCGTGGCTCAGGACTGTATTTCCAGCACTTTGGGAGGCCAAGGCAGGCGGATCACCTGAGATGAGGAGTTCGAGACCAGCCTGGCCAACATGGAGAAACCCCATCTCTACTAAAAATACAAAAATTAGCCCCGGGCATGTGGTGGTGCACACCTGTAGTCCCAGCTGCTCAGGAGGCTGAGTTAGGAGAATCGCTTGAACCTGGGAGGTGGAGGTTGCAGTGAACCAAGATCACACCACTGCACTCCAGCCTGGGTGACACAGCAAGACTGTCTCAAAAAAAAAAAACTGTATCCATAGAAGCAAACCATTTTGTTTTGTCTTGGGCTTTTTTAGATCGAAGGTGGACCAGGTACAGGACATAGTTACTGGTAACCCTACAGTCATCAAGATGGTTGTCAGCTTCAATAGAGGCGCCCGGGGACAGAACACCCTACGCCAACTCCTGGCTCCAGTGGTGAAAGAGATCATCGATGACAAGTCGCTGATTATCAACACGAACCCTGTAGAGGTGTACAAGGCTTGGGTGAACCAACTAGAAACACAGACTGGAGAGGCCAGGTAATAGAGTCAGGAAGGTGTTGGTCTTCTGTTATGTTTTATGATATTTTTACATGTGTATTTATTGATACTCTTAAACTTTGTTAGGCAAACTGTACCAAGTCAGTTATCAATCCAAAATGTTACCTCCCTTTAACATATCCATGCATATTACATCTTGATACTAAATGGTATTTTCACATTTCAGAGCCAGGCGATCCCCAATGCCACAACTTCCATAATTCTCTCCCTTGTTTATTTTCTTTGTGTATTTCTACACCTAGACCTAGAGATGGTGTAGACTCTCTCTTCACCTAATACGTACTTTTCTTTACAGTTACCAGGCAAGTAACTTTAATGTGTAAGGTCTAACAATCCAGGTTGGATTGGCTTATTCTGGGTGGTTGTTTGTAGATTTAAGCAATCCTAGCTTCTTGTTTCCTGTAAAAGGATGTCTGTAAAATAAAGTGTACACAGAGAATTATGTAATTATGTGGGTGGTTGTTACAGTACTGTTTGTAATAATAAAAAGTCAGGAAAAGTCAAAATATTTAGCTTTGAGGGATTTGTTAAATAAATGTTTGTATAGCACATAATGGAATAAGTATTTGGAATCATGGTATAGATACACATTTGTTGGCACAGAAAAAAATGTTCAGGGTATATATTCCAGTTGGAGTTAGGTGCAGTAACCCATTTTTCTGGGAAAAGAATGCTCATTACATACACCACACAGGATCTGTATAGAATGTCTGTATACACAAATTGCATTACACCCATCAATATGCGAGGCCCACAGACATACATGCAAAGAGGAGGATTTGGACAGTTATGCACTAAGGTATGAAAATTGGTTGTCCTCTCTGGTATTGTTTTAGATTATATGTGATTTTATTTTTCTGTAATGAACATTTGCTTTTTATAATTAAAAGAAATTTAGCTGAGTCTAAATTACCTGGGTCTGCCTATTATCTTGCCAGAAGAGACCAGAGGGACGGCCTCAAGTCCTTCCTGTTCCAAGTTGCCTAAGGTACCCTCCGTGAGGGTGGAGCCTCCCCTCATTTAGTAAACGTTTTGTTACTGGAGTCAGTGGCAAAGTCCAATTCACTATACGAAGCTTGACTATAGAACCAACCTGGCAGGAAAATTAATGCTTGTACCTAAGCCTCCAGTTAATTTAAAGCCTTTGTGTTTTCAGCAAGTTGCCTTATGATGTGACCACAGAACAAGCTCTAACATACCCAGAAGTGAAAAATAAACTGGAGGCTTCCATTGAGAACCTGAGAAGGGTCACCGACAAAGTCCTGAATTCTATCATTTCTTCCCTTGATCTACTGCCGTAAGTTGTACTTGCAGCAAGTTTAACATTCTTTCCTGGAAAGTTCTTGGAATACGGTGTAAAATAAGCCCCTGTAGTGAAGACAGCAGTTTTCCCTTATATTGTGTTTACTATTTTAAAAGATTGCCTACATTTACCTTTTAAATTCCTGACTGTTCTCTAAAGAAGGGGCAATACTTCAGTAGCAAACACAGCTCAGTTATTATCATCAGTGGAAGTCCTGTGATTCCATTACCATCTCATCTTATGTTTAATTTTTAGAAAAACTACTCAGCTGAAGTTGACTGGAACAATTGCTGTGTGTTTTTTCCTCACTCCGCCTTTTTTCCATTATTTTCTTTTGTCATCTGTTTTATATGTAGTTATGGATTGAGGTATATAGCCAAAGTACTGAAGAATTCGATCCATGAGAAATTCCCCGATGCAACAGAAGATGAGCTATTAAAGGTAGATTTTCAAGGGTAATCTCACCATAGCTTCTCCTGGGGGTATGAATCAAAATTACCAACAATAACTTTGTAAGATTATTCCCCATGTGTGATTATTGATAATAAGCTGCAGGTCTTCTGTTTCTAATGACTCTCAACATAATTGATTAAGCTGAGGTTAATTTGGAGATCCTAGACGTTATTGAAATTCTTTGTATTAGAACATTTTGGGGGCAATGAGCATTTTTTCATCAAAAATAACTTTGCAAATTATGCTATTAATAATGTGTGATTATATTAATTGCCTTTATTTAACTCCTTGTTAGGATTTACAGCAGAAAATGATCTGCTTTCTCTTGGGAAATGTAGGAGAATATATATCTTTAAAAAAAAAACAATAACCTTAAACTCGAGTTTTCTGTCTTAAAATTGGTCATGCACTTCTGCGTCACTCCAGATTGTTGGAAACCTCCTGTACTATCGGTACATGAATCCAGCCATTGTAGCTCCAGATGGCTTTGATATCATCGACATGACAGCTGGAGGTCAGATAAATTCTGACCAAAGGAGAAACTTAGGATCAGTGGCCAAGGTTCTTCAGCACGCAGCCTCCAACAAGCTGTTTGAAGGAGAAAATGAGCATCTCTCATCTATGAACAATTATTTATCAGAGACATATCAGGAATTCAGGTGAGAGGGGCCTTTAGTTTTGGAGAAACATGCAAGAATGGTAGGCAAGAATAACGTATGCTGTGTGCCCAGAGCTAGAGTGGGCATGGAGGACAGGAACCCCAGGTGGTTACAAGCATTTCTTCTACCAGCCACTGGGGAAAGAGGAGAGAGGGAAGTGCAGGCAAGATTGCCTCTGCCTGGTGATCCTATTACACCCCCACCACAGCACTCCTATTAACTGAGTCTTTTCTGTGTGTATTATTTCTGCTGCTGACAAAATTGAATACTTGTTCTTCCTTGTATGCTACAGGCTTCTAGTACCTAGAATTTAACAATCAAAATAGCAGATTTCTGCTTCTTTCAACTTAAGAAGAGAGGAGTCATTTTTAAAAAGTTTTCCTATGAGGAAGAGCTTGCCTTATCTACATCAAATACTTTGACCCTTGATTAACACAAGTTTGAACTGCTCGGGTCTATTTATATATGGATTTTTTCAACCAAGGACAGAGAGAAAATACGGCATTCATGGGATGCAAAACCCACATAACAGACAGATGACTTTTCACATACATGGGTTCTACAAGGCCAATTTCAAACTTGAATATGCACAAATTTTGGTGTGTATGGGGATCCTGGAACCAATCCCCCAAACATACCAAGGAACGACTGTAGTAGGAAATGGAATACTTGATTTTGAAAGGTTAGGAAAACCCAGATTTTATATTTGTTGATGATTGTGTATGTGAATATGTTCTGTTCTATTCTCAAGCCTTTCTTAATGACACATGTAAGAAGATTTAATTCCATTGATTTTGTGTTTCCAAATTATATCACTAATCATTAACAAGAAAGGCATGAGTCTGGTAGTCAGATTCACTCCTCCTGGAGCACTGAGGAAACACTTTCCTCTTGTCATGTTTGTTCTCATGTCTGCCATTTAATCAACAGGCCATAGAAGTGTAACATCAGTTTGGCCTCTTTTAATCCTCACTTGGAAACTTATTTCCCATTCCTCAGTCTCCCTCGGGGTGAGTGACTTATCAGAAAACAAAGGTAGTTCACGATTATTCATTTCTATTTAGAATTTGTGGTCTTTTGTGAGAAAATTACCCCAAATCCTCCTACTACAGAAAGTGTTGATTTTTCAAGCTGCTAATTTTTCATTCTTCTCACTAACAAAGTAATATCCAGACTGGGCAACATAGGGAGACCTCATCTCTACAAAAAATTTAAAAAATTATCCAGGTGTGGTGGCACACACCTGCAGTCCCAGCTACTCAGGAGGCTGAGACAGGAGGATCACTTGAGCCCGCGAGGTCGAGGCTGCAGTGAGCCATGTTTGTGCTACTGTACTCCAGCCCAGGTGACAGGGTGAGACTCTGTCACACACACACACATACACACACACACACACACATACACACACACACACACACAGATTAATATCCATTTCCCACATTTCTCATGAACTTTTTTTTTTTTTTTTTTTTTTTTTTTTTTCTTGAGACGGAGTCTCGCTTTATCGCCCAGGCTGGAGTGCAGTGGCGCAATCTCGGCTCACTGCAAGCTCCGCCTCCCGGGTTCACGCCATTCTCCTGCCTCAGCCTCTCCGAGTAGCACTACAGGCGCCCGCCACCACGCCCGGCTAATTTTTTGTATTTTTTTAGTAGAGACGGGGTTTCACCGTGGTCTCGATCTCCTGACCTCATGATCCACCCGCCTCGGCCTCCCAAAGTGCTGGGATTACAAGCGTGAGCCACCGCGCCCGGCCTCTCATGAACTTTTAACTGCTGTTATTCCTATCAGTCATTTATGTTCCCAGCTACTCTTTATTTAAAAAGAAACAAGACCAAAGAAGTGAGCCTCTTCTAAACTTGTCCTTTCTTCCACTCATATTTATCCTTCGTGTTTCTCAGAAATCTACAAAAAATTATAACCAAAGCAGCATAGGAAAGCCGACTGTCACATAGGAACATGCTCCCCACAACAGGGCTCTGCTGTTTAACCTCCCCCAGCCTCTGGCTGGGAAAGCAGGTCATTTCTGGTACATAAGACCCAGGTGCCCATAGGAGAGATGTCGACAATGATTTCAGGCATATGAAACATTTACAACTTGATAGAATAAAATATATATTTGACCTGCACAAGAATTATTTAGACAAAAAATACATAGCACTACTCAACTGTGATCACAGCATGCCTCACTTTTCTTGATCTCTGTCAAAACTTGCTTTAGCTTAAAATAGACTTTTCAGGGTCTGAGTACTGGGACATGTTATGTATTTGGGTGTCTAGCCTTAACAATCTTTCCATCAGCCAGCAGATATTTGCAGCAACGAAGAAGAGTAGACTTAATCTCATTTTTGCCAAACTGGTAACAGAAGCTCTGAAGGGTGATTAGGGTGATGTGGGCCCAGGAGCTTGTGCTGTTTAAAGCAGCAAATTTGACTAATTGCTTTTTTTTCTATTGTATTCCTCACACAGACTTGATTCTTAGATCAAGAATTATCATTTTTGACTTTTTAAGTTTCAGGGACCATTTTTAAAATAACATTTTTAAGATGACCTGCACATAGGTCACTATATCACTGAGTCACAAACAGGGCCTGAGGCCCTTGCCACTCTCTCCAGTCCTGTTTGAGGAGCTGGGTCCAATATCCAGAAACATGGATGCAGCTCCGACAGCCAGGAGCCAGCCTAGAAGAAGCTGTAACACATCCTCTCAAGGTTTGAGATGGGAACAAAGTACATGTCATCATTCAAAATCTCCTAGCTATTTCGATGAAACTGTTTAATGCACACATTTGAGTCTATCTTAAGACTTTTCCCCCCTTTATTAGGAAATATTTTAAAGAAGCATGTAATGTGCCTGAGCCAGAAGAGAAGTTTAATATGGACAAATACACAGACCTGGTGACAGTCAGCAAACCAGTCATTTATATTTCAATTGAAGAAATCATCAGCACACACTCAGTAAGTGGGGATGGGGAGGTGTCTTAGCAGTGGACCCATGATTCAGGCGTCTGTTATCTTGAAAATGCTTAATCTCTACAGGACTTGTTGTACACATGTGCTAATACTCATATTCTTAACCCTAAAAATCCCATAATTATTTATTCCATGACTCTTATACATTAATAAAACTCCTTCTCCCAAACAACAAAATTCTGTTTTTACATAATATATTTATTCCCTGACTCCTATACATTAATAAAACTTCTCCTCAAAAAAGTGTACTTTTGGCATAATCCATTTACAAAGCCAGATTGTGACTGGGATGGTGGCATATGCCTGTAATCCCAACACTTTGGGAGACTGAGGCAGGAGGATCACTCGAGCCCACAAGTTTGAGACTAGCCCAAGCAACATAGTGAGACCCCTATCTCTACTAAAAATTTTTTTAAAACTAGCCGGGTTTGGTGGTACGTGCCTGTAGTCACAGCTACTTAAGAGGCTGAGGTGGGAGGATCACTTGAGCTCAGGAGTCTGAGGCTGCAGTGATCTATGATCGTGCCACTGCACTCCAGCCTGGGCAACAGAGCGAGACCCTGCCTCAAAAAATAAATAAATAATAAAAATAGAGCCAGATCGTAAATATGCAGTTTAAGCCCTGAGCAGGGACAGGCTATGGTGTTCTCATCTGCCAAAGCCATGCTATGTAGATCCACACCGTGTCTCTCCCCTCTTCCAGGAACCCTCTCAGCTTTTTCAGTAATATTCTGTGGGAAATGAGAATATTCCTTTTATTCTAATGTTTTAATGTAGAGCGATAATAAGCAGGCTACACAAAGAAAACAAGAAACTACCACCCAATAGTAGCCTTCTGCAAAGAATCACTTCCATTGTTCTGGAAACCCCCATTTCTTGGAAGCAGGCAGTTTTTCACATCATGTGCTGTGTTATGACATCTACATCTGATTTGCATGCAGACATCGCTGCCATCAGCCATTACATGTATTAAATATCTGTTGGGTGCAGGGCATTGTGCTCAGTGGCATGGGGAAGGAATTGGGAGGCTTTAGATGACTTTTCAAACATTAAAATTTAAAAAAAAAAGCTAAGCATTGAGGGGTTTGCGTTTTCTTTTTAAGATCAATTGGAACTTATTTCATGAAAAAATCTTGGTTTTTAAAAGGTAACCATTTTAAGAATAGTTTCAGACCTTATGAGTTAAAGCAAGGTCCTGAGGATATGTTAGCAATGCATCCTGGACATCCCAAATTAGAACCTGCATTGTAACAAGATCCCAGAGGATTCAGATGCACATTCAAGTTCTAGATGCTTCAGTTAAGGATGCACCCAACTTTGGATTATACAGACAACTAAAGGGAAAGCATAACAAATACACATTCTCAAAGGTTGTGCTCTAGCCCCCATCAAACCAGACATACTAACAAGTGGCAGATTAGCTGCTTAAAATTTCAGTCTATTATTAAGCTCTTCTAAGAAACTAAAGCTTGAATGTAGCTTTGAAGGAAAGATTGAATCTAGTATTGATTTTCTTCTTTCAGGGTTGGAACAGGGAACTTCCTTGACATTTACATCAAGCTCTCAATACGTACTGATTAAATGAATAGGCTATCCTTTTCTCTGTATATGAACACCCTAGATTACAAGGAAAACTGTCCAGCAATCTAGCAATGCATTACTTACAGAAATAATTATCCACTGGACAGACTCATTTATATTTGAGCAATGACCCATTTGTCTGTTTTTATGGTACGTTATCTGTCTTCAAAGAATGTGCACATATTGGGTGCACATTTGCTGAATGCAATATCCACATGCGAAAAAAATGGTGGGGAGTACTTGTTTAGAGTGAGAGATTCTTTCCCAAGGGTAGCAGAGAGAAAATGTTACTGTGTTAATTTAGAAGTCTTAGAAGTCTTTAAGGAGAAACAGTCTGTTCTTTTGTTAACAAGAATGGAAAACAGAATTCAATCCTGGGAAAGAGAGCTTGTGACTGATTTGGAATTCCTTCCTGTGTTAGGTTGGAAGCAGATGTAATGTGGGGAAATTGTGTAATTTCATAGGAAGACTGTCCTGTTTACTGTCTGCCTTCTGTGTGGAGGCGTCCGTGTGCAGACACAAGCACAGCAGTAGCAAGATTTGCCAAGCCTGTGGCCATGTGCTTACCCCTTTCTCTAAGGAAGGTGTAAGAACTTCCAAATAAGCTCTTTAAGAAGACATTATCAGGAAATTTTGTCAGAATAAAGGGTAGAAGGTGGACACCTAAATAATTATTTCCAGAGAAAACAGCCAAATCAGTTGCCCTGGCTCATCAGAGAACAAGAACATAAATTTATCCATCTTGCATATTTTGTTCTTGTCTCTTAATTTTCCCTCCAAAACATCATATGTACCACCTTTCCAGATTTTGCCTGGTCTTTGTATCACCTCTATTATTTATTTAATGCCTTTCTTTGAATCAACTCACCTTTTTAAAAACAACACGTAATTTCTTTGCTTTAAAACAAAGTACCTCTACTAGAGTGAAAAACTAGCCTGCTTTGCCATACACAGAAACTTTAGAAGAAAATAAGTGTAATGAAAACAAAATAGTTGGATAATCACTTCCTTGCCTTGAAGTTATGTATCTGAGGTGTGTTCTCTCTTTGTTAACAACTCTGCATGTGTCAGGGAAATGTTAAGAAAAATTTAGCATTAAACAGATACTCTTTCCTTCACTAATCTTAAAGATTAGAAGAGAACGGAAAAGGCAGTAATCAAAACAGTGCTGTGCTGGCATAAGGTTAGACATAAAGACCAACAGGATAGAATCGAGAGTCTAGAAATAAGCCATCACATTTATGGTTAATTCATTCTGACAAGGGACTAAGTTCAATGGGAAAATAGTGTCTCCAAATGGTACTGGGACAACTGGAAATTCACATGCCAAAGAATGTAGTTGTGCCCCTTCCTTCCATTCTATAGAAAAACTGAACTCAAAATGGGTGATGGACGTAGATGTAACAGCTAAAACTATAGATCTCTTCGAAATAAGATATAGGAGTAAATCTTTGTGACCTTGGATTAGGTAGTAGTTTCTTAGATATGACACCAAACACATAAGCAGCAAAGGAAGGAAATAAACTAGACTTCATCAAAATTGAAAACTTTTGAGCTATAAACAGTAATATCAAGAAATTGAGGCTAGACATGGTGGCTGACACTTGTAATCCTAGTACTTTGGGAGGCCAAAGTGGGAGGATTGCTTGAGGCCAGGAGTTCGAGATCAGCCTGGGCAACATAGTGAGCCCCTGTCTGTATAAAATAGGAAAAAAAATTAGCTGGGTGTAGTGGTGCATGCCTGTAGTCCTAGCTACTCGAGCGAATGAGACAGGAGGATCCCTTAAAGCCAGGAGTTCGATGCTGCAGTGAGCCATGATCATGCCATTGTACCCTAGCCTGGGTGACAGAGTGAGACCTTGTCTCATTTAAGAAAAAAAAAAATTCATCCAGGTGCAGTGGCTCACACCTGTAATCCCAGCATGTTGGGAGGCTGAAGCAGGTGGATCACTTGAGGCCAGGAGTTCAAGACCAGCCTGGCCAACATGGAGAAACCCTATCTCTACTAAAAAATGCAAAAAATTAACCAGGTGTGGTGACACATGCCTGTAATCCCAGCTACTTGGACGTCTGAGGCACGAGAGTCACTTGAGCCTGGGAGGTGGAGCTTGCAGTGAAGTGAACCACTCCAGCCTGGGCAGCAAAGCGAGACTTTGTCTCAAAAAAAAAACAAAAAAAACTTGAGAAGACAACCAAGAGAATGAAAGAAAATAATTGTAAATAATGTATTTGATTGGGGGCTTGTATCTAGAATATATAAAGAAATCCTACAACTCAATGATAGAAACATAATCCAATTTAAAAATTGGACAATTACACATCAAAGGACACAATCAACTGAGTGAAAAGATAACCTATGGAATGGGAGAAAATAATTGCAAATCACATGTCTGGTAAAGGGTTAATATCTAGAATAAGTAAAGAATTTCTACGAATCGACAACAAAACAACCCAATTATAATATAAACAAAGGACTTAAGCAGATGTTTTTCCAGAGAAGTATACAGATGGTCAGCATCACTAATAATCAGAGAAATCAAAACCGAAACTGCAAGGAGATACCACTCACACCCAGTAGGATGATTAATATCAAAATTAAAAAAAAACAAAACAGAAAATAAGTGTTGAGAAGGATGTGAAGAAAATGCAACCCTTGCACCCTGTTGGTGGGAATGTAAAATGGTGCAGCTGCTATGGAAACAGGATGGTCATTCCTCAAAAATTTAAACCTAGAGGCTGGAGTATGGCGGCACGATCAATTTAAAAAAATTAAACATAGAATTACCTCATAATCTAACAGTTCCACTTCTGGAAGTATACCCATAAAAAATTGAAAGCAGAGTCAAAGAGTTATTTGTTCACAACAGCCAAGCGTCTATCACTAGATGAATGGATAAAATGTGTTATATTCATACAATACAATATTATTCAGCTTTAAAAAGAAGGAAATTCTGATACATGCTACAACATGGAGGAACCTTGAGGACATTATGCTAATTTAAATGAGCCAGTCACAAAAAGACAAATACCACTTATCTAAGGTACCTAGAGTAGTCAAATACATACAGGTATATTTGTGGTTTTTAGGGGATAGAAAGAAGAGATAATGGAGAGTGACTGCCAATGGGTACACGGTTTCTTTTAGGGCAGTGAAACTGTTCTACAGTCAGAGAGTGGTAATGGCTGCACAGCTCTGTGAATACACTAGAAGCCATTGCATCGTACATTTTAAGTGAGTGGATTTGATGTATCTGAATTCTATTTTGGTAAAGCTGTTGGAAAAAAGATTGGAAATGGAAAAGGAACTAGCTTTATCATTATGATGCAGAGTTTTATAAAATAGTTGCTGAGAACAACAAATTTTATCTCCTGTCTCCAGGATTACTAGTTCCGTACTTTGGAAATGTTGTTTCAATCTAATTAGAAATGCAAGCAAAAACAGGTGTGTCGCTGTTCATGTATAAGGTTGTAACAATTAAACTGACTCCATTAAAATTTGTTTAAATTAAAAAAAAAAACAGATGCGTTGTCTTTCATGGTTTCCCCCGAGTGCTGCTACCCCTCAGGAGTTAACGCTGTTTCCTGTAAGACCTGGCAAGACACCCCAGCAGATGTTACTCATCTTTGGGCCTTCTTAGGATAAGGAAAGGGGAAACCACTCAGGACATCTAGGTCTCTTACATCCTTAACCATGAGAGATCTTCAATGCAAGACAGATTGAAACAGCTAATAGTAGTGATTAAGAAGAAGATAACTGTGGTATTTGATTACTGCATAGAGATGTAAATGCCCTTCCAGTTTGCTACCAACGTTAGCTGAAAGACCTGCCTCATTCTGGACTCTTTCCCCCAACTTTGACTTTTTCTATGGAGGAAGAGTGAAGTACAGAGATCAGGTGGTAGAAGGCTCCCCCTTGGCAGACCTTGCTGAAAAAGGGTTTATGAACACGTTTCTTGCAACAATTTCTTGATGTAGAGTAGGTACTTCCCTCTGAGATACAATAAAAACTGTATCTATGTCTCTAATTTTTATAAATGTCATACTCATATTTAAGATTTAAATGGTATGAGAAGGAAATTATGAAAATTTTCATATAAATATGGTACAGTTGAGAATTTACTTTTTTCTTTGTGTGTGTGTTGCTTTCTACATAAAGCTCCTGTTGGAACACCAGGATGCAATTGCCCCTGAGAAAAATGATTTACTGAGTGAATTGCTGGGGTCACTGGGAGAGGTGCCGACCGTGGAATCTTTTCTTGGTAAGAGCTTGTTCCTTCTACTTATCCCTTGGTTTTTGTTTAATTGGGTGGGTTGGTTGGTTGGTTCGTTGGTTTTCCTATCCTAGATAAAACAATTATTTTGGAATTTAATGCTTAAGGATATTTAAAGAATAACAACTACACTTGCCCCTTCCTACAGTAAGAGTTCTGTAATTGATAGAGTCTGGGATTATAAAATAATTCAATATTCTTGAAGATAAGCTCCAGATATGTCAAAAAGGAATTGTCAACCTGTATTATACAGAAAGAAGGCATCATTAAAGAACCAAATTTATTAGAAAATGAGAAATATTTTTATTAAGTTATCCTTTTTAGTAATTTGTTTGTATTTGCAATACCTATGTCCCATGTCATTTTAATTTTTCAATCAGATATTTTAAAAGCCACTTCAGCTATAGTAGAATGTGGGTTTTGTGAAGACCATGATCTCCCATGTAATTACTGAGCCTGTCTTTCCCACAGAACCTTTATCTTACATTGTTGGTGCCATCATCACAAAGAGTGAATTGGAAAAATAACGCTAGGTTTTTTTCCCTACAGGGGAAGGAGCAGTTGACCCCAATGACCCTAACAAGGCAAATACGCTAAGTCAGCTTTCAAAGACCGAGATTTCTCTTGTCTTGACAAGCAAATATGACATAGAGGACAGTGAAGCTATAGATAGCCGAAGCCTCATGATAAAGTAAGTTTGGGGGTTAAAGGGCACATGTCTCCAAATACGCGTCTTAAACCATGCAAATTCAAATAAGGCTAAATCCCAACTAATTTATTTAAAAGTATGTGAACATTGAAATCTATTATGTATATCCATCAAACATCTAACCAAAGGATAATAGACTCTTTAGAATTTAGGAAGGAATTAAATATTATAATAGTTTACAACACCTTCCTTGGTTTTTAGTTTTCCATGTAGTAATTTGATTTTTTCCTTTGAGAAATGATTAACTCAGTTTATGCAAGTCCTTAGGTAACTGAAGAGAAAGATCTATTACAGAGTGGCCAGAAGATTAGTGAGGAAATTCAGTTAACCAACGTTAATTTCCGGTATAAAATCATAATGTAAAAACACATACCTACAATAAGACATTATGATAGCATCTGATTTATTGGCCTTCCTTCCTGTTAAACTGATCCTGGATATGTTTACCAGCTTTGACTTTATTTATACTCTGCTTCCTGCCGCCAAAGATTTCAAGTGAAGCATTCACACTTTAAATAATACTATCTTTTCTCCATCAAAGAATCAGGGATATTCCACATCCATCCTTTACACACAGAGTAAGAAAGAGAATGAAATTCATGATACAGCACCATAAATCAAAAGCACACGCTGACCAAGCAATGCAGTTTTCAAGAACTTGTACAAACCCAAGAATGCATATCAGTACATTAGAACAGTTATGTATTGGGGTGAGATGGAGACTGGAAGTGAAAAAATGAGGACAAAAGGGAACAAGTATGTGTTGAAACAAGACTAAACATATTACTTCCAAGCTACCTGTCCTGAGTTCTGAGGTTGTTTTAATTTGTGGCAAGAGCTTTCTCTCCTGCCACTGATGTGTTGAAGTGTGCTTGAAGTGTGAATGAAGACAGCATTCATCTCCACCTGATTTTTTTTTTAAACATTCAATCATCTATGAAAACAACAGGAAGAGCTTCTTCACTGTGCTGTGTTGATATGTTCTTCTCTTAGGCTTGTTGATTTTGTCCTCAGATCATCTGAGGCTCCATTCGGTCATGCAGCAAATGCTTGACTACCTACTCTGTGTTCATGCACTGGGCTTGAGGCTGGGATACAACAGTAGGTAAGCTGGTAACAGCCCCTGTCTTACAGGGGTGGAGAGCACAGCTCGACAGTAGGACCTCGACCAAGTTGTAAGACTAGGACTCACCCTTGGCCTCACAAGAGTTGAGGGCAGTTCTTTTTTACTACAGATTACCAAGGCAGATCAAAATTTCAGGGAGACGACTTGCTTCCCTCCCTCCCTCCCTCCCTCCCTCCCTCCCTCCCTCCCTCCTTCCCTCCTTTCTTTCTTTTTCTTTCTTTCTGTCTGTCTGTCTGTCTGTCTGTCTGTCTGTCTGTCTGTCTGTCTGTCTTTCTTTCTTTCTTTCTTCTTTCTTTCCCTCTCTGGCCCAGGCTACAATCTACTCGGCTTGCTGCTGCCCGCTCCGCGGACTGCCTGGGACTGCCGGCGCGCGCCACCGCTGCCTGCCTTTTCTCCTTTGGATGCAGGCACGCGTTCGCCATCTTGGCCACGCTGGTCGCCAGCTCCTGACGCCGAGTGCTCTGCCTGCCTCAGCCTCCCGAGGTACTGGGACTACAGACGGAGTCTCGCTCACCCAGTGCTCGGTGTTGCCCGGGCTGGAGTGCGGTGGCGTGGTCTGGCCTCGCGGCAGCCTCTACCCCCCAGCCGCCTGCCTTGGCCTGCCAGGGTGCTGGGATTGCAGCCCCTGCCCGGCCGCCGCCCCATCTGGAAGGTGGGGAGCGCCTCTGCCCGGCCGCCCCGTCTGGGAGGTGAGGAGCACCTCTGCCTGGCCGCCCCGTCTGGGAAGTGAGGAGCGCCTCTGCCCGGCCACCCACTGTCTGGGAAGTGAGGAGCGCCTCTGCCCGGCCACCTACCGTCTGGGAAGTGAGGAGCGCCTCTGCCCGGCCACCCACCGTCTGGGAAGTGAGGAGCGCCTCTGCCTGGTCACCCTGTCTGGGAAGTGAGGAGCGCCTCTGCCCGGCCGCCCCGTCTGGGAAGTGAGGAGCGCCTCTGCCCGGCCACCCATCATCTGGGAAGTGAGGAGCGCCTCTGCCCGGCCTCCCATCGTCTGGGAGGTGAGGAGCGCCTCTGCCCGGCCGCCCCGTCCGGGAGGAAGTGAGGAGCACCTCTGCCCGGCCGCCCTGTCCGGGAAGAAGTGAAGAGCGCCTCTGCCCGGCCGCCCCGTCCGGGAAGAAATGAGGAGCGCCTCTGCCCGGCCGCCCCATCCGGGAAGAAGTGAGGAGCGCCTCTGCCCGGCCGCCCCGTCCGGGAAGAAGTGAGGAGCGCCTCGGCCCGGCCGCCCCGTCTGGGAAGTGAGGAGCGCCTCTGCCCGGCCGCCCCGTCCGGGAAGAAATGAGGAGTGCCTCTGCCCGGGCGCCCCATCCGGGAAGAAGTGAGGAGCGCCTCTGCCCGGCCGCCCCATCCGGGAAGAAGTGAGGAGCGCCTCTGCCCGGCCACCCATCGTCTGGGAAGTGAGGAGCGCCTCTGCCCGGCCACCCACCGTCTGGGAAGTGAGGAGCACCTCTGCCCGGCCGCCCCATCTGGGAAGTGAGGAGCGCCTCTGCCCGGCCGCCCCGTCTGGGAAGTGAGGAGTGCCTCTGCCCGGCCGCCCTGTCTGGGAAGTGAGGAGTGCCTCTGCCCGGCCGCCCCGTCTGGGAAGTGAGCAGCGCCTCTGCCCGGCCACCCCGTCCGGGAAGAAGTGAGGAGCGCCTCTGCCCGGGCGCCCCATCCGGGAAGAAGTGAGGAGCGCCTCTGCCCGGCCGCCCCATCCGGGAAGAAGTGAGGAGCGCCTCTGCCCGGCCACCCATCGTCTGGGAAGTGAGGAGCGCCTCTGCCCGGCCACCCACCGTCTGGGAAGTGAGGAGCGCCTCTGCCCGGCCGCCCCGTCTGGGAAGTGAGGAGTGCCTCTGCCCGGCCGCCCCGTCTGGGAAGTGAGCAGCGCCTCTGCCCGGCCGCCCCGTCCGGGAAGAAGTGAGGAGCGCCTCTGCCCGGCCGCCCCGTCCGGGAAGAAGTGAGGAGCGCCTCTGCCCGGCCGCCCCGTCCGGGAAGAAGTGAGGAGCGCCTCTGCCCGGCCGCCCCGTCCGGGAAGAAGTGAGGAGCGCCTCTGCCCGGCCGCCCCGTCCGGGAAGAAGTGAGGAGCGCCTCTGCCCGGCCGCCCCGTCCGGGAAGAAGTGAGGAGCGCCTCTGCCCGGCCGCCCCGTCCGGGAAGAAGTGAGGAGCGCCTCTGCCCGGCCGCCCCGTCTGGGAAGTGAGGAGCGCCTCTGCCCGGCCGCCCCGTCCAGGAAGAAATGAGGAGTGCCTCTGCCCGGGCGCCCCATCCGGGAAGAAGTGAGGAGTGCCTCTGCCCGGCCGCCCCATCCGGGAAGAAGTGAGGAGCGCCTCTGCCCGGCCACCCATCGTCTGGGAAGTGAGGAGCGCCTCTGCCCGGCCAACCACCGTCTGGGAAGTGAGGAGCGCCTCTGCCCGGCCACCCACCGTCTGGGAAGTGAGGAGCGCCTCTGCCCGGCCACCCACCGTCTGGGAAGTGAGGAGCGCCTCTGCCCGGCCGCCCCGTCTGGGAAGTGAGGAGCGCCTCTGTCCGGCCGCCCCGTCTGGGAAGTGAGGAGCGCCTCTGCCTGGCCACCCATCGTCTGGGAAGTGACGAGCGCCTCTGCCCGGCCACCCATCGTCTGGGAAGTGAGGAGCGCCTCTGCCTGGCCTCCCATCGTCTGGGAGGTGAGGAGCGCCTCTGCCCGGCCGCCCCGTCCGGGAGGAAGTGAGGAGCGCCTCTGCCCGGCCGCCCCGTCCGGGAAGAAGTGAGAAGCGCCTCTGCCCGGCCGCCCCGTCCGGGAAGAAGTGAGGAGCGCCTCTGCCCGGCCGCCCCGTCCGGGAAGAAGTGAGGAGCGCCTCTGCCCGGCCGCCCCGTCCGGGAAGAAGTGAGGAGCGCCTCTGCCCGGCCGCCCCGTCTGGGAGGTGAGGAGCGCCTCTGCCCGGCCACCCGTCGTCTGGGAGGTGAGGAGCGCCTCTGCCCGGCCACCCATCGTCTGGGAGGTGAGGAGCGCCTCTGCCCGGCTGCCCCATCTGGGAAGTGAGGAGTGCCTCTGCCCGGCCACCCATCGTCTGGGAGGTGAGGAGCGCCTCTGCCCGGCCACCCATCGTCTGGGAAGTGGGGAGCGCCTCTGCCCGACCACCCATCGTCTGGGAAGTGAGGAGCGCCTCTGCCCAGCCACCTATTGTCTGGGAAGAAATGAGGAGCGTCTCTGCCTGGCCGCCCCGTCTGGGAAGTGAGGAGCCCCTCTGCCCGGCCACCCCGTGTCTGGGTAGAAGTGAGGAGCTCCTCTGCCTGGCCGCTCCGTCTGGGAGGTCTACCACGGAGGCCAGAAGCAATGTGGGGGCTGGACGTGGTGGCTCACGCCTGTGGTCCCGGCACTCTGGGGGGCGAGGCGGGTTGATCACTTCGGGCTAGGAGTTCGAGACCAGTCTGGCCAACTTGGCGAAACATGAAGAATACAACAGACAAACCAACCAACCAACTCAATGACAACAAAACAGGTCTACCCTGGAGTCATACTCTAATTTTTTCTATTTTCCTCCCTTTCTGATCCTTTATCCCACTTTCTTTTTCTTCCTCTTCCTTCTCCCTCTTCTTTGTCAAATAGAGGATTGAGTTATTATCACTGATCCATATAAAGTCCCTCTCTCATTTATTTTAACTCCCACCCCCATTTCTATTCCCCGACTTCCCATGTGCAACCTTCCTAATATGTTTGATATGCATCTTTTTGTTTGTGTGTATTTTTAGAAAATGTTTATTGTTTTTGTATGCAAAAAAAATTAATAAAAAAAAAAGACTGCAATGAAATTCAAAAAAAAAAAAAAAAAAATTTCAGGGAGACAATTCAGGGCAGGGCAGGAGAGAAAGGGGGAGAAAGTCTACACCCTGGGTTCCTCTGAACAAGTGCCAATTATAAAGATAACTGAAAATATAGATTGTGTGGTTTTGCCATGTAAATGAAATTAGGCCAAGTATCCCATGATCTCATAAGCTTTGTCCTTTAGAAGTAATGGGAAGAAATTTTTTCTTAGTTCTGTCTGCTATTTGAACACCATTTTCTAAATCCAGTCAACTCAAATGTCTGCATGATATCTGAGAATCACAATTTGAGTAGTTCAAAGTATCAGATAATCTGAATATCATATATATTTATACTTATTCCTGAACACGAGTCTCCATGATTCCGCAAATTCTAGGAAATCACATTTAAAGATAAAACCATAAAAGTCAGGCCTATCTGGAAGCAATGTGTCTTAGCCTGGGAAACCTGGGACATTGTTCTGTTTGACTTACCCATTACCCAGCCTCAGCCCTTGTGTGGCTCTCCCCCAGCCCCCCAATGTGTGTTGGAAACAAACACTATCCACTTCTTCAATCGCCACACTATGTAGAGCCAGCAGTGGGTTTATTTTTTATTGTGGTAAAATACACATAAAACTTATCATTTCAGCCATTTTAAAGTGTACATGCATTTAGTACATTCGCAGTGTGCAACCATCACTGTTGTCTAGTTCCAGAACATTTTTTATCAGATGTGAACCCTGTACCCATTAAGTAGTCGTTCCCCATTCCCTGCTGCTGCCCAGCCCCTAGCAACTACTAGTCTACACTCTATGTCTTTGAACTTTTGCTTGAAAATATGAAATCGTATCTCACTGTGGTTTTGGTTTGTACTTTTCCAATGACCAATAATGTTGAGGATCCTTCCATATGTTTGCCATCCACTTGTGTATTTATGTATTCTTTTTGGAGAAATGTCTATTTAAGTCCTTTGTCCATTTTAAAATTAGGTTGTTTGTGGTTTTATTCCTCAGTTGTAAGAGTTGTTTATAAATTCTGGACACTGGACCCTTGTCAGATGTATGATTTGCAAATATTTTTGCCCCTTCTGTGGGTTGTCTTTTTACTCTTTTGATAATGTCCTTTTCCACACAAATGTTTTTTTTTTAATTTTGATGAAGTCCAGTTTATCTGGTTTTTTTTTGTTGTTGTTGTTGTTACTTGTGAGATTTACCCCAATGTTTTCTTCTAAAGGTTCTATAGTTTTAGCTTTTACAGTAGGTCTATTAACCCTTTTTGAGTTAATTTTGGTGTGTGGTGTGAGACAGGTGTCCACCTTCATTCTTTTTTGTTGTTATTGTTGTTGTTTTTTGTTTGAGACAGAGTCTTGCTCTGTTGCCCAGGCTGGAGTGCAGTGCCACGATCTCGGGTCACTGCAAGCTCTGCCTCCTGGGTTCATGCCATTCTCCTGCCTCAGCCTCCCAAGTAGCTGGGACTACAGGTGTCCACCACCATGCCCAGCTAATTTTTTGTGTTTTTAGTAGAGACGAGGTTTCACCGTGTCAGCCAGGATGGTCTCGATCTCCTGACCTCATGATCTGCCCACCTCGGCCTCCCAAAGTGCTGGGATTACAGGCGTGAGCCACCGCTCCTGGCCCCACCTTCATTCTTTTGCATGTGGATGTCCAGTTGTCCTAGCACTATTAGTTAAACAGACTATTCGTTCTGCATAGAATGGTCTAGGCACCCTTGTCAAAAACTAATTGACGATACATGTATGGCTTTATTTCTGGATTTTCAATTCTACTCCATTCACTTATATGTCTATCCTTGTACTAGTGCCATACCATATTGATCACTGTAGCTTTGTAGTGAGCTTTGAAATACGGAAGTCCTCCAACTTCTTTCTTCTTTTTCAAGATTGTTTTAGTCTTGCAGTTGAATAGGTCTCTTGCAGTTATACATGAATTTTAGGATCAACTTTTCCATTTATGTAAAAAAGACTTGAGGCCATTGTTTTAATAGAGGCCCTCAGTCTTCTATGCTCAAAGGCCTTCCTCTTGGCATACTGTGAGATCTTACTGTTGGCCGATGACTTTACTAAGCAGCCCAGTGATCAATGTAGGTAACAATTTGAAATCAACACTGACTGGTTAGCCATCCCTGAAAGTGAAATTTGGGTATTGCCCAAAAGGTTCAATAGAATTAGTTCTATGATTTTAGCCAAGCCCTGCTTCTAAATATATTTCCTTTAAAGTACATATTTGAAAAAATCTTGATACTAACAGATAATTACAAAGTGCAGCATTGACAGGGAACCTGAAAACTGAGTCTTTTTCTTTAAGGCAAAGAAACTAAAGTCTAAAAGTACCAGTATCAGTCCATGGCCTGTTAGGAACCAGGCCACACAGCAGGAGGGGAGCAAGTGAAGCTTCATCTGTATTTACAGCTGCTCCCTATCACTGGCATTAACACCTGAGCTCCGCCTCCTGTCAGATCAGTGGCAGCAGTAGATTCTCATAGGAGTAGGAACCCTATTGTGAACTGCACATGCAAGGGATCTAGGTTGCACACTCCTTATGAGAATCTAATGCCTGATGATCTGTCACTGTCTCCCATCACCCACAGATGGGACTGTCTAGTTGCAGGAAAACAAGCTCAGGGCATGCACTTATTCTGTATTATGGTGAGTTGTATAATTATTTCGTTATGTATTACAATGCAATAATAATAGAAATAAAGTGCACAATAAATATAATGCACTTGAATCATCTTCCCGAAACCATCCTCCACCCCGTCCATGGAAAAATTGTCTTCCACAAAACCTGTCCCTGGTGCCAAAAAGGTTGGGGACCACTCCTTTAAAATATTGATTTGAACACTCTCACGAGGATGACTTTTTTCCAAGCTAATAAACCGAATTTGTAACTCAAGCATAAGATATAGTTCTTGAGATTCATTAGAGAACCAAATTTAACTAAAATCAGGCAATGAGTTTTATAAGTTATGAAGTGGACAGACATGAAATGCAGAGCAATTGGAATGTGAAAATATCTAGCTTTTCTCCATCAAAAAACTATTCTGCTTTTTGGTGAAACAGATTGTGTTCTTAACTTTCAGAAATGCCCTTATGTTTAATTACAATGTCACTAGCTTTCCAGTCATGAGTAACTCATCTTCATGGAGGCCCCCATAGTAGCAGAATTTGAGGCGTTGTTAATCATTATGTTTGTAAATTTAATTCCATGCTAGTCTCATAATTCTTACTCATTAGATGAAGATGAAGATGATGATAATAGCAAACACCTATGTAGTGCTTACCATGGCCCAGGGACAGTTTTTATATACTGTACAAATGCAAAGTGTTCCAGAATTCCAAACCTTTTGAGAGCTGACAGTGGTCAAAGGAAATGCTCGTTGGAGCGTTTTGAATTTTCGGATTTAGGATGCTGAAGCAGTAAGTATATAATGCAAATATTCCAAAATCTGAAAAGATAAAAAATCTGAAACACTTTTGGGCCCAAGCATTTTGAAAAAGGGACACACACTCTATAAAGAGAGAAAGAGAATAACATGTGTGTATATATATTAAAATAAACATGTATAAAATATGTATGTAATATTCTCAGCAACCCCAAGAGAGTGGAGGTTATTATCAGTATTTTACAGATGAGGAAACTAGGCATTGAACAGGTATAAACCTTTTCCTGGGTAACACAGTTACTAAGTGGAGCAGAGATTCAAACCCACATGATTTTAAATCCTCCAGGGCCTACACTGTTGATCATAAAGTTTTACAACTTGTCAAGGGTAAGGTCATTGTTCTTTGCATTCTTAGGAATCTTAGAATAAATAATGAGAATTAGTAGCTGAGCAGTTACTGAGTAACGGAGGCTGGAGCATCTTTCCAGGCCAAAGAGGAGGGACAAAGGGCACATATCGGAGTAGGAAGAAACATCTATTTCTTTTTCCCTTGTGTATGTTTATAGAATAGAGAACCTCAGTTTGGGCTATTGCTATTTTTCTAATACTACCAAGCACAGGGATATTTAAAAAAAAAAAAAAAAAGCCTGGTTGAGGAATCCTAAAAACCTAGTCGAGGAGTCTTAGGATGACATAGGGTTATAACCTCAATCTATCGCTTATTAACCATGGAACTCAGCAAGTTGCCTCGCCATCAGTTTTCTCCTCCATAATATAGAGGAGAGGGGAAAGGAAGGGCTATGATGATCACATGAAATTGTAATTAATACCATATAAATTATATAAAACTATGCAATTGTCAACCTTTCATTATAACTTATGATTCAACTCAAAATACGTGATCCTTATGGCCTTAATTAAGCTTAGTTTCCCACAAAAGTATGTGCGTTTAAGTAGAAGGCAATATTTGTGGTTTTTAATCATACTTAGCTGCTTGAGTGCTTAAATTGTCATCTCTTAAGAATTTCCTATCACATGATTAAGTTTAGGTTCCATGATCCCAGCTGAAAGATTTCCTTGTTTTTTGGTCCAAACTAGCAGGAGCACTAAATGGCTAAGGTGATATTTGAGGTCTGGAGCTAATAATGTAAATTCTGTTGTTAGGATTTTAAATATTGAGAATATTCCTTAGTTTCCACAAACACTGATTCCTTTTCAACCTTGGGCACAGTATAGGCAGATGACAGAGGGGGAGCTTCAGGAATGCTACTGGTAATAATAGATGCCATATGAATGGAGTGGCCAAACCCAAGGGATCACACTAGCTTACAAGCGCCATATGGGCTCATTTATCTACAGTGGGGTTTGAGCACAGCCATGATGAATAAACTCCCTGGTGTATTTCTTTCTCTTTTTTTCTCAATTCTTTTTCAAAATTAGATACCTCCTCATTCAGGGAGAGCAGTTGATTTATGCTGGTCAGACCATATCCAGAATGTTATATTTGGACTGGGGTGGGAAGGGGGATGCATATTAAGGTCATTGGCAACTGGAATATGAGCAGGACTGTGAGCTCTCTGCAGATGCCATCGTGAGGAGCTTTAAGGGACTGAGCGGTTTCACTTGGAAAAAGGAAAGATGGTGGAAGAGGGGATAGAGGCAAACAGTCTTGGCATTTCTCTATAGGTTTTTCAGGAGCTGCTGATTTGGAAAGGGAATTGGACTTGTTTCCTGCAGCTCTAGTGTCTTAGGTCTTAGTTGCCACATTTGTACAATCAGAGATTGGATTGTTTTTCAAAGGTCTCCCTTGGGGCCACAGTCCTAAGACTAACCAGGTTTCATGACTGGGTGGCCCTGGAAGGCAGGCCTCTCAGAGTGAGCTCCTGTTTGAGAATGGAATGTGCCAATATTGTACTCTCCAAAAGAAAAAAATGTACTCTCCACATGTAATTTTAAGTTGTCTAGAAGCCTCATTTTAAAAAGAAATAGATGAAATTAATTCTAATAATATATTTTATTTAACCCAGTATATCCAAAAATATTTAAATATGTAATAAATGTAAAAAATTGATGAAATACTGTACATTCTTTGTTTCATACAACATCTTCAAAATCCAGTGTGTGTTTCACACAGCACATCTCAGTTTGTACTAGCCATGTCTCAAGTGCTCAAGTGCCACCTGTGGCCAGTGGCGGCCATCATGGGCAGCACAGGTTTAACAACCATGTGAGTGCTTACCATGTGCCAGACCTCACAGAAGGCTTTGAATCTTTTCATCCAATCCTTGCATCAGTCCTGAGAAATGAAAAACAAAACCTACAAGGATTATATAACTTGCACAAATCCACATGGCTAATATGCAACAAGAGTCCAAGCCAAGACAGATTTGGCTTTAAATCTGTCCGTCCCCATCGTCCTTAAGCACTAGACACACTGTAGTGGGAGGGGGGTGGGTTCCCTGTCATGGGACTGGATGGCTACTTATGTCTGAGGTAGAACTTTGGCAATGAATTCCACAGGCCTGGTGTACAGTAGAAGCCCAAGAGAAACAGGCTGTGTGAGCAGTTTGTCCTCCAGCAACTCCTGAGCAAATAAACATTCTATGTCTTTGGTGGGGCACGTTTTACTGACTCCAGTCATTTGGTCATTACACAGCTTCTCTAAAGAACTAGAAGTTCCCTAGAAACTATATCACAATTAGTTCTGAGAATACTATTTCAAATAAGAAAGTTACTATATTGACATTTTTTTAATCATCCAAAGCCTTTATTTTTAACTCAGTGTTCCTGTTTAATACATTGAGATGATGGCTGGAGGAAGGTGGTGTGTAGGAAGGAAAGGATACATGGCTTTCTCAGCCACAGCTGCTTTAGGAAACATGCCATCCCCCACGTGGCTGTAATTAGCTGTGGGCCCACCTTTGACTCTCCGTGGAGTATTTAGCTGTGCATTCCCAGACAGCCTGTAAATCCCCAGCAGCAAAGGGTCATGGGGCCAGAGGAAATGGTTCTCCAAAGGCTAGGGGGAAGGGAGGCAAGGAAGACACATTGTGATTGTTCTTTTCACACAGACTTCTGATAAATAGGAAACGACAAAAATGATGTTTACAGATGGCTTATTGGATTTTATCCTATTTTCAAAAGTAATATATTTGTAATTGGAGGGTTTTCTCTGTCATTTGGGAGTAGTTGCCCATATCCTTCAAAATGTGAAAATTTTCTTTTCATTTCTAAATTTCATGCTACATGAACATTTCCTGCTAGAGTTTAGGAAGAAAAATTAGTCATTCAGTGATATCATGTAATGACTCTGAAATAACTAAAGTTAAATGCAATAGCAGGACTACAGTAAAAGTGAAACTTAAGACGTCGATTAGACCAGTGTATGTATAATTTAAACAAACTTTTGTCTGTTTCCTTTTCTTCTTTCTTTTCTTTCTATTTATCTATCTGTCTATCTATCTATATATCTATATATCTATATATCTATCTGAGATGGCATCTCACTCTGTCACCCAGGCTGGAGTGCAGTGGCACGATTTCAGCTTACTGCAACCTCTGCCTCCCAGGTTTAAGCAATTCTCACACCCAGGCCTCCTGAGCAGCTGGAATTACAAGCACACGCCACCATGCTCAGCCAATTTTTGTATTCTTAGTAGGGATGGGGTTTTGCCATGTTGGCCAGGCTGATCTGGAACTTCTGACCTCAGGTGATCCGCCCACCTCGGCCTCCCAAAATGCTGGGATTACAGGAGTGAGCCACCGCGCCCGGCCCCTTTTTTTCTTTTTAGAAGGAAAGCCTTTTCCAATAATACTGTTTCTACCTTATGTAAAAGTGAGCAAACTTGACCTTTTAGCTTTTATGTTAAAACCTTTGTACATAATTACATAACATGATCCCTCACTAGGAAGGGGTGGCCAATTGCCATAAAGAACACCTACATGCAGTTTTCGTACTTCCAGAAGAATTTTCCAGCTCTTTACTGTTTACTGAGAAGCTCTTGTATTGTCTTCCACCTGAAAGTGAGGACCTAACCCTATCTGTTAGTTGCTCAGGCCCTTGAACACCATCCTCCTCACTGCTATGTCAGCTGACAGACCAAGCCTCCACAGCCCACACTGAACGTTTGCTCCCACTGGTCTTTAGACCGTTTAATAGCTTTCTGATAGCAGGAAAGGTAACAGTTGGTCTGGCTCCTAAAGGCTTATGAGGTATTAAGCCAGCCCAGAAGTCTAGGTGCTATTAAAGTCAGGAAAGGAGAATATTAGATATCATTCCTGCACTCTGCAGGAGCAGGCTGTATCAGCAGCACTTGCTCCCCCTGCCCATCAAAAAGTAGTCTCTGTCTAAAAAAGAAGGAAAAGTATTTAGAGAGGAAATCTTGTGATACACTTGTGCCCATGTTACTGACAGTATAATCCTACAACATCAAGCATAGAAAGCCCAGACTTTGATTATCAAGCATTCATAAACTATCAGGAGCCTTACAGCAGACCTGGTGAATATCTGCAAGAATGTTTTATTGTAAGGTATTATCTTTGAAGCTTCACTATTGTATGTGTTTGTGCACTCTCTTAGGAGAAACAGATTTTTGTGCATAAGGACTACAGTCTGAAAGTCTGTCTCTTTCTCTGTTTTGTTAAGGACCAAGAAGCTGATAATTGATGTGATCCGGAACCAGCCAGGGAACACATTGACAGAAATCTTAGAGACACCAGCAACTGCGCAACAGGTAATTTGGCTTTAAGTGTAAAATAATAATAGACAGGAGTTGATTTTCTTCATAAATCTTTATGCCAGATGTTTATTATCTCAGAGAAACTGTATCTGACATGGTCCAGAAGTAAGGAATTTTCTCTATTACTGTAGTGGACTGAGTTCAGCCATATATAAACCTGTATGAAGTACCAATGGGAATGAAATAGAAAATACAGCACCAAATTCATGCCAAATATACTTTTGTCTTAACCTAGGATGATAGTTCTGGGTTTTTCAAAGCCTGGAAATGTTCATCATAATGGGCAAATAAGTCAGTTGAGAGAGTTCTAGCTGACAGGATATTGAAAAATACCTTTCACATTTTATGTATTTACTAACTTGAAACAAATAAGCATCTCACATGTTAAAGATGTTTTCCAAATGCTTCAGAAGCAAATGTTGAGTCCACTGAGTCAAAGCGTCATTATGTTAGCGTAAGTGAGGTTTCACAACAATCTTGCATTTAGCTTTTTATTAACATCTTTGAAAATATGTCATTGTTCATTCTAAAATAAATTCAAGGTTGTTATTTTAGTACCAATAATTGCCGCTCCCTAAACAAAAGTTAATTATTTAATTAACTATTTCTTAGCAGAGCTACACATAATTTTCCTGGATCATTCTTAATTTAATTGATTGCCAAGGAATCCTTGTAATAGTTTTTAATTTAAAAAATATAAAAGTCTGGGCATGGTGGCTCATGTCTGTAATCCCAGTACTTTGGAAGGCTGAGGTGTATAGATCCCTTGAGCCCAGGAGTTCAGCACCAGCCTCGACAACATGGTGAGACCCCCATCCTAATTTTTAAAAATTTTTAATAAAAAATGTAAAGCAAAACTTCAAATCACATGTTTGTTAATGTGTGAATATGTTTTAAACAATGTGGGTAAAATATTATACTAGGTTAGTATAAAAGACTTTTACTCCTTACTATTTTTCATTTTCCCCTAAATGTGTCATGAATAAGTGACTAAGAACACAGACTTCTGAGATCAACTATACCTCTGTACCTCCTAGGTGTGTAACTCTGCACACTTAGAAGCATTGCTGTGCCACAGTTTCCTCAACTGTAAAATGGATATAATAATAATACCCAGCTCACAGGCAGGATTAAGTGAGTTAAACGTGTTAAGTGGGTACATCCATATCTGGCGCACATTAAGTGCTCAACAATGTTGGCTGCTGCTTCTGTTATTTACTGCTAACCTGGTAATAATGTTCCTGTGTCAATAATGTTGACCTACCTGTCCTATGTCTAAGATTACTGTGCCTAACTAATAGTCGTTTCCTTAGACTTCATCTATTGGGTCAGTCAATTGTCTAGTACAATGAAATGGGAAGACCAATAGTCTCTTTTTGTTACTGTTTCTTTGAACAGACTATCCAAAGAGTATTCATTCATTCATTCATTTACTCATCACTTGGGAATTTATAATGTGCTAGAATATTCTTATTCCCTTTGGCTCAAAGAAACTTTGCAAGTTTTTCAGAATCGTTGGTTTGTGATTCCCTTATAAGAATAAAGCTGTCTGACTGCCTTACTGTTGGTTTAGTTTAGGACTCTCCATAAACATGGCGATGTGTGAGAGTTTAGCTGGGTTCTGAACATTCAGGGTTCTCATAGCCACATTTCAATAGGTAATCTAGTTTTAGTTTCCTCAGCTAGCCTATCCAGGAATCGAAATCCTTCCATCTGGGGAATTACAAAGTAGCAGTTATCCATTAAAATATGTCCATTACTATGGTGATTTGTCACCTTGGCAATAAAGTAGCTATTGAGAATTTTTCCCAAATAAGGCTTGCTATCGAAAAGATGAAGTAATTCCTTTCAAAGACCTACTTCAAAACTCAGGAAGAACATGTTCTGGTTCTAGTCTCTGAACTTTGGCTGGAGGACTACTTTCATTTTGACATTAACTTGCATTGTGTAGCTTATGAACTGTGAAATTAGAGGATCAGAGAAAAATCAGCATCTTGATATTCTCTTTTCAGGAGGTAGACCATGCCACGGACATGGTGAGCCGTGCAATGATAGATTCCAGGACTCCAGAAGAAATGAAGCATAGCCAATCTATGATTGAAGATGCACAGCTGCCTCTTGAGCAGAAGAAGAGGAAAATCCAGAGGAATCTTCGGACGTTGGAACAGACTGGACACGTGTCATCTGAAAATAAATACCAAGACATTCTCAATGAGATTGCCAAGGTTTTTGGAAACATTATTCTTTCTTCTTCACTTAGCAGACATTTGCTAATCACCACTCAAGTGCTGGGCACTCTGGGAGGTGGCATTAGGGATTCATGGTTGCATATGCTGTGGTTACTGCCCCCTTCAATGTTACAGATTTTTCAAGGTTTCAAAGCAGTTGATGACTTTTTTTTTTTTTTTTTTTTTTTGAGTTGGAGCCTCGCTCTGTTGCTCAGGCTGGAGTGCAGTGGCACGATCTCAACTCTCTGCAACCTCTGCCTCCCAGGTTCAAGCGATTCTCCTGCCTCAGCCTCCTGAGTAGCTGGGACTACAGGCACGCACCACCACGCCCAGCTAATTTTTGTATTTTTAGTAGAGACAGGGTTTCACCATGCTGGCCAGGCTGTTCTTGAAATCCTGACCCGGTGATCCACCTGGGCCTCCCAAGCAGTTGATGACTTTTAAAAGAATGCAATCACAACACTTTCAAGTCATTAGGAGAGTTGAAACAGACCAGAAATAAATACTAAAAAATGTACTTGACAAGTTTGGTCTATACCTTTAAAGTTTTAAAAATAGGCCGGGCGCGGTGGCTCACGCTTGTAATCCCAGCACTTTGGGAGGCCAAGGCGGGCGGATCACGAGGTCAGGAGATCGAGACCACAGTGAAACCCCGTCTCTACTAAAAAAATACAAAAAATTAGCCGGGCGTGGTGGCGGACGCCTGTAGTCCCAGCTACTCGGAGAGGCTGAGGCAGGAGAATGGCGAGAACCCGGGAGGCGGAGCTTGCAGTGAGCCGAGATTGCGCCACTGCACTCCAGCCTGGGCGACAGAGCGAGACTCCGTCTCAAAAAAATAAATAAATAAAATAAAATAAAATAAAAAAAGTTTTAAAAATAACACTATTGGAAGAGTTTTCTCCTGAGATGTTAGTTGTCATATAGCTCAGTTGCTCTTAGAACCTGCCACTGAGATGGAACTCTGTGTCCCTGATCATTTGTTTTTAAGCAATTTAGCCTAAATGCAGTTCAGACTTGAAGATTAGTTTCTGTTTTCTTATCCAATATTTTTACACTTGAGAAACTTCCTGAGCAAAGGATCTCAACTTAGTGCAATGAAACATCACAGGAAGTGGCTGAGATCTGTTTGTCAAGGATAAGGAAGTATATATTTGGGTTAGAAGGATATTTCATTCTTCTTATTCAAACATGCAAATTAATATGGATCTAGAGGTTAAAGGCAGTTAAATGACCAGAAAAAAAAATTTCTCACCTTCTGGAAGGGAAATGCGCTCAGCTTTGTTCTTTGATAGAAAGTTATGTTCAATTCTGGCAGTAGGCTTATTCCTTCTAGCCCAAGTGACTCAAGGGAAATAGCATTTCTTTCTTTAGTTTTGGGATAGAAATATTTCTATTTGGGAATATGGGGTAGATAAATATATGCTTTTGCTTTAAAAAAGAAAAAGGCTATCATGAAGACATGATATTCTATTTAATGAATATGCTATTATATGAAGAATTCTATTTAATGAAGAATATTCTATTCTAAATATTCTATTTAATGAAGAATTTTTACCTAAGGGCATGGGGAAGTTGTGGGGGGAGTGTATGTGTATGTAGGTATTTATTTGAATTCCTAGGGGAATGGTTTTTGACTTGTTTACAAAAGAAAAACAATATTAAACAGGCACCATTTTCATAAGTCAAACATTTTCATAACTTACCAATTAGAATTATGAAAAAAACTTATATCTGCAAGTTTAAATTTAGCATAGCTCTTGTAAGCTATAAGCAGCTTATGCAACTTAATGTTCTAGGAATTCTATTTAAATCCAAGTAATAGTTATCAATGTTGAATCTTTTCACTCAGTCTTGACAGCCCAGTGTTGTTTTTTCAAACCTTGAGAAATATTTGTCAGATGAAAAAAGTTTGTTCTTTTCTTATTTTAAAAATGAATTTAACAATTAAATGTAAACCTTTTTAGTTTAAAGTGCTATTCAAAGAGGAATATTCAAAATAGTCTGAAGAGGCCGGGTACAATGTCTCATGCCTATAATCCCAGCACTTTGAGAGGCCAAGGCGGGCAGATCACTTGAGGTCAGGAGTTCAAGACCAGCCTGACCAACATGGTGAACCCCTGTAACTACTAAAAATACAAAAATTAGCCAGGCATAGTGGCACGGGCCTGCAGCCCCAGCTACTCAGGAGGCTGAGGCAGGAGAAACACTTGAACCTGGAGGTAAGGGCTGCAGAGATCAGGCCACTGCACTCCAGCCTGGGTGACA
The DNA here is from genome assembly GCF_028878055.3 of Symphalangus syndactylus. Taxonomy (NCBI): domain Eukaryota; kingdom Metazoa; phylum Chordata; class Mammalia; order Primates; family Hylobatidae; genus Symphalangus; species Symphalangus syndactylus. The sequence goes on from NC_072433.2 coordinate 64,198,843, forward strand.
GAGCAAGACTACGTCTAAAAAAAAAAAAAAAAAAAAAAAGTCTGAAGAAATTGCATTTCTGCTACTTTGTGCCCCTTTTAAAACGCAGTTTTTCCTTAAATGTGTGGTTATTCTAAAATAACTTCTTTGCCTTTCCATCAAGAGAAAAATTAATGTTAACAAGTCTTTTAAAGTGAAATATGTACACTTTCCAGTTCTGAAGTAAAAAGGGATGGGAACCCTGTGGTGTTGAGAGTAAAATAAGGTGCCTGAGATAAGCTACAAGTCAAGTTACAAATAGCGACTTACTACTGCTTGATATTCTTCTTGTCCCAAACTGGCAATATCATAAAGCAAACTTCTGCTTAAATATGATACCCCTTGCTTGTTGTTTTAGGATATTCGAAATCAAAGAATCTATCGTAAGCTTCGAAAAGCTGAATTGGCAAAACTTCAGCAGACCCTGAATGCACTTAACAAGAAAGCAGCATTTTATGAAGAGCAAATCAATTATTATGACACCTACATAAAGACTTGTTTAGACAACTTAAAAAGAAAGTAAGTTAAAATCATGTCATGTTCATTTGTAATGTCATGATTTCTATGAGATGTCAATTCTGCATTTCTAGGCAGTTGGGTTGGGTATGGAAGAAAACTTTTTGCTCTGTCTTCTAACCGAAAACTAGAGTCTCAGTTTTATTATTTGCCACTGTGAACTAAGAAGTCAGGAGTAAATGGAAGCTTTTCAATTCCCCACCAGCACTAGAATTAGTGGCTTACCTGTTGTATATTGAAATAGCATTAGTAAGTTAGGGAAGCACTTTCATTTTGTCTTTTTTAGCCAAAGATTTTTAAAAGTACTATTATTTTTAAAATCTCTTGTTTTTGGAATGTATTTTATATAATTGATAATATTAGATAATGCCAGGTGTTTGCTAATTGCACAGAGCAGCTAATGTTTTTAAATTGCTTCATGGTTTTAAAAAATTATTGACACAACTGGCAAAATTTGGCAGCTGTCTATTATCCATTAGCATAAGTATTATAGGTTTTTATATACAGTATAGCCATTTTTAATGAATATCCTTTGCTTAGTAATTATTCTTATCACTAGACTATGATCAATGCTAGTTAAATTTTAATTACCTATTTAAATATGTAATACAATATTTTTATATAATCCTTGTCATCAAATTGGCAGGAGAAAATGGTGCTGTATGGAAAAATCTATTACATTAATCATAGATCCTTTAAATTTTATTGCAAATTGACTATAATTTTATGTATTCCTGGAGTACAAGGTGATGTTATCATTTATTATTACAATGTGAAATAATTAATTCATATATGCATCACCTCAAATACTTAGTTTTTGTGATGAGAACACTTGAAATTTACTCCTAGCAGTTTTTAAATGTACAATACACTATTATTAGCTATATTCACCACACTGTGCAATAGATTTCAAAAAAAACTGATTCCTCCTAAGATTTCATATCCTTTGACCATCATCTCCCCATTTCCCCCACCCTCCAGCCTCTGTAACCACCATTTTATTCTGCTTCTATGAGTTCAACTTTTTTAGATTCCACATATAAGTGAGAACATGTGGTATTTGCCTTTCTGTGCCTGGCCTATTTCACTTAGCATAATGTCCTCTAGTTCTGTCCACACTGCCCCAAATGTCAGAATTTCTTTCTTTTAGGGCTGAAGAGTATTCTTCTGTGTGTGTATATACCATGTTTTCTTTACCTGTTCATCTGTTAGTAGATTCTTAGGTTGATTTCATAACTTAGCTATTGTGTGAGTAGTGCTGCAATGAACATGGGAGCGTAGACATCTCTTTGACAAACTGATTTCACATCTTAGAGTAAACACCCAGAAGTTGGATTGCTGAAATCGCAGAAGATTTGATAAAGGGATGTAGCCACATTTAAACCTTATTGATTTGGATCCCACTAGTCCTGAATTTTAGTTCATTTGCTTCAGGCTTCTCTCTGTTTCTCTCTCTCTCTCTCTCTCTCGCTCTCACGCTCTCTCTCTCTATATATATATATACATATATATACAAAAAAACACTAAATATGTATATACACACACTATAGTGTGCATATGCATTTACAATTACATAAACATATACATTATATAGTGTATAGTGTATATACACTATACACTAAATATAGGAAGGAAGAATATATACATATACATGCAAGGAAGAAGTTGGTCAAGCTTACTTTCAGTAGAAATAAGATTGTTAGGGATTTACTTTAAGGCATTTCACACGAGATCCACAGTCAGGCGAATTGGATTTGGGTTCTGATTCTCTCTTATATTGTGTGATCTTGAGCCCAGTTCAGTGAACTTTGAGCCTCAGTTTTCTCATCTTTAAGGTGGAATTAAGAGTACCAGCCTCACCAGCTTGGATGACGTGGTGAAACTCCTTCTCTTCTAAAAATACAAAAATTAGCCGGATGTGGTGTCATGTGCCTCTAATCCCAGCTGGAGGTTGAGGCAGGAGAATCACTTGAACGTGAGAGGCAGAGGTTGCAGTGAGCCAAGATCACGCCACTGCACTCCAGCCTGGGCAACAGAGCAAGACTCCATCTCAAAACAAAATAAAAAACCTCCCCCCCAAAAAACAAAGAGTACCAGACTCACAAGTATGGTTATGAGAGCTATATGATACAGTATATAGCAAAGGAATTTATTAATTTAAAAGTACTATGGAAATGTTAATTTTGGAAATGTGAGGTAATATTTATAAGGCACTTAGAACAACGCTGGCCACATAGTGTTTGTTAAATAGATTAAAACAGTCCTAGTAATATTGTTATATAGGAATACACAGTTCATGTTATTGCACCAAAGCTACTTCTGAAATGACTAAAGATAGCCACTTGGTTCAATATACCTGAGAAAATAGAGTGTAAGTTTTATTAAAAATGTTAGTCTGTAATACAAACTTCAGTCACTTGGGAAATCCCTTTCCCCTCAAACAGTTTAGTAGTGAAGTTTCACTCTATGGACAAAATTACCTACTATCACAAAATAAAAAGGTGTATATTCAGTGCTCTGAGGGCCAGGTATGAACAGTGATATCACTCTGAGTATGGTAATTGCACTACTAGAAGCCTCTGCATTTGCCATCATAACAACAAATGGTTTGTTCTTATTTTGTCAGAAATACTCGGAGATCAATTAAACTAGATGGAAAAGGAGAACCAAAAGGGGTGAAGAGAGCGAAGCCAGTGAAGTACACTGCGGCAAAGCTGCATGAGAAAGGTGTCCTGCTAGATATAGATGATCTTCAAACAAACCAGTAAGTGTGACCTGGAATCTGCATAGAAGACACATGCCATTTGATTTCTTGTGGCCTTGGAGAGAGCTCCATTTGGTCTAGCAAGGCTTAACCTTGATTACTGATGGGTGACAAGGGAAGAATACACAAATTGTCATGGCTACTCTTCCCTTGGCCTCAGCATCTGGTGCTGTCGGTCATATGTAGTGTTGATCAGTGGTTGTCTTTCCCGTGGTTTGTGCAATATGTTTGGATTGGTGAACCTCCAGAAATGAGTCACAGCAATGAGAGTAAAAGGCTGTCTTTTGGCCTTGATGGATGAATTATCTACCATTGCAAAATAGCACCTTTCTCATTTAAAATAGGCTGTGCCAACCCCTGGGTCAGAGCCATTTCCAAAGCATGCTGTGAGTGTGTATATTCAGTGTGGTGGAAAAAACAAACCCTCCTTCACAGCCCCACATCAGGCACCACATGCTGCCTCATTTTAAAGGGGTCATAAGCCCAGTGTTCCATCACTTTCTTGTCCTAAAATCTCAAGGGAAGCCAGACTCACTGGCATTTGCCTCTTCTTTAACTCCTGCCTTCCTTCGAAGCCTGGCTTCTGTTTATCCCATGAAACCTCCTGACAACACTAACTCAGAAGAAAATGCTTCTTCCTCTTTTGAAGTTTCTTTTTTTTTTTCCCTTGAGATGGAGTCTCACTCTGTTGCCCAGGCTGGAGTGCAGTGGTGCGATCTTGGCTCACTGCAACCTCCACCTCCCAGGTTCAAGTGATTCTCCTGCCCCAGCCTCCCGAGTAGCTGGGATTATAGGCACATGCCACCACCCGGATAATTTTTGTTTTTTTAATAGAGATGGGGTTTCACCATGTTGGCCAGTTGATCCGCCCCGCCTCGGCCTCCAAAAGTGCTGGGATTACAGGCGTGAGCGACTGCGCCTGGCCTGAAGTTTCTATAAAAGTTATCATCTGAAATAGTCAATTGGCTATAGGTCAATAATGTTCATGTTCTGTGACTCACATATTTCCAACTATGTTTTATGCTCTTGAAGAGCAAGGACCATATCTTCTATTTCTTTTGTAATAAAGCACCTACGTCAGAACTCTGTGAGCTACAGATCTCAACAACAGCCATCAAACCTAGTGTTTGGAGAGTAGAATTGGGGGAAAGATGATGTGAGGTTTTTGGTAACTTCCTTAGGATTTTCTCAACAAGCCATTATTTAAAAATGATTATTTGAGATTCCATTAGTTTGTTTCAGCTTTAAGCACATCTGTATTTGTAATTTCTCATGTATGAATGTTCCTTTCTTCACAGGTTTAAGAATGTTACATTCGATATCATAGCTACTGAAGATGTAGGCATTTTCGATGTAAGATCAAAATTCCTTGGTGTTGAGATGGAAAAGGTGCAACTCAATATTCAGGTAAGCTGCTGGAATTTCTGCACATTGATGATAAATTTTATATGTGGATCATACATTACTACCATGGCTCTCGCCCTTCATGACAACAATGAAGTTTAACAGAAAACCAGTGTCAGCCTTATTTGCCAATATTTGTTAAGTGTTGATGATTTTTAAAAGCTGTGACTTTTCTTTTTTTTTTTTTTTTGAGACAGAGTCTCACTCTGTCGCCCAGGCCGGAGTGCAGTGGCACAATCTCGGCTCACTGCAAGCTCCGCCTCCCGGGTTCACGCCATTCTCCTGCCTCAGCCTCTCCGAATAGCTGGGACTACAGGTGCCCGCCACCACGCCCGGCTAATTTTTTTGTATTTTTAGTAGAGACGGGGTTTCACCGTGGTCTCGATCTCCTGACCTCGTGATCCGCCCACCTCGGCCTCCCAAAGTGCTGGGATTACAAGCATGAGCCACCGCACCCAGCCAACTTTTCAAATGATTGGAAATAAATATGCTTCTAGCTGGCAAACCATAGCAGTCAGTTTCTCTAAGCCATGTTTCCATTTTAAAGCTTAGACAAAAGAATATAATTTAAAAGTATTCAGAGCTATTAAATAAATGCTATAAATTTTACTTTTATTGGAAACTTGCATTTCTTTCTAAGACTATGTATGCCCAGGACTGGAACTTTCATGATCTCATTTGATCTCATTTTTCCCTCTTTCCTAGAATGGTTTTTCTTTTTTGTGGGGGGAGGGGTTGGGGGTGGGGCATTGAGAAAGGGTCTTGCTCTGTCGCCCAGGCTGGAATACAGTGGCACAATCATGGTTCACTGCAGCCTCAACCTCCTGGGCTCAAGCGATCCTCCTGCTTCAGCCTCTCGAGTAGCTGGTACTACAGGCGCACACCACCACATCTGGCTAATTTCTGTATTTTTTGTAGAGACGGGGTTTCACCATGTTGCCCAGGCTGGTCTTAGACTACTGGGCTCAAGTGATCTGCCTGCCTCAGCCTCCAAAAGTGCTGGGATTACAGGCATGAGCCACCACACCTGGCCCCTAGAATAGTTTTTACGTCAATTTATTAACTCTATTTGTCAAATGCTTGGGATCACAGGAATGAAAGGTATTATGCAAAACAGATATCTATACATAGAAAAATGGTGTTTGCAATATAAATTATCATCATTTTATCATATGAGCCACATTTAAGCCAAAGACACATAAATGAAAACTGAGAAATCCAGTTTCTGTGCAAAAAAAAAAAAAAGTTAAGAGGGCACTGCAGACAAATGTTCATCTACCTGCAACTTCTTAATCCTTAGCACAAAATCAATTTAAAGAAGTAATTTATTTTTCTTTTTTGATGTAACACTTTTTAAATGGAAATAACATCTTCTTACCTGGGCCCCAAACTACTTACAAAATGGTTTCCAGGTATTTTGTATATGTTTACATGAATCGTCTCACTAAGATCCTGAGAGTGATGTGAATTCTGGCCTCGCTATCTGTGCAGCCCAGGGCTCCGTGCACTGGAATTACCTCCCCATCATGGGAGTGTGTGCCAGAGCCCTTCTTTTCTGGCAGCCCTTGTAAGTTTAAAAGAAAAATGGGAGCTGAATGGGTTTGATAAGGACATTGAGATAATGGAGTAAATTAGAATTCGGAGATAAGATGAAAGCTGTTATGTAATTATTGAAAGTATAATTAAGTAAACAGAATTGTTTTCTAACTTACTTTAAATGTCACTAAATGTATCCATTTAATAATTTAGCTAATTAGGGTCTTCAGTTACTTTGTGTAACAGATAAATACAGGAAGAGAAAAGAAGGTGCTTGCGGTGATACCCTTTGGTTAGTGATTCCTCTGTAGAAATAGCAAAAGACATATGTGATTGCCAAGAAGGAAATTATCCAGAGCCAGTCAATATCAACTGGACCAATGAGTCACAAGTGACCAGGAGACACCTTATATTGTATTTAGAGAGAAAGCAATAATTCCATGAGATGTCCTTTGAGTACTGGTACAAAAACCAAGCTTCACTTGTTCCTTTGTTAAGGATTCTGTATACAGTAAGATTAGCTGTTCATACCGTTCATTTATACACATAATGGCTTCTGAAATGTTAATCCTTAGCTATACGCAGGCGACCAATATGTCCTGGGTTTTTTAAATCAGTAGTGCATAATCAGAACTGGCTACATTCTTAGCAGGGCTCAGAGCAAAATAAAAATGCAGCACACTGTTTTTAAAATTATTAAGGATTTCAGGATGATGACAGAAGAGAATAAAACCCTGGGCATGGGACCCTGTGCAGCTGCACAGATTGCATACCCACGGAGCCAGCCCTGCATTTGATAGCTGTCAGATATAAAGGCAGACTTCTATTTATATATGCAGCTTTCAGTCAATTGCATGAATGTGTAAATTGCCAAAGAGAGATATGATGGCCAGGTCCTTACTGTGAGTAAAGGACCAGGAACAGGACCAAAGTTTGAAAGGACTAAAGAAAGTCCCTTCTAACATTACAGCTCTATGTCTCTTAGTTATCTTCAGCCCATTCTCCCTTCAGTTCCTAAAGAAAACCATAGGATAGAATTATATCCTATAATTATAGGCCATATAGGTAACAGGAGGATATGACTTATGTGATATATGTTCTGCTTGTAAAAATAATGTCAGGTGTTTATCGGGGACTGCAGGGTGGGCCTTCTTCCTCTCCTAGTTGAAGAACTGAGGTTCAGAGAGCTAATTATGGAAGATAATTAGCTGGGATAATTATAGAAGATAATGCAGCTGGGATCCAAGTTCTTCATCACTCTAGTCCGCTGCCTGTCTCATAGGATTCCAGTTGATCCTGCAAGACAAGAGTAGCTTACAAAGGGTTTGCATATACCTTAATCTCATATCTCATTCCCAGTAGCACCCTTGTGAAATTGACAGTGTTATCCCCAATTTACACACAGGGAAACAGAACGTCAGAGAAGTTATGCCATGTTGCAAAGTCTTAAGATAGCAAATGGCAGAGCTAAAACTAAAGTCTGCTTTTCAAGTCATGAGTCCAGCCATGTTTTCTCTGCTCCCTACTTTGGGGACCCAGCTACTTCCCCTACATATGCCATTCCTTTTCAATCTAACTCTATTGGTTTAATTCTTTCCCACTAGACTTTGTTTAACAGATGTTGAATTTCCCAGAGGAAAAGTGAATCTCCTCTGCACTCTAAATAGATAAAAGTATTATTGATGAAAGGACTTCAATTCTCTATAGAATTTTAGTTCTAGAAGCATATCTGAATAATGTAGGGGTTTTCTTGAGGGAAGTGAGAGGTAATTGAGGAAGTGGAGGAGGAAGCTGTCAAGAGTCAAAGTTCTCTCAAAGATGACTACAACTTCTACAATTGACCTTGCTAGAAACAAGAAAATGAGACCTAGATATTGGGCCAGGACAGCTCAGGAATTATATCTTCCATGGGGAAAGGCTTCCTGTACCTATGTTACTATGAAATGTTACAGCTTAGTTTCATGCATATGGCTGGTGTGATCCAGTTACTTATTTTAAAAAGAGAGTTGATTTCCTTTGTTTATATGCTGGCAGTGAAAAACAGAATGATAGTTCGACTTAAGAATAAGGGTTTGTTCTCAGTACAGAAACAGAAGTAGCCTAGATCAAGAAGTGCAGACCACTGCTTTGTACAATGGTCTCCAAACTTTGGTCACTTCATCAGGAAATAGTGTGAGCACTTCTCTCCATACATAGTTATTTGTAAAGTATACATGCTTCTGCTATTGTACTCTAAAACGTGCTGTAAAAAATATATACCAAAAAAGTCCAAAAAATGAGAAAAAATAAATAGAAATAGGAGTTCTAATATAATATCCTTTTTCTTTTTTTTTTTTTTTTTTGAGGCAGAGTCTCGCTCTGTTGCCCAGGCTGGAGTGCAGCAGCGCAATCTCAGCTCACTGCAAGCTCCGCCTCCCGGGTTCAGGCCATTCTCCTGCCTCAGCCTCTCCGAGTAGCTGGGACTACAGGCGCCCGCCACCACGCCCGGCTAATTTTTTGTATTTTTTAGTAGAGACGGGGTTTCACCGTGGTCTTGATCTCCTGACCTCGTGATCCGCCCGCCTTGGCCTCCCAAAGTGCTGGGATTACAAGCGTGAGCCACCGCGCCCGGCCAGGAGTTCTAATATTCTTTTTGCCTCCCCAGTGAATGTCTTGCTCACTTCACTTTAGAAAACACTGCTTTCTGTGTTTTTATTTTTGTTTTTTGGGTTTTTTGAGACAGAGTCTCTGTCGCCGAGACTGGAGTACAGTAGTGCAATCTCGGCTCGCTGCAATCTCTGCCTACTCTGTTCTAGTGATTTTCCTGCCTCAGCCTCCTGAGTAGCTGGGATTACAAGTGTGCACCACCACGCCCAGCTAATTTTTGTATTTTTAGTAGAGATGGGGTTTCGCCATGTTGGCCAAGCTGGTCTCACCCTCCTGACCTCAAGTGATCCACCTGCCTCAGCCTCTCAAACTGCTGGTATTACAGAAATGAGCCACCACACCCAGCCAGAAAACACTGCTTTCTAAAGAATATGCATCTAGCCAGAACTTTGTGTTTTGACATTTTCAATTAAAAATTGAAATTATAATTATATATCTGACATTAACTTAATGGTCATCATTTTCTTTCATACAGCCCTTATCAATTATAAAATCTATTTTCTTTCATCTAAGTCACAATCACTTGGGAGCTTATTAAAATGCAAATTAATGGGCCCCACCAGAGAGCTACATAATAAGAAATTCCTGTGGGAGGAGCCCAGGCAGCCTTTATTTTAACTAGCCTATGTTTTTAACCAGATGATTCTGATGTACACTTAAGTTTTAGAACCCCCATCTATGGCCTGGTGCCATGGCATGCGCCTGTAGTCCTGGCTACTCGGGAGGCTGAGGTGGGAAGATAGCTTAAGCCAGGAGTTTGAGACCAACCTGAGCAACATGGTTAGACCCCACCTAGGTGATTAGGTCAATTGAATCTGAATTTTGTCAACAAATTCTTGTAATATGTTTTTTAAATGCACAAAATGTCAAAGTTGAGATTTAATGATGCTTTTTACAATTTCAGGATTTACTTCAGATGCAATATGAAGGAGTAGCTGTAATGAAAATGTTTGATAAGGTTAAAGTGAATGTAAACCTTCTCATATATCTGCTGAACAAGAAATTCTATGGAAAGTGAAGTGCCTGCAGAAATTTCATGGATTCTGTATCATCTGGATTCGGAAATGAATTTAATATTTTTGTTTTTAAACACGATTGAAATCACTGCTTATAAATGTGTGATTTTTTTTTTAATGACCAAAACTGTTCTGAAGAATGTACCCAGGTGCCTTTTTGCTAATTTGATACTATAATAGAATGAGACATAAAATGAATTAATGGAAACATATCCACACTGTACTGTGGTATAGGTACTCTGATTTAAAACTTTGGACATCCTGTGATCTGTTTTAAAGCTGGGGGGTGGGGAATTTAGCTGACTAGGGACAAACATGTAAACCTATTTTCCTATGAAAAAATTTTAAATGTCCCACTTGAATAATGTAATTCTTCGTAGTTTTTTATCTATGGATAAATGGAAACCTAATTATTTGTAATGAATTATTTAGACAGTTCTAAGCCCTGTCTTCTGGGAGTTATCCATTTTAAAGAGAACTTTTGTGCAATTCAAATGAAGTTTTTATTAGTAATTGAAAATGACAACACAATAACACTTTCTGTATAAAAGTATATATTTTATGTGATTTATTCCTACTAAATGAAAGTGCACTACTGCCTCATGTAAAGACTCTTGCACGCAGAGCCTTTAAGTGACTAAGGAACAACATAGATAGTGAGCATAGTCCCCGCCTCCACCCCTCACAATTTATTTGAATACTTCAATTGTGCCTCTCAATTTTTTGTAATGCTAAAAAATCAGTGTCTAGATGGTTTTTAAATGTATTCTCTGGAAATTGTTTTATGTAAAATAAATGTTACTTAATTCCATTAATTTGGCTTTTAAGTTGTCTTAATAAATCAAAGTCATTTGGTGGGTAGGGGAAGATTTCTGGTCGGGTTTGTCAGGAGATAATACATTTCTTGCTGTACTGGTTAAAGTATAGAGCAAGCTGCTGTAAGGAAAAGATGCAAAACCCTGGTGTCTAAAACAAGGGGTAGAAGTTTGTTTTTCTCAAATTCAGCTCAAAGGTGAACAGATCCACAAGGTAAAGAGTTGCAGGTGGGTCAGTTGGCTCTGTCCTTGTACTGATTCCCCCCAGCCGGATGAGGAAGAGGATGGCGAAAAAATCCAGGGCAAGCCTTTTCAGTTATATGCATCACTTAACTTCCACTTACATTGTATTGGCCAAAACTGAGTCACGTGGACACAGCTAGCTAAAGATAGTCCCTAACTAGGCAGCCATGTAGCCGGTGAATACAGAGAGGTAGAGAGGGAATTGGGTCTGTTATTAAGAGGAAGAAAAGGAGTGTGATTCCTGCCGACAGTTTAGGAGTCTCCACCACAAAAGGATTCCAGACTCTCAGGCCGGAACCTCCCTGCCACTTTGTTCATGCCTGCAACAGGCTTTGTTTTTTCACAAATTGCAAAATATTGAGAAAGTAGGTTAGTTTATGTACATGTGGCACAAATAAACTTGAAGTGTAAGACCAACAGAATTTGGAAAATTCAAATTTAAAAAAGTGGAATCTGCTACTTTAGTGATGGTTTCAGGCTATATATATTTTTTTGACAAAGAGATGAATAGCTTAAAACAATGCTCACTACCTCAACAGTTTGTGGGTATGTATGTTTTTTAATGCATTAGCCTTAATGCAGGCTTTGGTAAAAGGAATTAAATATACAGTTAAGTTTCACATTGAAAATCAACCTCCCTCTTGCCCTACTGCTAGCATTGGAAAGGGGAACAGGAGCCAGGGGCAATGTAGGGTGGGCGGGGTAAGCTTCCTTCTTGCTCCGGGCAAGGCTTTTAGTGGAAATGTAAGAAGGAGCCAAAATTAGGGAGAAATGTTTTGGAGGCAAAAGCCCGCCTTTCCCAGTATCTCTCAAAGGAGCTTGTCTTAACTTATTGCAACACTGAATGATATGCTTGAATGTTATTTGTACGAATAAAGATATTTGCATCATGTCAATACCTTCAAGGAATGCTGTGAATGATTTCTCTGTTGGCCCACAAGATGAGGTTATTGTTGAAGATATCACCAATTGCTATTTGTGTGAGATCTTGAAGCGGTGTGAATGAGTGGGTGACCCGAGAAGAAGGCTCGTGATGAAGGAACAAAACCAAGGGCCATCGGGGCCTGGGTGTAGCAGACTTCAGTTTATAGAGATTTGTTGGAGCCAAGGCCTGTGCCACTCTTTAAGAGGACTAAACTGTCCCTCAAGCCAGAGGACAATACTTGATAACCCTGAGCCTGAGCCACTAAGGACTCCAACTTCCTCCCAGAGCACATAGATTTTTCTTACTCAATGGAAAAGGTTTTTTGTTGTTTGGGTTTTTTGTTTGTTTGCTTTTTTGCTTTTAAACGCTGAGCAATTGGAGCTATAACTTGTTTTTGCAAAACTGACTCCTGTATTTTGATTATTTTGATCTTAAAAGCAAAAAGGACTTATGCAACACTCTAGGTGCTCTCAAAAGATATGCTTTAGTGGCCTTCAAGAGAAGGAAAATATGTGTATGCTTTGTTCTGAAAGTTAGTGGTGAAGAAAGACCAGCTTGGTGTGACCGTTGTCTGATATGAATGGTCTGAACTATAATTATACGTTAGTGTTTGTGTGTGGTTGGGCACAAATTAGAAATGCTCTTCATGATGTGATTTTTATGACTTTGTCATTAAGTAGGGATTTGTGGTATTCCTCAAACATTCCAAGAGGCAAACCACAAAACTCTGAATGGTGGAAGTTGTCTTTATTTTGAAAAACTATAGTGAGCACTGGATGTTCTTATTGCTAGTTAGCTTTTTGAAAAATCTATTGCCAATGTTACTAAAACCAAACTTGGTAACAGGTTACAACAGAGGCCCCCTAAGCTCCAGAGGACAGAATCTGTGTTTCAGTCACTCTAAATCCAGAGCCTGGCAATGCTTTGTAAATAAATGGCAGGTGCAGACAGGGGTTCTAGCAATGGAATGAAAGGCAGACAGACCCTACCACCCCCACTGCCCCTCAGGAGTCCACTATTACTTCAGGTTGGCACTCGTATGAATGGGGCCTTTACTTATTATCTCAGCCTAAAAATGAATAGCCCTCAATCTCCAAATAAAATATCTTATACAGATTTACTATGTTGCCTCACTGTTTTCCTTAGAGTATAAAATCTTTTAGCTAAAGTATATTGAAAGAGAAATCAATGAAGAGGGAGAACTAGGAGATAATGTGTTCACCTTACTTAACTGGAATGAAAGTTTTTGGTTTTTGTTGTCTTTTAATAGATACTGAATTTGACCTTTGCTTAGCACCCTAAATCATAGGGATAGCCTACTATTCTATCTATGGTAGAAATATAGTTGTTGATCCACTATGAGAGATTAACTTCTAAATCTAAGCTGACAGTACAGGTTTATAACAACGAAAGACAGAAACAGGTCATCTGTTGGTTAGCTTGTAACCTGATTACAAACCTTCTGTTTGCTTAAAAAAAAAAAAATGTGGCAATATATACACAGAATCTGGTAGTGCCTCAGCCTACCTTGAATACTTTCATATGAGCTCTGGATTACAAACCTTCTGTTTGCTTTAAAAAAACAAATGTGGCAATATATACACAGAATCTGGTAGTGCCTCAGCCTACCTTGAATACTTTCATATGAGCTCTGGTATCCCCATCATTAGCTTCCAAAAGGAAATTACTATGCAAGTTCTTAGAATATACTATTGTCTTTGGAACACTTCAAATAGAAGAGTGGTAACCAGAATACCTGAAGCAGGTAGATCATCTGATGGCTTCCATGAAACTGCTTTCATATCATCTAGTTATTAAAATGTTTACCACGTTGATGCCACGTTTGTTTGAAAACACTACTAAATACCATAAACATTATGGGAGGATGGCTAATGACTCATACTATTTGGTACCAGGCAAGTTGAAACAGAGAAAATGAAAACCGGAAACTAATATCAAGTGGTTCCGATATGAATGATGCCGCAAAGTCGAGATGTCATTTCCAAGAAATATTTTTAGCAACTCTGGCTAGGCAGATTTTCAACATGTTTATCATCTCTGGTTAGGTAGATTTTCTACTCTGGGAAACCTACAGATGTTTGCTCTAAAACTGACAAAGGGGTTTTGGAAGGAGTGGCGTGGAACAAATGAAGTAGTGGGTTATCTTCTTCAAAGAGCTCTTAAGAGGCCGGGCGCGGTGGCTCACACCTGTAATCCCAGCACTTTGGGAGGCCAAGGCGGGCAGATCACCTGAGGTCGGGTGTTAGCAACAGGCCCCCAAATCTGGCCATAAACTGGCCCAAAAACTGGCCATAAACAAAATCTCTACAACACTGTGACACGTTCATGATGGCCATGACGCCCACGCTGGAAGGCTGTGGGGTTTACTGGAATGAGGGCAAGGAACACCTGGCCCACCCAGGGCAGAAAACCGCTTAAGGCATTCTTAAACCAAAACCGGTAGCATGAGTGATCTGTGCCTGGACGTGTTCCTGCTGCAGATAACTAGCAACAGCCATCACTTTGTTTCGGCCCATCTCTTTATTTCCCATAAGGAATACTTTTAGTAAATGTTATGACTGGCTTGCTGTCAATAAATATGTGGGTAAATCTCTGTTCGAGGCTCTCAGCTCTGAAGGCTGTGAGACCCCTGATTTCCCACTCCACAATCTATATTTCTGTGTGTATGTCTTTAATTCCTCTAGCACCGCTGGGTTAGGGTCTCCACCACTGAGCTGGTCTTGGCAGTCGGGAGTTCGAGATCAGCCTGACCAACACGGAGAAACCCAGTCTCTACTAAAAAAAATACAAAAATTAGCCAGGCATGGTGGTGCATGCCTGTAATCCCAGCTACTTGGGAGGCTGAGGCAGGAGAATCGCTCCAACCCAGGAGGCAGAGGTTGTGGTGAGCCAAGATCCGGCCATTGCACTCCAGCCTGGGCAACAAGTGTAAAACTCTGTCTCAACAAAAAAAAAAAAAAAAAAAAAAGTCTTAAGAGCACATAAACATAGGAACTTTGTGAAGTCTCAGGACAAAGCAAAAAACAACATCACTAACAGACCATAAAATTAGAAATCAGTCACAAAAAGCCAGTCAGAATATCCAAGAATTTATGGTTGAAGATTGATGAAATTGACAAAATATTTAGACCTGAATTTTATATATGCACATATCAAAACTTGCAAAATGTAGCTGATGTGGTCTTTTGAAGGAGAAGAGGTAAAAAATAATCAGTTCAAAAAATTATACTAAAGATTAGGCCGGGTGCAGTGGCTCACGCCTGTAATCCTAGCACTTTGGGAGGCCAAGGCGGGCAGATCACAAGGTCAGGAGATCGAGACCATCCTGGCTAACACGGTGAAACCCTGTCTCCACTAAAAATTCAAAAAAATTAGCCGGGCATGGTGGCAGGCGCCTGTAGTCCCAGCTACTCAGGAGGCTGAGGCAGTAGAATGGTGTAAACCCAAGAGGCGGAGGTTGCAGTGAGCCGAGAACGCACCACTGCACTCCAGCCTGGGCGACAGAGTGAGACTCCGTCTCAAAAAAAAAAAAAAAAAAAAATTACACTAAAGAGTAAACTCAAAGAAAGTAGAGGAAAAGAATGAATTAAAGATCTGTGTTTATAAATAAAAATAAAAGTAATGGAGCAAAAAGATGGGCATTAGAAAATAGTCATTTCTGACCTCTGGTCAGATAAAGGGAAAAAAGCAAAAAGTTAGCTATGTTAGGAATATAAATGGGGACAACACTACAGATAAAATAGTTTTATAAGACTAAAATGTATTATATGTATACAAGGGAATAGTATACTCTTTAAAAAGAATTAGATAAACATGTACCAAACAAGCCTCAAAAAATACAACTGGCAGAAATATTCCTAGAAGGAATCCTTTAGTCAATATGCACAAAGCATTTAAGCATTTCATTATTTTTGTTTTGTTTTTGTTTTTGTTTTTTTGAGACAGAGTCTTGCTCTGTTGCCCAGACTGGAGTGCAGTGGCGCAATTTTGGCTCACTGCGAACTCCGCCTCCCAGGTTCAAGCGATTCTCCTGCCTCAGCCTCCCAAGTAACTGGGATTACAGGTGCACACCACCATGCCTGGCTAATTTTTGTATTTTTAGTAGAGACAGAGTTTCTCCATGCTGGCCAGGCTGGTCTTGAACTCCTGACCTCAAGTGATCTGACCACCTCAGTTTCTCAAAGTGCTAGGATTACAGGCGTGAGCCACTGCACCCAGCCTTCATTGTACCTCTTTTTGTCACTAGAGGTACATTTTGTTCTAATAACTAAGACCCCAAAGCATCCTTTTAAGCTTTATAGTTTTGTAAAATGGTTAAAAATAACATTTTCCACCAATGACACAGATAAAATTTTAAAGCGTGGTCATATTATTCCATTTTTATTTTAAGGATATACATATATGCAATTTGTATATGGATATGATTTTTTGAATGGTGAACAGAAACTTAGTGGTCAGGTAGCTGGATGCGGTGGCTCATGCCTGGAATCCCAGCACTTTGGGAGGCTGAAGTGGGTGGATCACCTGAGTTCAGGAGTTCGAGGCCAACCTGGCCAATATGGTGAAACCCAGTCTTTACTAAAAATACAAAAAATTAGCCGGGCGCGGTGGTGGGCGCCTGTAATCCCAGGTACTCGGGAGGCTGAGGCAGGAGAATCGCTTGAACCCAGGAGACGGAGGTTGCTGTGAGCCGAGATCACACCATTGCACTCCAGCCTGGGCAACAAGAGTGAAACTCCGCCTCAGGAAAGAAAAAGAAAGAAAGAGAGAGAGACAGAAAGGAAGAGAGGAAGAGAGGAAGGGAGGGAGGGAGGGAGGGAGGAAGGAAGGAAGGAAGGAAGGAAGGAAGGAAGGAAGGAAGGAAGGAAACTTAGTGGTCAGCTGGCAACTATGGGAGGGGAGGCAGAAGGTAATTTATTTTTCATTTCATATCCTTCAACTATGAGAAATTTTGTCATATGTGTTTATATTTTACATTGTTTCATTGATTCTAAAATGCCTTTTCTTCATAACCCTGAAATTGGAGTGTTTCTTACAATCATTGGTATGTCACATTTTTTTCTGGCCTGTGGTAATGGGTTAAAAATGATAAATTGTAAAATCAATGACGTCTTAGGAATAATGAAAAATAGTTTAATAGTGAATGAAGAACTATGTAATTTTAACGGTTCACATTTACTCTTGGGTATGTTTCCAGAGGACAATTGAATGGGGATAGATTTTAAATAGATTTAATTGGGTACTTCCGTAATTTAGTGACCAACTTCTGTGTACAACAAGGTACTGTGCTTTGAGGATGATGGGAGAATACAGGAAAGAACGAAATCGCCTCTGATCGTACTTTCTCCACGGATTTAAGTGTCTGGGCTCTAGTAGGGGAATGATACTCTTCATGCGAAATTCACTTTTTAAAAAGGCTTAGAAACCTGACCAGCGGCTCTCAGCTGCAGCTCATCAACCACACAACTCCGAATACGCCCACACATCAGTGCGCTGGGTTAAGAGGAGAAGCGGCTGCGGCTGAGCTTTCCTAGAAACAGCTATTTGGGGACCCATTTCCTGTTGGAGTCTGAAAGGCGCACGCACCAGAGCCAGTGGCAAAGCAACTTAAGCTGCAGACTCCTCCTGCCCACCCACAGCCGCGACGTCCCCTGGGGGCCCTTAGCAGACTGCCAGGCGAGTGTTCCCGCCCTGTGCCTTGAATTTAGCCAAACTCCTTTAATATCAGGCCTGGCGCGGTGGTTCACGCCTGTAATCCCAGCACTTTAGGAGGCTGAGGCAGGAGGATCGCTTGAGACCAGGAGTGAAATTAGCCGGACATGGTGGCGCGCGCCTTTCTGTGGTCCCAGCTAATCCGGAGGCTGGGGCGAAAGTGTGGCCTGAGCCCGGGAGATAGAGGCTGCAGTGAACCGTGTTGGCGCCACTGCACTCCAGCCTGGGCGACAGGGCAAGACCCTGCCTCAAAAACAAAACAAACTGTAATATCGTTCAAGAACGTGTGAAGGACACTTGGAAAGTTACCAGGCCCCTTCTCTCCTGGGCGCCCGCGGCCCTAGAACGCCGGCCTCACCTGCAGACGCGCGCCCTCCTCCCCGGATGCGCAGGTGACCCCGGCGGGCGGCGCGGGAAAGGGAAGAGCTCCGCGAGGCCGCGCAGGAAAGGGAAGAGCTCCGCGAGGCCGCGCGGGGAGGAAGCGGGAGAAGCCGCTCTTCCAATTCCACTCGCAGTCTGCGCGTGGGGGAAACGAGTGCCCGGCGTATGAAACGCCTAACTTCGCGAAATAAAGAGAGATGCATAAAAGTTCAAGAATTCTGTCCAAACTCAAGGGTCCTTTCTCATTTAGGGGCAACCCTGTCACTACATCATAAACTTTTAAATCCATGATCCCCACGTTACAAAAGCAGAAGTCCCTTTTACACTTTTAGCGAAAACAACTTTGCCAGTGTCCCACAAGGAGGGAGGGAGGACGGGAGGCCACGCCAGGGCTGCGGGGCTGCGGGGCTGCGGGGCTGCAGGGCTGCAGGGCGTGGACGCATCCTGGCCGGGGCGTCCACTGTCGACGTCTCCACATCCCAGGAGGGTCCAGACGGCCGCGGGAAGCAGCCGGCGAGCCGTGCGGCCCCATTCCAAGGACTCCGCCAGTCTGAGTCACTGACAGCTTCGCAAATCAACGGCGCCCAGAGGAAAAAACTCATTTTGACTTCTAGGCCCGGCAGTGGCCGGCGGCCAGGGCCCCCCAGTAGGGCGGGGCGGGGCGGGAGGCATACAGCTAGAGGGGCTTGCGGGCGGCGGCGGAGGGACCGCGGGGAGGGGGCGCCGAGCGGCGGCAGCGCAGAGACTCTCACTGCGCGCCGGGGGGCGCCCTTCCTCGCTCGCGCCCGCGCGCCCGCGCGCCCTAGTCCCGCCCCACCCCGCTCACCGCCCCAGACACAGCGCTCGCCGAGGGTCGCTCGGACCCTGATCTTACCCGCGGGCACCCCGCGCTTTGCCTGCCGCGAAGACCAGCTCCCCGACCCGCAGAAGTCAGGAGAGAGGGTGAAGCGGAGCAGCCCGAGGCAGGGCAGCCTCCCGGAGCAGCGCCGCGCAGAGCCCGGGACAATGGGGCCGCGGCGGCTGCTGATGGTGGCCGCCTGCTTCAGTCTGTGCGGCCCGCTGTTGTCTGCCCGCACCCGGGCCGGCAGGCCAGGTGAGAGCTGCACGGGAATGGGGTGCGCGGGCGGAGGGACGCCGAGGGGAGACTGCGGGGGTCACTCTTGCGCCTTCTCCTCACCCCTGCCTCAGTTTCCTCCGAAAGCCAAACTGGCATTTGGGCTGAGATCTAGAGTTTTTCCCAGTCACGTTTAGGTGGGGCGTGCCACCCCTTTCGCGGGCCCAGCCGATGCTCCTTTGGACTCGATCTTGGAGGGTGCAGCCCGCCTGCCACGGGGTGTTGGATGTGGAGGAGGATGGAGCGGAAGCCCCCTGGGGGAGCCTGCAGTCCTGCGTTGCACTTGTCATTGTGTAGCTTGTTTCTTCCAGGACCACCCCCAAAAAGAAAAGCTCTCAACGTTGCTCCACCAATAAACGTTCTGATATTTAAAATATAAAGTGGCGAACCGCTGCCGCTGAAGTTTTGCTTTGTTGGAAGCTTTTTCTTGCACATTTTACAGGCGAGAAAAGTGGTGTAGAGAAAAGCCCAGGCAGTCCCTTGGCATGTTTAGCAGAGAATCAGTACCAGCAGCCCCCGATCCGGCCTTGTGTCCAGGAGGTGCGCACGGTGCGAGATGGATGACGACAATAGCAGAGGCTCCGCGTGGAGCGGGGGGAGGGGGCACGGGGAGGATTTTGTTGGTACCTAGAACCCATTCCTTCTAAGTGAGTTGAAGAGAGATCCCTCCCCAGGACCAGGCTCCCTCGACCACTGTGGGATCCCAGTATTTCTTAACGAGATTTCTGATCTACTGCAAGAAGGTTGCTCCCCTAGAATATTTTCCCCACTAGTAGTCTTTTAAGTATCTGGCTACTTGACCAAATAAATAAATTTGATTAATTTATTTGGTCAACTATTTTCTATGTCCCTTTCCCCGAAAGCAGGACAGATGAGTTGTTTTTAGCCTGTAAAGGCGCTGATTAGAAAGTGAGAAAAGTGTTTTTGAATTTCCTAATAACGATAGTATTTTATAAGCTTTGAGCCATTTTTTTTTTACGCTGAAAGAAGTTCTAGCGGGTTTTCTTGTTATCGCTAAAAGAATGTGCACTCTATATTGCTCCCACACTCAAAAAAAAAAGTGTAGACACATCAAGATTAAGAGGTGACAAAGACATAGCATGTTCTCGCCCCTCTGTCTTTGTTCAGGGTGAGTTTTGAGATGCTTTTAGGAAAACTAAGAGCTCTAGACAGGGGCCCAGTGTTTAGCAGTAACTAGCCTGCCTGCAGATAAGTGAGCATTGTTGCCGAGAGTGAGAGCACACCGAGAACTCCTGAAAAATTGTTTGCGATGAGATATGATTTCACATACCATTATGTAATTTGCGCAACGTAGTTTGAGGACAAGCTCTTGAGAATCCAGTGTTTTGTTTGAGATTTGGATCATGGGGTGGAGAACAGGGCTTATAGAAATGCTGCATCCATTGTAGCCACCCTTTCTCACAGTAGCCTCCCAGCAAGGTGTGTAGCCTCATTAGGGAGTGAAGTTAAAGGGTACTGGTTTCTGCCAAGCTTCTTACATCCTCATGGGAGGAGTGGTGCATGTTAATATGGACAGTGCTGGTGTAGACAAAAGGCGGGTGGATGAACTTGGCTAGTTTATCAACACCGGATTCTGGAACCACTTTGGGAGGGAAAGAAGAAAGGAGTATGATGGAGGAAAAGGAGCGCTTGCTAAGTGCAGTATTCCATGTCAAGCCCTGGGCCAGAAGGAATTTTCACTTAGATTGTCTCATTTCACCTTGTCAGAACACCTTGTTAAGGTGGGTATTTATCCCCTTTTGCTGGTTCTGAAACTAAGACCCAGAGACAGTAGCTAAGCAAATGGCTGCGCGGGGAGGGTCGGGGGGGCGGGGAAGGGGCAGTCCACCCACCCTGGGTGCAAGCAGTTAGGAATAAGTGGGGCTTTGTGCTTAGAAAATTTAAAATCACTAATAAAATCAACCCAAGATAGGTTTACTTTTTATTACCACCATGCATTGGCAATTCTAAACATTGTCTGTCATAAGGTAGTGGTGCTGGGACTCCGAGGCATCCAACAGTTCCTCCCATCCTTGAACCGCCACCGCTGTGATAGAGTTTATTGCCCAGGATTACCAGCTCTGTGTGCTAAGAGGGACTGTGAAGCCCTCCCAGGGCTGGCCCTGACCACCAAGCTGAGCCTTCCTGCAGCACTTTCTGACTTTTTGTCCCCACTCATTTTGGCATTTCCTGCCTTGTCACTTTGTGTGTGTGTCTCATTTTCCCAGCTAAGATTATAAAGTTTTATTTATCCCCATGGTGACTAAAACGAATGTTCACTCAGCAGATAGTTGTTGAGAAATGTGTAAATTCATAACCAGTTTACATTCGTCTAGACAATTTAAGTGGGATGATACGTGATCATTAAAAGGGCCAACATCCAAGAGTAAAAGGTGATGTTTTTGAATTTTATGAGGCTTTAGACGGTTAAAGTGTTCAAGAATAGCTGGTGGTGACTACAACGGAGAACTCTGTGGGCAATTCCACTTGCTACCCTCCTACCCGCAGAGTCAAGCCCAATTCTGTGGCATGGAAGGAAGTGCTCCTCCCCTTGCAGGAGGGCACCCAGCCCCTCTCCAGCCATCTCCTATTACTCACCCTCCAGTTCACCCAGCCCCATCCTCTAGATCCTCCCTTCAAGGAGCTATGCTTTCTCTGGCTTCTGTCCGCATGCCACTCCCTCTGGCCAGAATGCCCTCCCCGTATCCCATACCCGCCACGTTCATGTTTAATTAAAAACAGCTACCGTCTATGGAGCACTGACTACAGCTGACATCCTGCTTAGGGACGTTACACATACTATCTTATTTATTTCTCACAACAGCCCTTTAAGCAGATGTCATACTCATTTTACTGGTTATAAAACAGACCCAGAATGGTTAAGTCACAAGTTGAGAAAGAGGTGGAATTGGGACTGGGTGCGGTGGCTCACGCCTGTAATCCCAGCACTTTGGGAGGCCAAGGCAGGGGGATCACTTGAGGCCAGGAGTTTGAGACCAGCCTGACCAACATGGTGAAACCCTGTCTCTACTAAAAATAAAAAAATTAGCTGGGCATGGTGGTGCACACCTGTAGTCCCAGCTACTTGGGAGGCTGAGGCACCAGAATTGCCTGAACCTGGAAGGCAGAGGTTGCAGGGAACTGAGATTGTGCCACTGCACTCCAGTCTGAGCAACAGAGTGAGACTCTATCTCAAAAAAAAAGAGGTGGAATTGGGAGTTGACCACAGGCCTGTCTCTCCGAAGTGCAGGCTTTCTCTAACACCCCCTATAGAAAGGAAGCCATCTAGACTCCCAGCCCCTCTTACAGTAGAGAAGTAACCCCACTGTGCTCCCTAGTACAGTATGGATTTACCTATTTTTGATATTTCATCAAAATATAGAGGCAAAGTCTGTGCCCTATCGCCCTGGTAGCCCAGGCCCAGCACAGGGAGGTATTTAGTAAGCATTTATGCATGCACCGTGGTATTCTCTCATTTACTTTTACTAACAGATGATAAGGCAGGCTCTGAAAAGGTCTCTGCTCATGAGTACACTAATTAATCAGATGTTACAAGAAATATTGCTGGTAGGCCGGGCGCGGTGGCTCAAGCCTGTAATCCCAGCACTTTGGGAGGCCGAGGCGGGTGGATCACGAGGTCAGGAGATCGAGACCATCCTGGCTAACACGGTGAAACCCTGTCTCTACTAAAAATACAAAAAATTAGCCGGGCGTGTTGGCGGGCCCCTGTAGTCCCAGCTACTCGGGAGGCTGAGGCAGGAGAATGGTGTGAACCCGGGAGGCGGAGCTTGCAGTGAGCAGAGATCGCGCCACTGCACTCCAGCCTGGGGGACAGAGAAAGACTCTGTCTCAAAAAAAAAAAAAAAAAAAAAATATTGTTGGTAAACCTAAACAGAAAGACACAAAACTGAACAGTGGTTCTACCCTAAGCAGACCAGAAGGCTCTGTAAAGCCTGAAAGTCAGATTTCTTATGAGTCAGCAAGTAATTTTCTACCCTACTATCTATCTATCTACCTACCTATCTATCTATATCTAATAATTTCTTAGTGGTTTTGCCTTTATTTTTATAGAACATATCAGCATAGCAGGTTCTCAGGGTCTAGGTGCAGTGGCTCACACCTGTAATCCCAGAACTTTGGGAACCCTAGGCCAGATGATTGCTTGAGACCAGCCTAGGCAACATAGTAAGACCCCATCTCTATTAAAAAAAATAGTTAAAAATTAGCCAGGCACAGTGGTGTGTACCTGTAGTCCCAGCACTTGGGAGACTGGGAGGATGGCCTGAGCCCAGGAGTTCAAGGTGGCAGTGAGCCATGGTCACGTGACTACACTCCAGCCTGGGCAACAGCGGGAGAGACGCTGTCTTCAAAATATTTAATAAATGAAAGTTTTAAATTTAAATTAATCATTTAAATTTTAAAAAATAAAAATAATAAAACTAAGGTAAAATTCACATAACATAAAATTAACCATTTTAAAGTGTACAATTCATTGGTATTTAGTACATTTACAGTGTACAATGTACACTGTAAACCCCTACCTACTTCCAAAATGCTGTCATCTCCCCGAAAGGAAACCAGTAAGCAGTCAGATTCCATTCTCCCTTCCCCCTACCCCCAGGAACCACCAGTTTGCCTTTTTTCTCTATGGATTTACCTATTTTTGATATTTCATATCAATAGAATCATATAATATGTGGTCTTAGTGTCTGGGGAACTTAACTTTAGGTGGGTTAAAGTTGTTGTTGCTGTTGCTGTTTTTCTGAGGCAGGGTCTAGCTGTCTTACTCAGGCTGGTGCGCAGTGGCACAAACTTGGCTCACTGCAACCTCTGCCTCCCAGGCTCAAGCTGTCCTCCTAACTCAGCCTCCAGAGTAGCTGGGCTACAGGCACCCGCCACCATGGCTGGCTAATTTTTGTATTTTTGGTAGAGACAAGGTTTTATCACACTGCCCAGGCTTGTCTCGAACTCCTGGGATCAAGCAATCCACCTACCTTGGCTTCCCAAAGTGCTAGAATTACAGGCGTGAGCCACCATGCCCAGTCTTTAACTAGTTTTCATGAGTACCTAGGCTCCCCTCCCATTGCGGATACTCACAAAAACATCCTCGTTAGAAGAGTTATTAGGACCCAGGGCCTTGGTTTATTTTTGACTGTGATGCTAGTGTTGAGTTTTACCATTCATAATTTTCTGTTTCCTTTTTTGCGATTTCTTTCATTCTGCCTTTTTCTTTCTCTTGCTTGTGCCTAAAACTTTCGTCATAAATAGCTCTCTCTATATACTGAGAATTTTTTTCTGGGTATGAGCTTTTCACTTCCCCAGATACCCTCTCCCACACTGACCTTGTCATGGTACTTGGAGGAAGCCACTTAAAGGGCCCTGACGGTCCTATATACATTATTTGCTTTCAAAAGTAAGTGACCTTTTGAAACAACAGGAATAATCTGTAATTTGCCCTTGAAAACAAATTTATATAACTTTAGGAAAAGACATTATGTAATCTACTTATATTTCAAGTCTATGATGAATTAAAAATCAGGTATTAGTATTATAGAATAGTGTTTACCAGTACAGTATTTTCCTCTTTGGTAACCAACAGTAAGAACTGTAGAAACAGCACTTCACATTGTGATATGGTAGGGGTGTGTGTTTTCAATAAATATGTGTGGACAATCATAGTGTATATGTAAATATGAAACAAAAGTTTTACCAAACAGTGCCCACCTTTACTGCATTGTATGCATTTTGATATTTTCCACACTATATTCTATTTTTAATGCTTATTGCAATCTTGTGAATTGATTTCATAGCCATTGCTAAATCTATACCATAATTTAAAACATATCGCAGCAGCTACATGAATATTCCTATGGTAGCCAACTCAAAGGCCTTATTAGCTTTTCAGGAAGAGTTCTGTTTTCCTGGAACTGTTGTTTATTATTGTTCTTATCATAGCTAGAACCTAATTTATTTGAGTTCAGATATACAAACTGCAGAAGGACTTGGGCAGGGTTGGGCATGGGGACAGTTTTTATAGTACAACTCACAGTACTTTGTACAGTACAAAGCTGTCCCCATCCCCAACCCTGGGGAGGAACTGGTGATCATTAACATCCTTGACTGTGAATTAGTTTTCATTTTAGCTAGATGTCTTGTTGGAGAGTAGAGATCAGCATTCCCAAGACAGAGAGCTCAGGACCTGTAACTTTTCGTGGAGAACAGACCTGGGGGAATGGGGAAAGCCGGGGAATCTGAGTAGTTCCCGGGCAAGGCCTGCTAGCATCCTCACCCTGCGTCAGGCTCTGGCCTCCAGGCTGCTCCAGGCAAGAGCCCACACACTTTCTTATGTAGTCTTCATGCCTGCTGTGGCATTGGGTACACCTGCATTTACTTCCCTGCAACTTCCCTTCTCCCAGCTTCCTCTTAGGCTTGCTTTCCTATGCTTCCAGAGGAGTACCTGCTCCAGGACATGGAATGGGAGGAGAGGAGCCCTCTGATATTGGCAGCTTCTTCTGACCCCCAGTCAGTCAAGAATTCTACCTTTAGGTTGGGCACGGTGGCTAACGCCTGTAATCCCAGCACTTTGGGAGGCTGAGGCGCAGATCACTTAAGGTCAGGAGTTGGAGACCAGCTTGGCCAACATGGTGAAACCCCGTATCTACTAAAAATACAAAAATTAGCCGGGCGTGGTGGTGCACAACTGTCATCCCAGCTACTCAGGAGGCTGAGGCAGGAGAATCTCTTGAACCCAGGAGGCAGAGGTTGCAGCGAGCCAAGATCGTGCCACTGCACTCCAGCCTGGGAGACAGAGTGAGACTCTGTATCAAAAAAAAAAAAAAAGAATTTAGTCTTTAATTCTGCTTTTTCTGTAGCAGAGATTTTTGTTCACTTACTGCTCTTACATCTGCTCCATCTAGAACAGTGTTTTAAAGATGTATTTTTCTGTTTTGTCCTTGAATGTCTCCCTGCTATCTCTCTCCTGTGTGTAAGGGCCAAGTTGTTGGCATGTGTGGCTGGTGTGCAGCCAAAGTCAGTAGGACTCCAGAATTCCCAAGCAACAGCTTTGGGCGTCATCACGTTAAGCTAGCCATTCACATATCCACATACTGCCTACTGTAGCTGAAAGGATGGGCAGATTCATTTGTTTGGTGAAATGATAAGAGAAAAAGATGGTACTCTTTTAGGAGTAGGTCATGAATCACAAGTTTTTAAAGAGAGAATAGTGTGGTGTGGTCAGAAGGTATGACCTTTGGAGCTGGGCAGATCTAGGTTCAAATCCTGGCTCCTCTACTTCATAGTTGTGTGACTTTGGATTAGTTACTTAGCCTCTCTCTGTGCCTCCATGTTGTCATTTATAAAATGGTAGTTATAATGCTCATCTTATAGAAATGTTAGAATTATATGAACTAAGGCAAGTGAAGTATCTGGCACATAGTATGTGCTCAAAAAGATGGTAAGGTTTTTTTATACACCAATGCTTCCATGTTCCAGAAAAGCTTTTGAAGAGTTGATACCAAATAAATTATCTAAATATAAGACAATCTTCACACAAGCATGCAAGACCATTTTCCCCTTCAGAACTAGGACAAAAGAAAAAAGCAAAAACCCTTGCCTTTAACTTCTAGTGGCAAATAAACATGCATAAAGTGTTTGTTTGTTTAACTTTTATTATGGGAGTTTTCAAACATACCCAAAGATGAACAGTATAGTTACTCCCCATACCCATCATCCAGCTTCAACATTATTTACATATCACCAATCTTGTTTTATCTAAACCCTCAACTTTCCTCCTCCCCCAACTGTATAATTTTAAAGCAAATCCCAGATATCATATTATGTCATTCATAAATATATCAGTAAACATCCTTAGAGATTAGAACTCTTTTTTTCACATAACCACAATACAATTATAATACCTCAAAACTGAACAATTCCTTCTGGTTTTTGTTTGTTTGTTTCTTTTGAGACACATTCTTACTCTGTTGCTAAGGCTGGAGTTCAGCAGCACAATCATGGCTCACCCACAGCCTCAACCTCCTGGGCTCAAGCAATCCTCCTGCCTCAGCCTCCAAAGTAGCTGGGACTACAGGCACACACCACCACGATCAGCTAATTTTTGTATTTATTTTAGTAGACATAGGATTTTGCTGTGTTGCCCAGGCTGGTCTGGAACTCCTGGGTTCAATCAGTCCTCCTGCCTCGGCTTCCCAAAGTGCTGGCATTACAGGCGTGAGCCACCGTGCCCAGCCTAACAATTCCTTAATATCATCTGATAATCAGTCAGTGTTCATACTTACCTTATTGTCTCATAAATACCTTTTAACAGTTGGTTTGTTTGAATCAGGTTCAAACAAGGTCCACCATTACATTTTAATCCGTAACTGCCCCCCTCACCCCTTTTTTATTGCTATTTGTTTGTCAAAGAAACTAAGCCATCTGTTTCACTTTTCTACATACTGGATCTGGCTGACTGCGTCTTCAACTTGTGGATCTTAACATGTATGAAATGTTTCAATTCATTTCCATCATTATTCTTTTGATGGTCAAATTGATGATCAAAGTGTCACATCTTTGGTCAATGGGAGCCCTTTCAGATTGACTCCAGAGTCTTTTTGACCTAACCCTGATATTCTTTGAAGATGTTCAATGTTCATCTTGTGTATTTCCTACCCCAGACCTGGAACTAGTCATTTCTTTAAGGAGCCCCCGTTCTTTTCATTGGAAAATGGTGTTTGTTTGAATCTGAGGGGGTAAAGCATTCCAGTAATGCTGCTGTTTTCCACTTGACAGAGTTGATGTGTTTCTGTTATTTTCCTGCCCTCCTCTTCATTTTTCTTTAGCCTGTAGTGTTGTTTCAACTGTTGTGCTCTGTGTGTGAATGTGAGCGAAGTCCTGGGACTTCTGCTTTGTTAACTCTGAAAAAGCATGAGCCCCAAAGGGCAGAACTGTGAGTCAAAACCAAGGCTTGGTGTGTCATGGAATGCTGATGTGGTATAAATCCCAAGATCAAATGGGACATTCAGTGATCCTCTAGTCACCCCTCTGCTTCCAGGATAGATCTCATCACGGTCAGAAAACGTGTTGCCTAACTCACTAATTTTAAAAAATCTCCAGAGTTAAAGAGTCCGTATTTAAACTATTTAATAATTTGCTGTATTTGATAACAAAACTATTCTAGAGCAATTTAGAGAAGCCTAAATTAAGTGAAACTTAGCAAATAGTATGAGAACTGAATTTAGGACCTCTGCTGCCTTTTTTGTGAAACCATCGCTTAACAACAGCAACAAAAAAAACCAGATGAATGATAAGAGATTTGGGCACCCTCACAAGCACTTTCTTCTTGACCTGAGTTGTGCTGGGACTGGAGGAAAAGCGAGATACTTAAACTCAAATTTCAGCCTAAGGGTCTTGAGCTAGTTGGAATTATCTAGTCACCTTGCATTGGTTTTGTTCTTTCTTTGATGCTGGTATATACTACATTTTTTTCCTTTTCTTTTTTTTTTTTTTTCTGACATTCTTTAATTTCACAAAAACCAGAATATCAAACCTATAGTATCAAGAAAAGGTAACACCTTAGGCAGTGATATTTAACCAAGAGATTATACATTCTTCCTGAGCTCTAGCCTATAAAGTTCATGTTTCCACAAGTATAATGTTTCTGTCGGAAGTACCATACTGCCTGAGGCCTACCCAGAGAAGATGTTTTTTAAAACAAGTACTTATTGCCTAAGTACTAAATACAGAGTAAAGTCTAGTGACAGTTTTATTTTTAGACTAAGTGATAGTATCGGAAGAGCTTAGTTGTTAGTATTTATTAGTTTCACATTGTATCTCTTAGGTGTCATCTTGATTCATGTATGTAAGTGTGCATATTCATGTCCACTTTTTCTCCTCTGTGCATCACAAAAGCCCATAAACTGGCCAGGCTTCCAAAACTGCAGAGGAGAATTGCATTAAGGTTCCTTGGCCAGGTGCAGTGGCTTATGCCTGTAATCCCAGCACTTTGGGAGGCCAAGGTGGGTGGATCACTTGAGGCGAGGAGTTTAAGACCAGTCTGGCCAGCATGGTGAAACCCCATCTCTGCTAAACATACAAAAATTAGCTGGGCGTCCAGGCGCGGTGGCTCACGCCTGTAATCCCAGCACTTTGGG
This sequence comes from Symphalangus syndactylus, assembly GCF_028878055.3. Taxonomy (NCBI): domain Eukaryota; kingdom Metazoa; phylum Chordata; class Mammalia; order Primates; family Hylobatidae; genus Symphalangus; species Symphalangus syndactylus. The sequence continues at coordinate 64,228,105 of NC_072433.2, forward strand.
AGATCAAGGCGGGCGGATCATGAGGTCAGATCGAGACCATCCTGGCTAACACGGTGAAACGCCGTCTCTTCTAAAAATACAAAAAATTAGCCGGGTCTGGTGGCGGGCGCCTGTAGTCTCAGCTACTCGGGAGGCTGAGGCAGGAGAATGGCGTGAACCCGGGAGGCGGAGCTTGCAGTGAGCCGAGATAGAGATAGCGCCACTGCAGTCCGGCCTGGGTGAAAGAAAGAGACTTCGTCTCAAAAAAAAAAAAAATTAGCTGGGCATGGCGGTGCATGCTTGTAATCCCAGCTACTTGGGAGGCTGAGGCAGGAGGATCGCTTGAACTGGGGATAGGTGGAGGTTGCGGAGAGCCAAAATCGCACCACTGCTCTCCAGCTTGGGTGACAGAGCAAGACTCCATCTCAAAAATAAATAAATAAAAGGCTCCTCTAGGTCAGCATTTTTGCATATGCATGTTTTTGTGATATTAAAGTGCCAGAACCACAAACAAAAAAAAATGAAAAATAAAAAAATTTTTTAAAGTGCCAGAAGCCGTTCATTCTTTTCTTTCAGCTCCCACACACTCATTGTGATATTGAGAACAGCCTCACATCCACAGGGGCTGTTGATACCAAGGTCAGGCTTCTGTGTGACTGGGGCAAGGTGAACACAGAGTAAGTTACATGCATTGAAAAGGTAAGAGAGTGATACTTCCAGAAAAGATTGTGAATTCGAAATTTGATTTATAGCTCTGAACCCTAGAGCTATATAATTTACAACTTGTTCATTCCCTCATTGTACTAAAAAACTATAAACATTGCTAAGTAGGAGGGAAGATGAACCTAGATTTCCTTTTAACTTAATTAAGTGAGCAAACAATTGGGTATAAAATCACACTACATGGAAGTGGGAGAGGAAGGATAATAGTAATTTCTTAAACTGCTTAATTGTTATAGTTTCCAAAGTGAATGTATGTCCTGTTTCACACGGGATGCTCCAGTTGCCAGATTTGTAGGCCAGACAGGAATTAGAATTCCATTTTAATGATTTTTTTTTTTTTTTTTTTTTTGAGACGGAGTCTTGCTCTGTCGCCCAGGCTGGAGTGCAGTGACGCAATCTCGGCTCACTGCAAGCTCTGCCTCCCGGGTTCACGCCATTCTCCTGCCTCAGCCTCTCCCAGTAGCTGGGACTACAGGTGCCCGCCACTACGCCCGGCTAATTTTTTGTATTTTTTAGTAGAGACGGGGTTTCACCGTGGTCTCGATCTCCTGACCTTATGATCTGCCTGCCTCAGCCTCCCAAAGTGCTGGGATTACAAGCGTGAGCCACCGCGCCCGGCCCCATTTTAATGATTCTGAGCTTAATTCAGATAAGTGATCCCTGAACAAAGTTAATGTTAGAATACAAATATGTGCCTACCACATGCAGGGCACAGGGTACTGGAGGTTCAGAGATTAACAGGAACAGTTCTTACCCTTAAGGATCAATCTAGACACAAGTGTGTATTCACATTCATCACTGGAGACATTCATTCCTTCCCCGTGACAGATCTCCTGCCAGGCCACCCCTTCATTGTCTGGAGACCCTCTCCCAACTTTGCTTAGGTAGCTTGACCTCAACCCTACACTGCCAGGCTCTGCTCTCCTGTCTCTGAGTTGGTACTACTCTAGCTTTGCTCTTCATTTTGGAAATTGTATTTTATTTACATAAAATACAATACAACATATTGTATTTTATTTTCTATTTCTAGAATTTCCACTTGGTAGTTCTTTGCTGATATTTCCTATTTTCAGTTCATTTCAATAAAATATTTTTTTTTTTTTTTTTTTGGCACATCGTTGTAATACATTCTTCAAAATCCTTATCTGCTAATTCCAACATCTGGGTCAACTTGAGGTTGGTTTCCGCTCACTGTCTGTTTACTTAAGACTGGGTCACTTTTTTTTTTTTTTTTTTTTTGGAGACAGAGTCTCGCTCTGTTGCCCAGGCTGGAGTGCAATGGTGTGATGGTAGCTCACTGTAGCCTCGATCTCCCAGGCTCAACCTGTCCTCCCACCTGGGCTTCCCAAAGTGCTGAGATTACAGGTGTGAGCCACCATGCCTGGCAGCCCTCTTTTTCTTTTATTTGACAAAAAGATATATATATTTATAGTGTATAACATAATGTTTTGAAATATGCATAACTTGTGAGATGGCTAAATCAAACATAACATGTGTTACCTCAAATACCATTTTTTTGTGGTGAGACCACTTAAAGTCTACTCTCTTAGCAATTGTCAAGTATACAACACATTGTTATTAACTATAGTCACCATATTATACGAGATTTTTTTTAACTTATTCCTTTTAAAAGAAATTTTGTACCCTTTGACCAATGTCTCCTCAGTCTACCCTACCCACCTATCCAACCCCAGCCTCTACTAACCACCGTTATCTTCTCTGCTTCTATGAGTTCAACTGTTTTCGATTCCACATATAAGTGAGATCATGCTATATTTGTCTTTCTGTGCCTGGCGTATTTCACTTAATATTATGCCCTCTCGGCTCATCCATGTTAATGCAAATGACAGAATTTCCTTCTTTTTTAAGGCTGAATAGTATTCCACTGTGTATATACATCCTATTTTTCATTCATTCATTCATTCATTCATTCATCAGTGGATACCTGATTCCATAACTGGGCTATTATAAGTAATTCTGCAATGAACATGAGATTGCAGCTATTGACATCTTGGTCTTTTTTTTTTTTTTTTTTTTTTTTGAGACGGGGTCTCACTGTGTCGGCCAGGCTGGAGTGCAGTGGCGCAATCTCAGCTCGCTGCAACCTCCACCTCCTGCATTCAAGCAATTCTCCTGCCTCAGCCTCCCAAGGAGCTGGGATTACAGGCATGCACCACCAAGCCTGGCTAATTTTTGTATTTTTAGTAGAGACAGGGTTTTGCCATGTTGGCCAGGCTGGTCTCAAACTCCTGACCTCAGGTGATCCACCCGCCTTGGCCTCCCAAAGTGCTGGGATTACAGGTGTGAGCCACCATGCCTGGCCAACATCCTGATTTTATTTCCTTTGGATGTATGCCCAGTAGTGGAATTGCTGTATCATATAATAGTTCTATTTTTAGTTTTAGAGGAACCTTCATACTGTTTTTCATAATGGCTATGCCAGTTTAAATTCCCACCGTCAGTATAGATGGGCTCCCTTTCCCCGTATCCTCACCAACACTTGTTATCTGTCATCTTTTTGATAATAGCCATTCTAACAGGTATGAAGTGATAACTCATTGTGGTTTAAATGTTCATTTCCCTGATTAGTGATGTTGAGCATTTTTTCATATACTTGTTGGCTGTTTGTATGTCTTCTTTTGAAAAATGTCTATTCAGATCCTTTGCCCATTTTTAAATCAGGTGATTTGTTATCTTGCTGTTGAGTTATAGGAGTTCCTTATATATTTTGGGTATTAACCCTTTATCAGACGTATGGTTTGCAAATATTTGCTTTCATTTCATACATTTTCTCTTCACTGTTGATTGTTTCCTTTGCTGTGCAGAAGCTTTTTAGTTTGATACAGTCCCAGTTGTCTACTTCTCCTTTTATTGCCTGTGCTTTTATGGTCATTACAAAAAATTATTGCCCAGAACAATGTCATGAAGCTTTTCCTCTATGTTTTCTGCTAGTAGTTATACAGTTTCAGGTCTTAACGTGTAAGCCATTAATCCATTTAAGTTGGTTGTTATATATAGCGTGAGAGAAGGCGGACAAGACGTCCAGAGTTTATCACTTTTGTGTATAGGGTGGTTGGATCTGGTGATAACGATTTGGCTCTGTGTCCCCACCCAAATCTCATCTTGTAGCTCCCATAATTCCCATGTGTTGTAGGAGGGACCCAGTAGGAGATGATTGAATCATGGGGATGAGTCTTTCCTGTGTTGTTCTCATGATAGTAAAATGGGTCTCTCAAGATCAGGTGGTTTTAAAAACAGGAGTTTCCCTGCACAAGCTCTCTCTTTGCCCACTGCCATCCAAGTAAGATATGACTTGCTCCTCCTTGCCTTCTGCTATGATTATGAGGCCTCCCCAGCCATGTGGAACTGTAAGTCCAATAAACCATTTTCTTGTATAAATTACAGGAAAAAATACTCTGGATTTTGTTATATTTCTTCAAAGAGTATTGGCGTTTTTGCTTTAGGAGCCAATTAATTAGGTTTTACTCAAGCAGCAGACTCTCTCTTGAGCAGAAGCTTAAATATCACTTCAGTTCTTTTATCTTTAGCAGAGGTGCTTCTCATCTTTCCTACAAATGCATAGTTCAAGTGTCAGCCAAACCCTAGGACAGAAGTTATACTGAAATTTAGGGCTCCCGCTCTCTGACTTTTTCCTTTCCAGGATTCTCTCCCAACTTTCCAGTGACTGTGATTGCCCTGAACTCTGTCCTCTGGTTCTGTAGGCCAAAAAGACTACAGATTTTCTATCTGGGTTTTAGTCACCTTTTATGTTATATAGGCACTGCTGTTATATAGGAAAAACCAAACTATTTTCCCCAAACTGTTTTCTCTTACCCAGCACTTCACTGAATCCTTCTGGCACCGTATGTCTGGAGCTTGTTTCTCCACATACCAAGCAACCAATTCTGCAGATTCTCCAGTGGACACCAGCTGGGTATCCTTGAACATAATTCAATTCTAACACTATCTACCTCTAATATAACTCAATTCTGACACTATCTATCTACCTGGAGATAGAGTCAGATTCCACAGATTAAGGGCTCAGTTTCACAAGGCTGCCTTCCACTTCAGATGGCAGTCATGTCTGGGCCTCCAGACTTCTGACCACACTATACATTGGGAGTTCCTAAGGCCCCCTGCTCAGATTCGATTAATTTGCTAGCATGATTCACAGAACTCAGGGAACCACTTTACTTACCTTTACTCATTCATTATAAAGAAAATTACAGAGGATACAGATGAACAGCCACATGGTAGAGATGCATAGGGCAGGGATTGTGGGAAGGAGCACAGAGCTTCCATGCCCTCTCTTGAGCACCACCTTCCAGGAACCTCCATGTGTTCACCTATTTTTGGTTGAATTCCAAAAACCTTGGTTGACCTGGCATGAGTGGCCAAGAACATTGGCTGGTCTGCTGACCTGCTCAGGAAAGAAGTAGAAGAATGACTGAGATGATGGGTACCTTATGACTATGTTAGGAGATAACCCCAGGGATTGTGGTTTGGACCCAGATATAGTGAGAGATTTCCACATTCTCCTGTGTAAGCAAACTAAAGACTATAGAGGAAAACTACTGTCATGGACAATGGCCGTAGAATTGGGAGTCCTGAATCCCATTATTAATTTGCCTCTAACTCCAAAACCTTTAAGAAATCCCCTCTGGTGGCACGTGCCTGTAATCCCAGCTACTCACAAGGCTGAGGCAGGAGAATTCCTTGAACCCGGGAGGCAGAGGTTGTGGTGAGCCAAGATCGCGCCACTGCACTCCAGCCTGGGCAACAGAGCGAGACTGTGTCTCAGAAAAAAAAAAAAAGAGGCCAGGTGCGGTGGCTCACTGTAATCCCAGCACTTTGGGAGGCCGAGGCGGGTGGATCACCTGAGGTCGGGAGTTCGAGACCAGCCTGACCAATATAGAGAAACCCTGTCTCTACTAAAAATACAAAAAATTAGCTGGGCATGGTGGTGCATGCCTGTAATCCCAGCTACTCGGGAGGCTGAGGCAGGAGAAGTGCTTGAACCTGGGAGGCAGAGGTTGCGGTGAGCCGAGGTCGTGCCATTGCACTCCAACCTGGGCAACAAGAGTGAACTCCGTCTCAAAAAGTAAAAAAAAAAAAAAAAAAAAACAAAGAAAAAGAAATCCCCTCAACTTCCTTTTTTTTTTTTTTTTAAATTTCTATTTATTTTTATATCCCTCCCAAAGTGCTGGGATTACAGATGTGAGCCACTGTGCCCAGCCTAAATCCCCTCAACTTTCTATGTGGATTTTTCCATTGAAAAGGGACAGGTTTCATGGGATGACCTGCAGACTCAATGGAGAAAGTGTGCACATGAAGGTATGTGGAGGAAAGAGAAGTCATGGAAGCCGGGAGTGATTTGTTTATATAGACAGTGGCTAGTGTGGAAATCACTGATTGATCCCTTTGTGTCAAGTACTCAGCCTTTCCTAATGTCTTCAGGGTAGATCTCTGAAAACTTACCATTCACCTTTGTCCCTTTGAGGGGCAGAGTTTAGGAAGTATTGCTTACATCAAGACAAATGTTGCACAGTATTTTGAGTTGGCTTATTCTCTAATAAAGTCTATCTGTGCATTATCTGCTCTTTACCACCCACTCTCCTAGTAAGAAAACATAAAAGTAAAATATGCTCTCTGCTTGTCGCTTTTGCCTTGTTGATGCGTTCACTTTTTACATTTAAAAATGTTTAAATTTTATTTTTCAGAGTCAAAAGCAACAAATGCCACCTTAGATCCCCGGTCATTTCTTCTCAGGAACCCCAATGATAAATATGAACCATTTTGGGAGGATGAGGAGAAAAATGAAAGTGGGTTAACTGAATACAGATTAGTCTCCGTCAATAAAAGCAGTCCTCTTCAAAAACCACTTCCTGCGTTCATCTCAGAAGATGCCTCCGGATATCTGACCAGCTCCTGGCTGACACTCTTTGTCCCATCTGTGTACACCGGAGTGTTTGTAGTCAGCCTCCCACTAAACATCATGGCCATCGTTGTGTTCATCCTGAAAATGAAGGTCAAGAAGCCGGCGGTGGTGTACATGCTGCACCTGGCCACGGCAGATGTGCTCTTTGTGTCTGTGCTCCCCTTTAAGATCAGCTATTACTTTTCTGGCAGTGACTGGCAGTTTGGGTCTGAATTGTGTCGCTTCGTCACTGCAGCGTTTTACTGTAACATGTACGCCTCTATCTTGCTCATGACAGTCATAAGCATCGACCGGTTTCTGGCTGTGGTGTATCCCATGCAGTCCCTCTCCTGGCGTACTCTGGGAAGGGCTTCCTTCACTTGTCTGGCCATCTGGGCTTTGGCCATCGCAGGGGTAGTGCCTCTGCTCCTCAAGGAGCAAACCATCCAGGTGCCCGGGCTCAACATCACCACCTGTCATGATGTGCTCAATGAAACCCTGCTCGAAGGCTACTATGCCTACTACTTCTCAGCCTTCTCTGCTGTCTTCTTTTTTGTGCCGCTGATCATTTCCACAGTCTGTTATATGTCTATCATTCGATGTCTTAGCTCTTCCACAGTTGCCAACCGCAGCAAGAAGTCTCGGGCTTTGTTCCTGTCAGCTGCTGTTTTCTGCATCTTCATCATTTGCTTTGGACCCACAAACATCCTCCTGATTGCGCATTACTCATTCCTTTCTCGCACTTCCACCACAGAGGCTGCCTACTTTGCCTACCTCCTCTGTGTCTGTGTCAGCAGCATAAGTTGCTGCATCGACCCCCTAATTTACTATTACGCTTCCTCTGAGTGCCAGAGGTACGTCTACAGTATCTTATGCTGCAAAGAAAGTTCCGATCCCAGTAGTTATAACAGCAGTGGGCAGTTGATGGCAAGTAAAATGGATACCTGCTCTAGTAACCTGAATAACAGCATATACAAAAAGCTGTTAACTTAGGAAAAGGGACTGCTGGGAGGTTAAAAAGAAAAGTTTATAAAAGTGAATAACTTGAGGATTCTGTTAGTCCCCACCCAAACTTTATTGACTTCACCTCCTAAAACAACAGATGTACGACTTGCATGCCTGCTTTTTATGGGAGCCATCAAGCATGTATTTTTGTCAATTACCAGAAAGATAACAGGACGAGATGACCGTGTTATTCCAAGGGAATATTGGCAATGCTACAGTAATAAATGAATGTCACTTGGATATAGCTAGGTGACATATACATATTTATATGTGTGTATATGTAGATGTATGCACACATATATGTTATTTGCAGTGCAGTATAGAATAGGCACTTTAAAACACTCTTTCCCCCCTACCCCAGCAATTATGGAAATAATCTCTGATTCCCTGATTTAATATGCAAAGTCTAGGTTGGTAGAGTTTAGCCCTGAACATTTGATGGTGTTCATCAACAGTGAGAGACTCCATAGTTTGGGCTTGTACCACTTTTGCAAATAAGTGTATTCTGAAATTGTTTGACAGCAAGGTTTAACTTATTAAGGGATAAGACTTAGTGCTATCTGTGTGTAGAAGTTCTAGTGTTTTCAATTTTAAACATACCCAAGTTTGAATTCCTAAAATTATGGAAACAGACGAAAAGCCCCTGTTTTGATATGGGTAGTATTTTTTACATTTTACACACTGTACACATAAGCCAAAACTGAGCATAAGTCCTCTAGTGAATGTAGGCTGGCTTTCAGAGTAGCCTATTCCTGAGAGCTGCATGTGTCTGCCCCCGATGGAGGACTCCAGGCAGCAGACACATGCCAGGGCCATGTCAGACACAGATTGGCCAGAAACCTTCCTGCTGAGCCTCACAGAAAGCAATGAGACTGGGGCCACCACATTTGCTCCATCCTCCTGGGATTAGCTGTGAACTGATCATGTTTATGAGAAACTGGCAAAGCAGAATGTGATATCCTAGGAGGTAATGACCATGAAAGATTTCTCTACCCATCTTAAAAACAACGAAAGAAGGCATGGACTTCTGGATGCCCATCCATTGGGTGTAAACACATCCAGTAGCTGTTTTGAAAGGTCAGTTCTTATATGGAAGCACCCATTATGCACTGTGGCCACTCCAGTAGGTGCTGGGCGTACAGAGTGGAATAAGACCGAGACCTGCCCTCAAGAGCAAAGTAGATGATGCGTAGAGTGTGATGTATGTGTAATATGTTTCACACAAACAAGGCCTGTCAGCTAAAGAACTTTGAACATTTGGGTTACTATTTCTTGTGGTTATAACTTAATGAAAACAATGCAGTACAGGACGTATCTTTTTAAAAATAAGTCTGATTTAATTGGGCACTATTTATTTACAAATGTTTTGCTCAATAGATTGCTCAAATCAGGTTTTCTTTTAAGAATCAATCATGTCAGTCTGCTTAGAAATAACAGAAGAAAATAGAATTGACATTGAAATCTAGGAAAATTATTCTATAATTTCCATTTACTTAAGACTTAATGAGATTTTAAAAGCATTTTTTAACCTCCTAAGTATCAAGTATAGAAAATCTTCATGGAATTCACAAAGTAATTTGGAAATTAGGTTGAAACGTATCTCTTTTTTCTTATGAAACAAATGGTAGCATTTTAAACAAAATAGAAAGTTTCAAGGCAAATGTTTATCTATTTAAAAGAGCAGGCCGGGCGCGGTGGCTCACGCCTGTAATCCCAGCACTTTGGGAGGCCAAGGCAGGTGGATCACGAGGTCAGGAGATCGAGACCATCCTGGCTAACACGGTGAAACCCCATCTCTACTAAAAATGCAAAAAAAATTAGCCGGGCATGGTGGCAGGCACCTGTAGTCCTAGCTACTTGGGAGGCTGAGGCAGGAGAATGGCGTGAACCCGGGAGGCGGAGCTTGCAGTCAGCCGAGATCACGCCACTGTACTCCAGCCTGGGCGACAGAGACTCCGACTCAAAAAATAAAAATAAAAATAAAAAATAAAAGAGCAAACTATTTCCAAATACCATAGAATAACTTACATAAAAGTAATATAACTGTATTGTAAGTAGAAGCTAGCACTGGTTTTATTAATTTAGTGACTATATTCATTTTATCTAAATCAGTGGAGATTTACTGTCATTGTGTATTAGTCTGTATTAAAATATGCTATCATTAATGTACTTACAAAATAGTATGTCACTTTATGTTCACTCTTAAAAACGTAACCTATATTAATAAATGCGAACATTTGCTTGGTATCTCTTTGGAACAAATTAGTATTATATCTTTGTGGTCCTGGCACACTTTAAGGACTTAACTGAAGAGCATTTAATGAAGAGGTGATTTGCAAAGGTGTGGACAGGGTTAAGGGAACCAACAGGGAGTGGTGAAGCACCCCCAGAGACTAGCAATCAAGGGAAGCCATTACCGCCCCCAAGGCCCAGGTAGAGGGGGGAACACACTGAGGCCTCTCCCTCACCCTCTGATCTCTTGGGAGGCCTCCCCTTGATCCTAATCTTAACCCAATACCCAGAGGTGAAGTAGTCCATGAAGATCAGCTTCCTTGGCCATAGAGAATTGATCTGGAAGAACAAATGCAAGGAAAAAATAAAACAAATAGCAACATTTCTGCCAAAGACATTGAGTGATTAGCGCCCTCTCTCTCTCTCTCTCTTAATCCCTTCTTAGGAAAATTTAAGCTTATTGACAATATATTCAAATTTCTGAGTTATAGACATCATGGGTAGTGTCTGCAGTTCTTCCCTAGTGAGAGAGAAATTAAATGTCAGAGCAGAAAGGAAATCCATAAAAGGGCTATGCTGTCTTCTCTGGCTGAATGAGTCCTTTGCCGTCTAGCACTCCCTCAGGCAGAAGGGAGGAGGGGAAATTTAAAACAAAATGACTAGTACTTCTCAAGGTTGAAAATCAAAAAATTTTTGATAAATTATTTCTAGAGTCATAGTCAATGAAAAAATTATTTCAACTAAACAAGGATTTTGTTAACATACAGAATTTTTATAAGTTAACAAACAAGCTTTTTAAGTTTCTAAGGCCTGGACTCCACGTGTGTTTCAAGGGATAGATTGAGTTCAAAAAACCTTAAATTTTGCTAACACAAAAATGTTTTTTTGTCCAGGCATGGTGGCTTACGCATATAATGCCAACACTTTGGGAGACTGAGGCCAGAGGATCAATTCAGACCAGGAGGTTGAGACCAGCCTGAGCAACATAGTGAGACCCCATCTCAATTAAAAAATAAATAAATAATTAACCTGGCCCGATAGCATGCCTGTGGTCCCAGCTACTCAGGAGGCTGAGGTGGGAGGATCATCTGAGCCCAAGAGGTTGAGGCTGCAGTGAGCCATGATTGCACCACTGCAGTCCAGCCTGGGCAACAAAGTGAGACCATGTCTCCAAAAAAAAAATGTTTTTTCCACCAAGCTAAAAATAGCATTTTTAAGGAAATGGAATGCTTGGCTATTGAATATACACTTGGAAAATTTTAGGTTATACTTCTGAATTTAAGAAATTTAAAAACCTGTTTGCTGTTGGCATGTCTTTGAGGAAGTTCAGCTACAGAAGCAAGTGGAAAAGGTTAAGCAGCATTGATGACCAAGCTATTTAAGTTTCCGGGGCCTGGACCATCCATTAGTAGCTTATCTTCAGGCAGGTGCTGTCGTGAAAATTAAGGGGAAAAACAGTTCACCAACGGTAATTTCCTGGCATAATTAGCCTGTTATGTGGCTATGCCTTTCAAAACTACTAGACCAAATGTGTGTGAAGAGTAATTGACCACAGGATAAACCTAATTGTGTTTTGTGAAGGAGGTGTGGTTAAGTGAGCTGCAATGTGAGAAGAGAGGAGAAATTCTCCAATGCAATTATTCTCAGAGTTCCTGAGACTCTTTCAGGAGATCTGCAAGGTCAAACTCTCTTCAAATACCAAGATATTGTTTGCCTTTTTTGGTCTGATGCTCTCACAAGTGGACAGATGAGTTTTCCAGAAGCTACACAACATGTGAAAGTGCAACAGATTGAATGCAGAAGCAGACACGAAAATCTGACTGTCTCCTATTACACCAGTCATTAAAGAGATTGCAAAAATGTAAAACAATGCAACTCTCCTCCTTAAATTATTGTTTTGGGAAAAAATTATGAAAAATATAGTATTTATTTTAACATGTAATGGGTTTATTGTCATTTTTAGCTGAAATAGATGTTTTCAAAAGTTCTCCATTTTAATGTCTAATATGAAAAATATCAGTAGATAAAATCATTGGCAGCAGGGTGCAGTAGCTCACACCTGTAATACCAACACTTTGGGAGGCCAAGCCAGGTGGATCACGAGGCCAGGAGTTCGAGACCAGCCTGGGCAACATAGGTAAACCCCATTAAACCCCATCTCTACTAAAAATAAAAAACTTAGCCGGGTGTGGTGGTGCACATCTGTAATGCCAGCTACTTGGGAGGCTGAGGCACGAGAATCACTTGAGCTTGGGAGGCGAGGGTTACAGTGAGTCAAGATCACATCACTGCACTCCAGCCTGGACTACAGAGCAGAGCAAGACTGTCTCAAAAAATGAAAAAGAAAAAAACTCAGTGATGTGCTGCTAAACAGGATCTCCACAAAAAGAAAAAAAGCCTGATCTGGCAAACTAGAATTTGCCAATTTTGATGGTGTGAATAACTCCCTTCTTTTCCAGTTTCAAGCTCCCAACTGTTTAACAGTTGGCTTAACAAATTTCCGGAATATTGAATTCTTGTGAGCAGGTACAAGTGGACTCCAGCACACCAATGGATGCAACCCACATAAACAAAGGCTCTTTGCTGGTCCTCAGTAATTTTAAGTATATTAAGGTGTTCGGAGCAAAAGAAGTTTGAAAACCACTGCCCTTATCCAAGATTTCCCAACTTTATTGACTTGAAGAAAACAGAGAAACTGGTAATGATTATAAAAGCATAAAAGCAAACAGGGGTAAAGAGTTGGCTTATAGCTGCAGGCATCACTCTGGGTTTCTGGCTGTTTCAGAGCTGAGGGGTTCCAAGTCTTGGAGCAAGAAACTGATTCAACAGGCAGACTCAGTGGCTTATGCCTATTATCCCAGCACTTTGGAAGGCTAAGGTGGATGAATGGTTTGAGCCCAGGAGTTCGAGACCAGCCTAGACAACATGGCAAAACCCCGTCTCTACGAAAAATACAAAAATTAGCCAAGTGTGATGGCTCATGCCTGTAGTTCCAGCTACTTGGGAGGCTAAGGTGGGAGGATGGCTTGAGCCTGGGAGGCAGAGGTTGCAATGAGCCAAGATGGCGCCACTACACTTCAGCCTGGGTGACAGAGTGAGACCCTGTCACAAAAAGAAAAGAAAAGATACTGATTGAAGTCATCAGGTATGGTGTGGTCCACAGAACAGGAAGCTCTGTGTGAGGTCTGATTTTCAGCCAACTGCTGTGTGAAGGAAATAGAGAGGTGCTTGCTGAGCAAAGTTTCAGACCAGAAGACCAAGAGACAATTCAGAACAGCAGCATATCCTACCCATGGTGGCATTCCTGTAAAGTGAAACTCAAGCTCCAAGTTTGTTGTCATGGGGACTGTTGATTGCATGCTAGTCCTATGGAAACACACGGAAAACCAGAGGTCAAATTCAGTAGCATCTCAGAATTCAGATAACATAGCATGTATGGTTTCAACCCAGCAGGCTGTGTGTTTATCACTTCAGGAAATGACTCATAAGCAGTAAGGAGATGAGCTTTGAAAGCTGCATCTGGCCAGGGCACGGTGGCTCACTGCTGTAATCCCAGCACTTTAGGGAGGCCGAGGTGGGTGGATCACCTGAGGTCAGGAGTTTGAGACCAGCTTGGCCAACATGGTAAAACCCTGTCTCTACTAAAAATACAAAAATTAGCCAGGTGTGGTGGCACACACCTGTAATCCCAACTACTGGGGAGGCTGAGGCAGGAGAATTGCTTGAACCCAGGAGGCAGAGGTTGCAGTGAGCCGAGATTGTGCCATCCAGCCTGGATGACAAGAGCGAAACTCCATCTCAAAAAAAAAAAAGAAAAGAAAGCTGCACCTATAGTAGCCTACATGGTGGCAGGGCCAGTCTGGCTGTTTTGCCTATCTTTATGACTACATCTGCAGGTCATTTTGGTGTGCTGCTATGTGACCCATCCAAGGAAGTGAAAACACCACAAAGGGTGGGCTTTCCAATACTGAGATGCATTCGTGAGCAAAACCATAATCATTTGATATCTATTTTTGTTGTTTTGTTTCCTGTCCTGAGATATCTAGTTGCTCTTGAAACTAGCTGACACATATTAAAAAAAAAAAAAAAAAAAAAAGACAAATAATATATTCCCATCCTCCAGGAGCTAACTGGCTTTGGGATTTAATCCTAATACTTAATGTTTAATTAGGAAGCACAAAATTTGAAGACCTCAGATTTAGAATTTTATCAGCTCTGCCTTGTAACAAGTTTTAGAAACTAAATCAGTTGGCCAGGTGTGGTAGCTCACGCCTGTAATCCTAGCTCTTTGGGAGGCCAAGGTGGGCGGATCACCTGAGGTCAGCAGTTCAAGACCAGCCTGGCCAACGTGGTGAAACCCTGTCTCTATTAAAAATACAAAAATTAGCCAGACATGGTGGCACATTCCTGTAATCCCAGCTACCCGAGTGGCTGAGGCAGGAGAATTGCTGGAACCCGGGAGGCAGACGCTGCAGTGAGCCGAGATGGCACCACTGCACTCCAGCCTGGGCAACAGAATGAGACTCTGTCTCAAAAAAAAAAAAAAAAAAAAAAGAAAAGAAACTAAATCAGTTCTCAACTCTGGCTGTGCATAGAATCACTGGAGAGCTTCTAAACAATTCCAGTGCCAATCTCTGGGGGCGGGGCCTGGATATTGATATTGTTTTCAAGCTCCTCAGAAGATTCTGATGTGTAAACCAGGGTTGATACTAAGAAAAGAAAAAAATCCCTCAGCAGTCTGAGCTATGTGAGGTGTGCAAAATTTATCAGGCCCAGAGAGGCGGGAGGAGGGGACTTCAGTCATGCCCCCGGCACATACCCTCCCCCTACCCACCACCCCCCATGCCTGTGGGCAATTATTTAAAGTCATTTTGTTCCTGGTGGTGTGGTAGCTCATGCCTGTCATCCCAACACTTTGGGAGGCCGAGGCGGGAGGATCCCTTGAGGTCAGGAGTTTGAGACCAGCCTGGTCAACATGGTGAAACCCCTACACTCCTAAAAATACGAAAATTAGCCAGGCATGGCAACATGCTCATGAAATCCCAGCTACTTGGGGGGCTGAGGCAGGAGAATCGTTTGAACCCAAGAGGCCAGGAGGTAGAGGTTGCAGTGAGTCAAGATGGTGCCACTCCAGCCTGGGCAACAGAGAGAGATTCCATCTCAAAAAAAAAAAAAAAGGCATTTTATTCCTGACTAGCTGCCTTCCCTGTTATCTTCATGTTCCTGGAATCTGTGATACAAAGAACAATGTGTATCCAATCAACAGCTTATGTTATTTTAATGTAAATTTTGATAAACAACTTAGGAACTGCCTCTTTTCCTTTATAAACATTCACATTCAGAACAACTTGAATATACACTTCAATATACACTGGGTTGCAATCCTCAAGCTTGGCCCAAATAAACTCATATTAATTTTGACTCAGCTTCTTCCTTTTAGATCAACAATACCACTGTTTTTGAAAAGTGCTTCTTAGCTTATATACTGCTGGTGGGAATGTAAATTATTAGTTCAGCCATTGTGGAAAGCAGTGTGGTGATTTCTCAAATAATTTAAAACAGAATTATCATTCAACCCAGCAATCCCATTATTGGGTATATACCCAAAGGAATAGAAATCATTCTACCATAAAGACATATGCACACAGGTGTTCATTGCAGCACTATTCACAATAGCAAAGCTATGGAATCAACCTTAATGCCCACCAATGGTAGACTGGATAAAGAAAATGTGGTACATATACACCATGGAATACGATGCAGCCATAAAAAAGAATGAGATCATGTTCTTTGCAGCAACATGGATAGAGCTGGAGGCCATTATCCTAAGCAAACTAACACAGAAACAGAAAACCAAATACCACATGTTCTCACTTATAAGTGAAAGCTAAACATTGAGTACACATGGACACAAAGAGGGGAACAACAGATACCAGGGCCTACTTGAGGATGGAGGATGAGGAGAGGACTGAAAAACCACCTATCGAGTACTATGCTTATTACCAGGGTGATGAAATAATCTGTACACCAAGCCCCAAGACATACGATTTACTTATGTAACAAACCTGCACATGTACCCCTGAACCCAAAGTAAAAGTTTTTTTAAAAAAGAAAAAAAATAGTGCTTCTTGGCCAGGTGCAGTGGCTCACATCTGTAATCCCAGCACTTTGGGAGGTGAAGGCAGGAGGATCGCTTGGTACCAGGAGTTTGAGACCAGCCTGAGCAACATAGCAAGACTCTGCTAAAACAAATTTAAGAATTAGCTGGGTGTGGTGGCACATGCCTGTAGTCCCAACTACTCAGGAGGCTGAGACAGGAGGATCCTTTGAGCCTAGGAGTTCAAAGTTAAAGTGAGCTGTGATCTGTCTGCTTCTCAAACTTTAACATGCATACAAATTACCAGAGTCTGCTGCAATTGGTCTGAGGCTGGGTCTGCCTGTGTAACAACTTCCCAGGTAAAGTTGAAGTTGCTCCTTTTGGACTATACTTTGAATAGCAGGGCCCTCAGAGATAGCCCTGAGGCAAAATTTGGCTAGGTTGCAGGTTCAGGGATCCAGGAAATCAATTCCGATATTCTTAAAATCATTTTCTGAGACAATTTTTTTTATTCTGAGAAAATTGGGGCAATTTTTAATGTAGTGGCAGCGTAGGTTCTTAATCAAAATTTGTTGTAGGTGATATCTGTCTTGCTGTATGCTTCCTCTCCTCTTTCTCCCTTCTTTGGTTCTTTTCTAGGGAAAAAGATAGCTTACATGGCTCTAATCTCATACATAAAACCATTTCAGAAGACACTGGGGGTTTAAAGTGGCAACTCCCATTTTTTAAAGACAGTGCCCGGCAGATAGCGGCAGCGCCTGGTTACCAGAAAGCAGCTCTGGATATTTTTCCCGTCTCTGAGTCTGGCTGAAAAATGGTGACCTCAGGGAAGCACTAGGGTGCTACTTAGCATTCAGGAGCTTCAGTCTTGATGGAGCTGGAATGAGAAGCTTTGCAAACCCAGAGGCAGATGAGTCAGCCCAGGGATCATCATCAGAGGATCCATGACTCCACTGTGCCTGGGGAAAACCAAAGATTTTGTTAATCAACTCTGGGAACACATTTACAGCACATTCAGTAAACCTGGAGTAAATTCGTCATTATAGAAGCCCTCTTACAAGTTGATTAAAAAAACTAAATGATGAAAGAAAAACTATAATTCGTTAGCCAATGAGGGGAAAAATGTTACATCTCAGCGATAATCAAATAGCTGCAATTTAAAACAAGATAACACTGGCTCGTGTCCAATTAACAATAATCTTTTTCTATGATGGCTAAAACAGCTCCCTGATAAGTATTGTAGAAGGAATGGAGGAAATAAGGAAAATAATATAAATACCAGAAAGGGTAAGATAATGTCGGTGGACACGCTTTAGGAAAGCAATTTGACAAAATGTCATCATCCTTAAATGTTCATAGCCTTTGACCCAGTTGTGTGACTTCTGGGAATCTATCAAGAAATAAGTATAAATAACATCAAAAAGGCCGGGCGCGGTGGCTCACGCTTGTAATCCCAGCACTTTGGGAGGCCGAGGCGGGTGGATCACGAGGTCAGGAGATCGAGACCACAGTGAAACCCCGTCTCTACTAAAAATACAAAAAAAAATTAGCCGGGCGTGGTGGCGGGCGCCTGTAGCCCCAGCTACTCGGAGAGGCTGAGGCAGGAGAATGGCGTGAACCCGGGAGGCGGAGCTTGCAGTGAGCCGAGATCGGGCCACTGCACTCCAGCCTGGGTGATAGAGCAAGACTCCATCTCAAAAAAAAAAAAAAAAAAAAAAAAAAACATCAAAAAAAGTAATAGGCTTCTGGTTGTTAATAGTAGCCTTATTTGCATATTAGCAGAAGACAAAACTCCTCTAGATGTGTAATTTTAAAGGACTTCTCCAGAGACGATTATACCCTTTAACAATGAGACATTTTAAGTGTAGGTAACGGCACAAAGCAGTGCTTATAATGTTTAATTTTTTAAAAAATAAAATGCAATGATATACAAGCAGTACGAAACCAACAAGATGGGGAAAAATAGATCTAAGTCAAGGCAAAGACTAATGAGAAATATACCAAGATGTTTAAACTTGTGTTTTGGCAATTGGGGCATTTTTTTTTCCTTTAAAGTATTTTCTACTTCTCTCTTTCCTGAGTATGTACTGCCTCTCTAGCAAAAAAGCAACCCACATTAAAACAAAAGTAAAATAATCTGAAAAAACAAACAAATCTTTCTGACCATCTCCTAGCCACAATTAGTATTTTGTGCCTCAATATATTATTCAAGCAGGAAATAAAGGTGTTAGGAAATCATATGATTCTACATATATTTGACATCTTCAAGATTCTCCCAAAATATCTTGTGGAACTCTGAAATTCTCAAAAACATAAAAATATCTTTAGCCATGGCCAGGCGCAGTATCTCACACCCGTAATCCCAGCTACTTAAGAGGCTCAGGCATGAGAATCGCTTGAACCCTGCAAGTGGAGGTTGCAGTGAGCCCAGCCTGTGCGACAGAGCGAGACTCTCTCAAAAAAAAAAAGTCATTAGCTGTACTCTGAGGCCAGAAATGTTTCTATTTGTCCCCAGCAGCTACCAGAACATT
The DNA here is from genome assembly GCF_028878055.3 of Symphalangus syndactylus. Taxonomy (NCBI): domain Eukaryota; kingdom Metazoa; phylum Chordata; class Mammalia; order Primates; family Hylobatidae; genus Symphalangus; species Symphalangus syndactylus. The sequence goes on from NC_072433.2 coordinate 64,246,589, forward strand.
CAGTACAGCATTCTGTCAACATAACCGGAGCACTACTTTTTACTCTGATAGTCTTTATACTTATGCCAAAAGGGCTAGTCATTTGTTTTCTTCTGGAATTCATATTTCCTCATCAAGCAGCAAATATTATTTTTGCAAAACAAAACAAAAACTTCAACTGATTTTATTGCATAGTTATGTTAGTCCTCTTATTCTTGAAATTAATGAATGTGTGTAACCCACATTCTATTATTCAGTATTTTAAAAATCTGATTAATTAACCCATAAGCTCTTTCTAAAACACACTTGAGCTTTATTTAATTTCTGCATTCTTTGACCCATGTTGTTGGATCCTTAATTTCACTTATTCATTTTCTTACAATTATTAAATGGTCTCTTACATGGTAAGACTGAAGCTGGTATCCATAGGCTTGTTGCTTCCGTATGATGAAGGCAGCTTCAGTAGTCGATTGAACCACCCAGCAGTGACTACATTCAGTGCTTCTGGAAATGGAGTCCACGAAAGTCTTTTGAGCTGCTTGTTATAATGCAGGTTTTTGGTCTCCATCCCGGACCTAAAACCAGAATGTTTGGGATAGGACCTGGATCATCTGCATTTTTAACAAGAGCTGGGGGTGATTCTTATGCACACCAAACTTTAAGAACCATGGATCTAGTTTTTAGACGAAATCTCTAACCTAGTAAACCACAGTTTATTTGTTAAAATGCTAAAGTTTTTCAGAGTTGACCTGTATATTATCATGTCTCTCAGTAAAGTTATTGGAATATTAGTATTCTTTAGCTATAACCCCCTAGATATTGACCCTAAATATCTGACTATATCCACTGAAGGATTTAGCCTTACAAACAATTGTCTCTATCACTTACTCTGCCTTGTCCCTCCTCTCCTCTGGAAATGCAAGTCAATACCCTGTATTCATGTAGGATTTTTATTGTATTTTTTAAATAGGTAACACTCATATGGTTCAAATTTCAAAAGAACAAAAGGATATACAGTGAAAAATCACCCTTTCCATTTCTGTCATCTTCTAGAAGACAATCACAGTTAACAGCTTCTTGAGTATGGTGTTGAATCTATTTAAAAAACAATCTGGAAACTCATTATTACTTTTGGCAGGAAAGCTCAAAGAGAGTATACAATAAGCTTTTTTTTTTTTTTTTTTTGAGACGGAGTCTTGCTCTGTTGCCCAGGCTGTAGTGCAGTGGCACGATCTTGGCTCACTGCAAGCTCCGCCTCCCAGGCTCAAGCAATTCTCCTCCCTCAGCCTCCCGAGTAGCTGGGACTACTGGCATGCGCCACTATGCCTGGCTAATTTTTGTATTTTTAATAGAGACAGAGTTTCACCTTATTGGCCAGGCTGGTCTCGAACTCCTGACCGCAAGTGATCCCCCCGCCTCCACCTCCCAAAGTGCTGGGATTACAGGCGTGGGCCACTGCGCCCACAATAAGCCATTTTATTTTTTAATGGTATCTTTCAGTTTTAAAAACTCCTTTTGATGTAAAGATCTCAGTCAGATATTTGCTGCATAACAAACTACACAAAACCCCAGAGGCATATAACAACAAGCATTTATTGCTAATATTCTGGGATAGCCAGCTAGGTAGTCCTGCTGATGTGTCTGGGGATCTATTGTCTGATTTAGGAAGGCCTGAACTGGGATGACTGGGATGACTTACTGGGTTCCATATGTCTCTCATCTTCAAGTACGCTAATCCTGGCACATTCCCATGGCAATGGCCGAGGTGTTAGAGATAAGAGAAAGCATGCTGGACATCGGGCAGTGTAAGACTGGGATTGGCATGTTCTCACCACAGTCACAGTCTACTGACCAAAGCAAGACACAGGCCATCCCAGTTTTAAGGTGATGGAAAAATAGACATTGCCTCTTTAGTGAAAGGAATTTCAATGTCACACGCAAGGCCATGGCTATAGGGAGTGATGAAGAATGAGGCTATCACCAAAATCTACTGTACATAATGACTGAAAATTCATTACAATAATAACACTTGGCTTAGTGTTCAAGTATTGTACTTTTATAAAACTGTCCTTGTTTTCTGAAGATTTTTCAGTTGTATATGTGTATTTATATTTTTGGGGGGTGGAGTCTCACTCTGTTGCCCAGGCTGGAGTGTGGTGACACAATCCCAGCTCACTGCAACCTCTGCCTTCCGGGTTCAAGGGATTCTTGTGCCTCAGTCTCCCAAGTAGCTGGGACTACAGGCTCCCGCCACCCTGCCCAGTAGAGATGGGGTTTCGCTATGTTGGCCAGGCTGGTCTCGAACTCCTGATCTCAAGCGATCTGCCCACCTTGGCCTCCTAAAGTGCTGGGATTACAGGCGTGAGCCACTGCACCCAGTCATTTATGTATATATTTCTAAGGTCAACAGAAGAATTGTGAAAACATCTCAAAGACCTGGGACCTACACCCAGTCAGTCAGCATATACCTTTCCACTGTCATATGTGAAATGGGAAAAACAGGTGGGGTATGGTGGCTCATATCTATAATTCCAGCACTTTGGAAGGCTGAGTCCAGAGGATTGCTTGAGCTCAGGAGTTTGAGGCCAACCTGGGCAACCCAGTGAGACCTTGTCTCTACTTTTATATAAAAATAAAAGTTAAAAAAAAAAGAAAAAGATGGATAATGACGCTGGGAGAATATTTGAGGAAACAGGAAACAGAATGTTTCAAGTTGTACCAAAGAAAAGTGCCATTTTAATTGAAAATTTTACCTCCTCCAGCAGGGGTGCTGATGTACTAACAAGCCACTTTCAGAAAACAGTGTGATCAAGTACAGTTTTCATTCTTTTATGTCAACATGTTTTTTGAGATTATTTTTAGTATTCTATACTGATTTAAATCTTTGCCTTTTTAAAATCAGAATAGTCATGTTTACAAAATGACCCTTATGAAAGGTTTATGAAACAAATGTCAGGAGTGATTCTGGTTTCTGCTTTCCATTTAACTTAATTTCAATTGCTATTTGCTTATTTTAAGAAATAAACTTTGTTTCTTAAGATGACACTGACTCTGATGCTATCAGTAGCCTCATCCTGATCTTTATTTATTTATTTATTTTTTTTTTTTTGAGACGGAGTCTCACTGTCGGTCGCCCAGGCTGGAGTGCAGTGGCGTGATCTTGCCTCACTGCAGGCTCCGCCCCCCAGGGTCCACGCCATTCTCCTGCCTCAGCCTCCCGCGTAGCTGGGACTACAAGCGCCCGCCACCTCGCCCAGCGAATTTTTTGTATTTTTAGTAGAGACGGGGTTTCACCGTGTTAGCCAGGATGGTCTCGATCTCCTGACCTCGTGATCCGCTTGCCTCGGCCTCCCAAAGTATTGGGATTACAGGCGTGAGCCACCGCTCCCGGCCATCCTGATCTTTAAAAAGTAACCTTTTAACTGGAATTTTCAAATACTTTAATATGCATGTGGAATTACTTAGACAGTTAACATTTCTTGACCCACTCACATTTAGTCCTATTGGCTGGTAGGCAGTAACTGGAAAATGCAGCATTTCTCTCTGATAGAAAGTGAGAAGTAAGACTTGGCGACACTCAGTGATCAGGCCATAGCTCAATGAGTCTATGCATGCAGTTAGGTTGGAATCTGTTTTAGAGGTTTGAGTATGAGACGAGCGTATCCTAGCTGATATGGTTTGAGCTTGTCCCCATCAAAACATGATCCCCAATGTGGCCATGTTGAGAGGCGGGTGTATTGGGAGGTGTGTGGGTCATCGGGGTGGATCCCTCATGGATAACTTGGTGCCATTCTCCCAGTATGAGTTCTTGCTCTCCAGACTAGATTAGTTCTCATGGGAATATTCCTTCAAGAGTGGGTTGTTATTGTTGAATTAAGTTTAGCCCAAAGCGGCCTCCTTGCATGTTTTAAGTTGGCCCTAAAGGTTTCTCCCTACATAACAAACTGTAACCTTACTGAATGTGTAAACAGACTATAACCTATTCTTGTGCCAGTCACTAAGTTTTGGCCAGTTGAAGGCAGTTAGCTGTTCAAACCATGTTCAAATAAGCCAAACACCGAGCTGTGGCCAATCCAGCTGTTACTGTACCTCACTTCTGTTTTCTCTATGTCAGTTTCCTTTTGCTGTGCATAAATCTTCCACCAGGCGGTTCTGCGCTGGATCCTCTTTGAACCTATGTGCTTTAGGGGCTGCCTGATTCGCAAATCCCAAATCGCTCTTTGCTCAGTGTAACTCTGTTCGGTGTAATTTGTCTAAGGTTTTTTCTTCCATCATTATAAAACCATGACACTGGCCGGGCGCCGTGGCTCACGCCTGTAATCCCAGCACTTTGGGAGGCCAAGGCGGGAGAATCACATGAGATCAGGAGTTCAAGACCAGGCTGGCCAACATGGCGAAACCCCGTCTCTACTAAAAATACAAAAAACAAAAAACAAACATTAGCTGGGCATGGTGGTGTGCGCCTTTAATCCCAGCTACTTGGAAGGCTGAGGCAGGAGAATCGGTTGAACCCGGGAGGCGGAGACTGTAGTGAGCCGAGATCGTGCCAGTGCACTCCAGCCTGGGTGACAGAGCAAGACTCTATCTCAAAAAAAAATGAAAGTAAAAAATAAAGCCACGATGCCCTCGGATTTTCCTCTCTTCTTATGTGTCTGCTTCCCCTTTGACCTTCTCCACTATGTTATGACGCAGCACGGAAGCCTTCGCCAGAAGCAGAACAGATGTCAGTACTACGCTTCTTCAACTTCCCAGCTGGCAGAACCGTGAGCTAAATAAACGTTTTCTTTATAAATTACCCAGTCTCAGGTGTTCTGTTATAGTGGCACAAACTATAGACTAAGACACTAGCCTCAATGGAATAGGTATTGCCTTTGTAAATTGCTGACCACTGACATCAGCACTCTCCATAATCTGAGATATAGAAAAATATTGTACAGTATTATCTATGCAACATAATCCTGTAGAAATTCACCTCCTCCCCTTTGCCCTTTTTCTTTATGTTTGTCACTGATACCCACAGGCATAGTTCATAGGAACTGGTGGCCCTCTGAGCTCAGCCAGAAGTCAGAGAGATTTTCAAATGGAAGGCTATCCTGACATGGATGTGAAGCAACTGGAAATCTTTTTTTTTTTTTTTTGAGGCAGAGTCTCGCTCTGTCACCCAGGCTGGAGTGCAGTGGCATGATTTTGGCTCACTGCAACCTCCACTTCCTGGGTTCAAGCAATTCTCCTGCTTCAGCCTCCCAAGTAGCTGGGATAACAGGTGCGGGCCACCACGCCTGGCTAATTTTTGTATTTTCAGTAGAGACGGGGTTTCATCATGTTGGCCAGGCTGGTCTTGAACTCCTGACTTCAAGTGATCTGCCTGCCTCAGCCTCCCAAAGTGCTGGGATTACAGGCATGGACCACTGTGCCCAGCCAAAATGTTATATATTTTTATTATGATGGTAGTTACGTAGATATATATACATTTTTCAAAATTCTTTGAATTTAAAATGGGTGCAGCTTTTTGTACATAAATTTTACCCCAATAAAATGGAAGTTTTTAACAAAAAAGACTCAACATCACCAATCATTAGGGAATTGCAAATCAAAATCATAGAGAGATATTACTTCACACCCATTAAGATAGCTATTATTAAAAAACAACTATAGGCCGGGCGCGGTGGCTCAAGCCTGTAATCCCAGCACTTTGGGAGGCCAAGGCGGGCGGATCATGAGGTCAGGAGATCAAGACCATCCTGGCTAACACGGTGAAACCCCGTCTCTACTAAAAACACAAAAAAGTAGCTGGGCGTGGTGGCGGGTGCCTGTAGTCCCAACTACTCGGGAGGCTGAGGCAGGAGAATGGCGTGAACCCTGGAGGCGGAGCTTTCAATGAGCCGAGATCATGCCACTGCACTCCAGCCTGGGCGACAGAGCAAGACTCCATCTCAAAAAAAAAAAAAAAAAAAACTACAATAAAATCACATGTTGACAAGGATGTGGACAAATTGGAACCTTTGCACATTTCTGGTGGGCATGTCAAACAGTGCAGCCACTATAGGAAACAATATGACAGTTCCTCAAAAAATTAAATGTAGAATCACTGTATGATCCAGCAATTCCACCCCTAAGTATATACTCAAAATAATTGAAAGTGGAAACTCAAACAGATATTTGTATATCCATGTTCATAAGAGCATTATTCACAATAGCCAAAGGGTGGAAACACCCCAAATGTCTAACAGTGAGTGAATGGATAAACAAAATGTGGTATACACACACAGTGAAACATAATTTGGCCACGAAAAAGAATACAATTTTGAGACCGGCTACAACATGGATGAACCTTGAATATGTATGCTAAGTGAAGTAAGCCAGACACAAAAGAATAAATATGGCAAATTTCACTTATATGAAATACCCAGAGTAGTCAAATTTATAGAGATGAAAAAATATAAGGGGCTGGGGGAGACGAGAAGGAGTAGTTATTGTTTAATGGGTATGGAGTTTTAGTTGAGAAAGGTGAAAAAGTTCTGGAGATGGATGGTGGAAATGATTATACAACCCTGTGAATGTTCTTAATGCCCATGACTTTACCTTTAAAATGTTAAAATTTATGTTTTGTCTATTTACCATGATAGAAAGAGTGACAGAAAGGTAGAAAAAGAAAGAGAAAAAATAAAAAGAAGGAAAGAAAGGAAGGAAAGAAAGACAGAGGGAAGAAAGGAAGGAAGGAATCCCCTAAGCAACTGTGCTTGTCTTGGGGCAGGACCAGACAAATGGACAGATGACTTTCAGACTCCACTGCCCCTGCCCAAGACCCCACTCTGACTTCTATGTCAATCAACAAACGTCTTGTTTTGGGAAATGGAAACAATTTCTTCTGCCAGGCACATGGGACGTGGGAGAGGCTTAATGAAAAGGCACCTGGATGAGGAGTTGGATCTGCAGATAGATCAGTGAACAAAACCGCAGCACATGCAAAGGTTCCAAGGTGGGGCCATGTTTGGGTAACTTCAGCAGCCTGCTGTTGCAGGAACAAAGTACACGTGGCAAGCAAGGTCAGGAGGTACAGCTGGAAATTTAAGGTAGGGCCAGCCAGAGGGATCTTGAGGGCCACACTTAAATTTGTTTGGATTTTATCTCATAGGTAGCAGTAAACCTTTCAACAATGTCAAGGTGGTTATTGACTTGTGATGTGAGTTTTAGAAAGATGGCAGAGGAGGGATGGGCTGGAGAGGGCCAACCAGGAGGCAAGGGCCAGGAGATGGTGAGCTTTAGCAGGTTCCTACCATTCTACAGATGCCCCAAGCAAATCTGACTTGTAGTTCTTGGTTTATCCCAGTCAACCACATGTCCTCTCAAATATCTTACACTCATATTCCTTTTTGAGAAACATTAAAATCTCACACCGCTTTAATATCTCATACATTTCAAAGTAAATTACTTTTGATTTAAAACAAATCAAAGCAATTTCTAATGAGAATGGTTTTCCAACTATACTAGTTAGTTGGTAAATGCAGTATTTTTCAGCTATACCATTCCTTTCTCCTCCCTCATTCTAATTCCTGCTCAACTGGGAATCATTGTTCTACAGCAAATCTAACAAGAAGTGTTATACATAATTCCACCCTGGGCTATGATGTTCGCTTTAAACAAGTCTGGTTTCATTAGCGCTTCCTTGGGCTCTCAAAGATGCTGCAGGCCCTGGCAAGCCCCATGCTAGGAATGACCTCCCTTCACTTCATTCTGGATGTAGGAGTTACCCGCATGAGCAGCATCGCTACCCAGCTGAGTTCAATCCGCTTTGAAGGTTGCCTTTGTCCTCATTCCATCATTTCCCTGGTGCGCCAGGCTGAAAGGTTCACCTGGGATGTGTGTGAAGCACAGAGGTGCCCAGGCCTCTCTCTGGAGATGCTGATTCAGGAGTCTGCAGCTGGCATCTGGAATCTCTATGTTGAGCAAGTGCTCCACGTGGTTCTTGTGACCTGACAGGTTTGGAAAACATCAGGAAGACTCTGCCAGCTCTGCTGGCAGCTGCTGCTGTCACCCTGAGAAGAGTAAAGGGTTCGCAGCCCAGCAGATGCCCGAGCCTTTTTCAGGGATGAAACCCTCTTTCCGGATACCTCTTTCAGGATGCCTGTGGAGTCTGTTCCTGTGACTTTCCAGAAGTCCACAGCCAAACCACACAGCTTTACAGTTGGCTCTTGTGATTCTCTAAAATGTGTCTTCGTCACGTAGGTGTGTCCTTTCCACTTTGCCTTTAACCAAGTCAGTCTCTTTATTTGGCCCTCTTTGGCTCCCTTAAATATCTCTGCAGTGACTACAGGTGGTGAGTGTCCTGCCTGGGCCTCAGTCAAGAAGGCAATGCACTTGAGTATAAGGAATCCCTTTGAGCACATCAGAAGTGAGACCCTGTGCTTATCCCAAAGTTACTTCTTCAAACAATGCATGCTCAGCCAAGTTTCAAGGAAGAGGCAAAAATGGCTTATGAGAAGGCCAGCTGTGCCATGCCTATAATCCCAGCATTTTGAAAGGCTGAGGCAGGCGGATCACACGAGGCCAGGAGTTCGAGATCAGTCTGGCCAACATGGCAAAAACCGTTCTCTACTAAAAATACAAAAAAATTAGCCAGTTGTGGTGGTGCACACCTATAGTCCCAGCAACTCAGGAGGCTGAGGCAGGAGGATTGCTTGAGCCTGGGAGGTAGAGGTTGCAGTGAGCCAAGATTGAACTGCACTCCAGCCTAGGTGACAAAGTGAGACCCTGTCTCAGAAAAGAAAAAAGTAAAATAAAAAGTCTTCTGAGGAGGAAGATAAACCTTGTGTTTCCAGAATGCTTATAGGACATTTGTAGGCTGTGTTGTCATCCTTTTTCTTCTTGGCCACAATACATACAAGCCTGATTATCCACTGCTTTCTAGCTCCCAGCAGACTAGAGTTAGTTGTTGAGAAGGAACCGTGCTGCTGGAGGCAGAGGCACTACCCACACCCACATATAAAAGAGAGAGAGACAGAAGAACAATGAGAAGCAGAGACGAGCACTCAGAAATGTACAAGAAAATACAAATACATCGATCAAACAGAATGAGGTTGAAAAGTAGATCCATTTTCATGAGAGCGTACTTTGTGATAAAGAAGGCATTCCATATTAATTGTGAAAGGATACAAATAAATAGCATTGGCCTGGTGGGGTGGCTCACCCTTGTAATCTCAGCCCTTTGGGAGGTCCAGGCGGGTGGATCACTTGAGGTCAGGAGTTCGAGACCAGCCTGGCCATCATGGTGAAACCCTGTCTCTACTAAAAATACAAAAAATTAGGCAGGCGCGGTGGCAGGCACCTGTAATCCCAGTTACTCGGGAGGCTAAGGCAGGAGAACTGCTTGAACCCAGGAGGCAGAGGTTGCAATGAGCCAAGATCATGCCACTGCACTCAAGCCTGGGCAACAAAAGCAAAACTCTATCTCAATAAATAAATAAATAAAAGCATTAAAGAATTGGCTATGCATTTTGGGAGGAGAAAAAATTAGATCCTTACTTTATGCTTCCACATAAATTCCAGGTTAAATTAAGAGAGGAAAACATGAAAAACAAGACTCCAGACAAATTAAAAGAAAACATAAGTGAATGCGGTTATAACTTTGGGATAGCATAGACTTCCTTAAGCAAAGAAGCCATAAAATGGATAAATTTCACTAAATAAGCTTTCAAAACATCCAGCTGGCAAGAAAGAACCATAAACAACTTTCAAAAGACAAACTACAGAATGGAAGAAACTATTTCTGGCATATATAACAGACAAAATATTAATAACAACAATAACATAACAGATAGTGCCTATAAATAATAAGAAAGACCTAATAATATGGAAAAGAAATATTTTTAAAAGATCAGGTATGAACAGGAATTTCACAGAAGAAATACAAATGACTAATAGTCATATGAAAATGTGTTCAATCTCAACAGCTAAAATGAGGTCTTTTTTACCCCGACTGGCAAAAATAAAAGATTTATAACATCCAATATGGGTGAAGATATGGAGAAATGGAAGCTGTCAGTCTCAGAAGAGAATAAATGGATATAGCCTTTTCAGAAAGAAATTTTATTCTATCAAAAATTTTGACTTGCAATCTCTACAACTCACCAATTCCACTTTCAACATCTATTTCAGAAAAACATCCAGAAAAAATAAGGAAATAAGTAGCAAAACAATTTCACAGAAAGTTTAAATTGTCCTCAATTCCAGGGAATATACAGAGAAACATCTTCATATGCACAAAATGGCAAGAGCGCAAAATATTTCCTTGAGCAATGTCTGCACTAGGAAAAAACTGGAAACCTCAATGTCCATCAATAAATTATGGCACATCTATAAGATGAGAATGAAAAAGAATGAGACAATTTAATGCATACAGAGTTTATGCTGGGATAATGAAAATGTTTTCGGTATAGACAGTGGTTTAATATAGATATATACATGTATCTATATACAACACAAAAACAAAGCTACATATTTCTAAAGGTATACATATATATGTACAGATACCTTTAACATGATTGGAAAGAATATATCCAAATCACTGTTATGCTTTGTTATCCGCTAGGAAAGTGAGATTCACGGGCAGGGTCAAAGGGAATGTTTGCTTTAATGTGTTGGGTAAACCTTTTATGAGAGAATGTACTCAAATGTTTACCTCTATGATTTAAATTTTCATTTCAAGAAAAATAAAATGCATGTATTGACATGGAAAATTATTTATTCATTCTTTCAATAGTATTCACTGGAAATATAAAACAAACCCAGAAGTTTCAAGGGCCTGTGGTTTAAAACAAACCATTCCATCACCTTGCCAGCAGCTGCAACAAAGGAAGTTAAAATGACTGATGCTCATTATGATGCTGCTTAGCAGTGAAGAAAGGACTAAATTATGCTCCATGTACTGTGTTGGAAAATTTCAGAAGTCTAAAGTGAGTCTGGGGATTAATAAATGCAACAGACACTGTCAGTGCTCTGCTCACATTCCTTGAACCTCACTGATTTATTATCCTCTGGCTGGTTTTCAACTGCCCAAATCCATAGCTGAAGGTTTTTCTGAAACCAGAAGGCTTATTTCCTGGACACAGTTGCACTCATCAGCAGCCCAAGAGTGCCAGGGAATGAACACACCCTGCTCCCCTGGGAGCAGCACTAATAACCCTCGGGCATCGGTGTGCAAATCCATTAGCTCCCATGCCCCTTGAGTGAGATCTCACACAGCCTCCCAGAGTGGCCCACTAGGTGAGGCTCCCATCACCCACTGTGCTAACTGGGTTGGTAGCGTAGCCTTTAGTGGCTGCTATCCCATCCTTTATCATTTCCCCACTTCTCTAGAGGTGCTTCCTGCACATCCCAGGTAAACTAGTTGCGTTCTTCCAGAGGCAGAGTCTGTCTCAAGATCCGCCTCTGGAAGAATCTACACGAAGGGTGTCCGATCCTTTGGCTTCCCTGGGCCACACTGGAAGAAGAAGGACTGTTTTGGGCCACACGTAAAATGCACTGTCACTAACAATAGCTGATGAGCTTAAAAAAAATTGCAAAAAAAAAAATCACATAATGTTTTAAGAAAGTTTACGAACTTGTTTGAGCCCCATTCAAAGCTGCCCCTGGGCTGTGGGTTGGACAATCTTAATCTACACCAATGCATAACAGTAAGTTTCAGTTATGTGAATATTCCTGTATTTGAAACAATAATTTTTTTCCAATGTCACTCAAAAATGAGGTGTCACTACATGCACACACATACACACCCCAAAATTCTTTTCTGGGCTAGCTCTCTACCCCTCTCCTTGCTTCCCTTCCAGCCTATCTTCCAACAGTTCAGCTCAGAGATTATTTAGAGATAACCAGGTATTTTCCTTTGAATTCTCTCAGACTGCAGAGTTGAACAATCTCACAACGGCCAGGTCTACAGCATTCAGATGTCACCTAAGTTTCTGCAAAATGGCCTAAAATCCTCAAGGTCCCATTACTAGAAGGACTTAGTGAACCTTTCCAGGTGGAGTTTTTCTGCTCTTGGCTGTTCGGATCCTGGTGCTTGGGTGTTGCTAGACAGCGCTCAGCGCCTGGGGGCTCCTGTTACGGAATTCAGTCCCCTCAGGAGAGGCTGCTCTGCAGCTGCTGCAGTGGGTGGGCACCCTTCCAGCCTCCGTCCACCTCAGTCCTCTGTGCCCCAGGTAGGCCTCTGTGGCCTCATTCCTTGTGTCATCGGTAGACGGTTGTGACTGCAAGTTGTCCAGGATCTTGGCATCTTGAACAAAGAATTGGACAAAATGCCTAGCAAAGAAAGAGTGAAGCCACGAAAGAACAAAAGCAGGAATTTATTGAAAATGAAAGCACACTCCACAGTGTGGGAGTGCGCCGAGCAGCAGCTCAAGGGCCCGGATACAGAATCTTCTTGGGTCCAAATACCTCCTAGACGTTTCCCATTGGCCACTTCCTGCTCACCTCATGTAAATAAAGTGGTAGCCCACAATCAATCTGATTGGTTGCAGAAGGCAGCCAAACAGAGGCTGAGATGGTTACAAAGGTCACACTCCTGTGCAAACATCTGATTGGTTGCAAAAAGCAGCTAGTCAGAGGCTAGGGTGAAGTTACGAAGTTATACTTCTATGCAAACTAAGACTCCGCCCAAAATCAGTCTGATTGTGGACCGCAACCATTCAGAGGCTGGAGCGAAGTTACAAAGTTGCAAACCAAGGCGGACCTGCAATCAGTCTGATTTGCTGAGGACAGCCAATTTCCCATCTGCGGCAACTAGGCAACTCGACACTAAAACGGTGAGGATTTACAAAGGGAGTAGGTCATTTTGTTACTTAGGCGTGGAAAGTTAGGGTTTTCCTTTCAATTTAGTTCTAGGAAGTCGACTTGAAACAGCCCTAGGTTCCCTGTCTCCAGACCCCATTCTCCTGCCTCAGTTATATAGACCATTTGGGAAAATGGAGACATAAATTATAACATTACGAGGGTAGCAAATTATCAAATCGGACAGCGTATTACAAACTTCTATTTAGAGGTTAAAGATACTTTTCAGGCCAGGTGTGGTGACTCAGGCCTGTAATCCCAGCTCTTTGGGAGGCCAAGGCAGGGGAATCGCTTGAGTTCAGGAGTTTGAGGCCAGTCTGGGCAACACAGGGAAACCTCATTTCTACTAAAAATAAAAAATAATTAGCTGGGGCTGGTGGTGTGCACCTGTAGTCCCAGCTACTTGGGAGCCTGAGGTAGGGGGATCACTTGAGCTGGGGAGGTCCAGGCTGCCGTGAGCTGTGATCATGCCACTGCACTCCAGCACTCCAGCCTGGGTGACAGAGCAAGAATCTGTCTGAAATATATATGTATATATAATATATATTTATATTTATACCTAATATATAAACATTATTATATAATTAATGTTAATTAATTATATTAATATTATAAACATATCAGTAATATTAATATGGTAATAATATATAAACAAATATATTTATGAATATATAAATATATTGTCGATGTTAATATATAATTAATTATAATTAATATATAATTAATAATATTAGGCTGGGCGTGGTGGCTCACGCTTATAATCCCAGCACTTTGGGAGGCCGAGGCAGGTGGATCACAAAGTCAGGAGTTCAAGACCAGCCTGGCCAATATGGTGAAACCCCATCTCTACTAAAAATACAAAAATTAGCTGGGTGTGGTGGCTTACGCCTGTAATGCCAGCACTTTGGGAGGCCAAGGTGGGAGGATCACTTGAGGTCAGGAGTTCAAGACCAGCCTGGCCAACATGGTGAAACCCCATCTCTACTAAAAATACAAAAATTAGCTGGGCGTGGTGGTGGGGACCTGTAATCCCAGCTACTTGGGAGGCTGAGGGAGGAGAATTGCTTGAACCTGGGAGGCGGAGGTTGCAGTGAGCCAAGATCATGCCACTGCACTCTAGCCTGGGCGACAGAGCATGACTCTGTCTCAAAAAATAAAAAAAATCTTGATTTTTCCTTCTGGACAGGCTCCAATATGGCTCTGTGCAGCACTGTTATTGGTCCTGTCGTTACTGAAAATTCTGATTTTTTTTTTAGAAACGGAGTCTCTCACTGTCACCCAGGCTGGAGTGCAGTGGCACAATCTCAGCTCACTGAAACCTCTGCCTCCCAGGTTCAAGCGATTCTCCTGCCTCAGCCTCCCGAGTAGCTGGGATGACAGGCACCAGCCACCATGCCCAGCTAATTTTTTTGTATTTTTAGTAGAGACGGGGTTTTACCTTGTTGGCCAGGCTGGTCTCGAACTCCTGACCTCGTGATCTGCCTGCCTCGGCCTCCCAAAACGTGCTGGGATTACAGGCATGAGCCACCATGCCCGGCTGAAAATTCTGATATTTCGTTTTATCACGGATTTTTCTTGCATTACTTTTCATTTTTTCCAGTATTATATTAACATATTAATTATTGTTATCACTCAATCTTTTTAGCACTCCCTTAAATTTTACATCCTGGTCCCAACCCTGGGGCTGAAAGTAATAGGTCATCAGCACACGGCTGAGTTAAAACCATGGAGGTGATGAGATTGCATGGGGAAAGAACGCAGAGCAAAAAGAGCAGAATATCACGGCCAGAATTTAGGGGGACATTTGTATTTAAGGGTCAGTAGAAGAGAGAGTCCTAAAAGGGACCCATAGTCCTTGAGGAAGCAGGAAAACCAGAAGAAAGGGTGTGGTAAGGACCAAGGGAGACAAGTTTCCAAGAGAGGCTGTCACATACTCTAGAGGGCTCAGACAGGTTGACTCCCAGGCAAGGGCATTGGATTACACCAGGGGACACCAGGTGTGACATCGTCAGCACCTTTGAGAGCAGCGGCATGGGAGGTAGAAATGGAGAGGTCTGGCTGAGAGGAAGCTAAGAATGTTGGCAGCTCCAGGTGCCCGAACTGGAGGGATGACGAGGAGGTGCTGGGAAAAGACAGAGATGAGTTCAGATTGCTGTGTAGCTTAGGATGCAAAAGCTCTGAACGGGTTTGTGGGCAAAAAAAGAATGAAGACCAGAAAAAGAGGGAGTATTGAAGAAGTGAGAAAATCAGGAGGAGGACTGTTGCTAAAAGACAAAAACCCAGAATGAATGCCGCTTCAGCCTGAGGATGGATTATCCGCCTTGCTCTTGCCCTCAAACGAAGCTGCCCACACATGCCTGAGCCCTGGAAAGTGGCTCAGACCCCAGCCCTCTCTCCAGTTCTGTCCTCCTCCTTATCGGCTTTTCAGGTTCTGTGACCTCTCCCAATGCCACTTTTGGTTCCCAGCCTTACCTCTCACCATCAGCCCAGATACAAGGATGAGTGACCTCGTGCAGGAGCTGCTCTCCTGGCTTTTATTTATTTGTCAGACAAAGTCTCACTCTGTCACCCAGGCTGGAGTCCAATGACACTATCTCAGCTCACTGCAACATTTGCCCCCCAGGTTCAAGCAATTCTCCTGCCTCAGCCTCCTGACTAGCGGGGACTACAGGCACCTGCCACCACGCCCGGCTAATTTTTGTATTTTTAGTAGAGACGAGGTTTCACCATGTTGGCCAGGTTGGTCTCAAACTCCTAACCTCAAGTGATCCACCCTCCTCAGCCTTCCAAAGTGCTGGGATTACAGGTATGAGCCACCGCTTCTGGCCTGGCCTGGCTTTTATTTATTTATTTTAATTTGTTATTATTTTATTTGTTATTATTTTATATTTTATTTTGTTTCTTCTGGAAATTTTACCCTCCCTACACCCCAGAACCTGGTGGCCACATTCCTAAGGGGGCAACACCCTTTCCTCAGCCTGCCCCTTGCCCAGCTCCTGCCTTGTAGAGCCGTGGGGAGGTTGCTTATGGTGAATTCACCCCTGAGGGCATTATTTCTCACTAGAGCACAAGACAGTAGTCATTTCTCTGCTGGAAGTGACAGCAGCAGGGGAGGGGCTGTGGAGCCCTAACAGAGAGCCCCAGGCACCAAGCTGGGTTGGAAATGGTACTTAGGACTTTTCTCCTGATGCATTAAGATGGAAACTCCAGTACAGGAATTTCAGGTCAGCCTGACTCCCAGGCGGGGGGCTAGCAAGGCCAGGGCACCAGATGGTCCAGGCGTGAGGAAATAGTGGGGGTGGGTGACAGTGGACATGAAATGGTTGGCCAAGGGATTAGATGGTTGGCCAAGCAAGTTAGACAGGCAGTGAAGCAGGAGGGATTGGCAGGCCAGGAAGCTGGGAGGCAGGAGGCAAGGGTTGAAGAGAGGCTTCGCTGGGAAGCGGGAGAGGAAAAAGAAAAGATTTGAGGGCTGTGGATAAAGAAGGCAAAAGGGGGCTGGGCACAGTGGCTCACGCCTGTAATCCTAGCACTTTGGGAGGCCAAGGCGGGCAGATCACTTGAGGTCAGGAGTTCAAAACCAGACTGGCCAACATGGTGAAACCCCATCTCTACTAAAAATACAAAAAAACTAGTCGGGTGTGCTGGCGCGTGCCTGTAATCCCAGCTACTTGGGAGGCTGAGGCAGAATTGCTTGAACCTGGGAGGTGAAAGTTGCAGTGAGCCGAGATCATGCCACCACACTCCAGCCTGGGCAACAGAGCAAGATTCTGTCTGGGGAAAAAAAAAAAAGAAGGCAAAAGGAAGAGTGCCAGTCAGAAGTGGAGCTGTGCTATGACAAGGGTCCACTGTGGCCACAGGAGTGGGTTACCAAAGGGGCGTTGATGTAAAGGTCAGTAGCAGAGAAGAAGCCAACAAGCTGTCTGGCGTGGTAGGTGTGTGGTACACATGAGAGGCAGTAAGAGTCATGTTTAAACATTCATTGCACCCACAGGGTCCACACTTTGAATTTCATCTCCATCTTGACTAATTCTGTGTCTTCAGGTGAGCCACTGAACTTCCTTGACTCTTGGTTTTCTAATTTATAAAATGAGAAGGACATAGTACCTGCACTTGCCACACCGTTTTAAGGACTAAAATGAGAAGATAGCTCAGCACAGCACCTGGCAGATGGTAAAATACAATAAATATTGCTATCATTACTGTTAGTGAATGATACGGTTTGGCTGTGTCCCCACCGGAATCTCGTCTTGAATTTCCACTTGCTGTGGGAGGGACCGAGTGGGAGGTAATTGAATCATGGGGCAGGTCTTTCCTGCGCTGTTCTCGTGACAGTGAATAAGTCTTACAAGATCTGATGGTTTTAAAAACAAGTCTCGCCAGGCATGGTGGCTCATGCCTGGAATCCCAGCACTTTGGGAGGCCGAGGTGGGTGGATCACTCAGGAGTTTGAGACCAGCCTGGCCAAAATGGTGAAACCCATCTCTACTAAACATACAAAAAATTAGCCGGGCATGGTGGCGTGCACCTGTAATCCCAGGTACTCGGGAGGCTGAGGCAGGAGAATCACTTGAACCTGGGAGGCGGAGGTTGCAGTGAGCCGAGATCATGCCACTGCACTCCAGCCTGGGCGACGGAGTGAGACGCCATCTTAAACAAAACAAATTAACAAACAAAAAACCAGGAGTCTCCCTGCATAAGCTCTGTCATTTTTTACCTGCCACCATCCACGTACAATGTGACTTGCTCCTCCTTGCCCTCTGCCATGACTGTGAGGCTTCCCCAGCCACATGGAACTGTAAGTCTAATTAAACCTCTTTCCTTTGTAAATTGCCCAGTCTCGGGTATGTCTTTTTTTTTTTTTTTAATTTTCTCTCTTTTTATTGAGGTACAATTGACAAATAAGTACATTGTGAAATAATTGCCAGAATCAAGTTTAACACATCTACCACCACACATAGTCACATTTTTGGTGACAATGCTTAAGATCTATTCTCTTGGCCGGGCGCGGTGGCTCACGCTTGTAATCCCAGCACTTTGGGAGGCCGAGGCGGGCGGATCACGAGGTCAGGAGATCGAGACCATGGTGAAACCCCGTCTCTACTAAAAATACAAAAAAATTAACCGGGCATGGTGGCGGGCGCCTGTAGTCCCAGCTACTCGGAGAGGCTGAGGCAGGAGAATGGCGTGAACCCGGGAGGCGGAGCTTGCAGTGAGCCGAGATCGCGCCACTGCACTCCAGCCTGGGCGAGACAGCAGGACTCCGTCTCAAAAAAAAAAAAAAAAGATCTATTCTCTTAACAAATTTCAAGTATACAGTACAGTATTATTAGCTAGTCGCCATGCTGTACATTAAATCCTCAAAATGTATTTACTATATAACTGAAAGTTTATACCCTTTGACCACCATGTCCCCATTTTTCCCACCTGCCAGACCCTGGCAACCACCATTTTACTCTATGAGCTCACTCTTTTATTTATTTTTTATTTAAGATTCTACATAGGAGTGATACCGTACAGTACTTGTCTTTCTCTATTTGGCTTATTTAACTTAACTTACTAGTACCCTCCAGGTTCATCTATGCTGTCACAAATGGCAGAATTTTTTCTTTTCTATGGTTGATTAATATTCCACAGTGTGTATGTATGTATATATATACACATACATTTATATATACATACATATATATATACACACACACATATACATATATATACATCTTCAATCTGATGAGTCAATTTTTATGGGTTTTTTTTGTTCTTATTGTTCCTCAAAGATATTTTTTCTTTTTTTTTATTTATTATTATTATACTTTAAGTTTTAGGGTACACGTGCACAATGTGCAGGTTTGTTACATATGTATCCATGCGCCATGTTGGTGTGCTGCACCCATTAACTTGTCATTTAGCATTAGGTATATCTCCTAATGCTGTCCCTCCCCCCTCCCCCCACCCCATAACAGTCCACGGAGTGTGATTTTCCCCTTCCTGTGTCCACATGTTCTCACTGTTCAGTTCCCACCTATGAGTGAGAACATGCGGTGTTTGGTTTTTTGTCCTTGCAATAGTTTACTGAGAATGATGTTTTCCAGTTTCATCCATGTCCCTATAGAGGACATGAACTCATCATTTTTTATGGCTGCATAGTATTCCATGGTGTATATGTGCCACATTTTCTTAATCCAGTCTATCGTTGTTGGACATCTGGGTTGGTTCCAAGTCTTTGCTATTGTGAATAGTGCCACAATAAACATACGTGTGCATGTGTCTTTATAGCAGCATGATTTATAGTCCTTTGGGTATATACCCAGTAATTGGATGGCTGGGTCAAATGGTATTTCTAGTTCTAGATCCCTGAGGAATCACCACATTGACTTCCACAATGGTTGAACTAGTTTACAGTCCCACCAACAGTGTAAAAGTGTTCCTATTTCTCCACATCCTCTCCAGCACCTGTTGTTTCCTGACTTTTTAATGATCACCATTCTAACTGGTGTGACATGGTATCTCATTGTGGTTTTGATATGCATTTCTCTGATGGCCAGTGATGATGAGCATTTTTTCATGTGTTTTTTGGCTGCATAAATGTCTTCTTTTGAGAAGTGTCTGTTCATGTCCTTTGCCCACTTTTTGATGGGGTTGTTTTTTTTCTTGTAAGTTTGTTTGAGTTCATTGTAGATTCTGGATATTAGCCCTTTGTCAGATGAGTAGGTTGCGAAAATTTTCTCCCATTCTGTAGGTTGTCTGTTCACTCTGATGGTAGTTTCTTTTGCTGTGCAGAAGCTCTTTAGTTTAATTAGATCCCATTTGTCAATTTTGGCTTTTGTTGCCATTGCTTTTGGTGTTTCAGACATGAAGTCCTTGCCCATGCCTATGTCCTGAATGGTATTACCTAGGTTTTCTTCTAGGGTTTTTATGGTTTTAGGTCTAACATGTAAGTCTTTAATCCATCTTGAATTAATTTTTGTATAAGGTGTAAGGAAGGGATCCAGTTTCAGCTTTCTACATATGGCTAGCCAGTTTTCCCAGCACCATTTATTAAATAGGGAATCCTTTTCCCATTGCTTGTTTTTGTCAGGTTTGTCAAAGATCAGATAGTTGTAGATATGCGGCATTATTTCCGAGGGCTCTGTTCTGTTCCATTGATCTATGTCTCTGTTGTGGTACCAGTACCATGCTGTTTTGGTTACTGTAGCCTTGTAGTATAGTTTGAAGTCAGGTAGCGTGATGCCTCCAGCTTTGTTCTTTTGGCTTAGGATTGACTTGGCGATGCAGGCTCTTTTTTGGTTCCATATGAACTTTAAAGTAGTTTTTTCCAATTCTGTGAGGAAAGTCATTGGTAGCTTGATGGGGATGGCATTGAATCTATAAATTACCTTAGGCAGTATGGCCATTTTCACGATATGTCTTTATCAGCAGCGTGAAAACAGACTAATACAGTGCATGATAGAATAAGGAACACCAGATAAAATTTCCTGAAAAGGGCCAGGCATGGTGGCTCATGCCTATAATCCCAGCACTTTGGGAGGCTCAGGTAGAAGGATCACTTGAGCCCAGGAGTTCGAGAGCAATCTGGCCAACATAGTGACAGCCTGACTAGTATTTCTAATTTAAAAATATTTTTAATTAGCTGGGTGTGGTGATGCACACCTGTAGTCCCAGCTACTCAAGAGGCTGAGATGGGAGGATCTCTTGAGCCCCAGAGGATGAGGCTGCAGTGAGCTGCGATTGTGCTGCTACAACCTAGCCTGGGTGACAGAGTGAGACTGTTGAAACAAACAAACAAACAAACAAAAAAACCAAAACAGGCCAGGTGCAGTGGCTCACACCTGTAATCCCAGCACTTTGGGAGGCTGAGGCACGTGGATCACTTGAGGTCAGGAGTTAGAGACCAGCCTGGCCAACATGGTGAAGCGTCATCTCTACTAAAAATACAAAAAAATTAGCTGGGCATGGTGGTGTGCGCCTGTAATCCCAGCTACTTCAGGAGGCTGAGATGGGAGGATCGCTTGAACCTGGGAGGCAGAGGTTGCAGTGAGCCGAGATCACTACATTGCACTCCAGCCTAGGTGACAGAGTGAGACTCCATCTCAAAAAGAAAGAAAGAAAAAAATTCTGAAAGGATATCTAAGAAAGTTATGGTGGATATTTTTGGTTACCAGGCCAACACCCATTCTTCTCTTTTCTCTTCCTAACAGCTCTCTAATTTTTAGCAAGTGTTTTGAAGTTATCTCCTCCCCACATAGCCTGTGTATTTCAAGGAAGGCTGACCTCATCCCCAAATGCAGGAATGGGCCTGATAAACCTAAGAGTAATCCAACCCCCGGCCCATTGGTTATCCAGGAATGGGGATGTGCCCTAATTCAGGCTAATGAGACACCGGAGAGGTGTCCTAAAAACTTCTGGGAAGGACCCCCACTTATTTTAAGAGAAAGAGGTATCCTCTTTTTCTCCAGATGTTGCATTATGTGGCTGTAAATGCTGTGCTTTTGCAGCTTTTTTCCAGTTTCATCTTTTAGAAGATTGAATCCAGCTATAGTCATGATTGCCTTCAAGCTTCTTGGCTTCAAATAAGCATAGCGAGGCCAAGGATTTCCATATCTTGGTGCCCCATAAACCTGAAGACAGAGACAGGAGCTATGCTGAATGAAGACATAAGCAGGTATTTTCATTAATTCCAAACAAAGAGAGAAGTGAGGTGTGAGGGTCAGAGTGAAAAATTTGGGTACAGCTTCATGGGTACCTGGTGGCAAGCATTACCACTGCCCTCAGTTCTCTGCCTTCTCCCCTCTACAGCTCATGGACTGCCTTCTCCAGCAGCAACTGAGGACAATAGTGGTATTAATGTCTCCACCAGAGGGTCGGCAGTCAGTCTCACTCAAAATCCTGCCTTGCGTGTACTTGCAGGATGTAGAGAGATGAGTGACCTCAGCCACAATCTAGGGCACAGTCCTCCTTGATGGGAAGTGGTAGGGGTGGATTTTAACAACTTAAGTCCACAAATATCCAATTAGTGAGAGATAGGGCCAGTGGCGACATGTCTCCTGGCTTTGTTCTGACATTTGGTCTGTTCCATGTTTGTCTTGTAAATAAAACTGGGCCTGTTTTCAGAGAAGCTAACCCACCTTCATGCTGACAGCAGGATTTCTACCAAAATTGCTTTTCCAAAGCCTTTTTAAAGTGGTATTTTTAAATGACACTTTCGGCCAGGCACAGTGGCTCACGCCTGTAATCCCAACACTTTGGGAGGCCAACGCAGGTGGATTGCCTGAGGTCAGGAGTTCGAGACCAGCCTGGGCAACATGGAAAAACCTTGTCTCTACAAAAAATACAAAAATTAGCTCAGTGTGGTGGGATGCGTGCGTAGTCTTAGCTACGTGGGAGGCTGAGGTGGGAGGATTGCTTGAGCCCAGGAGGTGGAGGTTGTAGTGAGCCATTATCATACCACTGCATTCCGTCCTGGGCCAACAGAGAGACACCTTGTCAAAAAACAAACAAACAAAAAAACAGCCAATAAAGAATATGACTTATTTCATCTTCCTCCATGCTTCCACTGAGACTTAGTGAAATTATGTTGAAGGAAGGAAGGAAAGAAAAAAGGATGAGAGAGGGAAGGAAGGAGAATAACAACTCCTGTTGGGTTGGAACGATAAATTCCTAACAGATAAGACCTGGGTCTGTAGATTTAGTTTTTGTGATTTGTGGTTTTTAAAATTATTACTATATATTTTCTAATTGACGAACATTTTTTATATTTATGGGGTATAACATGATGTTTTAGGGTTTTCTATATATAAGACCATGTTGTTTGCAAACAGGCAATTTTACTTCTTCCTTCTGATTTGGATGCCTCTTATTTCTTTCTCTTATTTAATTACTCTTGCTAGGACCTCCAGTACTGTGTTGAATAGAAGTGACAAGAATGGGCATCCTTCTCAGGTTTCTGATCTTAGAGGAAAGGCTTTCAACTTTTCACCACTGAATATGATGTTAACTGTGAACTTGTCATATATGGACTTTATTGTATTGAAGTACATTCCTTCTATACGTATTTGTTGAGAATTCTTTTACTATGAAAGGATGTTGGATTTTGTCAAACACTGTTTCTGCATCTATCGAGAAGATTATATGGTTTTTATCCTTCATTCTGTCATTCTGTTAATGCAGTGTAACATATTACATTTATTAATTTACATATGTTTAACCATCCTTGCATTCCAGGGATACATTTCACTTGATCATAGTGAACTATTTTTTTTTTTTTTAGAGATGAGGGTCTTGTTATGTTGCCCAGGCTGCACTTGAACTCCTGAGTTCAAGCTATTCTCCCACCTCAACCTCTAAATTAGCCAGCACTACTAATCAGCTAGCACTACAGGCATGTGCCACTGCACCCGGCCAAATGATTCTTACAATGTGCTGTTGAATCTGATTTGCAGTATTCTGTTGAGGATTTTTGTGTCTATGTTCATGAGGGATAGTGACCTGTAATTTTCTTTTCTTTTATTATCTTTGGCTGGCTTTGGTTTCAGGGTAATGCCCATAAAGTAAGTTTGGAAATATTCCCTCCTCTTTAATTTTTTGGAAGAGTTTGAGAAATATTGATTTTAGTTATTCTTTAAATGTTTGGTAGAATTCAGCAGTAGAGCCATCAGGTCCTGGTCATTTCTTTCATGGGAGATTTTTATTACTGATCTAATCTCCTTATTTGTTATTGGTCTGTTCTGTAAGTTTAGTTTTGTGTAACACTTCAGATACTTTGTACTTGGTAAACTCTCATGGTGTCTATTTCTTTGTAAAACAAAGAAATAACAAAGCATCGAAAGAATGTAAGATCAGATCCACTTTGTGACATCCACAAGGAGTACTATGTCCAGCTATTGTTCAGATTCATTTGGAACTCATCTCCTGAGTTCTCAGTCACTCTCTACCTGATTTGTAACAGGATAAGGAATGTTTCAAGCTGCACGTCTTACAGACTCAGGCCAAGCAAAAATACTGTTAACACAGAAAACTCTGCCAAGATTCATTTTTAAAGCAATGAGTTTCCATCCCACAAACTGCATGTTATTCAGAAGGTCATTCGTTCCAGTCAGAGTTCACATGGTTTTCAATAAACCACTCTTCAGATGACCTAACTTAGGAAAGAATCTCATTCTTGGGGTCAGTTTCTTTCAGGGAACATTAAGTTAGCATTTGAATGAGCTGGCTTGCTCTGAAGAAGCAGTGGCTTGACTTTGGCCTCTGATATGGCATGGACTTGAGGTTGTGCAGAGTGTGAGTCTAACCTTTTGGAGACTTCTGTCAGGCTCTCAGGAAGGGGGTACAGAGTCCTGAGTCTCTATCTTCTTCAAGCACAAATTGCATCCCTATTCAACTACCAGTTGAAAAGACGACATGGGCCGGGTGCAGTGGCTCACGCCTGTAATCTCAACACTTTGGGAGGCCAAGGCAGGTGGATCACCAGAGGTCAGGAGCTCGAGACTAGCCTGGCCTACGTGGTGAAATCTTGTCTCTACTAAAAATACAAAAAATTAGCCGGGCATGGTGGCATGTGCCTGTAATCTCAGCTACTCGGGAGGCTGAGGCAGGAGAATCGCTTGAACTGGGAGGCGGAGGTTGTGGTGAGCTGAGATCGCGCCATGGCACTCCAGCCTGGGCAACAAGAGTGAAACTCTGTTTCAAACATACAAACATATATATATAGCCGGGCGCGGTGGCTCACGCTTGTAATCCCAGCACTTTGGGAGGCCGAGGCGGGTGGATCACGAGGTCAGGAGATCGAGACAACAGTGAAACCCCGTCTCTACTAAAAATGCAAAAAATTAACCAGGCGTGGTGGCGGGCGCCTGTAGTCCCAGCTACTCGGAGAGGCTGAGGCAGGAGAATGGCGTGACCCCGGGAGGCGGAGCTTGCAGTGAGCTGAGATCGCGCCACTACACTCCAGCCTGGGTGCCTGGGTGACAGAGCAAGACTCCGTCTCAAAAAAAAAAAATATATATATATATATATATAATCAACATGAAACACAATATTCAGATATTCTTACAGAAAAGTAGCAAACCTCTGCTAGTTCATCCATAGACCACCACTCTAATTGGAGAGATCACAGGCCAGAAGTGGTGTTGCAGAGGGAATGGGGGGTGAGTTGAACTGCCTCTCCACGGGTGAGATGTGAGGTTTGCAGTGCTGGACCTGCCAGGTTGTGGTAATTGGGCTGGAGGTAAAAGATGCATTCCAAGAACGTTCCATAAAAATATATTGTCAGGCCAGGTGCTGTGGCTCACACCTGTAATCCCAGCACTTTCGGAGGCAGAGGCAGGCAGGATCACCTGAGGTCAGGAGTTCGAGACCAGCCTGACAAACATGGAAAAACCCTGTCTCTACTAAAAATACAAAATTAGCCAGGAGTGTTGGCACATGCCTGTAATCTCAGCTACTCGGGAGGCTGAGGCAGGAGAATCACTTGAACCCAGGAGGCAGAGGTTGCAGTGAGCTGAGATGATGGTGCCATTGCACTCCAGCCTGGGCAACAAAAGTGAAACTCTGTCTTAAAAAAAAAAAAAAAATATATATATATATATATATAGATATAGATATAGATATATATATATATAGAGAGAGAGAGACAACTCCAACCTAATAGTTGAGCTAGCCACGGAAAAAACCTCATTGGATCTTCACTAGTTCAGTCCATAGCTGGCACTCTTAAAAACTCTTGCCATCAAAAGTATCTGAAATGAAAATCTAAGATATATTCCTACCACTTCGAGAAGTTTCTGTACAATCCATCTGTCTAACAGACCAGCTAGTTTCTTTCATGATCAAGCAGACATGCTGAAGTCACCAACACAGCAGAAGGCACAAAAGTCTCTTTATCAATGTTT
This sequence comes from Symphalangus syndactylus, assembly GCF_028878055.3. NCBI lineage: Eukaryota > Metazoa > Chordata > Mammalia > Primates > Hylobatidae > Symphalangus > Symphalangus syndactylus. Next base: position 64,272,280 of record NC_072433.2, read on the forward strand.
TTCACATTATATGTATGATTCATTAATAAGTCATGAAATCAACTCTGTGAGTCACAATGAACACTTAAAAACAAAATATATCAGGAAAAAATTTAAAGAGATCAAAGTAAACTTCCTGAGGGCAGGGTCTTATTTGGTTTAATATCGTCTAATAATTCTATCAAAATGCAAAGCATAGGCTGGGTGCTGTAGCTCACGCCTGTAATCCCAACACTTTGGGAGGCTGAGGTGGGCAGATCACTTGAGGCCAGGAGTTCGAGGCCAGCCTGGCCAACGTGGCGAAACCCCGTCTCTACAAAAAAATGCAAAAACCTCACAAAAAACAAAAACTGCAAAGCATAAAGTAGATACCCTACAAAAGTTAGATAACAACTGACCAAAAAGTAAATACATCAAAAATGACCTATTAGCCTATAGATCTATGGATCTTATAATATTTATAGTTCTTATATTACTTATAGCTGTGATGTAAAGACCAACTATCATTGATCTCAAATAATATTCTGTGCCTAAATAATATGAAAACACCGACTAATCATCAATCTTTGCAGGGAGGTAAGATACATAAAATTTATACATAACTCTGGAAGACTAAACATTGTCTTTTTTTTTTTTTTTTTTTTGGAGACAGAGTAACCCAGGCTGGAGTGCAGTGGCACGATCTTGGCTCAAATCTACAAGGAACTTAAACAATTCAATAAGCCAACCCCATTAAAAAGTGGGCAAGGGCATGGTGGCGCGTGCCTGTAATCCCAGCTACTTGGGAGGCTGAGGCAGGAGAATCGCTTGAACCCAGGAGGCAGAGGTTGTGGTGAGCCAAGATCATGCCATTGCAAACCAGCCTGGGCAACAAGAGTGAAAGTCTGTCTCAAAAAAAAAAAAAAAGTGGATAAAGGACTGGGCACTGTGGCACATGCCTGTGATCTCAGCACTTTGGGAGGCCTAGGCAGGCAGATCACTTGAGGCCAGGAGTTTGAGACCAGCCTGGCCAACATGGCAAAACCCTGTCTCTACTAAAAATACAAAAGTTAGCAGGGCATGGTGGTGCATACCTGTAATCTGAGCTACTGGGGAGGCTGAGGCGGAAGAATCGCTTGAACATGGGAGGTGGAGGTTGCAGTCAGTCAAGATCACACTACTGCACTCCAGCCTGGGCAACAGAGTGAGTGAGACTCCGTCTCAAAAAAAAAAAAAAAAATTGCTGGGCGCGGTGGCTCATGCCTGTAATCCCAACACTTTGGGAGGCCTAGGCGGGCGGATCATCTGAAGTCAGGAGTTTGAGACCAGCCTGGCCAACATGGGGAAACCCCGTCTCTATTGAAAATACAAAAATTAGCCGGGCACGGTGGCGAGTGCCTGTAGGCCCAGCTACTTGGGAGGCTGAGGCACGAGAATCGCTTAAGCCTGGGAGGTGGAGGTTGCAGTGAGCCAAGATTGTGCCATTGAACTCCAGCCTGGGTGAAAGAGTGAGAGTCTGTCTCAAAAAAAAAAACAAAACACTATTGGGTACTACGCTCACTGACTGCATGAGGGGATCAATTGTACTCCAGACCTCAGCATCATGCACTATACCCTTGGAACAAACCTGCACACGTACTCCCTAAATCTAAAATAAAAGTTGAAATGATATTAAAAAAAAAAAAGAAAAAGGGGCTGTGAATCATAATGACTTTGCTAATTGACATTATTTATTTCTGACTGGGGTTACTCTCTACTTGGTGGTATAAATGCTTGTATCTGTCCTGCTCTTGGAAACTTGTTAGGAACAGGAATACTAATTTTTCTATACAGAGTACAGCTCCAGGAAGCTGTGGATTAATAAATGCTTGCTCTGAAAAATAATTTGGGCTGTAGCCTCTAACTTACAGTAAGTATAGCCCCTTTATAGTCCTCTTTTTCACCTTTAACCATCAGTTAATATGTCAGTACTGTAACTCCCAAATATTCAAAGAACCTAGTTAAGTTTGCAAAACTGCTATGTAAACATGGTAGCAATAGTTTCTGTGTATTTAGCAAAAGAGAGTTAAACACAGTACTTGTATTTATGAAAACAAAAAGGCAAAAAAAAAAAAAAACCAACAACCCACATTTATATAAAACAGATTCCAATTCAAGAAGGTAAACTTAGCATGTAGGTTTGTCATTCTTCTTTCTCAAGATACTAATGAAGTGATAAAGAATTTAAAAGAGTATAAATCCATAGTCACAAAGATGATGAGGCATGATTTGTGCATCAGCAGTTGAGAGATTTCAACACATTTCTGGGAGATGAAAAGAGAACATGAATTGTAGACAGAGGGAGTGAAGCAGGGGGTTATGTGTGGGAGCAGACTCTGGAGGAGTGAGACTTTTCTGCCCAGACAGGGTGTGGACTGGAGTCTGCATGAGAGGAGAGGAAAACAGAGAAAGGGGCTGAAAATAGGATGCTAAACACTGAGATTTTCAAAATGCTGTGGATAATTTTTTAGGACCTAGAATTCCTTATCATCTAAACCAGGTATCAAAAGTAAAGGCAGATAATGACATTTTCAAACTGCCGGGACTCAGCACGTTTACTTACTACATACTCTTTCTTAATGAAGTTCCTTGAGGATGCGCTTCAATTTAAAAAAAAAAAAAAAAAAAAGGAGTGGGGAGTGGAGTGGGGGAGAAAATTGAGAAAGAAAAATATGAGGCAATGAAGGAACGAGCCAGGTTGAGAACTATGCAAATTATAACAAATGTCAGATGTCAGGCAGGGCTTGGTGGCTCACGCCCGTAATCCCAGCACTTTGGGAGACTGAGGCAGGCAGATCGCTTGAGCCCAGGAGTTCGAGACAAGACTGGGCAACATGGTGAAACCCCGTCTCTACCAAAAACACAAAAAATTAGCCAGGTTGGCAGTGCACACCTGTAGTGCCAGCTACTAGGGAGGCTGAGGCAGGAGGATCACATGAACTCGGGAAGTTGGGGCCACAGTGAGCCAAGTCCAGCCTGGACAACAGAGTCCCCATCTCAAAAAAACAAACAGGCCGGGTGCGTGGCTCACACCTGTAATACCAGCTCTTTGGGAGGCCGAGGTGGGCAGATCATGAGGTCGAGTTCGAGACCAGCCTGGCCAACATAGTGAAACCCTGTCTCTTCCAAAAATACAAAAATCAGCCGGGCATGGTGGTGCGTGTTTGTAGTCCCAGCTACTGGGGAGCCTGAGGCAGGAGGAGCACTTGAACCTGGGAGGCAGAGGTTGCAGTGAGCCAAGATGGTGCCACTGCACTCCAGCCTGGGTGACAGAATGAGACTCAATCTCAAAAAAAAAAGGAATGAAAAACACAAACGAGGGCCAGGCGTGGTGGCTCATGTCTGTAATCCCAGCACTTTGGGAGGCCGAGGCGGGCAGATCACCTGAGATCAGGAGTTCAAGACCAGCCTAGCCAACATGGTGAAACCTCGTCTCTACTAAAAATACGAAAAATCAGCTAGGCGTGGTGGCGGGCGCCTGTAATCCCAGCTACTCAGGAGGCTGAGGCAAGAGAATCACTTGAACCCTGGAGGCGGTGGTTGCAGTGAGCCAAGATTGCGCCACTGCACTCCAGCGTGGGAGACAGAGCGAGACTCCGCCTCAGGAAAAAAAAAAAAAGTAAAAAGTAAAATTTTAAAGAAAAAAAAATTTCTGAAGCATTTCTCAGTTTGCTTTTGAGAAATGATTAGGGTCTTTTCTTTTAAGTGGTTAGTTCAGTGAATTATAGCTTTTTGTTAATTTGATTTCACAGCACGGTTTTGAAAATCACCCCAAAAAAGTACTGTGTGGCTTCAGCTGGCTTTTAACAGAATAAAATTCAATTCTGCTTTGAAGTCTTTATGACCTCCTTTACAGAAATGGTGACATTGTGGGGTTCTGAGTGCACGCTGAAATCACAGGTCTTGAGTGACACACTGAAAATTACCCAGAACCCTGGGCACCCACTCCTCCACTAGGGAAGTCACCAACCCTGGCAAACAGCATAATGGGCTTGTGGCGCCCCCTACTGTCCACTAGGCAAACTGCATCACCTTCCTGAGCTGCGTTCCAGGGTGAAGTTAAAAAAGAAATCTGCACTTGGAAAGACTGTATGAAGGCAGTGTCAGGCATGTGTATTTATTTACGTTCTTTAATCAACACATATGATTTCCAAAATTATTTACATAACAATTTTGGAAATTTGAGCGTAAGATGGATATTAGATGATTTGGGACTATTAAGTAATGTTCAAGCCTGGCATCCGGGACCAACACCTGTATGGGAGCTGAGGCAGGAGGGTCACTTAAGGGCAGGAGTTTGAGACCAGCCCAGACAACACAGTGAGGCACCATCTCTACAAAAAGTTAAAAAAAAAAAAAAAAAATTAGCCAGGTGTGGTGGCAGGTGTCTGGTCCCACCTACTTGGGAGGCTAAGGTGGGAGGATTACTAGAGCCTAGAGGCCAAGGCTGCAGTGAGTGATGATTGTACCACTGTACTCCAGCCTGGATCACAGAGCAAGACTTTATCTCTGAGTAAATAATGATTTTTTGTTTTGTTTTGTTTTGTTTTGTTTTTTTTGAGATGGAGTCTTGCCCTGTTGCGCAGGCTGGAGTGCAGTGGCCTGATCTCAGCTCACTGCAACCTCCACCTCCTAGCTTCAAGCAGTTTTGCTTCAGCCTCCCAAGTAGTTGGGATTACAGGCCCGCACCACCACGCCCAGTTAATTTTTGTATTTTTAGTAGAGACAGGGTTTCGCCATGTTGGCCAGGCTGGTCTCAAACTCCTTACCTCAAGTGATCCACCCGCCTCGGCCTCCCAAAGTGCTGGGATTACAGGCATGAGCCACAGCACTCGGCCAATGATAATAATTTTTAAAAAGCAACCTTCTACTAATGAGTGTCTACATAGAGTGTCCTTATTTTAAGAGATGCATGCTGAAGTTTTTAGGGATAAAATGTCATAATATCTGCAACCAACTCTCAAATGGCTTTGACTATCATTCAGAGCAAAAGTCAAAGCCCTACGATGACCTACAAGGCCACGTTTAATGTTCACCACCCGGCTTCTCTGTGCTCATCTCCTCCTCCAATCTCTCCTTCTCCCAGCTCCAACCACACTGACCTTTTCAGTCATCTGCATACTCTGGCCTCTTCACACCCACTTCCCTGGGCCCAAGATGCCCTTCTCATTAGAGTCTGCATTGTTGGCTCCCTCACTGCCTTCCTACCTCTCTTCAAGAGACTTTTTTTTTTTTTATTCTTTTTTTGTGAGACAGAGTCTCACTCTGTCACCCAGGCTGGAGGGGCAGTGGCACGATCTCAGCTCACTGCAGCCTTGAACTCCTAGGCTCAAGCAGATCTTCCCACCTCAGCCTCCAAAGTAGCTGGGACCACAGGCACAGGCCACCATGCCTGGCTAATGTTTTTATTTTTTGTACAGGTGGAATCTGCCCATGTTGCTCAGGCCGGTTTCAAAATCCTGGATAGGAGATCCTCCCACCTCAACCTCCCAACATGTTGGGATTACAGGTGTGAGCCACATTGTCCGGCCACAAAGACACCTTAGTGACACTTTTCCTGGCCACAGGCTAAAATTTAATCTACCACTTACCTGCGCTGTTTTCTCTTCTTAGCTCTTATTACAATTTAATGCACCAAAATTTCACTTATCTTTTTTATTGTCTGTGTTGCCCAAAACATCAATTTACATAAAAGCTTTGATGGTGGTTGTGTTCACTGCTGTATCCACTGGACCTAAACTAGTAACCAGAATATACTTGAAACTCATTTCATATACAATGACTGAAAAAATAAAAAGCAGTGTGTGGGCTCAAATTTTTACTCTTATAGTCAATTTGCAAATTTTGTTTTAGACTATGGCATGTACAATGTGTGAAAGATGCCATCTGTTGATGATTGGCAGGTTTGACTGGTTTGTGCTCTGAATTAAGAATAATTTACTTTTTCCAGTGTAAGCTTTAAGTTGAGCCTTTCTAAGTTAAAAAAAAAAAAAAAATCTTCATCGTATGCCTTTTAGGCACCACTAACATCTTTCCAGGCTTTCACGACAAATTAAAAGGTCAGTGATGGCTGTACACCACCTGAGATGGGGTAGCTGGGTTATGGGTGATTTTTGTCTATCTTTAGTAAACATAAAATTTCACCCAAAATTGTTTTTAGAACAAACATAAATATAAGAGTAGGATATTAGGGCCAGGCGCAGTGGCTCACGCCTATAATCCTAGCATGTTGGGAGGCTGAGGTGGGCAGATCACTTGAGGTCAGGAGTTCAAGACCAGCCTGGCCATCATGGTGAAACCTTATCTCTACTAAAAATACAAAAATTAGCCAGGTGTGGTGGCGCATGACTGTAATCCCAGCTACTCGGGAGGCTGAGGCAGGAGAATTGCTTGAACCCGGGAGGTGGAGGTTGCAGTGAGCCGAGATTGTGCCACTGCACTCCAGCCTGGGGGATGAGAGCGAAACACTGTCTCAAAAAAAAAAAAAAAAAAAAAAAAAAAGAGTAGGATGTTAGATAAGTTCAGGGATGATAAAGCCATAATGTGTTAACTAGGTTGGGGGTTGATTCATAAGCTTTGAGATCGACTTTTAGAATTAGGCATATAAATCCTGCTGGATTTGAATGCTGTGTAGGATAGAGCACAGGTCTGAAAAAATATGAAAATTGTAATATCTTTATGTACCTAAAACATAGCCTCTTGGGTTTTTTATTTTTATTTATTTATTTTTTTTTTTTTTTTTTTTTTTTTTTTTTGAGGCGGAGTCTTGCTCTCTACCCCAGGCTGGAGTGCAGTGGCGCGATCTCGGCTCACTGCAAGCTCCGCCTCCCGGGTTCACGCCATTCTCCTGCCTCAGCCTCCCGAGTAGCTGGGACTACAGGCACCCGCCACCGCACCCAGCTAATTTTTTGTATTTTTTTAGTAGAGACGGGGTTTCACCGTGTTAGCCAGGATGGTCTCGATCTCCTGACCTTGTGATCCGCCCACCTCGGCCTCCCAAAGTGCTGGGATTACAGGCGTGAGCCACCGCGCCCGGCCTTATTTATTTATTTTTGAGACAGAGTCTCGCTCTGTTGCCCAGGCTTGAGTGCAGTGGCACAATCTTAGCTCACTGCCACCTCTGCCTCCCGGGTTCAAGCGATTCTCCTGCCTCAACCTCCCGAGTAGCTGGGATTACAGGTGCACGCCAGCAGGCCTGGCTAATTTTTTGTATTTTTAGCAGAGACAGGGTTTCACTGTCTTAGCCAGGATCATCTCGACCTCCTGACCTTGTGATCCATCCGCCTTGGCCTCCCAAAGTGCTGGGATTACAGGCGTGAGTCACGACGCCCGGCCGCCTCTTGGGTTATTTTTAAAATCACAGAGACTAGGCTAGTATTCCTAGCAGCAGGTAGAAGGCAAACCCTGTCTATGTGGACTTCCGGATGCTGACAAATAAAAATGCATCTCTTTATCAACCTTGTAAACCAGCCCCCTTCCCATTACTGTAGGTTGCTGAGATTCTCACACTGTGAGATCTCCATTCCATTTATTCATATTACTCATTTACCAAAAGTGTATTGGGCCCAAATTGTATGAGGCACTGGGGAGAACAAAAATGAATATTACACAGTGTACAGAGAAATTATGTTTTAAATTTATTAGAACTCGAATTGCAAAAAGAATCAGTAGGGTTGTCCTTGGTGCCATGGTTAACAGTCCTTTCAGATAAAGATCAGATACTTCCAAGTTCAGTTAAAACTTACTTTTGGCCGGGCGCATTGGCTCATGCCTGTAATTCCAGCACTTTGGGAGGCCGAGGCAGGTGGATCACTTGAGGTCACTTGAGACCAGCCTGGCCAACATGGTGAAACTCCATCTCTACTAAAAATACAAAAATTAGTCAGTCATGGTGGCAGGCACCTGTAATCCCAGCCACTCAAGAGGCTGAGGTGGGAGGATTGCTTGAGTCTGGGAGGTGGAGGTTGCGGTGAGCCGACATTGCACCATTGCTCTCCAGCCTGGGCGACAGAGCAAGACTCTGTCTGAAAAAAATAATAAATTAATTTAAAAAAATATATATATATTTCAGAAATAGAGCATACAATGCAGTTCTGTAATTTGCACTTAATATATTGTGAGCACATAGGCACATTCATAACTACATATTATGAAAAAGTAATTACTCAGGCTGGGCATGGTGGCTCACGCCTGTAATCCCAGTACTTTGGGAGGCTGAGGCGGGAGGATTACTTGAGGTCAGGAGTCCAAGACCAGCCTGACCAACATAATGAAACCCTGTCTCTACTAAAATACAAAATTAGGCCTGGTGGCGCATTCCTGTAATTCCAGCTACTTGGGAGGCTGAGGCAGGAGAATCACTTGAACCCAGGAGATGGAGGTTGCAGTGAACCAATATCGCACCATTGAACTCCAGTCTGCGCAGCTAGAGCAAAATTCGTCTAAAAAAAAAAAGTAAGTAATTACTCTTTAATTGTTTGACTATTGAAAACTCCTAGTTTCTAAGGGATATCAGCACATGAGTTCCCACCTCTGTTATCCAGGCCATATAAATATCATTGATTGTACACCGATGGACAAAATAGAAAGCAAAACAAAAACAAAAATGAGGAAGTCATAGAAGAGGGTAGTAACATTTTAGCCAGAGAAAAACTACTCTAAATGGAGGAAGTCAGAAAATAAGGCAATCAGCATCGTATTGCAAATGCAATGGAGAGGTAAGGTCATGTTACAATGTAGCCTAGTAAAAGAAAAACAAAACCCCTGAAGCTGAAGATGTGGTTCTTTTATTTATTTATTTATTTTGAGCCAGAGTCTCACTCTGTCGCCCAGGCTGGAGTGCAGTGGCGCGATCTCGGCTCACTGCAAGCTCTGCCTCCCGGGTTCACGCCATTCTCCTGCCTCAGCCTCCCGAGTAGCTGGGACTACAGGCGCCCGCCACCACGCCCGGCTAATTTTTTGTATTTTTAGTAGAGATGGGGTTTCACCGTGTTAGCCAGGATGGTCTCAATCTCCTGACCTTGTGATCCGCCCGCCTGGGCCTCCCAAAGTGCTGGGATTACAGGCGTGAGCCACGGCACCCGGCAGAAGATGTGGTTCTAAATCAACATCCAGCCCAACCCATGAATCTGCAGATAATCTTGAGCACTTTAGCTGTCCGGGACTCAGTTTCCTTATCTGTAAAATGAGGAGTTGGCCTAGATCCTCCCTTAGACCCCTTTCAGCTCAAATCTTCTCTGATTCTATGGAGCTGTACCTTTTCTGACCCAGGAAGGGAAGGTCAGAACTCTAGATAGCACTTCACAGGGCTTTATTCTAAGGAGATAACCCACCCCCATCTTGGTTCGTTGACCACATTAACAATGAATCCATCACAGAGCCCTTAAACAGCCAGTTTGGATACCCAGCAGGTGTTTTGAAAAGCTACTGATTTAGGCCAAATTAGGAGGAGGGGCAAGGGGTTGCCTTGGAGAAGCAAATAGGGGCGGCAGGCTGAACTGTAAATCACTCTCGGCTCTGGGCTCTCTTGCTTTTACCCTGTTTCCCATGTGGGCTTCTAACCCTGGGAGCCATTTTTAGGGTGAACAAAGGTATCTGTGGAATGTTCATTTGTTTATATTATTTGCCACAAGCAGTCTTTGTTTTTTTTAACTTGAATACTTAACACTCCCTCTTAAAACTAGGACTCAGTATAAAAACTATGCTTTACACTGTTTGCAAGAGCCAAACATTGGACACTCAAATGTCCATTAAAAATAGGATGGGGGCTGGGCGCAGTTGTTTATGCCTGTAATCCTAACACTTTTGGAGGCTGAGGCAGACGGATGGCTTGAGCTCAGGAGTTGGAGACCAGCCTGGGCAACAGCAAAACTCTGACTCTACAAAAAATGCATAAGTTAGCTGGGCATGGTAGTGTGCGCCTGTACTCCCAGCTACTCAGGAGGCTGAGGCAGGAGAATCACTTGAGCCAGGGAGGTTGAGGCTACAGTGAGCCATGATCGCATCGTTGCACTCCAACCTGGGTGATGAAGTAAGATCCTATCTCAAAAACAACAAACAAAAATATGGGACCAGGTGTGGTTGCTCATGTCTGTAATCCCAGCACTTTGGGAGGCCGAGGCGGGTGGATCACGAGGTCAGGAGATCGAGACCATCCTGGCTAACACGGTGAAACCCCGTCTCTACTAAAAAATACAAAAAAATTAGCCGGGCGTGCTGGCGGGCGCCTGTGGTCCCAGCTACTTGGGAGGCTGAGGCAGGAGAATGGCGTGAACCCAGGAGGTGGAGGTTGCGGTGAGCCGAGATCGCGCCACTGCACTCCAGCCTGGGGGACAGAGAAAGACTCCGTCTCAAAAAAAAAAAAAAATACAAAAGTTAGCTGGGTGTGGTGGTGTGTGCCTGTAATCCCAGGTACTCGGGAGGCTGAAACAGGAGAATCCCTTGAACCAGGGCGTCGATGTTGCAGTGAGCCGAGATGGCACCATTGTACTCTAGCCTGGTGACAGAGCGAGAGTCCATCTAAAAAAAAAAAAAAAATTAGCTGGGCATGGTAGCAGGTGACTATAGTGACTACAGTCCCAGCTACTCAGGAGAATGAGGTGGGAGAATTGCTTGAACCCAGGAGGTTGAGGCTGCATTGAGCTGAGATTGTGCCACTACACTCCAGCCTGGGCAACAGAGTGAAACTCTGTTTCAAAAAAAAAAAAAAAATACGGATAGGGCTGGTCATGATGGCCCACACTCGTAATCCCAGTGCTTTAGGAGGCCACCATGGAAGGATCGCCTGAGGCCAGGAGTTTGAAGTTCCAGTGATCTATGATTGTTAGAGGCCTTTGAACTAGAGCAACTCCATCTTGAGTAGGAGCTGGGTAAAATAAGGCTGAGTCTTAACTGGGCTGCATTCCCAGAGAGGCATTCTAAGTCACAGGATGAGATAGGAGACCAGCACAAGATACAGGTCATAAAGACTTTGCTGATAAAACAGGTTGCAGTAAGGAAGCCGGCCAAAACCCACCAAAACCAAGATAGTGATGATCTTCCTCACTGCTACACTCCCACCAGCACCATGACAGTTTACAAATGCCATGGCAACGTCAGGAAGTTACCCTATAGGGTCTAAGAAAGGGGAGGCATGAATAATCCACCCCTTGTTCAGCATATCATCAAGAAATAACCATAAAAATGGGCAACCAGCAGCCCTTGGGGCTGCTCTGTCTGTGGAGTAGCCATTCTTTGGTTCCTTTACTTTGCTAATAAACTTGCTTTCACTTTACTCTAGGGACTTGCTCTGAATTCTTTCTTGCGCAAAATCCAAGAACCCGCTCTTGGGGTCTGGATCAGGACCCCCTTCTTGTAACATCTTTTTGGCAACCACAGAAGGGAACTATAGTAGGGAAACCCCAGACCCAAAGGCTAACTTCGGGTAAGTGGTAGGGTCCGGTGACATCTTTCTGGCAAACCCTGAAGGGATGATACTGAAGAAACTCCCTCACTCAAAGAAAATAGATTGGTTGACTTTGGGTAAGTTGGTGGGGTACCTGGGTAAAGAATGGGATTGGGTGAGAGGCCCAGCTTAGAAGAGTTAGAGTCTCTCCTAAGACAAAGAGGGTTAAAGGCTCCTCTCAATAAGAGGCAACTTGACCAACATTGGGTTCAAGGCCCAACTTACGAGGGTTAGAGGCCCTCTCAGTAAAGTCCCTCTCGGCTAAATGTGGGTTTGGCACTACAGGATGTTAACTGCTACTCTCTATGGAATAATCTGCTTTGCACTCTTTGCTGACGGCTGTGGGTGACAGGATTAGGCATGTACAGGATTGTGGGACATGGGGAGCTTTTTCTTTCCTAAAAGGGGAAACTTGAGAGCTGACAGGACTGCTGGAAAAGATCCCTTCTTGACGGACAAGCAGCCACCTGAACTTTTGAGCAATGGGTGGGTCTTTCTCTGGTCTCCCTGAGCTCTTCACTTTTCCCACCCTGCCTCGGGCAATGTGCTCTTTCTCTCTCTCTCTCTCTCTCTCTGCAAAAGGGTTAAATGAATGGTAAAAATCACTGTTTATCGAAGGCGTGGTGGCTCACACCTGTAATCCAGCACTTTGGGAGGCCGAGGCGAGCAGATCGCCTGAGGTCAGGAGTTTGACACCAGCCTGGGCAACACGGTGAAACCCCGTCTCTACTAAAAATACAAAAAATTAGCCGGGCATGGTGGCAAGCACCTGTAGTCCCAGCTACTCGCGAGGCTGAGGCAGGAGAATCGCTTGAATCCAGGAGGCGGAGGTTGCAGTGAACCAAGATCATGCCATTGCACTCCAGCCTGGGCAACAGAGTGAGACTCTGGCTCAAAAAACAAACAATAAAAAACAAAAACAAAAATCACTGTTTATCTCCTCTGTAAAATTTTGATTAATGGAAAAAAGGATTACTGAGGCTAATCGTAAACTGTAGTGAATCTGTGTGCTTTGTGTATCTTTCTGTACTGTTCTGTCATGATGAGGAGTATCTGAGGATAGAATGTGGGCCTAGGACCCCCATACGCCTGCTGTTCAAGACAGCCCCGCAAACTGGTTAGTCATTTCCTTGGGAGACTGACCTTGTAACCACATAGCTGTGCTTTCCCTTTTCACAATGGTGGCCTGGGTTTAGGGTCCTGGTAAAAAAAAAAAAGATGGTATTTCTACATAATGAAATGCTATACAGCAATGACAATGAATAAGCCACAACTAGAAACCACAACCTGAATGAATCTCACAATGTGAGGACAAAAGAAGCCAGACAAAAAAAGAGCACGTGGTTTACAATTCTACTTGTATAATGTAAAGGTCAAAACTTTAACAATAGACAAAATTGGGCCAGGCACAGTGGCTCATGCCTGTAATCCCAACACTTTGGGAGGCTGAGGCAGGTGGATCACCTGAGGGTGGGAGTTCGAGACCAGCCTGGCCAACATGGTGAAACCCTGTCTCTACTAAAAATACAAAAATTAGCCAGGCATGGTGGCAGACGCCTGTAATCCCAGCTACTCGGGAGGCTGAGGCAGGAGAATGGCTTGAACCTGGGAGGTGGAGGTTGCAGTGAGCTGAGGTCATGCTGCTGCACTCCAGCCTGGGTGATAGAGCGAGACTCCATCTCTCAAAAATAAAAATAAAAAATAAAAATAGACAAAACTCATCCAGTTTTAAAGTTCTAGAGTGAGACAGGGTCCCACTCTATCACCCAGGCTGGAGTGCAATGGTGTGATCTTAGCTCACTGCAGCCTTGCATTCCTGGGCTCAAGTGATCCTCCTGCCTCAGCTTCCCAAGTAGCTGGGACTACAGTCACACACCACCACACCCCACTAATTTATTTAAATTTTTGTGGAGATGAGATCTCACTGTGTTGCCCAGGCTGGTCTCAAACTCCTGGGCTCAGGGAGTCCTTCTACCTCAACCTCCCCAAATGCTGGGATTATAGGTGTGAGCTGCTGTGCCAGCTAAAAACTAATCTATTATTCTAGAAGTTAGAACAGTTGTTACTGTTGACGAAAAAAGTCAAACTCTGTAAAATATTTAAAGAGGTTTACTCCGAGCTGAATATGAGTGACCATGGCCCAAGAGACAGTCTCAAGAGGTCCTGAGAAATGTGTCCAAGGTGGTTCAGTTACAGCTTAGTTTTGTACGTTTTAGGGAAACAAAAGACATCAATCAATACATGTGAGGCATACATTGGTTCAATCTAGAAATGCAGCACAACTGAAGTCAGGGGAAGCGTGCTTCTAGGTGATAGGTAGGTTCAAAGATTTTCTGATTGGCAATTGGTTGAAAGAGTTATTACCTAGAGACCTGGAATCAATAGAAAGGAGTGTTTGGGTTAAGATAAGGACTTGTGGAGACTTGCAAGGTTCTTATTATGTAGATAAAGTCTCCTAGGTGGCCACCCTTAGAGGCAACAGATGGCAAATATTTTCTATTTAGAACTTTAAAAGGTGCTGGTCTCTCAGCCAGTCTCTTCAGGATCAGAAAAATACTTGGAAAGGGAAGGGGATTCTCTATAGAAAGTAAATTTCTCCCACGAGATACAGTTTTGCAGAGCCATTTAAAAATACGTCAATGTTCCCAGCACTTTGGGAGGCCGAGGCGGGCGGATCACGAGGTCAGGAGATTGAGACCATCCTGGCTAACACGGTGAAACCCCGTCTCTACTAAAAATACAAAAAAAAAAATTAGCCGGGCGTGGTGGCGGGTGCCTGTAGTCCCAGCCACTCGGGAGGCTGAGGCAGGAGAATGGCATGAACCCGGGGGGGCGGAGCTTGCAGTGAGCCGAGATCGCGCCACTGCACTCCAGCCTGGGTGAAAGAGCGAGACTCCTTCTCAAAAAAAAAAAAAAAAAAATACGTCAAAGTCGATCCTTTTGTAGTTCAAGAGCGTAATGATCGGGCGTTCACATGTGTGCGTCAGATGTGCCACCCTCGAACCTTGTTAGGATGTTGGCACATTACCTGTCTGACATAAAAGAAAAATAATAAATAAAAATATGTCAAAGAAATATATTCTCGGGCAAAAGATTTTTATTCCTTTCAGGGCCTGCTATCTGTCATGTGATGCTATACTAGAATCAGGTTGGAATTTGGTATTTTATTGCTACAAACAGTCTGCTTTGTCAGTCATAAGATCTCTGTTTTAATGTTAATGCTGGTCAGCTGTGGCTGAATTCCAAAGGGAGGAGAGTATAATGAGGCATATCCGACCCTCATACCCCGGTTTGAAATCCCCTTCGTGGAGAGGAAGGGGTCTGTTCAGTCATTTGGGGGAGGAGCTTATAATTTCATTTTTGGCCGGGCATGGTGGCTCGCGCCTGTAATCCCAGCACTTTGGGAGGCTGAGGCGGGCGGATCACAAAGTCAGGAGATCGAGACCATCCTGGGTAACACGGTGAAACCCCGTCTCTACTAAAAATACGAAAAATTAGCCGGGCGTGGTGGCGGGCGCCTGTGGTCCCAGCTACTCGGAGGCTGAGGCAGGAGAATGGCATGAACCCAGGAGGCGGAGCTTGCAGTGAGCCGAGATCAAGCCACTGCACTCCAGCCTGGGGGACAGTGCAAGATTCCATCTCAAAAAAAAAAAAAAAATTTTAATTTCATTTTTGGCTGACATTCCCCTGGTGGGACTTCATGACTGGAAGACAGCAGGAGGGAGTCTTCCAGGATTCTGGTAGGATTCTGATTCTTGATTTGAATTCTGGTTCTATGGATATGAATTTTGTAAAAATTCATGAAACTGTAAACTTATCATATGTACACTTTTTTTTTTTTTTTTTTGAGACAGAGTCTCAGTCTATCATCCAGGCTGGAGTGCAGTGGCACAGTCTCAGCTCACTGCAAACTCTGCTTTCCGGATTCAAGCGATTCTGGTCCCTCAGCCTCTCAAGTAGCTGGGACTACAGGCACGCACAACCACGCCTGGCAAATTTTTGTAGTTTTAGTAGAGACAAGGTTTTGCCACGTTGGCCAGGCTGGTCTTGAACTCCTGACCTCAAGTGATCCACATGCTTCAGCCTCTCAAAGTTCTGGGATTAAAGGCATGAGACACCACACGTGGCTGACATGTATACTTTTTGTAGGTATGTGATACTTCAACAATTTTACATATATTCTAAAAATTAAATAAATGTATATATTTTAAAACCTGGCCTCATGTGCATACACACGCAAAAAAATTACATCATATAGAACTTCATAAAAAATGTCCAAAATTTAGAAACACACATACACAAACATGTGCAAACACACACATGCACAGTTAGAGAGAAAGAGAGATCCTGGTAGTGTGACAGAAAAAAGAGGTTCAGCCAGGTGCGGTGGCTCAAGCCTGTAATCCCAGCACTTTGGGAGTCCGAGGCGGGCAGATCATGAGGTCAGGAGATTGAGACCATCCTGGCTAACACGGTGAAACCCTGTCTCTAATAAAAATACAAAAAAATTAGCCGGGCGTGGTGGCGGGCGCCTGCAGTCCCAGCTGCTCAGGAGGCTGAGGCAGAAGAATGGCGTGAACCTGGGAGGCAGAGCTTGCAGTGAGCAGAGATCACGCCACTGCACTCCAACCTGGGTGACAGAGTGGGACTCTGTCTCAAAAAAAAAAGAGGTTCACATTTGTGGAGTGTGATGAAAAAAAAACAATCCTCAACCCCTAGAAGATGGGAAGAAAGCAGGTTTGAGGAGGAAGAGGAATTAGTAAGCAGTATAGTATGACTCACCCAAGAACAATGACAACCAGCACTGCCCTTTGTCACTTGGACTTTGAACAAACAGTTGGTAAAATTATTTTTAGGTGGGGGTGAGTAAGGGGGTGTGCCCTGGAGCATTACTTGCTCAAATTGGTTTCTGCCCTGTATTAGATCAACACATAGATCACACATTAACTACTCCCATCCCACTTGAAAATGGCCCATATACCATCAGGAGAAAGACCCTGACCATTTCCCATGATTATTCATTATTCTAACATCCTTCATATTGAGGGTTAAATCCATATGTAACGAAATTAACAAATCTTTCCAGAATCTCAAGCAGCAGTTCTATTATAACGTAAATCAGAAATCTTTGAGAAACTTTTTTTTTTTTTTTGAGACAGAGTCTCGCTCTGTCGCCTAGGCTGGAGTGCAGTGGCATAATCTAGGCTCACAGGCCGGGCGCGGTGGCTCACGCTTGTAATCCCAGCACTTTGGGAGGCCGAGGCGGGCGGATCACGAGGTCAGGAGATCGAGACCACGGTGAAACCCCATCTCTACTAAAAATACAAAAAAATTAGCCGGGCGTGGTGGCGGGCGCCTGTAGTCCCAGCTACTCGGAGAGGCTGAGGCAGGAGAATGGCGTGAACCCAGGAGGCGGAGCTTGCAGTGAGCCGAGATTGTGCCACTGCACTCCAGCCTGGGCGACAGAGCGAGACTCCATCTCAAAAAAAAAAAAAAAAAAAAAAAATCTAGGCTCACTACAACCTCTGCCTCCTGGGTTCAAGCAATTCTCCTGCCTCAGCCTCCCGAGTAGCTGGGATTACAGGTGCCCACCACCATGCCTGGCTAGTTTTTGTATTTTTAGTAGAGACACGGTTTTGTCATGTTGGCTAGGTTGGTCTGGAACTCCTGACCTCAGGTGATCCAACTGCCTCGGCCTCCCAAAGTGCTGGGATTACAGGCATGAGCTATCGCACCTAGCCCGAGAAACTTGCTAAAAACACAGATTTCTTGGGGCAAAGATTCAGCAGGTGACCGGTGGATCCGAAGAATCTTCATTTTAACCAGCTTCCCTTGCCTTTCCACTCATCTGCCATAAAAGTCTGGATTTTAGCCGGGTGTGGTGGCTCACGCCTATAATCTCAGCACTTTGGGAGGCCGAAGTGGGTGGATCACCTGAGGTCAGGAGTTCGAGACCAGCCTGGCCAACGTGGTGAAACCTCGTCTCTACTAAAAATACAAAAATTAGCCGGGAATGGTGGTGGGCGCCTGTAATCCCAGCTACTCAGGAGACTGAGGCAGGAGAATCGCTTGAACCTGGGAGGCGGAGGTTGCAGTGAGCCAAGGTCGCGCCATTGCACTCCAGCCTGGGCGACAAGAGCGAAACTTCGTCTCAAAAAAAAAAAAAAAAAAAGTCTGGATTTTATCTGTGCATTTTATGTGTCAACTTGACTAGACCATGGGATGCTCAGATATTTGGTTAAACATTATTCTGAGTGTAACGCTGAGGGTGTTTCTGGATGAGATGAACATTTCTATAGGTTAACCGAGTAAAGCAAATTGCCCTCCCCAATGTCTTTGGGCCTCATTCAATCATTGAAGGCCTGAATACAACAAAAAGGCTGAATATAACAACATTTGTTCTCTCTGGCTGACTGTTTTTGCGCTGGGAACATTAGGCTTCTGTCTTTGGGCTTGGACTTGGACTGGAATTTATATCATTTGTTCTCCTGGGTCTCCAGCTTGCCAACTGCAGATCTTGGGATTTCTCAACCTCCATAAGTACATGAGCCAATTCATTCGTATATGTGTATATGTTGGCTCAGGATAGCACACCTGACAACTCTGGTTCCCAGCTGTAGAGGGAGGCTACCCAAGTCTCTGGCAGATCTCCAACTATGCATGCACAGGATAGACTCCAAGCAGTTCAGATAAGGCTAAAATAACTTAACAGAGGCTTCAGCTGTTCACTCACCACGGGGGAGGCAAAATTCAGAATTTGAGTTCAGCCAAGTTAACTGCCTACTAAACTAAAAATTTGGGATAAGCCAGGTGCAGTGGCTCATGCCTGTAATCCCAGCACTTTGGGAGGTTGAGACAGGCAGATGACTTGAGCCGAGGAGTTCAAGACCAGCCTAGGCAACATGACAAAACCTCATCTCTACAAAAAAAATAAGAATTAGCTGGGCATAGTGGTGTGCACCTATAGTCCCAGCTACTTGGGAGGCTGAAGTGGGAGGATCACTTGAGCCCAAGAGGCAGAGATTTCAGTGAGCCGAGATCATGCCCCTGCACTCCAGCCTGGGCAACAGAGTGAGTCCTTGCCTCCAAATAATAGTAATAGGCCAGGCCCAGTGGCTCCCGCCTGTAATCCCAGCACTTTGGGAGGCCAAGGAGGGTGAATCACCTGAGGTTGGGAGTTCAAGACCAGCCTGACCAACATGGAGAAACCCCATCTCTACCAAAAATACAAAATTAGCCAGACTTGGTGGCACATGCCTGTAATCCCAGCTACTTGGGAGGCTGAGGCAGGAGAATCATTTGAACCTGGGAGGCGGAGGTTGCAGTGAGCCATGATCACGCCATTGTACTAGCCTGGGCAACAAGAGTGAAACTCCATCTCAAAATAAATACATACATAAAATGATAATAATAATAAATAATTTGGAATCTTCAGAGGACCGTAATAGAGATCCATAATCTTTTCAATCTGTCACTCATAATTATATTAATTTGGGTTCTCCAGAGATATAGTACCAATAGGATATATATCTATTGAGGGACAATAGGTGAGAATAAGATATATATATATTTACATCTGTTTATAAGCCATCCAGTCTATGGTATTTTGTTACAGCAGCCTGAACTACGACAGATGGAAAAAGAGAAAACTATATCAGTGCTCAGCAACTTGAAGTCTGTCTCAGTCAACTTGGCTGCTATAATAAAATACCACAGACTGGGTAAATTATATGCAACTGAAATTGATTTCTCACAGTTAGCAACAGAAATTGATTTCTCACAATTCTGGAGGCTGGGAAGTCCAAGATCAAGGACTGGCAGATCTGGTATCTGGTGAGGGCTCACTTTGTCATAGATAGCACCTTCTATGTGCCCTCGAATGGCAAAAGGGGCAAGCAGGCTCCCTCACACTTCTTTTTTTTTTTTTTTGAGACGGAGTCTTGCTCTGTCGCCCAGGCTGGAGTGCAGTGGCGCGATCTCGGCTCACTGCAAGCTCCGCCCCCCGGGGTTCACGCCATTCTCCTGCCTCAGCCTCCCGAGTAGCTGGGACTACAGGCGCCCGCCAACACGCCTGGCTAATTTTTTGTATTTTTAGTAGAGACGGGGTTTCACCGTGTTAGCCAGGATGGTCTCGATCTCCTGACCTCGTGATCCGCCCACCTTGGCCTCCCAAAGTGCTGGGATTACAGGCTTGAGCCACCGCGCCCGGCCCACACTTCTTTTTTTTGAGATGGAGTCTCACTTATTCGCCCAGGATGGTGTGCAATGGCGCAGTGGCATAATCTTGGCTCACTGCAACCTCCACCTCCCGGGTTCTCCCCGGGAGCAATTCTCCCACCTCAGCCTCCCTTGTAGCTGGGATTACAGGCACCCACCATCATGCCCGGCTAATTTTTGTATTTTTGTGGAGGCGGAGTTTCACCATGTTGGCCAGGCTGATCTTGAACTCCTGACCTCAGGTGATCTGCCTGCCTCAGCCTTCCAAAGTGCTGGGATTACAAGCATGAGCCACCACACCCAGCCACACTTCTTTTATAAGGGCACTAATATCCATCACAAGGGCATAGTCCTCATGATCTAATCACCTCCCAAAAGGGCCCACCTTCTAATAGCATTGCATTGGGGGTTTGATTTTAACAGATGAATTTTGTGGGGACATAACCATTCAGATCATAGCAATGCCCATGCTATGAAATTGGAGATCACAACACTAATAAACACCAAATTAGCCAGGCACAGAGGCTCACACCTATAGTCCCACCTATAGATCACGCTACTGCACTCCAGCTGGGTGGCACAGCAAGACCCCATCTCTAAAAATAATAATAAGGACCTAAAGTGCAATAGGGACTCTAATGTGTGCTTGATATACATAATGTTATTTATTGCTCCTAACACACTCTACGTAGTAAATATACATTATCCTCATTTTACAGATAAGGAGACAAAAACTCAGAGAATATTTATTAAGTCATAGAGTAGGAATTTAAATCCACTGCCATTTTCAAAACATGCATTTTGGCGAGCAAATAATTATTCTATTTAGCTTTGTAGTCAATTAATGTCAGTTGAATAAACCAAAGAATAAAGGTCCTCCAGGTATTTGGCTTGCAGATGATCACATTGCAAATGAATTACAATCAGACAGCCCTGGATGATGAGGGCAGGACGACTTGAATACTTGGCTATTTGGAGACAGCTGCCAGCTCCATAGATAAGGACTTCTACCCCATGTGTAGTAGTAGTAACACAAACAACAGTGTGATGCTATAAACAATAAAGCAGCGCCATGGCCTCAGGATAACACACCTGACAGGTGACTTTGCTCAGGATCACACAGCTACTAATTGCCAAACTCATTTGAATGACCATGATGGAAGCAACCAACGCATTTTCCTCCTTGGAGCTGCAGTCTTCATATTAAACTTGCCCAGCCCTACCCTTCTTCACTTTTTCTCACCTGACTACTTACCACATGCTTGTGGCACACAATGCTAATCCAATCGCTTTCCTTCCTCCCTTTCATGATTTTATTACAAAAGTAATGCACTGATTTTATTAAAGATGTAGATTGGGCCAGGCACAGTGGCTCACACCTCTAATCCCAGCCATCTGGGAGGCTGAGGTGAGAGGATTGTTTGAGGCCAGGAGCTCGAGAGGAGCTCAGGCAACATAATGAGATCCCATCTCTACAAAAAAAATAAATAAATAAAAATTAGCCAGGTGTGGTGGCACGTGCTTGTAGTCCCAGTTTTGTGGGAGGCTAAGGCAAGAGGATCACTTGAGGCCAGGAGTTTGAGGCTATGGTGAACTATAATGCCACTGCACCCCAGCCTGGGTGATAGAGCGAGACCCTTTCTCTAAAAGTAAAAATAAAAGATGCAAAGGATGCAAAAATAGCAAAATGTGAAAGTCCTTCTTTCCTCTTCACAACTCCTAGCCACTTCCGTCCTCAGAGGTAAGCTTGGCCAGCATGTTACAGATCGTTCTTATAGTTTCCTGCTGCGTGCATGCATCTACGAGTAGGCATATATGCATCTGTATCTTAGGTTTGTCAGAGGACTTTAATCAAACTTTATGCCTGGCGTGTGACCTGCGTTTTCCATTCAATGAGGCATGGTCAGGCCCTACTGTAAATTTGTGGGGTTCTCTAATGTAGTCACGTACATGCATTTACATGTTGGAGTACACATTTTTATATAAATATTATTTCCTTTAATTATGTATAGTATTATTTTATATACAAATAATTATTTTATATAAATGTTTTTCTTTAATTTTCCCTTTATATTAGTTGATCTTTTAAAATTACATAAATAGCCAGGTGCGATGGCTCACACCTGTGATCCCAGTACTTTGGGAGACTAAGGCGGGTGGGTCACTTGAAGTCAGGAGTTCAAGACCAGCCTGTCCAATATGGTGAAACTTCATCTCTACTAAAAATACAAACATTAGCTGGGCGTGGTGGCAAGTGCCTGTAATCCCAGCTACTGAGGAGGCTGAGTCAGGAGAATCGCTTACACCCAGGAGGTGGAGGTTGCAGTGAGCCAAGATTGCACCACGGCACTCCAGCCTGGGCAACAGAACGAGACTCTGTCTCAAAAATAAATAAATAAATAAATAAATAAATAAAGCCTTTCAAATACATAAATAAAAATAGAGCCTTTCCGCTGGTAGTTTCTAAGTCAGGGGAGTTCCTGGTTACAAACACCAGAGGCCAAATTCGGGGCTAACTTAAACAGAAAAGGAATGTCCTGGCTGGGTATTCAGCAGCTCACTGAATATGCAGGTATGTGGGAGAACCAGGGTAGGGGAGTGAGCAGGAACCTGGGGAGACCAAAAAGCAGAGAAAGAACTCGGACGGGCCTTGCCACTGCAACAGTCAGAGTAGGAGGCAAGTGCCACTGCTGCAGCCGCCAGACACGGGCCACTGCTTCTCCTGGACTCTTGACCCTGCCACCCTGGAAACAATCTGTCATTCTCCTGGCATGCAGGTACCAATGCCCTCAAAAGTCAAAAATCCTGGGTAGGAATGTCTGATTGATGTAGCCGATATCATATGCCAGTGCCCCAACTACCAAGGAGAAGGGGAAAAGAATGTCTGTACGTCCTTTGGCTGCCAGAGTAGGGTACCTCCTGCAAGCTCATATTTCTCCAGGAAGCAGGAAGCAGGAGCCCATGCCAGAGGGCCACTCTATTGCTCTGTCTCCCAGGTTCACATCATTCTCCTGCCTCAGCCTCCAGAGTAGCTGGGACTACAGGTGCCCGCCACCACGCCCAGCTAATTTTTTTGTATTTTTAGTAGAGACGGGGTTTCACCGTGTTAGCCAAGATGGTCTCGATCTCCTGACCTCATGATCCACCCGCCTCGGCCTCCCAAAGTGCTGGGATTATAGGCGTGAGCCACAGCGCTTGGCCTCTTTTTTTTTTTTTTTTTTTTTTTTTTTTTTTTTAGAGTCTCGCTCTGTCACCCAGGCTGGTGTGTGTCATGCGCATCCATGTGAAGAGACCACCAAACAGGCTTTGTGTGAGCAATAAAGCTTTTTAATCACCTGGGTGCAGGTGGGCTGAGTCCGAAAAGAGAGTCAGCAAAGGGAGTTAGGGGTGGGGCAGTTTTATAGGATTTGGGTAGGTAGTGGAAAATTATAGTCAAAGGGGGTTGTTCTTTTGCCGGCAGGGGCGGGGGTCACAAGGTGCTCAGTGGGGAGCTCCAGAGACTTATTGTCCAGGAGAAGGAATGTCACAAGGTAATGTCATCAGTTAAGGCAGGAACTGACCATTTTCACTTCTTTTGTGATTCTTCAGTTGCTTCAGGCCATCTGGATGTATACTTGCAGGCTTGGGCTCAGAGGCCTGACAGTGTGCAGTGGCACAATCTCAGCTCACTGCAACCTCCGCCTCCTGGGTTCAAGCAATTCTTCTGCCTCAGCTTCCCGAGTAGCTGGGACTACAGGCGCACACCGCCACACCCGGCTAATTTTTTGTCTTTTAGTAGAGACTAGGTTTCACTGTGTTGCCCAGGTTGGTCTCGAACTCCTAAGCTCAGGAAATCTGCCCATCTGGGCCTCCCAAAGTGCTAGGATTACAAAAAAATCCTCTTTGACTATCCTCTATTTCCTTTATTTTGCTCTTTCTTCCCTTATCTTCCTCACCAACTTTTTAATCTACATACAAAATATTCTGTGCATCGTGGAGAGTAGGGAATTGAAAGTGTGGTTGCCTGAATAATGGTCATCCAGAGATAGCAGTCCCTAATCTCTAGCACCTGTAAATGTTGCCGTATAAGGAAAAACGGGCTTTGTGTAAGTGACTAATTTAAGGATCTTGCCATGGGGAGATTATCCTGGATTATCTGGGTGGACCATCACAAGTGTCCTTGCACAAGCGAGGCAAACAGAGATTAGACGCACAGAAAGAGAGGAGGCAACGTGGCCACCAAGGCAGAAATTAGAATAATACGGCCACATGTCAAGGAATGCCGGCAGCCACCAGGAGCTGGAAGGGACAAGAAGCAGATTCTCCCTAGAGCCTTCCAAAGGCTCACAGCCCTGCTGACAGCTTGCTTCCACCCAGTGATACAGATTTCAGACTTCTGGCTTCCAGAACAGTGAGAGAATATATTTCTGTTGTTTTAAACCATCTAGATTATGGTAATTTGTTACTGCAGTCACAGGAAACAAATACACAATATGAAGAAAATGTGAAAGTATTCATACCTTTAAAACAAGGCAGAAAGAAGGAAGCAAGGATGCTGAGCTCATGAATGCAATGTTAGTCACCTAGCACACAAAGGAGTGAAAGCCAAATAAACTAATCCAGAAAACCATGTGTCTTTCTAAAATAAATCTAGGATTAGAATAGGACAGACTGAGTAACACAGGGAAAAGTAGTAACTCTGTTGATCCACCTAAACCAGATATATAATCTCCTGACAAATAGAGCAGGAGGTATGAATAGGACATTTTGTTTGTTTGACTGGTGAAATGTTAGGGGGTGGAAGGGGGAAAGAGTGGCACAGGCTAAATTGGCTAGATGACTCAGAAAATGAATTTGTTTTCAGATAATTGCTTCCTAATGTAGCGATGATGCGGCTCTTAGTCATTCCAGTAGCAAACAGCCATTCTGATAGCAATTCCACAGAGACAGCAAACCAGCTAGAACAAAAGACTGCTCCACCCACAAGGACTCTGGTGGCAAAAAGTTCCTAGTGAATGAATCCAACCTAATTGACTCTGAGCTGCTCTTGTGTCAAAGACAGCCTATGAGAAACTGGAATGGATGGGAACAGCTTCAGACATTTGCTTCCTGTTGTGTCTTCCTGCTGCTGTGAAATGAGGCTCTAAGATAAACAGAGCAGAGGCACATCTGGAGAGGAAGGTTACCAGAAGGGTGATGTCACTAGCAGCAAATCAGAACCCCATCTTTCAGCCTAGGGATTTGAAGGATTTGTACCATAGTATGCAAGGGGCTTCCAACACTGCATGGCCTCTATCTTTAATCAAAGTCAGAAGCCTACAGGCAGGACCGGGCTGAGCTTCTCCTGTGTGCTCACATCGTTCTGGTGGGCCACTGAAGGCCTGATAGGAGGAGAATAAGACTCAAAAATTCTGCTTAAATCCAGATGTGTAAATGAGACCTACTCTATTAAAGAGGATGAGAATCAAACACAGGAAAAGTATTATACCACTAACATGACACAAGGCTCAAGCTGAAGTGCTTAGAAATTTGTGGCTATGAATTAACATATTTTTTTCTTGAGTTAGCATGTGATTCCTACTCTTTGAGAAAGGTGGCTTTAGCCATGAGCTTGTACTGTTGGTGGGACTTGCTGTTTAATCAGTCAACAAATCACCTATGGGCACAGCTTTGTGCTAAACGCCAACGGGAATATAAAAGCATAGGGTCCCTGATCTTAAAGGGTTTTTGCAGTTCTGCTGGGAAAATTAAACAAGCAGGAAACATCAGCATTCCAATGCAGTAAAAGCGTATCGTGTACTCTTGCCTGTTGCTGCTGTAGGAGTTTATTAATTCATCCGCTCAGCTAATAGTTATTGAATGTCTGCTTGGTGCCAAGCATGCTTCTGGGATACAGCAGTGAACAAACCAACACCAAATCTCTGCCTCATAGAGCTTACGTAGGGTTGGGGAAGGTCAGAAGCATTGGAGATAACTACTAGACACCAAGGTGGGGATCAGATTGATGAGGGTAGAGCTCACGGAAGAGATCTGGACCAGAATTCAGAACTCAGAAGATATACACACCAGAGTGGGCTGGAGATGCTTCGGGGAGCAGGGAAGACTTGAATGGGCCCCGTTTCACAACAGCAACAAAAGCCTCTTTCACCAGTTCTCTAGACCAAGGCCCAAGCCCTCCTGGTTTATCTACTGCCTCTTTTCCCCACTTCTCCTCATCAGTTTCCTCTTTCCGGCCCATTTTCTTCATTCCCATCTGTCTTCTTCCCCTTCCTCGTCTGATTCCTTCATCCCTTCCTTGGATGGTTCCCTTCTTGCTCTCTTGATTCTATTCTCGCCCCACTATGTTCCATAATGAATAAGAAAAATCAATTAAGCAAAAAATTATTCTGACCAAAGATGATAGGAAAGGAAAGAATTCTTAGAGGATCACCCCTTGAGAGAGAATTCAGTCTGTGTTAATTCTTTCAATCCGAGTAAAGTCTTCCAGGCTCCTGAGCTTGCCTTTCTGTGTGATGTTGTTACAGGAAAGGGGTCCCAATCCAGACCCCAAGAGAGGGTTCTTGGAGCTTGCGCAAGAAAGAATTCAGATTGAGTCCATAGAGTAAAGTGAAAGCAAGTTTATTAGGGAAGTAAAGGAATAAAGAATGGCTACTCCATAGACAGAGCAGCCCCAAGGGCTGCTGGTTGCCAATTTTTATGGTTTTTTTATCTTTTTTTTTTTTTTTAAGATGGAGTTTCACTTTTGTTGCCCGGTCTCGGCTCACCGCAACCTCCCCCTCCCGAGTTCAAGCGTTTCTCCTGCCTCAGCCTCCCGAGTAGCTGGGATTACAAGCGCCCATCACCATGCCCAGCTAATATTTGTACTTTTTTTAGTAGAGATGGAGTTTCACTATGTTGGCCAGGCTGGTCTTGAACTCCTGACCTCAGGTGATCTGCCTGTCTTGACCTTCCAAAGTGCTGAGATTACAGGTGTGAGCCACTGTACCCGGCCTGGTTATTTCTTGATGATATGCTAAACGAGGGGTGGATTATTCATGCCTTTCCTTTTTAGACCATGTAGGGTAACTTCCTGATGTTGGCATGGCATTTGTAAGCTGTCATGGCACTGGTGGGAGCATAGCAGTGAGGATGACCAGAGGTCACTCTCGTGGCCATCTTGGTTTTGGTGGGTTTTGGCTTCCTTTTTTTTTTTTTTGAGATAGAGTTTCACTCTTGTTGCCCAGGCTGGAGTGCAACGGTGTGATCCCGGCTCACTGCAACCTCCGCCTCCCAGGTTCAAGCGATTCTCCTGCCTCAGCCTCCTGAGTAGCTGGGAATACAGGCATGTGCCACCATGCCTTGCTAATTTTGTATTTTTAGTAGAGATAGAGTTTCTCCACGTTGGCCAGGCTGGTCTTGAACTCCCAACCACAGGTAATCTGCTCTCCATGGCCTCTCAAAGTGCTGGGATTACAGGCATGAGCCACCACGCCCGGCCGGTTTCGGCTTCTTTACTGCAACCTGTTTTATCAGCAAGGTGTTTATGACCTGTATCTTGTGCCGACCTCATATCTCATCCTGTGACTTAGAATGCCTTAACCATCTAGGAATGCAGCCCAGTTTTCAGCCTCATTTTACCCAGCCCCTATTTAAGATGGAGTTGCTCTGGTTTAACTGCCTCTGGCAATATTATTAGATCCTAAAACACAATCTTGGAAATAGCTGCTCTTTCAAAACATTAGACATATATATTCAAAGCCATAGAAATGTGAATGCTGACTTCATTGTTAACTGTGCAGAGAGAGGGAAATGAGAGAAAATGCATGTAAATTAGCACACTTGTGTTTTCAAAGTTTTTTTTTTTTTTTTTTTTATTTTTTGAGACGGAGTCTCACTCTGTCACCCAGGCTGGAGTGCAGTGGCACCATCTTGGCTGACTGCAACCTCCGCCTCCCAGATTCAAGCGATTCTCCTGTCTCAGCCTCCCGAGTAGCTGGGACTACAGGCGCATGCCACCATGCCCAGCTAATTTTTTGTATTTTTAATAGAGATGGGGTTTCACCATGTTAGCGAGGATGTTCTTGATCTCCTGACCTTGTGATCTGCCTGCCTCGGCCTCCCAAAGTGCTGGGATTAAAAGTGTGAGCCACTCACGCTTGTAATCCCAGCACTTTGGGAGGCCGAGGCGGGCGGATCACGAGGTCAGGAGATCGAGACCACGGTGAAACCCCGTCTCTACTAAAAAATACAAAAAATTAGCCAGGCATAGTGGCGGGCGCCTGTAGTCCCAGCTACTCGGAGAGGCTGAGGCAGGAGAATGGCGTGAACCCGGGAGGCGGAGCTTGCAGTGAGCCGAGATCGCGCCACTGCACTCCAGCCTGGGTGACAGATCAAGACTCCGTCTCAAAAAAAAAAAAAAAAAAAAAAAAAAAGTGTGAGCCACCATTCAAAGTTGTTTTAACAATCTTATAAATTCCTTTTTTTTTTTTTTTTTTTGAGACAGGGTCTCACTCTGTTGGCCAGGCTGGAGTGCAGTGGTACAACCACGACTCATTGCAGCCTCAACTTCCTGGGCTCAAGTGATCCTCCCACCTCAGCCTGCCAAGTAGCTGGGATTAATTTTTTCTATTTTTTGTAGAGATGGGGGTCTCACTATGTTGATTGGGCTGGTCCCAAACTCCTGGGCTCAAGCGATCCTCCTACCTTGGCCTCCCAAAGTGCTGGGATTATAGGCATGAGCCATGGCACCCAGCCTTACGTTCTTTTTGTAAGTTCAGGTGAGTTTGATCTTGTATCATAATAGTGAAGGCCTTGCTTTTTTATTTATCTTTTTTCTTTTTTCTTTATCTTTATCCCTCCCTCCCTCTCTCCCTCCCTTCCTTGCTTCCTTCCTTCCCTCCCTCCCTCCCTTCCTTCCACGGAGTCTCTGTCGCCCAGGTTGGAGTGCAGTGATGTGATCTCAGCTCACTGAAACCTCCACTTCCCAGGTTCAAGTGATTCTCCTGCCTCAGCCTCCCAAGTAACTGGGATTACAGGTGCCCGCCACCATGCCCGGCTAATTTTTGTATTTTTAGTAGAGACAGGGTTTCACTATGTTGGCGAGGCTGGTCTTGAACTCCCAACCGCAAGCAATCTGCAGGCTTCAGCCTCCCAAAGTGCTGGGATTACAGCCATGAGCCACAGCACCTGGCTTATCTTTTTTCTTTAAAATAATACAAACTCATTCAAATATACTTGGAAAATACGGAAAATTATAAGGAAGGAAATAAAAATCAACTATTTAATCATTCAGAGATGATGATGATTCGAATGATTTCATCACTCAGAGTGAAATAGTTTTTGCTGCCTAACCAACTTCAAAATCTCAGCAGTTTACAACAACAAACATTTATTTTCTCATTCATGGGCCCATGGCTCTACTGGGGCTCTGAGTGCCCCGCTGGGCTCGGCTGGGCCTGGGTTCAGGCTATGAGTTGGGTTAGGTCTGCTGCACATGTTTTCTCATTTTTCTCAGATCAGTAGCTTCTGGGAGATATTTTTTCTCATGGAAGACCACAGGAATGCAAAGGTGTGAGCAGAAAAACAGGAAGCCTTTTAAGGTCTCCACTTAAAATTAGCATGCTGTGAATTTTACTCACATTTCACGGGCCAACACTAGTACTTTGGAGGCTGAGGCAGAAGGATTGCTTGAGCCCAGGAGTTTGAGACCAGCCTGAGTAACAACATAGCAAGACCCTGTCTCTACAAAAAAAAATTTTTTTTTTTTTTAGATGGAGTTTCACTCTTGTTGCCCAGGCTGGAGTGCAATGGCGCGATCTCGGTTCACCACAACCTCTGCCTCCCAGGTTCAAGTGATTCTCCTGCCTCAGCCTCCCAAGTAGCTGGGATTACAGTCATGTTCCACCACGCCTGGCTAATTTTTGTATTTCTAGTAGAGACGGGGTTTCTCCATGTTGGTCAGGCTGGTCTCCAACTCCTGACCTCAGGTGATCTACCTTGGCCTCCCAAAGTGCTGGGATTACAGGCGTAAGCCACTGAGCCCGGGAAAAAAAATTTTTTTTAATTAGCCAGGTGTGGTGGTATACACCTGTAGTACCAGCTATTTGGGAGGCTAAGGTGGGAGGATCACTTGAGCCTAGGAGGTCGAGGCTGCAGTGAGCTATGATTGTGCCCATGCACTCCAGCCTGAGTGACAAAGTGAGACCCTGTCTGTTGTTGTTTGTTTGTTTGTTTGTTTGTTTTTTAGATGGAGTCTTGCTCTGTTGCCCAGGCTGGAGTGCAGTGGTGTGATCTCGGCTCACTGCAACCTCCGGCCCCCGCCTGGTTCAAGTAATTCTCCTGCCTCAGACTCCCGAGTAGCTAGGATTATAGGCGCCTGCCACCACACCTGGCTAATTTTTGTATTTTTTGTATTTTTATATTTTTAGTTTCACCACGTTGGCCAAGCTGGTCTTGAACTCCTGACCTCATGATCCACCTGCCTCGGCCTCCTAAAGTGCTAGGATTACAGGCGCGAGCCACCAAGCCAGGCCACTGCTCACCCAATTTTACCAACGAGAAGACTGCGGGTTAGACGATAGCTTCTTAAACTTTAAAGTATGTATGCATCACTGCTGGATCTTGTTAAAATTCAGATCCTGATTCAGGAGGTCTGGGATGAGGCCTGGCCCACTTGGAAGTAAAAGGCTGGAAGGTCTAGAGGTCATTTGCCTCAAGGTTACCCCACTGGTAAAGTTCAGTGCCAGGTTTTCTTTTTTTTTTTTTTTTTTTTTTGAGACGGAGTCTTGCTCTGTCGCCCAGGCTGGAGTGCAGTGGCGCTATCTCGGCTCACTGCAAGCTCCGCCTCCCGGGTTCACGCCATTCTCCTGCCTCAGCCTCTC
Source organism: Symphalangus syndactylus (assembly GCF_028878055.3). Taxonomy (NCBI): domain Eukaryota; kingdom Metazoa; phylum Chordata; class Mammalia; order Primates; family Hylobatidae; genus Symphalangus; species Symphalangus syndactylus. The sequence continues at coordinate 64,302,775 of NC_072433.2, forward strand.
CGAGTAGCTGGGACTACAGGCGCCCGCCACCACACCTGGCTAATTTTTTGTATTTTTAGTAGAGACGGGGTTTCACCATGGTCTCGATCTCCTGACCTCGTGATCCGCCCGCCTCGGCCTCCCAAAGTGCTGGCAGTGCCAGGTTTTCAACCTAGCTTCAGTCTGACTCTAAAGCCTGTACTTTTATCATCTCTCAGAGACCCTGCTCCAAGATCTCTTGCAACTCTAAAATTCCAATTCTGGTGCCAGGTTAATTGGAGAAATGCAAATAAAATAACAGCAAGCATGTTCTCGTGTCCCAGCTGCTCCCAGTGGAGTAGTGCATGGAGATGCTTGGTTACTTTCTCAGGTCAAAGGAGGCTTCTGGGCAAGGCAGGAGCAAGCTTCTATACTTTTGTTTTGTTTTGTTTTTTAAGATATGGGGTCTTGCTATTTTGCCCAGGCTGGTTTTGAGCTCCTTGGCTCAAGCAATCCTCCCTTCTTGGCCTCCCAAAGTGCTGGGACTATGGGTGTGAGCCACCACACACAGCCTGTAGTTTTTTTTTTTTTTTGAGACGGAGTCTTGCTCTGTCGCCCAGGCTGGAGTGCAGTGGCACAGTCTCGGCTCACTGCAAGCTCTGCCTCCCGGGTTCACGCCATTCTCCTGCCTCAGCCTCTCCGAGTAGCTGGGACTACAGGCGCCCGCCACCACGCCCGGCTTATTTTTTTTTTTGTATTTTTAGTAGAGACAGGGTTTCACCGTGGTCTCGATCTCCTGACCTCATGATCCGCCCGCCTCGGCCTCCCAAAGTGCTGGGATTACAAGCGTGAGCCACCGCGCCCGGCCCAGCCTGTAGTTTTATAACTATATGACACTCAAAAGAATTCCTTCTTTGGCCTAGAAAGCCAAACCGACCCACTAGTGATACAACTCAAAGACCTGCCTCAGAGCTTCACCGTGTTAGCCAGGATGGTCTCGATCTCCTGACCTCGTGATCCGCCCATCTCGGCCTCCCAAAGTGCTGGGATTACAGGCGTGAGCCACTGCGCCTGGCCTGTAGCGCTGTTTTCAATTAATCATTCCAGATGGTTATGAAAAAGGATGGCAGCCTTGGGACAAAGGGTTTCTATACACTCCCACACCCAATAAAATGTATAAAGAAGTCATTATAAAAATAGCAACCACAGGCCAGGCGTGGTGGCTCATACCTGTAATCCCAGCACTTTGGGAGGCCGAGGCGGGTGGATCACCTGAGGTCAGACGTTCAAGACCAGCCTAGCCAACATGGTGAAACCCCGTCTCTACTAAAAATACAAAAATTAGCTGGGTGTGGTGGCGTGCGCCTATAGTCCCAGCTACTCGGGAGGCTGAGGCAGGAGAATCACTTGAACCCTGGAGGCGAAGGTTGGAGTGAGCTGAGATTGCACCATTGCACTCCAGCCTGGGCAACAAGAGTGAACAAAACTTCGTCTCAAAAAAAAAAAAAAAAGCAACCACATATTGCGCCCTTAACTGTGTGCTAGGCACTTATTAAATTTTCATGATAGCCCTATGAGGTAGGACTGTTATCATTATCTTTACCCTCAAATAAGGAAACAGAGGTTAAATACTTACCCAATGTACAGCTAGAGAAAGGCAGAGGCAGCATTGACTACCAGAGCCAGGGTTTTATGTAGGCATATGTTCTATGTAACGCTGTTTTCTTTTTTTTTTTTTTTTTTTTTTTTGAGACGGAGTCCTGCTGTCTCGCCCAGGCTGGAGTGCAGTGGCGCGATCTCGGCTCACTGCAAGCTCCGCCTCCCGGGTTCACGCCATTCTCCTGTCTCAGCCTCCCCAGTAGCTGGGACTACAGGCGCCCGCCAGCACGCCCGGCTAATTTTTTTGTATTTTTAGTAGAGACGGGGTTTCACCGTGTTAGCCAGGATGGTCTCGATCTCCTGACCTCGTGATCCGCCCATCTCGGCCTCCCAAAGTGCTGGGATTACAGGCGTGAGCCACTGCGCCCGGCCTGTAGCGCTGTTTTCAATTAATCATTCCAGATGGTTATGAAAAAGGATGGCAGCCTTGGGACAAAGGGTTTCTATACACTCCCACACCCAATAAAATCCCCCATCAGACATAATGACTTACATATATGGAATCATATATGAAATGGCTGGCCCTCTAATCTTCTTCCGAGAAAAAGATCTGCCAAATAGCAAAATAAGATACAGTCTCATGGCCAGGCGCAGTGGCTCACACCTGTAATCCCAGCACTTTGGGAGGCCGAGGCAGGCAGATCACCTGAGGTCAGGAGTTCGAGACCAGCCTGGCCAACATGGTAAAACGCTGTCTCTACTAAAAACACAAAAAAATTAGCCAGGCATGGTGGCAGGCACCTGTAATCCCAGCTACTCAGGAGACTGAGGCAGGAGAATTGCTTGAACCCAGGAGGTGGAGGTTGCAGTGAGCCAAGATCACGCCATTGCACTCCAGAAAAGAGCGAGACTCTCTCAAAAAAGAATTTAAAAGTAAATAAAAATAAAGATACAGTCTCAGAAATTATTGATTAACTAATATAGTTGGTTCAACTCAATTCCTCCCTGTTCATTTTTTTTTTTTTTTTGAGACGGAGTCTCGCTCTGTCACCCAGGCTGGAGTGCAGTGGCGCGATCTCAGCTCACTGCAAGCTCCGCCTCCCGGGTTCACGCCATTCTCCTGCCTCAGCCTCCAGAGTAGCTGGGACTACAGGTGCCCGCCACCACGCCCGGCTAATTTTTTGTATTTTTGGTGGAGACGGGGTTTCACTGTGTTAGCCAGGATGTTCTCGATCTCCTGACCTCGTGATCCACCCGCCTCGGCCTCCCAAAGTGCTGGGATTACAGGCGTGAGCCACCACGCTCGGCCCAGTTCCTCCCTGTTCATTCTAAGCCTACTATTTGCTCATGATCCATGCCTTCTAGTTAATTGAACTGTCATTTAAGAGATAATTTATGGCCAGGTGGAGCAGCTCAAGCTTGTAATCCCAGCACTTTGGGAGGCTGAGGCGGGAGGATTTGGTGAGTCCAGGAGTTTGAGACCAGCACAAGCAACATAGCAAGACCCTGTCTCTACAAAAAAATTTTTTTAAAAATTAGCCAGGCGTGGTGGCACGTGACTTGGTCCCAGCTACTCAGGAGGTTGAGGCGGGCGGATCGCTTGAGCCCAGGAGTTCGAGGTTGCAGTGGGCTATAATCACACCACTACACTCCAGCCTGAGCAACAGAGTGAGACCCTGTCTCTTTAAAAAAAAACAACAAAAAAAGATCATTTAAATATATGACCTAGGGGCCAGGCGCAGTGGCTCACGCTTATAATCCAGGCACTATGGGAGGCCGAGGCGGGCGGATCATGAGGTCAGGAGATCGAGACCACGGGGAAACCCTGTCTCTACTAAAAATACAAAAAACTTAGCCGGGCGTGGTGGCGGGCGCCTGTACTCGGAGAGGCTGAGGCAGGAGAATGGCGTGAACCTGGGAGGCGGAGCTTGCAGTGAGCCGAGATTGCACCACTACACTCCAGCCTGGGCGACAGAGCGAGACTCCAACTCAAAAAAAAAAAAATAAAAAAAAAATATATATAACCTAATAAGAAAATACACCATGATACCTCATAAAGTAGAATCTCATCTCAAAGGATCAAAGGCCTAATCTGTGACGATAATAACAGCTAGCATTTGTTGATCACAATGTATGTCCTTCGTTTTTTTTTGTTCTTTTTAAAATTTCTTTTCATTAAAAAAATTTTAACTTAAAGAGATAGGGTCTCGTTATGTTGGCCAGGTTAGTATTGTCTTCTCATGCTCCCCCACCTACCTGGCCTCAAGTGATCTTCCTACCTCGTCCTCCTAAAGTGCTGGGATTACAGGCACTGTCATAATCTATGTCCTTTGGACACATTATCTCATTTAATCTTCCCAACAACCTTATGAAGGAAGTTATTAGGAAAACTGGGTTTGAACCAGGCAGTCTGTCCCCAGCCCTTACATACCACGTCCTAACCCCACACAGAGCTTTACTTCCTCTCCCTGAAGCCAGTCCTCCATGCTGTGCACCCTCTGATGGGGGGAAGGTGTGCATTGTTTGGAGTTATAAAGAGAGGCCTAGGTGGTTGGGCACGGTGGCGCATGCCTGTAATCCCAGCACTTTGGGAGGCCGAGGCAGGTGGATCACGAGGTCAGGAGATCAAGACCATCCTGGCTAACATGGTGAAACCCCATCTCCACTAAAAATACAAAAAATTAGCTGGGCATGGTGGAGGACTCCTGTAGTCCCAGCTACTCTGGAGGCTGAGGCAGGAGAATGGTGTGAACCCAGGAGGCGGAGCTTGCAGTGAGCTGAGATCGCGCCACCGCACTCCAGCCTGGGTGACAGAGCCAGACTCCGTCTTAAAAAAAAAAAAAAAGAGAGAGGCATAATGAAGAAATGGTAGGTGATGGACCTTGGACCAATAAATCAGGCACCAACTTATCTTTATCAACTGCTGGGTACAGTACCAGAACATTATAAATAGACAATAAATGCTTACTGAGCCCAAATATCTTGTTTAATTAAGAGTTAGCTATTGAAGGCCGGGCGCGGTGGCTCACGCCTGTAATCCCAGCACTTTGGGAGGCTAAGGCGGGCGGATCACGAGGTCAGGAGATCGAGACCATCCTGGCTAACATGGTGAAACCCCGTCTCTACTAAAAATACAAAAAATCAGCCGGGCGTGGTGGCGGGCGCCTGTAGTCCCAGCTACTCGGGAGGCTGAGGCAGGAGAATGGCGTGAACCCCGGGGAGCGGAGCTTGCAGTGAGCCGAGATCGCGCCACTGCACTCCAGCCTGGGCGACAGAGCGAGACTCCGTCTCAAAAAAAAAAAAAAAAAAAAAAAAAGAGTTAGCTATTGAAGGTGGTCTTGTGTGTGTAGAAATGAGGGGCAGGGCATGCTGGTTGGAAGGCATGTTGCAGCATATCTTTCCCAAGAATGAGCTCAGCCTGTCCTGGAGAATCAGCTTGTCAACAATAGAGAATTCATTCAGTCGTTCAGCAAACAGGTTTTGAGCATCTACAATGTGCTAGGTACTGTGTTATGGGTTAAGGATATAAAGATGAATAAGACACAACCCCCGACTTCAAATGCTTCATGGTCTTAAGAGGTGTGGTGAGGAGGGGCAGACAGGCACAGTCGGAAACAAAGACGTGCCATGCAGGCTTATAAATGACTTTTAAAGGGTCTAGAGAAAGAGCTGAGGGTGAAGAGAGGAAAAGCTGATGGGGAAAGGGAGAGAGAAGTTGGGCAAGGACAATCAGGACCCTAGAAGCAGTGAGACACAGAGGACAAGGAGGTCAGTGTGAGAGTGTTGGGGTAGGTGGGGGAGCATGAGAAGACCATGGGCAGAAGAGACCAGCTAGGGCATTGCAGACCCAGGAAAAGCACCGCTGGACTCCTTGTACATGCACACTCAGGCCCCAAATAGATGCCTTTAGACATGATCCTCTGGTAAGATTAAAAAGGCAGCTGTTTTCCGTGCTTCAGGCAACAACTTCTAGGAAACACTTACGCATTTGCCTTTCTTTTTTTTTTTTTTTTTGAGACGGAGTCTCGCTCTGTCGCCCAGGCTGGAGTGCAATGGCGCAATCTCGGCTCACTGCAAGCTCCGCCTCCCGGGTTCACGCCATTCTCCTGCCTCAGCCTCTCCGAGTAGCTGGGACTACAGGCGCCCGCCACCACGCCCGGCTAATTTTTTGTATTTTTAGTAGAGACGGGGTTTCACCGTGGTCTCGATCTCCTGACCTCGTGATCCGCCCGCCTTAGCCTCCCAAAGTGCTGGGATTACAAGCGTGAGCCACCGCGCCCGGCTCTTTTTTTTTTTTTTTTTTTTGAGACGGAATTTCACTCTTGTTGCCCAAGCTGGAGTGCAATGGTGCGATCTCGGCTTACTGCAACCTCTACTTCCTGGGTTGAAGCAATTCTCCTGCCTCAGCCTCCCGAGTAGCTGAGATTAGAGACACACACCACCACGCCCGGCTAATTTTTCGTATTTTTGGTAGATATGGGGTTTCACAATGTTAGCCAGGCTCGTCTCGAACTCCTGACCTCAAGTGATCCACCCACCTCGGCCTCCCAAAGTGCCGGGATTACAGGTGTGAGCCATCACATCCGGCCGCATTTGCCTTTCTTTTTAACTCCTAGTGACATAGTTATCGAAAGGAGCAGGAAAAATGGTCACACCCCTAACATTCCTGCATAAAGTATTTTTCAGTATCAGAAGTCCTCCAGTAAATCTTCATGGAGTGTCTACCATGTTCCAGGCAGGGGCCAAGGAGTTGAGGATACAGCTGTGAACAGAATCCCTGACTTCATGGAGTTTACATTCGAGTGGGGCCACAGACAGCCAAAAAAACCCAATAGATACACAGCATGTGAGGGAGTGACATACCTCGTAAGTAAAGGAAAGAAAGCAGGGTAAGGAGAGAGAATGATGCTGGGGAGGGGATATTCTGTATGGGTGGTACCTGTAATCCCAGCATTTTGGGAGGCAAGGATAAAGGATCACTTGAGTCCAGGAGTTCAAAACCAGCTTGGGCAACATAGTAAGACCCTGTCAGTACAAAAATTTAAAAATTAAAAAAAAAAATAAATAAATGAAAAGACCACTCTGACGGAGTGACAGTGGAGCCAAGACCTGAAGGGGTGAGAGGTTAGCAGATGGCTTCGAGAAGAAGAAATTAAAGTGCTTGATGTATTTTAGAAGTTCCAAGGAGGCCTGTGTGGCTGGAGAGAGCACGGGAGGGAAGAGTGGGAGGAGAGGAGCACAGAGCACCGGAAGTTAATCCTGCAGGGGGCGTTTGGCTTTTGCTCTGAGTTAGACGTGAGCCTTGGAGAGTTTGCACAGAAATGGGCCAAGGTCTGGTTTGCCTTTTTAAGGATAACTCAGGCTTCTGTGTGAGGGCTGGAATGCAGGAGACAAGGGTGGGCAAAAGGAAACCAGCTGAGAGGCTATTGAGAACTGGGAAAGGGAGGCTGGTGTTTTGGGCGAGGGTGGGAGCAGGAGGAAATTGCAAAAGTTGATCTTGTTCTGGAAATATTTTGAAGATAGAGCCAAAAGGATTTGCTGATGGGTTGGATGGGAGAGAAAGTGAGTAGTCAGGATGATTTACATTCCAAGCCTTTTGGCTAGACAAGCTGGGATGGCTGCCAGTTATTAAGACCGGGAAGACTTCTTGAGAAGAACCTCTTTGAGGTTGGAATTCAAAAGCTTGGTTTTGGACACATTAGTTTGAGATGCCTATTAGGATATACAATATCCTAATTGTACTGGGGACAGTAGTTATCAAAGTAAAGATAGTAAAGTAAAGATAGTAATTAAAGTCACAGGACTGGGTGAGATCACCTAGAGAGTGGTCACGGGTGGAAAAGATATGTGACCCTTAGGGCTCTCCAGTGTGTGGAGGAGGAGGCCGCAAAATAGACTGACAAGGAGCAACCAAGGAGGGAGGAGGAGAGTCCAGAGACAGCAGTATTCTAGAAGCCAACCGCTGCCAAAGGGAGCAAGATAGAGACTGAAGGTTAACTGTTGCATTTGGCAAGATAGATAGAGTAGTGGGGATGGAAGCCCGGTGTCCCTATCAGCATTTAATGGAAAAAAAATGGGAGGGGATGAGGAGCTAGCAAGAGCAGACATCTCATTTAAGGAGTTTTGTATAAAGTGCAGTCAAGAAAGGCCGGGTGTGGTGGCTCATGCCTTCGTAATCCCAATACTTTGGGAGGCTGAGGTGGGCAGATCACGAGGTCAGGAGTTTGATACCAGCAGCCTGGCCAACATAGTGAAACCTCGTCTCTCCTAAAAATACAAAAAAAAAAATTAGCCAGAAATGAGTGACAAATGTAAGCAAAGTTTTACCTGAAGAGACCTGAAGAGAATAAAACAATAGCCTCCATATATTGAGAACTCGTGAGATGCTTCCATGTATTGAGAACTTGTGGCTGAGCGCAGTGGCTCACGCCTGTAATCCCAGCACTTTGGAAGGCCCAGGCAGGCAGATCATGAGGTCAGGAGTTCAAGACCAGCCTGGCCAACATGGCGAAACCCCGTCTCTACTAAAAATACAAAAATTAGCCAGGCGTGGTGGCAGATGCCTGTAATCCCAGCTACTTGGGAGGCTGAGGCAGGAGAATCACTTGAACCAGGAGGTTGAGGTTGCTGTGAGCTGAGATCATGCCATTGCCCTCCAGCCTGGGCAACAGAGCAAGACTCCGTCTCAAAAAAAAAAAAATTGAATTGGGGCTGGGTGTAGTGGCTCATGCCTGTAATCTCAGCACTTTAGAAAGCTAAGGCAGGAGGATTGCTTCAGTCCAGGAGTTTGAGACGAGCCTGGGCAACATAGTGAGACCCCCAATCTCTACAAAAGATTAAAAATTAGACTGGGTGCAGTGGCTCACACCTGTGATCTCAGCACTTTGGGAGGCCAAGGCAGGAGGATAGCTTCAGCCTAGGAGTTTGAGACCAGCCTGGGTAACATAGTGAGACCCTGTCTCTATTTAAAAAACTTTTTTTTAATTAATAAAAAATAAAATAAAAATTAGCTGGGCATGGTGGCACATGTCTGTAGTCCCAACTACTCCAGAGGCTGAGGTAGAAGGATTCCTTGAGTCCAAGAAATCAAGACTGCAATGAGTCGTGATCATGCCACTGCACTCCACCCTGGGCGACAGAGTGAGACCCTGTCTTAAAAAAAAAAAAGAAAAAAGAAATGGGATTGGAGAGGGATCAAGACGGAAGTCATTATTTCCTAGTTTTAGGCAATAGAAAATGGAAAACCAGTAGAGGAAGAAATTGACCCTGCAGAGGAGAGGAGTGAGGCTTGCTAGAGTGATGTCCTGAAGTCATTGAGAGTGGGTGGAAGTGGGTGCACATGTAGCATGAGGCGGGCTAGATGGGTGCACCGGCAGTTCACTCACTGTCAAAAGAGGGAGGGCAGGGTACATCGTGGGCACCTCTTTTGGGGGAACATGTGGACATTCTCTTCTGACTGCTTCCCATTCCTTCCTGCTTTGTCTGTATGTTGTCATGCTGCTTTTTTTTAATCAACTTTAAGATACATCTTTTTCATATTTTAACATCAACATGTTGAAACTGGAATAAATTTTAAAATACATGGAATGTCGGGCCGGTTATGGTGGCTCACACCTGTAATCCCAGCACTTTGGGAGGCAGAGGCAGGTGAATCACGAGGTCAGGAGATCGAGAACATCCTGGCTAACACGGTGAAACCCCGTCTCTACTAAAAATACAAAAAATTAGCCATGCATGGTGGCCGGCGCCTGCAGTCCCAGCTACTTGGGAGGCTGAGGCAGGAGAATGGTGTGAACCTGGGAGGCGGAGCTTGCAGTGAGCCGAGGTCGCACCACTGCATTCCAGCCTGGGTGGCAGAGCGAGACTCCGTCTCAAAAACAAAACAAAACAATACAAAAAAATCAATGGAATGTCTAAGTGTTGGTATTTATTTCTTCTAGATGCTACATACAATGCAGAAGGCTTTTTGTCAAAGGTAACTTGGATACAGTGAACTGTGGAACGTTGTTACTTTGGCTCCAACTAGAGCTCTCTGTTGCAGAGGGCAAAGTGGGGCCCTGCAGATGCTGTTCACTTTGACAGTTGGGAAGAGAAACCGGCATCTTTTATTTATTTTTTTTTTTTGTTCCTTTTAATTCAGAAAGAGAAAGAGAAGGAAATAAAAAAACAAAGTGTGTTTAAATTACTATTGCAGAAAAGATCTGGCTGGATGCTGGGACCTACCTCTTCCAGTATGGGGATTCATGATTTATTTAATTTTTTTGAGACAGGGTCTTGCTCTGTTGCCCAGGCTGGAGTGCAGCGGCACAATCTCGGCTCACTGCAACCTTCGCCTTCTGGGTTCAAGGGATTCTCCTGCCTCAGCCTTCCAAGTAGCCGGGATTACAGTGCGCACCACTGCGCCTGGCTAATGGCTAATTTTTGTGGGGTTTTTTTGGTTTTTTTTTGTTTGTTTTTTTTTGGTAGAGACGAGGTTTCACCATGTTGGCCAGGCTGGTCTTGAACTCCTGACCTTAAGTATTAAGTAATCCGCCCGCCTTGGCGTCCCAAAGTGCTGGGATGACAGGTGTGAGCCACCGTACTTGGCGGGATTCATGATTTAAAGCAAAAGCAAAAGCAAAAAGAAATAAATTATTCTGCTCAATACTGTTTGGCATAATTGCATTGTTTTTCTTTTCTTTTTTTTTTTGAGACGGAGTCTCGCTCTGTCGCCCAGGCTGGAGGGCAGTGGCGCAATCTCGGCTCACTGCAAGCTCCGCCTCCCGGGTTCACGCCATTCTCCTGCCTCAGCCTCTCCGAGTAGCTGGGACTACAGGCGCCCGCCACCACGCCCAGCTAATTTTTTGTATTTTTAGTAGAGACGGGGTTCCACCGTGGTCTCGATCTCCTGACCTCGTGATCCGCCCGCCTCGGCCTCCCAAAGTGCTGGGATTACCAGCGTGAGCCACCACGCCCCGCCGCATTGTTTTTCATCAACACTCAAAACAGCCTCTTCAGGAAGCACTGAGATGGGAGTGGCAAGACTGGCTGAGGCCTAGCTCTCTAAAACGGTGGGTGGGGGCGCGCCCTGAGAGAGGCATTCTACTAACCCCACCCCAATCACCCCTATTTTTTACTCTTTCTACTTCCGGAATTGGAAAGAACGACACTCGAGCTAGGTTCCAATATATTAACTTTGAGGGGCCCACTGCCCATCCCAACCCTCCCCTAACAAAGTCCCCTGCCGGTCCGTGTTCCCCCAGCCAGCTGCAGGAACCTACCAACGGCCAGGAAGCTGCCTGGTGGTGTCAACTAAGAAAAGGGGGAGCATCTGCGCCGTCACTGTTGGGGAGGGGGCTCTATTAGTGGTTGGAGAGCATCACAGAAGCCTTACCCCTCCTAAACCTCCCCAGCCTCGAAGGGGGAGAATTCCACCAGCAGCCCCGCCAGGGACCTGAGCTGGGTTCAGCCATGCAAGCAGCTTCCAGGTGGAACCCCGGCCGCGAGCTTCCCAGCCCTTGTAGAGCGGCAGATGGAGAGCAGGGTGGAGGAAGGCGGCCTGCGGCGCGCAAGTCTCCTCTTCCCCGGCCGGAGAAGCCGACATCTTTATAATAGTAACAAACTTTGGGCTGCGGCTCTCTTTGTTACACATACATTCAGCCCAAGCCTCTGCAGACAGCACCCAGGTGTCCGGGGAGGCCAGAGAGGGGAGGCCGGCCCTCTGCCCACCAGCTCTCACAAGAGTGTGGGAGACCAAGGACAAGGCGATACTTGGCCCACACCTGAAACTGGACAGAAACTCCTGACTCAGAGGCCAAGCCTTCAGCCAAGTCAATAAGAGCTGGGCCCCTGTGTGGTGAAAACATCCTGTGTGGTGACCTCAAGGAGAAGTCCAAGGGTGTGAGAATGGGAGCAGTGTCACGGCATTGCTGGTGGGGTCACTTCTCCAGCACTGTCGACTGTTAGTAGGTGTGACTTTTTACTTCTTGGATGCGTGGGAACGACTTTTTACTTCTTGGTTGTGTGGGGACGGAGCTCAGACCCTTTTCTGTGGTCTGAGTCTGGGAATGGTTCGGGAGGTTCTCTTTGTCCGTTTGTTCATAAGATAAATAGCTGGGTACTTACCACACGCTGTGCTAAGCACTGGATACACAATTATAAGCAAACCCAGACCGAGCCTCTGCTCTCAGAGCTTATATCTAGTCATGGAGATGCATTAATGAAATAATAACAATAACAGCGTTTTTTGTTTTGTTTTTTTTTTGAGACGGAGTTTCACTCTTATTGCCCAGTCTGGAGTGCAATGGCCCGATCTTGGCTCACTGCAACCTCCGCTTCCCGGGTTCAAGCGATTCTCCTGCCTCAGCCTCCCGAGTAGCTGGGACTACAGGCATGTGCCACCAGGACCGGCTAATTTTGTATTCTTAGTAGAGATGGGGTTTCTCCATGTTGGTCAGGCTGGTCTCGAACTCCAGACCTCAGGTGATCTGCCCACCTTGGCCTCCCAAAGGGCTGGGATTACAGGCGTGAGCCACTGCACCTGGCCACAATAATAGGTTTTAAAAACCTACTTTAATGAAACTGTGTGCCAGACCCCGTTTTAAGCACCCTACAAATATTAACTCCTGTCATTAGTATAATAATCTAAGAACTGCTAGACGCGGTTTTGCCAGTGTGGCTAAGTTGCCTTTGCTATTCTGTCCAACTCAGTTATTCTGATATAAAATTCCCTTTGAGGATGGAAATGACTGTCAATGAAAAAAAAAAAGCTTTTAAAGATTTAAAGTTGGTTTTATTCAGAAGTCTTACTGAGACCAAGGCCTGTAGCCCAGGAGCAGTTCTGCCAGACTGCTGGGGCACAGAATCTCAGCCCATGGCTCATATACAGGCGGTGGGGGTTCAATATGTTCAAAGTCGCATCAGACTTGCTCAGAGGTTGCATTCAAGCAAAATCACATTGACGTTTCGGTGTAAGAGCACAACTGGTTATAGATTACAGAGGCATCATCACTGACCTTGTCAGAGGTTATCTTATGTGTAGGCAAAGGCAAACACTGCGGTCATTTATCTTTTAAGGAATATAGTGACTCAGGCAAGAGGTGTCCTGTTTTGTCTTCTAAGCATCTTTCCAGAGAGCTGTGTGTAGACACAGAGTCAGGGGCTTCGAGAAATTAAGCAAGCAGAAATGAGCAAACATGACTTCTTACGTTTGCTACTTTGTCTCGTATGACTCATGAAGGAAGAAGGGATTTTAGCATCTGACAGGCCAGCTGTAGCTTTGAGGACTGTTTGGGGAGCCTGCTGGGCACTGAGTAATAAGCAATTTGCATCACACTTCTGTAGTATCTTGCATCTTGGTTTCTCTTCCCATCCTCCTCTTCATAGCTCCCTCCTCTTTTGGCTCATCCACTGCTAACTTAGTCTTGGATGCTTTTACTTTGACCTCCCGGACTTTCCTGTTGGAGTGAGCAGGTCGGTTTTCTTTGAGCTGTGCAGCAGCAGTCTCTTTGGCTAAACTCAATCCAGCACAGGACCACTCCCAAGAAAGGACCTGCTCAATATGGGCAGAGAGGTGAGTGATGGGAGGTAGAGACTGAAAATCAGATTTTAAGAATAGAAGCATTAGCTGGGTGTTGTGGTGCATACCTCAAGGTTGAGGTGGGGGATTCACTTGAGTCCAGGATTTTGAGGCTGCAGTGGACTATAACATGCCACTATACTCTATTAAAAATAAAAAACAACAATTAAAAAAAAAGAATAGGAGTAGCTCTAGACCAAGATTGTGTATCCTGGCCAATGAAAATAGAGTCCTTATACAACCTGTCTTTTCCATAGGCTAAGTTCAGTGGGCCCCGAGCTATTCAGGCCTCAACACTTTTGCAATAAAAATAAAAGTTCCTTTAGTACTTTCCAGGTTACCAAGCCCATTTAGAGTTCTGATCTCCTTTGACTCCAACAACAACCCTGGGAGGTATTCCTGGGAGAACACAGAGCTCTCCCAGTCTTCAAAGCTACACACTTCACTTGTCAGAAACTAAAATTCCTCACTCCTTGATGAATCATTTGCATTTCTAAAGTGAGTTTCCTTTCAGAATAGCTGGGCTGAAATGTGGTTGTAAGTGACTGGGCATTAGAGCTGGCAGAACACAACAGAGACTGTATGCACTTTGAACTCCAGACTCTTCCAAGACCTCTTTCTACCTTTCAGACGAGGTGGTTGGGACAGTTTCGTAGGCAGTGCCTGGCTGCAATTTTTCAAGAACCAAAACTTGAATGACTGCCATCATTAGGCTCTAAAGCCAAAAATTGGCCTGAATTCTCCCCGCAAAGAAATAAGCACCTAATATTTTTCTTCGTATGCTGAAAATTCAGGGAAGCTTCTGATAACACAACCATTTAGTGTTACATGCAAGAAATGCTTCCACTTAAGGTCAAGAGTTTGGCGTCTGTTTCCTGAAGCCCCTTCTGAATCATCTTTTTTTTTTTTTTTTTTTTTTTTTTTGAGACAGAGTCTCGCTCTGTCGCCCAGGCTGGAGTGCAGTGGCGCAATCTCGGCTCACTGCAAGCTCCGCCTCCCAGGTTCATGCCATTCTCCTGCCTCAGCCTCTCCGAGTAGCTGAGACTACAGGCGCCCGCCACCACGCCCGGCTAATTTTTTTTTGTATTTTTAGTAGAGACAGGGTTTCACCGTGGTCTCGATCTCCTGACCTCATGATCCGCCCGCCTCGGCCTCCCAAAGTGCTGGGATTACAAGCGTGAGCCACCGCGCCCGGCCTCTGAATCATCTTATTTCTAACAAGAAGATACGAATTGTCTATATTTCATAAGATATAGTGAAGATTAAGTAAGAGTTAGTCCATTCATCGTGTTCCCTATACCTGTTAAAATTTTTTCTTTCCAAAATTATTATGCTCTCTGTATTAGACCAATTATAGAAGCAGCTGAAGACTTGAGAAGTATTGTAAATAGAACAAATTTTGGCTTTAGCTGGGAAAGGAACAGAGAGATTCAGTCCCTTCTTATTGAGTCCAGCATTGGTGGTGGATCTGGATTCAGGAAATCAGGCTGATGTCGGAGCCATTTCACTCCCTGCCCCCACTCCCAGCCCAGCATACACAGCAAAGCTCCAAAGACCCAGGGTGGGTTCTGCAGGCAGTTCCTTCATATGCTAATGACAGTTACAAAAGCTGAACAGCAGGACCAAACTGGTTTCTGTGGGCCCAAGCAGCTGGGAATTACTGCCCTACCCTTCTTCCCAGAGATTTCGCAGACCCTCCTTCTTCCACATTCCCACCAGCTGTCCTTAAATTGCCAGGAACTCACCTGTTTTAACTCTTCTCTCTTGGCCTGTGTGGCCCTCAGTTATCTTTCTTATCAAATCCCGAAAGTCTGAGTTTTACAAGCCCTTCTGCCTCTTGCTTCCTCTCCTTACCACCCCTTCTCACAGGCCTTTGTCTTTCCTTCAGGTGCCCCAGGGATTCCAGGCAAACAACAGCATCTGACCAGCCCCATCAGTACTAAGCACTCTTGAGGGGGTCCCAGTGGCAAAGCCCGTATCCCTTTAGCCTCTGAATATTCACAGTGTTCTTGTAAGGCAGGTAACACATCCCCATTTTATAAGAGAAAACAGGGCCAGCGCGGTGGTTCATGCCTGTAATCCTAGCACTTTGAGAAGCCGAGGCAGGTGGATTGCCTGAGCTCAGGAGTTCGAGACCAGCCTGGGCAATATGGTGAAACCCTATCTCTATTAAAAAAAGGAAAAAAAATTATCCGGGCATCGTGGTGCATGCCTGTAATCCTGGCTACTAAGGAGGCTGAGGCAGGAGAATCGCTTGAACCCAGGAGGCAGAGATTGCAGTGAGCCAAGATCGCACCATTGCACTCCAGCCTGGGTGACAGAGTGAGACTGTCTCAAAAACAAAAAACAAAAAAAAAAAAAAAAAGAAAAAACAGTCACCCTAAGAAATGAAGTAATTTAACCAGGATCATAAGTGACAAGAGCCAGCATTCAATCCAGTCGGACACTGCCCAAGCTCTTCCTCCTAATCACAACGACTACCTTCTAGAGGCAAGAGACATTTCTAATTGGAGGAGGGATGAGGCAACTCTGAAGGCTGAAGGAAAACAGCGTCCATGAGAGTTCCAAGATGCAGAACCAGTTGGTGGAATCCACAGATCTGGCCCTGCTGGGTCACAGGTTCTCATCCTAGTTTCCCTGCCTGCCAAAATCTTGCTGAGGCTTGTCCTTGATGCTAACTACATGTAGCTTTCACATGCAGGATTGAGAGCACGCACTGGTCTCAATTCCTCCTTTGACATCCGTGACTGGTTTTCGTAGGTGCATCTGTCTCATGTACCTGGAGTCAACTCTAAGATCCTGGGCTTTTAGGAAGTGGCTCTGATCTTTGTCTCTCTCACCCTGATGTTTTATGAGAATGATGGCCTAACAGGGTCCTGCCAGGTTGCAGAGGGAAGACCTTTAAACAAGATGACTTGTTTAAATACTATATTGTTGGCCGGGTGCAGTGGCTCATGCCTGTAATCCCAGCACTTTGGGAGGCCGAGGCCAGTGGATCACTTGAGGTCAGGAGTTCAAGACCAGCCTGGCCAACATGGTGAAACCCTGTCTCTACTAAAAATACAAATTAGCCAGATGTGATCATGCGCACCTGTGGTCCCAGCTAGTTGGGAGGCTGAGGCACAAGAATTGCTTGAACCTGGGAGGTGGAGATTGCAGTGAGCTGAGATCATACCATTGCACTCCAGCCTGAGCAACAGAGCAAGACCCTGTCTCAAAAAAAATAAAAAATAAAAAAATACAATATGGTATATTTAAGATTGGCTATTATAATATGATCTTCACTGTGGTTAGTAACAGCAATAATAATAATCACCTGCATTTATGTCATGCTTTTATGGTTTCCAAAGAACTTTTATGCACATTTTCTCTTTTTAATTTTCATTTTATTTTTAATTTTGTAATAGATACTAAGTCTCAGACTATTTCTTCTTCATTTAATTTAGCAATAACTTAATCAGACTAGGAAGCAATATTTCAAGGGATAGGTGGATTTGCTTAGTAAAAATTATGTTTATTTTAAAAGCTCTCAGTGATTATTATCAAACCGTACAGTAGTCTGAGATGCAGAAGCAAATGTATGCATCACAATGTTTATCTCTGTGTTACCAAAACAGTAAAAACGTGAAATAATCTGGATATTTTACAAGAGTAAATTAAAATCTATTGAGAAGATGAAATATTCTGCTGCAATTGAAAACGGTGCTATGGAAGAATAAGCATTTGGGGAAATATTCACTATGTTGTTGAGTGGGGAAAACCGAATAACAAAAGAGGTATGCAAATATCAATCTGATTTTTTAGTATTTGTTTATGTTGGGATAGAGTCTTGCTCTGCTGCCCAGGCTGGAGTAAAGTGGTGTGATCACAGCTCACTACAGCCTTGAGCTCCTGGGCTCAAGTGATCTTCCCACCTCAGCCTCTTGAGTAGCTGGGATTACAGGCTCGCGCTGCCACTCCCGGCTAATTTTTGTATTTTTAGTAGAGACAAGGTTTCATCATGTTGGTCAGGCTGACCTTGAACTCCTGACCTCATGATCTGCCAGCCTCGGCCTCCCAAAGTGCTAGGATTATAGGCGTGAGCCCCACCATGCCCGGCCCATTTGTTCTTAACTCTACCTGCATGTCACTGAGGTTGGTGGTTGGAAGGATGACCTTTCTATGACAAGAAAAGGAATCAATCAGGTAGAAGTTGTGTTGCAGGACTTATCTTTAGTTCAGCTACAGACAGGTTCTCTGTTCCACGGCCATGAAAATTCGGGCTCGCAGACAATTTGAATGGTCAATAAGACAGGTTTTATTGGGTGAAAAGGAAGAAAAGGGGGAAACAGGGATTCTCGCAAGGCCAGAGTCCCTGCTACAGTGCTTCCCCCCTGGCCCTTTGAATCCCAGGTTCCACACAGGAAGAGGAGGGGCCAGGCTCCTCCCTGCTGCAAACTTCCCGAGGCTTCATCTCAGTGGGCAGGCTGGTTGGAGTTTCTCCCACCTGGCTGTCTCAGTTGTAGGTGGAAGAAATAGAAAGGGGAACATGAGGAGAGTAGGAGGGTGCAATGCTACCACTACAGCTACTTATGTGGGCATCTCAGCCCCTGCAGATCAACCTTTCCCATCTCTTTAATTAGCATGTGGCATAATGACTACTCTCCACACCTCAGCCCATCATGTACTTACTTCATTAAGTAATCGCTGGCACATAGGCTGTTGCCTGACTCTTCATGAGGGGCGAGGTGCCAGTTCTGCACCCTAGAGCAGTATCATTTTTCAGAAGGTGAGATTGCTATTGTGGCTGCATTTCCCATGATGTCATGACTAACTCTCTGTCTGCACATGTCCCAGTGACACATCACCCAGCCACAATTCCAGCCCCAGTTTGAAAGTCTTCATAACTCTTTTCCTTAAAAATATTTCTCGGCTGGGCGTGGTGGCTCACGCCTGTAATACTAGTACTTTGGGAGGCTGAGGTGGGCAGATCACGAGGTCAGGAGTTTGAGACCAGACTGGCCAACATGGTGAAACCCCATCTCTTCCAAAAATACAAAAATTAGCAGGGCGTGGTGGCACACACTTGTAGTCTCAGCTATTCAGGCAGACAACTGAGGCATTAGAATAGCTTGAACCAGGAGGTGGAGGTTGCAGGGAGCCGAGATTGTGCCACTGTACTCCAGCCTGGGTGACAGAGCGAGACACTGTCTCAAAAAATAAAAATAATAAATAAATAAAATTCCCATTTTTTGATCAAATGAAAAAAAATCTACAAAGTAGAAAACCCCAAAGACCATAACACTAGATAATAGTTGACGACTAATGCCTGAAATGATTATCATGAGAGATTATTTCTTTGGGTCTAGAAGGCCTTCGTGTAAATGAGAGACTACTATGACCAATTCACTCCTTGCCTACCATCCAGATGCCTTAGCCTCACTGCCAACAAGCTAAGAGATGCTGGCTGAGTAAGGGCCTACTCTGGCTTGTAAGGACCCCTCCAGCTCCAGTGATTTATAATTCTAAGTAAACTAACACTTTAAAGAGATGAGTCAAGAGCTGCTTGACGGAAAATCACTCCAGGCAAAGGATACCGTGTGCAAAGGAATGACAGGGGGCATACATGGCTGGAGTAGGATGATGATATGAATCACAGGCGATAACATCAAGGAGGTGGTGTGTGTGTGGATGGGGAAGAGGGGACAGGATGTGTAAACCTTTGATAGATTTTGGTTTTTACTCAGAGGGAAGTGGGAAGCACTTCAGTATTTTTTTTTCTTTTCCTTTTTTGTTTTTGAGATGGAGTTTTGCTCTCGTTGCCCAGGCTGGAGTGCAATGGTGCCATCTCAGCTCACTGCAACCTCCGCCTCCCGGGTTCAAGTGATTCTCCTGCCTTAGCCTCCCAAGTAGCTGGGATTACAGGCATGCACCACCAAGCCCAGCTAATTTTGTATTTTTAGTAGAGACAGGGTTTTACCATGTTGGTCAAGCTGGCTTCGAACTGCTGACTTCAGGTGATCTACCTGCCTTGGCCTCCCAAAGTGCTGGGATTACAGGCATGAGCCATCACGCCTGGCAGCACTTCAGTATTTTAAGTAAGGAAATAATTTGATCTGCTGGACATTTAAACAGATTTAGAAATGACTGCTATGTTGAGAGAAGACTGTGTGGAGGGCTATGGACAAAGAGAAAGAAAAGTTACAAGGTTGTTGTAATAATCCAAGTAAAGATAATGGTAACTAGAACGGAGATGGTAAAAGATATATTTTCATATATGGTAAAAGATATATTGCTGATAGATCAGATGCAGAACATAGAGAAGTCAAGGATATCTCCACAATTTTTAAATTTTCATTTTATTTTATTTATTTTGAGATGGAGTTTTGCTCTTGTTGCCCAGGCTGGAGTGCAATGGCGAGATCTCGGCTCACTGCAACTTCTGCCTCCCAGGTTCAAGTGATTGAACAGCCTCCCGAGTAGCTGGGATTCCAGGTGCCCGACACCACACATGGCTAAATTCTTTTGTATTTTTAGTAGAGACGGGGTTTGGCCATGTTGGCCAGGCTGGTCTCAAACTCCTGATCTCAGGTGATCTGCCTGCCTCGACCTCCCAAAGTGCTAGGATTACAGGCGTGAGCCACTGCACCCAGCCTAATTTTCATTTTATCATTTTAATATATATATATATTTTTTTGAGACAGGGTCTTGCTCTGTTGCCCAGGCTGGAGGGCAGTGGCACAATCTCTGGTCACTGCAACCTCCGCCTCCAGGACTCAAGTGATTCTCCTGCCTCAGCCTCCGGAGTAGCTGGGATTACAGGCCTGTGCCACCATGTCTGGCTAATTTTTAGTAGAGATGGGGTTTCACCATGTTGGCCAGGCTGGTCTCGAACTCCTGACCTCAAGTGATCTGCCTGCTTTGGCTTCCCAAAGTGCTGGGATTACAGGTGTGAGCCAGTGTGCTTGGCCAAATAATTTTAATTTTTTAGAGACAGGGTCTCACTTGATTGCTCAGGCTAGAGTGCAGTGGCACAATCATAGCTCACTGCAGCCTGGAACTCCTGGGCTTAAGTGATCCCTCTGCCCAGCCACCTGCCTAGCTGGGAGTACAGGTGCATACAACCACCCCTGGGCAATTTTTTGTAGAAATAGAGTCTCAATATATTGCCCAGGCTGGTCTCAAACTCCTAGGCTCAACCAATCCTTCTGCCTTGGCCTCCCAGATTTCTGGGATTATAAGCATGAGCCACTGCACCCAGCCTGACTCCAAGACTTGATTTGAGCAATTGGAAGGATGGAGTTGTAATTTAAGGAGAGGGGGAAGACTGTGAAAAGGGCGGTGGAGGTGTAATGAATCAGGAATTTAGTTTTGGACTTAATGCTTGATATGCCTGTAGAAACATCCAAGGGGGGGGATTTTGAATAGCTAGATGAATACGCTATATGTCTGGACTGGGGAAATCAGGAGTAGAAATAGAAATTTGGGAGCTGTCAACATATAGATTGTATTTAAAACCATGGGGGTGAATGAGGTCACCAAAGGAATGAGTGTATACTTTGAGAAGAAAAGAAGTCTGCTGGGCGCAGTGGCTCATGCCTGTAATCCCAACACTTTGGGAAGCCAAGGTGGGAGGATTGCTTGAGCCCAAGTGTTCAAGACCAGCCTAGGCAACATAGTGAGACCCTGTCTCTACAAGAAATAAAAAAGTATTAGCCAGGCCTGGTGGTGTGTGCCTGTAGTCCCAGCTACTCAGGGCCTGAGGTGAGAGGATTGCTTAAGCCGGGGAGGTTGAGGCTGCAGTGAGCCATGATTGTGCCACTGCACTCCAGCCTGGGCAGCAGAGTAAAATCCTGTCTCAAAAAAAAAAAAAAAAAAAAAGAAAGAAAGAAAGAAAAGAAGTCCAAAGACTAAGCTAGGGGCACTCACTCCAGTATATAGTGGTCAGGAGGGTAGGTGGGAACTAGCAAAGAACCCACTTCTGAGTTGCTAATGCGGCAGATGGAGAATCAAGAGAAGAGCGGGCCCGGAAGCCAAGTGAATAGAGCATTCCAGAAAGAGGGAGAAATCAATTGTGTCTAATTTTACAGCTAGGCTGAGTAACTGAGAAAGGACTGAAAGAGGACCATAGGACCTACCATGTGGATGTCATTACTAACCTTGTCCAGAGTGAGTGCTCAATGAATCAGTGAATAAATGAGTGTAACTTTCTCCAGCTATATTTGATCAGGACCCAGTAACTTGGGGACTTTGTTTCTCCAGGAAGGGTTTGATAAATTATTTGAATGAAATACCTTTTCCTCCAGTGTCTAAACTCCTCTTTGGAATTGTAGGTGGTGGAAGATTGCAGAAGGTTCCTAATCTCTGGAAGCCAGGCAGTCTGGAGTTGCCTGTGGTCATTTCTTTGCACTGTTCCACACAGCCATACAATACTCCAATCCCTTCAGGGCGAAGGAGTCATCAACACCTGAAAAACAAATACTATACTCCCAAAATTACAGAAAAACACCTGCAAACTGACTCAAGTGAGTGTAGTTCATTTAGTCAGGCTGGGGGAAGAAACCACATTTTTGAGATAATTAACTCATAGCATTGTTCAATAAAATCTTTTATTGGAAATTGTGATGATTCAAGGCATATTCCCATAAAATACAGTGAAAAGTTAAATCGAATGTAGCTGGACCCTGATGTGTTGTTCTCTGAAAGAGGAAGATTCCACCTTAAAGGCAGTCATTCTATAGCAGTTCCCATTTCTTAGGTGCTTACTATATACCAGAAATGGTACTAAGAAGTGCTTTATGGACATTTAGCAAAGTGAATCCTCACAACCACCCTATGAGAGAGGTACTAGTATCATTCCCAGATGATAGATGTAATATTAATAAGCTACAGATGAAATGGATGCTTGAAAAGTTTGAAGGGACATCTTAGGAATCAGTTATCTCCCCTGGGGAGGGACCTTCAGGAATGGCCTGATCCCTATCAGGAGAACTGTCCACTGTTCAGGACGTCAAAGGTTCCTGTTCTGCTTCTAGAAGTCAGCTTTTCCTGGGAGGAAAAGTGGGCATGGGCTGAGGTGAGAGCTGGGGTGCAGGTGGAATATGAAGACTCCTCAGAGAAAGGAAATAAACAAAAAATATTTATTGAGCTTCTACCATGTATCAAACCCAGTCACTAGTCACTATTTTATCCTCAGACACCTTTAAACCTTTAAACCACACGTGTGTGTGTGTGTGTGTGTATATTATAATAACTTAAAGTTTAGAGAGGATAAGTAAACTTGGGATCACACAGATGTCAACAAGGGGAGAAGCCTGTCCAGGTGTGGTGGCTCATTCCTGTAATCCCAGCACTTTGGGAGGCTGAGTGGGGAGGATCACATGAAGCCAGGAGTTCCAGACCAGACTGGACAAGATAGGGAGACCCCACTTCTATTTTCTAATAGACATAAAAAATAAAGAAAATTTCTTTATACATTGAGCTGAAATTAAACCCCACTGTGGCTTCCACCAATTTTTGCTCTCTGGAGCAACTCAAAACACATCTAAATCCTCTTCTACAAGCGAATCCTTTAAATATTCGAAAACACCTATGTCGTCTCTTTTCTGTGCTCTTCCGGTACCAATAGTTTAAATGGGTAACAGTAGACTTTGTTTTATTCGATCTTTTAGAAAGCGAATAAAAAGACATGCGGGCGTCGTGGCTCACGCCTGTATTCTCAGCACTTTGGGAGGTGGAGGCGGGCTGATCACGAGGTCAGGAGTTCGAGACTAGCCTGACCAACATGGTGAAACCCTGCCTCTACTAAAAATACAAAAATTAGCCTGATGTGGTGGTGCACGCCTGTAACCCCAGCTACTCGGGAGCCTGCGGCCAGAGAATTGCTTGAACTCAGGAGGCGAAGTTTGCAGTGAGCCGAGATCACGCCACTGCACTCCAGCCTGGGAGACAGAGCGAGACTCCGTCTCAAAAAACAAAAGTAAGACATTACCAATATGATGCCAGCCCTCATACACTCATCCCCAACCCCATACTTCTCTTCTCCCACCCCTTCTATCTGCTTATGTATTTATTTAGCCTATGGGATCCCAACGCAGAGGAGCCCTGGTGGACGCATTTATAGTGCAGCGATGAATAGAAGACAGTGACAGTCTCATACTAGAGTTGAAATGTGACAAACGTTTATACACTGTGTTTATAAGCCGTGTAACTCTGGCCAATTTATCTAGTCTTTCTAAGCTTATTTTCCTCGTCCGTAAAATGGGAAGAATAATCATACTTATTGCGCTGGTTGTTATGCGGATTAAGCAAGATAATTCTCTGAAGCTTTGGCACTTGGCGCTGAAAGTAGCCATTCCATGTCTTCTTTCGCTGCTCCACTTCACCCTTCCCTCCGCCCGCCCCGCCCCTTGTGCTCCCCACCGCTTTCGTGATGTCCGCAGCTGCCCACCTGCCTCTACAATAAAAAACGCATCCCTCCTCCTGCAGGGTCCACCGCCTCGGGAAGCCCTGTCTGTATCAGTTACCAACCACAACTGCAGTGAGTTCGGATGGTGGCTTTCCCACAGTCAGGAAAGGCGAGGGAGACCGACGACCCGCTTCTCTAGGAGTAAGTAAAGGTTAAAGGTAGTTCGCGGCAAGCCTAGGTCGGGATTAACCCGTGGTCCCAGCGCTCCTGCTATTTGCATTCCAAAGCAGACGCCTCAGGCGTTCAACCCCGCCCGCAGGCGGTTCCCGCAGTCTAGG
Organism: Symphalangus syndactylus; assembly: GCF_028878055.3. NCBI lineage: Eukaryota > Metazoa > Chordata > Mammalia > Primates > Hylobatidae > Symphalangus > Symphalangus syndactylus. Next base: position 64,326,614 of record NC_072433.2, read on the forward strand.
GAACGTGGCGCGCGTCCAAGAGAGCGGGGGGCGCAGCTGCGCAGGGCAGGTGGCCGGGGGCGGGGCCACGGCGCGCGTTCCGGTCCCGGGGCGTGGCCTCCCGCAGGTGAGTCCTGCTGCGCCTTCGGTTTCCCTGAAACCTAACCCGCCCTGGGGAGGCGCGCAGAGGCTCCGATTCGGGGCAGGTGAGAGGCTGACTTCCTCTCGGTGCGTCCAGTGGAGCTCTGAGTTTCGAATCGGTGGCGGCGGATTCCCCGCGCGCCCGGCGTCGGGGCTTCGAGGAGGATGCGGAGCCCCAGCGCGGCGTGGCTGCTGGGGGCCGCCATCCTGCTGGCAGCCTCTGTCTCCTGCAGTGGCACCATCCAAGGTGAGAAACCTGGCCAAGGAGGGCTCTTATCGCTTAGGAGCTAGGGTCCTGGGCACGCTGGGCAGAAGGTGGGATCCGGGCAGGTGCGCGAAGGGTGTTCTGCTGCCGGCACCTATCTCTACGAATCCCTTAGCCTCCTCTTGATGGCTTTTATGGGAGGTCTCTGCGCCAAGGAGGCACCCAGGTGGGACATGCGGGAGCAGCTGAAGTCAGCAGAGCCGGGCAGAGGCAGAGATTTCCCCAAAGACCCCACTTCCCGTGGAGGCTGTCATGCTGGGCACCTCCAGGCCCCAGCGTGGGTTCGGGGAAAGGGAGGGAAGGAAGGAGTAGCTGTGTCTAAAGGGTACCCAGAGGACCTAGTCCCCTCCCCGGGCCTGGTTGCTTTGTAAACACTAAGTCATTAAGAGCTTTTCGCCAACTCCGGAGACTTCCTCCGCTGGCCCCGCAGGGCTGGTGGAGTTAGCGAGCTGATTGCGCAGGGCAGGGCGGAGTGGGTGGGAACCCGCGGCCCGGGAGCCTTCTACGTTGTTTTTTGCGCCCCTCTCCAACTACTGGAAGCCTTTCTTCGGGTTCTGCCCCCTGCGTTCGAGACCCACCCGGGGCCCGCTGCTCCTGGCACCCACAGTGGAAGGCCCGGGGTTTGAAAGTCAGGGCTGGTCCCTGATGGGTTCTGGTGGTAATGAGCGCTCAGGCCCGTTGGGCGCCACGAGGATTTACGAGCGGAGCTTTTTGGACCCTGCCTTATATTTGACCAGTTGACCCTCTGGGCCTGGGGTTCCGGGACTTTCCTAGTGTGCCACCCGGAGCGGCCACTGGCTGCCACCCAGGTCTGCAGGCCGGAGGCTGGCCGCCCTGGGAAGAAAGCAGCACTTGGGCCCGGCCGCCGCGTTCCTTGGGTGTGCTGCGCCGGGTGTGCTCGAACTTGTATTGCTGGGAATGTGTTCTTCCGCGCCCAGCAGGCCTCGCTGTGGCCGTGGGGAATATTTGACCTGCGATCGCGCCACTGTGATCCTAACCGAGGCCCCGCTGCTGTTTGGGCAGCCTGGGTAGCAAAGGGAGGTTTTAATTTCCCTCAGAAATGTGCATTTCTCACTTTTATCCTCCTCTTCATAAAGACGAAGTAAAAGAGCAAGTCACAGTGGGTTGGAATTAGACGGAAGAATGTGATTCTTTTCCCTCTGCAGTTAGGGAAAAGGGTGTTAATGATGTAAGCTTGAAAACTGTGCACCGCTGGTATTTTTTTTTAATTAATCAGCATCAGAATAAAGGCATTTAGTTCCAGGAAGTATTGAAAACTGTAATGAACACCTCTCCTCTATGTCCTTTAAAGTTGGAAACTTAAAATTCAGGAGCAAAGGTTAGTATGTGCAAACTTTAAAAAAAATGCATGTTGGTATAGATGATTCAACATCTTTATGATTCAGAGGTCCCTGTAGGAAGCATGCCCGATTATTTGGCTTGTTCTTGTTTACTCCTCTTGGTGGGGGATTGGGAGATTCCTGGATTATAAGGCGAACTTGATTTAACAATAAGGAAAAATCAGGTTACTTGTTAACTACAGCCACTTAATATTGCACCTTGTTCCTCATCCTCCCCCCACCATACTTTTATTCCCTTGCAGGGTAACTTTCCCAAAGGGTTATTGAAGTAACACTGACAATTGATTTAGGGAGATGGAGCTTTCCTCCCACCTTAAAACTAAATTGATTTTATTTTATTTTTTATTTTTATTTATTTTTTTTTTTTTGAGACGGAGTCTCGCTCTGTCGCCCAGGCTGGAGTGCAGTGGTGCGATCTCGGCTCACTGCAGGCTCCGCCTCCCGGGTTCACGCCATTCTTCTGCCTCAGACTCTCCGAGTAGCTGGGACTACAGGCTGCCACCACGCCCGGCTAATTTTTTGTATTTTTAGTAGAGACGGGGTTTCACCGTGGTCTCGATTTCCTGACCTCGTGATCCGTCCGCCTCGGCCTCCCGAAGTGCTGGGATTACAAGCGTGAGCCACCGCGCCCGGCCTTCTGTTTTCTTTATAATTAGTTTGGTGTTTTTTTTGTTTTGTTTTGTTTTGACTCTCATTCTGTTGCCCAGGCTTGAATGCAGTGGTGCGATTTTGGCTCATTGCAACCTCCACCTCTCCCGGGCTCAAGGAAGTCTCCTGCCTCAGCCTCCCGAGTAGCTGGGACTACAGGCGCGTACCGCCACCCCCAGCTAATTTTTTTTAGACTGAATCTCACTCTGTCGCCCAGGCTGGAGCGCAGTGGCGTGATCTCGGCCCACTGAAACCTCTGCCTCCTGGGTTCAAGCAATTCTTCTGTCTCAGCCTCCCGAGTAGCTGGGACTACAGGCACCCGCCACCACACCCAGCTAATTTTTGTATTTTTAGTAGAGACAGGGTTTCACCATATTGGTCAGGCTGATCTCAAACTCCTGACCTCAGGTGATCCACCTGCTTTCAGCCTCCCAAAGTGCTAGGATTACAGGCATGAGCTACTGCGCCCTACTATAATTGTTTTTTTAATTATAAAAACAATATGTGATCACTCTAGGGAAAAATGAGCCAAAACAAAACTTTCAATTAAATCACCCTGAACTTCAGTACCAAAGTAGCCACTGCTAATATTTCGGCTTATATATTTTCCCACTCTTTATTACATCCATGCACAAAATATGTATTCACAAATACAGAAGATATGTTTGTGCAAGTATGGGATTATATAAGCAGATCAGTATCATGTCAATACATATAAAACATTTTAAATGACTCCAAAATGTTACCGGAGGATGCATCAATTTTAAAATTAGTCCTCTGTTGATAGACATGTGGTATTTCCAATTTTTTCCCCCCTGAGATGGAATCTCGCTCTGTTGCCCAGGCTGTAGTGCAGTGGCACGATCTCGGCTCACTGCAACCTCTGCCTCTCAGGTTCAAGTGATTCTCATGCCTCAGCCTCTGGAGTAGCTGGGACTACAGGCACACACCACCACACCCAACTAATTTTTGTGTTTTTGGTATAAACGGGGTTTCGCCATGTTGGCCAGGCTGATCTCGAACTCCTGACCTCAAGTGATCCACCTGCCTCAGCCTCCCATAGTGCTGGGATTATAGGCATGAGCCACCGTGCCTGGCCAAAGTTTTGTAACATGACAGAACACTGCAATGAACTGGAAGATAGGACTTTAAATTTGATCCTTTTGCTTGCTTTGTAGTTACTAAATAACCTTGATAGATGATGTTTTAGTAAATCTGTATTTGACTTTCTTATGGTTTTATTAGCTTGGCAAGTGTTGAAGTAAACAGTTCATTCTGAAAGAACACTTGTGAAAATGTACTAAAAGTTTAGCTAGGGAGGGGCACCCCACAATTGAAATCTTTATTTTTCAGTCTGTGCTCCCAAAGATTGGGAGCAAAAAAGAACATTTGGGGTGAGGGGATCATAGAGAAGAGAGGGTGAAAGGAAGAGAGTTAATGCAAGTAAAGTACTTGTTTTACACTTGGTTTGATGGGGAGGTTGGGCCACAAGAGGAGTATACTTAAAATAAAAATTAAATTAAAAGTTTTAGGCCTGGCGCAGTGGCTCACGCCTGTAATCCCAGCACTTTGCAACTCAAGGCGGGCGGATCACAATGTCAGGAGATCAAGACCATCCTGGCTAACACGGTGAAACACTGTCTCTACTAAAAATACAAAAAATTAGCCGGGCGTGGTGGCGGGTGCCTGTAGTCCCAGCTACTTGGGAGGCTGAGACAGGAGAATGGCGTGAACCCAGGAGGTGGAGCTTGCAGTGAGCTGAGATTGTGTCTCTGCACTCCAGCCTGGGTGACAGAGTGAGACTCCGTCTCCAAAAAAAAAAAAAAACTTTTACATGCAGATTTTCCCAAAATTGTGTAAATCAGAAGGGTCTAAAAAAAAAGTGAAAATCTCTCATTCTTTCTGGTCTCCAATCTCAGCACAACTTCTCGGGTTTTGTTTGTCTGTTTGTTTGTTTGTTTGTTTTGAGATGGAGTCGTGTCGCCCAGGCTGGAGTGCAGTGATGGGATCTCAGCTCACTGCAAACCGCGCCTTCCAGGTTGAAGTGATTCTCCTGCCTCAGCCTCTCAAGTAGCTGGGATTACAGATGCGTGCCAACACCTCTGGCTAATTCTTGCATTTTTAGTAAAGCCAGAATTTTGCCATGTTGGCAAGGTCTTGAACTCCTGACCTCAAGTGATCCGCCGGCCTTGGCCTCCCAAAGTGCTGGGATTACAGGCGTGAGTCACTGTGCCTGGCCATCAGCTCAACTTCTCTATGCACAAATGATTTATAGGAATAGGAGCATACTGTACTGTACATACTGTGCTATGGTTTATCTTTTTTACCTAATCTATTCATTGTCAGTGTATAGAATTCTGTACAAACTTTTTTTTTTGAGATGGAGTCTTGCTCTGTCACCCAGGGTGGAGTGCAGGGGTACTATCTCAGCTCACTGCACTGCAAGCTCTTCCTCCTGGATTCATGCCATTCTCCTGCCTCAGCCTCCCGAGTAGCTGGGACTACAGGCACCCGCCATCACGCCCGGCTAATTTTTTGTATTTTTAGTAGAGACGGGGTTTCACCGTGTTAGCCAGGATGGTCTGGATCTCCTGACCTCATGATCCGCCCGCCTCAGCCTCCCAAAGTGGGGGGATTACAGGCGTCAGCCACCGCGCCGGCCCTGTACAAACTTTTATAGGGGGTAATTGAACTAGTCCTCCCCACCGCACCCCCTCCCCCTTTTGTTTTTTTTTTAAAGAGACTGAGTCTGGCTGTCACCCAAGCTAGAGTGCAGTGGCAGGATCATAGCTCACCCTCAGCTAATTTTTTTTTTAGACGGAGCTCCCAAGTAGCTGGGGCTATGGCTAGGTTGCCACTATGCCTGGCCTGAACTACTCCCCTCTTCCCACCCACCCCCCAATCCCAGATGAAGTCTTGCTCTGTCACCCAGGCTGGAGTGCGGTGGTGTGATCTCAGCTCACTGCAACCTCCGCCTCCTAGGTTCAAGCCATTCTGCCTCAGCCTCCCAAGTAGCTGGGATTACAGGTGCCCGCCACCACACCCAGCTAATTTTTGTATTTTTAGTAGAGACGGGGTTTCACCATGTTGGCCAGGCTGATCTCAAACTCCTGATCTCATGATCCGCCCGCCTTAGCCTCCCAAAGTGCTGGGATTACAGGCGTGAGCCCGCGCCAGGCCCTGAACTACTCCCCTTTTTGATAGATGTTGAAATTAACATCTTTGTTTTACCATGCTAGACAATGTTCCAGTGAATATTCTTGTACATACAATAGTTTTGTGCACTTTAGCTGGTAGGTGCAGGGCAAATTCCTAGAAGTAAATTGCTAGGTCATATGGCAAATACATTTAAAATTTTGATATGTTTTGCCAAATTACCCACCGAAAATATTATACCAATTTATACTCCTTTGAGATACAAAATTCAAATAATATAGAGAGGTGTAAAATAAAAAGTTCTCTTGTCCCCAGCTATTCTACTCCACAGAGCCAGCCACTTTTATTGTTTGGTGGATATCCTTCTAGACTTCAGATTTTGCAAATTGTACATTATAATTTTTTTTTTTGAGAAGGAGTCTCGCTCTGTTGCCAGGCTGAAGTGCAGTGGCGTGATCTCGGCTCACTGCAACCTCTGCCTTCCAGGTTCAAGCGATTCTCCTACCTCAGCCTGCGGAGTAGCTGGGACTATAGGCGCGCGCCACTACGCTTAGCTAATTTTTGTATTTTTTAGTAGAGATGGGGTTTCACCATGTTGGCCAGGATGGTCTCGATCTCTTGATCTCGGGATCTGCCCGCCTTGACCTCCGAAAGTGCTGGGATTACAGGCCTGAGCCACCGTGCCCGGCCAGTTTCTTTTTTCAATTGACTGTATATTGTGGCTGTTTTTCCATTTCAATATTATTGGCTAGTACCCTTAGTGGTAGGGACTATGTCAGGGACATGCTAATTTAGGAATAGGAGTAAGGAGCTTTTTGTCTGTAATTGAATGGGGGTTGCTGCTTTGAGCATCCGTGAGTGTGTATTTTCACACACTTGGGCAATAATTGTTTATTACAGCCCTAGAAATGGGAATGTAATTGTAGCCAGGCACTTTGTGTTTAAACTTCATTTGTGCATTTAATCTCTCCTCAACTCTGAAACAGAAATGATTTTACCTAGTTGACAATTGGGAGGTGGGATAGCATCGGTTCTCTAGACAAGCTCTGTGAGTTTTGGTGAGTGGTAAGGACACTGTACAGAGTCAGAGCCGATGCACTGGGCTGAAAGGGCTTCAGGGACCTTTGAGTAGCGTCTTGACATTTACCAGTGTTATAGAACAGTTAATACCAGCAATAGTTTTGATGGAGACCATTAAAGGTTATATGTTGAAATATTCTAAGAAAAAGTTCCTTTTTTAAAAAAAATTGTTATATTGCCATTCCTTGCTCCTTTTTTGTCTTTATTTTAGCATTCTTATTTAAAACAGATTTTGAGCACTCTATGTGAGCTTTCCTGACTTGGTACATACATGCTTATTTTTATGGAGAATTTTAATCTTATAGAAGTATACTATTATAGTGAATTAAGTGTACCCACCACTCCACTTCAATAATTATTAACTGTTGGCTAATCGTGTTTCATCTATTCCCCAACCCACCTCCCAACCCTCCTCTCTGTTATTTCTTTTCTGTTTTTTTCCCTTTCCTATGATGCCGAGCCTGTGTGTTTTTTTTAACAGCTTTACCAAGAATTCCATATCAGATAATTCGCACACCATACAATTCACCCCTTTAAACTGTACAATTTGGTGGCTTTTAGTGTATTCATAGAATTATTCAACCATTACTACAAACAATTTTAGAACAGTTTTATTACCCTGGAAGAAACACCTTAGCTGTCATTCACCAATCTTCTGGTCTTAGCCCTTGGCAAACACTAATCTACTTTCTATTTATGGATTTGCCTATTGTAGACATTTGATAGAAATGGGATAATATGTTGTCCTCTGTGACTGGCTTCTTTCACTTAGCATAATCTTTTGAAGAATTCATCCATGTATCTATGTATCAGTACTTTTTTTTTTTTTTTTTGATACAGAGTCTTGTTCTGTCACCCAGGCTGGAGTGCAGTGGTGCGATCTCTGCAACCTTTGCCTCTGGTTTCAAGTGATTCTCCTGCCTCAGCCTCCTGAGTAGCTGGGACTGCGGGCCCCCACCTCCACCTCTGGCTAATTTTTGTATTTTTAGTAGAGACTGGGTTTCACCGTGTTGGCCAGGCTGGTATTGAGTGCCTGACCTCAGATGATCTGCCTGCCTCAGCCTCCCAAGTACTTCATTTTTGAAAACAGCCAAATAATATTCCATTGTATGGATATACTGGTTTTTATTTCTATTCAATTGTTGATGGACATTTGGATTGTTTCCATTTTTTTTTTCTTTTTTTGAGACAGGGTCCTGCTCTGTTGCTCAGGCTGGAGGGCAGTGGTATCATCTCTGACCTCCTAGGTTCAAGCTATCCTCCCGCCTCAGCCTCCCTAGTAGCTGGGACTACAAGTGTGCACCACTATGCCCGGCTAATTTTTTAAAATGTTTGTAGAGATGGGGTTCTGCTCTGTTGCCCAGGCTTGTCTCAAATTCCTGGCCTCAAGCACTTCTCCCATCTCATCCTCCCAAAGTGATAGGATTACATGTGAGCACCACTGTGCCCAGCCCACTTGTTGACTATTACAAATAATGCTGCTATGAACATTTGTGTACAGATTTTTGTGTGGACTCCTGCATACCTAGGAGTGGAGTTACTGGATCATATAGTAACTCTTTTTTTTTTTTTTTTTTTTTGAAACGGAGTCATGCTCTGTTGCCCAGAGTGCAATTTCACAGTCTAGGCTCACTGCAACCTCTGCCTCCCAGGTTCAAATGATTCTCCTGTCTCAGCTTCCCAAGTCACTGGGACTATAGGCGTGTGCCACCACACCCAGCTAATTTTTGTATTTTTAGTAGAGATGGGGTTTCACCATGTTAGCCAGGCTGGCTCAAACTCCCAACCTCGTGATCTGCCTGCCTCGGCCTCCCAAATTGCTGGGATTACAGGCGTGAGCCACTGCGTCCGGCCATATAGTAACTCTTTAACCATTTGAGGAACTGCCAGATAATTTCCCACAATAACTGTACCTTTTATTTTATTTATTTTAAATAGACATGGTTTCACTCTGTCACCCAGGCTGGAGTGCAATGGCGTGCTCTTGGCCAACTGCAATCTGCGCCTTCCGGTTCAAATGATTCTCCTGTCTCACCTTCCCAAGTTGCTGGGATTACAGGTGTATGCCACCAAGCCTGGCTAATTTTTGTATTTTTAGTACAAATGGGGTTTCACCATGTTGGCCAGGCTGGTCTTGAACTTCTGACCTCAGGTGATCCACCCACCTCGGCCTCCCATAGTGCTGGGATTAGGGGTGTGAGCTACTCTGCCCAGCCGTGCACCATTTTGTATTCCTACCAGCAGTGTCTGAGAGTTTCAATTCCTGTGGTTGTGAAATAAATCTCAGATATAATTTCATCCTAAAATATTTTAGGATGTATTAATAAAGTATGAGGGATTTCTTTTTCAAATATAAACATAATGCCATTATAGTATCTACTAACATTAATTTTTAATATAATCAAATATTCAGTCAGTATTCAAATTTCTTTCTTTTTTTTTTTTTCCATAGAGACGGGGGCCTCACTCTGTCACCCCGAGTGGAGTGCAGTGGCGCAATCTCACTGAATCATTGAACTCCTGGTTTCAAGTGATCCTCCCGTTTCAACTTTCCAAGTAGCCAGGACTACAAGTGTGCACCACCATGCCTGGCTAATTTTTTTTTTTTTTTAATTTTTTGTAGAGACAGGGTCTTGCTATGTTGGCCAGGCTGGTCTCAAACTCTTGGCCTCAAGCAGTCCTTCCACGTCAGCCTTGCAAAGCACTGGGATTATAGGCATGAACAACTGTGCCTGGCTTTGTGTTCAAATTTCTAATTGTCTTATAAATGTTATTTTAGGCCAGGTGCAGTAGCTCATGCCTGTAATTCCAGCACTTTGGGAGGCTCAGGTGGGCAGATTACTTGAGATCAGGAGTTAGAGACCAGCTTGACCAACATGGTGAAACCCCATCTCTACTAAAAATACAAAAATTAGCTGGGTGTAGTGGTGTGCATCTGTAATCCCAGCTACTTGGGAGGCTGAGGCAGAAGAATTGCTTGAACCTGGGAGACAGAGGTTGCAGTGAACCAAGACTGCACCACTGCACTCCAGCCTGGGCGACAGAGTGAGACTCCATCTCAAAAAAAAAAAAAAGTTATTTTTATGGTTTGTTTGAATCAGGATTCAAACAAGGTACACACATTATATGACTGATACTTCTTTTAAATCTTCTACTCTATAAATTTCACCTCTGCACCTTTTTTTTTCCTTTTTTCTTCTTCATCTTCTTCTTTTTTTTTTTAAGAGATGGCATTTTGCTATGTTGCCCAGGCTGGTCTTGAACTCCTGGTCTCAATGAATCCTCCTGCTTTGGCCTCCCAAAGTGCTGGGTATTGAAGGCATGAGGTACTGTCCATGGCTCTCTTTCTTTTTTTGCCGTATAATTTATATTTTGTAAAAAACAGGTCCTTTATCCTGTAGCAGTTCCCAGAGTCTCGATTTTACTGACTACATTCGTGGTGTTGTTTAACACTTTGCCCCCTTCATTTCCATTAATTTGGTGTTGGATAAATTCCACAATAACTGCACCAGTTGCTCAGTCTATAACACTAATCAAGCACTGAATCCAACACCAAATTAATTTCCAGTGTGTTACTTTCTAATTGTTACATACGTTGTCATTCTAAGTTAAGTGGCCTGTGAAATCAATGTTAAAGAATAATAACTGGCTTTTTATAATAATGGAATAGAATACAATAGAAAGTATCAGTGCACCCTATGTAATAGGAATAATTATTATTTTGTGAAACTTTTTTCCACCATAGATATGTGTATTGGGAACTGGGTTACTGTGTAGAACATGGTTCTTAGGGGTTATGGTCAAATATTTGAAGAACACTGTAATATGTAGGAATTTTTTTTAATTTAAAAACAACATATGCTCTTTTTGAAGAATTATATAAAAAAAATAGAACCACTAGAAATAGGACTATCCTAGGCATTTTAGTTTCTTGTGGCTACCATAACAAATTGCCATAAACTGATGATGTAAAACAACACATTTATTCTGGCAGTTCTGGAGACCAGAAGTCTGAAATCAAGGAATTGGGGCCACACGCCCTCCAAAAGCTCTAAGGGAGAGTCCATTCCTTGCCTTTTCCAGCTTGCAGTGGCTGCCGGCATTTCTTGGCATTCTTGGCCTGTTCCTTGACGTGACTCCAATCTCTGCCTCCATTTTCACGTCACTCACTCCTCTGGCTTCTCCTTTTCTGCGTGTCGCAGATCTCTTTCTGCTTTTCTCTCTCTTTTTTTTTTTTTTTTTTTTTGAGACGGAGTCTCGCTCTGTCGCCCAGGCTGGAGTGCAGTGGCGCGATCTCGGCTCACTGCAAGCTCCGCCTCCTGGGTTCACGCCATTCTCCTGCCTCAGCCTCTCCGAGTAGCTGGGACTACAGGCGCCCGCCACCACGCCCGGCTAATTTTTTTTGTATTTTTAGTAGAGACGGGGTTTCACCGTGGTCTCGATCTCCTGACCTCGTGATCCGCCCGCCTTGGCCTCCCAAAGTGCTGCGATTACAAGCGTGAGCCACGGCGCCCGGCCTGCTTTTCTCTCTTTTTTGTTGTTTGATACGGACTTTAACTCTGTCGCTCAGGCTGGAGTGCAGTGGCGCAATCTTGGCTCACTGCAACCTCCGCCTCCCGGGTTCAAGCAGTTCTCCTGCCTCAGCCTCCCAAGTAGCTAGAACTACAGGCGCATGCCACCATACCTGGCTAATTTTTATATTTTTAGTAGAGACAGGGTTTCACCATGTTGGCCAGGCTTGTCTCGAACTCCTGACCTCAAGTGATCCACCCACCTCAGCCTCCCAAAGTGCTGGGATTGCAGGCATGAGACACCATGCCAGGCCTCTGCCTTTATCTTAAAGAGACTTGTCGTGGGATTTAGGGCCCACCTGGATAACCCAGGGAGATCTTCTTATCTTAGGATCCTTAATTCTATCTGCAAAGACCTTTTTGCTAAATAATGTTCACAGAGTCTGGGGATTAGGACATAGACTTCTCTTTTAGACCACCTTTCAACCTACTACACTAAGTGAAAAGTGAAATATTGATCTCTACATCTCCCAACACTCCACCCAGGCTAGCATCCCAAATAGGGAAGCATTAAGATGTGAAAAATTCTGCAGAACATTAGTGTAAAGCTTCTAGTGGAAAAATGATGACCAAGCATAAGATTATGAGATAAGAGCATGAGTAGGTTTAATATCCCCCTGGTATACAGCAGTGCAAGTATTGCCCTGTCTTCTCTGCTTGATGAGGCCTACTTTTCCCCAGAATTAGAGTAAAATTCTTCAGTATCCTTAAATTGTCCTTACTCCTGCACGTTTATGAATACTTAGGGGCAGAATGTAGGGAGGACATGCCATTCATTTCTTTGTGGTTTTTAAGGTCAACTTCATAATATAAGAGAGGGGGAATAAGTTAGCTTGTCATGCCGGGCGCGGTGGCTTACGCTTGTAATCCCAGCACTTTGGGAGGCCGAGGTGGGTGGATCACGAGGTCAGGAGATCGAGACCACGGTGAAACCCCATCTCTACTAAAAATACAAAAAAAAAATTAGCCGGGCGTGGTGGCAGGCGCCTGTAATCCCAGCTACTCGGAGAGGCTGAGGCAGGAGAATGGCGTGAACCCGGGAGGCGGAGCTTGCAGTGAGCCGAGATCGCGCCACTGCACTCCAGCCTGGGTGAGAGAGCGAGACTCCGTCTCAAAAAAAAAAAAAAAAAAAAAAAAAGTTAGCTTGTCATGCTACATGCTTGAAATTCAGAACACAAATCTGTCATCAGTACAGCCACCTGTCCAGGCCAGACAGTTTCCCTGCCAGCTGACCTCCATGGGACATTCTCCAGGAAGCCAGCACATGAGCAGGGGAAATCCCTGCCCATTGTTGAGGCTATCTTTGTAGGTGAAAAGGGAATGTCCCTTGTCGTCCTGGAATCTCCCTGTGGCAAGCTCTGAATAGGGTATGATGAATTGAATAGGCCAGGAAGGATCCTGGCTCAGGGCTAGAGTGGGATAGAAGGCCATTATGAAGTGAGAAATTAGAAAACTGGTGTCAAGATGGGGATCGCTATTTTACACACTTGAGAATTTGGAAAGGAATTACTGCACATTCCTTTCCTAAACTGATTTTTTTTTTTTTTTTTTTTTTTGGACTGAGTCTCGCTCTGTCACCCAGGCTGAAGTGCAGTGGCATGATCTTGGATCACTGCCACCTCCACCTCCTGAGTTCTTCTGCCTCAGCCTCCCAAGTAGCTGGGATTACAGGTGCCCATGCCTGGCTAACTTTTGTATTTTTAACAGAGTTGGGGTTTCACCATGTTAGCCAGGCTGGTCTCAAACTCCTGACCTCAGGTGATCCACCTGCCTCAGCCTCCCAAAGTGCTGAGATTACAGGCATGAGCTACCACACCCAGCCAAACCAAATTTTACTAATTGATAAATCAAAGGACTGTTGTTGGTCATGTGATAAGAATAGCTAGAGCCGGGCGTGATGTCTCACTCCTGTAATTCCAGCATTTTGGGAGGCCAAGATGGGAGGATCACTTGAAGCCAGGAGTTCGAGACCAGCTTAGTCAACATAGCAAGACCCCATCTCTAAAAAAAAAAAATAATAAAAAAGTAAAATAAAAAGAATAGCTGGGGACTAATGAATGTGGACAGTTTGTAAAAATAAATTGAAATATTGTTAGTCTTCTTTATATTCCTAGAAATCAATGTTCCACATGCATCCCACAACTCCTTACAACTCCCCGATACAAAAATACTCACTGTAAGAAAAACCATAAAACCAAACTAAACCAGACAATAGAAATCCCAATAATCTCATTACACAAAGAAAAGCCCCTATAAGCATTTTGTGTAATCCTCTTAATAGTATGTTTCTGTTTTCATCTAAAGTACTTTCCTTTGAGGCTGGGCTGAATAGCTCACACTTGTAATCTCACCACTTTGGGAGGCTAAGGCAGGAGAATCTTAAGGCCAGGAGTTTGAGAACAGCCTGGGCAACATGGTGAGATCCTATCTCTACAAAAAGTAAAAAATTAGCTGGGTGTGATGGTGCGTGCCTGTGGCCTGGCTGTTTAGGAGGATTGCTTGAGCCCAAAAGTTTGAGGCTGCGGTGCATTATGATCGCTCCACTACGCTCCAGCCTGGGTGACAGCGAGACCCCGTCTCATAAATTAAAAAATGAATAAATGAATGTACTTTCATTTGAACAAACCAGTGTTGCTGCTGAAACATTTATTTCTGTAATGACCCTAGTCTTCCTTTCTTGTACAGGAACCAATAGATCCTCTAAAGGAAGAAGTCTTATTGGTAGGGTTGATGGCACATCTCACGTCACTGGAAAAGGAGTTACAGTTGAAACAGTCTTTTCTGTGGATGAGTTTTCTGCATCTGTCCTCACTGGAAAACTGACCACTGTCTTCCTTCCAATTGTCTACACAATTGTGTTTGTGGTGGGTTTGCCAAGTAATGGCATGGCCTTGTGGGTCTTTCTTTTCCGAACTAAGAAGAAGCACCCTGCTGTGATTTACATGGCCAATCTGGCCTTGGCTGACCTCCTCTCTGTCATCTGGTTCCCCTTGAAGATTGCCTATCACATACATGGCAACAACTGGATTTATGGGGAAGCTCTTTGTAATGTGCTTATTGGCTTTTTCTATGGCAACATGTACTGTTCCATTCTCTTCATGACCTGCCTCAGTGTGCAAAGGTATTGGGTCATCGTGAACCCCATGGGGCACTCCAGGAAGAAGGCAAACATTGCCATTGGCATCTCCCTGGCAATATGGCTGCTGATTCTGCTGGTCACCATCCCCTTGTATGTCGTGAAGCAGACCATCTTCATTCCAGCCCTGAACATCACGACCTGTCATGATGTTTTGCCTGAGCAGCTCTTGGTGGGAGACATGTTCAATTACTTCCTCTCTCTGGCCATTGGGGTCTTTCTGTTCCCAGCCTTCCTCACAGCCTCCGCCTATGTGCTGATGATCAGAATGCTGCGATCTTCTGCCATGGATGAAAACTCAGAGAAGAAAAGGAAGAGGGCCATCAAACTCATTGTCACTGTCCTGGCCATGTACCTGATCTGCTTCACTCCTAGTAACCTTTTGCTTGTGGTGCATTATTTTCTGATTAAGAGCCGGGGCCAGAGCCATGTCTATGCCCTGTACATTGTAGCCCTCTGCCTCTCTACCCTCAACAGCTGCATCGACCCCTTTGTCTATTACTTTGTTTCACATGATTTCAGGGATCATGCAAAGAATGCTCTCCTTTGCCGAAGTGTCCGCACTGTAAAGCAGATGCAAGTATCCCTCACTTCAAAGAAACCCTCCAGGACATCCAGCTCTTACTCTTCAAGTTCAACCACTGTTAAGACCTCCTATTGAGTTTTCCAGGTCCTCAGATGGGAATTGCCCAGTAGGATGTGGAACCTGCTTAATGTTATGGGGACGTGTCTGTTATTTCCTAACCAAGAAGGTCTCACCATATACCATGTGGATGCAGCACCTCTTAGGATTGCTAGGAGCTTCCCTGTTTGCATGAGAAAAGTAGTCCCCCAAATTAGCATCAGTGTCTGTTTCAGAATTTCTGTACTCAGATGACCCCAGAAATTGAACCAATAGAAGCAGACTTTTCAGAAGATGATGAAGACAGAAACCCAGTAACTTGCCAAAAGTAGACTTGGTGTGAAGACTCACTTCTCAGCTGAAATTATATATATACACACATATATATATTTTACATCTGGGATCGTGATAGACTTGTTAGGGCTTCAAGGCCCTCAGAGATGATCAGTCCAATTGAACGACCTTACAGATGAGGAAACCAAGATAAATGAGCTGCCAGAATCAGGTTTCCAATCAACAGCAGTGAGTTGGGATTGGACAGTAGAATTTCAATGTACAGTGAGTGAGGTTCTTGTACCACTTCATCAAAATCATGGATCTTGGCTGGGTGCAGTGCCTCACGCCTGTAATCCCAGCACTTTGGGAGGCCAAGGCAGGCAGATCACTTGAGGTCAGGAGTTCGAGACCAGCCTGGCCATCATGGCGAAACCTCGTCTGTACTAAAAATACAAAAGTTAACCAGGTGTGTGGTGCACGTCTGTAATCCCAGTTACTCAGGAGGCTGAGGCACAATAATTGAGTATCACTTTAACTCAGGAGGCAGAGGTTGCAGTGAGCCAAGATCGCACCACTGCACTCCACCTTGGGTGATAAAATAAAATAAAATACTCGTGGATCTTGTTCAAAATGCAGATTCCTCAGATTGAATAATGAGAGCTCAGACTGGGAACAGGGCCCAGGAATCTGTGTGGTACGAACCTGCATGATGTTAATGCACACAGATTTGAGAACCATTGTTCTGAATGCTGCTTCCATTTGACAAAGTGCCGTGATAATTTTTGAAAAGAGAAGCAAACAATGGTGTCTCTTTTATGTTCAGCTTATAATGAAATCTGTTTGTTGACGTATTAGGACTTTGAATTATTTCTTTATTAACCCTCTGAGTTTTTGTATGTATTATTATTTAAGAAAAATACAATCATGATTTTAAACGTGTAAATACAAATTTTATGACTTCAGTGAAATTTTTGGGTAGATTGTTTTGCCACTTAGAATAGCATTTACCACTTAGTATTTTAAAAAATAATTGTTGGAGTATTTATTGTCAGTTTTGTTCACTTGTTATCTAATACAAAATTATAAAGCCTTCAGAGGGTTTGGACCACATCTCTTTGGAAAATAGTTTACAACATATTTAAGAGATATTTGATGCCAAAATGACTTTATACAACGATTTTATTTGTGACTTTTAAAAATAATTATTTTATTGTGTAATTGATTTATAAATAACAAAATTTTTTTTACAACTTATTTCTGAGTTGTGCGTTTGTTTTGAGGGAGGGAGTGAGAGAAGGCATGCAACAGCTTCACCCCTCTAAAAGTAAATGATGGACACTCACACCAAACTCTGTGACAACTGTTTTTCATTTAAAAACGTTTTCGAGGCCGGGCGCAGTGGCTTACGCGTGTAATCCCAGCACTTTTGGGAGGCCGAGGTGGGTGGATCACCCGAGGTCAGGAGTTCAAGACCAGCCTGGCCAACATGGCAAGACCCTGTCTTTACTAAAAATACGAAAATTAGCTGGGCGTGGTGGTGGACGCCTGTAATCCCAGCTACTCGGGAGGCTGAGGCAGGAGAATTGCTTGAACCTGGGAGGCTGAGGTTGCGGCAAGCCAAGACCATGCCATTGCACTCCAGCCTGGGCAACAAGAGCGAAACTCCATCTCAAAAAAAAGAAAACAAAGTTTTAGAATTCTTTCTACACCTGCATCTGTAGGTTGACCACTTTTCAAGGATACAGGCTGTTTAACATTTTGGGTATATTGTGATGTATTTAATTATTTCCCTACCAACAGCTCCTTAGGTTGTCATCCCCCCACCCTTCTTTTTTTGACTATTAAAACAGTGCTGTTGGCCGGGCGCGGTGGCTCACGCTTGTAATCCCAGCACTTTGGGAGGCCGACGCGGGCGGATCACGAGGTCAGGAGATCGAGACCACGGTGAAACCCCGTCTCTACTAAAAATACAAAAAATTAGCCGGGCGTGGTGGCGGGCGCCTGTAGTCCCAGCTACTCGGAGAGGCTGAGGCAGGAGAATGGCGTGAACCCGGGAGGCGGAGCTTGTAGTGAGCCGAGATTGCGCCACTGCACTCCAGCCTGGGCGACAGAGCAAGACTCCGTCTCAAAAAAAAAAAAAAAAAAAAAAAAAAAGTGCTGCATCCAGAAGTCCAGACCAGAGTCGCTGACAGGTCATCTGTTATCCAGGTGTTCTCTTCAAGATTCCATTTGGTCATGCAGCCTTGGAGAAATAGGAATGGGATGGAACTTGCCATGTTTATATTTAATCTCTTACCTTATGTGCGTAGTGTTTCTTTTGAGTTGTGAATAAATATTCCATTTTTGCTTTATACAAAAAAAAACCAGTGTTGTATCAAATATCTGTATACAGACATCTGTGAGCGTATTTTTTGAGGATAAGTTTCTAGAAGTAGAATGCCCAGCTCAAAAGTTAGATGCTCATTTTAGGTTTTTTTTTTGAGACTGAGCCTCGCTCTGTCACCCAGGCTGGAGTGCAGTGGTGCGATCTTGGCTCACTACAAGCTCCGCCTCCCGGGTTCACGCCATTCGCCTGCCTCAGCCTCTCCGAGTAGCTGGGACTACAGGCGCCCGCCACCACGCCCGGCTAATTTTTTTATATTTTTAGTAGAGATGGGGTTTCACCGTGTTAGCCAGGATGGTCTTGATCTCCTGACCTCGTGATCCACCCGCCTTGGCCTCCCAAAGTGCTGGGATTACAAGCGTGAGCCACCACGCCCGGCCTCATTTTAGGTTTTGATAAGTCTTGCCAAATTGTCTTCAGTAATGTATATTTCTACCAAAATGGTATATTTGCACCTGTTTCCTGAAATGCTCATCCACATTCCATGCTATCAATCTTTGGTTTCCCAATCTGATTGAGAAAAAAAAAAGTCGTTGTTTTACTGAAGAAGCAGCACAGCCTGGTGGCTAAGAGTGCAGGTCCTGGGCTGGGCTGAACTCTGACTCCATCATTGCCTACATTAGGGATGTTTTTGTTACCTCAAGAAGTAAGAAAATAAAATGCGACTCATTTGTCAAATGGGGACAGTAGTATCTCAGTTTCCTCACTTATAAAATTAGGATAATAGTATCTTCCTCATAAAGTGATGAGAATAAAAATATTTGGCGCGTTTATGTGGTCATAAATATTAAATAATATTATTACTATGCTCTGTGGACAAGACCTGTTTTCTGCTCTGCCCCCTTTCACTTCAGTGTCACTGCTTTCTTTGCCTGTTCTGTTTTGAGTCTGATTGCAGGCCTGTGAAGTTGTCTCCGTTTGTTAGGTGAGAAATGGGAAAATGGTGGGAACAGGATAAAAGGGAGCAGGAACAAAAGGCTCACAGAGCCCTGAAGGCCATCTGTAGCTGACTTAGCGGAGAACTTTTTTTTGGTGTTTGTCATTTCTTGTTTTTTTTTTTTTGGTAGGGGGTGGACAGGGTGTCACTCTTACCCAGGCTGGAGTGCAGTGGCTATTTCCACGTGTGATTCCACTACTGATCACTATGGGAGTTTTTCCTGCTGCATTTCTCGCCTGGGCTGGTTCACCCCTTCTTAGGCAAACTGGTGGTCCCCTTCTCCCTGGAGGTTACCATATTAATGCTGAACTTAGTGCAGACAATGATCAGCATAGCCCACTACAGCCTCACACTCCTGGATTCAAGCCGTCCTCCTGCTTCAGCCTCCGTATTAGCTAGGGCCTACAGGAACATGCCAACACTCCTGGCTATGGTCTTTTTTTTTTTCTTTTTGTAACTATGCAAATCTCACTACAGTGTGGCTATACTTTAAGAATAAATATGTATGAATATGTGTACATAAATATATACTTTAATTTCTAAATCAGTTTAAATTGTCCTCATAATTTTTTTAACTCATTCACTGTTTCTCATTAATTTATTTTTATTTTATTTTTAGTAGAGACAGGGTCTTGCTATGTTACCCAGGCTGGTCTCAAACTGTTGACCTCCAGAGATCCTCCCTCCTCAGCCTCCCAAAGTGCTGTGATTACAGGCATGAGTCACTGTGTCCTGCCTGTTTCTCATTATTTTTAATGACCAGGTAGTATTTCATGTATGAATGACCCAACATTTAGTCAGAAGTACCTATTAAAGAACAGATATTTTTCTTGGTTTGTTTTCACCAAGCCTTTGAATCTACATTAAAATGTATAAAAGAACCAGGCGCGATAGCTCACGCCTGTAATCCCAGCACTTTGGGAGGCCGAGGCGGGCGGATCACGAGGTCAGGAGATGGAGACCATCTTGGCTAACATGGTGAAACCCTGTATCTACTAAAAATACAAAAAATTAGCCGGGCGTGGTGGTGGGCGCCTGTAGTCCCAGCTACTCAGGAGGCTGAGGCGGGAGAATGGCATGAACCTGGGAAGTGGAGCTTGTAGTGAGCCGAGATCAGGCCACTGCACTCCAGCCTGGGCGATAGAGCAAGACTCTGTCTAAAAAAAAAAACAAGTATAAAAGAAATGATTTGAGAAATTAAAATTATTTGCTAAAGCAAAAGCTTATTATTTTTTTTGAGATGGAGTCTCACTCTGTCATCCAGGCTGGAAGTTCAGTGGCACGGTCTCAGCTCATCGTAACCTCCGCCTTCCAGGTTCAAGTGATTCTCCTGCCTCAGCCTCCTGAGTAGCTGGGATTACAGGCGCCCGCCACCATGCCTGGCTAATTTTTTGTATTTTTAGTAGAGATGGGGTTTCACCAGGTTGGCCAGGCTGGTCTCGATCTCCTAACTTCAGGTGATCCACCCACCTTGGCCTCCCAAAGTACAGGGATTACAGGTGAGAGCCACCGCACCTGGCCCAGCAAAAGCTTTTCAAATCGTTTTGTTCTGCCTTTGAAAAGTGGCTTAGGAAACCCCCTGGTCTATCTGAATTAGGCCCCTGATTGGAAGCGTGAGGAACTCTGGCCCTAGCGGAGTAGTACCTTGGATGTTATTGTCTTTGCTCTTGTGTTATATGTCGTATTGTGGTCTAATTTCTCTAAACTGAGTCCTAAAATGTCTGAAAACGTAAATCCTTTGAACTCCACAGGCTTATTTACTAACACTGAGGCCTCTTAATTTGAAAGTGAACGAAGATTTGCAGTCCTGATGCTCAGGACAAAGGTCAGTGCTAAACTGACTCGGCTGGAGTTTTGTGGGCTTTTTCCTAGCGTGTCACCTCAGTGGTTTGCAGCAGGAGTTTCAAACTTGTAATTAATTTCCTGGTTATCAAGATTTCATAAACTTTAGGGCTGTAATCTCATCAGTCTGCATAGTTTAGTGATTACAACTTTGTGTCTGAAACATTAACCCTTTGGAGGCCCCCGAGAGGACTATAATTTATTGCAGAATCAAAGGTAATACTTGCTGTCCTCTGGATCTTGATTAAAATGATGAGTTTTTGCTTGGGTGTTTAGATGTCTTCTCAAAAAGAAGTTTCTGATGTGGCCAGTCCTTTCCTGACCCCCAGTTCTGAAGACAAAAACCAAACTCTTAGTGATCAGGGATCTAGCCCTACATTTTATTCAAGGCTTGGAACTTCACTGAGATGGTTGTCCCACTTAAATGTCAACAATTAGAGTGACTCAGACCAACCTTGGAATGCCTCTCTGGAGGGACAGTTTGAAATATTCCATGATTTGAGTATGAGTTGCTTTTGCCTCTACCAGCTTTTGTCTTTATTTGTTAGAAATTAAGCCTGACCAGAGTTACAGACCACCTCCAGTAGAAACCACAGCCCAAGCCTGCGGGTCCATCAAGAACCCAGCAGCAGTGTGAGTGGTTCAGTTCATTCCTTCATCCTGTGAAAGGAAAATAAATCCTGGGGCCCCAAAATCACTAAGCTAAAGGGAAAAGTCAAGCTGGGAACCGCTTAGGGCAAACCTGCCTCTCCTATTCAAAGTTACCCCTCTGCTCACTGAGACAAAAGCATTATCTGGGCTGGGTGCGGTGGCTCATACCTGTAATCCCAGCATTTTGGGAGGCCAAGGCGGGTGGATCACAAGGTCAAGAGATCGAGACCATCCTGGTCAGGAGTTCGAGATCAGCCTGGCCAACAAGGTGAAACTCTGTCTCTACTAAAAATACAAAAAAATTAGCCGGGCATGCTGCCGGGTGACTGTAGTCCCAGCTACTCGGGAGGCTGAGGCAGGAACATCGCTTGAACCCGGGAGGCAGAGGTTGCAGTGAGCTGAAATTGCGCCACTGCACTCCAGCCTGGGTGACAGAGCAAGACTCCATCTCAAAAAAAAAAAAAAAAAAAAAAAAAAGGCATATCTGATTGCCTCCTTTGGAGAGGCTAATCAGAAACCTGAAAGAATGCAACCATTTGTCTCTCATCTACCTATTACCTGGAAGCCCCCTCCCCACTTCAAGTTGTCCTGCCTTTCCAGACCGAACCAATGTTCATCTTACATACGTTGCTTGATGTCTCGTCTCCCTAAAATGTATAAAACCAAACTGCGCTTTTCCTCAGCTGCCGCCAAGGTGCTCGGTCCTTCCGAGGAAGCTAAGGCTGCGTTGGGGTGAGGCCCTCACTTCATCCGGCGACTAGCACCGCGTCCGGCAGCGCCAGCCCTACACTTGCCCGCGCCATGGCGTCCGTCTCCGAGCTCGCCTGCATCTACTCGGCCCTCATTCTGAACGACGATAAGGGGACAGTCACGGAGGATAAGATCAATGCCCTCATTAAAGCAGCCGGTGTAAATGTTGAACCCTTTTGGCCTGGCTTGTTTGCAAAGGCCCTGGCCAACGTCAACATTGGGAGCCTCATCTGCAATGTAGGGGCCAGTGGACCTGCTCCAGCAGCTGGTGCTGCACCAGCAGGAGGTCCTGCCCCCTCCACTGCTGCTGCTCCAGCTGAGGAGAAGAAAGTGGAAGCAAAGAAAGAAGAATCCGAGGAGTCTGATGATGACATGGGCTTTGGTCTTTTTGACTAAACCTCTTTTATAACGTGTTCAATACAAAGCTGAACTTTAAAAAAAAAAAAAAAAAACCAAACTGCTCTGACCACTGTGAACCCTAAACATTTGAGACAGTTCTCAGCTAATTTAGAAAGTTTATTTTGCCAAGGTTGAGAACACACGCCTATGACACAGCCTCAGGAAATTCTGACGACATGTACCCAAGGTGGTCAGGGCACAGCTTGGTTTTATACATTTTAGGGAGACATGAAACATCAATATATGTAAAATGTACATTGGTTTGGTCTGGAGAGGCAGGATAACTTGAAGCAAAGGCCAGAAAAGCGGGGAGGGGACTTCCAGGTCACAGATAGGTGAGAGACAAACTTTCTTGCATTATTTTGAGTTTCTTCCTTTCCAAAGAAAGCAATCAGATATGCATTTATCTCAGTGAGCAGAGGGGTGACTTTGAATAGAATGGGAGGCAGGTTTGCCCTGTGCAGTTTCCAGTTTGACTTTTCCTTTTAGCGCAGTGATTTTGGGGGCCCAAGATATTTTCCTTTCACACCACCTTGGCCACATGTTGTCAGGACCTCCAGAGGCTGTGTCACGGGCACGTGTCCTCAACCTTAACAAAGTAAACTCTAAATTAACTGAGACTGTCTCAAATATTCAGGGTTCACAATCCTACAAACATTCATTGCAACATTACTGCATTATTAAATGCAAATAATTAAATTAGGATTTCCACCTTAGCCACTGTCCAATTGAGGGGTTGATGTTCTCAGTGGAATACATCAATATTTAAAAAAACAAAACAAACCCCAGAAACCTAACCCTCCAGTATATGGGCTTCTCAAAAGCCTTTAAAACATAGCCTATTCCAGAGCTAGATCTTGAGACTGGCAGAAAGTCAAAGTAAACACGAAGGACAAGAAGGTTCCAGAAGGGCCACTACTATGGCTTACCCCTCTAACCACTGCTTTGTTTACACCATTGCTTGAGCCCAGCAGTTCAAGGCTGCAGTGAGCCATGAAGCCATGATCACACTAGTGAGTAGCTACTACACTCCATCCTGCGGAACATAGTGAGAGCCCATCTCTAAAAAATGAAAAATAAATAAAAAGAAGAACTGAATAGAATAGATGGCAAATAGGCATATTGAAGCATAAAAGATGCTCAGCCAGGCACGGTAGCTCACGCTTGTAATCCCAACATTTTGGGAGGCCGAGGCGGGCAGATCACGAGGTCAGGAGATCGAGACCATGGTGAAACCCCGTCTCTACTAAAAACACAAAAAATTAGCCGGACGTGGTGGTGGGCGCCTGTAGTCCCAGCTACTCGGAGAGGCTGAGGCAGGAGAATGGCGTGAACCCAGGAGGCGGAGCT
This sequence comes from Symphalangus syndactylus, assembly GCF_028878055.3. Taxonomy (NCBI): domain Eukaryota; kingdom Metazoa; phylum Chordata; class Mammalia; order Primates; family Hylobatidae; genus Symphalangus; species Symphalangus syndactylus. The sequence continues at coordinate 64,350,161 of NC_072433.2, forward strand.
TGCAGTGAGCTGAGATCACGCCACTGCACTCCAGCCTGGGCGACAGAGCGAGACTCTGCCTCAAAAAAAAAAAAAAGATGCTCAGCATTAGTCATTAGAAAAATGCAAATTAAAAAACCCACACCTATTGAGTAGGTAAAATAAATAAGTAAATCTGAGAGTATAAGTATATAATGAGAAATGAACACCCTCCCTACCCCCCACATGGGAGCCCGTTTATACGCCCTCTGTATATTCTTTGAGATGTTCTTATGCATGTATAAACATGTATACATGCTTTTTAAAAATAAAAGGAGTTACACCATGTATTAGTTAAATTATACATAAATTACCTCAAAATTTAGTGTCTTAAGACAGTCATAAACATTTACTAACTCTCACAGTTTCTGTGGGTTATGAATTCAGGAGCAGTTTAGCCCAATGGTTCTAGCTTAGGATCTCATGAGGTGCCAGGCAAGATGCTGGCTGGAGCTGCTGCTAGCTGAAGATGTGATGGGGGCTGGAGGATCCTCCACAGGGCTGGCACGTTGGTGGCAGGAAGCTTCAGTTCCCCTCCATGTGGGCCTCTTCACAGGGCTGTTGGATTGAACTCATAACATGAAGATTGGTGTTCCCCAAAATGAGTGATCCATGAGAACAAGGGGAAAGCCACAATGCCTTTCATTACTTAGCTTCAGAAGTCACACACCATCACCTCCACCATACTAGCTCCAATTGCTTGGTCAGACAAGCTAGCTCCACTTCAATCTGGGAGAAGACTACCTAAAAGCATAAATGTCAGGAGGCGAGGATCACTGGGACTACATGGGAGGCTGGCTACCGCATTATATACATGGACACATCTTGGATATGATTGCCGTGTTAGTATTTACAGATCGACCTCATTATTTTAAATGGCTATCTCCATGTGCACATATACCATAATTTATGGAATCCAGCTTATGCTATACTTATATTGCTATATAAATAATATTTGAGTGGAAATCCGTACATACTTGTTAATTCAATGTTCTTCCACCACGCACTGTGTGCCAAGTCATCTTCTAGGCGGTAAGGAATATTGTGGAGAACAAAATAGACAAGAACTCTGTTCTCATGGAGTTTACTTTCTTTTTTTTTTTTTTTTTTTTTTGAGACATAATCTCGCTCTTTTGCCCAGGCCGGAGTGCAGTGGCGCGATCTCGGCTCACTGCAAGCTCCGCCTCCCGGGTTCACGCCATTTTCCTGCCTCAGCCTCCCGAGTAGCAGGGACTACAGGCACCCGCCACCGCACCCAGCTAATTTTTTGTATTTTTTTAGTAGAGACGGGGTTTCACCGTGTTAGCCAGGATGGTCTCGATCTCCTGACCTCGTGATCCACCCGCCTCGGCCTCCCAAAGTGCTGGGATTACAGGCGTGAGCCACCGCGCCCGGCCGGGAGTTTACTTTCTGATTGGAGAAAGACTGAAAACAAGACAAAATATCCAATAGTAGTAAATGCTAAGAGTATTTTATATTGGGAGATCAGGAAAGGTTTCTAAGGAGGTGAAATTTAAATGGCAATGTAAAGGGCAGGAGAGCCAGCCATGGGAGGATCCCAAGCAAGGGCTTTATGGGAATGAGTAAGGGAAGGAAGAATATGAGCAACTAGGCTGGAGAGAGGCAAGAGCTTGATAACTGAAGGGAACTGTAAGGGAGTAGGGAGCTTGATTTTCTTTCTACATGGGATGCCATAGGTTTGTTTTACTGCCCATTTAAAAAATCACTGGTGGCCGGGCGCGGTGGCTCACGCCTTTAATCCCAGCACTTTGGGAGGCCAAGGCAGGCAGATCACGAGGTCAGGAGTTCGAGACCTGCCTGACCAACATGGTGAAAGCCCGTCTCTACTAAAAATACAAAAATTAGCTGGGCATGGTGGCATGCACCTGTAATCCCAGCTACTCAAGAGGCTGAGGCAGGAGAATCACTTGAACCCAGGAGGCGGAGGTTGCAGTAAGCTGAGATTGTGCCACTGCACTCCAGCCTGGGTGACAGAGTGAGACTCCCTCTCAAAAAAAGAAAAAAAAATCACTGGCTACAATAGGGATTATAGAAAGACAAGAAGAGAAAGCAAGAACAATTTGGAGCAATCCAAGCAAGAGGTGATGCTGGCTTGAATTAGGGTGATGCTAACAGAGATGGAGAGAAGGAGCCTAAAGTCAACAGATGTGAAAAACAGAGGAATCAAAGCTCATGCCTAGAGTTTCTGCTTGATGGATAATGGTGAAATAATTAGGAGTGAGCATGTTTGGAGGCTGAAAGTTAAGAGTTCTGTTTGGACCATGGCATCTTGAGATTGAGATGCCTGTTAGACATTGAAGCAGAACTGTTGAGTAGGAGGCTGGGCGCAGTGGCTCACACCTGCAATCCTAGCACTTTGGGAGGTGGAGGTGGGAGGATCATGTGAGCTCAAGAGTTTGAGATCAGCCTGGGCTACATGGCAAAACCCTATCTCTACAAAACATTTAAAAAATTAGCCCAGTGTGGTGGCATGCGCTTGTGGTCCCAGTGTTACTCAGGAGGCTGAGGTGGGAGGATTGCTTGAACCCAGGAGGCAGAGGTTTCAGTGAGCTGAGATCGTGCCACTGCACTCCAGCCTGGGCAACAGCACGAGAACAACAACAACAAAAAGAACTTGGTGAGGTTACCTATGTTACTAGAAAGGGGTCCAGATCGAGACCCCAAGAGAGGGTTCTTGGATCTCACTCAAGAAAGAATTCAGGGCCGGGCGCGGTGGCTCACGCCTGTAATCCCAGCACTTTGGGAGGCCAAGGCGGGCGGATCACGAGGTCAGGAGATCGAGACCATCCTGGCTAACACGGTGAAACCCCGTCTCTACTAAAAATACAAAAAATTAGCCGGGCGCTGTGGCGGGCGCCTGTAGTCCCAGCTACTCCGGCACTCCAGCCTGGGCGAAAGAGCGAGACTCCGCCTCAAAAAAAAAAAAAAAAAAAAAAAAAGAAAGAATTCAGAGCGAGTCGATAAAGTGAAAGCAAGTTGATTAGGAAAGTGAAGGAATAAAAGAATGGCTACTCCGCAGACAGAGCAGCCCCCAGAGCTGCTGGTTGCCCATTTTTATGGTTATTTCTTGATGATATGTTAAACAAGGGGTGGATTGTTCATGCCTCCCCATTTTAGACCATGTAGGGTAACTTCCTGACGTTGCCATGGCATTTGTAAACTGTCATGGCGCTGGTGGGTGTGTAGCAGTGAGGACAACCAGAGGTCACTCTCGTGGCCATCTGGTTTTGGTGGGTTTTAGCTGGCTTCTTCACTGCAAACTGTTTTATCAGCAAGGTGTTTATGACCTGTATCTTTTTTTTTTTTTTTTTTGAGATGGAGTTTCGCTCTTTTTGCCCAGGCTGGAGTGCAGTGGCGCGATCTCGGCTCACTGCAACCTCCGCCTCGTGGTTCAATACATCCTCCTGCCTCAGCCTCCCAAATAGCTGGGATTACAGGCATGCATCACCACACCCGGCAATTTTTTTGTATTTTTAGTAGAGACGGGGTTTTGCCATGTTGGTCAGGCTGGTCTTGAGCTCCTGACCTCAGGTGATCCACCTGCCTTGGCCTCCCAAAGTGCTGGGATTACAGGTATGAGCCACCACGCCCGGCCATGACCTGTATCTTGTGCTGACCTCCTATCTCATCTTGTGACTTAGAGTGCCTGTCTGGGAATGCAGCCCAGTAGGGTTCAGCCTCATTTTACCCAGCTCCTATTCAAGGGTTGCTCTGGTTCAAACGTCTCTGAACCTAGTGGAGAGAATATAAATGAAGAAAAGGGGGCTCTGGACAGAGGCCTTCAGCATGTAGACTCTTTTGAGCAGAGGAAGTGCCAGTAAGAGACACTGAGAAGTACTGGCCACTACGGCAAGAAGAAAGTCCAGCAAATATGCTGTCAGGAAAGCCAAGGGCATAAAAGACAGAGTAATCAATCAAGGTGAAAATTACTAAGAAGCCAAGCAAGATATGAACAGAGGAGTGACTACTGGAGCTTGCCCTTGGAGAACGTTGGTGACCTTGGCAAGACCACCCTCTCAGTCATGTGATGGGGAAAGGAAGCCAGAATGGAGTGTGTTCAAGAAAGAATGAGAAGGAAGGAAGTCCACACAATGACAGTGACAATCCCTTACAGCAATTTTAATTGTGAAAGGGAGCAGGGGAATGCAGAGGCAAGAAAGGCAATGAGAGTCATTCAGCAGAGAGGGAGATGGGTGTGTCTTTGCATGTATTGTATTTCTATAAGTGAAGGTGGAAGGATCTCTTGAGCCCAGGAGTTCAAGACCAGCCTGGACAACATAGCAAGACCCCATCGCTACAATAACAACAACAAAAGTAGCCAGGGGAGGTGCTGTAAACGTATTGTCTCAGCTACTTGGGAGGCTGAGGCAGGACGATCGCTTGAGCCCAGGAGTTCAAGGCTGTAGTGAGCTGTGATTGCACCACTGCACTCCAGCCTGGGCAACAGAGAGAGACTCTGTCCAAAAATGAAAAAAAAATATGAGAAGTGAACTTCTGGGTCAAAGGATACACGTAATTTTGATTGTGGTAAGTTGCCCTCCTAAGGTGTTGCACCAATTACGCACTTGCCAAAAATATGTGTCTGTTTATCTACAGTGTTGTAAACACCACATTTTCATGGTCTTTTATTTGCCAGTCTGAACCTCACAAACTTTGAGTGTAATGATAATGCAGGACCATAAGCATCTAGGAAGAAATAGAGCTTTGCTTTCTTCCTTTATTTACTGTTGGGAACAGGCCCCCCAAAATCTGGCCATAAACTGGCTCCAAAACTGGCCATAAACAAAATCTCTGCAGCACTGTGACATGTTCATGCTGGCCATAACGCCCATGCTGGAAGGTTGTGAGTTTACCGGAATGAGGGTAAGGAACACCTGTCCCGTCCAGGGCTGAAAACTGCTTACAGGCGTTCTTAAACCACAAACAATAGCCTGAGCGATCTGTGCCTTAGGGACATGCTTCTGCTGCAGATAACCAGCCAGACCCACCCCTTTATTTCCGCCCATCCCTTCGTGTCCCATAAGGGATACTTTTAGTTAATCGAATATCTATAGAAACAATGCTAATGACTGGCTTGCTGTTAATAAATACGTGGGTAAATCTCTGCTCGGGGCTCTCAGCTCTGAAGGCTGTGAGACCCCTGATTTCCCACTCCACACCTCTATATTTCTGTGTGTGTGTCTTTAATTCCTCTAGCGCCACTGGGTTAGGGTCTCCTCGACCGACCGAGCTGGTCTCGGCAATTTATTTTGTATTTTAGGCATATTTTCCCCCTGCCATTCCTCGCCACCAAGGCAGTGACCCTCAAAAGGTATGGCCTTGCGGGAAGTTGGTCCCATTTCTCTTTGTATTAGCTCTGAGAGGAAACCTAAGCTATTCTTCTGGGTGGGCTGCAGAAAACTTCAGTGCCATGTGGAACATCCTTTGCTCTGATGAGTTTTCTATCATTCTTTTGTGGAGATCATGAGGGCACAGCAGCAGCCACTACAGCAGGAGCCTGGAGACCCCGCTCTGGGCCCTGGCCAGCTCACCTGCAGATGAGGGATTAACTCTCAACACTGCTGGATCTGGCTCAGGTCCAAGTTCCTCACCTCAGCTCCACCATGTAGCCTGGGGTGAATGACAAGCCCATGGAAAGCGTTTAATTATAGCTTCTATGTACCATCGGATAGACTCAATTACCTAATCCCGAGAAAGCAGTTTTAGCCAAGTCTTATGTTCTGAGATCTTTCAGAGGCCACCTGGGCTCTTGCAGGGGAACTGTGTCTAGTTCTTACTGGTGAAAGTCAGACTTTTTTCTTTAACCAGAGATTTGTGTAAATGGGAGACTGTTAAAAATATAACAGATTTATCAGAATTTATGGCTTAAAAAATTGCAGCACAGGGAGGGAAATGATGGTGTTTATTCTAGTGACCATTTCTGTCCATTAAAACTGAAATTCTTTTTTTTAAAATCTTTTTAAAAACTTTTTTTTTTTTTTTTCAGACATATCTCGCTCTGTCACCTAGGCTGGAGTGCAGTGGTGTGATCTTGGCTCACTGCAGCCTCTGCCTCCTGAGTTCAAGTAATTCTCCTGCCTCAGCTTCCCTAGTAGCTGGGATTACAGGTTTCCGCCACCACACCTGGCTAATTTTTGTATTTTTAGTAGAAACGGGGTTTCACAACGTTGGCCAGGCTGGTCTTGAACTCCTGACCTCAAGTGATCCACCTACCTCGCTCTCCCAAAGTGCTGGGATTAGAGGCGTAGGCCATGGTGCCCAGCCTAAACACTTTATGTTTGTTTGTTTATTTATTTATTTATTATTTTTGTTTTTTCTGAGACAGAATCTTGCTCTGTCGCCCAGGCTGGACTGCAGTGGTGCCATCTCAGCTCACTGCAACCTCTGCCTCCTGGGTTCAGGTGATTCTCCTGCCTTATCCTCCTGAGTAGCTGGGATTACAGGCGCCCACCACCATGCCTGGCTAATTTTTGTATTTTTAGTAAAGACTGGGTTTCACCATGTTGGCCAGGCTGCTCTTGAATTCCTGACCTCACGTGATCCGTCCACCTTGGCCTCCCAAAGTGCTGGGATTACAGGTGTGAGCCACTGCGCCCAGCCCTAAAAACTTTATTATAGAGGATTTTATACCCATACAGAATTAGGATTGTATAGGGAAACTCTATGTCTCCATCACTCAGGCCCAATATCCATCAACCTTTGGTCAATTCTGCCCCATCCTCCTCCCCATCCCCTGTTTATTCTGAAGCAAATCTCAAGAATCATATTATTTCACTCGTAAATGTTTCAGTGTCTAAGACAAGAAATTTAAAAATCATACCTCAAAAAATTTCTTAATATCAGATATCCTGCCAGTGTTCAAATTTCTACTCATCTCAATTATAAGTGGTTTCTTTTTTAGTTTTATTTTTAAAAAAATCAGAATCTATTTCTCAGACATTGAAACTGGTTGATGATTTTTAAATCTCCTAATTTATCTCCACCCTCACCCCTTGCTACTTACTTGTTGAAGAAACCAGGTTGTTTGTAGATTTTCCCTATAGTCTGGATTTTGCTGATTGCATCCAGAACGGGAAAGTGTGAAAGCATATTAGAGGAAATGAAAAGGCTCTGCCGATTCAGAACTCTGGTTATACAACTGTTCACCGAGCACTTAGCAGGAACAACGAGGAATGCTAAAATTCTTATCACTGTGCCCTCTTATGTGGTGCCTGCCTCATGGTGATCTTAATGTTCTCCTAAAGATAGGGAAGAACAGGACCCTAGGTCACAGTCTTGTGCCTGGGAGCTACACTTGGACAGGAATCACCACCCAAAACTGGCAATGCAGAAAGATTACATGTGTTTTCTTCTGCAGATTCGTTCTGATCTCCCCAGACATCCATCATTCTATAATCCTACAGTTTGGACCTTCTTAGTTTTCACTTTCAGGTGGGAAAGACTAGTAATTAATTAATTAATTAATGCTTTTATTGAGACAGGGTCTGGCTCTGTCACCTAGGCTGGAGAGTAGTGGTGCAATCACAGCTCACTGCAGCCTCAAACTTCTGGGCTGAAGTGACACTCTCAACCCCAGCCTCCTGAGTAGCTGGAACCACAGGTGTGCACCACCATGCCCACCTAATTTTTTAAAAAATATTTGTAGAGATGGGGTCTCCCTATGTTGCCCAGGCTGTCTTGAACTCTTGGGCTCAAGTGATCCTCCCATCTCTGCCTCCCAAAGTGCTGGGATTACAGGCTTGAGGCACAGCACCCAGTCAAGAGGTTTTTGGGTTTTGTTTGTTTTTTGAGACGGAGTCTCACTCTCGCCCAGGCTGGAGTGCAGTGGAACAATCTCGGCTCACTGCAACCTCTGCCTCCCAGATTCAAACAATTCTCCTGCCTCAGCCTCCCGAGTAGCTGGGATTACAGGCACGCACCACCATACCTGGCCAAGGGTAGTTATTTTGGAAAGAGAGACGTTTCAATCTTCAGAACATATCTTTGGCCAGGTGCAGTGGCTGGTGCCTGTACTCCCAGCACTCTGGGAAGCCAAGTTGGGAGGATCACTTGAGCCCAGGAGTTCAAGACCAGACTGGGCAAGCAACATGGTGAAACCCCATCTCTACAAAAAAATACAAATATTACCCAGGTTGTGGTGGCATGCCCTGTAGTTCTAGCTATTTGGGAGGCTGAGATGGGAGGATCACTTGAGCCTGGGAGGTTGAGGTTGCAGAGAGCTGTGATTGTGTCTCTGCACTCTATCCTAGAAAATGGAGCAAGACTCCGTCTCCAAAAAAAAAACAAAAAACAAAATTTATCTTTGAATTCTTTCTTTCAATATATTGTTATCTGCATTTCTGTACTGAGTGCTGTGCTTCTTGACCTGTCTCTGCCCTTTTCTGTGTATTTATTTATTTGACAAGTAAAAATTGTATATATTATGGTATACAAATACAGCTTGATGTTTTTATTTATGTATACATTGTGGAATGATTTAGTCAAGCTATTTGACTTAATTGCCCCATATACTTGTCATTTTTTGGGGGGGATAAAAGCACTTAACATCTACTGTCTTAGCAATTTTCGATATACAATATATTGTTACTAACTATAGATAGCATGCTGTACAATAGGAGCTCTTAAACTTATTCCTCCTGGGCCAGGCGCGGTGTCTCACGCCTATAATCCCAGCACATTGGGAGGCCGAGGTGGGCGGATCACTTGAGGTCAGGAATTCAAGACCAGCCTCACCAACATCGTGAAACCCCATCTCTACTGAAAATACAAAAATTAGCCAGGCGTGGCCGAGCGCGGTGGCTCACGCCTGTAATCCCAGCACTTTGGGAGGCCGAGGTGGGCGGATCACAAGGTCAGGAGTTCGAGACCAGCCTGGCCAACATAGTGAAACCCCGTCTCTACTAAAAATACAAAAATTACCCGGGTGTGGTGGCATGTGCCTGTAGTCCCAGCTACTAGGGAGGCTGAAGCGGGAGAATCGCTTGAACCCGGGAGGTGGAGGTTGCAGTGAGCTGAGACCGTGCCATTTGTACTCTAGCCCCTGGGTGACAGTGAGACTTTTAAAAAAAAAAAGCCAGGTGTAGCGTTGGGCGCCTGTAATCTCAGCTACTTGGGAGGTTGAGGCAGAAGCTTGAACCAGGGAAGTGGAGGTTGCAGTGAGCTGAGATGATGCCACTGCACTCCAGCCTGGGTGACAGAGCGAGACTCCGTCTCAAAAAAAAAAAAAAAGAAGAAAAAGAAAAAAAGAAATACTATGAGGAATGATTAGCCATGAAGCTTGAGTAGGCAGGTTAGGTAGCTTTTCCAGTCACATACTGGTGAAGTGAGGATTTGAACCCCAAGACTCTGGTGCCAGAGTAATTGCTCTTCACCATGAGGAGGCACCAGTGGGGGAGTGTTGGATCACAAGCAGTTTCTTTTTCTTTTTTTTTTTTGAGACGGAATCTGGCCCTGTCACCTACTCTGGAGGGCAGTGGTGAGCTCAGCTCACTACAACCTCTGCCTCCTGGGTTCAAGCGTTCTCCTGCCTCAGCCTCACGAGTAGCTGGAATTACAGGCGCCCGCCACCATGCCTGGCTAATTTTTGTATTTTTAGTAGAGATGGGGTTTCGCCATGTTGACCAGGCTGGTCTCAAACTCCTGACCTCAAGTGATCCACCCACCTCAGCCTCTCAAAGTGCTGGGATTAGAGGCATGAGCCGCTGCACCTGGCACAATTTCGTTAGAGACTTGATGCCTTCCTATTTCTTTTACTCAGCGATATACCAGCTTTAGGTCCTAAATTAAACCTCTTCCTGCTTTCCCACCTGATGAACAAACGTGCCTGCAGGGTGGTGAGTCTGGATCACGCAGCCTCAGAACAGCACTACTCACAGCAGGGCCTCTTGCTCGCTCTAGCTGCTGGGAGGAAAAAGCCTTGCAAATCTCCATGCCCAGAAATTCAGACAAGAGCATTCTCCTTATCTCATCTCCACAGGAGGCAGCTCTAAGGTAAAAGATTATTTTTGTGGAAGATTCTTTTTTTTTTTTTTTTTTTTTTGAGACGGAGTCTCGCTCTGTCGCCCAGGCTGGAGTGCAGTGGCGCAATCTCGGCTCACTGCAAGCTCCGCCTCCCGGGTTCACGCCATTCTCCTGCCTCAGCCTCTCCGAGTAGCTGGGACTACAGGCGCCCGCCACCACGCCCGGCTAATTTTTTGTATTTTTAGTAGAGACGGGGTTTCACCGTGGTCTCGATCTCCTGACCTTGTGATCCTCCCGCCTCGGCCTCCCAAAGTGCTGGGATTACAAGCGTGAGCCACCACGCCCGGCCTTTGTGGAAGATTCTTGCTTCTCAGTCTAGTGGTTAAAGTGTGAGCCTGGCAGGCGTTAGATTAGAGAGGGCAACAAGAGTGGAGGTTGTGAGGTGGGGGGTTGCCTTGGGGCTTCCACTCTAAAATGTGGCCTTGGCCGGGCGCGGTGGCTCACGCCTGTAATCCCAGCACTTTGGGAGGCTGAGGCGGGTGGGTCACGAGGTCAGGGGATCGAGACCATCCTGGCTAACATGGTGAAACCCCGTCTCTACTAAAAATACAAAAAATTAGCTGGGCGTGGTGGCGGGCGCCTGTAGTCCCAGCTACCCGGGAGGCTGAGGCAGGAGAATCGCTTGAACCCGGGAGGTGGAGCTTGTAGTGAGCCGAGATCGCGCCACTGCACTCCAGCCTGGGCGACAGAGCGAGACTCCATCTCAAAAAAAAAAAAAAAAAAAATGTGGCCTTACCTTGGCCACAAAGGGGTGGGGGGAAGAGAGAGAGAGAGAGAGAGGTAGAGAGCAGCCTGATCATAGCTCGGAGCCTAGAAGTTCTGGTAAGTTCCTTGCCCTAAAGAACACTTAGTTCATTCTGGCTCCTTTCCTGGTGACCATCCTGGCTTCCTGTTTGGCCTTCACCTCACCTTGAGAAATTCAAGTTTCATGTTCTTGTCCAGGCCAAAGACCCAGAAGAACCTTCAAGGTGAGGCTTGGCCCCTTAGATCCACGCCAGGGATTTCACTTCTTTTTCCTCAAGCCTGCACAGATGCCAGTGTAAGCCCACTCCCAGGAAGTCACAGCAGCGGTCTATGCTCCTCCTCCTCACACTGGCCAGTGCTGGGCATGCCTGGACAATCAGCCCTGGGACTAATGGCTGCTCTCAGCCTACAGAAGAAGAGAGGGAAGAGGGATGGAGGGGCTAGGGAGAAGTTGGTGAGAGGACACAAAATTTGGGTTAGACAGAGAAATAAAGTTGTTTTTTTTTTTGTTGTTTTTTTTTTTTTTCTGAGATGGAGTTTCACGCTGTCACCCAGGCTGGAGTGCAGTGGTGTGATCTCAGCTCACTGCAACCTCCACCTCCCACTTGGCCTCCCAAAATGCTGGGATTACAGGCGTGAGCCACCGCTCCCCAGCCTCCTCATGGGATTTTTGAGGATGAGATGAAGGAATACATTTAAACTGCCTAGAAGGGTGCTTGGCCCAGAGTATGTGCTAATTAATGTTGGCTACTATTATTTTCCTTCAACCCAGTGCCTGTGCAGGTCTAGAGGAAAGCATGAGGTGATACAGGGGCACCCAGAGGCTGAGTGCTCCCAGGAGCTGAGGGGCATCGAAGGCTTTCCTGGGGGACTGGCGCCTGAGCAGAGGAATGGGCAGCACAGCGGCAGTGCCACGTGTGCGGCACAGATGGTGCAGAGGGGATGGGTGGGCGCACTGCGGGGAGTTTAGATTTAATCAGGGGATGGCAGGGCCTGTCCAGGAGGTTAAGGTAGTGAGGAGCTCAGGTGTGCATCCCAGCAGGCAGGGGAGGCTGATTTTGAAGAAGAGCAAAGTAGATGTAGGAGGTAAGCCAGGATCTCATACAGTAATTCAGGCCAGAAGTGACAAGGGCCTGAACTATGGCACTAGGGTTGAGGAGGAAGGAACAGAGACTGAGGAGACACATCCTGGCAACTGATTGCATGAGAGAGGGAGGGGCCAGGAATAGCATCACATTCAGGTTTCTGGCCATGCAGTTGGGTGAATGAGGGTATTGCTATTGATTGGAGCAGCAAAGAAAAGGGGTCCCCTCTAGCGTAGAGGAAGGAGGGAGCAAGGGATTGGAAAATGCCAAAATCAGTTTGCTGTGGTTTGGATTCTGAGACTCTGATGTGTTACCTAAGTGGAGATGTCCTGTGGTCAGTTTATACTCTGCTGGGTCCTAGGTAGGATTTAAAGTGACATATGAAGATAACATAAAGTAGAGTAAGATATTATAAATTAAGTAGGAGAGAAAGCAGACAGAAAAGAACGAGATGTAAACTAGAGGAAGGAATGAGGTTAAATATAAAGTACACAGCAGAAAGCAGAAGTCACAAGCTGGCCAGCATTCACTGAATTTACTATTTGAGTTGTCCTGCAGTCTTATGTTTGTCTGTTGGGTTTTGGTGGGTTTTGTTTGTTTGTCTTGAGTTGCAGTCTTAAAATCCAGGAATTCTCAAAAATTAAAATTTCTAACTTTTTCTTTAAAAAAATAAAAAATGAAGTTCTGAGAGCTCTGCGCCGTATCCCATCTGGCAACAATGATCTGGGTCTGAGAAGCAGTCTCACCTTCTTGGGAGGGCGTGGGCTCTCCAATTTCCCACTGGCCTCCACTCCACTTGGTTCCCCAGCACTGAAGCAGTGTCTGTCCTCTTATCAGCATGGACTATTTCTCTGAACTCACCCTTCTATCAAATGTAATTAAAAAAAATTAGTCAAGAGATTTTTTTTTTTCTTATTCTCAATTTTGCCTGTTTACACTAGCAGCCTGGCCGTGGAAGCAGGCTGATGCTCCCTGTTCACAACTGTTTTTCATTCTGCTTAGTGCCTGTGTTGTACCTGTTGTTAAATAGTTTGGGCTGGGTGTAATGGCTCACACCTGTAACCCCAGTACTTTGGGAAGCTGAGGTGGGTGGATTGCTTGAGGCCAAAGTTTGAGAACAGCCTGGCCAACATGGCGAAAACCCATCTCTACTAAAATACAAAAAAATAGTCAGGCATGGTGGTGCACACCTGTAATCCCAGCTACTCAGGAGGCTGAGGCACAAGAATTGCTTGAACCCGAGAGGCGGAGGTTGCAGTGCGCTGAGATCCCGCTACTGCACTGCACTCCAGCCTGGGCGACAGAGCGAGACTGTCTCAAAAAACAAAACAAATAAACAAACAAAAAACAACAAAGTTTGAACACGACCTGGCTGTAGGTATTTGAGTTTGCAACATGTGGTAAAATCATGTATTCGGCATAGGTGGCTCATGAACTTGACTCTAGGCTTTCTAGCAGCCAAAGAAAAAGAGGATACGTTATCTATCTTATCAGCTGGGCTATTCATAGTATTCATGGGATGACTGCTTAGGCAAGTCAGGACTCTTCTCAACACGAAAACTAGAGCAACATTTCTCCTCTGAGAGTCTTCACAGAGAGGGAATGATAAGTTAACAGCAGTCATCCCAGAGTCCATTCAAGCCTAAGGCCGATGATTCTAGCAGCTTCAAGCAGCATTTCCCTTGAAGCACAGCTGTTTAAACAATTCTAGGAGGGGCCAATGTGATACAGTTCAGACACCTAATTTTCTACTGATCTGGCTGTATTAATTTTAGAAAATTGAGAGAAATCTGGAGAAATGCCTGGACTCCCCCCAAATAATCCTCCATAGATGGTCTGAGGATTTGATGCCTGGAATTGCAGCAGTCATCTTGTGACTGTGCGGGGACAAGTCAGAGATGAGAGCTGGCACACAGAGGATAGGGAAGAAGAAAGGTAGATCTTGGGCCCTTGATAGCATTGACAAAACACTGAAACAACCAACCTTTATAGTAAGAGATAGCAAATTACCTTATTAAGCTTGAACTACTTTTATTTGCTTATTCTATTACTTGCTAATACGGTTTGGATCTGTGTCCCTACCAAATCTCATGTCAAATTGTAATCCCCAGGCCAGACGTGGTGGCTCACGCCTGTAATCCCAGCACTTTGGGAAGCCGAGGCAGGCAGATCATCTGAGGTCAGGAGTTCAAGATCAGCCTGGCCAACAAGGTGAAACCTTGTCTCTACTAAAAACACAAAAAATTAGCCAGGTGTGATGGTGCACACCTGTAGTCCCAGCTACTTGGGAGGCTGAGGCAGGATAATTGCTTGAACCCGGGAGGCGGAGATTGCAGTGAGCTGAGATAGTGCCACTGCACTCCAGCCTGGGTGACGGTGCAAGCCTCCATCTCGAAAAAAAAGAAATTGTAATCCCGTGTTGGAGTGGGGCTTGGTGGGAGGTGATTGGATTATGGAGGTGTAGTTCTCATGAATGGGTTAGCACCATCCCCTTGGTGCTGTTCTCATGATAGTGAGTAAGTGAGGTAGCGTGAGATCTGGTTGTTTGAAAGTGTGTGGCACCTTTCCCCTTTCTTTCTTCCTCCTGCTCTGGCCATGTAAGATGTGCCTGCTTCCCCTTTGCCTTCTGCCATGATTGAAAGTTTCCTGAGGCCAGGCCGGGCGCAGTGGCTCACGCTTGTAATCCCAGCACTTTGGGAGGCCAAGGCGGGCGGATCACGAGGTCAGGAGATCGAGACCACAGTGAAACCCCGTCTCTACTAAAAATACAAAAAAAAAATTAGCCGGGCGTGGTGGCGGGCGCCTGTAGTCCCAGCTAGTCGGAGAGGCTGAGGCAGGAGAATGGCGTGAACCCGGGAGGCGGAGCTTGCAGTGAGCCGAGATTGAGCCACTGCACTCCAGCCTGGGCGACAGAGCGAGACTCCGTCTCAAAAAAAAAAAAAAAAAAGAAAGTTTCCTGAGGCCAGGCCGGGCGCAGTGGCTCACGCTTGTAATCCCAGCACTTTGGGAGGCCAAGGCGGGCGGATCACGAGGTCAGGAGATCGAGACCACAGTGAAACCCCGTCTCTACTAAAAATACAAAAAAAAAATTAGCCGGGCGTGGTGGCGGGCGCCTGTAGTCCCAGCTAGTCGGAGAGGCTGAGGCAGGAGAATGGCGTGAACCCGGGAGGCGGAGCTTGCAGTGAGCCGAGATTGAGCCACTGCACTCCAGCCTGGGCGACAGAGCGAGACTCCGTCTCAAAAAAAAAAAAAAAAAAGAAAGTTTCCTGAGGCCTCCCCAGAAGCCAAGCAGATGCTGCTATGCTTCCTGTACAGCCTGTGGAACCCTGAGCCCATTAAACCTCTTTTCTTTTTTTTTTTTTTGAGACAGAATCTTGCTCTGTCGCCAGGCTGGAGTGCAGTGGTGTGATCTTGGCTCACTGCAACCTCTGCCTGCTGGATCCTGGGTTCAAGCGATTCCACTGCCTCAGCCTCCTGAGTAGCTGGGACTACAGGTGTGCACCACCATGCCTGGCTAATTTTTTGTATTTTAGTAAAGACAGGGTTTCACCATGTTGGCCAGGATGGTCTCGATCTCCTGACCTTGTGATCCACCCGCCTCGGCCTCCCAAAGTGCTGGGATTACAGGTGTGAGCCACCGCACCCGGCCAAACCTCTTTTCTTTATAAATTACCTAGTCTCAAGTATTTCTTTATAGTAGTATGAGAATGGACTAATACAGAAAAATGGTACCAAGGAGTGGGGCATTGCTGTAAAGAGACCCAAAAATGTGAAAGCAACTTTGGAACCGGGTAACGGGCACAGGTTGGAAGAGTCTGGAGGACTCAGAAGACAACAGAAAATTGAGGGAAAGTTTGGAACTTCCTAGAGACTTGTTAAATGGTAGTGACCAAAACGCTGATTGTAATATGGACAGGGAAGGCCAGGCTGATAAAGTCTCAGATGGAGATGAGGAACTTATTGGGAACTGGAGCAAAGGTCACTTTTGTTGTGCATTTAACAAAGAAGTTGGAGGCATTGTACCCCTGCCCTAGAGATCTGTGGAGCTTTGAACTTGAGAGTGATGATTTAGGGTATCTAACAGAAGAAATTTCTAAGCAGCAAAGCATTCAAGATATGGACTGGCTGCTTCTAACAGCCTATGCCCATTGCATGAACAAAGAAATGACGAGAATCTGGAACTTATATTTAAAAGGGACACAGAGTATAAAAGTTTGGAAAATTTGCAGCCTAGCCATGTGTTAAAAAAGAAAAGCCCTTTTTCAGGGGAAGGATTCAAGCAGGCTGCAGAAATTTGCATAACAGGGAGGCAAATGCTGATAGCCAAGACAATGGGAAAAAAGGCCTCAAAGGTATTTCAGAGATCTTCCAGGCAGCCCTCCAATCACAGGCCCAAAGGCCTAGGAGGGAAGAATGGTTTCATGGGCCAGGCCCCAGGGCCCCATCACCCTACCTGTGTAAGCAGACTTGGGACACTGCTTCCTGCATCTCAGCCATTCCAGCTCCAGCTCCAGTTCCAGCCATGGCTCAAAGGTCCTGCCACTTCAAAGGTTGCAAGCTGTAAGCCTTGGTGGTTTCCACATGGTGTTAAGTCTGTGAGTGCACAGAATGCAAAAGTTGAGGCTTGGAAGCCTCTTTACAGATTTCAGAGGATGTATGGCAAAGCCTGCGTGTCCAGGCAGAAGACTGCCCCAGGAATGGAGCCTTCATAGAGAACATCTACGAGGGCAGTGTGGAGGGGAAATGTGGGGTTGTAGCCCCCACACAGAGTCCCCATTGGGGCATTGCCTAGTAGAGCTATGAGAAGAGTGCCATTGTCCTCCAGACCCCAGAATGGTAAATACAAGTACAGCTTGTTCCTTGTGCTTGGAAAAGCTGCAGGCACTCAATGCCAACCTGTAAAAACAGATGCCAGCCTGTGAACACAGATGCTGTACCCTGCAAAGCCTCAGAGGCCAAGCTGCCTAAGGCCTTCGGAGTCCACCCCTTGCAGCAGTGTGCCCTGAGACTTCATGTGAGACATGAAGTCAAAAGAGATTATTTTGGAGCTTTAAAATGTAATGGCTGCCCTGCAGGGTTTCAGACTTGTGTGGGGCCTATAGCCTCCTTTTGGGGGCTGATTTCTCCCTTTTGGAACAGGAGTATTTACCTAATGCCTATACCCCCAATTGTATCTTGGAAGTAACTAACTTGTTTTGATTTTACAGGCTTATTGGTGGAAGGGAGTTGCCTTGTCTCAGATGAGACTTTGGACTTTGGACTTTTGAGTTAATGCTGGAATGAGTTAAGACTTTGGGGGACTGTTGAGAAGGGATGATTGTATTTTGCAGTGTGAGAAGGACATGAGATTTGGAGTAGCCAGAATGATATGGTTTGGATCTGTGTCCCCATCAAATCTCATGTTGAATTGTAATCCCCACCGTTGGAGGTGGGGCCTGGTGGAAGGTGATTGGATCATGGGGGTGGAGTTCTCATGAATGGGTTAACATCATCCCCAAGGTGCTGTTCTCATGAAAGTGAGTGAATGAGCTAGCATGAGATCTGGTTGTTCAAAGGTGTGTGGCACCTCTCCCCTCTCTCTCTTCCTCCTCCTTCCTCCTCCTCCGGCCACATAAGATGTGTCTGTTTCCCCTTTGCCTTCTGCCATGACTGAGCGTTTCCTGAGGCCTTCCGAGAAGCAGAAGCTGCTTGCTTCCTGTACAGCCTGTGAAACTGTGAGCCAATTAACCTTATTTACTTTTTTTTTTTTTTTGAGATGGAGTCTTGCTCTTTCACCCAGGCTGGAGTGCAGTGGCATGATCTTGGCTCACTGCAACCTCTGCACCCCCCACCTCCGAGTTCAAGCAATTCTCCTGCATCAGCTTCTTGAGTAGCTAGGACTACAGGTGCATGGCACCATGCCTGGCCAATGTTTGTATTTTTAGTAGAGATGGGGTTTTGCCATGTTGGCCAGGCTGGTCTCAAGCTCCTGACCTCAGGTGATCCACCTGCCTCAGCCTCCCAAAGTGCTGGGATTAAAGGCATGAGCCACCACACCCTACCTAACCTTTTCTTACAAATTACTGAGTCTCAGGTATTTCTTTATAGTGGTGTAAGAACAGACTAATATGCTTGCTGACAAAAGCATTGTAACTAGTATAGCCATAACCAATTCAAGTCCAAAGAAAGAGAACCGGAAGCCACAAACAATTTAATTTTTTCGGAAGAGTTTAAGTATAAAAGCAAGATAGGCAATAGCTGTCTATGAAAAACAGTGGCATGTTGCAAGAAGTTGTAAGTCTATGTTCCAGGTGAGTGGAAATAAAATTGTACTGATATGACTCTCAGGGGCCTTGGGTTAGGATTGGGGAAGTAGAGTTGAAAATGGAAATAATGTAATTTATAGGTAAAACCATCACAGTAGATGAAATTGCCTAGGTTGACCATGTAGAGCTCTGGAGAACGCTCACATCCAAAGGGCAGTTCTTAAAAGATAAGGCTGTGGCTTAGTAAAGAACATGAAGGAAGAAGAATTAGAGAAGTTGGAGGAAATCCAGCATAGTGAAAGGTCACAGAGGCTGGGCATGGTGGCTCATGCCTTTCCAGCACTTTGGGAGGCTGAGGCGGGCAGATCACAAGGTCAGGAGTTCAAGACCAGCCTGGCCAACATGGTGAAACCCCGTCTCTACTAAGAATACAAAAATTAGCCGAGCGTGGTGGCAGGTGCCTGTAGTCCCAGCTACTCGGGAGGCTGAGGCAGGAGAATCGCTTGACCCTGGGAGGTGGAGGTTGCAGTGAGCCGAGATTGCGCCGCTGCACTCCAGCCTGGGCAACAGGGCAAGACTCCGTCTCAAGAAAAAGAAGACAGAAAACTCACAGAAACCAAGTGAATAGAGGCTTTCAGAAAGGTAGGAATAGAGAACAGTATAAAATACAGCCCAGTAATATGAGGATGCACATATCAAGTGATACCTGTGCTTCCATATATATACTCTCTGAGATGGCATTTTGTCAGAACTGTCTTGGGTAGGATTTGCCCCCACCTCCCGTCCTGCCCCCCTCTACCCTTTTTTTTTTTTTTTTTTTTTTTTGAGATGGAGTCTTGCTCTGCCACCCAGGCTGGGTGCAGTGATGAGATCTTAGCTCACTGCAACCTCCACCTCCCGGTTCAAGCAATTCTCATGCCTCAGCCACCTGAGTAGTTGGAACTACAGGCATGTGCCACCATCCCCAGCTAATTTTTGTATTGTTTTAGGAGAGACAGGGTTTTGCCACGTTAGCCAAGCTGATCTTGAACTCCTGACCTCTAGTGATCTGCCTGCCTTGGCCTCCCAAAGTGCTGGGATTACAGGTGTGAGCCACTGTACCCGGCCCTATTCTTGTTTTAATAACCAAACCTGCGGTCTTCTACAGGAAATTTCTTACCCAAGAGTTTTTAGAAGTAATTAATAAGTTTATAATAAAATGTAACTCCATGAGCTCCTAGGAACTTCTTTCTTATTTGGTATTAACTACTGTTTTCCTTAGCTAACTTAAAAAGTGGCTTCCTGGAAGTTTTTATTTAACCAGAAGTGCTAAAGCCTGTAGTTACTAAAAGATGGGACTGCCAAGACCAGTTTTGCTTTGTCAGTTATCTTTTGATATAAGGTATAAGGCATGGAGCCCCTCTCCTGAGGCTATCAAAATGAGGTTCCAGAATGCGTGAGAGTACAAGGGATTCCACCACACTCATTCCTTTTAGGCTTCTGCCATCTTCTCTTGCCAGTCCAGTCATGGCACCAACTGGCTCAGGGAACATGTCAAGAATGAGATGACGGGCCGAGTGCGGTGGCTCACACCTGTAATCCCAGCCCTTTGGGAGGCCGAGGTAGGTGGATCACCTGAGATCAGGAGTTTGAGTCCAGCCTGGCCAAAATGGTGAAACCCCGCCTCTATTAAAAATACAAAAATTAGCTGGGTGTGGTGGCACATGCCTGTAGTCCCAGCTACTAGGGAGGCCGAGGCGGGAGTATTGCTTGAACCCAGGAGGCAGAGACTGCAGTGAGCTGAGATCATGCCACTACACTCCAGCCTGGGCAGCAGAGTGAGACCCCGTCTCAAAAAAAAAAAAAAAAAAAAAAAAAAAAAGGGGTGATGGGAAATGGCTGATGCAACTTAGGTCCAACGTGCCTATCATCCATTGTCCTGCCTGGACAATGACAAGTAGGGTGGGGGCTAATTGTTACAAAGTCTAAAACACAAAGTCTTCACAATTAGCTTCTAAACTTTTATTTCACAATGATAAATTATGTTTATAAATGATTAAGATTGGGAGTTTTTCAATTCACATCCTTATAGAGAGATGATACAAAAGAAACATTGTAACTTCCAAAGAGAAATATCTCAACTTGGTGGATACATAGACTATAAAATAATTTGAGGCCCTGCTGGGTGGCTCAGGCCTGTAATCCCAGCACTTTGGGAGGCCCAGGCAGGCAGATCATTTGAGGTCAGGAGTTTGAGACCAGCTTGGCCAACATGGTGAAGCCCCATCTCTACTAAAAATACAAAAAAAATTAGCCAGGCATGATAGTGCATGCCTGTAATCCCAGCTACTCAGGAGGCTGAGGCACGAGAATCGCTTGAACCCAGTAGGTGGAGGTTCCAGTAAGCCGAGATCGCACCCTGCCCTCCAGCCTGGGTGAAAGAGCGAGACAGTGTCTCAAAATAATAATAATGATGATGATAATAATCTGAAAGATTATTAAATTATAGCCAGAGAGTTTGCATTGGCTGGAGAAATCTAAATATTAGAGCATATGATGCTCATATAATTAGGAGTGAAATCAAGATAGGAGGAATATATCCATATTACAGGAACTTTGGAACCCAGTGTTGACTAAGATTAGGATTTGGAGCTGCTTTTAGCACCACACAACTATGTCTGAACTGCTGAGAAAAGAAGGAGTTAGCACATTGAAAACAAGAGAATGCTCTTTCTAGAATCGAGGGCTTTTGGAGACAGGTAGTATTAAAGCTCCCAAGAAAAGCAAATAATGCAGGATCTTTACCCCCAGGACTGCATCCAGCTCTGTTTGAAAGTGAGAAGCCTCAGCCAGGGGCAGTGGCTCATGTCTGTAATCCCAGCACTTTGGGAGGCTGAGGTGGGCAGATCACTTGAGGTCAGGAGTTTGAGAGCAGCCTGGCCAACATGGTGAAATCCTGTCTCTACTCAAAATGTAAAAAATTAGCTGGGTGTGGCGACGGGCACCTGTAATCCCAGCTACTTGGAAGGCTGAGGCAGGAGAATCGCTTGAACCCGGGAAGTGGAGATTGTAGTGGGCCGAGATCGCGCCACTGCACTACAGCCAGGGCAACAGAGCCAAAAAAAAAAAAAAAAAGAAAGTGAGAAGCCTTCATCACAGGGAGGCGAACTCCCAACTCCAGGAAAACTGTCTAGAATGCTGCAACCACAATTAACCTCTGCAACTCTGGGACTTCGAGTAAATTGGGTTTGCAACCTAACCCGAAACTAGCAAATCCAGTCTTTTAAGGCTAATTATTTGTGGAGAATCTGCTGGTTTTCTGGATCAAGGGCAGGGCACTCTGGAGATTCAACCAGCTTGGCAGAAATCAGTCTTGAATGAGGTATATCAGGCAGGGCTCTTAACTGCAAGTAATGAAAGTTGACTCTAGATGCTGATGCAGAGAAAGAACTGGGTGGCTCACAGAACTCTTTTGAGCGCTTCAGGTGAATCTTCCAGGAATGACGTCTAAAACCACAGAACAGAATCAGCCAGATGAGAAGACCGCTCCCACTGTGACCACCAAGCACCGAGGCTCTGCTTGACTAGGCAGCCATTGCCACTGTGGCCAGTACAGATGCTACATCGACTCCAGCAACTTTCACCTCATCTGTGGCAGAAAACAGAGGGCAAATATGGGCTTTCATCACAGATCAAATTTCAAAGACAGAAAACTTTTAGAGTTGCCATTTATTGAAGGGAGCTATAGATAGAGCGAGGAGAAACTTTTCTCCTGGAGACTCTGAGATGGCCCGACCCTCTCAGCTGCTCAAGAGGGGCTAGCGGGAGGCTTTTGGAGTTCTATGTTGCATATCACAGAAACAGACTCATGACGAGTAAGCCTTAATTATTTTCAGTGAATTATGGAAATAATCAGATATGCTCCAAGCAGACATTGCTCAGCTGATGCTGAGGAGGGACAGGGTAACGCTTTGTGATGTGAGGTGATGCTTCGGAATCAGAAACAATGATTTTTGTTTAAACTGTGATAAGTTAAAAGCTTATGATTAATTCTGTTAAGATATTCAAGGAGGTCATTTGCAGAAAACTCATTGCTACTTCCCATACATTTTCATTTCCTTCGTTGTAATGAAAGGTGCCATAGAAAATAGGAAACAGCGCCCTCTCCTGTAAGAGCTTGGCATGTGTGCTCTTTGAGAGGCCACACATGATTTCATTACATATTAATTTCTGGAACATTCTAATAGAAGAAATGTATCTATTTACATTGCACTATTTTTCTGAAGTCATGTAAAAAGGATTCCAAACTTTTAATTAACAAGCTGTATTAGTTATCTATTGTTCCATAACAATTCATCCCTAAATTTAGCATAAAACAACAAACATTTATTTTTTTTTATTTTTTATTTTTTTTTTTTGAGACGGAGTCTCGCTCTGTTGCCCAGGCTGGAGTGCAGTGGCACCCTCTCGGCTCACTGCAAGCTCCGCCTCCCGGGTTCATGCCATTCTCCTGCCTCAGCCTCTCCGAGTAGCTGGGACTACAGGCGCCCGCCACTACGCCCGGCTAATTTTTTTGTATTTTTAGTAGAGACGGGGTTTCACCGTGGTCTCGATCTCCTGACCTCGTGATCCGCCCGCCTCGGCCTCCCAAAGTGCTGGGATTACAAGCTTGAGCCACCGCGCCCGGCAACAACAAACATTTATTGTTTCATACAGCTGTGGGATAAGAATTCAGGAGTTATTTGGTTATGGTTCTGGCTTTTGGTTCTCACAAGGTTGTGTTGCAGTCAGCTGAAGGCTTGACCCTGGCTGAGGATCCACTCCTAAGGTGGTTCATTGTGTGCCTGGTCAGTTGGTGCTGGTTGCCAGCAAGAGGCCTCAGTCCTTTGTCCTGTAGATCTCTCCGTAGGACTTCTTGGATATCCTCACAACGTGGCAGCTGATTGCCTCCAGAGTGAGTGATCCAAGAGGAAGTGAGGCAAAAGCCAGGGTTTTTTTTTTTTTTTTTTTTTTTTTTTTGAGACGGAGTCTTACTCCTTCGCCCAGGCTGGAGTAAAGTGGCGCGAACTCAGCTCACTGCAACTTCTGACCCCGGGTTCAAGTGATTCCCCTGCCTCAGTCTCCCGAGTAGCTGGGATTACAGGCACCTGCCACCATGCCAAGCTAATTTTTGTATTTTTAGTAGAGACGGGGTTTCACCATGTTGGCCAGGCTGGTCTCGAACTCCTGACCTCAGGTGATCTACCCACCTCAGCCTCCCAAAGTGGTGGGATTACAGGAGTGAGACACTGCGCCCGGCCACAGCCGGGATGTCTTTTATGTCCCCGTCTCAGATGTCACTCACAATTTCCCACTGGGAACACATTCTATGTGTTTATTTTAGGCTTGGCCAATGTGACTGGCTGAGGTTCAGATCAAGATTCATCGACTTCATTTGGCTCAAGAATAAATTTGGGAAATAAATAAGCATTCACGTTATACTTCTTAGTCATCAGTATAAATAACGCATTTTCACTCCCTATTTTCAGAGAAAGAATCTTCTTAGCTATCTTCTCCAGTATCTTATTTCAATGTTTAACAGCCTTCATGGTTAGGGACTGTTTTTTTTTTTCTTTAACATTGTTTGAGTTATTCACCTTCATCTGATTGCAGCAGTGACACAAAGAAGTTTCGTATTTCTCATCTGTCATTAGTCCTCCATGTACTCAATGCCATGAAATTACTTCTCTTCTTCTGGTGAAATAATTCCAGTTTTGTTACCTTTTTTTCTTATGCTGACAGGGATAAGGAGTGTGTGTGTGTGTGTAAACTTTTTATTAAGTAGAATCTCAAATATATAGAAAAGTAGAGTAGCCTAATGAACTCCTATGTACACAGCTGAGGGAGGAGAACAGGGAATTAGGGTAACGAAGGGTTGGGGCATAAGCAAGGAATAGCAGGGGCAGCCAGATAGCATAAGCAAGAGAACAGAAGGTACAGCCAGTTCTAGGCAAGATTGGGTGGCATACAGGCCACATCCTCACTCCTGTGATAACAGAAGTCTCCACTTCAGCTGCTGATTGGTCGCAGGCCAATCCTTCATAGGGTGTAGCCAATTGGAAGCCTCTGAAGAGCACCTAGGAGTGTTACTGAATTCTCTTGGCTTTATAAAAACCCTGAGGAGCCGCCAGGTGTGGTGGCTCATGCCTGTAATCCCAGCACTTTGGGAGGCCGAGGCAGGTGGATCACCTGAAGCCAGGAGTTCGAGACCAGCCTGGCCAACACGGTGAAACCATGTCTCTACTATAAATATAAAAAGAAATAGCTGGGCATGGTGGCGCATGCCTGTATTCCCAGCTACTCTGGAGGCTGAGGCATGAGAATCGCTTGAACCCGGGATTTGGAGGTTGCAGGGAGCTGAGATCAAGCCAATCCACTCCAGCCTGGGCGATAGAGTGAGACTTGTCACTCCATCACAAAACAACAACAACAAAACCCCCGAGGAGCATTGCAGTAAAGAGGCTCTAGAGCTGCTTGCTCAAGTTCACTCCTGCTCTGTGAATTGTACTTTCGCTTAAGAAATCTGTGCCTTCCTCACTCTCTTCTTTTGTTGTTTTGTCTTTCATTGCTTCCTTTTTTGCTTTGTGTGTTTTGTTCAATTCTTTGTTCAACACACCATGAACCTGGACAACTCACAGTCAAGACCTTCTATGTGGTAACAATAGGCGACACCATTTAAAGGAGAAAGAACACTTTCTGTAGTTCCTGGAGCAGAGACATCTGACTTTCCTGGCAGAAATGTGGGGTGAATTCTCTAAACCTGTTTTTCTGGACGGTAGGGGCCAGGGGGAAAAGAGTATAGTCAACGCTCTCCTTGAACTTCCTCCAGGGACCTTTGACCTCTACTTCATTGTCTGAATTGTTTTGCTGGAGGAGGTAAAACATGCACACCAGTGTGCACACACACAAGCACTCACACACACAGTGGTCCTTAAACACATTTTAGAATCAAAAAATTGTTTAAAGGAAAGGGAACTTCAAGGTCATTTAGCCCAAGGTTGTCATTTTATGCTTGTGAAAAACGAGGCCCATTTATATCACATAACTTACAGTTGGTTAGCACTTAATAATAACCTGTAATGCATTTTTAGTAATATTTTGAGCATGTGTCCTCAATTATATTATCTTATTTAATTTAATTAATTAATTTATTTTTTGTGGCAGAGTCTCACTCTGTCGCCCAGGCTGGAGTGCAGTGGTGCGATCTTGGCTCACTGCAAGCTCTGCCTCCCGGGTTCATGCCATTCTCCTGCCTCAGCCTCCTTTGTTGCTGGGACTACAGGCGCCCGCCACCACGCCCAGCGAAATTTTTGTAGTTTTAGTAGAGACGGGGTTTCACCATGTTAGCCAGGATGGTCTCAATCTCCTGACCTCGTGATCCGCCCACCTTGGCCTCCCAAAGTGCTGGGATTACAGGTGTGAGCCACCGCGCCCGACCAATTATATTATCTCTTGAAGGCTCCAGCACAGGGCAAATGGTTGCCCTAAGTATGTGAAAGAAGCCTTATAAACTGGAAACTTAAATCTAGAATTTTATATGCTAAATCTTTATTCAATATTATACCTTAAAAGACAGTGATTAATATGGAGATAGGTCACAATTTTAAATACTGTATTATTACAATTAATGTTTTAACTGAAAATGCAATTTGTCAGCAGCATTAAAGAATTTCTAAATCATCCATAATTCTATTAAACAGTGAATAAAACTACAGTCATGTGCCCATAATGACGTTTTGCTCAATGATGGACCGACCACATATATGACAATGGTCCCATAAGATTATAATAGAGCTGAAAAATTCTTGCTTAGTGAAGTCACACCCATCGCACTGTCATAACACAACACACGTTTGGGGCGATGCTGGTGTAAACAAACCTGCTGTGTTTCCAGTTGTATAAAAGTATAGAACATACAATTACACTACATGATACCTGATAATAAATAGCTATGTTACTGCTTAATGCATACCATACTTTTTTTTTTTTTTTTTTTGAGATGGAGTCCCACTCTGTCACCCAGGCTGGAGTGCAGTGGCCCAATCTCGGCTAACTATAACCTCTGCCTCCTGGGCTCAAGCAATCCTAACACCTCAGCCTCCCAAGCAGCTGGAACCACAGGCGCATGCCACCACATCCAACTAATCTTTGTATTTTTAGTAGAGTCAGGGTTTTGCCATGTTGCCTAGGCTGGTCTTAAACTCCTGAGCTCGAGTGAGCCACCTGCCTCAGCCTCCCAGAGTGCTGGGACTACAGGTGCCCGCCAACACGCCCGGCTAATTTTTTGTATTTTTAGTAGAGACGGGGTTTCACCGTGTTAGCCAGGATGGTCTCGATCTCCTGACCTCGTGATCCGCCCGCCTCGGCCTCCCAAAGTGCTGGGATTACAGGCTTGAGCCACCGCGCCAGGCCGGCTATTATACTTTTTTCTTTTTGAAAGGGAATCTCGCTCTGTCACCCAGGTTGGAGTGCAGTGGCACGATCTCGGCTCACTGCAACCTCTGCCTCCCAGGTTCAAGTGATTCTTCTGCCTCAGCCTCCCTAGTAGCTGAGACTACAGGCGCATGCCACCATGCTTGGCTAATTTTTGTATTTTTAGTAGAGATGGCATTTCACCATATTGGCCAGGCTGGTCTCAAACTCCTGACCTCATTATCAGCCCACCTCAGCCTCCCAAAGTGCTGGGATTCCAGGCATGAACCACCACGCCGGGCCTACTATACTTTTAATTGTTAGTTTAGAGTGTACTCCCTCAATTTATAAAAAAAGCTAACTGTAAAGCAGCCTTGGGCAGGCCCTTCAGAAGGTATTTCAGAAGGCGTTGTTATCACAGATGCCAGCTCCACAGGTGTTATTGTCCCTGAGACCTTCCAGTGGGACAAGATGTAGAGATGGAACACAGCGATGATGATTCTGACCCTGTGTAGGCCTAGGCTAAGGTGTGTGTTTGTGTCCTGGCTTTTTTTTTTTTTTTTTTTTGAAATGGAGTTTCACTCTTGTTACCCAGGCTGGAGTGCAGTGGTGCGATCTTGGTTCACTGCAACCTCCGCCTCCCGGCTTCAAGTGATTCTCCTGCCTTAGCCTCCCAAGTAGCTGGGATTACAGGTGCACACCACCAGGCCTGGCTATTTTTTTTGTATTTTTTATAGAGACAGGATTTTACCACGTTGGTCAGGCTGGTCTCAAACTCTTGACCTCAGGTGATCCACCTGCCTCGGCCTCCCAAAGTGCTGGGATTATAGGCGTGAGCCACTGCACCCGGCCCGTGTCCTAGTTTTTAATGAAAGAGTTTACAAAGTAAAAAAAAAAAAAAAAAAAAAATTAAAAATAGAAAAAACTTATAGAATAAAAATATAAAGAAAAAAATTTGTACAGCTGTACAATGTGTGTTTCAAGTGAAGTGTTATTACAAAAGTGTCAAAAAGTTTAAAAAATTTAAAAGCTTATAAAGCTAAAATGTTGGCTGGGCACAGTGGCTCATGCCTGTAATCCCAGCACTTTGGGCGGTTGAGGAGGGCAGATCACTTGAGGTCAGGAGTTCGAGACCAGCCTGGCCAACATGGTGAAACCCTGTCTCTACTAAAAATAAAAAAAATTAGCCAGGTGTGGTGGCAGGTGCCTGTAATCCCAGCTACTCAGGAGGCTGAGGCAGGAGAATCACTTGAACCCGGGAGGCAGAGGTTGCAGTGAGCTGAGATCACACCACTGCACTCCAGCCTGGGCGACAGAGTGAGGCTCCATCTCAAAGAAAAAAAAGAAAAAAAAAGTTACAGTAAGGTAAGGTTAACTTATTTTGAAGAAAGAAAAATTTTTGTTTGTTTGTTTGTTTTTGAGACATGGTGTTGCTCTGTCGCCCAGGCTGGATTGCAGTGTAGTGATCTTGGCTCACTGCAACCTCCACCTCCCAGCCTCAAGTGGTCCTCCCACCTCAGCCTCCCTAGTAGCTGGGACTACAGGCATGCTCCACCCTACCCGGCTAATTTTTGTATTTTTAGCAGAGACAGGGTTTCACTATGTTGCCCATACTGGTCTCGAAATTCTGGGCTCAAATGATCTGCCTGTCTCAGCCTCCCCAGGTGCTAGGATTACAGATGTGAGCCACTACACCTGGCCATGAAAAGTATTATAAAATAAATTTTGTGTAGCCTAAATGTACAATGTTTATGAAGGCTATAGTAGTGTATAGTGGTGTCCTAGGCCTTCACATTCATTCACCATTTACTTACCAACTCTCACAGAGCAACTTCTAGTCCTGCAGGCTCCACTCATGGTAAGTGTCCTATAAAGGTGTACTATTTTTTTAATCTTTTATACATATTTTTACTGTACCTTTTCTACGTTTGACTACACAAATACTATTGCATTACAGTTGCCTGCAGTATTCAGCACAGTTACATGTTGTACAGGTTTATAGCCTAGGAGCAATAGGCTATGCCATATGGCTTAGGTGTGTAGTGGGCTGTACCATCTCCGTGGGTGTAAGTATACTCTATGATGTTCACACAATGACAAAACCACCTAATGATGCATTTCTCAGAATATATTTCTGTCATTAAGTAACACATGACTATTTCATTTTCCCTCTTTAGGTATACAAAATTTACCCATTTCAGCATATGTATAATTTCTACTTTGCTAGCTTCACTTACCATTTTCCTGAAATTTTTTTTTGCATTTTTGTAGTCGTTATAATTCTAATTTTAAATGGCTGCATGATTTTATCTTTTTGTCAGACAAGCATGAGTTTGAGTCTCAGCTCTGCTACAACATAGTTGTGCGATTCTAGGAAAGCTTCTTTCTTTCCTTTAAAAAATAGCTTTGAGTTATAATTGACACACAATAAACTGTACATATTTAAAATATACACTTTGGTAAGTTTGACATCTGTATACACTAGTGACACCATCACCACAGTCAAGATAATAAACATACTCACCACCCTCAAAAGTGTCCTCACGCCCTTTTGAGGTCCGTCCCTCCCACTGAGATTCCTCATTCTGTTGCTAGGAAAATGATGGAACATTTGAATCTGGTTACATAAAAAGACAAAAACTGGAGAGTTCAGGAGGAAGCGACTTAGCCTCCTGTATGACTGTAGTCTTGGCCCCAGGGCAGGTCCTGGCTCAGACACTCTAGGGGTATCGTCAGTCTAAGGAGGGTGTCTGCCTGTCCGGTTGACAGGATGCCTCTTCTTCACATACGTCTTGTCTTTCAGGCTCCATGACCAATGCCTCACTTACAAATATCTTTTCTCCTTTTGCTCCCACCTTTGTGGATTTGTACCAGTTTTTTTTTCTCTAAAATAGAAATCGTCCTTACTTTTTTTTTTTTTTTTTTTTTTTGAGACAGGGTCTCACTCTGTCTCCCAGGCTGGAGATAGTGTCATGATCTCAGCTCACTGCAACCTCTGCTTCCCGAGTTCAAACGATCCTCCTGCCTCAGCCTCCCGAGTAGCTGGGATTACAGGCATGCATCACCACACCCGACTAATTTTTGTATTTTTAGTAGAGATGGGGTTTCGCCATGTTGGCCAGGCTGGTCTCAAACTCCTGACCTCAGGTGATCCCCCACCTTGGCCTCCCAAAATGCTGGGATTACAGGCGTGAGCCACTGTGGCCGGCCACAGTCATTACTTTTAAGCTCCCCCCAAATCTGATAATTTCTCCCATTCTTTGCACATTATCTCAGACCTTTATGCCCTAAGGGCTATGACTCATACCAAAATTGCAAAGTACAATGGAAATAATTAATAGAGCAAGCAAGGTGCACAGGATAACCCTCTGTGCTTTAAACTGGTGTGTCTCCTGCTCCTGGGATTTTATGTCAACTGTAAATTTGTGTCTCTAGCCTGACAGATTCTTGTTGAGCCTTTTGACATTGCCTTTGTTTCTGAAAGGCTCCTGGAAGGCAGGGGCTGAGGCTGGGTTATATAAACATAAGCCCCTGAAGAAAGGGCTTTATAAATAGGATTTCAAGTGCATTCTGGGAATTAGAGGGCTGCCAGGTGCAGTCCTAGAGATTGACACTAAGGGGCAGCATGTACCAAAGGATATATTTAGCTCTGCCAAAGCCCAGCAGAAACAAAGAGAAAATCATCTTGCTTTTAAACCCTGAGAGCACAAGATGTAGAAGCCACATTTTCATCTCTTGAATCAAATTACAGCATTACAATTTTCAATATCTATTCTATTAGGAGTTTTACCTGCCAATTGAGTTCTCCGAGTAAATTATTTTATGGTTAAATATGATTTAAATATAATACTGTTGAGACCCATATACTCTGTAAGATTTACTGATTTTAGTGCATCTATAACTTCAACAACTTAACCTGATAATATTTAATTCCAAATTCAAACTCCTTTTTTTTTTTTTTTTTTTTGAGACAGAGTCTCGCTGCAATGCCCAGGCTGGAGTGCAATGGCATTATCTCGGCTCACGGTAACCTCTGTCTCCTGGGTTCAAGCGATTCTACTGCGTCAGCCTTCCGAGTAGCTGGGACTACAGGCACGTGCCACCATGTCTCGTTGATTTTTGTATTTTTAGTAAAGATGGGGTTTCACCGTTTTGGTCAGGCTGGTCTCGAACTCCTGACCTCAAGCGATCTACCTGCCTCAGCCTCCCAAAGTGCTGGGATTACAGGCGTGAGCCACCACGTCCAGCTCAAACTCTTTGTATTCATTGACATGACTGTTGTCTGTCTGTCTGTTTCTCTTTCTCTTTCTCCCTTTGATGAAGCAAATTTTTATGTGGAATAAAGGCAATCAAATAATTATTTGGCAGTTAAACTAGACAAGGCTCAACTCTTGGGGAATCTTATGTTTCCCTCTCTGATTGATTTATTTATGAATCCATCCCTCAGTGAGGATTTCTGAGCACTTCCATATGCCTGTTCCTGTGCTAAATGCTGTGGAATGCATAGATGAACCAGATATCAACCCTGACATCAAGGAACTCATTCAAAGTGTGGAGGGTGAGGAACATATGGCAGACAAAAAAAACAAAAAAAAACAAAAAAAAACGTGATGTTGGGAATGTATGGTAAGTGCAATGATGAGAAAGACAAACATAAGGTATGAAATAGGAGAGGACAGAGAAGGCACCTATCAGAGATGGGGGGATGTGGGGTGGGTAGTTGGGAAGAGTGCAGGAAAATGTCCATGAGGAGATGACATCTGAACTGATCTTAAAGGAGCAGATGGAATTAGCTTTCCACACAGCGGGCTCAGAACCTGCAAAGGCATGGAAGAATGGGAGCTCCCAACACCGTGGTCAGTTTGCAGGCAGGGCCAGCCCTTCGAATGGCCAGGAGCGTGGGTGTTGATTTGTGTTTTAGATTAGCTTCTCTGACAGCAGAATAGAGGTGAAAATGGAGGGGGATGGTAGAAAGTAGAAAGAGCAGTAAGGAAGCCACTGCAGTAACAGAGACCAAAAATTAAAAGGCCCCGAAGGTGGTGAAGAATGGAGAGAAGTGGACCAGTTTAGTTGGTATTTATGAATTGTGGCTGGGTGCAGTGGCTCACACCTGTAATCCCAGCACTTTGGGAGGCTGAGGCAGGTGGATCACTTGAGGTCAGGAGTTCAAGACCAGCCTGGCCAACATGGTGAAACCCCATCTGTACTAAAAACACACAAAATAATTAGCCCAGCGTGGCGGCGCACACTTGTAATCCCAGCTACTCAGGAGGCTGAGGCAGGAGAATTGCTTGAACCCAGGAGGCAGAGGTTGCAGTGAGCTGAGATCCTGTCACTGCACTTCAGCCTGGGTGACAGACTAAGACTCTGTCTCAAAAAAAAAAAAAAAAAAAAAGAATTGTGACAGAAGCTGGTGTGACCAAGGAACTGGATGTTTGAGATGACTGAGGGGATGAGTTTTGCTTAGGTCCCGCGAGATAAAGTAGCAAACGTAAAAAGACGTATTTGCGCATTTTTGCTTGCCAGTGTAATTTCACAATCCCCTGACTCTGTGTAGACACCCAGCTCTCCAGAAAAATGCTTTGAAGACAAAGGATACAGCATACAGTCCCGTGTCTTGGCTGAGTCATCGCATTCCTTAACAGGTAAATAAGCCTAATTAATGCCTTTTCCTATAGGTAACATAACGTCTGATGGGGTTATGGATAATGCCTCTGTAATCTATACCAGATGTACTCTTTTTTTGTTTCTTTTCTTGAGACAGCGTCTCACTCTCTTGCCCCAGCTAGAGTACAGTGGTGTGATCTCAGCTCACTGTAACCTCCGCCTCCCGGGTTCAAGCGATTCTCCTGCCTCAGCCTCCTGAGTAGCTGGGACTACAGGCACGCGCCACCACGCCCGGCTAATTTTTGTATTTATAGTAGAGATGGGGTTTCACCATATTGGCCAGGCTGGTCTCGAACTCGTGACCTCGTGATCCGCCCACCTCAGCCTCCCAAAGTGCTGGGATTACAGGTGTGAGCCACCGCGCCTGGCTACCAGATGTACTCTTATACACAAACCTTGATGTGATTCTGCTTTAATGTAACTTCTGCAAGTTTGATGTGACTTTGCAATGTAGTGAACCCCCAAGGCCTGTGTAGAAGCTGTGGGCTGAGCTACCTTGCTGGAGCAGTCTCACAGAACCCCTCTGAAGGGCTGCTCCCAGGATGTAGACCTTGGTCTACAGTCCTCAGTAAGATTCCTGAGTAAAACTAGTTTTAACTTTCTAAAAGCTTGATTTTTTTTTTTTCTTTAGTGGAAAGTCCGAATTGAGTTTGAAAAGCTTGTGGGACATTCAGGTAGAAATGTGGTCCAGCAGGCTGTTGGATAGATGGTTCTGGAGCTTAGCAGAGAGATCTGGGCCAAGAAATATAATTTTGGGAGAGACTGAAATTATAGAAGTAGCTGAGACCTCAGGGGGAACAACATTTAAGAGCTGGAGAGGGGAAAGTGCATTAACAAATGAGGAGGAGGCTGGGCGTGCTGGCTCACATCTATAATCCCAGCATTTTGGGAGGCTGGGGTGGGAGGATTGCTTGAGGCCGGAAGTTTGGGACCAGTGTGGGCAACACAGCAAGACCCCATTTCTACAAAGAAAAAAGTAAAATAAATAAAATAAAATCCTAAGCTTCTCAACTGACTGAACAGACCCTCTCTTGGCCTGGGGAACCCAGAGAAACCTGAACAACTGAATTCCAGGCCTTGATGGGAAGAGAGGTCAGACAGGCCTCATTGTACCTCTTTCCTTTTGGGATACCAAATTCCAACCTCACTCTGGTAGCATCACATGACAGATAGCAGACCATGAAGGAAATCAAAATGTTTTACCCCAAAATAGACTTCTCTGACATATTTTGAAGTGGTCCTGTAGAGCCGTCTTTTATGGGGGAAATTTTGCATCTATAGAGAATCTCCATTAATGCAGCTAGGACTTTCCCAGATCTAGGAGAAATTAACTAAGGATTTGACACTTTTTAAGGTCCAAAAAGAAACATTTATCATTTATTCTCTCTGAAGGCTGCTACCTGGAGGTTTCATCTACGTAACAAGAACCTTGGCTTCCACAACTCCCTGTATCTTAACTCAAGAATTTCTTTCTGCTGACTTCAAGTCTTTAGACAATGCTTAACTCTTTCAACAAATCGCCAATCAGAAACTCTTTTTTTTTTTTTTTTTTTTTTAGACGGAGTCTCGCTTTGTCACCCACCCTGCAGGGCAGTGGCATGATCTTGGCTCACTGCAACCTCCGCCTCCCAGGTTCAAGTGATTCTCCTGCCTCAGCCTTCTGATTAGCTGGGATTACAGGCATGCGCCACCATGTCCTGCTAATCTTTTGTATTTTTAGTAGAGATAGGGTTTCTCCTTGTTGGTCAGGCTGGTCTCGAACTCTCAACCTCAGATAATCCGCCCTCCTTGGCCTCCCAAAGTGCTGGGATTACAGGCATTCACCACCAGACCTGGCTAATTTTTTTTGTATTTTTTGTAGAGACAGGGTTTCACCATGTTGGCCAAGCTGGTCTCGAACTCCTTACCTCAGATAATCCACCCACCTCGGCCTCCCAAAGTTTTGGGATTACAGGCGTGAGCCACCAGGCCCAGCCCGAAAATCTTTGAATCCACTTGTGATCTGTAAGCCCCACACCCCTGCCTTTTTGAGCCAAACCAATGTACACCTTACATATACTGATTTATGACTTCACCTATAACTTAACGTATAAAACCAAATTTTGGCCAGGTACAGTGGCTCATGCCCATAATCTCAGCACTTTGGGAGGCCAAGGCAGGAGGATCACTTGAGCCCAGGAGTTTGAGACCAGCCTGGGCAG
The DNA here is from genome assembly GCF_028878055.3 of Symphalangus syndactylus. NCBI lineage: Eukaryota > Metazoa > Chordata > Mammalia > Primates > Hylobatidae > Symphalangus > Symphalangus syndactylus. The sequence goes on from NC_072433.2 coordinate 64,384,592, forward strand.
CATAGTGAGACCTCATCTCTAAAAAAAGTGAAAAATAAAAAATTAACCAGGAATGGTGGTGTGCACCTGTGGTCTCAGCTATTCAGGAAACTGAGGTGGGAGGATTGCTTGAGCCTGGGAGTTCGAGGCTGTAGTGACCCATTATTGCACACACTGCACTCCAGTCTGGGTGACAGCGTGAGACCCTATCTCGAAAATAAATAAATAATGAACTAAATTGTAACCTGCCACCTTGGGCATACTTTCTTAGGACCTCTTGAGACAGTTCCCTGGGCCATGGTCACTCATATTGGCTCAAAATAAATCTCTTTAAGTATTTCACAGAGACAGTGTAAGGTGGCTAAAGCCTGTAATCCCAGCACTTTGGGAGGCCAAGGCAGGAGGATCACTTGAGGCCAGGAGTTTGACACCAGCCTGGGAAACATAGGGAGACCCCATATCTACAAAAATAAAAAATTAGTCAGGCATGATAACACGTGCCTGTTGTACCAGCTACTCAGGAGGCTGAAGCAGGAGGATCGCTTGAGCCCAGGAGGTTGAGGTGGAGTGAGCCATGACTGTGCCACTGCATTCCAGCATGGGTGACAGAGCAAGACTCTGTCTTTAAAAAATAAATAAAATAAGGCTGGGTACAGTGGCTCACACCTGTAATCCCAGCATTTTGGGAGGCCAAGGCAGGCAGATTGCTTGAGCTCAGGAGTTCAAGACCAGCCTGGGCAACATGGTGAAACCCCATCTCTACTACAAATACAAAAATAAAAATTAGCCAGGCATGGTGGTGTGAACCTGTAGTCCCAGCTACTTGGGAGGCTGAGATAGAAGAATCATCTGAGCCCAGGAGGTCGAGGCTGCAGTGAGCTGTGATGGCCCCACTGCACTCCAGCCTGAGCAACTGGAGTCAGACCTTGCCTCAAAAATAATAATAAATTAATTAAATAAATATTGTATAGAGTTTGTTTTTTCCATTCTGAGTAGGTGCTATGGTTATCCCCATTTAGACTGATGGGGAAACTGCAGCATAGATGCTAATTGACCAGCACGGGATCACATAGCTAGTGGCAGAGGTGAGAGGTAAAGCCAGGCAGTTCATGCTTTTAGCCACCATGATACTGCCTCCCACACAGGAAAAATTTACAAAGGGTAATTACTAGGGTACGGAATGGTGAGAGAGAATTTTACTATTTCATACTCCTAAGTATTCAAAATATTATTTTACCTATATTACTTTGACAATAAAAACTAACATTTTTTTTTTTTTTTTGAGATGGAGTCTCACTCTGTCACCCAGGATGGAGTGCAGGGACGTGATCTTGGCTCATTGCAACCTCCACCTCCTGGGTTCAAGCAATTCTCCTGCCTCAGCCTCCCGAGTAGCTGGGACTACAGGCGTGCACCACCATATCCAGTTAATTTTTGTATTTTTAGTAGAGACAGGGTTTCACCATTTTGGTCAGGGTGGTCTCGAACTCCTGAACTCAAGTGATCTGCCTCCCAACGTGCTGGGATTACAGGATTGAGCCACTGTGCCCAGCCTGAATATGTCTGAAAATTGTGTGTTAGGTGTACAGTGGACACCTCCTGGGAACCGTGCAGGGAGGTTGCAGTGGAGTACCCGGGCAGCAAGGCCAGGGGCCGATGGGATGGCTGAGGTTACATACTGACTACTCTGTGGAAGGGAAATAAAAAGGAGATCTTGGCTTGCTTTCCGTACAATTAAGTTTCAGTCCTGAGAGAACAGGCAGCATTTAAAAAGCACAGTGGCCAATATCTGGCTTTGGTTTTTACGTGGGCTCTTTCTTTATTAAGTTTCTCTCACTTGGAAATCTGTTGTGGATTCCTGCACGCACAGCTGCTCTGAGGTTTATTTCAACTGTTTAATTAGATAATACATTCCTATAACTGAAAAAGTTAAAATCACTTAAAAAGGTGTACACTGGGAAGTCTTACTCCCAACCACTCTGTGCTACCCTTTCCCCCCTTACCCCTGACAGCTCCCAACATAGTATTATACGTTGTTTCCTTTCAGTGACTGCTTAGCTAACTGCGAGCACACATACACATATATTATTTCTTTTTTACACAGTTGGGAGCACTGCTTTGTACCTTTCTAAATCAGTGCATGGAGCACTTCCTCTTTTTTTTTTTTTTTTTAACTGTCCTTTGGGTTAGTTTAATCTACTATGAATTTACTCCCTTGTCCTTGCTATTGGCTTTGCTGAGGCATCTCCAGGATGGAACTAGTGTTTCTTCTTTGCTCCCCTATTTTTAGAGTTCTTCCCCATCATCAACTTCCTAGCCACTAATTGCATTTCTACCCACACTCCCCTAATGAGAGATAACGGAAGGCTTCCTCTTGCTTTGTTTTCGCCTTCTCATCTACTGCACCCAATGAGCACCAGCCTTCTTCAATGACCCTCGGGGCAGCAGCTCACACCTGTTCATTTTGGTGATTAAATACAGAGCAGAGGCACCTCCCTTTGAATCTCATGTCACTGGCAATTTTCATCTTCCTGGAAACAGGTGTGCTGGGGAGAACGTTTTCCCCCACCCCCAGGTACAAATGCTTATAGTTTAATGGTAAACAACCATTGACAGAGCTGTGTATCTGTTGAACAGGTATGAAGTTAGGTATTTTCCTTCCTACTTTTATTTATTTTTAAATTCTATATTTTAGTTTGACTCTGTACCTGTTACCTGGTTGTCTTATGAATATGCTGGAGCTGCTACCTCTTGGGGGTGTAGGGATTAGAGAGGAGAAACAACTCACCTGCAAAGTGCTTATTTGCAGCTTGCCCCAGCATGGGTGGAACACTCTTTAATGAAAGACTATTATTATTATTATTTTTTTTTTAGACGGAGTCTCGCTCTGTCGCCCAGGCTGGAGTGCAGTGGCGCGATCTCGGCTCACTACAAGCTCCGCCTCCCGGGTTGACGCCATTCTCCTGCCTCAGCCTCCTGAGTAGCTGGGACTACAGGCGTCCGCCGCCGCGCCCGGCTAATTTTTTTTTTTTTTTTTTTTTGTATTTTTAGTAGAGACGGGGTTTCACTGTGTTAGCCAGGATGGTCTCGATCTCCTGACCTCATGATCCGCCCGTCTCGGCCTCCCAAAGTGCTGGGATTACAGGTGTGAGCCACTGCGCCCGGCCAGACTATTATGTTTTTAACAACCATCACTTGTGTGGGGGGCTGACTCAGGGGATTGTAATAATCTGTTTTAATGAAAGTGTTGGTGTTTCCTCATCTGCTTATTTTGAACAGGTGTCTTCTCCCTGGGTTTGGTGGCCTGCTTCTGGAGTGGTCAGTTCTGCTGCTAACATGCCCACCCAGCTCGAGATGGCCGTGGACACCATGATTAGAACCTTCCACCGCTGTTCTCGCAAGGAAGGGAACAGATTCAAGCTCAGCAAGGGGGAACTGAAACTGCTCCTGCAGCCATAGCTCACGGAATTCCTCTCGGTGAGTCAGGCCTTTGCTGCTGTATTCAGTTGAGGGTGGATGAGGTGCAGATTCCAGGGCAGGCTTTGGGTTCATACTCTCCTATGATTCTGTCACAAATGCAGTCAAATTTCATACAGAGATTCAAAATATAGGGGAAGCAAACACTGGAGACGTTTGTTTTCTGTGTACATAGGCATGTGCCCTTTTTTGTATTACCTGGGGTTAGGGTTTCTAAGTATTAAAAATTGTATTTTTGACTTTCACCAATTAACATTCTGGTGCAGCAATCAAAGATGTAGCTAATTATAGCCAGAGTTATAGTTATAACTGGTTACAGCTAGTTATACCTGGAGCTTGGTCCAGCTGTCTGTAAATTATGTATTGGGCCAGAGGTGAAGGGGTACTTCACCTTCAGAGGTGGGGTACTTCATGCTGTGGTGGCAAATTTTCTAGTGAATGACAAATACTAAGAGAGCTTTGTCAGCCGAGCACAAACTGATTGGGATTGATAGAAGGATGTGTTTGGCCAGTGACCAGTGGGGTAGCAAACAGATTCATTTCTCAAAATAGCCAGGAGTTCTAGAGATCAATATATGCAGCCGTATCTTGCAGTGTTTGGGGCCTCCTCCAAGGAAAACACTTCACTCTGGTGTTTGTGGAGTTGACTTAAATTGATTTTTAGCGCAATATGCTACCCTTGTGTGATGTCATTCTCTCCAAACCCTGTGTTAAGACTGCAGAGACTAATTACAACACATGTTTCTCCCCACCCTCTATTTGGGATAAGCTCTATAGAGTAAAATTTTTTTTAACATAGTCTTTTTTTTTTTTTTTTTTTTTTTTTTGAGACACAGTCTCGCTCTGTCACCCCGGCTGGAGTGCAGTGGCGCGATCTCGGCTCACTGCAAGCTCCGCCTCCCGGGTTCACGCCATTCTCCTGCCTCAGCCTCTCCGAGTAGCTGGGACTACAGGCGCCCGCCACCACGCCCGGCTAATTTTTTGTATTTTTAGTAGAGACGGGGTTTCACCGTGTTAGCCAGGATGGTCTCGATCTCCTGACCTCGTGATCCGCCCGCCTCGGCCTCCCAAAGTGCTGGGATTACAAGCGTGAGCCACCGCGCCCGGCCTTAACATAGTCTTTACGACATTTTTATAGTGATCTTAGAATTCCCCACAAACTTTTCTTTTCCTCTTATTCAGTTTGGCTACTGTATTTTTTTTTTTTTTTTTTTCGGAGATGGAGTCTTGCTGTGTCTCCTTGCCTGGAGTGCAGTGACATGATCTGGGCTCAGTGCAACCTCCACCTCCCAGGTTCAAGTGATTCTTGTGCCTCAGCCTCCGGAGTAGCTGAGATTACAGGCATGCACCACGATGCCCAGCTAAGTTTTTTGTATTTTTAGTAGAGACAGAGTGTCACTGTGTTGACCAAGCTGGTCTCGAACTCCTGACCTCAAGTGATCTGCCTGCCTTGGCCTCCCAAAGTGCTGAGATTACAGGTGTGAGCCACTGTATGGGGCCAACTTTGGCTACGGTACTGTTTAACATTTAGCATAAAAACTCAGTAGGTCAAACTCCGCACATTGATTTAATCAAGTACAATTTATAGTTGTTTTAATCAAGTTGGTTTTGATTAAGTTTTTCTCTGACCATTTAATGGTTAGCAGAAAATGAGGAGGGCGTGGGGAATTCCTGGAGGAAATGAACTGCTTTTGGAAACATTCCTCATCAACACCAGTCACAGGAGAGGTGGGTGCTTCACAGTCCCAACCTTCGTGAACCTTGTCTTCCCTCTTCTCTTTGCTTTCCACCCATAAAATGCAGGCATCTTTATAAGACCTACCCTTCTTTGGGTGCCTCTGTTCTGTGTGTCAGGCACAATGTGCTAAGTAGGCTGCCAGATAAAATATTTTGTGTCCTATGCAATACTTGAGACACACTAAAAGTTACTTGTTGTTTATTTGAAATTCAAATTTAACTAGGTATCTAGTATTTTTATTTGCTAAATCAGCGACCCTGGTGCTCTAAGCACTTTCAAAAGTGTGATGAAGTATCCCTGAAATGTGTGGATAGATATTATCCTCCCAATTTTATAAATAAAAACATTTAAAATGTTACACGATTTGCTCAAATTCCCTTGTTGGTAATTGTCTCCTTTTTGGCTTCAAATCCTCCCTCTTTCTATGTCACTCGACTATCTCCTAGTGTCCTGGCTCTCAACCTGTGATGTCCTGTAAATGTGTTTTTAGCATCTGTCACTCACTTTGATCAGCTGCTGTTTGCTTTTCTTGGTTTCTACGCCTGAGCCAGGATTATATGGAGCTGGGGCAGGGGGCTACATTCATTTAGAATTTGTGGCTGGTTTACACCTACCTGTAAATAGGCTCTTAGAAAATGTCTTTAGATGCTATAAATGGAAATTAGGAATTTAATGTAAATAAAAGGGAGATGGATTTCAATTGTCATCATGAACCTCAGAGCTTGGAGTTAGAAATTTCCTTTCTCAGTTTAGTGCCAAAAGGATCCCCAGTTGGTTGATAAGATAATGCAGGACCTGGACGCCAATAAGGACAACAAAGTGGATTTTAATGAATTCGTGGTCATGGTGGCAGCTCTGACAGTTGCTTGTAATGATTACTTTGTAGAACAATTGAAGAAGAAAGGAAAATAAAGATAAGTAATAAGCTCACCTAAAGGCAGAAATATATCCAAAGTTATGTACTTAATGTTCATTTATACCCTTCAGATCTATAGACCCACTAATGTCATTTATAGCTATAATATACAGTGCATATATTAATAATTAATTGCTACTATTGAATTATGTGCCCCTTAAAATACTGACTTTATGTAAAGATTCCAAATTTCAGGTGCCCTACTTGAAACTTGCCTGTATTATTAAGAGGTTATATGCATCTTTTTGGTTTGTCAAAAAGAGGGCATTATGGCCGGGTGCAGTGGCTCACGCCTGTAATCCCAGCACTTTGGGAGGCCGAGGCGGGTGGATCACAAAGTCAACAGATCGAGACCATCCTGGCTAACATGGTGAAACCCCGTCTCTACTAAAAATACAAAAAATTAGCCAGGCGTGGTGGCGGGCGCCTGTAGTCCCGGCTACTCGGGAGGCTGAGGCAGGAGAATGGCGTGAACCTGAGAGGCAGAGCTTGCAGTGAGCAGAGATTGCACCACTGCACTCCAGCCTGGGCCACAGAGCAAGACTCCGTCTCAAAAAAAAAAAAAAAAAAAAAAGGCATTACACAAGTTTAGCTACTTTCAAATGAGACTTGAATTTGGCAAATTTCTAAGATGGATATTCGTATCCTTAAATTGTATTTTGAACTTCTTACCGTATTAAAAAAAATTAACTGGGTTTCCCCATTCTCTTGTGACTGTTTCAGATGGAAGGTGTGAGGGTCTATGAGCAGAAAGGCGGCTAAGTAGAAGTGCTGGCTTTTTCAGTGATTTAGTCAGGGAATGGATAGGTTCAGGGCTAGGTGCTCAAGCCGAGAGAGCTGAAGCCAGCAGCTCTTGTGAGTTGGCATAGAAATACCCTCCTTTGCCCCTTGGGTTGGATAATTCTGAGGCAAGTGTTTGACACTATTTCCCACTGTTTTCCCCTGGGGCTGAGCCTCGAAAGGGGTTACCTAGAAAGGTAGGCCCCAAGGGAGGCTACCTTTTCTTATCTCACTTTCCTGCTCCAACCCTGAGTTTTCTGCATCTCTCAAATAAATGACTTCTACATGAACCCTGGCCTCAGGGTCTCCTTCTGGAGGAACCCAAGCTATGATAGATCCTTTGGAGAATTTTAAGAAAGGGAGTGTTATGATTATATTTATGCAAGTAAATGATTACCCTAGCTACTGTGTAAAGAAAGGACTATAGAGACGGCGGTCGTGGCGGGCAACCAGCTAGGAGGTTGTTGCTGTGGTCTGGGTAAGAGATGATGTTGTATCAGGCCAGCAGTTCAGCAGTGGAGATGAAGAGAAGCAGCTGAATTGGTTAAGTATTTTGGAGCTGGGACTGATAGGACCTGCTGATGGATTCGTAGTGAAGTGTAAGGAAAAGAGAGAAGTCCAGGATGACAAAGCAGCCGTTGCTGTTTGCCCATCTGATATCTGTTCTTCCTTTCTTCTATGTATCAGAACCCTGGTTGGTGCAGGGTGGCAATGTGCCTTGCTAAGAAGCCATATTTCCTAGCCTCTCTACCAGCTGGTGTGGGGCTTGTAACAGTTCTGGACAATGTGAGACAAGCAGAAGGCTACTAGGAATTTCTGGGAATGTTTTGCTATTGTAGACAAGAACCCATGTAGCTCTTTGTCTTCCAGCTTGTTGATTCTTTCCTTGTCTTTCTTTGTTGTTGTTGGGATGTGGATGTGAGGCTGGAGGTGGAACTGCCATCTTGCAACCATGAGGACAGTGGAGAAAAAAGGAGACTGGGCATTGTTGTCATTGAGGAGCCTCTGCACAGCCTTGCTTGCCTGCTTCTGGTCCTCTCATTATGTGGGGGAAAAAAATGACAGCTCTCTGGTTATCTGGTTCTATTACATACACCCAAACACAATCTGTAAGGTTTAGAGTTTTGATCAAGCAAATGATGCCTTTTACTAAATGGGAAAGACTGAGGGGAAGAATCACTTTGGTGTGAAGGCATGTGGGCAGATCAATAGCTCTGTTTAAGGTGGTATTGGACATCCAGATGGAGATATCACATGGGAAGTTGGATATATGATCTGGTCTGGATCTCAGGGTAAATGGGGGACTGGAGATAGAGTTGGGAGTCATTCGTGGTCTTAAGCCACAGGATTAAAGGAGGTCACTCTGGATGCGAATGTGGCTAGAGAAGAAGAAACATCTGACAGTTTGCTATAAAGAAAAGGAGGAGCCCATAAATGATACAAAAGAGTCATGGCCAGGGAGAAAGAAGGAAAATCAGGAGAGTGTAGTGTTTCAGAAGCCTAGAGAAGACAAGCACGTGGAGAATGAAAGAGAGAAATCCATTGAGAGGTGAAGTAGAATGAGAATGAAGACTTGACCACTAGATTTGGGAAGGTGGAGATTGTCTCACCCATCTGTGTGAAGAGACCCCCAAACAGGCTTTGTGTGAACAACATGGCTGTTTATTTCACCTGGGTGCAGGTGGGCCGAGTCTGAAAAGAGAGACAGCAAAGGGTGGTGGATTATCATTAGTTCTTTTTTTTTTTTTTTTTTTTGAGACAGAGTCTCGCTCTGTCACCCAGGCTGGAGTGCAGTGGCGCGATCTCGGCTCACTGCAAGCTCCGCCTCCCGGGTTCACGCCATTCTCTTGCCTCAGCCTCTCCGAGTAGCTGGGACTACAGGCGCCCGCCACCACGCCCGGCTAATTTTTTGTATTTTTAGTAGAGACGGGGTTTCACCGTGGTCTCGATCTCCTGACCTCGTGATCCGCCCGCCTCGGCCTCCCAAAGTGCTGGGATTACAAGCGTGAGCCACCGCGCGCGGCCTATATCATTAGTTCTTATAGATTTTGGGATAGGTGGTGGAGTTAGGAGCAATATTTTGTAGGCAGGGGGTGGATCTCACAAAATACATTCTCAAGGATGGGGAGAATTGCAAAGAAGCTTCTTAAGGGTGGGGGAGATTACAAAGTACATTGATCAGTTAGGGTGGGGCAGAAACAAATTACAATGGTGGAATGTCATCAGTTAAGGCTATTTTCACTTCTTTTATGGATCTTCAGTTGCTTCAGGCCATCTGGATGTATATGTGCAGGTCACAGGGGATATGGTGGCTTAGCTTGGGCTCAGAGGCCTGACATTCCTGTCTTCTTATATTAATAAAAATAAAACAAAATAGTGGTGAAGTGTTGGGGTGGCGAAAATTTTTGGGGGTGTTGTGGAGAGATAATGGGTGATGTTTCTCAGGGCTGCTTCAAGCGGGATTAGGGGCGACGTGGGAACCTAGAGTGGGTGAGATTAAGCTGAAGGAAGATTTTGTGGTGAGGGGTGATATTGTGGGGTTGTTAGAAGAAACATTTGTCATATAGAATGATTGGTGATGGCCTGGATGCGGTTTTGTATGAATTGAGAAACTAAACGAAAGACACTAGGTCCGAATAAGAGAAGGAGAAAAACAGGTATTAAAGGAGTAAGAATTGGGAGTACCCAGGGCATCCAATTACAGAGTGTCCAAGGGGGTTCAGCGTAATTATTTGCTTGGTTGGTGAGTTTTTGGGCGCTAGCCTTGAGTTCTTTTATGTTGTCATATACCAGGCCAGATTGATTTAGGTAAAAACAACACTCTTCATTTAAAAATATACAGAGTCCCCCTTTTTTAGTCAGGGCCTCGGGGATTTTGGAGGGAAGAGAAATGCAAAGCCAGCAATTGTTTGTTAAAGAAGGATTAGAAACGGCTAGGAGAGAGTGAGTGAGATTGATAGTGTGGTGGAGATAGCTGGGGAGAGGTAGAGGGCGGCATAAAAATGGGAACGAGAATAAGAGTAAGTATAAAAGTAAAGAATAGGACTTCATCAGGCTGAAAGTATTGGAGTGTACTTTGTCACTGAAGATCTTCTATCCACTTAAAGAGAGACTTAAGGGTGGCAGTTTGAGGTAAAACCCGGAGCCACTAAATACCAAGAGCCTGAGAAACTGGTTGGGTGATTTGACTAATAAAGGCCGGTCTGTTATTGGACTGTATAGAAGTGGGAAGTCCAAACCAAGGAATTATTTTGACAGAAGGGAAGAAATTACCACGGTGGCCCTCTCAGACCCTGTGGGAAAGGCTTCTACCCACCCAGTGAAAGTGTCTACCCAGACCAAGAGGTATTTTAGTTTCCCGACTTGAAGCATGTGAGTAAAGTCAATTTGCCAGTCCTGGGCGGGGGCAAATCCCTGAGCTTGATGTGTAGGGAAGGGAGGGGGTCCTGAACAATCCCTGAGGAGTAGTAGAATAGCAGATTGAACACTGAGAAGTGATTTCCTTGAGGATAGATTTCCATGATGGAAAGGAAATGAGAAGTTCTAAGAGGCGGGCTAGCTGCTTGTAACCTACATGGAAGAGGTTATGAAATGACGATAGAATACAATGGGGCTGTGAGGCTGGAAGGAGATCCTTGGTCCAAGAACCATTTGCCTTGTGTGGGAGAAGATTGATAGGTGGAAGTTTCAGTGGGGGAGTAGGTGGGAGTGACCAGATAAGGAGAAAAACTGCCATGAGGGATAGAAGTTGGAAGTCTAGCTGCTCTTTTAGCTACCTTATCAGCATAAGCATTGCCCTGAGCGATGGGATCTGATGCCTTTTGATGGCCTTTGCAGTGAATGACTCCAGCTTCCTTTGGAAGTAAAGCAGCCTTGAGAGTTTTTATTAAAGAGGCATTAATGTTGGAGGACCCTTACGTAGTGAGGAAACCTCTTTCAGCCCATACAACAGCATAGTGGTGCAGGATATGGAAGGCATATGTAGAGTCAGTATAAATATTGATGCATAGTCCCTTTGCAAGAGTGAGGGCTCGAGTTAAGACGATGAGTTTGGCTTGCTGAGAGTTAGTGGAGGGGGGCAGAAAGTATATGCGTCAGGTGTGAGGAAGAAAATAGATTTTGGAAGTTACGAGAACTATAGAGAGTGAGTTGAGCACAGTCTGTGATTTTGAGGGCCTCTAAAAGTATTAAGGCAGTGGCAGCCAACGCACACAGACATGAAGGCTGGGCTAAAACAGTAAGGTCAAATTGTTTGGATAAAAAGGCTACGGGGCGCAGTCCCAGCTCTTGTGTAAAAATTCCGACCACACAGCCCTGCACTTTGGCTGCGTGTAATGAAAAGGGATTGGGATGAGTTAGGGAGAGCTAGTGTGGGGGCAGCTTCTAGGGCTGTTTTAAGGAACGGAAAAGAGTGGCAAAAGGATTTAGGATCTGTGGGGTCAGCTAGGTTTCCTTTTGTGAGTTTATATAATGGTTTTGTTAGGATGGCAAAACCAGGTATCCAAAGGTGAAAGTATCCGACCAAGCCCAGGAAGGAAAAGAGATGTTGTTTTGTAGAAGGCATTGGGGTTTGGGAGATTAGTCAGACATGATCAGCAGGGAGAGCACATGTGTTTTCATGAGGAATTGTGTCGAGATAGGTAATGCATGAGGAAGAAATTTGGGCTTGACTGAAGTAATGGGGGCTGTCTGTGAAGCCTCGTGGCAGTACAGCCCAGGTAATTTGCTGAGTCTAATGGGTGTCAGGGTCAGTCCAAGTGAAAGCAAAGAGAGGCTGGAATGAAGGGTGCAAGGAATAGTAAAAGCATGTTTGAGATCCAGAACAGAATAAGGGGTTAGGGAGGGGTTGTGGAGGGAGGTATTGAGGATAGGACAGTTATATGGGTTTGGCCCCACGGGGTGGATAGGCAAAACAATCTGGTTGATAAGGCGCAGATCCTGAACTAACCTGTAAGCCATATCTGGTTTTAGGACAGGTAAAATGGGGGAATTGTAAGGAGAATTTATAGGCTTTAAAAGGCCATGCTGTAACAGGCAAGTGATAACAGGCTTTAATCCTTTTAAAGCGTGCTGTGGGATGGGATATTGGCATTGAGTGGGGTAAGGGTGATTAGGTTTTAATGGGATGGTAAGGAGTGCATCATTTGTCACCAAGGAGGGAGTACAGGTATCCCATACTTGTGGGTTAAGGTGGGGGGATACGAGAGGAGGATGCAAAGGAGGCTTTGAACTGGGGAAAAAGGTGGCAATGAGGTGTGCCTGTAGCTTAGGAATAGTCAGGGAAGCAGATAATTTATTTAAAATGTCTCAACCTGATAAGAGAGCTGGGCAGGCAGGGATAACTAAAATAAGTGCATAAAAGAATATTGTCCAAGTTGGCACCAGAGTTGAGGAGTTTTAAGAGGTTTAGAAGCCTGGCCGTCAATACCCACAACAGTTATAGAGGCAAGGGAAACAGGCCTTTGAAAAGAAGGTAATGTGGAGTTGGTAGCCTCCGTATTGATTAAGAAGGAGATGGACTTACCCTCCACTGTAAGAGTTACCCAAAGCGTCTGTGATGATCCAGGGGGCTTCCGAGGTGATTGGGCAGCGTCAATCTTCAGCCACTAAGCCGAGAAGATCTGGGAAGGAGTCAGTCAGAGAGCCTTGGGCCAGAGTTCCAGGGTCTCTGGGAGTGGCTGCCAGGTGAGTTGGACAGTCTGATTTCCAGTGGGGTCCCACAGAGATGGGACATGGCTTAGGAGGAATCCCAGGCTGCAGGCATTGCTTGGCCCAGTGGCCAGATTTCGAGCACTTGTAGCAAGCTCCTGGGGAAGGATTTTCTGGAGGAACCCTTGGCAGCGGCGGTTCAGGCATTTGGAGTTCTTGTGTGCTGGAGATGTGGTTGGGGTTTGTCTCATAGTGGAGGCAAGGAATTGCAACTCAGAAATACATTGCTACTTGGCTGCCCCTACTCCATTATTGTACACCTTGAAGGCGAGGTTAAGTCCTGTTGTGGGATTTGAGGGCTGAATTTAATTTTTGGAGCTTTATTTAATGTCAGGAGCAAATTGGGTAATAAAATGCATATTGAGATTAAGACAGTCTTCTGGCCCCTTTGGGTCTAGGGCAGTAAAGTGTCTAAGGGTTGCTGCTAAGCGGGCCATGAACTGTGCTGGGTTTTCGTCTTTACCTTGGGTAGTTTCTTTAAGTTTGTCATAATTAACAGCTTTGTAAGCTGCCTTTTTAAGTTCTTTAACTAGGCAGGAAACCATGTAATCTCACCTAGCTATACCTGGGGAATCTACCTGATAGTTCCATTGGGGATTTTCTTGGGGAACTGCTCTAATGCCTTCCTGGAGGTCTGGCTCATGAAGCCAACGGTTATCAGCATGAGATTGGGCTAGAGGAAAACCTCTTTCCTGTTCATCTGGGAAGAGGGTAGAAGTTAGGATGACATTTAAGTCACTCCAGGTTAAGTTGTAGGACAGAGTTAGATATTGGAATTCCTGTGTATATTTAGTGGCGTCTGATGAGAAAGAGCCTAAATGCTGGCTGATTTGGGAAAGGTCTGATAGAGAAAAAAGAGCATTAACCTTGACTATGCCTTCAGCTGCAGCCACCTCTTTAAGAGGAAATTGTTGGGCGGGTGGGGGAGGACTAGTCGCGAGTGAAACTGTAAACCAGACTGGGTGCGAGGAGGGGAGGCGATAGAAGGATTATAGGGTGGGGAAGCAGAGGCTGAGGAAGAATTGGGAGCTGGCTTGGCCTGGCGAAGAGCAGCCTGGGGAGAAGGGGAGAGGTCAGATGAGTCCGTAGAAAAGAAGGATTCAAAGGACTCAAGAGCTTGGGGTGGAGGCTGAAGGAACAGACGAGAGAGAAAGAAGGAAGATTTGGGATGAGTCTCATTGGGAGCAGAGACTAGGGAGGGACCAATGTGTAAAGGAATGCCTGGACATCAGGCACCTCAGACCATTTGCCCATTTTTTGACAAAAATTATCTAGATCTCGTAGGATGGAGAAATCAAAAATGCCATTTTCTGGCCATTTAGAACCATTGTCGAGTTTCTATTGGGGTCAAGCAGTATTGCAGAAGAAAATAAGGCATTTAGGTTTTAGGTCAGGTGAGAGTTGAAGAGGTTTTAAGTTCTTGAGGACACAGGCTAAGGCAGAAGGAGGAATGGAGGGTGGAAGGTTGCCCATAGTGAGGGAGGCAAGTTTAAAGAGAAGGGTAGAGACATGGAGAGAAGGGGTGGGGGGTGCTTGCCCCCCAGGAAAGTGGAGGAGGGGTGGGAGGTGCTTGCCCCCCAGGAAAGTGGAGGAGGGGTGGGAGGTGCTTGCCCCCCAGGAAAGTGGAAACGGGGTGGGAGGTTCTTGCCCCTCAGGAAAGTGGAAAAGGGGTGGGAGGTGCTTGCCTCCCAGGAAAGTGGAAATGGGGTGGGAGGTGCTTGTCCCCCAGGAAAGTGGAAAAGGGGTGGGAGGTGCTTGCCCCCAGGAAAGTGGAGAAGGGGTAGAGACACAGACAGAGGGGTGAGGGGTGCTTGTCCCCCAGAAAAGTGGAGAGAAAGAGAGTAGAGACACGGAGAGAAGGAGTGGGGTGTGCTTGCCCCCCAGGAAAGTGAAGAAGGGGTGGGTAGAGACATGGAGAGAAGGGGTAGGGGGTGCTGGCCCCCCAGAAAAGTAGAGAGAAAAGAGAGAGTAGAGACATGGAGAGAAGGGGTGGGGAGTACTTGCCCCCCAGGAAAGTGGAGAAGGGGTGCGGACATGGAGAGAAGTGGTGGAGACACGGAGAGAAGGTGTCAGGGGGGTGCTTGCCCCCCAGAAAAGTGGTGCTTGCTGCTAAGGGTGAAGGACCAAGGCAGGTGTCCCTGTGAGGTCAGACACCTCTGAAACGTGGGTGAATAATCAGACAGGTGACCTGCAATGATTAAACGCCAAGGGAAGGCTGCCTTCCCGAGTCTGTGACTGGTGCCGGAGTTTTGGGTCCACGGATAAAATGTGTCTCCTTTGTCTCTACCAGAAAATGAAAGGAATTGAAATTAAGAGAGAGGAGAGATTGAAGGGTGGTGCCAAGATTGAAAGGAGAAAGAGGTTGAGGGATAGTGAGAGAGATTGGAGAAGAGAGTAAAAAGAGGCCACTTAACCAATTTAAAATCGGTGAGATGTTCCTTGGGCTGGTTGGTCTGAGGACCCGAGGTTGTAGGTGGATCTCTTCATGGAGTGAGGGCGAGGAGAGGGGACTGGTCTCGTGAAGGAGTCCTACTGACCCGGGTCTTTGGCACCAAATGTCTCACATGCCCGTGTAAAGAGACCACCAAACAGGCTTTGTGTGAGCAACAAGGCTATTTCACCTGGGTGCAGGCAGGCTGAGTCCGAAAAGAGAGTCAGCAAAGGGTGGTGGATTATCATTAGTTCTTATAGGTTTTGGGATAGGTGTGGTGTCAGGAGCAATGTTTTGCAGGCAGGGGGTGGATCTCACAAAGTACATTCTCAAGGATGGGGAGAATTGCAAAGAACCTTCTTAAGGGTTGGGGAGATTACAAAGTACATTGATCAGTTAGGGTGGGGCAGAAACAAATTACAATGGTGGAGTGTCATCAGTTAAGACTATTTTCACTTCTTTTATGGATCTTCAGTTGCTTCAGGCCATCTGGATGTATACGTGCAGGTCACAGGGGATATGATGGCTTAGCTTGGCCTCAGAGGCCTGACAGATCATCTGCAACATTGGTAACGCTGACAGGAGTTGGGTTTTGCTTACGAAAGAGCCTATCTTTCTTTCTTCTCTCTCTTTTTTTTTTTCGAGACAGTCTTGCTCTGTCACCAGGCTGGAGTGCAGTGGCGCAATCTTGGCTCACTGCAACCTCTGCCTCCAGGATTCAAGCAATTTTCATACCTCAGCCTCCTGAGTAGCTGGGACTACAAGCGCCGGTCATCATGCCCAGCTAATTTTTGTATTTTTAGTAGAGACAGGGCTTCACCATGTTGGGGCCAGGAAGGTCTCGATCTCCTGACCTCGTAATCCGCCCGCCTCAGCCTCCCAAAGTGCTGGGATTACAGGAGTGAGCTACTGTGCCAGGCTTTTTTTTTTTTTTTTTTTTTTGAGATGAGGTCTTGCTCTGTGCCCAGGCTGGAGGGCAGTGGCACTATCTTGGTTCACTGCAACCTCCACCTCCCAGGTTCAAGCTATTCTCATGCCTCAGCCTTCCGAGTAGCTGGGATCACAGGCACACCACCACGCCCAGCTAACTTTTGTCTTTTTAGTAGAGATGGGGTTTCACCATGTTGGCCAGGCCAGTCTCAAACTCCTGAACACAAGTGATCCACCCGCCTTGGCCTCCCAGAGTGCTGGGATTACAGGTGCAAGCCACCACGCCCAGCCCAGAAGAGCCTTTCAATCTGGCAGGTAGTAGTTGCTCAATAAATCTATGCTTAGGGAACAAATGAATCTGCCAATTGCTGACTTTCTAGTGCTAAGACCTGCCATTTTTTTCCCCCTTAAATAGAATATTTTTGTCTCCCTTAAGCCAGTTCTGAGCAGATAGGACAGGGAGAATTTAGAGGGCAGAACATTTTGTTTTTCTAGTTGGAGTCTTGCTCTGTCACCCAGGCTGGAGTGCCGTGGCACAATCTCGGCTCACTGCAACCCCTGCCTCCCAGGTTCAGGATATTCTCCTGCCTCAGCCTCCTGAGTAGCTGGGACTACAGGTGCATACCACCATGCCTGGCTAATTTTTATATTCTTAGTAGAGATGGGGTTTCACCATGTTGGCCAGGCTGTTCTTGAACTCCTGACCTCAGGCGATCCACCCACCTTGGCCTCCCAAAATCCTGGGATTACAGGTGTGAGCCACTGTGCCCAGCCTAAAATTTAATTTTGAAAATGTCTATTTATTTTCCCCCCAAAGATAGTGGAAACAAGGAAGGCTTCCCAGAGGCAGAGGCTTGAGTCAAGTCTTTGATAAGGCAAAGAAATGGAGGAAGATTATTTAAAAAAGAATATTATTTTATACCCAAATCACACGGGTATGAAACAACAGGATCTGCTGATGTGGTGGTGTGCACCTAAAGTCCCAGCTGTCTGGGAGTCTGAAGCTGGAGGATTGCTTGAGCCCAGGGGTTTGAGGCTGCAGTAAGCTATCATTGTGCCACCACGCTAGCCTGGGTGACAGAGTAAGACCCCGTCTCAAAAACAAACAAACAAACAAAAACAGGATTTGTTTGGGAGAATGCAAGTTCTGTTTGTGGCATCCCTAGGGTGTGGGGTGTCCAAGGGCATGAGATGGAGCTAGAGAGGTGAACAGGATTCAGAATCAGAAAAGGCCTTGGGTGCTAATGTGAGAAATTTGAAATTTATCCTCCATATTATGGGAAGCCATTATAGGATTTTTCAGTTTCTTCTTTTATTTATTTACTTTTTTGAGATGGAATCTGGCTCTGTTACCCAGGCTGGAGTGCAGTGGCACAGTCTTGGCTCACTGCAACCTTTGCCTCCGGGTTCAAGCAATTCTCCTGTCTCAGCTTCTCGAGTAGCTGGGACTACAGGCATGTGCCACCATGCCTGGCTAATTTTTGTATTCTTAGTAGAGATGGGGCTTCACCATGTTGGCAAGGCTAGTCTCAAACTCCTGACCTTAGGTGATCTGCCCACGTGGGCTCCCAAAGTGCTGGGATTACAGACGTGAGCTACTATGCCCGGCCCCCAGTTTCTTCTTTTAACTTAAAGCAGTTTTGTTTATGTTTCTAAATGTCCTCCTAAAAATTTTACATCTTCAAAGCAGTAGGTTTGAACCCCTACTTTACGTTACACTTACCTGTGGTATTTTTAAAAATATAGATGAATAGACCCCACCTCATTTAGATTCCGATTCAATTAGTCTAGGGATGGGGCCCAGGCATCAGCATTTTTTAAAGGGCATCAGGGGATTCTAAATTCAACCAGGGTTGAAAATTATTGCTTTTATGGTGAATTGCTTCAACCAAATAATCAGATCAACATCTGACTGAGAACTGTCTAGGACGGCAGCTGCTTCAACTTTGATGTGCATGTGAATCACCTGGAAATCTGACTCAGCTTCAGTAAGTCAGGGTGGAGCCTGAGATTCTGCATTCCTAACAAACTCCCAGGTGTTGCTGATGGTGCCAATAGAGATGGTCTAGACTCTAGGATGAAGAGGAAGGGGTTTGAATGGAAGTATGGAGGAGTCATTTGGAAACACTGGCACCTGTAGAGTAATTGTTGCTGGGGCATACTTTCTTTGGAAGAAATCAGACAACACAAGAACATTAGATAGAGGGTGCACAGGAAGAGGAGGGAGGTGGGAGACAACAAGGAAGAACATGCATTAGGGGCCTGGGAGAGGGAGAAGGGGGAGGGAAAGGATGTCACCAGACCATCTCAGAGTAAAGGTGGGCAAGTTATTTAATTTCTTTAAGCCTCATTTTCTAGCATGTCTCAAATACAGTGGCTCACCTGCATCAGAACCAACTAAGGGTACTTATCAAACATTAGGGTTCGCAGGTTTTCCAACCTAGTCCAAATGATTCAAAATGAAGGAGGAGGAAGGGTAAGAACCTGCACTTACAGCAAGCACACCAGGTGATTATTATGTACCTTCAAGGTGGAGAATGGAACTCTCATGGTTAAAATAAGATAGCAAGCACCCAGAACACATGAAGTGCTCAATAGATGGTAACCATGGTGATGATGATGGTAATGGTGATATGGTAAACATCTCTGGTCCAGCCCAGACTTGGCAGAACAAGGGTTTTATGCATCCTACTCTTTCAGATGAGATCGGTAGGGTGGTATGGTCATAGACCATCCTACTCTTTCAAATTGGTCCCTACCAAAGATGTCTGCCAGCTGCTTGCCACAGGAAAAGTGGGGGCACTTCCACATGACGATATTTCTCTTGACTTCTCCAGCTTTCTCAAAAGGTTCCTTTTCAAGAGGAACTCTTTAAACAATATGTTTTCAAAGAACATATATTATGATGGTGTAAAACTGAAGAAAATGAGGTGAATCTCAACTACTTTAGAGGTTTATTTTGCCAAGATGGGGGCATGCATAACAAAAAGGAACACAAAATCACAAGAACATCTGTGATCTGTGCTTTTTTCCAAAGAAGGTTTGGGGACTTCCATTTTTAAAGAGGAAAGAGTGGTCAGTAAGGGAAAGAAGAAAGAAAAAAAAAAAAGGCAGAGGCAGGAGAATAGTTAAAAGAGGCAAGCAGTTGCATTCTTTTCAGGCTTTGATCAGCATTCATTGAATTCACATTTTACGTGCTAAAAGAGGGGGTAGAGGAACAGTCAACTGTGCATTCTTCTGTAGCTCTGTGAATCTGCATTTTTACAGAAGATAAACTTAGAGTAGAAGAAGCAATCAAGTATGCATTTGTCTCAGGTGAGTGGAGGGATGACTCCTCCTCCTCTCTTTGTCCCTTACCTATGAAGAGAGGTTGTTGATTTACATAGGGTGAAATTCAACAGAACTCTGTTTTAGGGTAAAGATCTTGGGGTCCACAAGGAACTTCCAGGCCCTCCAGGAGACCTATCTTTGTAGCTGTCTATTTAGAAACAAAATGGGAGGCAGTTTTGTGCAATTCAGTTCCCAATCTTAACTTTTCCCTTTGGCACAGTGAGTTTGGGGTTTTAAGATTTCTTTCTCCTTTCACAGTGGAAAGTGCCTACTATATAATATTAACTTTAAACAGCAGAATGTTTGGCCCAAATTTGGTTTAAAAAGTGCTGCAGCATGAATTTTTAAGGTATTGCTTTGTTTCTACTTGCAGTTTTTAATTTTCTTCACCCCCATCAAGAAGAGAACAAGCTCCTTTGCAAAGGGAAGGTCAGTGATGGGGTAGAAAGCAAAAGTTCAGCCTGGCCAACACGGCAAAACCTCCACTCTACAAAAAATACAAAAATTAGCTGGCGTGGTGGCACGTGTCTAGTCCCTGTTACTTGGGAGGCTGAGGTGGGAGGATTGTTTGAACCTAGGAGGTCAAGGTTGCAGTGAGCTGTGATTGCATCACTATACTCCACTCTGGGTGACAGAACAAGATCTTATGTCAAAAAAAAAAAGAAAAAGAAAAAATTGCCAGAAAACCACTTCACTTTCTAGCTTTTGTTTTCAAAATTGAGACAATTATGTTGGATGCCTCCAGGGAAACTGTGGGAATTGCTCTTGAAGAAAATACTCCCCTCGCCCTAAGGGAAATACTTTCTTAGAGACTAAAAAGGGATTCCCCTGAGCACTGGGGGAAAGAGGTGTGTGGGGGTCCCCAGGGGCAGATGGGCATATGACCTTCCTGGAGAATCCTCTTCTAATAGCTAACCTTTTCTCAGCTTCTCCTTCATCAACTAAGGGTGCACTCTGGGTTCCTACCATCTCCTTTTGCAAATCTTGGATTGTGTTTTCTGATTTTCCTTTGGAATACAGAATCCATTATCTTGAGGCATTTAAACAAAAAATAAAGTTCTAAGGCCCCCTAATTATCTAAATGGACTTCCTCCTCAGCCAGGGCTCTTAAAATTTAACCTGAAAGATTGGTTCAGGTCATGAAGGGAAGTGGGGGTCTGACATGCCCCATTATACCTCTTTGGCATTAATATCAACACAGACTTTAAGACTGATAAGAAACATTTTACAACCTATTCTTTCTGAAGCCTGCTAGCTAAAAGCTTCATCTGCATAGTAAAACTTTGGTCTCTACCACCTCTGATTGCAACCTAGACATTCTTCTCTATTGATCCTAGGTCTTCAGACAAACTCAACCAATTGTCAACCAGAAATGTTAAAATTTATGGCTTTTCTGGACCAAACCAATTATTTCTTAAATGTATTTGATTGATGTCTCGTGCCTCCCTAAAATGTATAAAACCAAGCTGCACCACCTTGGGCACATGTTCTCAGGACCTCCTGAGGGCTGTGTCATGGGTCATGGTCACTCATATTTTGTTCAGAATAAATCTCTTCAAAACATGTTATAGATTTTGACTTTTTTCATTGACAGACATCAGCCAAAATTTTAACATCCATATACATATGCATGGAAGAAAGACTGGAAGGAAGACTGGAAACCCACCAAGGTGTTTACCACAGATGGTAACATTGTCAGTGATTTACATTTTTTTTTTTTTTTTTTTTTTTTTGAGACGGAGTTTCACTCTTGTTGCCCAGGCTGGAGTGCAGTGGCACAATCTCGGCTCACTGCAACCTCCGCCTCCTGGGTTCAACTGATTCTCCTGCCTCAGCCTCCCGAGTAGCTGGGATTACAGGCATACACTATGATGCCCAGCTAATTTTGTATTTTTAGTAGAGACGGGGTTTCTCCATGTTGAGGCTGGTCTCGAACTGACCTCAGGTGATCTGCCCGCCTCAGCCTCCCGAAGTCCTGGGATTACAGGCGTGAGCCACTGCGCCCGGCCTAAATTTTTTCTTTATATTTTAAATTTTGATGTTTCAACAATAAACAATAATCAGAAAAAAGTGCTATGTTATTTATTTTTGGTAGAGAATTCCCTGAAGTCTAGCTTTAAATGTCTCTCTTCCTCGCTTACAAACCCTATTCTTACAAACTGTAGTGTCTTTTTCTCTGAGCCCACTTATTTAGCCATGCATGGCCACTCCCCCTTTGCATTTTCAGTCATTTCTTAAAATGACCCTAGCACCTAGCATAGCACCAAAAAATCAGAGAAGCCAAGTGCATGTTTTCTGAAATGAACCTGTCTTGAGAATGCCCAGGATTTTCTTTAATATCATCACCGTTTTAAAACTTGTTTACTGTACAAGTATAGCACCAACCAAATAACAGAGCCGTCTGCCCCTTCACGGAAAGAGAGCAACTTATAATATGCTAGTTCCTGGAGTTCCTCAGGAATAAGGAAATTATCTAAAGGAGTTATTGCCAAACATCCCTATCAACAATTCCCAAATGATAGAAATTTGGTCATCAAATATTATCTAGTGCCATCAAAGAAACAATTGAAAGTTAATGCCCAATGACAGTTAAAAAAACCCCGATGTCCAACTAAGCCATTTTAATTTTTTAATTTTTAAATTATTTAAAGTTTTTTTGTGGGTACATAGTAGGTGTATATAGGATATATGAAAGGTTTTAATACAGCCATGCAATGTGAAATAAGCACATCATAAAGAATAGGGTATTCTTTCCCTCAAACATTTATTCTTTGAGTTAAAAGCAATCCAATTACATTCTTATTTTAAAATATAGAGAGTTTTTTTGCTTTCTTTTTCTATTTTTTTTTTTTTGAGACAGAATTTTGCTCTGTTGTCCAGACTGGAGTGCAGTGGCACGATCTTGGCTCACTGCAACCTCCTCCTCCTGGGTTCGAGCGACTATCCTGCCTCAGCCTCCTGAGTAGCTGGGATTACAGGCACCCACCACCACGCCTGGCTAATTTTTGTATTTTTAGTAGAGATGGGGTTTCACCATGTTGGCCAGGCTGCTCTTGAACTCCTGACCTCAAGTGATCCACCTGCCTCGGCCTCTTAAGTGCCAGATTACAGGTGTGAGCCACCAGACCCAACCATTATACAGTTATTTTATTATTGACTATAGTCACCCTGTTGTGCTATCAAATAGCAGGTCTTATTCATTCCTTTTAACTATTTTTTTGTACCCATTAACCATCCCCACCATCCTCCCCAACCCTCTGCTACCCTTCCCAGCCTCTGGTAACCATCATTCTTCTCTCTATGTCCATGAGTTCAATTGTTTTGATTTTTAGATCCCATAAATAAGTGAGGACATACAATATTTGTCTTTCTGTGCATGGCTTATTTCATTTAACATAATGATCTTCATTTCCATCTGTGTTGTTGCAAATGACTGGATCTCATTCTTTTTCATGGCTGAATAGTACTCCATTGTGTATATATACCACATTTTCTTTATACATTCATCTGTTGATGGACATTTAGATTGCTTCCAAATCTTAGCTGTTGTAAACAGTGCTGCAACAAACATCGGAGTGCAGGTTTCTCTTTGATATATTGATTTCCTTTCTTTTGGGTATATACTCAGCAGTGGGATTCCAGTAGCTGGAGCATATGGTAGCTCAATTTTTAGTTTTTTGAGAAACCTCCAAACTGTTCTCCATAGTAGTTGTAGTAGTTTACATCCCCAACAATGCATACAAGGATTCACTTTTCTCTACATCCTTGCCAGCATTCATTTTACCTGTCTTTTGGATATAGGTCATTTTAACCCTGGGGTGAGATAATATCTCATTGTAGTTTTGATATACATTTCTCTGATCAGTGATGTTGAGCACCTTTTCATATGCCTGTTTGTCATTTGTATGTCTTCTTTTGAGAAATGTCTATTTAAATCTTTTGCCCACTTTTTGATTGGCTTATTAGATTTTTTTCATATAGAGTTATTTGAGCTCCTTAAGTATTCTGATTATTAATCCCTTGCCAGATGGGGAGTTTGCACTGTAGGTGTGGGGATTTGTTTCTGGGTTCTCTATTTTGTTCCATTGGTCTGTGTGTCTGTTTTTATGCCAGTGCCATGCTGTTTGGTTACTATAACTCTATTGTATAATTTGAAGTCAGGTAATGTGATTCCTCCAGTTTTGTTCTTTTTGCTTAGGATAGCTTTGGCTATTCTGGGTCTTTTGTGGGTTCATTTAAATTTTAGGATTGGCTGGGTGCGGTGGCTCATGCTTGTAATACCAGCACTTTGGGAGGCTGAGGCAGGTGGATCACGAGGTCAGGAGATCGAGACCATGGTGAAACCCCATTTCTACTAAAAAAATACAAAAAATTAGCCAGGCGTGGTGGCGGGCGCCTGTAGTCCCAGCTACTTGTAGAGGCTGAGGCAGGAGAATGGCTTAAACCCTGGAGGCGGAGCTTGCAGTGAGCTGAGATCGTGCCACTGCACTCCAGCCTGGGCAACAGAGCGAGACTCTGTCTCAAAAAAAAAAAAAAAAAAATCATAATAATAATCATCATTCTCAGTAAAGTATCGCAAGGACAAAAAACCAAACACCGCATATTCTCACTCATAGGTGGGAATTGAACAATGAGAGCACATGGACACAGGAAGGGGAACATCACACTCCGGGGACTGTTGTGGGGGGGGGAGGGGGGAGGGATAGCATTAGGAGATATACCTAATGCTAAATGATGAGTTAATGGGTGCAGCACACCAACATGGCACATGGATACATATGTAACAAACCTGCACATTGTGCACATGTACCCTAAAACTTAAAGTATAATAATAATAAAAATAAAAATAAAATATATAAATTTTAGGATTGTTTTTTCTATTTCTTTTTTTTTTTTTTTTTTTTATTATACTTTAGGGTTTTAGGGTACATGTGCACAATGTGCAGGTTTGTTACATATGTATCCATGTGCCATGTTGATTTCCTGCACCCATTAATTCGTCATTTAGCATTAGGTGTATCTCCTAATGCTGTCCCTCCCCCCTCCCCCCACCCCACAACAGTCCCCGGAGCGTGATGTTCCCCTTCCTGTGTCCATGAGTTCTCATTGTTCAATTCCCACCTATGAGTGAGAACATGCGGTGTTTGGTTTTTTGTCCTTGCGATAGTTTACTGAGAATGATGTTTTCCAGTTTCATCCATGTCCCTACAAAGGACACGAACTCATCGTTTTTTATGGCTGCATAGTATTCCATGGTGTATATGTGCCACATTTTCTTAATCCAGTCTATCGTTGTTGGACATTTGGGTTGGTTCCAACTCTTTGCTATTGTGAATAGTGCCGCAATAAACATACGTGTGCATGTGTCTTTATAGCAGCATGATTTATAGTCCTTTGGGTATATACCCAGTAATGGGATGGCTGGGTCAAATGGTATTTCTAGTTCGAGATCCCTGAGGAATCGCCACACTGACTTCCACAATGGTTGAACTAGTTTACAGTCCCACCAACAGTGTAAAAGTGTTCCTATTTCTCCACATCCTCTCCAGCACCTGTTGTTTCCTGATTTTTTAATGATGGCCATTCTAACTGGTGTGAGATGGTATCTCACTGTGGTTTTGATTTGCATTTCTCTGATGGCCAGTGATGAGGAGCATTTCTTCATGTGTTTTTTGGCTGCATAAATGTCTTCTTTTGAGAAGTGTCTGTTCATGTCCTCTGCCCACTTTTTGATGGGGTTGTTTGTTTTTTTCTTGTAAATTTGTTTGAGTTCATTGTAGATTCTGGATATTAGCCCTTTGTCAGATGAGTAAGTTGCAAAAATTTTCTCCCATTGTGTAGGTTGCCTGTTCACTCTGATGATAGTTTCTTTTGCTGTGCAGAAGCCCTTTAGTTTAATGAGATCCCATTTGTCGATTTTGGCTTTTGTTGCCATTGCTTTTGGTGTTTTAGACATGAAGTCCTTGCCCACGCCTATGTCCTGAATGGTATTGCCTAGGTTTTCTTGTAGGATTTTAATGGCTTTAGGTCTAACATATAAGTCTTTAATCCATCTTGAATTAATTTTTGTATAAGGTGTAAGGAAGGGATCCAGTTGCAGCTTTCTACATATGGCTAGCCAGTTTTCCCAGCACCATTTATTAAATAGGGAATCCTTTCCCCATTTCTTGTTTTTGTCAGGTTTGTCAAAGATCAGATAGTTGTAGCTATGCGGCATCATTTCTGAGGGCTCTGTTCTGTTCCATTGATCTATGTCTCTGTTGTGGTACCAGTACCATGCTGTTTTGGTTACTGTAGCCTTGTAGTATAGTTTAAAGTCAGGTAGCGTGATGCCTCCAGCTTTGTTCTTTTGGCTTAGGATTGACTTGGCGATGCGGGCTCTTTTTTGGTTCCATATGAACTTTAAAGTAGTTTTTTCCAATTCTGTGAAGAAAGTCATTGGTAGCTTGATGGGGATGGCATTGAATCTATAAATTACCTTGGGCAGTATGGCCATTTTCACGATATTGATTCTTCCAACCCATGAGCATGGAATGTTCTTCCATTTGTTTGTATCCTCTTTTATTTCATTGAGCAGTGGTTTGTAGTTCTCCTTGAAGAGGTCCTTCACATCCCTGGTAAGTTGGATTCCTAGGTATTTTATTCTCTTTGAAGCAATTGTGAATGGGAGTTCACTCATGATTTGGCTCTCTGTTTGTCTGTTATTGGTGTACAAGAATGCTTGTGGTTTTTGTACATTAATTTTGTATCCTGAGACTTTGCTGAAGTTGCTAATCAGCTTAAGGAGATTTTGGGCTGAGACAATGGGGTTTTCTAGATATACAATCATGTCATCTGCAAACAGGGACAATTTGACTTCCTCTTTTCCTAATTGAATACCCTTTATTTCCTTCTCCTGCCTGATTGCTCTGGCCAGAACTTCCAGCACTATGTTGAATAGTAGCGGTGAGAGAGGGCATCCCTGTCTTGTGCCAGTTTTCAGAGGGAATGCTTCCAGTTTTTGCCCATTCAGTATGATATTGGCTGTGGGTTTGTTGTAGATAGCTCTTATTATTTTGAGATACGTCCCATCAATACCTAATTTATTGAGAGTATTTAGCATGAAGGGTTGTTGAATTTTGTCAAAGGCCTTTTCTGCATCTATTGAGATAATCATGTGGTTTTTGTCTTTGGTTCTGTTTATATGCTGGATTACATTTATTGATTTGCGTATGTTGAACCAGCCTTGCATCCCAGGGATGAAGCCCACTTGATCATGGTGGATAAGCTTTTTGATGTGCTGCTGGATTCGGTTTGCCAGTATTTTATTGAGGATTTTTGCATCAATGTTCATCAAGGATATTGGTCTGAAATTCTCTTTTTTGGTTATGTCTCTGCCAGGTTTTGGTATCAGGACGATGCTGGCTTCGTAAAATGTGTTAGGGAGGATTCCCTCTTTTTCTATCGATTGGAATAGTTTCAGAAGGAATGGTACCAGTTCCTCCTTGTACCTCTGGTAGAATTCAGCTGTGAATCCATCAGGTCCTGGACTCTTTTTGGTTGGTAAGCTATTGATTATTGCCACAATTTCAGAACCTGTTATTGGTCTATTCAGAGATGCAACTTCTTCCTGGTTTAGTCTTGGGAGGGTGTATTTGTCGAGGAATTTATCCATTTCTTCCAGATTTTCTAGTTTATTTGCATAGAGGTGTTTGTAGTATTCTCTGATGGTAGATTGTATTTCTGTGGGATCGGTGGTGATATCCCCTTTTTCGTTTTTTATTGCATCTATTTGATTCTTCTCTCTTTTCTTCTTTATTAGTCTTGCTAGCGGTCCATCAATTTTGTTGATCTTTTCAAAAAACCAGCTCCTAGATTCATTAATTTTTTGAAGGGTTTTTTGTGTCTCTATTTCCTTCAGTTCTGCTCTGATTTTAGTTATTTCTAGCCTTCTGCTAGCTTTTGAATGTGTTTGCTCTTGCTTTTCTAGTTCTTTTAATTGTGATGTTAGGGTGTCAATTTTGGATCTTTCCTGCTTTCTCTTGTGGGCATTTAGTGCTATAAATTTCCCTCTACACACTGCTTTGAACGTGTCCCAGAGATTCTGGTATGTTGTGTCTTTGTTCTCGTTGGTTTCAAAGAACATCTTTATTTCTGCCTTCATTTCATTATGTACCCAATAGTCATTCAGGAGCAGGTTGTTCAGTTTCCATGTAGTTGAGCGGTTTTGACTGAGTTTCTTAATCCTGAGTTCTAGTTTGATTGCACTGTGGTCTGAGAGACAGTTTGTTATAATCTCTGTTCTTTTACATTTGCTGAGAAGAGCTTTACTTCCAACTATGTGGTCAATTTTGGAATAGGTGTGGTGTGGTGCTGAAAAAAATGTATATTCTGTTGATTTGGGGTGGAGAGTTCTGTAGATGTCTATTAGGTCCACTTTATGTAGAGCTGAGTTCAATTCCTGGATATCCTTGTTAACTTTCTGTCTCGTTGATCTGTCTAATGCTGACAGTGGGGTGTTAAAATCTCCCATTATTATTGTGTGGGAGTTTAAGTCCCTTTGTAGGTCACTGAGGACTTGCTTTATGAATCTGGGTGCTCCTGTGTTGGGTGCATATATATTTAGGATAGTTAGCTCTTCTTGTTGAATTGATCCCTTTACCATTATGTAATGGCCTTCTTTGTCTCTTTTGATCTTTGTTGGTTTAAAGTCTATTTTATCAGAGACTAGGATTGCAACCCCTGCCTTTTTTTGTTTTCCAGTTGCTTGATAGATCTTCCTCCATCCCTTTATTTTGAGTCTATGTGTGTCTCTGCACGTGAGATGGGTTTCCTGAATACAGCACACTGATGGGTCCTGACTCCTTATCCAGTTTGCCAGTCTGTGTCTTTTGATTGGAGCATTTAGCCCATTTACATTTAACGTGAATATTGTTATGTGTGAATCTGATCCTGTCATTATGATGTTAGTTGGTTATTTTGCTCGTTAGTTGCTATAGTTTCTTCCTAGCCTCGATGGTCTTTACAATTTGGCATGTTTTTGCAGGGGCTGGTACCGGTTGTTCCTTTCCATGTTTAGTGCTTCCTTCAGGAGCTCTTTTAGGGCAGGCCTGGTGGTGACAAAATCACTCAGCGTTTGCTTGTCTGTAAAGTATTTTATTTCTCCTTCACTTATGAAGCTTAGTTTGGCGGGATAGGAAATTCTGGGTTGAAAATTCTTTTCTTTAAGAATGTTGAATATCGGCCCCCACTCTCTTCTGGCTTGTAGAGTTTCTGCTGAGAGATCAGCTGTTAGTCTGATGGGCTTCCCTTTGTGGGTAACCCGACCTTTCTCTCTGGCTGCCCTTAACATTTTTTCCTTCATTTCAACTTTGGTGAATCTGACAATTATGTGTCTTGGAGTTGCCCTTCTCGAGGAGTATCTTTGTGGCGTTCTCTGTATTTCCTGAATCTGAATGCTGGCCTGCCTTGCTAGATTGGGGAAGTTCTCCTGGATAATATCTTGCAGAGTGTTTTCCAACTTGGTTCCATTCTCCCCATCATTTTCAGGTACACCAATCAGACGTAGGTTTGGTCTTTTCACATAGTCCCATATTTCTTGGAGGCTTTGTTCATTTCTTTTTATTCTTTTTTCTCTAAACTTCCCTTCTCTCTTCATTTCATTCATTTCATCTTCTATCAGCGATACCCTTTCTTCCAGTTGATCGCATCTGCTACTGAGGCTTCTGCATTCTTTGCGTAGTTCTCGAAACTTGGCTTTCAGCTCCATCATCTCCTTTAAGCCCTTCTCTCCATTGGTTATTCTAGTTATCCATTCTTCTAATTTTTTTTCAAAGTTTTTAACTTCTTTGCTATTGTTTTGAATTTCCTCTCGTAGCTCAGAGTAGTTTGATCGTCTGAAGCCTTCTTCTCTCAACTCATCAAAGTCATCCTCCATCCAGTTTTGTTCCGTTGCTGGTGAGGAACTGCGTTCCTTTGGAGGAGGAGAGGTGCTCTGTTTTTTAGAGTTTCCGGTTTTTTTGGTCTGTTTTTTCCCCATCTTTGTGGTTTTGTCTACTTTTTGTCTTCGATGATGGTGATGTACAGATGGGTTTTTGGTGTGGATGTCCTTTCTGTTTGTTAATTTTCCTTCTACCAGACAAGACCCTCAGCTGCAGGTCTGTTGGAGTTTACTAGAGGTCCACTCCAGACCCTGTTTGGCTGGGTGTCAGCACCGGTGGCTGCAGAACAGCGGATTTTCGTGAGACCACAAATTCAGCTGTCTGATAGTTCCTCTGAAAGTTTTGTCTCAGAGGAGTACCCGGTTGAATGAGGTGTCAGTCTGTCCCACTGGGGGGGTGCCTCCCAGTTAGGCTGCTCAGGGGTGAGGGACCCACTTTAGGAGGCAGTCTGTCCGTTCTCAGATCTCCAGCTGCGTGCTGGGAGAACCACTACTCTCTTCAAAGCTGTCAGTCAGACAGGGACATTTAAGGCTGTGGAGGTTCTCGCTGAGTTTTTGGTTGTCTGTGCCCTGCCCCCAGAGGTGGAGCCTACAGAGGCAGGCGGGCCTCCTTGAGCTGTGGTGGGCTCCACCCAGTTCGAGCTTCCTGGCTGCTTTGTTTACCTAAGCAAGCCTGGGCAATGGCGGGCGCCCCTCTCCCAGCCTCGTTGCCGCCTTGCAGCGTGATCTCAGACTGCTGTGCTAGCAATCAGCAAGACTCTGTGGGCATAGGACCCTCCGAGCCAGGTGCGGGACACAATCTCCTAGTGTGCCGTTTTCCAGGCCCGTTGGAAAAGCGCAGTATTAGGACGGGACTGACCCGATATATTCCAGGTGCCGTCTGTTTTCCCTTTCTTTGACTAGGAAAGGGAACTCCCCGACCCCTTGCACTTCCTGAGTGAGGCAATGCCTCGCCCTGCTTCGGCTCGCGCACAGTGCGCTTCACCGACTGTCCTGCATCCACTGTTAGGCACTCCCTAGTGAGATGAAACCGGTACCTCAAGCAGAAATGCAGAAATCACCCGTCTTCTGTGTCGCTGGGGCTGGGAGCTGGAGACCGGAGCTGTTCCTATTCGGCCATCTTGGCTCCACCCTCTGTTTTTTCTATTTCTGTGAAGAATGCCATTGTGATCTTGATAGGGATTGCATTGAATCCATAGATTGCTTTGGCTAGTATAGACATTTTAATATTAATTCTTCCAATCCATGAACATGAAGTGTTTTTCTATTTTTTGGTGTCCTCTTCAATTTTCTTCACCAGTGTTTCACAGTTTTCATTACAGAGATCTTTTACTTTTTTGGTTATCTTAATTCCTATGCATTTAATTTTATGTGTAGCTATTTTAAATGGGATTACTTTTTAAATTTCTTTTTTTTTTTTTTTGCATTGTTCGCTGTTGGCATATACAAATGCTACTGATTTTTGTGTGTTGATTTTGTATCTTGGAACTTTACTGAATTTGTTTATCAGTTTTAATAGTTTTCTTGTGGACTCTTTAGGTTTTTCCAAATATGAGATCATATCATCAGCAAACAAGGATAATTTAACTTATTTCTTTCCAATTTGAATGCCCTTTATATCCTTCTCTTGTCTGATTGCTCTAGCTAGGACTTCCAGTACTATGTTGCATAACAGTGGTGACATTGGGCATCCTTGTTATATTTCAGATCTTAGACAAGAGACTTTCAGTTTTTCCCCATTCAGTATGATTCTAGCTATGGGTCTGTTATGTATGGCTTTAATTATGTTGAGGTATGTTCCTTTTTTTTTGGAGACTGAGTTTAGCTCTTGTTGCCCAGGCTGGCATGCAATGGCACTATCTCGGCTCACTGCAAACTCCACCTCCCGGGTTCAAGCATTCTCCTGCCTCAGCCTCCCAAGTAGCTGGAATTATAAGCATGCACCACCATGCCTAGCTAGTTTTGTATTTTTAGTAGAGATGGGGTTTCTTCATGTTGGTCAGGCTGGTCTTGAACTCCTGATTCCTGAGGTGGGCGGATCCAGGTGATCTGCCCACCTCAGCTTCCCAAAGTGCTGGGATTACAGACATGAGCCACCGTGCCAAGCCAAGGTATGTTCCTTCTATCCCCAGTTTTTTGAGGGTTTTTATCATAAACGGATGTTGAATTTTGTCAAATGCCTTTTCAGCATCAACTGAAATGATCATATGGTTTTTATCCTTCATTTTGTTGACATGATGTATCACATTGATTGATTTATGTTGAACCACTCTTGCATTCCAAGGATACATATCATTTGGTCATGATGAGTGATCTTTCTGATGTATTGTTGAATTTGGTTTGCTAGCATTTTGTTGAGGATTTTTGCATCAGTATTCATCAAAGATATTGCCTCATAGTTTTCTTTTTTTGATGTGTCTTTGGTTTTGGTATCAGGGTAATACGGGCCTCATAGAATTAGTTTAGGAGTATTCCCTCCTCTATTTTTTGGAACAGTTTGAGTAAGACTGGCCTTAGTTCTTTAAATGTTTGATAGAATTCATCAGTGAGGCCATTGGGTCCTGGGCTTTTCTTTTTTTTTTTTTTTGAGACAGAATTTTGCTCTTGTTGCCCAGGCTGCAGTGCAGTGACACGACCTTGGCTCACTGCAACCTCTGCCTCCCAGGTTCAAGCGATTTTCCTGCCTCAGCCTCCCAAGTAGCTGGTATTACAGGCACCCACCACCATGCCCAGCTAATTTTTTTGTGTATTTAGTAGAGATGGGGTTTCACCATGTTGGCCAGGCTGGTCTTGAACTCCTGACCTCAGGTGATCCACGTGCCTTGGCCTCCCAAAGTGCTAGAATTACAGGCGTGAGTCAGTGCACCGAGCCTTTTTGAATGTTTTAAGACTTGTTTTTGACCTAACATGTGATCTATCCTTGAGAATGATCCATGTGCTAAGGAAAACAATGTGTGTTCTGCAGCTGTTGAATCAAGTGTTCTGTTAAATATCTATTAGATCCATTTGGTCTGTAGTGCAGATTAAATATGTTTTTTTCATTGATTTTCTGTCTGGGAGATCTGGCCAATGCTGGAAGTGGGGGTGTTGAAGTCTCTAGCTATTATTGTATTGGGACCTATCTCTCTTTTTAGCTGTAATATTTCCTTGATATATCTGGGTGTTCCAGTGTTGGGTACACGTGTATTTAAAACTGTTATATCCTCTTGCTGAATTAACCCCTTCATCATTATATAGTGACCTTCCTTCTTTGTCTCTCATAGTTTTTGTCTTGAAATCTATTGTGTCTGATACAAGTATAGTGACTCCTGGTCTTTCTTGATTCCTATTGCCACGCAATATTTTTTTTCCATCCCTTTATTTTCAGTCTATGTGGTCTATGTGTGCCTCCCCCGCCCCCCATTTTTCTTTCTTTTTCTTTTTGAGACAGAGTCTTGCTCTGTCACCCAGGCAAGTGGCACGATCTTGACTCACTGCAACCTCCACCTCCCAGGTTCAAGTGTTTAAGTGATTCTCATGCCTCAGCTTCCCTAGTAGCTGGGATTACAGACATGTGCCACCATACCTGGCTAATTTTTGTTATTTTTAGAAGAGACAGGTTTCTCCAGGCTGGCCTTGAACTCCCCACCTCAAGTGATCCACCCACCTCAGCCTCCCAAAGTGCTGGGATTACAGGTGCGAGCCACTGCACCCGGCCTCTTTATAGGTGAAGTGTGTTTCTTGTAGACAATAGATCAATGGGTCTTGTTTTTTCATCTGTTCAGCCAGTCTATGTCTTTTGATTAAAGAGTTCAGTCCATTTACAGTCCATGTTATTATTGCTAAGTAAGGACTTACTCCTACCATTTTGCTATTTGTTTTTTGTTTTTTGTGGTCTTCTTTCTTTCCTTCCTTTTGTTCTCTAGTGAAGTGATTTTCTTTGGTGATGTGATTTAGTTTCTTGCCTTTTTACTTTTTGTGTATCCATTGTATATTTTTTAGTTTGAGGTTACCATAAGGTTTGCACATACTATGTTATAACCCATTATTTTAACCTGATAACAACACTATTTGTATAAACAAACAAGCAAAAACATAAAAACTCTATGCCTTAACTTTGTCCCCCTGCTTTTTAACTTTTTCTTGTTTCTATTTATATCTTATTGTATTGACTATGTCTTCAAAAGTTGTAGTTATTATTTTTGGTTGGTTCATCATTTAGTCTTTCTACTTAGGATAAGAGTAGTTTATACACTACAGTTACAGTGTTATTCTTTGTTTTTATCTATACTTACTATTGTCAGTGAGTTTTGTACCTTCAGGTGATTATTTATTTCTCATTATTGTCCTTTTCTTTTTGATTCATGTACTCCCTTGAACACTTCTTGTAGGATAGGTCTGGTATTAATGAAATCCCCCAGCTTTTGTTTCGGAAAGTATTTCTCCTGCAGGTTTGAAGGATATTGTCACTGGATATACTCTTCCAGGGTAAAAGCTTTTTTCCTTCAGCACTTTAAATATGGCATGCCATTCTCTCCTGGCCTGTAAGGTTTCCACTGAAAAGTCTGCTGTCAGATGTATTGGAGCTCCACTGTATGTTATTTGTTTCTTTTTTTTTTGAGATGGAGTCTCGCTCTGTTGCCCAGGCTGGAGTGCAGTGGCGCAATCTTGGCTCACTGCAACCTCCGCCTCCCGGGTTCAAGTGATTCTCTTGCCTCAGCCTCCCAAGTAGCCGGGACTACAGGTATGCGCCACCATGCCCAGCTATTTTTTCTATTTTTAGTAGAGACGGGGTTTCACCGTGCTGGCCAGGCTGGTCTTGAACTCCTGACCTTGTGATCTGCCCGCCTCAGCCTGTTATTTGTTTCTTTTGCTGCTTTTAG
The DNA here is from genome assembly GCF_028878055.3 of Symphalangus syndactylus. Classification (NCBI taxonomy): domain Eukaryota; kingdom Metazoa; phylum Chordata; class Mammalia; order Primates; family Hylobatidae; genus Symphalangus; species Symphalangus syndactylus. The sequence goes on from NC_072433.2 coordinate 64,418,663, forward strand.
GATCCTTTCTTTTTGGTTGACCTTTGGGAGTTTGATTATTAAATGCCTTGAGGTAGTCTTATTTGGGTTAAATCTGCTTAGTGTTCTATAACCTTCTTGCACTTGAATATTGATATCTTTCTCTAAGTTTGGGAAGTCCTCTGTTATTATTCCTTTGAATAAACTTTCTACCCCTATCTCTTTCTCTACCTCCTCTTTAAGGCTAATAATCTTAAATGTGCCCTTTTGAGGCTATTTCTAGATTCTGTAGGATTACTTCATTGTTTTTTATTCTTTTTTCTTCTGTTTCCTCTGACTGTGTATTTTCAAGTAGCCTCTCTTCAAGCTTGTTAATTCTTTCTTCTGCTTGATTAATTCTGCTATTAAAGGACTGATGTATTCTTTAGTATGCCAATTGCATTTTTTAGCTTCAGAATTTCTGCTTGGTTCTTTTTATTTCAATATCTTTGTTAAATTTATCTGATAGAATTCTGAATTCCTTCTCTGTGTAATCTTGAATTTCTTTGATATTCTTCAACATAGCTATTTTGAATTCTCTGTCTGAAAGGTCACATATCTCTGTTTCTCCAGGATTTGTCCCTGGTGACTTATTTAGTTCATTTGATGAGGTCATGTTTTTCTGAGTGGTGTTGATGCTAGTAGATGTTCTTCAGTGTCTGAGCATTGAGGATTAGGTATTTATCATAGTCTGGGCTTATTTGCAGCCATCCTTGGGAAGGCTTTCCAGATATTTTAAAAGACGGATGTTGTGATCTAAGCTGTATCTGCTTTAGAGAACACCCTAATCCCAGTAACACTGTGGTTCTTGCAGACTTGTAAAGGTACCTCCTTGATTGTCTTGGACAAGATCTGGAAGAATTCTCTAGATTACCAGACAGAGGCTCTAGTTCTTGTCCCTTACTTTCTCCCAAACATACAGAGTCTCTCTCTCTACAGCTAGAGGTAGAGTGACACAATCACCCCTGTGGCCACCACCACAATGACTGTGCTGGGTCAAACCTGAAGCCAGCATGGCACTGGATCTCACCTAATGCCTGCTGTAACCACTCCCTGAATACTGCCTATGTTCACTCAAGGCCCTTGGGCTCCACAGTGAGCAGGTGACAATGCCAGCCAGGCCTGTGTCCTTCCCTTAAGGGTGGCAAGGTCCCCCAAGATTCAGGTGGGTCCGGAAGTGCTGTCCGGGAGTCAGGGACTAGAGTAAAAAACATTAGAAGTCTCCCTGGTGTTGTATTGCAGCCGAGCTGGCACTCAAACCACAAGATGCAGTTCTTCCCACTTTTTCTTTTTTTCCCAAAGGCAGAGGAGCCTCACCTCATAGCCACCCTGACCCCAGGTCACCAGGAGTACTGCCAGACTACCACCAATGTTCCCTTAAGGCCCAAGGGCTCTTCAGTTAACTGGTTTGTAAGTGCTGCCTGGCCTGGGGCTCACCCTTCAGGGCAGTGCACTCCCCTCTGGCCCAGGGAGGGTCCAGGAACGCTGTCCAGGAGTCAAGTCCTGGAATTGGGGATCCCAAGAACCCTCATGGTGCTCTATTCCCCTGTGGCTATGCTGGTACCTAAGGTGCAAGACAAAGTCCCCTTTACTTTTCCCTCTGCCTTTCTCAGGCAGAAGGAATTTTGCTCCATAGCCACCACAGCTGGGAATGTGCTGAGTCTAACCTGAAGCCAGCAAGTCTCAGCATCTCACCCAAGGCCCACAGTGTAATACCTGGGTATTACTGCTGGTTATTCAGGGCCCAAGGGCTCTTTAGTTAGCAGGTGATGAATGCTGCCAGGACTGGGTTCTTTCCTTCAAGGCAGCAGGTTCCCTCCTGGCCCAAAGTGTGTCTAGAAATGTCATCTTGGAGTCTGGGCCTGGAATGAGGGCCTCTCAACTCTGACTGGTGCCCTATCTCGCTGTGGCTGAGCTGGTATTCAAGACTCAAGACAAAATCCTCTCCACTCTTCCCTCTCTTCTCTTCAAGCAGAAGGAAGGGGGTCTCTTTTGGAGCCTCCAGCTGTATAGCCCAGAGTTAGGAAAGGGGTGATGCCAGCACTTCCTTGGCTGCCCCATGTGGTGTCTCAGTATGTTGCATTCCCTCTCCGCCCACTGTCTCTAGTCCTAGCTCAGTCATAGGACTCACTGAAGAGTTTCAGTCCTTATGGTCTAGACTGCCTTTCAAATATTCTTGGAGACATAGAGTGTTGTAGCCCTCTGCTGAATTTGATCCAATTTTCCTTTCTGCTCTAACAGGACAGCACTGAGTTCAGTGCTTCACAGTTGCAGTGTTCTCCCTCTCCCAGTGCCCAGAAATGCCCTCTGCAACACACACTGCTGCCAGGGGTGGGACAGGGGTGGCATTAGCTATTTAGAACAGTTTAATTAATCTCTTCAGTGCCTCTTTCAGTGATTTGAAATCTCTTCAGTACTCTTTCACTGAGTACTGTGAGTGCGCACCTGATTTTTGGTTCTTATAAAGGTTTTTTTTTTTTTTTCTGTGTAGATAGTTGTTAACTTGCTGTCCTTGGGGGAGGCGGGATGATTGGTGGAGTTTTCCATTACCTCATCTTGCTCTGCTCCCCACCATTTTAATTTTAGATGCTCTGTTTCCACAGAACATTAGGACAGACATACTATCTTGAGGAAGAAATACATTTTGCAAATTATGTATGTTACCTTTTAGGAAGATAATTTTTAAAACAAACATTCTTGGATTTTTCTGCTTAAAAATAAATAAGGCAGCTGGGCACAGTGGCTCACACCTGTAATCCCAGCACTTTGGGAGGCTGAGGTGCATGGATCATCTGAGGTCAGGAGTTCAAGACCAGCCTGGCCAACATTGCAAAACCCCATCTCTACTAAAAATATAAAAATTAACCAGGCATGATGGTGGGTGCCTGTAATTCCAGCTACTCAGGAGGCTAAGGCAGGGAGAATTGCTTGAACCCAGGAGGCAGAGGTTGCAGTGAGCTGAGATTGTGCCACTGCACTCCAGCCTGGGCGAAGAGTGAGACTCCATCTCAAAAAATATATATAATAATAATAAGGCTGGTTGCTTTTCATCGTCACCAGATACTTCTGTTTTATCCCCTAGAGACCACTGATTAGTTTTTTGTTTCCATGGTTTTGCCTTTTCCAGCATGTCATATAAATGGAGTTAGGCATGATGTAGCCTTTGAGTCTGTTTTTTTTTCACTTAGCGGAATACATTTGATATTAATCTATGATTTTGTATATACCTTTTTATTGCCATGTAGTCTTTCACTGCATGGATGTACCACAGTTTGTTTATTCAGTTGAAAAACATTTGGGTTGTTTCTGGTTTTGGTTGACTGAATAAATCTGCTATAAACAGATTTTCATATGGATGTAAATTTTGATTTCTCTTTAAGCTAAGTGATAAGTGTGGGATTTCTGGGTAGTATGGTATTATTATATTTAAAAATTTTACCTTTCTAATAGGTGTAAAGTGTTATTTCATTGTAATTTTAATCTGTATTTCCCTAACAATGAATGATTTTGAGCATTTCTTTATGTGCTTATTTGACATCTTTGTTTTCTTTTTCTTTTTTTTTTTTTTTTTTTTTTTGGAGACAGAGTCTTACTCTGTTGCCCAGGCTGGAGTGCAGTGGCACGATCTTGGATCACTGCAACCTCTGCCTACCGGGTTCAAGCAATTCTTTGCCTCAGCCTCCCAAGTAGCTGGGATTACAGGTGCCCGCCACCATGCCTGGCTATTTTTTTTTGTATTTTTAGTTGAGATGGGGTTTTACTATGTTAGTCAGGCTGGTCTTGAACTCCTGACCTCATGATCCACCCACCTCTGCCTCCCAAAGTGCCGGGATTACAGGCATGAGCCACTGTGCCCGGCTGGCATCTATATGTTTTCTTTGGTAAAGTATCTGTTTACATCTTTGAGCCATTTTTTAAAAATTGGGTTATGTTTCTATTCTTGAGTTTTAAGAGTTCTTTATATATTATAAATATAAGATCTTTGCCAAATATGTGTTTTGCAAATATTTTGTCCCCTGCAACCCCACTTTTTTTTTTGAGACAAGGTTTCACTCTGTTGCCCTGGGTTAAACTGCAGTGGTGTGATCTTAGCTCACTGCAACCTTCACCTCCCGGGCTCAAGTGATCCTCCCACCTCAGCCTCCCAAGTAGCTGGGTCCACAGGTGTATACCACCATGCCTGGCTAATTAAAAAAAAATTTTTTTTGGTAGAGACGGGGTCTCCCTATGTTGCCCAGGCTGGTCTCAAACTCCTAGACTCAAGTAATCCTCCTGCCTAAGCCTCCCAAAGTGCTGGGATTATAGTTGTGAGCCACTACCCAGCCTCACTTTTCATTCTCTTAACATTGTCTTTTGTAGAACATAAATTTTTAATTTTGAAAAAGTCAAATTATCAAATTTTTCTTTTGTGGATTATGCTTTTGATGTATAAAGGAAATATTTGCCTAACCCAGTGGTTTTCAAATGAAGGGCAACTCTCATTCCCCAGAACATTTGGCAATATTGAAGACATTTTTGGTTGACTGGGGACAGAGTTGCTGCTGGCATCTAGTGGGTAGAGGCCAGGGATGCTGCTACACATCCTACAATGCACAGGATAACCTCTCCAACAAAAAATTATCAGTCTAAGATGTCAATAGTACCAAGGTTGACAAGCTTAATTCAAGATCACAAAGATTTTGTTCATTATTATTATTTAGAGACAGGGTCTTACTATGTTACCCAGGCTGGCTTCAAACTCCTGGGTTCAAGCAATTCTCCCATCTCAGCCTCCTAAGTAGCTGAGACTACAGGCACATACCACTGTGCCCAGCTTATTTCTTGAAATTTTTTTTACAATTTTAGGCTCCACATTTAAACCTATGATTCATTTTTAGTTTATTTTTATTTATTTATTTATTTATTTTTTTTGAGACGGAGTCTCGCTCTGTTGCCCAGGCTGGAGTGCAGTGGCGTGATTTCGGTTCATTGCAAGCTCCGCCTCCCAGATTTGCACCATTCTTCTGCCTCAGCCTCCCAAGTAGCTGGGACTACAGGTGCCCACCACCATGCCTGTCTAATTTTTTGTATTTTTAGTAGAGACGGGGTTTCACCACGTTATCCAGGATGGTCTTGATCTCCTGACCTCGTGATCTGCCCACCTCGGCCTCCCAAAGTGCTGGGATTACAGGTGCAAACCACTGTGCCCAGCCATTTTGAATTAATTTTTGTAGATAGTGCAAGGTATGGATTGAGGTTTGTTCTTTTTCAACTTTATTTATTTATTTATTTATTTATTTATTTATTTATATTTATTTTTTTGAGACGGATTCTCGCTCTGTCGCCCAGGCTGGAGTGCAGTGGCGCGATCTCGGCTCACTGCAAGCTCTGCCTCCCGGGTTCACGCCATTCTCCTGCCTCAGCCTCTCCGAGTAGCTGGGACTACAGGCGCCCGCCACCACGCCCGGCTAATTTTTTTTTTTTTTTGTATTTTTAGTAGAGATGGGGTTTCACCATGGTCTTGATCTCCTGACCTCGTGATCCACCCGCCTCAGCCTCTCAAAGTGCTGGGATTACAAGTGTGAGCCACCGTGCCCAGCCTTCTTTTTCAACTTTAAATCGAGATTTTATGTTTAGTAGCTGAGCCATCACAGTACTTTACAAATAATAACTTTTTTTTTTTTTTTTGAGGCAGGATGTCACTCCATTGCCCAGGCTGCAGTATGGTGGTATGATCGTGGTCACTGCATCCTCGGCTTTCTGGGCTCAAGCGATCCTCCCACCTCAGCCTCCTGAGTAGCTGGGACTACAGGTGTATGACACCACACCCAGCTAATTTTTTGTCTTTTTAATAGAGATAGGATCTCACCATGTTGCCCAGGCTGGTCTTGAACTCCTAGGCTCAAGCAGTCCCCCTGTCTTGGCCTCCCAAAGTGCTGGGATTACAGGCATGAGCCACCACACCCAGCCAATAACTTCTTTTATGTTTTATTTTATTATTTATTCAGGTATAATTGACAAAATTAAAATTGTACATATATATGGTAGACAACATGATGTTTTGGTGTATGTATCCATTGTGAATAATTAAGCTAATGTTTAATCACTTCACTTTTTTTTGTGTGATGAGAACACTTAAAATCTAATCTCTTAGCAATTTTCAAGTATGTAATACATTGTTATTAACTATAGTCACCATGCTATACAATAGATCTCCAAAAGTTTTTATCCTGTCTAATTGAAACTTTGTAGCCTTTGACCAACATCACTCCATTTCTCTGGCCTCCTCACCTGCCAGCACCTGCTACTATCATTTTACCTTTTGCTTCTAGTTCAACTTTTTAGATTTCACATATAAGTATAGTAATGCAGTACTTGTCTTTCTGTGCCTGGCTTATTTCATTGAACATAATGTCCTCTAGGTTTATCATGTAGTTGCAAATGACACAATTTCCTTTTTTTTCTTTCTTTTTTTTTTTTGAGATAGTCTAGCCTGTCACTCAGGCTGGAGTGCAGTGGTGCCATCTCAGCTCACTGCAACCTCCTCCTCCCAGGTTCAAATGATTCTTCTGCCTTAGCCTCCCGAGTAGCTGGGACTACAGGCACCTGCCACCATGCTCAGCTAATTGTTGTGTTTTTAGTAGAGACAGGGATTCATTGTGTTGGCCAGGCTGGTCTGAAACTCCTGATCTTGTGATCCTCCCACCTTGGCCTCCCAAAGTGGTGGGATTACAAGTGTGAGCCACTGCCCCTGCCAAATGTGCTTCTTTTTAAAGGCTGAATAGTATTCCATTGTGTGTGTGTGTGTGTGTGTATACATACCACATTTTCTTTATCCATTCATTTATCAATGAATATGGTATTCAGCCCATATTTTGGCTATTGAAGGTTCTTTTTTTGATGATTGCCTAATTGTTTCAACATTATCAAGACTATCCTTTTTTTTCTGTTGAATTATCTTTGCACCTTTTCTGAATATCCATTGAGCATGTATCTGTGGGTCTATTTTGTGAACACTTATTCTGTTCCATTGATCTATATGTCTATCCTTTCCTGATACCATATAGTCTTGATGACTGTTGCTTTATAGTAATTCTTTTGTTTTTTGAGACAGAGTCTAACTCTGTCACCCACGCTGGAGTGCAGTGGCATGATCTCGGCTCACTGCAAGCTCCGCCTCCCTGGTTCACACCATTCTCCTGCCTCAGCCTCCCAAGTAGCTGGGACTACAGTTGCCTGCCACCATGCCCAGCTAATTTTTTGTATTTTTAGTAGAGACGGGGTTTCACCGTGTTAGCCAGGATGGTCTGAATCTCCTGACCTCATGATCTGCCTGTCTCAGCCTCCCAAAGTGTTGGGATTACAGGCGTGAGCCACCACACCCAGCCGCTTTATAGTAATTCTTGAAATAAGATAGTCTGAGTCTTAAAATTTTGTTCTTCTTTTTCAAAATTATATTTGCTATTCTAGTTTACTTTATTATTATTTTTGATTGCTGCTTATAGTGGTTGCCAAGTGGCCAAACATTAAATTCAATATTTGGCCAAAGCTGGGACTGAAATTAAGTATCATCATTGCAGAAAAAAATTCTAATGTAAAAAAATAAATTCGAGATCTTATTGTAACAAATCAGGCCAGGTGCAGTGGCTCACGCCTATAATCCTAGCATTTGGGGAGGCCGAGGCAGGCATATCACTTGAGCCCAGGAGTTCAAGACCAGCCTGGGCAACATGGTGAAACCCCTTCTCTACAAAAAATACAAAAATATAGCCAGATGTGGTGGCACCTGCCTGTAGTCCCAGCTACTTGGGAGGCTGAGGTGGGAAGACTACCTGAGCCTGGGGAAGTTGAGGATTCAGTAAGCCACGATTTTGCCACTGCACTTCAGCCTGGGCAACAGAGTGAGACCCTGTCTCAAAAAAATTAATAATCAAAGACTTTAAAAGAATAATTAATAATTTTTTGGGTAGTTATATTTTACCTATTGAATATGGCACTGCATCTATAATATTTCTCCACAGCTAGATTTGCTTCTGCAGTGACTATGCTACTAAGAACAAGCTCTTCAAAAGCCTTACAAAAAAGATATACTCAAAAACTATACATTAATCAAAATATAATCATTAAAAACATTTATGTCACCCACAAGAACGTAAGGAAAAACAAGCAGAGAAACAAAAAAAAAAGAACATGCCGGGTGCAGTGCTTATGCCTGTAATCCCAGCACTTTGAGAGGCCGAGGCAGGTGGATTGCCTGAGGTCAGGAGGTCGAGACTACCCTGGCTAACATGGTGAAACCCCATCTGTACTAAAAATACAAAAATTAGCCAGGTGTGGTGATGGGCACCTGTGATCCCAGCTACTTAGGAGGCTGAGGCAGGAGAATCACTTGAACCCAGGAGGTGGAGGTTGCAGTGAGCCAAAATCATGCCACTGCACTCCAGCCTGGGTGACAGAGCAAGACTCCATCCTAAAACTAAACAAAAGAAATGAAAAAAAAAAAACTGAACAAACAGGTAACAAAAAATACACTTTGGAGGCCAAGATGGGAGGATTGCTTGAGCCCAGGAGTTTGAGACCAGCCCAGGCAACATACGGAGATTCCATTTCTACAAAAAATTAAAAAATTAGCCAGGTGTCATAGCACATGCCTGTAGTCCCACCTACTCGGGAGGCCGAGGTGTGAGTATCATTTGAGTCCCAAAGGACAAGGCTGACATGAGCCATGATTGAGTCACTGCACTCCAGCCCAGGTGACAGAATGAGATCCTGTCTCAGAAAAAAATAAATAAATAAGTGACAGGTGAAGCCGGTTGTGCCTCTGGGTCGGGTGGGGACTTGGAGAACTTTTCTGTCTAGCTAAAGGATTGTAAATACACCAACCAGCGCTCTGTGTCTAGCTAAAGGTTTCTAAAAACGGGCCAATCAGCATTCTGTAAAATGGACCAATCAGCTCTCTGTAAAATGGACCAATCAGCAGGATGTGGATGGAGCCAAATAAGGGAATAAAACCTGGGCACCCGAACCAGCAGTGGTAACCTGCTTGGGTCCCTTTCCACACTGTGGAAGCTTTGTTCTTTCACTCTTTGCAATAAATCTTGCTGCTGCTCACTCTTTGGGTCTGCACTACCTTTATGAGCTGTAACGCTCACCGTGAAGGTCTGCAGCTTCACTCCTGAAGCCAGCGAGACCACGAACCCACTGGGAGGAATGAACAACTCCGGACACGCCACCTTTAAGAGCTGTAACACTCACTGTGAAGGTCTGCAGCTTCACTCCTGAAGCCAGCGAGACCACGAACCCACTGGCAGGAATGAACAACTATGGACACGCCACCTTTAAGAGCTGTAACACTCATAGCAAAGGTCTGTGGCTTCACTCCTGAAGTCAGTGAGACCACAAACCCACCAGAAGGAAGAAACTCCACACACATCTGAACATCTGAAGGAACAAACTCTGGACACACCATCTTTAAGAACTGTAACACTCACTGCGAGGGTCCATGGCTTCATTCTTGAAGTCAGCGAGACCAAGAACCCACTGGAAGGAATCAATTCCAGACACATTTTGGTGACCCAGATGGGACTATTGACAATCACCAAGCGGTGAGTACCATTGGACCCCTTGCACTTGCTATTCTATCCTAGTTTTCCTTAGAATTCGGGGGCTAAATATAGGGCACCTGTCGGCCAGTTAGAAACGACTAGTGCAGCCACCAGACTAAAGGCACAGATGTCAGGCTTTCTGGGAAAGGTCTCTCTAACAACCCGCAACTCTTCGGAGTTGGGAGCATTGGTTTGCCTGGAACCAGCTTCTGCTTTTCCTGTACTTCTGGGCTGAGCCAAGGGTCAACAGAGAGGAAAGCCGTTCAGCTTCGGGGTCCCGACAAGTTGGTTGACCCTGCAGCCATGAGCAGAACTCTCAAAGTCATGTCGCCCAAGCAAGACTCGCCTATCTATCCTATCTACTCTGACCCTTGCCTCCTGGGTCCTAATGCCTGCCAGACAAACTTCCTCTCGCTTCTCTTCTCTGAGGCTAGTCCCGCTTCTAAGAACCACTCCTTGTCTCTGGTGCTTTTCTAGTTTCTCCTATAAGAATGATTTCTAGTATAAACTTCAGGACTCTGTTACCTTCTTTTGGCACCTGGGCTCACCAATGAGAAAGACATAATTTTTGCCCAAAGCCCCATCATAGGCAGGACTGTCTGGAATTTTCAGATCCCTCCTCAGACAAGCAGGCCTAACAAAAGCAAAGCTATTCCTGAAGCTAGGATATGGGGAGATTCAGAAATTGTATCCTTCCTATTCATATAAATGAGGACAAAAAGCATCACTCTTCTAACTCTGGAGATCCCTTCCCTCCCTCAGGGTATGGCCCTTCACTTCATTTTGGAGGCATAATATCTTTATAGGACAGGGGTAAAGTCCCAATACTAACAGGAGAATGCTTAGGACTAGAACAGGTTTTCGAGAATGCGTCGGTAAGGGCCACCAAATCCGATTTTTCTCGGTCCTCCTTGTGGTCTAGGAGGACAGGCAAGTGTGCAGGTTTTTGAGAATGCATCAGTAAGGCCACCAAATCCAACCTTCTTCGGTCCTCCTTGTGGTCTAGAAGGAAAACTAGTGTTTCTGCTGCTGTGTTGGTAAGCACAACTATTCCGATCAGCTGGGTCCAGGGACCATTGTGGGTTCTTGGGCAAGAGGTGTTTTCTGCTGCTGCATCGGTGAGCGCATCTATTCCCATCAGCAGGGTTCAGGGACTGTTGTGGGTTCTTGGGCAGGGGGAGAAACAAAGAAACCAAAACCATGGGCAGTTTTTTCTTTCAGATGGGAAACACTCAGGCATCAACAGGCTCACCTTTGAAATGAATCCTAAGCCAATGGGACCAATTTGATCCGCAAACCCTGAAAAAGAGGTGGCTCATTTTTTTCCACACTATGGCCTGGCCCCAATATTCTCTCTGATGGGGAAAAATGGCCACCTGAGGGAAGTACAAATTACAATACTTCCTGCAGCTTGACCTTTTCTATAAGAGGGAAGGCAAATGGAGTGAAATACCTTATGTCCAAGCTTTCTTTTCACTGGAGGAGAATACACAACTATGCAAAGCTTGCAACTTACATCCCACAGGAGGACCTCTCAGCTTACCCCCATATCCTAGCCTCCCTATAGCTCCCCTTCCTATTAATGATAAGCCTCCTGTAATCTCCGCCACCCAGAAGGAAATAAGCAAAGAAATCTCCAAAGGATCACAAAAACCCCCGGGCTATCAGTTATGTCCCCTTCAAGCTGCAGTGGGAGGGGAATTTGGCCCAACCCGGGTACATGTCCCCTTCTCCCTCTCTGATTTAAAGCAGATCAAGGAAGACCTGGGGAAGTTTTCAGATGATCCTGATAGGTACATAGATGTCCTACAGGGTCTAGGGCAAACCTTTGATCTCACTTGGAGAGATGTCATGCTATTGTTAGATCAAACCCTGGCCTTTAATGAAAAGCATGCGGCTTTAGCTGCAGCCCGAGAGTTTGGAGATACCTGGTATCTTAGACAAGTAAATGATAGAATGACAGCTGAAGAAAGGGACAAATTTCCTACTGGTCGACAAGCCATCCCCAGTATGGATCCCCACTGGGACCTCAACTCAGATCATGGGGATTGGAGTCATAAATATCTGTTGACCTTTGTTCTAGAAGGACTAAGGAGAAAAAGCCCATGAATTATTCAATGATGTCCATCATAACTCAGGGAAAGGAAGAAAATCCTTCTGCTATCCTTGATCAGCTATGGGAGGCCTTAAGAAAATATACTCCCCTGTTACCCGATTCACTAGAGGGTCAACTGATTCTAAAAGATAAGTTTATTACTCAATCAGCAGCAGATATCAGGAGAAAGCTCTAAAAGCAAGCCCTAGGCCATGAACAAAATCTGGAGGCATTATTAAACCTGGCAACCTCGGTGTTCTATAATAGGGACCAAGAGGAAGAAGCCCAAAAGGAAAAGTGAGATCAGAGAAAGGCTGCAGCCTTAGTCATGGCCCTCAGACAAACAAACCTTCGTGGTTCAGAGAGGACAGAAAACAGAGCAGGCCAATCACCCAGGAGGGCTTGTTATCAGTGTGGTTTACAAGGACATTTTAAAAAAGATTGTCCAATGAGAAACAAGCTGCCCCCTCATTCATGTCTGCTATGCTGAGGGAATCACTGGAAGGTGCACTGCCCCAGAGGACAAAGGTTCTCTGGGTCAGAAGCCCCCAACCAGATGATCCAACAGGACCGAGGGTGCCTGGGGCAAGTGCCAGCTCATGTCCTCACCCTCACTGAGCCCCGGGTATGTTTAACCACTGAGGGCCAGGAAATTGACTTCCTCCTGGACACTGGCGTGGCCTTCTCAGCATTAATCTCCTGTCTTGGATGTCTGTCCTCAAGGTCCGTTACCATCCGAGGAATCCTGGGACAGCCTGTAACCAGGTATTTCTCCTACCTCCTCAATTGTAATTGGGAGACTTTGCTCTTTTCACATGCCTTTCTTGTTATGCCTGAAAGCCCCACACCCTTATTAGGGAGGGATATATTAGCCAAGGCTGGAGCTATTATCTACATGAATGTGAGGAACAAATTACCCATTTGTTGCCCCCTACTTGAGGAGGGAATCAACCCTGAAGTCTGGGCATTGGAAGGGCAAAAAATGGCCGTCCAGTCCAAATCAGGCTAAAAGATCCCACCACTTTTCCTTATCAAAGGCAATATCCCTTAAGGCCTGAAGCTCATAAAGGATTACAGGATATTGTTGAACATTTAAAAGCTCAAGGCTTAGTAAGGAAATGCAACAGTCTCTGCAACACCCCAATTCTAGAAGTGCAAAAACCGAATGGTCAGTGAAGACTAGTGCAAGACCTTAGACTCATCAATAAGGCAGTAATTCCTCTATATCCAGTCGTACCGAACCCCTATACCCTGCTCTCTTAAATACCAGAGGAAGCAGAATGGTTCACTGTTCTGGACCTCAAGGATGCCTTCTTCTGTATTCCCCTGCACTCTGACTCCCAGTTTCTCTTTGCCTTTGAGGATTCCACAGACCACACATCCCAACTTACTACGTGGACCGTCTTGCCCCAAGGGTTTAGGGATAGCCCTTACCTGTTTGGTCTTGCACTGGCCCAAGATCTAGGCCACTTCTCAAGTCCAGGCACTCTGGTCCTTCAATATGTGGATAATTTACTTTTGGCTACCAGTTCAGAAGCCTCATGCCAGCAGGCTACTCTAGAGCTCTTGAACTTTCTAGCTAATCAAGGGTACAAGGTGTCTAGGTCGAAGGCCCAGCTTTGCCTACAGCAGGTCAAATATCTAGGCCTGATCTTAGCCAGAGGTACCAGGGCCCTCAGCAAGGAACAAACACAGACTATACTGGCTTATCCTTGCCCTAAGCCATTAAAACAGTTGTGGGGGTTCCTTGGAATCACCGGCTTTTGCCAACTATGGATCCCTGGATACAGTGAGATAGCCAGGCCCCTGTGTACTCTAATCAAGAAGACCCAGAGGGCAAATGCTCATCTATAGAATGGGAACTAGGAGCAGAAACAGCCTTCAAAACCTTAAAGCAGGCTGTAGTACAAGCTCCAGCTTTAAGCCTTCCCACAGGACAAACTTCTCTTTATACATCACAGAGAGAGCAGGGATAGCTCTTGGAGTCCTTACTCAGACTTGTGGGACAGTCCCACAACCAGTGGCATACCTAAGTAAGGAAACTGATGTAGTAGCAAAAGGCTGGCCTCACTGTTTACGGGTAGTTGCGGTGGTGGCTGTCTTAGTGTCAGAGGCTATCAAAATAATACAAGGAAAGGATCTCACTGTCTGGACTACTCATGATGTAAGTGGTATACTAGATGCCAAAGGAAGTTTATGGCTATCAGACAACCGCCTACTTAGATACCAGGTGCTACTCCTTGAGGGACCGGTGCTTCAAATATGTATGTGCGTGGCCCTCAACCCTGCCACTTTTCTCCCAGAGGATGAGGACCCAATTGAGGATGACTGCCAACAAATTATAGTCCAGACTTATGCCACCCGAGATGATCTCTTAGAAGTCCCCTTAGCTAATCTTGACCTTAACCTATATACCGATGGAAGTTCATTTGTAGAGAGTGGGATATGAAGGGCAGGTTATGTCATAGTTAGTGATGTAACTGTACTTGAAAGTAAGCCTCTTCCCCCAGGGACAAGTGCCCAGTTAGCAGAACTAGTGGTACTTACCTGAGCCTTAGAACTGGGAAAGGGAAAAAAAAAAATAAATGTGTATATGGATAGCAAAGATGCTTATCTAATCCTTCATGCCCATGCTGTAATATGGGAAGAAAGGGAGTTACCTCTGGGAGAACCCCCCATTAAATATGACAAGGAAATCATGGAGTTATTGCACTCAGTACAAATAATCAAGGAGGTGGCAGTCTTACACTGCCAAAGCCATCAAAAAGGGGAAGGAGAAGGGAGAACAGCAGCATAAGTGGCTGGCAGAGGCAAGGGAAGACCAGCAGAAAGAAAAGAGAGAAAGAGACAGAGAGAGAGAAAGAGGAAGAGACAGAGACAAAGAAGAAGTCAGAGAGAGAGAGGAGAAGAGACAGAAAAATAGGGAGTCAGAGAGAAAGAGAGGAAGAGACAGACAAAAAGGGAGTCAGAAAGAGACAAAGAAGAAGTCAAAGAGAAGAAAGAGAGATGGAAGTAGTAAAGAAAAAACATATACCCTATTCCTTTAAAAGCCAGGGTAACTTTAAAACCTGTAACTGATAATTGAAGGTCTTCTCTGTAACCCTATAACACTCCAATACCACCTTGTTGTCAGTGTAAACAAGGGCGTAGCCTGAAAGCACTGAGGCCACTGACAACCCGTAGCCTTCCTATCAAAAATCCTTAATGCAGCAGGTTTCCTAACAGGAGATCTAAATCTTAACTAATTACCATACAAAGGTCCGACCAGACCAAGGAGGAACTCCCTTCAGGACAGGAAGATAGATGTTTCCTCCCAGGCGATTAAGGGAAAAAGACACAATGGAAATTCAGTAAGTGATAAGGAAACTCATGTAAAATCAGAGTTAGGAAAATTGCCTAATGATTGGTCTGCTCAAACCTGGGAGCTGTTTGCACTCAGACAAACCTTAAAGTACTTACAGAATCAGGAAGGAGCCATCTATACCAATTCTAAGTTAATATGGACTGAACAAGGTTTTATTAATAGCAAAGAAAAATTAAAATCCCAAACTTACAAGGTTTTCAACTAAAGTTTGCTAAAAGTTAACAGTGTAACATGTATTATCTACTACCACACACTCTCAAAGGATTTCTCAGACAGTTTGCAAGAGATAACAAAATCTATCCTTACTCTACAATCCCAAATAGACTCTTTGGCAGCAGTGACTCTCCAAAACTGCTGAGGCGTAGACCTCCTCACTGCTGAGAAAGGAGGACTCTGCACCGTCTTAGGGGAAGAGTGTTGTTTTTTACTAACCAGTCAGGGATAGTACGAGATGCTGCCCGGCATTTACAGGAAAAGGCTTCTGAAATCAGACAATGCCTTTCAAACTTGTATACCAACTTCTGGAGTTGGGCAACATGGCTTCTCCCCTTTCTAGGCCCCTTGGCAGCCATCTTGCTGTTACTCGCCTTTGGGCCCTATATTTTTAACCTTCTTGTCAAATTTGTTTCCTCTAGAATCGAAGCCATCAAGCTACAGATGGTCTCACAAGTGGAACACCAAATGAGTTTAACCAACAACTTCTACCGAGGACCCCTGGACTGACCTGCTGGCCCTTCCACTGGCCTAAAGAGTTCCCCTCTGGAGGACATTACAACTGCAGGGCCCCTTCTTAGCCCCTATCCAGCAGGAAGTAGCTAAAGCGGTCATCAGCCAAACTCCCAACAGCAGTTGGGGTATCCTGTTTAGAGAGGGGATTGAGAGGTGAAGCTGGCTGGGCTTCTGGGCCGGGTGGGGACTTGAAGAACTTTTCTGTCTAGCTAAAGGATTGTAAATGCACCAATCAGAGCTCTGTGTCTAGCTAAAGGTTTGTAAACACATCAATCAGCACGCTGTAAAAATGGACCAATCAGCACTCTGTAAAATGGACCAATCAGCTCTCTGTAAAATGGACCAATCAGCAGGATGTGGGTGGGGCCAAATAAGGGACTAAAAGCTGGCCACCCGAGCCAGCAGTGGCAACCCGCTCAGGTCCCTTTCCACACTGTGGAAGATTTGTTCTTTCACTCTTCACAATAAATCTTGCTGCTGCTCACTCTTTGGGTCCGTACTACCTTCATGAGCTGTTACACTTACCGTGAAGGTCTGCAGCTTCACTCCTGAAGTCAGTGAGACCATGGACCTACCAGGAGGAACGAGCAACTCTGGACATGCCACCTTTAAGAGCTGTAACACTCACTGCGAAGGTCTGCAGCTTCACTCCTGAAGCCAGCGAGACCACGAACCCACTGGAAGGAACAAACAACTCCTGACATGCCACCTTTAAGAGCTGTAACACTCACGGCGAAGGTCTGCAGCTTCACTCCTGAAGTCAGCGAGACCACGAACCCACCAGAAGGAAGAAACTCCGGATACATCTGAACATCTGAAGGAACAAACTCTGGACACGCCATCTTTAAGAACTGTAATACTTATCGTGAGGGTCCGTGGCTTCATTCTTGAAGTCAGCAAGACCAAGAACCCACTGGAAGGAATCAATTCTGGACACATAAGGCCGGGCACGGTGGCTCATGCCTACAAGCACTTTGGGAGGTCGAGGTGGGTGGATCACGAGATTAGGAGATCGAGACTATCCTGGCTAACACAGTGAAACCCTGTCTTTACTGAAAATACAAAAAAATTAGCCAAGCATGGTGGCAGGCACCTGTAGTCCCAGCTACTCGGGAGGCTGAGGCAGGAGAATGGCGTGAACCTGGGAGGTGGAGCTTGCAGTGAGCTGAGATTGCACCACTGAACTCCAGCCTGGGCGACAGAGTAAGACACCATTTCAAAAAAAAAAAAAATATGCCAGGAGCGGTGGCTCACACCTGTAATCCCAGCACTTTGGGAGGCCAAGGCGGGCAGATCACGAGGTCAGGAGATCGAGACCATCCTGGCCAACATGGTGAAACCCCCTCTCTACTAAAAAAAATAAAAAAAAATAAAAAATTAGCCAGGCGTGGGGGCGGGTGCCTGTAGTCCCAGCTACTCGGGAGGCTAAGGCAGGAGAATGGCGTGAACCCAGGAGGTAGAGCTTGCAATGAGCCGAGATCACGCCACTGCACTCCAGCCTGGGCAACACAGCGAGACTCCATCTCAAAAAAAAAATAAAAAATAAAAATAAATAAATAAAAAAGATAAAGTGGTAGGCTTAAGCCCAAACATATCAATAGTTACATTAAATGTAAATGGTTTAACTATAAAAATTAAAATACAGTAACTAGCATAATGGATTAAAAACATGCCCCAATTATATGTTCTCTACAAGAAACTCACATCAAATACAATAATGTATGTTGAAAGTAAAAGGACAAAAAATTACACAAGCGTTAATTTAAAATGTTATATTAACATTAGATAAGTGGACTTCAGAGCAAACAAAATTACCTAACCCCAGCACTTTGGGAGGCCAAGGCAGGCGAATCATGAGGTTAGGATCAAGACCAGTCAGGCCAACATGGTGAAACCTCGTCTCTACTAAAAATACAAAAATTAGCTGGGCATGGAGGTACACACTTGTAATCCCAGCTACTCAGGAGGCTGAGGCAGGAGAATCGCTTGAACTCAGGAGGTGGAGGTTGCAGTGAGCCGAGATTGTGCCACTGCACTCCAGCCTGGGAGACAGAGCGAGACTCAATCTCAAAAAAAAAAAAAAAAAAAAAAAAAAAATTACCAGAGATGGTGAAGTACATTACTAATAATAAAAGTATAAATCTACCACAAAGGCTTAGCAACCCTAATTATATATGTACCAAATAACAGAACTACAAAATATGTAAAGCAAAAACTGATAGTACTAAAAACAGAGACAAATCCACAATTACAATTGAGGACTGCAACATCCTTCTCTCAACAATTGATAGAAAAGCTAGACAGAAAATCAGCAAGGACATAGAAGAAATAACATGACCATCAATTAACAGGATTGAACTGACTTATGAAACACTCAACAACAGGCCACACATTATTTTCATGTGCCCACAGTACGTATACCAAGACAGACCATGTCCTAGGCCAAAACAAAAAACCTTGAAAAATTAATACCCATTGAAATCCTAAGAGTGTGTTTTCTGACCACAGTGGAAACAAACAAGAAACCAATAACAGAAAGATAGCATGAACATTTTTAAACACTTGCAAACTAAACACACTTGTAAATAATACTTGGGTCAAAAAGAGGGTCTTAAGGAAAATTAAAAACACATTCAACTAAATAAAAATGTAAAGATGATATATTAAAATTTGTAGGATGCTGCTAAAGAAGTCTTGAGAGGCAAAGTTATAGCATGAAATCCCTGCATTAGAAAAGAGGATATTTCAAGGCTGGGAGCAGTGGCTCACATCTTTAATCCCAATACTTTGTGAGGCCAAGGCAGGTGGATCATGTGAGGTTAGGAATTTGAGACCAGCCTGGCCAACATAGTTAAACCCCGTCTCTACTAAAAATACAAAAAGGAGCTGGATGTGGTGGCAGGTGACTTCAGTCCCAGCTACTTGGGAGGCTGAGGCAGGAGAATGGCTTGAACCCAGGAGGCGGAGTTGCAGTGAGCTGAGATCGCGCCACTGCTCTCCAGCCTGGGTGACAGAGCGAGACTCTGTCTCAAAAGAAAAAAAAAAGAATATTTCAAAAAGTTGTATGAAAAGAAGAAAGGAAAGTCTCAAGTCTGTATTTCTCATAACTACATGTGAATCTATAATTGTTTCAAAATAAGTTTATAATTATTAACATATATATTTCAATCATTTAATAGAGCTTCAAAACATAAAATGTGAGATTTCCAGTTTGACTTTTTTGTAGCATGCTTCCATATACTATTCATAGATAGTCACAATAATTCTGAATGACAGGCCTTGTTGGTATTACTGACATTGCTAGGCTGCCTACGTGTGAGGTAGTACTTACACAGTTTTACGATCACACGCAAGTTTAAGAATGTCAGAAAAGTTACTGAAGTAGCCATTCGGCTACATGGTTTTCCAGAGGGAAAGCTTGGGTCAAAAATCAGAAATTGGCCTGGTGCAGTGGTTCACGCCTCTAATCCCAGCACTTTTGGGAAGTGGTTGGATCACTTAAGGCCAGGGGTTCGAGACCAGCCTGGCCAACATGGCGAAACCCCGTCTCTATTGAAAACACAAAAATTAGCTGGATGTAGTGGCACATGCCTGTAATCCCAGCTACAAGGGAGGCTGAGGCACAAGAATCACTTGAACCCAGAAAGTGGAGGTTGCAGTAAACCAAGATTACACCACTGTACTCCAGCCTGGGTGACCGTGCAAGACTGTCTCAAAAAAAAAAAAAAAATCAGAAATTGAATACCAAGGTCAAAATTGGTATTGAACCTCAGTGCCCAATTTTTTATGTCAAAGTGCCAGTTTCCTGTAGGTGGACGTCTAGTTTGTTTCTTGCTTTTTGCTCTTACAAATAGTTCTACAATGACAATCTTTAAATATATATCTGTGTAGACTTTAGGGTATCTATCTGTAGGTTAATTCCTACAATTGGACTTGTGGTCAAAGGTATATGTATTTAAAATTTTGATTGATAACGTCAATTTTCTATCTAAAAACCTTATACCAATTTGTACCTCCAGTGCCTCTATGCATGTGTTGTTTTTCCACACATTTACTAACGTTAGATATTATCCAACTTTATTTTTTGTTGTTAGAATAGGGTTTTTATTTTGTGTTTGAGACAGAATCTGGCTCTGTCACCCAGGCTTGAGTGCAGTGGTACAATCTCAGCTCACTGCAATTTCTGCCTCCTGGGCTCAAGTGATCCTCCCACCTCAGCCTTCTAAGTAGCTGAGACTACAGGTGCGTGCCACCATGCCTGGCTAACATTTGCATTATTTGTAGAGACAGGGTTTTGCCATGTTGTCCAGGCTGGTCTCAAACTCCTGAGCTCAAGCAGTCCTCCTGTCTTGGCCTCCCAAAGTGCTGGGATTACAGGAGTGAGCCACTGTGCCCAGTAGAATAAGGTTTTTAATTTGCTTCTGAAAAAATAGACTTTACTATTTAGAGTAGTTTTAGGTTCATGGTAAAGTTCAGTGGGTACACAGAGTGCTCCCATGTTATACCTGCCTCCAGATGTGCACCGACTTCCCCATTGTCAACATCTCCCACCACAGTGGTATATTTGTTACAATAGAACCTACACTGACAATCATTATTACCCAATGTCTATAGTTTACACTAGGTTTCATTCTTAGTGTTGTACATTCTATGGGTTTTGACAAATGCATAGTGACAGGTATCCACTGTTACAGTATCATACACAATACCTTCACTGCCCTAAAAATCCTCTGTACTCTACCTATTCATCATTCCCGTCCCACTTGTCCCTGGCAATCACCAATCCCTTTACTCTTTCCATTGTTTTGTCTTTTTCATAATGTCATATAATTGGAGTTGTATGGTACCTAGCCTTTTCAGATTGCCTTCTCTCACTTAATACACATTTAAGTTTTCTTCGTGTCTTTTCATGGCTTGATAGCTTATTTTTTTGAAAGCTGATGAATATTCCATTGTCTGGATATTCCACAGTTCATTTATCTAATTACCCACTGAAGAACATATTGCTTGCTTCTAAGGTTTGCCAATTATGAATAAAGTTGCTATAAACAGTCATGTGCAGGTTTTATGTGGATATAAAAGTTTTTAACTCATTTAGGTAAATACCAAGGGACACAACTACTGGATTGGAGAGTAAGAGCGTGTTCAGTTTTGTGAGAAACCACCAAATTGTCTTCCAAAGTGGCAGTGCCATTTTGCATTGCCACCAGCAATGAATGAGAGCCCTTGTTGCTCCACATCCATGGCAGCATCTGGTGTTATCAATGTTTTGGATTTTGGCCATTCTAATAAGTATGCAGCTGTATCTCACTATCGTTTTAATTTGCAATTCCCTAATGACATATTATGTGGAGGATCTTTTTATGTGCTTATTTGCCATCTTTGTGTCTTCTTGGTGAGGTGTCTGTTCGTTCAGGTCTTCTCTTCTTTTCCCTTCCTCCCTCCCTCTTTCCCTCCCTTCCTCCCTTCCTTTCTCTCTCTCTCTTTCTCTCTCCCTCTCTTTTTCTCTTCCTTTTCTTTTTTTTTTTCAAGAGTTGCGGGTCTCATTTTGTGACCCAGGCTGTAGGTTAGTGATCATAGTTCACTGCTGCCTTAAATTCCTGGGTTCAAGCAATCCTCCCACCTCAGCCTCCCGAGTAGCTGGGACTACAGGTGCATGCCACCATACTGGCTAATTCTTTTTTTGTAGAGATGAGATCTCATCATCCTTCCCAGGCTGGTCTTAAACTCCTGGGTTCAAGTGATCCTTGTGCCTCAGCTTACCACAGTGCTGGGATTACAGGTGTGAACCACCATGCCCAGCTTTCTTTTTTTTTCTTTTTTTGAGACAGAGTCTCACTCTGTAGCCCAGGCTGGAGTGCAGTGGTGCAATCTTGGCTCACTGCAACCTCCGCCTCCCAAGTTCAAGCAGTTCCCCCTGCCTCAGCCTCCCAAGTAGCTGGGATTACAGGTGCCCACCATCATGCCTGGCTAATTTTTGTATTTTTAGTAGAGATGGGGTTTCGCCATGTTGGCCAGACTGGTCTCGAACTCCTGACCTCAGGTTATCTGCTCCCTTGGCCTCCCAAAATGCTGGGATTACAGGCGTGAGCCACCGCGCCCAGCTCAGCCTTCGTTTTTTAAATTGGGTGGTTTGTTTTCTTATTGTCGAGTTTAAGAGTTCTTTGCATATTTTGGATAAGTCGTTTACCAGGTGTGATTTGCAATGTAAAATTCATGAATGTGTTGGAGTAACTTTTTTATGTGTTTACTGGCCATTTATGGCTCTTTTTTGTGAAGTGCACGTTTTCTTGCAATTGGCATTAGCTGAATCCACTGCTAAGACTTCTTCCCACTTGGGCTTTCATGCATAGCATAATGATATACACAATGCTTCACTGGAATTTACCTAACTTAGAAGGAACATGCCTGTCCACCTTCCGCAAGAAGCTGTACATCTGACGGTAATGGAGTGCTCCTCACTCTCCTCAATGCAGAGCAGAAATAGTCACAGCAGAGTGGTACATAAACTTACAGTAAATGTGTCCAATTTAAATGTTACCATCATCAGCAGGAAACATACTACACAGCCATTGGCTGGAT
Organism: Symphalangus syndactylus; assembly: GCF_028878055.3. NCBI lineage: Eukaryota > Metazoa > Chordata > Mammalia > Primates > Hylobatidae > Symphalangus > Symphalangus syndactylus. The sequence goes on from NC_072433.2 coordinate 64,441,014, forward strand.
TTCAAGTGACTGTGTGGGTCTTTGATTTCAGGAAGTTCGTGAATGCTAATCAAGGGCTAAATAAAGTGGAAAGCAGCATCCTTGAAAATCATCGCTCTCAGGACGGGGTCTGCCTGGAATAGCACTGAATGTGTTTAGTAGTGCCTTGGGCTTGGGGGCTTTGGAGAAAGCTGCTTGAGACCTTCCCATGCTCATAAATTAGGCAAGGAGCAGTGACGAAGTGTCTATAGCCATCTTAGCCAATGTGATAGGCCTCTACAGCTGTATGAAGTAGATTCTGATTTTATCTTGAAATCCACAACTTCCACAAAAAAGAAAAATCTTTTACCATTTCTCATTAAAAAAGTAATATAAGTTTATTGTAGGGGGAAATAATCAAATGTAATCTCATTACCCAGATATAATCACTGTTAACTTCTTCATTCGAATTTTCCCTAGGTCCATGTATCTATATATCTGTGGTTCATAAAAATGAGATTACACCAAGAAATATCTTTTGTTATCTATATAGTTCCAGCTCAATAAATATACAACTGTATTATTATTTTTGTCTGAATAGTATTTTCATTGATATATCACAATACATTTACTCCAATTCCCTTTTGCATATAGATTATTTCTCATTTTTCTATTAATAATACTAAGGGAGCTTTTAAGTCAATACATCTGAATCTTGAATAAAATTCTTGTTCTTTCTCTTTGGATGGGTATTCAGACTCTTAATTTTACAAATGAAGAAATAAAGTCCCAGAAGGTAACAGAGATAGAACTAGGCACTATTTTCTATTCTTCTTTCCTTCCTTTCTTTTTGAGAGTTAATGATTATTTAAAAGTATTCATAATTTTCTGATAATAAAAGTAAGACATGGCAATATGACACTGGATATTCAAAAACCACAATGTTCTTTTACTTGAAGATTTTAAAAGGAAATGATTACAATAAATACCCAGAGTCAACAATTATCAAGTTTCTGTCATATTTGCTTCATCTATCTCTTTCCTTTGAAAGTGAATCCTAGGCCAGGTGCAGTGGCTAACGCCTATAATCCTAGCACTTTGGGAGGTTGAGGTGGGTGGATCACTTGAGGTCAGGAGTTAGAAACCAGCGTGGCCATCATGGTGAAACCCCATCTCTACTAAAAATACAAAAAATTAGCTGGGCATGGTGGTGCACGCCTGTATTCCCAGCTACTTGGGAGGCTGAGGCAGGAGAATTGCTTGAACTCAGGAGGCAGAGGTTGCAGTGAGCCAAGATCATGCCACCGCACTCCAGCCTGTGCAAGAGAGTGAGAGACTGTCTCAAAAAAAAAGCGAATCCTAGGTATCATTTCATTTTATCCCTACATGTTCAGATATGCTGTTAGGGCTCAAAAGTGATACCCCAAAGACTGTGCTTTGATGTGCCAAGAGGCCTTAGAAGCTGCCTCAGAATCAAGGTTCCCCTAACCTTGTCTTGTCTCCACCCCCTCCCAAGCATAGGGAGAGACTCTCTCTGGAATTTCCTTGTCTAACCAAGAAAGCTTTCTTCCAAAAGAAATGCAATTTTTCTTAGGATCCCCTCCCTAGGGGGTCTCACCAAATAACCAGGAAAGATCACTCACCAGAGAAGAGAAGATGCTGGAAGTCATCACCATGCCCAGACAGACTTTTCATCTATTCTTCTGAAGGAAGCTTCAAGAGATTACCTGGGAAACTTAATCTGCAAAATAAGATGACCTTTGTTCCTGTGCAGTTCTGCCCCTCACCTTCCCATAATGTCTCCCTCCCACCTCCCAGGTTCATACATCTCTTCCCATAAAGAGAGGTTTGTTTGTTTGTTTGTTTGTTTGTTTGTTTTTGAGATAGAGTCTTGCTCTGTTGCCCAGGCTGAAGTGCAGTGGCACAATCGGCTGACTGCAAGCTCCGCCTCCTGGGTTCATGCCATTCTCCTGTCTCAGCCTCCTGAGTAGCTGGGACTACAGGCACCTACTACCACACCCGGCTAATTTTTTGTATTTTTAGTAGAGATGGGGTTTCACCATGTTAGCCCGGATGGTCTTGATCTCCTGACCTCATGATCTGCCAGCCTCGGCCTCCCAAAGTGCTGGGATTACTGGCATAAGCCACCGTGCCTAGCCAAAGAGAGTATTTAAGCAACCATCTAGCCCCTCTTAGAATTCACATTTTGTATGAATCCCATGCACATGTATGCATCTTAATAAAATTTGTATGCCTTTTTTCCTAATAATCTGCCCTTTGTCAGCTGAGTTTTAGCAAGCCTTCAGAAGACAAAGGGGAAGTTTTCCCTTTGCCCCTACAATACCTATGTAAAAAAAAAAAAAATGGGCTTCTAAAAAAACACAATAACATATCACACCTAGTAATTTAATAATTCTGTGACATCATCTAATATGCAGTTCAAAATGAAATTTCCATGACTATCTCAAAATATCTCTTTTTACATTGGGTTTGTTTGAATCAGGAACAAAACAAGGCCCACAGATTACATTTGGTTCTTAAGGCTCCTAAATCTACATCAATCCTCAGCAATCTTTTCTTTTCTTTTTTTTTTTTTTTTGAGATGGAGTCTTGCTCTGTCGCCCAGGCTGGAGTGCAGTGGCGCAATCTCGGCCCACTGCAAGCTCCGCCTCCCGGGTTCACGCCATTCTCCTGCCTCAGCCTCTCCGAGTAGCTGGGACTACAGGCGCCCGCCACCACGCCCGACTAATTTTTTGTATTTTTTAGTAGAGACGGGGTTTCACCGTGGTCTCGATCTCCTGACCTCGTGATCCGCCCGCCTCGGCATCCCAAAGTGCTGGGATTACAAGCGCGAGCCACCGCGCCCGGCCTCTCAGCAATCTTCTCTAATTTCCCCCCATGCCTATGTTGTAGAAACCAGGTAGCCCTGCAGAAAGCTTCATATTTTGGATTTGCGCATTTGTTCTCATGTTATTTAATTGTTTTCCTCTATCACCTATATTTCCATCAATGAAGGTAGCTCTAGAGCCTGGATTAGAGTCAAGTTGGACTCCTGTTAAGAGTATTTCACAGCTGGTGCTGTGCAGTCAGTATTGCATTAGGAGCTATCTAATGCCTAGTTGCCCACTTTTAGAATATAATGGGCCCAGTGCTATGCCACCCCAATGGGGGAGGGCAGGCTAGAGGGGTGGGAGGGCAATACCAAGACAAATGCAAAATACCCTCCCACCCACGATGGTTCCTCTTCCACCTCCAACTACACCCTCATGGGTATAGAATCAGATTTTGCTTTGAGATGGGAGAGGTTTCCTCATTCAGCCCAACCCACAACACCACCATAGCTCCATCATGGGCAAACTGTTTTTATAGACTTGCTAATTAATGTCTGTGGACCGGCAGCATTAGCATCACCTGCACCTGAAAGCTTGTTGGAAATGCAGAAACTCTTACCCTATAATTACCAAATTAAAAATTGGATTTGTTGGGGATCAAAGAAATGACACTCCAAAATATGGCACTTTGACATGCTGAACTAGAGAAGCAGCCACAAGGCCTCTCTGCCCTCCTTCCCCACCCCCCAATTCTCTGTGTCTCCCAAAGCACAGGATGAGGCTGTTCTCCGAAGTTCCCTGATCTATCTAGAAACTGGGTCCACCAAAGAGGAACACAATTGCCTTTGATCCTCTCCCCTAAAATATCACTAAGCAGAAAAGGTTAAAACTCATATCTCAGAGGAAGAGATGAAAATTAAACACCACACTTGGAGCCCAGACACTGTTCTCTGGTCCTGTTCAATTCCCAAAGAGAATTATTTGCTAGCCATGAACTGAACATTGGGCCCATTCATTACCCCTAAAAATCATTTACTATATAAATTGCCACATTTCTCTGCTCTTTCCTCCCCTGTGAAGAAAAGTATATAAGCATCTAGACCTCACTGGGTTTTTAGGTAATCATCCTCCTGGGATTCCCTTGTGCTTATGTGTGTTAAATAAATGTGCATGCCTTTTTCTCCTATTAATCTTCCTATTCATTCTCTGTTCATTTTCAGCAAACCTTCAGAGGGTGAAGAAGAGCTTTCCCTTGGCCCCTACACATTCTAACAAGATTCTCCCTGTGATTAGCATGCCCTTTAAAATTTGAGAACCCCTGGTCCTCAGGACCCCGGAGGAGTTAGGTCTGGATTAGAGGAATAAGGGCAGTAGACCTGTTTCTGTATAACAAATTACCCTAAAACTTAGTAGCTTAACAAAGATACATTTATGGGCCGGGTGTGGTGGCTCAAGCCTGTAATCTCAGCACTTTGGGAGGCCAGGGCAGGCGGATCACTTGAGCCCAGGAGTTTGAGACCAGCCTGGCCAACATGGTGAAACCCCATCTCTACTAAAAATACAAAAATTAGGTGGGCGTGGTGGCATGTACCTGTAATCCCAGCTACTACTCTGGAGGCTGAGGTAGGAGAATCGCTTGAACGCGGGAGGTGGAGATTGCGGTGAGCCAAGATGGCGCCACTGCACTCCAGCCTGGGCAACAGAGCAAGACTCCGTCTCAAAAAAAAAAAAAAAAAAAGATACATTTATGATCTCACGTATTTTCAGAGTCAGAAAGCAGGAGTGGTTTGGCTGGTGAGTTCTGGCTCATGGGACTCTTACGAGGTTGCTGTTGGGTTGTTGAGCTATTGGCCAGAGGAACCACTTCCAAGCTTACTCATGTTGGCAGAATGCTTCAGTTTCTTGCCACAAGGTCCGATCCCTAGGACTGCTTATGATATGAGGGTCCCCAAAGATGAGTGGCTAGAGAGAGAGAGAGATAGGAAGGCAGAGAGAAGTCACAGTGTTTTTTTAATAGCCTAATCTCAGAAGTGACACGACGTCACTTCTAATACGTTCTATTGGTCGTACACACTAACCTAGCACTCTATGGGAGGGGAGTATGCGGGGGCGTGAACGCCAAGAGGCAGGGATGCTTGGGGACCATTTCATAGGCTCACTACCACTGCAGTAACCATAACCAGGGCTTCGCCTTGTGAAGAGGATGGGAAACTTCCTCCTGGAAACAGAATAGGTCTCACACTCAGTCCTCTACTCCAGGAGAAACAGGGTTCACCTGCCTGGCTCTTACCTCTCTGTCCTCCTGAATCTATGGTCTCTCATTTCTGTTGCAATTGCGTGATTTGTTCTAATGCTCTCAATTCCCACAAGTCCTTTTTTTTTTTAAGTTACAGATTTTCCCTTGAGTAACTTCTTTAGATAATCTATGCTGCTTGGCATAGGAAGAACTTAGTGGCTGACAGTAAGAAATCACTTAATATAAACATACATAAAGCCAGGTGTGGTGGCTCATGCCTGTGATCCCAACTCTTTGAGAGGCTGAGGGGGGCGGATCACTTGAGGTGAGGAGTTTAGGACTATCCTGGCTAACACGGTGAAACCCCATCTCTACTAAAAATACAAACTTTAGCAGGGTGTGGTGGCGTGCGCCTGTAATCCCAGCTACTCAGGAGGCTGAGGCAGAATTGCTTGAACCCGGGAGGTGCAGGTGTCAGTGAGCCAAGATTGTGTCACTGCATTCCAGCCTGGGTGACAGAGTGAGACTCCATCTTAAGAAACAAAATAAAACAAAGGTACATAAAAATATAAGGGCACATAGTTTCAAAGGTTGGTAAACAAGTCATTCAGTGTGTGTCATTTGTGGCATCTGGGCTACAAAGGACAGCTGGGAGATAAAATTACTGGGCAGAGCAGAGGGTGGTTTAGATACAGTATAGTGGAGAAGCTTGTTTTTTTTCTGAGGAATGATGATTAGAACTCACCCAGGAGTATACTCTGGCCTAATTGCAGATATTAAGGCAATAGAATTGTCCAATCTGGTGAGTGATGAACTTAGAGTTGGTGATTAGTAGCCGTGAGGGTTGGGGCAGTGGGATGCTGTAGTCCTACCTGCCAAATGGAGCTGATAATACTCCAGGAAGATGTACTTTTATGTTTGTTTCACCAATAAGGAAATACAAAAACAAGTTCAGTTTTCCACAACATTCAGGTAATGGGCTTTGAGGAAAAAAAAAGATGAAAGTGGCAGTTCAGTGCGGGAGCTGGGAGGGCTGTGGAAGTGGGTGGGGCTAAAACAGAGCCCTCCCTGCACTGGCTGCCCCTCAGGAGCTGCTGTGAAATTTGCAAGAAAGCCCTATAGAGCCTGGTTAGGAGCTGTGGACAGCAGGGGAGGGAGCTCCAGAGAAAACGAAGCATAAAGCTTAAGGCCCAGACCTGAGGGAAAGGCTAAATGCCCAAGACAGGAAAAGAACCAAGCAGGTTTTAGAACAACAGAAAGATGAGAAAGCAAAGAGGGGATCTGGAGAAAGAAAAGGCTCATGAAGCCCAGATTAAAATTCTCTTCTCAGGAATTGACAGTTTCCAGCTTGCGGCAGTAGAATCAGCTTTGCAAAATAGAAAGGAAAAGATTCCCCCTGAAGAGTTGCAAATCATCTGATTCATGCTTTATTTCCTTAGAAAGGTCTGTATAAACACAAGGATTAGGTATTGTCTCCCCCAGCTTCCTGTCTTTAATTTCCTTCTTTTTCATCTGGATGTTTTGTTATGAACTCTTAATCTCTTAAGACAATGTCTTTAACATTCAATGGTTAGGGCAATTCCCAATTCAGTCTGTGATTCTTTCGCCTGTGCATGATTGTAAGATGTTCCTGCTACTTCCTTCTCATGCTAATAGTAGTAACGTAAGACATCAAGACCCAAAGCAAAGAAGCTGACCCACAAAAAGTGAAGTGTGGAAATAATTGTTGTTCAGGGAGGCCCTAAAACAAGTCAGGTTTGAATACCTCAGGTCCTTCCTGTGCTCTGGGGGAGAGGGATTCTAAGGCCCAAGTGTCTCACACTGACCTATGCTTTGATGCCCTCAGCATCTGGCTCTACCTCCCCACCTTCAACTCATACCATATTCCCCCAAGCTCCAGTCCACTGGCCCCTTTTTGAGGTTCCAGGTGTCAGTGGAAGATGCCAAGCTGTGCTCTCCCTCTGCCCCAGATCCTCACATAGCTGGTCCTTCATCTTTCTCATCTCCATTCAGATGTTCCAAGTCTCAAAATGTCAAGCTGACCCATTTTCTTGGCATTTAAATCCCTTCCTGGTAACTGGTTAGGCTTCCACCACTACTCAGCCACAACCAGTCTGGGTTGCAAAAATCATTCACCTCAATGGCCGGGAGAGGTTAAAAGACCCTTCCAATAGTGGCTTAGGCCCCTGAGGAAAGCTGTCAGGAAATTTTAAAAGAAAACTCAAAGGGCATTTTGATGAAAGAAGAAATAAGATAAGGAATTAAATTTCAGCTTATGAACAACAGTTGTAGAAAGAGGAGAGTTAGGAGGGTGAAGACTAACATTCATTTAGGTCCAGCCTCATTCCCATGTTGTACCCATGTTATGACACGGAGACTTCTCAACAAGCCTATGGGGAAAGGTTAGTATCCTCATTTCGTAGATAAGGAAACCAAGGCTCAAAATGGTTGAGCAAATTTCCCAGGATCCTGCAGCAAATACGTGAAAAAGTCAGGTTCAAGCTGAAGCCCAGCTGACTCTAAGCCCATCTGTGTGTGTGCTGTTCCCCATCCACAGGCCTAGACTCTGCTCTGAGGATGTAGGGGTTTGGGTGGGGTAGGTGCTGGCATTACACAGGTATTATTGAAAGACACATGGGCAAGAATACCTCCCATGCCCTCACAGTCTATATGGATTTCACGTATCCTTTAGGAGCACCCGAGTCAGAACTGCCTCCTTTGTTTTGAAACAAAGGGTCTAGTTCACTATCATTTTTACACAGTGGAGACCTTTATAAATTACAGCTTTTTGGTCCTCCACTTGCAAGGGAAACAAGGACCATAACAGGGCCATCAATAATCTCCCCAATGCAGAGGACCTGAACATATAAGCTGCAAAAAGATGCCTGAAATTTTATAATTTGATTACTTCCTGAATAATCTTTTACTTGGTAGAATCAAATGTAAGTGCTATTGTGCTTGTGGCTTCACAGACATTTTGAAAATTAGATAATGCATCTTTAGGGTGGGAGTAAGAAGCCTTTGTCCCTCATGGCATATTTTATATAATAAAAAAGGCTTGTATGGAGCAGGGGGTGAGCTGGGAAGGTGAAGCTACTTAAGCTGCTGCTTTCTTTCTGCATTATGGTACAGAAAGTAGCAAAATATCAAAGCCACACAGATTCCATCTCCCCTTAAAATGAGAGAAGATTAGTTGAAGACAGAAGCAGCTCAGGCTCAGTAAAAAACAGAAGGTCTTTTCATATCCAGATGGGACTCTTTAATCCTCTGAAAATTCCCAGTGCCACTTACTGGGGTAGAAGTTGACTATTTGGCTGTCTCTTTTTGTTTTTATTTTCATTTTAGAGATCGGGTCTCACTCTGTCACCCAAGCTGGAGTGCAGCGCACAATCATGGCACATTACAGCCTCAGACTCCTGGGCTCAAGCAATTCCCCCACCTCAGCCTCCTGAGCAGCTGGGACTGCAGAGGTGTGCCACCATGCCCAGCTAATTTTTAAACATTTTTTGTAGCGACAAGGTCTCACTATGTTGCCTAGGCTGGTCTCGAACTCCTGGGTTCTCAGGTGATCCTCTGCCCCAGGCCTCCCAAAGTGCTGGGATTATAGGCGTGAGCCTCTGCGCCTGGCTATTTGGCTATCTCTTGAGTTACCTTCAGCATTAGAATCTGAGCCACAGTAGGAGAAACCTAATAGTCAACCTTAATGATGGATGTGGCAGAGAGAAAATTACAGCTCCTCGCTGGACAATGCACCCAACACATGGAAAAACATAGAAAGAGGTTTGGTCTTTGAGTTATATAATCAGCCTGGATTTTTACATGGCAGAGAGAAGGGTGAAGATAGATGCATATTGTACCTTTTTTGTTTTCTGAAAAAAGTTTGCAAATGAGGCTTTGATTTGTATATGTCCACTTCATCTGGGAACTCCATTACTAATTCAGGGAAAGAGTTGCTGGACCAATTGAACAATTTGTCTCTCAGATATATGCAGTAAAATGAAATATCCTATTAGTTAACAGAAAATTGTCCTGATACATGCAGTAAAAGGGAATTAAAAGCATTGTTTCCAAATTGATTGTGCTAGACAAATTTGGCCAAATATAAGTGCATGACAGTATCCTCTTATGGTCTTGCACTTTGCTTTACAGTTGTTCCAATAGAACTCAGTATTTTGGGTCTGTACACCAAGAGGTGACATGAAATGGAAGCTGGGGTCATTATGGTTAACCTGAGTGTGTCAGAAACCAAGCAGAGGCTGAATGTTATTATATGCAGCCCGTGAATCAGAGTGAATGGTAGAACCAGGCTAAACTATGCATTGCAAAACAGGTGCAATGTTTGGATGGAATGGTCACCAACAGTGTCCAAATAACCAATAGCTGGTTGATGGGTGTTATTTACCATACCAAAAACCCAACCTGCAGGGACACATTGTTCAATTGATCTGAGATCCCAACCCACTTCCACAAAAGGAAAGAGGCTCAATTAATAGGAGCTAACAGAAACAGGTAAAAGGAAAGGAGACAGGCATGTGCACGAGAGATTTGTAGACCTTCATGTGAAGAGGAGAATGTTAATAAAAACATCTTGTGCATCAGCATCCTAAAATTCTACTGTTGCAGCTGCTGGTCTGATTTTCCTACAACATGGTGAGGTGTTTGCAGTGAAGATATCTTCTATTCCCACCAAGAGTAGTTTTTCATCTTTAAATCTTTAAAACAAAGAAATCTGAAGGCTAGAAAACAGCCAGGGATTTCCAAATTCAGTGTTTCCTAAATTCTTCTGTGTTACAGAATTATCTGTGATGTGTGTTAGATATAGATTGTCAGACTCTCACAGCATCTCCAGAGAAATAGCTGGGATCACTCTACTGAGCAAGCTCCCTGCTTATGCTGAGGCTTGGGCAGGTCTGGCAACATGATGATTGCACATCCAAATTGTACCAAAAAGAAAAACAGGTGCACAGAAATGACACACCCAAGGTCCCTAGGAACATAATAGAACCAGGACTGAACTTAGGTCTCAAGTACATAAAAATCCAATCTTATTTAATTTCCATGGTAAGGAGGCACACATCTCACAGCGTGGGTTTCAGGACCACAAGGCCTAAGGTTTGGTTGCTTAGGGCAGTAGGTGATGGGACCAAACCCTTCTATTCAATCCTCAGCAAGAAGTTCTGCAGCTCGATACCTTAGAAAAGATGCAATCACTCGACTCTGAAAATTCCCTCTTAGCTTGTCATCTGGGGCTGCTTTAATTTTACTTTTAGGTTATAATTCTATTTAATACCACCGAACTCTGTTCTACTGATCACTGGGTTTGACTCAGCACTGATGTTTTTGAGGAATTGACCATTATGTCTGAAGTGTAGGGTAAAGCGGGTATCCAAAGAGAAGAAGGGTGTTTGAGGCCCTATGATTTCCTGGAATATTACCCATCTGGGAAATTGTGCAGGAGTCCATTGGAGAAGATATTTTAAAACTCTAGCTTGGCAGAGGTTTTGTGGAAATGGACGCCTAAATCAATTCGAGAGCAACCTATGAGAGCTAGAATGGGGTCGGCAAAGTTAACAGCTTTTTTTGCCTGAAGGAGTGGGGGCAGTGGGGTGTGGAACAGGTATTCTTCCTGGCTTGTAGGTGGGTGAGCAGGGAGAAAGAGCTCTAGTCTCTCTTTCTTTTTCCTTTTCTTTCTTTCTTTTTGTTCTTTTTTGAGACAGGGTCTCACTCGGTCATCGAGGGTTGGAGTGCAGTGGCATGATCACAGCTCACTGCTACCTCCACTTCCCTGGGCTCAGGTGACCCTTCTGCCTCAGCCCCTCGAGTAGCTGGGACTACAGGGATGTGCCACCACGCCCGGCTAATTTTTTAAAAAATTTTTTTGGCCGGGCGCGGTGGCTCAAGCCTGTAATCTCAGCACTTTGGGAGGCCGAGGCGGGCGGATCACGAGGTCAGGAGATCGAGACCATCCTGGCTAACACAGTGAAACCCCATCTCTACTAAAAATACAAAAAATTAGCCGGGCGTGTTGGCAGGCGCCTGTAGTCCCAGCTACTCGGGAGGCTGAGGCAGGAGAATGGCATGAACCCGGGAGGCGGAGCTTGCAGTGAGCCGAGATCGCGCCATTGCACTCCAGCCTGGGAGACAGAGCAAGACTCCGTCTCAAAAAAAAAAAAAAAAAAAAAAAAAAAAAAATTTTTTTGTAGAGACAGGGTTTCGCTATGTTGCCCAGGCTGGTCTTGAACTCCTGAGCTCAAGCAATCAACCCACTTCGGCCTCCCAAAGTGTTGGGATTACAGTCGTGAGTCACCATGCCCGGCTCCTCTTTCTCTTCTTATTTGAGGACAATAATCTCATCATGAGGTCCCCACACTCATGACCTCATCTAAACCTAATTACCTTCCAAAGGTCCCATCTCCAAACACTATCACATGGAGGATTAGGGCTCCAGCCTGTGAATTAGTGGGGAGGGGCACAGACATTCAGTCCATAATAGGAGGTGTCCTTACCTTCAGCCCCGTAGCGTGGTTGAACCTTGGTAGGGATGGAGAAGTGCTATAGAAAAGACCAGATGGATAGCGAATCTGAGAACATTAAGGTTGCATTAGGAGGCCACTGATGCGGAAGTCTAATATCCAGAAGTAGGCTGAATCTTAAGAACAAGATGAGATCACTTACAGGAAAGAAAGAACATTTGGGTTTTTTTTATTCTTCCTTTTTTTTGGTGCACACATAAGTCTCAGGGTGTAAAATTTGACACCAGGATGTCCATATACACACATGCACACACACATATGAGGAGAGACAGAGGAACATAGTAGGGGTAACATCCATAATGGTAGTTATCTCTGGATGGCAAAATTATGTTATTTTATCTTTTTTAATTGACCACTAGTGCTGATTTTTCTAACATGGATTATTATTTATATATATAATTTTATAACAAAAACTTTCCAATATATCTTTTCATAAGATATCAGTCATTTTCAAAGGTCACTTGTGTTGTGTCTGCATCTTTCAAAATCATAGGTTGTAAACTCAAGCATTTAAATTCTTGTTTTTCTCCCCAGTGAAAAGATAGGAGATTTGTTGCTGTTGTCTGTCTGGTTTTTGCGCAGGACTGACAAGTTATTTTGATGTCTTATAGGCACAACCTAAGTAATATAATTTGGTTAAGTTGGAAAATAAGCACTTTGCAGAGCTTTCTCCTAGGCTTTCAACAGCACAAGATTTTTATGCCCTTCTCAGGAGAGACCAAAGTGAAGACTTGTTTTCTTTTTGAGACAGGGTCTCTCACTCTGTTGCCCAGGCTGGAGTGCAGTGGTGTGATCTCAGCTCACTGCAATCTCAGCCTCCCGGGTTCAAGCAATTCTCCTGCCTCAGCCTCCAAAGTAGAGGGGATTACAGGCACCTGTTCCCACGCCCAGCTTATTTTTGTGTTTCTAGGAGAGACGGGGTTTCATCATGTTGGCCAGGCTGGTCTCGAACTCTTGGCCTCAAGTGATCCGCCCGCCTCGGCCTCCCAAAGTGCTGGGATTACAGGTGTGAGCCACCGTGCCTGGCTGTGAAGACCATTTTTGAAACTCCAGTTAGGAAGATGTCTCCTACTGAGTGGCCGACCCCTTCCCATCCACAGATGAATGACTTCGTCATTACCTTTTACAAAGAAAATTCATTTATTTATTCATCAACACTTTAAAAAGAAAAACAAAATACAGCTAGACTTTTTTTCTGATGGGATTTGGGAAGAAAGATTAAAAAAGTGTAAGAAAAGCCTTTAATGACTGTACCATTTAACACCCAAACAAAGCGGCTTAGCACCAGTGGGAGCTGAAACTAATTAAAATCAAAATTATATTCGCTTCATCAATGCTAAAATAAATCCAAGGGAAAACAAAGAGGTATTTTTGTAATTAAATTTAACTTACTGTCATAATCTCAACTCTCGCTATTTGCAACTGTGGGAGTTATTTTCAAAAGGATGTTTAAGGATAAAGTTTTAGAGTCCACAGTATTCCAAGTCTGGTATAAAATTGAGATGATTCAAAGGAGAGAGAAAGAGGAAGGGGTATCAGGTGGTGGGGGATTCAGAGCTTCAGAGAAGCCAGGCGGAGTGCCCGGATGAGGCTTCCCGTCTCCTATTCTCTATTGTGTTGCTGAATGGAGTTCTCGCCTCCCTCAAGGGACAGCATGGAAAGAAAAACGTTGTTCCAGTGGTATCTCTTCTGTCAGTACAGTGGAACAGGGGAGAAGCCTGTGGAATGAGACGGCCTCTTCGAGAGGAGTTCAAGAATTGGGACCCGGCGGGTGGAGGAATCACCTCCAACAGTGTGAATGTACCCTAGAGAGATGAGCAGTCTCTGACCTGGTAGAGTCTCAGCCTCATGTGCTGAGTCTAGGCACATAACCACTCACCTGCTCAGAACGGCCCGTGACGTGCTGCTGAATCCCAGAAGGAGCTGTGGCCTGTTACTTGGTGGTAGCTACCTACCATCCCCTGAGCATTTGTTACATGTGAGGCCCTGTACTAAGTAAACACTTTTCTTGTATTATCTCACTCAATATTCACAACAACCTTAGGGAACAGGAATTATTGTTCCTATTTTTAAGAATACAACTTGAAAATTTATTCTCATTTCTTCATGGCCACAGCTTTCATTTGATTGTGGTAAGATATACATAACAAAATTTTACCAAAATTTTAAGTGTACAATTCACTATTAAGTATATTCACAATGCTGTGGGACAATCACCACCACCCATTTCCAGAACTTTTTCACCATCCCAAACAAAAACTTTGTACCCATTAAACAAAAACTTCCTATTCCTTCTTCCCCCAACCACCTGGTAGCCACAAGGCTACTTTCTGTATCTATGAATTTACCTGTTCCAGGTACTGCGTATAAGTGGAATCATATATTTCTGGCTTATTTCATTTAGCCTAGTGTTTTCAAGTTTCATCCGTGTTGTAGTATCCCATTGTATAGGCTAGGAAACTGAGACATATTAAATAACTTGCCCAGGACCACAGAAGAATTAGTGACAGAGGAAGAATTCAAATTCAGGGATGTCACACTCCAAGGTCCATGCTCTTAATCATCCTCTACCAAGTGTTTCTCCCAATGCAGACCACAGGCCACTAAATCAGAATGACCATGAGTGCTTAAGAAATACAGATTTCTGGTCTCCACCCTACTAAGATAATCCTACTAAATGATGATCCTTATACTTTTAACACATTCCCCAGTTGATTCTTATGCAAAACTAAAGTTTGTGAATTACTTCATTCTTCTCCATTGAAAATGCAACTAAAGAAAGATCGCAGCAGAGAAAATGAAGACATAGTTACAAACTCAAGGCCAAGTGATCTCATGGAAAGAGAGAAATGAGTAGGCAAGTGCTATGGTTTGAATAATAGTGTCCCCTCCAAAATTCATGTTGAAGCCTAATTCCCAATGCAACAGTATTAAGAGGCGTGGCCTTTGGGGGGTGACTAAATCATGCAGGCTCCACCTTCATAAATGGGGTTAGCACCCTTATAAGAGGGCAGAAGGTGGAAGGGAGCATTCTCTTGCTCTTTTGTCTCTTCCACCATGTGAGGACACAGTGTTCCTCCCCTTCAGAGGATGCAGCAATGGGAACCATCATGGAAGCAGAGAGCAGCCCTCGCCTGACACTGAATCTGCTGGTGCCTTGATCTTGGACTTCCCAGACTTCGGAACAGTAAGAATTTAAATTTCTATTGTTTATAAATTACCCAGTGTGTGATATTTTGTTATAGCAACACAGACTAAGACAATAAGACTCTAGGAGTTGTCAAATGCCTATATATTTTGTTAGGGTCTCCTGGAGGGATTTCCAGCATGTCCACCCTATTTGTCCTTTGTAGCCCCACGACTCATCCTTTCATGAAGTGAAAAGATACATCTCTTATAGTCATGCCATATTTTTCATTCCAAATTTTACAGTTTATGTCAATATGTATTATGTATGAAAAACAAACTAGGTTTTTGTCAAATGCTGCCAAAATGTAGCATCTCAATGTCTGGCATAAGAAAAGAAAGACACAAATGGTGAATTGTGATGCTGGCAAACCAATGCACAACATAGCCAAAATACATGTCGTATTTAATGTGGGACTAAAAACTCACCTTCAGGAAGACTTTCACCTTGAAATCTGGTGATGTGTGGAACAGATGTTTTAATTTAGCTAAAATTATTTGCATAATCAATTTAACACGTGGTTGATCAAACCTGCCAAAGAGCAGGTGACAATATGGAATTAATATGATTACTAATTTGACACATCATTGAGATTAATTTGACCTTTCTCGATCTCAGAATACCCAGAGGTCTTCACAGACAGAACAGTGTGCTGTGAAATGCAATCTAAAATCCACCCTCTTAGCATCATAAAGTAAGCAACCACTCTGCTCAGTCTGGCCTCATGTTTCTATTCCTTTTCTTTCCATCTCTCCTCTAAATGGAAAAGAAGGCAATGAGTGAATATTGGGGAACATATCTGATTCATAGTGTACAAAATTTTAGGAAAAGTAATTGATCTAATGTGCCTCTGATATTAGATGTGGTACTGCCTTCTCCCTGGTCTGTTGATTTATCCTTGAATCTAGACTCAAAGGATATCACCTTTGAGAATTCATTTGCTTAAGCCTTTAGCTTTAAGTCTAAAGACTCAAAATACTGACTTTTTTTTTTTTTTTTTTTTGTGATAGAGTTTCACTCTTGTCACCAGTTGTCACCCAGGCTGGAGTGCAATGGTATGATCTCAGCTCACTGCAACCTCCACCTCCCGGGTTCAAGCGATTTTCCTGCCTCAGCCTCCCAAGTAGCTGGGAATACAGGTGCGCACCACCACACCCGGCTAATTTTTGTATTTTTAGTAGAGATGGGGTTTCACCATGTTGGCCAGGATGGTCTCGAACTCCTGATCTCAGGTGATCTGCCCGCCTCGGCGTCCCCAAGTACTGGGATTACAGGCGTAAGCCACCATGCCCGGCCAAAATAATGACTTTTAAATTATATATCAGTTTGATTACAATAGTAAATTACTCTATTAGAAACAATAGAAATGTTTATCAATAGGGAACTGATAAAATAATATCGTATGCCAGTAAAATGCTGTGTGCCTATTTAAATGACATGGAAAAAGTACATTTAATGACATAAAAACGTGTTTGTGATATGTGACATGAAGAAATCATATTGCATCTGTGAAAAATAACAATAAAAATGAGAAATCATATTGCAAATTAGTATGTGCACTATAAGCTTATTTTTATAAGAAAAATATGTACATATCTGAAAGGATAAATATCAAAATGTTAACCATGGTTATATCTACATGGTAGGATTAAGGCTGATTTATGGTTTTTCTTTTTTATTTATATTTTAAACATTTTTTTAAAACCATGAACATATAATTTTTTGGTATAATAGAGAAAAAAGTCAATCAAAAAATATTTGTGAAGTGAGGATGGCAGATTGAATCAGCATCCAATTTACTCTCTCCTAAAACTCTGTTAAAGTTCCTACATACACACACACACACACACACACACACACACACACAACCATGAAGGAAACAACAGCAAGAATGCTTTGGAAGCTGGAAACATTTTGGAAACTGGTTTGGTAGGCTCGCAAAAGCCTAACCTCAAGGCCGCAGTGGGCAAATGAACCAAGCTGCTTTAGGCTGCATAATCCTGCCCGGGATTGCCACTGGGGATGGAGATGGGAAGAGGGAAGAGGCAAGGGCACCGAAAGAAGGAGCACTGGGAAAGGTTGTCTGAGAAGCTGTGAGATCTCAAGAGACGGTCTCTCCTTCATCATTCCTCAGCCCTTGAGCCCCTCATCCTTCACCCAACAGGAGCATGAAAGCTTATTCTCTGTATTATGGACACTAGACACAGTTGAAAGTCTGATCGTCATACACAAAACGAAAGAATAAGTGATCTTATGCTCAGCAAATCCCTGCTGCAGAGCCCTCCCTGACCTTTCCACTCAGGTCCAGGACACCAACAGCCAGACTCTGACCCTTCCAGATAAGATATTGGAAATGGCTTCTTCATAAAGGCTAAATTTATGCTTGCCCCTCAAGATTGCAAAATTAAGCAACATATCACTTAGGGACACATATGTAGGCGATATAACCAAAAGAAAAAAAAAGCACGGGAATGAATACTCTTGCCCTATGTAACGAGGAGGAAGGGGTTGCAACTGGGGTAATACCCTGGTAATGTTTGATTTTTTTTTTTAAGAACTAGAGTGATAGGAATATAGATAGTATAATAATACATTTTGTCATTCTTATTTAAATTTTAGATGTGCATTTTATATATTCTTCCCTACATATTATATATTTTACAATTCACAAAATGTTGGTAGGCCAGGTGCAGTGGCTCATGCCTATAATCCCAGCACTTTGGCAGGTCGAGGTGAGCAGATCGCTTCAGCCCAGGAGTTGAGATCTGCCTGGGCAACATAGTGAGACCTTGTCTCTACCATAAAAAAATGGCTGGATGTGGTGGCACACACCTATAGTCCCAGCTACTCAGGAGGCTGAGACAGGGGGGTTGCTTGAGCCCAGGAGGTCAACGCTGCAATAAGCCATGATTGCGCAACTGCACTCCAGTCTGGGCAACAATGCAAGACCATGTCTCAAAAAAAAAAAAAAAAGAAAAAGTAGGCAACCTAAGACCTCTTCCTTTCTGCGTGATTTTCTCCCTTTCTTCTTTTCATCCCTATTATGTTTCTGCTGCTCTTTCATTCCCTTTTTCTTTTCTAGAACTTTATAGAGGTCAAGAGTTCGAGATCAGCTGGGCCAACATGGTGAAACCCTGTCGCTACTAAAAATACAAAAATTAGTCATGAATGGTGGCGCATGCCTGTAATTCCAGCTACTTGAGAGGCTGAGGCAAGAGCTTGAACCCAGGAGGCAGACGTTGCAGTGAGCCAAGATCGTGCCACTGCACTCTAACCTGGGCAACAGTATGAGACTCTGTCTCAAAAAACAAAAAACAAACAAACAAAAAAAGAAATGTGATTGGTCAAAAAGGTATGACCTAATGGGAACAGACAGACCAGGCCTGTCTATTCAGATTCTTCTTGGCCTCACTCTTTCCTCCTGGGTATGGGCCAGGACCCTTTGTGGAAAGGTAGTTCCATGACCTACAATCAAACAAAGTAGGTAAGAGAATTTCTTTATGTCCAGTTCTTACTCAAAAAGGCGGGGGAAGGTTAGAGTAGTATTTTGTTTTATGGATTTTTGGGGTTCTGGTTTTTATGAACCACTTTGCAGAAGAGAAATTCTAGTTTCTGTGGCTTGTCTTGAAGAAGAATGAGAGATGAAGGACAGGAAGGCAGGAGAGAGTCAGAGGAACTTTGCTTTTGAGGCTGCTTCTGAAGCCTTCACTTGGGGCATCACTTTCTGAGCCCCCACAGTGTCTTCTGATGAACAGAAATGTTTAATGTTAATGAAGTTTAATTTATTAGTTTTTTAGTGGTTAGTGCTTTCTGTAACCTAGGAAATCTTTACCTGTCCCAACATTGCAAAGGTATTCCCCTATGTTTCCTTCTACATATTTTATAGTTTTAGTTTTCATGTCTATGTGTGTGACCCATCTCAAACTAATTTTTATGTATGGTGTGAAGTAGAGATCATGATTTTTTTCCCACATAAATATCAAGTTGTTCCAGGGCCCCATGTTTTTAAACTAATAGAATGTGCCTCTATCCTTTTATTTGCTCATCATGCAAAAAAAATTCTTAACCTAAACTTGAAATTTTGAAATATGCATCCCTGTCTTCATATCTCACTGCTTCCCTATGACATGGCCAGTAACTTTAAGGACCACCTATTATGACCGCTACCCACCCCAGACAATTACAAATGATATATTTCTTTAGGATCATATTTTCAGATTAGAGAAAAAATAGATTTTGAAAGGAAAAAAGCCTTGGCACTATTATTCTTTGACTGCTCTGCTCTTGCAATGTCTAAGATGTAAATAAAACCAACTAATAAGTTTGGGGCTGCAATTTTTTTTTTTTTTTTTTTGAGACGGAGTCTTGCTCTGTCACCCAGGCTGGAGTGCAGTGGCGTGATCTCAGCTCACTGCAAGCTCCGTCTCGCGGGTTCATGCCATTCTCCTGCCTCAGCCTCCTGAGTAGCTGGGACTACAGGCGCCCACCACCACGCCCGGCTAATATTTTGTACTTTTAGTAGAGACGGGGTTTCACTGTGTTAGCCAGGATGGTCTCGATCTCCTGACCTTGTGATCCGCCTGCCTCAGCCTCCCAAAGTGCTAGGATTACAGGTGTGAGCCACTGCGCCCAGCCTGGGGCTGCAAATTTTATATATCATATAAAGAGTGAAATAATATGAAACAAAATTGGTGTTTAACTTTTTTTTTTTTTTTTAAATGGAGTTTTGCTCTTGTTGCCCAGGTTGGAGTGCAATGGTGCGATCTTGGCCCACTGCAACCTCTGCCTCCTGAGTTCAAGCGATTCTCCTCTCTCAGCCTCCTGAGTAGCTGGGATTACAGGCACACACCACCACACCCGGCTAATTTTTGTATTTTTAGTACAGACCAGGTTACACAATGTTGGCCAGGCTGGTCTCGAACTCCTGACCTCAGGTGATCCACTTGCCTCAGCCTCCCAAGTGCTGGGATTACAGGCGCGAGCCACCACGCTCAGCCTAATTCATTTTCTCAATGTTTTTAAAATTGGCACATGTCTGACTCCTTTAAAAAATCAGGTTTACAGGGCCAGGCGCGGTGGCTTTGGGAGGCTGAGGCGGGCGGATCATGAGGTCAAGAGATCGAGACCATTCTGACCAACGTGGTGCAACCCCATCTCTACTAAAAATACAAGAATTAGCTGGGCATGGTGGCACACGCCTGTAGTCCCAGCTACTCGGGAGGCTGAGGCAGGAGAATCACTTGAGCCCAGAAGGCGGAGGTTGCAGTGAGCCGAGATCACGCCACTGCACTCTAGCCTGGCAACAGAGCAAGACTCCATCTCAAAAAAAAAAAAAAAAAAAAAAATCAAATTTACCTAAAACCAAAGGAATAAATTCCAAAAAGAGAAAAAGAGAAACTGTCAAAAAATGCAGAGAAGTCAAGGAACAAAGAAAGTGATCAGTAGATGTAAAAATTAGGAGTAACCTAACTGAGAGAAGGTTTTGCAGCCTGGTGGAGATGAAAGCCGGAGCAAAGGAGGCTGAGGAAAATGCAGGGAAACGATAGGTGAATGGAATTAAGTGGCAATTTTTTTTCTTTCTTTTTTTTTTTTTGAGATGGAGCCTTGCTTTGTCACCCAGGCTAGAGAGCAGCGGCACGATCTCAACTGACTGCAACCTCCACCTTCTGGGTTCAAGTGATTCTCCTGCCTCAGCCTTCAGAGTAGCTGGGATTACAGGCATCTGCCACCATGCCTGGCTAATTTTTGTATTTTTAGTAGAGAAGGGGTTTCACCATGTTGGCCAGGCTGATCTTGAACTCCTGACCTCAAGTGATCCACCCACCGCGGCCTCCCAAAGTGCTGGGATTACAGGCGTGAGCCACCATGCCCGGCCTCATGAACCAATCTCTATGTAATAGTATTAACTAGAGTCCATGGTTTATTCAGATTTCTTTAGTTTCTACCAAATGTTCTTTTTCTGGTCCAGGATCCCACCTAAGATACTCCATTACATTTGCTGGTTGTGTCTCCTTAGGTTCCCCTTGACTAGGACAGTTGCTCAGACTTTTCTTGTTTTTGATGATCTTGACAATTTTGAGAAGTACTAGTCAGGATGCCCTTCTGTTGGAATTTGTCTGTTTTACTCATGATTAGATTGGGTTACTGGTGTGTATTAGTCCATTCTCCAGGGTTCTCTGGAGAACCCTGACTAACACAGTTCTTGCCTTGCTGTAAAGAAATATCTGAGACTGGGTAATCTGTAAAGAAAAGAGGTTTAATTGGCTCACCGTTCTGCAGGCTGTACATGCAAGAACAAAAGGAAAGACAGTTTCTTGCATGACTCAACTTTCAGCTTAATTTTTTTCCTTTTGGCATGGTGAATTGGGGTGCCAAGATGTTTGTTTTCCTTTTACGATGTCAAAGTGATATGGTTTGTCTGTGTCCCCACCCAAATCTCATCTTGAATTGTCACCCCCATAATCCCCACATGCCCTGGGAGGGACCCGGCGGGAGGTAATTGAATCACGGGGTGAGTTTTTCCCATGCTGTTCTTGCGATAGTGAATAAGTCTCATGAGATCTGATGGTTTTATAAAGGGCAGTTCCCCTACACATGCTCTCTTGCTTGTCGCCATGTAAGAGGTGCCTTTCCTCCCCCTTCACTTTCGGCCATGATTGTGAGTCCATTAAACCTCTTTTTCTTTATAAATGACCCAGTCTTGGGTATGTACTTATTAGCAGCGTGAGAACAGACTAGTACACAAGGGTAGACGCTGCCAATGTGATTCATCACTGTTGATGTTGACTGGGATTGAGATAGCGTTTGTCAGGTTTCTCCACTGTAGAGTTACTCCCCACCCACTCCGCCCCTCCCTTCCCCCTTCTCATGCTATCCTCTTTGGAGGGAAGTCACTATGTGAAGTGCACTTCTAAGGAGCGTGGAGTTATGCTCCCCCCCTTGATGGCAGAGAATCAAGATAAATTATTTGGGATTCTTCTGGGCAGGAGACTTGTCTCTTCTTCCCATTTATTAATTTATTCAATCATTTATTTATATTAGTATGGATTTGTAGAAATTTATTTTATTCACTGGTTTATAATCCAATATTACTTTATTTTGTTGCTCAAATTGTTCCAATTTTGGCCATTGAGAGCATTTTCAGTTGGTTCTGGATGTTTATTTTTTAACTCTAAAGGTATTCAGTGTTCTGGTGAGTTTTATACCATGATATTTATATTTTTTTTTTTTGGAGACGGAGTCTCGCTCTGTCACCCAGGCTGGAGTGCAGTGGCGCGATCTCGGCTCACTGCAAGCTCCGCCTCCCGGGTTCACGCCATTCTCCTGCCTCAGCCTCTCCGAGTAGCTGGGACTACAGGCGCCCGCCACCACGCCCGGCTAATTTTTTGTATTTTTAGTAGAGACGGGGTTTCACCATGGTCTGGATCTCCTGACCTCGTGATCCGCCCACCTCGGCCTCCCAAAGTGCTGGGATTACAAGCGTGAGCCACCGCGCCCGGCCACCATGATATTTAAAAACATGAATGGGACCTACTATATAACTATTATTGTTTTATCATTATTATTATTTTTTAGACAGAGTCTTGCTTTGTTGCCTAGGCTGAAGTGCAGTGGTGCGATCTTTGCTCACTGCAACCGCCTCCCGGGTTCAAGCAATTCTCCTGCCTCAGCCTCCCGAGTTGCTGGAACTATAGGCGCCTGCCACTGTGCCTGGCTAATTTTTGTATTTTTAGTAGAGACGGTTGGCCAGTCTGGTCTCGAACTCCTGAACTCAGGTGATCCACCTGCCTCAGCCTCTCAAAGTGCTGGGATTACAGGCATGAGCCACCATACCCAGCCCAGTATAGCTATTATATTGGCCAAAAAAAAAAAAAAAAGCAAAAACCTGTAATTTCTTTAATATTAAATGACTGTCTTCCCCTAAATGACTTAGAGGAACGTTGTTTGTTTGCACAATAATAATGATTAGAAATGTTAAAATGTCAGCATTGAAAAGGGAGCAGGGTTTATTGATCTTTCATACATAATTCCAACACCAGCTGGTGAGGGTGTGCTGGGCTCAGGGCTGAGACACTGGGGTGTTTAGTATCAGCTCTTCAGCCACTTCCTATGCCCCCACAAGTTGAGCTTGGCACCAGTCAGCTTGTTTATACAGATGTTGATTCAGTTTAGAAATAGCCATCTGGGCCCAAGGCTATGCCTCACAGATGGTGATTCAGCTCAAGGGTTTCACAGACAAAGGTTGTCATATAGCTGGAGCACTTGGGGACTCCCCAATTCAGAGCCCCAGAGAATGAAGAAAATTAGAAATGGAAAGGGCCTGTATTAGTTATCTATTCCTGAATAATGCATCACTCCAAAACTTAGTGGCTTAAAAGAACAGCCATTTATTATCTCTCATGGTTCCTATGGGTTGGATATTGGGAAGTACTCAGTGGGGTGGTTCTGGCTTGGGTTCTCTCATGATGGTGCAGTCAGATGGTGGCTGGAACCGGGTCACCTCTAGGGCTTCTTTACTCACCCATCTGGTACCCAGACTGTGATGATCAAATATCTGAGGACCGAAACAGCTAGGGCTCCAGGGCATCTCCCTGTATGTGGTCTCTCCATGTGACCTCTCCAGCATAGTGGCTTCCTGGTAGCTGGACTTCTTTCATGGTGGCTCAGGGTACCAAAGGCACATATCACACGAGAGAGAGAAAACTCCAGGCTGAAGGCATTTTGCTTTTTTTTTCTAACTTAGCCTAAGAGGTCACATGGAAAGAGAATTAGCCTCTACCTTTTTGTGAGAAGAGTGTCAAAGAATCTGCAGACAAGTTTTAAAACCATGGCAGGACCTTAGAGACCTGATAGCTGCAGGGCCGGATGTCTTCCTTTGCCCCTTCTGTTCCTGTCTGTGCCCTCCTACCCGTTCTGTGCCCAGGAGGCTGAGTGACAGCTCCTCTCTGCTCTTGGTCCTGGGATACTGCATGCTTCTTTGCATTTTTCCTGCACACTGCCCAAACCTTTGTTATTCAACTCCTCAATTTACCCAATTTGAGACACCATCTGTCTCCTGCAGTGACTCTGATAGTTACTCCCATGTCCTTCATCTTAGAGATGAGGAGAATGACCCCATGCTCCCAGCCAGGGGTCCAGGACTTGGGACATCCAATCCAGGGTCCTTTTGTTTCCATTCTATTAGCCAACACATGCAGAAACCAGAATGGGGCCTGAGGCAAAAGGAAAAGTCACTGACACAATGCATTTATTTAAAACTTAGACATTTTTTTCAGCACGGATTTTTGCATTAATTTTTGTTTTATAACAGATTGCATTATAATATTATTTATCATGACTGAGTTTTTTTTTGGCACTCCCTTAACTTTTGTGTCCCTGGGAGTCCCCTACTTGCCTCACCCTATCCCAGCCCCATCCCTCCAGCTTGCTCCCCACCTTGCGCTGCTACCACACTGCAGAGCTGGCTTGGGCTTTTAGAGGGGACCCAGGAATCCTTTCAGCACCTCCTCCTTTTCCTGAGGTTTTACCACTGAACTCTCATTGCCTGGTGGGTGCCACAACTTCGGATGCTGTCAGCAGCATTTTAGTGGTGACGAATCCCTAATTTGTAACTAGGTGGAAATAAAAGCTCCTTTATTCAGTTTTCTGTTGGGCACCTCCAAGAGTGCCAGGTGTATGTGTGCCTGGTGCTCTGGAGGAAGATGGGTGAGATGCATGGTGGAACATGGAGGCATTTGCATTTAGGGTGGAAAACAGACATATTAAAAGTTAGAATAAAATATGACAAAGGCTCTTCAAGCTGTATAAAAAATGCTGAGTACACAACTAAATCTGTTGTTCAGAGTTTGTTCAAAGAAGGAAGGAGGGTTGGTAGGAAGGGGTAGGCTGGCAGAGAGGAGGAGCAGGATGGCTGCTGGCAGGTCCCACCAAGGTGAGGTTAGGAGGCACCACAGATAACTAAACACCGGCTAGCTTGCAGTTTTCTCTTCTGCTGTCCTTATTTAGATCCTCTTCTGTCACTGCACGTAGCTGGCAGACTTTTCTCTTTTAGATCTATTCTAAGGCACTAAGGAATGAGGCTCTTTACACTTCATTTCTCTGCTGTCAGGGAAGAGGCTGATGTTACGTGCCCATGCGTCACCACTACTTAACGACAGACACACCAACGGTTCTGGACCTGGCAGTACTTTTCCCTTTGATGCAGGCAGTGAGGGATGTTAAATGGCATTTCATTATGATCTACTGGCTAGATGTTAGTCATGGCATATTTTAGAGTAAGGCTGAAGGGAGTTATAGGGAAAAGAAAGAGAGATCAGACTGTTACTGTCTCTATGTAGAAAGGGAAGACGTAGGAAACTCCATTTTGACCTGTACCCTGAAGAAAGGGAATTGCTTTTCCCTGAGATGCTGTTAATCTGTAACTTTGCCCCAACCTTGAGCTCACAGAAACATGTGTTGTATGGAATCAAGGTTTAAGGGATCTAGGGCTGTGCCGGATGTGCCTTGTTAACAAAATGTTTACAGGCAGTATGCTTGGTAAAAGTCATCACCATTCTCAATTCTCCATAAACCAGGGGCACAATGCACTGCGGAAAGCTGCAGGGACCTCTGCCCTGGAAAGCCGGGTATTATCCAAGGTTTCTCCCCATGTGATAGCCTGAGATATGGCCTCATGGGATGGGAAAGACCTGACCATCCCCCCAGCCCCACACCCGTGAAGGGTCTGTGCTGAGGCGGATTAGTAAAAGAGGAAGGCCTCTTGTAGTTGAGATAGAGGAAGGCCACTGTCTCCTGCCTGCCCCTGGGAACGGAATGTCTCGGTATAAAACCTGCTTGTACATTTGTTCAATTCTGAGACAGGAGAAAAACTGCCCTGTGGCGGGAGGCGAGACATGTTGGCAGCAATGCTGCTCTGCTACTCTTTACTCCACTGAGATGTTTGGGTGGAGAGAAGCATAAATCTGGCCTACGTGCACATCCAGGCATAGTACCTTCCCTTGAACTTATTTGTGACACAGATTCCTTTGCTCACATGTTTTCTTGCTGACCTTCTCCCCACTATCACCCTATTCTCCTGCCGCATTCCCCTTGCTGAGATAGTGAAAATAGTAATCAATAAATACTGAGGAAACCCAGAGACTGGTGCCGGTGCAGGTCCTCCGTATGCTGAGCACCGGTCTGCTGGGCCCGCCGTTCTTTCTCTATACTTTGTCTCTGTGTCTTATTTCTTTTCTCAGTCTCTCGTCCCACCCGACGAGAAATACCCACAGGTGTGGAGGGGCAGGCCACCCCTTCAGGAGTTGAGGTACTCCAAAGGCCATTGTGCAAACATTAACAATCCCCTGTCTCCTTCACAGTTATCCATCTGCAGGCATCTTGCTTTAGGCTGCACCATCTCATGTTTTTGCTGCTAGTCTAGTCATTTGGTTAATTTCCAAGGCTATTGTCTGTGAAGGACTGACTACCTGGCTGGACACAGGGATCTCTTTAGTCTGGACTTTGTTTCTGACTCACTGCAATAATCTGGGTAGACAGATCACTTAATCTCTCACCCTTTCCTCCCATCATTACTCTTCAAAAGCCTTCTTGCCAAATCACTACTTTATTTCCAGTGTTCCTAGGCCTTAATAGATGATGTCATTCAACAATCCTTGATATGGGATCAAAATACTACTTCTTTTGGGCAGTTCCTAATTATTCTATTTTCTGTTTCTGCTCTATAACTTCCAGTTCCCCCTTTCTTCAATCTTCTCAATTTCACTACACTCTACATTTCAGCTCTTCTCTCTGATGCAGCTAAACTACTATATTATGGTGCATAATCTTTAATGGGACCCATTCCTAGCTAATCTTTTGAAATGCAGTTCTGTAATTATATTTTAACTTAGTTCCCTCTTTTTCTAACTGTGGCTTTTAAAGTCTGTTAATGTTCTAATATGAAGTCATTCATTCTGATTTAATAATAATATGAAAAACATACCCTATGCATGCACTCATATAAAACTATTATTATTAGAAGTAAAACCCTAGGGATAAAGACATACAATATGGTTGGTATAATTCAATAACAGTTACCATTGAAATACATCCTCTATGTCTTATATATGTTATAATATTTGATCCCTACAATAATTCTTAGTATATATCACCATTTCACATGTGAGAAAATTTACAATCAAAGACATTGAATTGAGGTGGGCCTTTGTTTTGTTTTGTTTTACTCTTTTGTGGAAACCTATTATTTTGCGGATTCAGCATCCTCTTCTGAAAACTGCTTCTCCCTTCTCTATCCCTATGGCTGCATTGAGAACAGTCCTGTTGTGACAAGATCCTACCCCCTGGCCTCTGGGCCTCGTCCTACAATTTTGTGAAGCACATTAGTTTATGTTATTTTTATTTGTCTAACAGTAACATGTAAAACTTAGAATTGTTTGGTGGCCTGTTTACCAGCACAGGGACTGCAGATGTCAGTAAAGTCAGCTAGCAGACAGAGAGACTGGGGAGTGGTATTCACGCTCCTGCCTTTAATCCCCCACGTCCTGCCCCCACCCCCATGTATTCTGGAAGACGTCTTCGTGTCCTGATAAAAATTTTCCCTTTTGGCTTACGCTCAAGTTTGTTATCAGTCACTTGCAACCCTGAAAAGTCTGAACTTTTACCAACGGTTGATCATCGTTTGGGTTGAAAATAGCTGGCACATTAGAATTTCATTCAAAAGCTGATTTATACTAGTTCCCCAAAGGGTATGTGCTTTGTTTCTTCCTTCCTGATCTCAAACACACATGAAAAATAAATCTTATCTATTAAAAACAGTTGCATTAAAAATAGCTAAATCCTTTTTTTACTGAAATGGAAAAACAATTATAAAATTCATATGAAACCTAAAAGACCTCAAGTAGCCAAAACAATCTTGAGAAAGAAACAAAGCAGGAGGCACCACACTTCCTGATTTCAAAATATATCACAAATCTACAGTAGTTAAAACAATATGGTACAGGCATAAAGACAGACATAATAGACCAATTGAGCAGAACAGAGAGCCAGAAATAAATCCACACATATATGGTCAACTCATCTTCAGCAGGGGTGCCAAGAATATACAATGGGGAAAGGATAATTTGTTCAACAAATGGTGTTGGGAAAACTGGATATCCACATGCAAAATAATAAAATTGAAACTTTACCTTAAATCTTACACAAAAATCAACTCAAAATGGATTAAAGACTTAAGTGTAAGACCTGAAACTATAAAACTCCTAGAAGAAAACAGGAAAAAGCATCATGACATTGGTCTTGGCAATGATTTAATGGATATGACACCATAAGTATAGGCAACAAAAGCGAAAATAGGCTAGTGGGACTACATCAAACCAAAAAGCTTCTGCAGGCCGGGAGCCATGGCTCACATCTGTAATCCCAGCACTCTGGGAAGCTGAGGCAGGTGGATCATTTGAGGTCAGAAGTTCGAAACCATCATGGCCAACAAGGTGAAACCCCGTCTCTACTAAAAATACAAAAATTAGCTGGATGTGGTGGTGCACACCTGTAATCTCAGCTACTGGGGAGGCTGAGGCAGGAGAATTGCTTGAATCTGGGAGGCGGAGGTTGCAGTGTCCTGAGATTCTGCCACAGCACTCCAGCCTGGGAAACAGAGTGAGACTCTTGTCTTTAAATAAATAAATAAATAAATAAATGGCTTCTGCACAGCAAAGGAAATGATCAACAGGGTGCAAAGGTAACCTACATAATGGGAGAAAATACTTACAAACCATATATCTGATAAGTAGTTAATATCCAAAATATATAAGAAACTCCTACAACTCAGCAAAAAGCCTAATAAGTCATTTTAAAAATGGGCTAAGGACTTGAATAGACATTTCTCCAAAGAAGACAAACAAATGGCCAACCAGTATATGAAAAGATGCTCAATATCACCAATGATCAAGAAAATGCAAATCAAATCCACGACAAGATATCACCTCAAAACTGTTCAGATGGCTATCATCAAAAAGATACAAGATGACAAGTGCTGGCAGGGAGAAAAGGAAACCCTGGCCACTGTTAGAGGGAATGGCAATTAGCACAGCCATTATGGAAAACAGTATGGACTTTCCTCAAAAAATTAAAGTAGAGTATTGTATGAAAGGAGAGAAGGTTAACATTCCCCTTGACAAGAGGAACAGAAAATCAAATACCGTGTGTCCTCACTTATAAGTGGGAGCTAAATGATGAGAACAAACACATGGACACATAGAGGGAAATAACACTTACTGGGGCCTATTGGAAGGTGGAGGGTGGGAGGAGGGAGAGATCAGGAAAAATAACTGATGGGTACTAGGCTTAATACCTGGGTGACAAAATAATCTGTACAACAAACCTCCATGACACACGTTTACCTATGTCACAAACCTGCACATGTACTCCTGAAGTTAAAATAAAAGTTTTTAAGCCAGGCACAGTGGCTCACGCCTGTAATCCCAGCACTTTGGGAGGCCAAGGCAGGCAGATCACAAGGTCAGGAGATCGAGACCATCCTGGCTAACACGGTGAAACCCTGTCTCTACTAAAAATACAAAAACATTAGCCTGGCGTGGTGGCAGGCGCCTGTAGTCCCAGCTACTCGGGAGGCTGAGGCAGGAGAATGGCGTGGACCCAGGAGGTGGAGCTTGCAGTGAGCCAAGATCATGTGACTGCACTCCAGCCTGGGCAACAGAGCAAGACTCCATCTCAAAAAAAAAATGAAAAAATAAAAGTTTTTATAAAAATAGAATGGTAATATGATTCAGCAAGCCCACTTCTGTGTATTTTTCCAAAAGAATTGAAATCAGTATGTTGAAGACATACCTGCACTCCCATGTTCATTGCACCAGTATTCACAATAGCTAAGATGTGGAAACAACCTAAATGTTGACGAATGAATAAAGAAAATGTGGTATATACATACAATGGAATATTAGTCAGTCTGAGAAAAGAGGAAATCCTTGTCATATACTACAGCATGGATGAACCTTGAGGACATTATGCTAAGTGAAAGATGCCTGCCACAAAAGGGCAAATACTGCACGGTTACACTTACATGAGGTATCTAAAATAGTGAGACTCGTAGAAGAAGACAGTAGAATGATGGTTGCAGGGATTGGGAGGAGGGTAAAATGGGGAATCGCTAATAATGGGTATAAAGTTTCAGCTATGCAAGATAAATAAGTTCCAGAGATCTGTTGTACAACGTTGTGGCTATAGTTGATAATATTGTGTTGTGCACTTAAATATCTTTTAAGAGAGTAGATCTCATGTTTTAACTCTTCTTACCACAATAAAAGTAATAGCTACATTCATTCCAACAAATCATCTTGAAAGCAACTGAAAACTATTTGGTGGTTGTTATTAGCTAACTACAATGAGTTTTATTCAGTAGTCTTTATTTCTTAAAGAATGCAATGATATGTTCCATTTTCTAACATTTCAACTAATTCATTAGGAAAGGAAAAAGGAAGTTCATCTAAAGCATGGATTAGTGATGTTCTATGTTGACGTGATAAATAAAAGAAAAAATTTATTATTACAGGTCATATTACAACTTCTAACTTGCATGCAGAGGGATTTTGTGGTCACCCTGAAAACATGGCCTATAATGTGACTGTGAAAGCCAAGTGCCGCCTGTAGAGGCTCTGCCATGAAATGTCAGACGTTCTCTGTGTGTGTCTCATCAGTCTAGGCACAATTTTAAATTCTGCACCTGCCCCCATGTCCATGGATTGAATATGGATCTGCTATTGTGTGGCCACCTTGGCCTTCAGGCTTAACATAGGTGACAATTTGCTCCGGGGCTTTGTGAAAGAAAAAATGTCTTAATCCTACCTAACAGAAAGTATTAACCCTGCCTAACAATAGTTGAAGACCCAAAAAACGCCTATTAGGGACTATATAACATCAACATTGGAGAAGCTATCTGGAAAAATATGGAGAAAAACTGAAATATTTGAAAATAATGGAGGTTAACATACAGGTAATTTCCAATCAGCATACTTGGGGACTCTGAGTTTACCCAGAACATATTTAAAAAAAAAATCCAGTTTGCTTGAACAAACAACTTTCAAATATTAAGCTAATTGTTTGAATGACCAAAGCAGCCCATGCAAATAATTTATCCTTAGTCTTCACACACAGGCCTACTTATTGCCCAGAAAATTTTTCTTCTGCCTAATCCAGATTACTCTTCCATTTCTCTCACCTGTTTTTAATACTTTCTCTCAGAGACAATGGCTACCTGGCTTCTCCTTGTCTTCCAATTTAATCTTCTTAGTTTTCCTCCATAGATTGTAGTTTCCATCTTTTAATTACCATTAATTTTTTTTTTTTTTTAGAAAAGGTAGTTTCCACTGGCTTAGTAGATATTTACCAAACTGGTGAAAACTACACATTAATTTATCCACCTAGAATTTGGTGGGAATGAAGTCCATCTTGTACTATAATTTGTGGATTAAGTAAAATCAGATGCTATGCTGTGATGTTTGTAAAATCAGTCACTATGTTAGTGCTCATTCGTCCCAGTTCTTGCTGTGTGTGGTTTCTGAGGAGGGGGCATCATGAGAACAGGGTGGGAACATCACCGTTGTCCATGCACGTGCGTGTGTGCATGTGTGTGTGCACACGTGCACATGTGCATATGCTTGTAAAGGGGCTGGCTGGAGAAGAATGTCTCCTTGGTGATGCTAACAAAGCAACATTGAGCTGGAGTGACCCGAAGAGGTAAAGGCAGAGGTCTCCAAGGTGGGTGCTGGACTGAATTCTGGGAACAGGCCAAGGGCTGTGGCTACATCAATGGGAAAGAGAAGGGGGCCTGTGGCATGCCTGGTGAGTGGGCCTGAGGCTCCCTCTAGGCACAAAAAGGGTGGGAGATAGACCTGAAGATGGCCTGACATGTTTGAGGCCAGCAAGTTGGGGTTAAGTTGTTTGTTTTTCTCCTCTTTTATTCCTCTCAGCTTTCTTTATAACCTTTTTAAAATTCAGGCATCTAAACAGCCCTTGGGATGAGAAGGACATGGTGGCCAGTGTCCATGAGCTTTAGGTACTCTTTTCCCTCTCACTGTCTATGGCCTGAGGACTGCTTACAAAGTTGGACTGTGGCAGGAAGGCCTCCTGATTAAACCAACAAAGAGGCCGCCTCTCCAGAGCTCAGAATTGTTCTGACATGAAAATAATCAAGTTCTGACACTGCCAGGGTAATTACTGTTTAATTTTGAATATTTTAAAACTGAAAATATAGCCATTCCTTCCTTTATAACTCTGTATTATGGTCTATTTGTAATAATTGTAATAACAATGCTTGGTGCAGAGACTGGAAAGGGGTAGGAAAGCCAATAGTGGAGCATCCTCATGTTTCCCACAATTTTGGACACGAAGAAGAAATTCTCTTCTCTCCTGATAAGCAGAGATAAGCTTATACTTATTTCTGGATCCCTAAGTCATCTTTTTAGCCCTGCAAATTTGCTGGTGAGCAGTTACAATAAAGCTTCCTGGCAGTTCTTTCTACCAGAGTGTTAAAGTAATCCAGGTATTTGAAGGCATGAAATGGAATGACTTAATCTCTTCTCTCAATGGTTCAGATGGATGCGAAGGTCATGGCTACAGCTACCTGGTCTAGGAGTGCGTACATCATGTAAACATTCAGGTCAAGTGATAGAGCTCAGCTAAAATCCAGAAGTCCACTGACACCAGAGTTAGTTTTCCATGAAAGAAATGCCTATAAGAAACTGGACCAGGATAAAGCAAAGAGTAAAGGGCAGGAAGAAAGCTTATAATTGCATTACTGCAATCTTCTGCAAAATCAGACTTCTGCTTCTGTTCCACCTCTCTTTAAAGCTGAAAATGCCTCAAGTTTCTTACTGAGAGGCATGAGTAATTGCATGAATACTAAATTCTTTGACAATTTCTAGCATGGTTTCATCCAAAGTTATGTGATGAGGCTGCATAATATGGGCTCTATGTGTTTGGGTATTTTGTGCATGTATGTAACTTTGTCACGTTGATTTGCAAAATGGAAAATTCCCTGAATGTCCACAGAGAAGTATAATGTAGCATTTGGCAGGTCAACAAAATGCCTTCCCTTATTCTTTGTCTCCGCCTCATTCTCTAACACTTTAGTGAGCTAAGTTGTAGTGACTGAAATCATTCTTGGTGAATAATGCTGGGCCACGCTGAAAATTTGTGGCTGAGAGCTGGACCCTCGTCATCGCCACGTACTTTGTCAATGAGACAGGGTAACCCATGGTTACTGAGCTCCGATCAGTTAAGGGGCAGAGAGCCTCCGCTCCCCACTGCTCTATAAAAGAGACCCAGCAAAGGGACCCTACCAGCTTCTAGCTCTCAGTCTGCGCGAGGGTGTAGGAAGGAAAGCCCAGGACCTCCGGAGCAGAGCACAGCAGCTGCAGAGGCAAGGCCAGCATGTCGCCCAACTTCAAACTTCAGTGTCACTTCATTCTCATCTTCCTGACGGCTTTAAGAGGGGAAAGCCGGTACCTAGAGGTGAGCCACCCCTGCACTGACCCATCTCACCTTCCTTGCGTGTTAGCCCTAGGCGGCAGGCAGGCTGCCTCTGCTCGCAGCCTTTTGGGGTTCGCTGTTTCTTCCCTCTCTGCTGGATGCTCTCTTGCCCCTGGTTTCCCCTATCCTGTTCTCCCTCCTTGCCTCTGAGCATCCCAGACTGCCTGCCTGCCTTCCTCTGGCCGCTGGGGATACCCCAGCCTGATGGAGAGGGTCTAAGACCTTCCCGTCTTCTCCGGACACGGGAAAACATTACCCCTCTCTCTTTATTCGCTATGCTGAGTGGCAGGGAGGGTGTCCCGCTCTTGGTCCCCTTTTTTATCCCCAGCCCTTGAACTTTTCCGGACTGACCCATGTTCTTTGCCAGCTGCGGGAAGCGGCGGAGTACGATCCTTTCCTGCTCTTCAGCGCCAACTTGAAGCGGGAGCTGGCTGGGGAGCAGCCGTACCGCCGCGCTCTGCGTGAGTCGAGGCTGCCCGGCTCGCGGGCGCCCGGGACGCGGGGAAGCTGGGACTCTGTGCGGAGGGCAGGGGGCTCGCGGACATCTCTGGGAAGGGGCTGGCCGGAACCGCCGGGGGCGCGGTCCCCCTAGCTAAGGATCGGTCCGCGGAGGCGCGCCAGGAGCGGAAGAAGGTGGGGCGCCCGGGGCGCGGGAACCCAGCGCAGCCTAGGCTGGAAGTCCGAGCGCTGGGCGCTACAGAGCCCGGGAATGGGGCGCGCGGAGAGGGGCCACCCGAGGACTGCGCCGCGGCGGCTGCAGCCCGGGACTTATTGCCCCGTGCCCTTGTCCCCCAGAGTGCCTGGACATGCTGAGCCTCCAGGGCCAGTTCACCTTCACCGCCGACCGGCCGCAGCTGCACTGCGCCGCCTTCTTCATCGGCGAGCCCGAGGAGTTCATTACCATCCACTACGACCAGGTCTCCATCGACTGTCAGGGCGGCGACTTCCTGAAGGTGAGGCGCCCACGGCCAGCCAGGCCAGCTAGCCCAGCCGGGGGGCGGGGTTGGGGGGGGTCGGGGGGCGGCACGGGAGGGTTGGGAAGGGCTGGGGCGCTGCACCCAGCGTGGGGCTGCCGAGCGTGGGTAGCCAGTGGCACTTCTTAGACACTTTGCTGGTGCCCGAGTCTGAGAGGCGCGTTCGAGGACCCCCACACGGCGAGAATCTCGCCCTTACCCGAAGACCTCGACCCACACACATCTAGTAGGGCTGGGGCCGGTGCCTCTGGACGCTGCCGTGGTTTAAATTCCCTTCTAGGCGCTTTCGAGGCCCTAGGAACTTCTAAAGACTTGAACTCGCAGCGCGGAACGCTGTAACGCAATCCGGAGCCGAGGAAAAATTATTAAAACCCAACAAGCTCGAGTGCTGGGGTTCACCAAGCGGGCCGTCTTGGTTAGAAGGCCCGCCCCACACGTCTCACATCTGAGCCCGCCTCGCTCCTGCTGGTCCACGCTCGGCAGAGCCATTCCGAGCGCACAGAGGCTGTCTTCAGTGCGCTGGTGACCCGATTTTGGAGCAGTAGGGGACTGGCTGCCGAGGGGGCATCCAGATTGAGATAGGTGGGAGGGGAGGACAAGACCCCTAAGCTCACTGCCTCCCCGATTCCAGTCGTCAGACTCCATAAGTGTAACAGGGCAGCGTGGGATGGCTGATGGAGCTCTACTGTCCAATTAAAATAATCATGATTAACATCTCCAAAGTAGGATTATTTTGGAACCTGTCACATGCGTTAGAAATAATTTGTAGCTGGGTTGTTGGTAATTTTGCTAATGTGGACTAGATTGGACTCATTAAACTGGAGACCTGTGGTGATTTTGAGGGTCAAGTCGATAGACTCTGACCGTTTGTTCAACTGCAAACTTTAACAAGTGAAGGAAAAATGTCCCAGGTAGCATACCAGCCATCATTGCCTGGCTGTTGAAGCAGTTCTTGACATTTTAAAGTAGTATGTGATGATATTTTTAAAAAATAAGAAAAATGGGTGTATATAGCCATTAGCAGGTATAATTGCTGCTCCAGTTTCTTTTGCTATCTATTTTCAAGATATTTTGTTCACATTTCAATGACTAGAGGAAAGAGAGAAGCTGCACGAAACCCAAATTATGCTTTTGTGGAATTCTTCGGAAGGTGAGAGGTAGAAAATATGACCAAGGTAAAAATGTACATTGTCCGTGGTTTTATTTACCAAAGTGGTTGAAATGATAAAGTATAAGGAAGTTTACTTACTTTGGAAGCTTTAAGGCTTATAAAAAATTAATTAATACTATTACTTGCAAACAACCCTCACCGTCCGATATATGCAAATGAAAAGGCAAGCAGGCAGAGTGTGGACTGTCAATTCTCACTTACGACTGAAGGCCCATTGCTGGGTGACTTTCCCCCCCTTTTCAACTCACTTCAGACTTCAGGAGTTGATGGAAATGATAGCATCTATGTCTGTATTTTTTCAAAGGTATTTGATGGTTGGATTCTCAAGGGGGAGAAGTTCCCCAGTTCCCAGGATCATCCTCTCCCCACGGCTGAGCGGTACATAGATTTCTGTGAGAGTGGCCTTAGCAGGAGGAGCATCAGATCTTCCCAGAATGTGGCCATGATCTTCTTCCGAGTCCATGAACCAGGAAATGGATTCACATTAACCATAAAGACAGACCCCAACCTCTTTCGTAAGTGTTCTCAGTCAAAAGGCAGAACTTGGGATTCAGACCCGCTTTTTGAAAGTAGTATCATTGCACAGACTTAAAGAAATTTGAACTGAGGAATGATGTGAATGGAAATTTTTTTGTAATTAGAAATGACCTAAAGGATAGTTTCTATTCTTTATTATGAAAATCAAATCACAGTTTTTGTTTCCCAGGTTAGGTAGTATACTAATTTATGATGAGTACAATTCTATTTTTTCTCTAAAGTCTTGCTCTGAGCTCCTCAGGTTCTACAATGCATTTAGTGATAAGCTTTAATCTTCCAATTCATTTCACTAATCCAGGATAAGCTTGAGCGATCGGATATAAAGTTGCAGTCTTAGAGATATTCAGGCACAGGCTTGAAAGTCTCTATATCTTTCAGCCTGTGCCTGAATGTGGTAGACAGATATCATGCCCTGACCAGAGGGTTGGATTATAGCACCTCAATGTTACCTTCTGATTCTGAGCCCACCACTCTAATTTAGTTCATTTATGATGGACACACATGTAGCTTATGCTACACAACTGAACAGCCCAGGTCTAAAGCATATTATCTTACTAAAAATGTTTACTCTGCGGTGGCTCACGCCTGTAATCCCAGCACTTTGGGAGGCCAAGGCAGGCGGATCACGAGGTCAGGAGATCTAGACCATCCTGGCTAACACAGTGAAACCCCATCTCTACTAAAAATACAAAAAATTAGCTGGGCGTGATGGTGGGCACCTGTAGTCCCAGCTACTCGGGAGACAATGGTGTGAACCCGGGAGGTGGAGCTTGCAGTGAGCTGAGATCTCGCCACTGCACTCCAGCCGGGGTGACAAAGGGAGACTGTCTCAAAAAAAAAAAAAAATGAGTTTACTCATCTGCTAATTGTTTTTTTTCCCATTAAGAGAAAAATCTGTTTAAAAAATTAGAAAAGGAACACATATCACTCATTTTTGCATACAGTAGAATTAATAGTAACACTTCATGTGGCTGAAAGATGGGGCCTTTATCTGCCAAAGAATAATGTACTACTGATCATTTGATTTCTAGTTCTGAAAAAAACATAAGAATTTTTGAAAAAGCCCCCCAAAAAGGCTGTTCCTGAGGACTACAACAGAATATTCAACAAGATAAAATAAAGAGTTTCCCCTGTATTTTGTTTAGTTAGAAATCAGAAACCTCCTGGGCCAGGTGTGGTGGCTTGTGCCTGTAATCCTAGCACTTTGGGAGGCCGAGACAGGAGGATCACTTGAGCCCAGGAGTTCAAGATCGGGCTAGCCCACAAAGTGAGACCCTGTCTGTATTAAAACTTTTAAAACAGTATATTAAAAAAAGAAACTTCCTAGAACCATCAAGGAATTTCAGTTCTTTTTGAAAGTTAAATATAATTAAAAATATGAAAAGTAGGCAAGAGGTGTTTCTGATCTGTTCTGATCAATGTTGATTCATCCAGTAATCAGAAAAAAAGTACAAATTCTGATGCTTCTAGTTTCATATCTAGACTAATTAATGTATTGTAAATTTATTTATTTATTTATTTATTTGAGACAGAGTGTTGCTCTGTCGCCCAGGCTGGAGTGCAGTGGCACTATCTCGGCTCACTGCAACCTCTGCCTCCCGGGTTCAAGCAATTCTCTGCCTCAGCTTCCCGAGTAGCTGGGATTACAGGTGCCAGTCACCATGCCTGGCTAATTTTTGTGTTTTTAGTAGAGACAGGGTTTCACCATCTTGGCCAGGCTGGTCATGAACTCCTGACCTCATGATCTACCTGCCTTGGCCTCCCAAAGTGCTGGGATTACAGGCGTGAGCCACCACTCCCGGGCAATGTATTGTAAATTTAGATTTGAGATATAAAACAAAAAATTGTAGAAGTTCTTGGGAGTAAATTAAACATTAAAAATGCACCTTTTAGTTAACTTATCACTTAACATGCAGCAAATATTTATCAGACTTAAGACTGCTGTCTTTCATTTTTTTCTCAGCCTATTTTCTCACTGTTAGAGAAATACTTAAAATAGGCCTGGCATGGGGCTCACTCCTGTGATCCCACACTTCGGGAGGCTGAGGCAGGCGGATCACTTGAGGTCAGGAGGTCAAGACCAGCCTGGCCAACGTGGTGAAACTCCGTCTCTACTAAAAATACAAAAATTAGCCGGATGTTGTGGCGCATGTCTATAGTCCCAGCTACTCAGGAGGCTGAGGCAGGAGAATCACTTGAACCCGGGAGGCAGAGTTTGCAGTGAGCTGAGATCGTGCCACTGCATTCTAGCCAGGGTGAGAGCAAGATTCCGCCTCAGAAAAAAAAAAAAGAAAAGAAAAATACTTAAAATAAGCCTGAGGCCATGGTGAAGCTGCTGAGCTGCATCTTAGGCCCCCAGTTTTAAAATAAAAATTAAATTTTTTTTTAAAAAGAAAATAAGAATGAAAAAGAAAATACTTAAAATTAATTATTTACTTTATGATTTAAAAGTAGAGTTTGAGTTTTGGACTCACCATTAAGCCTCGATTTTTCTAGATTCCTAGCTTTAAGCTGGACTCTAGTTAACTCAAGTGTTCCTAGAACTACCACCAGCTAGTATTTGTCTGGGTGCTGAATTATGTCTTGTGATTGTTATAAACAAGGTAACCCCCTAAGATTAACATTAGAAGCCCCCTCACAGCCCAGGGCCTCCTGACAATATCCACATGTCACTGATGGTTTTTGTTCCCCAAATCCTTCCTGTCTCCAAATTGCTTTTGTGGTATGTATGCTCTCTTCCTGGGCAGAAGGCCCTAGATCATGAACAGGAGCCCTAGAATAAGATACAATAAATGTCTATAAAAACCCAGCAAACCAAGTAATGGAAACATGAATTTTTTTTTTCTTTTCTACAAAGCCTGTAATGTCATTTCTCAGACTCCAAATGGAAAGTTTACCCTGGTAGTTCCACACCAGCATCGAAACTGCAGCTTCTCCATAATTTATCCTGTGGTGATCAAAATATCTGATCTCACCCTGGGACATGTAAATGGTCTTCAGTTAAAGGTGAGTTGCTTACTTGCTTCCTAACCATTTGATAAGGCCACAACTTTATCAGAGCAGAAGCAATCATATAGGGCAAACCTGGACACTAGCAAATTGGCGTAGTACGTTGCTCTGATGAACTCTTAAATCTCACACGTGTTTGCCCTAGCTGCTTTGACTAACCCCCTCTTCTATTTCAGTTATGCGGCAAGTTGCATACTCAGGTGCCCCTTCTGACTACTTGAATACTTTCCTTGTGATGTAAGAAATGTTTTCAATTGGTAAAGTTGTGGTATATAATTACAATTGAACTCTCTTGTACTTGCCTCTTTTACAAAAATTCTCTCCTAGCAGAACGTAGTGTGAGTCATCTACACAGCTGTTTTTCTGATTATTGGAATTTTCTTTTGACATGAAGGAAGTATCTCATTGACAGAACTGTGTTGTGAAGGAGTGCTAACTGTAGCATAAAATACAAAATTGGATTTTTAGATTGCAAAATACAGTAAAGCTTTGAAAAGTATTTGGCATGACATTTAACTCAATACATTTTGCCTAAAAAATATTAGCCGAGAACCCCTCTCAACTTGTTTTTGAATAAACTTCTGTATGGACCTTAAAATTCATGCTGAGTTTGACCACATTTTCTTGCACTGGTAGCATTTTCCCTCTGAGTCATCCTCATTTCCTTCTACTTTCTCACATGACTAGGTTAAGATAACTCATGTATTTGCTGCTATCAAAGGCAGTCATAATTCCTAATCAGACAGATTTTAGTGAAAACCAGATAAATAGAACCAGGACTGAGAAAAGGAGTATATCCAATTTCCTTTAAGCCCTAAATTCATGGACTAGTGCCTGCTTTTTTTAGGTTGGAACTTAGTGGAAGAATAGTCCTTTGATAAGGACATTTTTGGGTATCTTTGGTACAGTCTTACGGGCTCGATATTATTTGTATGTCATTCTTGATGTGAAATATAGAAGATGAAAGGTGTGAGCACAGACTGGGAGATCTGCACTTTAGTTATTGGGGCTATGGGGGTAATTTTGGTGTTTCCTCCCGAACAATTTAGAGCCTACAGTGTTCTAGGCATCTGTTCCTTCACAAAATATTTTTTAAATGCTTACCATGTGCAAGGCACTGTTGTAGATGCTGGAAATTAGCAATAAACAAGACAGGTCCTGCTCACAGGGACCCTGCATTCAAGTGGGATGAGACAGGCAAAATTGCCATGTATTTCAAATGGTGATAAGTGCTATACAGAAAATGCAGCAGAGTAGTGTGGTAGACAGTGACTGGGAGCATGGGGGTGGATGGAGAGGCGGGGGGCTACTCATGATAAAGTGGTCAGGAAAGAAACCTTTTGAGAAGTGAGACCTGGGTGATAGATCAGAAGGAGCCAGCAGCTGTGAGAAAAGGGAGCAGAGGGAACAGTGCAGAGGCTCAGAGGCAGGAATGGGCTTGTTGGATTCCAGAAATGGAAGGAAGAGGAGGACAGGCATAAAACAGCTTCAGGGAGATGGGCAGGGCCAGAGTGTGGTGAGCCCTGCAGGCCACATTAGGGAATTTAAGTTTAAGTGCAGTGGTAAACCACTGAAGGAGTTCAGGGAGGAAAGCAACATGATCTGATGTACGCTGTCTAAAACGTCACTGTGGCTTCCATGCAATGAATGGGCTGTAGGGCCATGCCACCCTTTTTATGGCCCTGGTGAGATGTTTCTTTAGTTATTATTAATGTATCTATCAAGATTATTTTCTTAAACCTTCCAGATTTCTATGTATTGGAAGATGAGTTCCACCAAAATAAACAAAACCAAAACCAAAAAACCTTCAATTTTGCACATTAAGTTGGTGTGAGGATCTTACATTTGGTACAAGGAATGTAAGCACTTTTTTTT
The DNA here is from genome assembly GCF_028878055.3 of Symphalangus syndactylus. NCBI lineage: Eukaryota > Metazoa > Chordata > Mammalia > Primates > Hylobatidae > Symphalangus > Symphalangus syndactylus. The sequence goes on from NC_072433.2 coordinate 64,481,868, forward strand.
TTTTTTTTTTTTTTGAGATGGAGTCTCGCTGTGTCGCCCAGGCTGGAGTGCTACTGGTGCAATCTTGGCTCACTGCAACCTCCACCTCCCGGGTTCTCAAGCAATTCTCCTGCCTCAGCCTCCCGAGTAGCTGGGATTACACCTCAGCCTCTCGAGTAGCTGGGATTACAAGCATGAGCCACCACATCTGGCTAATTTTTTTGTATTTTTAGTAGAGACAGGGTTTCACCATATTGGCCAGGCTGGTCTCAAACTCCTGACCTTGTGATCCACCCACCTTGGCCTCCCAGAGTGCTGGGATTACAGGTGTGAGCCCCCGCTCCTGGCCAGGTACTTTTTTGGTACATTTTTGTGGGCTAGGCAAAAGATAGTAGTGGCTTAGAACCTCAACAAAGAAATTTAGGGAATCAGTGTTGAGGAACTGAACTTGAGAGGTCCCTGCATAACTCAGTTTCTGCCATTGTTTGTAAGAAAGCTAGGTTTGCAAAGAAGGGAGAAAAATCATTGAACAGCAAGGAATAAGTGCACTTCACTTTCTTGTTTCTTTGTTTTGTTCCCTTCGCTTTAGTTTCTATTTCTTCCTAGCTTCTTTATTTCCCACTTCTCTCTCCTGAGTCTGCCGTTTTCCCTGCAACAGCACCTGCTGAATTTTGGAACCTATAAAACTAAGTGGAAAATTTAGTCTTAAGAGATGTCCCTCCTGGATGTCCTCTACTCAAGGGAAAGGCAATTAAGGTTTTTTTCCTTTATTGCTAAATTGCTTATTCCACTCTCAATACAAGAACATGAAGCCCTGTATACAGTGGGGCTAATTAAACCTCTATTTCATCATTTGATGCAATTATGTATAAAGCCTCTAAGCATCAAACCCAGCACATAGTAGGTAGGCCCTTTAAAAACATATATCCCCACCTGCCCCTGCTCATTAGTGAAGCAGTTGCCATTATGTTATTTTCCAATTTGCTGTTTAGTTCCAGTTGTATTTCAATGCTCTTCTATTTTTTTTTTTTCTGAGACAGAGTCTCACTCTGTCGCCCAGGCTGGAGGGCAGTGATGTGATCTTGGCTCACTGCCACCTCTGCCACCCAGGTTCAAGTGATCCTCCCACCTCAGCTTCTCGAGTAGCTGGGACTACAGGTGTGTGCCACCGTGCTTGGCTAATTTTTGTATTTTTAGTGGAGACGGGGTTTCTCCGTGTTGGCCAGGCTGGTCTCGAACTCCTGAGCTCAAATGATCCACCTGCCTTGGCCTCCCAAAGTAATGTAATTACAGGCATGAGCCACCATGCCGGTCAGTGCCCTTCTAAATGCCTGAACGTGTGTGCTTATGTGTGTGTGTGGGTGTGTGTATGCATGTTTTAAGTTCTCTATTTTAGATTTTGGTTCCTATGTGTTAAGGTCTATCTAGTTAAGTACTGAGCACCTTGTCACATTCCACTAGATCTCTTAATGAGCACACTTCAATGAAGAAGAGGATCACAGGCAGAATTGTGGGGACCAGTACAAATGAAAATGTGGGAGCCCTTATTACAATTTTATTAAAATGCAGCAGAGCATTAAACCAAGCATAGAGCTCTTCTAGGCACTGGCTTTATGTGGCTGCACAGGTGGCATACTTGTGAGACTGTCCTGATCATGGGAGATGGGGTCTCAAAGTACTTTTGGGACTGAGAGTGGTTGCTTTGTTTGTGTTGGAAAGTGAGGCCTGGGGATTGCTGTGGACAAGACAGTATGGAAAAAATGAAAAGGCTGGGTGAGGTGGCTCACACCTGTAATCCCAGCATTGTGGGAGTCCAAGGCAGGAGGATCCCTTGAGGTTAGGAGTTCAAGACCGGCCTGGGCAACATATCAAGGACTCATCTCTACAAAATTAAAAAAAAAAAAAAATGAAGGGAAGCAGGAAAAGGTGATCATGGTGGACCACACAAAGCTTTAGAATGAATTCTTTTGAGTAGCTTGAAATAAATTTGTTTTAGTTGAAAGGAGAAAGATCATGGTAACTGTAGCTAACTTGGGCCCCAAATCAGGGTTTTATTATTTCTTTAATATACTCATAATTAATCAAAATTCTTATTGGTAGAAATGAGGTGTTCCAATAGTACACAAAGTTCCTTTACAAAGAAGAAGAAAAGAGATGAGGTGAAGGAAAAACAGATGTGAAAGCCCTATTTATAAAATGTAGATATTTGACTTCGCTTAACTGTGACTGCATGCATTAAGAAATTCGAGTGATTCAGTATGTATGTCCAAATGATTTGAAAAGTAAAGCATTTTTTGGTTGAATTTCCACACATCTTATATGGAGTTTACAGATTTCCATTTTATCATTCCAGTCCTTGAGCTTAAAAAAAATGAAAAAAACATGTACACACATTTCTAAAAAAAATGATTACTCAACTGATTTAGAAAAGCAATTTTTATGATTTTTTCTCTTTTAAATGTCTTTTAATTTCCGGAGTCCCAGATGTTAAATTAAATGGTATTGCCAGGATGTTGAGGCTGATTGAGTGAATTCATGGACCCGCTGTTGGTCAAATGGTTTGACTTCTGTAATTGGTTTAAATGTGTCTTTCTCTGCTGCTTTATTCCCTTAGAAATCCTCAGCAGGTTGCGAGGGAATAGGAGACTTTGTGGAGCTGCTGGGAGGAACTGGATTGGACCCTTCCAAGATGATGCCTTTAGCTGATCTCTGCTACTCCTTTCATGGCCCGGGTGAGGTATTTCTTTGATTATTATGTATGTGCCTATCAAGATTAAAAAAAATAAGCACTCCCCCAATATTTTCTACATCGGAAGGCGAGTTTCACCGAAAAACCCTTCGATTTTTCACACTGAGCCAGTATGAGGATTTGAGGCTATATATAACATCAGTATCTTTACCAAAATATCCGACATTGGGAGAGAAACCTATGAAGCAACAAAGGTTGGCTTTAAGTAAAACTATGAAAAAGACAAAGCTTTTAAAATCTGCATTCTTTCCATTTTCTTGGGGGTCTCTGCTTTCATTTTCTAGAGACTAAAGCGTTTACTAACTGAAACACTTAGGGTTCAAAGAGTAGATGTATCATCAATTAGTAATAGGATAATAATGAAATAACTGTTTTTTATGTATGTGTATGTATGTGTGTGTGTTACTCACAGTAAATAAACAACAAAGTGATAAGCTTTATTAGAAATTCTTAGAACTGCTAAAAGTCTATAACTTCTTAACGTCTAAACTAGCCTCTCCAAGGCCGGTGTAACAGAGGTAAATTCTGAAATCTAAAAGCGGTCACCAGTAATAGAAGACTGGTTTATTTGGCACAGCGTATGCCAAATAGAACCAGATCTATGTCAGACAAGTGAGGATTTTCACTTTTTTATGCTCATGTCAGGTGAGGATAGATGGGACTTCATGACCTCATGACCAAACAATTCAATGAAGTCGGGGGAGGTGGGGGAGAGGAGTCATAAAACATTCCTGTAAAGGTCACTCCCATAGCTTTACTTCAGACACAGGAGTCCTAGATTAACATTAAAGAGACAAAACAGAAGAAGAACAGCAGTCTCTAATCTCAGTTAATTCTTACTGTAGCCTCCTTCCTCTCCTGTCACTGCAGATCATTAACCAGCTAGGCAATGAAGCTGCAAAGCAGACAGTCCTCTTGATCAGCTATTACCTGTAATAATTAAAACCAGGCCAGACCACCAGTATTTTCTGTCTCTGAGTTGATGGACAAAACATCTCTAAAATAGAATTAACATACAGTCAGCACTCCTCAACTGTGAGTTCCCCATACACGGATTCAACCAATTGTAATAGAAAATATTCAGTGTAGGCCGGGCGCAGTGTCTCACGCGTGTAATCACAGCACTTTGGGAGGCCGAAGCGGGCGGATTACTGAGGTCAGGAGTTTGAGACCAGCGTGGCTAATATGGTGAAACCCCTGTCTCTACTAAAAATATAAAAAAATTAGCCAGGCATGGTGGTGTACACCTGTAGTCCAAGCTACTTAGGAGGCTGAAGCAGGAGAATTGCTTGTACCTGGGCAGTGGTGGTTACAGTGAGCTGAGATTGTGCCACTGCACTCCAGCCTGGGTGATAGAGCAAGATTCTGTCTCAAAAAAAAAAAAAAAAAAAGAAAGAAAATATTCAGTGTAATTCCTGAACTTTGGGAGGCTAAGGCAGGAGGATCGCTTGAGCCTAGGCAGTTTGAGACCAGCCTGGGCAACATGGCAAGACCACACCTCCATAAAATTAAAAAAAAAAAAAAAGGAAAAAAAACACACAAAAAAATAGTATAACAACTATTTACATAGCCTTTACATTGTATTAGGTATTATAGGTAATCTACAGATGATTTAAAGTATATGGGAGGGTGTGTGTAGTTGGATGGGAGGATGGAAATAGGTAAAGGTAAAAGGTAGCCATTTACATAGGGGACTTGAACATCTGTGGATTTTGGTATCTGTGGGATGGGGAGCATCTTGGAACCAATCTCCCGAGGATACCAAAGGATGAATTATACAAAAGTCAGCACTAAAGCCTGATACGCACTCCACCCTCCCCCAGATACACCTGTATTCTAAGTTTCAGATGAGATTTAAGGTAGGCGTGGGCTCAAAGCAAGCTTTCTAATCAAGGTAAAGGCAAAAGATTTCCAAAATCCCACTTTGCTGAAAACTAGAGGATTCTCTAATGCTAATTGACACTTGAGCCCTGGTTTAAACTGTCAGTGCATGCGGCTTCTTTAGCCTTTTGGGTGCATGATCTGAGGCACTGAAGTACTTCCATGCTTATGATTGGAGAGCACCTTTGAGGAGATATACCTCAGCTGGGTTAAAAAGTAAGCCAAGGATTAAAGAACAATCAGGCCTTACAATTTAGGTAATTGAAGCCAAAGTCATTTTTCTGCTTGGGTGATAGAACTTGAATTAGGATAAAAAGGTGATTCTAAAGCCAGAAAACCACCTTTGCCTACATTACCTAGGTAACTGAAACCACTTTTAAGGCAATTTTAAGGCTTGAATTATATCACTGTTTGGTTCATTTTAGACTTTATTCCATTATTGGAAGGAGGACCTTGAGTGTAAGTTGTCCAGGTTCTTGGCGTTTTGAACAAAGAATTGGACAAAACGCACAAAGTAACAGAGGAATGAAACACAGGAACGAAGCAGCTGAAGCAGGGATGTATTAAAGGGAGAAAGCACTCCACAGGCTGGGAGTGGACCCTAGCGAGCAGCTCGAGGGCCCAGTTACAAAAGTTTTCTGGGTTCTACTCCTTTCTTTTGTTTTGAGACAGAGTTTCACTCTTGTTGCCCAGGCTGGAGTGCAATGGTGCGATCTCGGCTCACCGCAACCTCCGCCTCTTGGGTTCAAGCAATTCTCCTGCCTCAGCCTCCCGAGTAGCTGGGATTACAGGCTTGTGCCACCATGCCTGGCTAATTTTGTATTTTTAGTAGAGATGGGGTTGCTCCATGTTGGTCAGGCTGGTCTAGAACTCCTGACCTCAGGTGATCTGCCCGCCTCGGCCTCCCAAAGTGCTGAGATTACAGGCGTGAGCCACTGCTCCTTTTGAGGTTCCTATCAATTACCCTTTATCTGGATGAAGGATTTGGTTTGTGGCTAAAGGCTGAGGTGAATTGGCACCCTATGCAGATGAAGAGATAGCCCATGCTTGGCCCATGGCCAGTCCAAGGCACTCTTCCTTTCCTTGTGAGATGTGGTGGAAGGGGAGGGTTGTAGGGAGACCAGCCTTTGATCCTTCGCTACTCGGGCTTGGGGGAGCTGCGGTTTTTCCTTTTGGTTCAGCTTTAGGAAGTTTGCATTAATTGGCTTTAGGTTCCCTGCCCCCAGACCCAGGTGTTTTTCTTTTAATCCAGCTTTGGGAAGTCAGCGCGAATTGGCCTCAGTTTCCCAGCCACCAGGCCTTGATGTTTTTCCTTGATTCAGCGTGAATTGATCTTAAGTTCCCTGCCTCCAGACCCTATTCTCCTGCCTTAATTGTTTTCTTTCTTTATCATGTTTCCGTGAGCCCCTCCCGAGTTGTTCAGTGTTGATTAGGGACCCTGCCCTTTACGTTGGATTTTGTTAGGAATTAGTTCAAAGTAATAAATAAATAATAAAGAAAATAGGACATGTTATAAAGATTAAAGTCCAGAGTAAGATCAGAAAAAGAATGACCTCCAAATTGTTTAATGAAAAATAAATTTGGCTGGGTGTGGAGGCTCATGCCTGTAATCCCAACACTTTGGGAGGCTGAAGCGGGCAGATCACTTGAGGTCAGGAGTTTGAGACCAGCCTGGCTAACGTGGTGAAACCCCATCTCTATTCAAATTCAAAAATTAGCCAGGAGTAGTGGCACACAACTATAATCCCAGCTAGTGGGGCGGCTGAGGCAGGAGAATCACTTGAACCTGGGAGGCAGAGGTTGCAGCGAGCCAAGATGGCACCACTGCACTCCAGCCTGGATGACAGAGCAAGATCCTGCCACAAAAAAAAGAAAGGAAAGGAAAAGAAAAATAAATTTGGACCTCCTGGTAGAAGCTTAACTAGACTCCCTGGTACTTATATTAAAATAATTATAGGGCTTTTATTTATTTTGTCATCAAATTGACTTTTATCTCAATAACTCTATTGAACTGTTTACTTCATTTAAACCCGGTACATGTTTGAGTGGTACCCATTACACAAGGACAATGATAGCATTTCTTAAAATTTAAAAACACCTGATAGAGACAAAGTAAGGAAAGATTGAGAAAACTAAAACAGCAGAAATGATTATTGTAGGGCAGATAAATCTTGCCTCAGGAACCAGCCTGGATAAATAAATAGGATAAGTACAAGGAAAGTAATTCTTAATAAAAATAATATGAGTTTCAATATATAACCCATACAGAGGAGATATAAAAGTTGTCAGATCTTATACAAATAATGAATAAGATTGGATTTTTTTTTTTTTTTGAGATAGAGTCTCACTCTGTTGCCCAGGCTGGGGTGCAGTGGTGTGATCTCGGCCCACCACAACCTCCACCTCACAGGTTCAAGCAATTCTCCTGCCTCAGCCTCCCGAGTAGCTGGGACTACAGGCGCGCACCACCATGCCTGGCTAATTTTTGTATTTTCAGTAGAGACGGGGTTTCACTATGTTGGGCAGGCTGGTCTCACTCCTGACCTTGTGATCAAAGTGCTGGGATTACAAGCATGAGCCACCTCGCCCAGCCGAATAAGATTGGATTTAAGAGAAGCAAGCATATCAGAAGCCATTTCATATAAATAGTACAGAAAAAATCAGAGAAAAGTTGTTAAGTGGATAATAGAACAAAAACTAGTATGTTCAGTGTATGTCTATACGATGCAAATGATCTTTTTGTTTATGTATAAAACAGAGTTTTTGTTTAAATTCAGAAAATGATAAAGGGGTGGTTTTTTTTTTTTTTTTTGGTCTACATAAATGTCCCGCAGTACATTCCATCCTCTAGCCCCGACTAAATGCCCCTTGCAACCCTAGATCTGGTGACAACCAAAAACTGCCACTGCAAATTTCCGACCTGTCCTTAGAGGGCAGTACTGTTTCCACTGCAATCCCTGAACCCGAGCAACTGCACACTCCAGACTGATTGCCTTTGCCTGCCTTTACCACTTAGGCTTTGCAGGCAAAAAAGGCCGAGGAGACATCTTCTTGCTCATTCCAACTGGTTTTATTTTTCTAATAGTGTTCTTGCACATGAGGAGAAAGACTGAATTCAATTACACTATTCTATAACGAATTATAAGTTATAATAAAAATGAAACAAAAACATTTCAACTGATAGTAGATGCGTGGTTTGAGTACATGAGAGGAAGATAGGTTTCCTTGCTTTCATTATGTTTAAGTGATCCCGTCATTTAAATGATGACTGCGTGGTTTCTAACCTGCTGGGAAACTTTTATCTTTTCCATCCATTATAGCCCAGATGAAAGTTGGCTGTGACAACACTGTGGTGCGCGTGGTCTCCAGTGGAAAACACGTAAATCGTGTGACTTTTGAGTATCGTCAGCTGGAACCGTATGAGCTGGAAAACCCAAATGGAAACAGTATCGGGGAATTCTGTTTGTCTGGTCTTTGAATAACCAACCCAATGATTTACATGCTGATAACTAAGTGAGTTTTTAATGGCCATTGTGTATGATTTTGATGCACAACTAGTTAAAAGCCTTTCATACCAGTCAGTATTCCCAGCCTTGCGTGCACGCGCACACACACACACACACATACACACACACACATGCATTAATTTTTGTACTTTGCTTCGTTTATGTTTGTAATCTGTAAATGAACACATGGCAGAAAATAAGCCCCTGATTGGTAGGATCATAGTTCTAAATGGAAATGTTTGTAATTCTTTGATGTGCTACTGAACCTGAAACTGGTAAGACAAGCACAAAGCAACGTGCAATAAAAAAATTGTATCTCAAGGGAAAATACTCAAAGAAAGAAAAGTGGCAGCACTTATATTAGTTTTATAACAGGAAAAAGTCTTGTGTATAGCGAAGTAGTTGCATCTGTTTATTTTCTATTTATTATTGTTACAATAGATAATAGTTATAGCAATTATTTATTGATTTGTAACAACTTGTTTTTAACCAAACTTTTTAGCATGGAAACAATTTTCTAGGCCGGGCGCCGTGGCTCACGCCTGTAATCCCAGCACTTTGGGAGGCCGAGGCGGGCGGATCACGAGGTCAGGAGATCGAGACCATCCTGGCTAACACAGTGAAACCCTGTCTCTACTAAAAATACAAAAAAAAAAATTAGCCGGGCGTGGTGGCGGGCGCCTGTGGTCCCAGCTACTCGGGAGGCTGAGGCAGGAGAATGGCGTGAACCCAGGAGGCGGAGCTTGCAGTGAGCGGAGATCACGCCACTGCACTCCAGCCTGGGCAAGAAAGCGAGACTCCGCCTCAAAAAAAAAATTTTTTTCCATCCACAAATACGTACATGAATAAATGTATTCAGAATGTTGGCACCTTGATGTTGGGCTTTATTTGCTTTCCTGAGTAGTCCTCTTTCTTGTTACCATCAGAAAATAATGTTATCATGTGGTGCAGAGCCAAATGCTGAACTAAATCATTTTGGACTTCTTAGAGCTAGAAGAACTCTGGGCCATTGAAGTAGAATTATTTAGAAGAGAGGTAGAATTGCAGTGTTTGCACAAGCAACACTAACTGGTCCTGGCAGGGAAGCGGGTGCAGAGATTCATTTTCCACTATCCTCAGAATACATGTTTTTGTCACGATATACATTTCTACAAAGACAGCAAGGACCTTACAACTCTCATAGACACAGTTTGCAGAAATCTGAATACTTCTTTGATACTGAAGGCAGTTTACTGTTGACTGAGCCTTGTTCTGTGTTTGGCTTAAAACTTGGAGGCTGAGGCAGGAGAATGGCGTGAACCCGGGAGGCGGAGCTTGCAGTGAGCCGAGATTGCGCCACTGCACTCCAGCCTGGGCGACAGAGCAAGACTCTGTCTCAAAAAAAAAAAAAAAAAAAAAAAAAAAACTAAGCGTGTAGTATATAAAAGACATCTTGGAGCAAAAAGCAAGGTTCTAAACTACAAAGAAAATTCTTTTTTTTTTTTTTTTGAGACAGTCTTGGCTCTGTCACCTAGGCTGGAGTACAGTAGTGTAATCTCACCTCACTGCAACCTCCACCTCCCGGGTTCAAGCGATTCTCCTGCCTCAGCCTCCCAAGTAGCTGTGGTTATATGTGCGCCACCATGCCTGGCTAATTTTTGTATTTTTGGTAGAGGCAGGGTTTCACCATGTTGGCCAAGCTGGTCTCAAACTCCTGACCTCAAGTGATCTACCGGCCTTGGCCTCCCAAAGTGCTGGGATTACAGGCATGAGCCACTGTGCCTGGCTAGAAAATTCTTTTAAGAGAACTCTTTACTTTGGATTAGTAGATGAAAGCTTCAAACTATGCCATAATTAATGGCCTTATTATGGTTCCTGAAACATATTTAATATGAAATTCATTGGAATATACTGGGATCCTATACACTGGGCTTGTTCACAACATCTGAAAACCAGGCAGAAAAAAAAAAAACCAACTAATTGGAAGTGTTTCAATACCTAGGATTTGGCACAAGTTTTGGCCCAGTAGGTATTCTGGAATGAGTGACTACTTTAGCAAATGAATGAATAAATGCCTGAATGGATGGATGGATGGATGGATGACGGATGACTATAATTCTTGATTAGTTATATAAAATATTGGACTCTTCATTTCATAGAAACTAAATTCTATGAAGCAGGAGGTTGAACCTTTTTCTTAAAAAAGATAGTTACTCTAGCAACCCAAGAATTAAGGAAGTTACTTTTATCACCATCAGAAGTTTCTGGCTCTTCACCTTCATGACTCCCGCATACTGAGTAAAACACACTTTTCTATTGCATCTCACCATGAAAGTTAGGAAACTTGCTTTTATTCCTAAGGGATATTTTGCAAGCTGATTAGCCTCTCTGCAGTAAGACAGGTGCTCCTGTGGTCCTTAAGCCCTGAAATTCTGTGGTCATTTGTGACATGCTTTACTTCAAAGCTTGTTAGTGAACAACAGCTTACATTCTTTGAGAGGATGTCCACCCTGGTGAACTGTCCACGTCTTATTCTTGGACTGTCTGCTACTTAGCCTATGTTTCAAAAGGATGGGGCAGCTTTCTGGAAACAAAATGGTGACTGAAATCTCTGGGGGAGATTTATAGGTTGTGTCTTCACTGGCATATCCATCAAGCGAGTAAAAGTTTATATGAAACAATATGACTTTCTAAGAAAGGAAGTATAGCGTAGTGGTTAAGGTCATTGACTCTGCAGCCAACCCTCTTGGAATCCCAGCTCTACCACTGACTTGAGCAAGTCACTTCTAAGTCTCCATTCCTTAGTTTTTAATGTGTAAAATTTGGGTAATTTACAGTACCTTTACAGAAGGATAAAGGTGCCTTCTGCAAAAGGTTTTTGGCCACATTAAATGGTTAGATATATTTAAATCAAGACCTGTGTCTCACATGTGTTGGCTGTTATTTTTATTTTTGTCTCTTCTAAGCAAATATGCCATTCTGGGTCCTCTGTACTCTTATTGGGACATTTGCTTTGTACACTGAAGGATTTGCACTAATTCAATTGTACTATTTCATCCCAGGACATTTGTGAGGAAGCTAGGGTTAGTTAGGGTTGTTGTCTGTCACTGAGAAGCATAGTAACCCCAGCGCTAATCCTAACCCTAATCCTAACATTTGAGGGTAGATCATGTCAGGATTTATCTGATTCACACACATCTCTTCTCACAGCTCACCCCTGTCTGCAGGCACTGCACTGCTCCAGGACCAATCCTGACCTTGGGCAAGAGGAATTTGAATAGCTCTTGTCTGATGTTCTGGTCATGAACAAATTGTCTCATAAATTGTCTGGACTATCTGCCCTTCTGCCCCATTCTCCATCTCTGTAATCTTTCAGATCTTGGTTATTTCATTGTAGTAGTTCTTGTCTGGCCCTGTTTTTATCTCTCACTCCTACCTGTAGGTCTTTCTGAATACCAGTTAGGTGACTAGGGATCTGCTTTCTACAACCAATAGCTGGTTTTCCAAATTCTTCCTGCCTCCATGTCTAAAATTCTGAGCATTTTTGCTCATAGGTTTTATGTCACTGTCACCGTCTAATTTTCTAGATGCTTCTCTTTTTTCTTTTGAGACAGGGTCTTGCTCTATTATGCAGGCTGGAGTGCAGTGACAGCAAACTGCAGCCTCGACTTCCTGGGGTCAAGCGATCTCCTACCTCAGCCTCCCAAGTATCTGGGGCCGCAGGTGCATGCCACCTGTGGCTAATTTAAAAAAAATTTTATAGGCCAGGTGCAGTGGCTCACACCTGTAATCCCAGCACTTTGGGAGGCTGAGGCGGGCTGATCACCTGAGGTTGGGAGTTCGAGACCAGCCTGGTCAGCATGGTGAAACCCTGTCTCTACTAAAAATACAAAAATTAGCCGGGCGTGGAGGCAGGCACCTGTAATCTCAGCTACTCGGGAAGCTGAGGCAGGAGAATCGCCTGAACCTGGGAGGTGGAGATTGCAGTGAGCCGAGATCATGCCATTGCACTCCAGCCTGGGCAACAGAGAGAGAGATTCCGTCTCAAAAAAAAAAAATTTATAGAGACAGGGTCTCACTATGTTGCCCAAGCTGGTCTCAAACTTCTGGGCCCCAGCGATCCACCCACCTCAGCTTCCCAAAGTGTTAGGATTATAGGCATGAGCCACTGCACCCAGCCTTCTGGATCCTTTACTACCTCCTCTAATCCTGCCTCTTCTGCCACTGTCTTCCAGCCTGTCATCTATGGAATATCTTGATCTGCCTGTGATACTACTTTCTCCTAGTATATAAAGCAGCATGTCTTCTTTACCTTCAACTACTCCCTGGTACTGTTGCTTCATTTAAGTGGGTAGGGCAGAAATGCTATATGTTCATCAGAACTCACTTTACAACCTCTCTTACAGTTAGGCTTGGTCACGTGACTGAATTATCACAGAAAGAATGTGGGTAGACATGATGTCCACCCCTTCATGTGATCCTCCACACCTCTCTCTTCCCATGTCTACTATCTGTTAGACACAGAGGCCTGAACAGAGGACTCCAAGGCCATACAGGAAAACAGAGCCATAGGATGCAAGAAGCCTGGATCTCTGAATGACCACGTGGACGGCTGCCTATTGACTATGCACATCCACACTAGACTTTGTATGAATGAGAAATAAATTTTTATTTTGTTAAGCCACTGAGATAAATATATATAGCACTGAGTATTCTCATACTTCATACAATGGGCCTGTCTAAATCCAATTCTTAGCTATTCTGTCTGTTTTTGTTGCAACCATCCAGACAGGCCTGACTTGACTCTTCCAAAGAAGAATACCTCAAATGCACACCTTTGATCTTATGAAAACGAAGCTTTAATTGATATAACCATATGCAACCTTTCCACATTCTTTAAATAATCTTAGAAGAGTGACCCTTAGACTTCTTTGAAAATCTGACAGGAGCTGGTAATTGTTTTCCAGTAAGAAATCCCTATACATACAAAAATATCAAGCAAATACCTGAGAGTTCACAAACCCCTAAAGAGCATCTAAGGATTTCAGGGTAACTCCTGCTATTGGATTCAGTAATGGATGAAAGTCAGTTTTATACCAGTCTTCTCACACTGAATTGCCCTCTCTTCAATAATAGTTAAAAACATTCATTAGTGAATTTGGCTGCAAAATAAGTCCATAATAACAACTTAGTCTTTCTGCTTCTATATTTATTTAATTTCGCCTTTTACCGGATGAGTTTTGCTTCATCTGCTACGTAGTTTTTCTTTAGAGAGAAAACATGTTTGACTCAGGACAAATTTTTGTGACACAGATTTTTCCAGATTTCTCCCAATTTCAAACTTTTCTTGCTTGCTATTTTATTTTATTTTATTTTATTTGAGACGGAGTCTTGCTCTGTCACCCAGCCTGGATTGTAGGGCACCATCTCAGCTCACTGCAATCTCCGCCTCCCGGGTTCAAGTGATTCTTCCGCCTCAGCCTCCCGAGTAGCTGGGATTACAGGCACGTGCCACCACACCTGGCTAATTTTTTTTTTTTTTTTTTTTTTTGAGACGGAGTCTCGCTACAGGCGCCCGCCACCGCGCCCGGCTAATTTTTTGTATTTTTAGTAGAGACGGGGTTTCACCGTGGTCTCGATCTCCTGACCTCGTGATCCGCCCGCCTCGGCCTCCCAAAGTGCTGGGATTACAAGCGTGAGCCACCGCGCCCAGCCTAATTTTTTAAATCATTATTATTATTAGACAGGGTCTCACTCTGTCACCCAGACTGGAGTGCAGTGGCACAATCTTGGCTCACCGCAACCTCTGCCTCCCAGGCTCAAGTGATTCTCCTGCCTCAGCCTCCCAAGTAGCTGGGATTACAGGCATGTGTCACCATGCCTGGCTAATTTTTGTATGTTTAGTAGAGATGGCGTTTCACCAGGTTGGTCAGGCTGGTCTTGAACTCTTGACCTCAAATGATCCACCCGCCTCAGCCTCCCAAAGTGCTGGATTACAGGCGTGAGCCACTGTGCCCGGCCAAATTTTGTATTTTTAGTAGAGAGGGGGTTTCACCCTGTTGGGCAGGCTGGTCTTAAACTCCTGATCTCAAGTGATCCGCTGGCCTCAGCCTCCCAAAATGCTGGGATTACAGGCATGGGCCACTGCGCGAGGCTGCTTGCTATTTTAATTGGGAGGCAACATTGCCAGTTTGTCTGCAAAGTAGAAACTTCATGAAAGGAAAACAAAGGTTTGATGGACAGGATTTACTTGTAGGCAGTTTGTTTATGTGATCAAAAGCACCCAAAAGAGAGTTGTGGAAAGAAACGCTTATTGTAGAGTAATCATATGAAATTATATCTGAATACACTTTTATCTGTGCAGCGAAGTATTTCAGAAGACAGAAACACCTTTGTATCTTCAAATAAGTAGGTTGAATGGCATCAGTTCTAATGGGTCATTTGTACTGATTATCATCCATTTTTTTCTTTGCGTTTTAAAGTTTTTTTCTTCATTTGTTAAGACAAACTACACAAAGAGAAAAGAAACAGATATGAGAGAGGAAATATGGGTGAGAGAAAGAGGCTTGATTAGAGCATTTGAAAACATAATGAAATAGAGGTCTCGAAATTGGATTCTGGGCTTTGCTCTTGATAACAACCATGTACTCAATCCCTCTGCAGCTGAAAAACTGAAAACAGGAAGTGTTTTTGCTTTAGGGGAAAGATTTCATGTCAACACTAAGACATAAAGCTGGATGAGCTAGAAATAACCATGCTCTTTATAACTAGAAGAATTATCAGATATTGGGGGTTCCTAGTATGAAAATGCAATCCCCTTATTGACTCTCCTTTCCAGGTTTTTTAAGTTTAAGAAAACATGTCTTGTGTTATTAATGGTTCAGATGTAATCAAGCCAGCCAAAGACACCAGCACAGCAGGTAGCTACTGTGATTTCAGGGATAGCACTTAACTGAAAATACTGCCTTTTACTGAGATGCCCACCTTTACAACTCTTTTTCTTCTGTTATCAAAATGTATATTTAATTAAGCAAGTAATTCATTAGTAATGTATTACTTTAAAGATTCAAACCATATAGTGGTAACTAGTTAATGAACTAACTTATAAATCAGTCATTAATTTGACCATATGTTATTGCTAATCATTATGACATGACAAGAATTGGCAGGAAAGTCTCAAATACATGGGAGGGTAGTGAGTGCAATTAAGAGTATTAGGTCCTGGCCAGGCATGGTGGCTCATACCTGTAATCCCAACACTTTGGGAGGCTGAGGTGGGCGGATTACTTAAGGCCAGGAGTTTGAGACCAGCCTGTCCAACATGGCAAAACCCCATCTCTACTAAAAATACAAAAAATTAG
This sequence comes from Symphalangus syndactylus, assembly GCF_028878055.3. Lineage (NCBI taxonomy): Eukaryota > Metazoa > Chordata > Mammalia > Primates > Hylobatidae > Symphalangus > Symphalangus syndactylus. The sequence continues at coordinate 64,497,323 of NC_072433.2, forward strand.
CTGGATGTGGTGGTGCATGCCTGTAATCCCAGCTACTCTGGAGGCTGAGGCAGGAGAATCGCTCGAACCCAGGAGGTGGAGGTTGCAGTCAGCCGAGATCACACCACTGCACTCCAGCCTGGGCAACAGAGTGAGACTCTGTCTCAAAAAATATATATATATATCTCTATATATGCACACATATACATATATACACACACATATATATACACGCATAATATATATACATATGTGTATATATGTGTGTATATATGTGTATATGTGTGTATATATGTGTATATATATGTGTGTATATATGTGTGTATATGTGTGTATATATATGTGTATATATATGTGTGTGTGTATATATATATGTGTGTGTTTCTGTATATATATATATGTTGGTGGTCCACTGGCAAAGCTAAGAAAATGGTAGATCAACTCTGCCTTCTGTTCAGCAAAAGCCAAAATCCCTTCACCCATCACATCCAGGCTTATTAGCAGAGGCCTCTATTATCTTGTATATAATAAGATGCTGGCCCCTACCCACCCATCCTCACCCCCTCTTTTTACATCAAAGAGATCTCTGTAATAAATTGGGTAATAAGCAGGAAAAGAAAGAGTATGAGATGCTGAAAAGCAAACAGACCCAGGTGAATGCTCCATTAAAGCTACCTGGACAACTAACAAGGTATTGATGAAGCCACTAGCTGGCTGAAAGTTTGTAGAGGTAAGCAAAGTTTGCTATAGACTCGGGAGTGTTATCAAAGACAAACTGTATTTCCTTAGTTTTGTTAGGACCAGCCCAGGATGCAATCTTGCCTGTGTGGAATGGATGGGATGAAAGATGGATGGGCCCAGCCTTAGAAGCAAGATCTAGACCTATAAGTATAGTCATCAGAATGGAGAGGGAAGAACACAGACTTCAGGAACCCAATGTAGAGGTGAGTTCTGATTCAACCACTAACCAGCTGTATGTCCTTGAGCAAGTTCCTGCACTGCTCTGAGCAGCTTCGTTACATGTCAGGTATAACAGGAGCACCTACCTTTTAATGCGATGGCTTGCATGAAGTACCACGCACCCGTCGAGGCACATGGTAGACACTATAACTATGAGTGTCCCTTTCTCAGAAAACTTGTTTATCAGTCAAGTTTTGGTAATATAATTTTCTCTTAAGTGCTACTAAAATGTTTTCTATTTCAAGGAAATAGAGCTGGCTCCCTTAATTGATGAGAATTTATTTGGCAAAGAGAAAATAGCTTGTTTTTATAACATTCAATTGCTATTTTTTTTCTCGAAATGGCCTTACCTCTACAGTATCTACTCATCAGTTCATTAAAATAGGGTGGTCCATTGGCAAAGCTAAGAAAATGGTAGATCAACTCTGCCATCTGCTCAGCAAAAGCCAATCCCTTCACCCATCACATCCGGGCTTATTAGCAGAGGCCTGTATGATCCTTCCCTATCCTGGCCTTTCCAGTGAAAAACAACCAGCGCTGACATTGAGTGCCCCTTAGGGGACACTGACACGCCAACTGCTAGGTAAAGGTAGGAAGGGGTGAGGCTGGTGTAACGTTCTGTAAGGCTGCAGGTTTAAAAACAAAACAAAACAAACTCAAAAATCTCTCTCTAAGATTGATAAACAATAAGAAAATGTTTGGCTTTATTCTTGAATCATAGTAAAAGCTAATCTTTATTGAATACGAAGTACAGGCATATCTTGTTTTATTGCACTTCACTTTATTGGTCTGTGCGGATATTACGTTTTCTACAAGTAGAAGGTTTGTGGCAACTTTGGGTCGAGCAAGTCTATTGGTGCCATTTTTCCAACAACATGTTCACTTCATGTGTCTGTGTCACATTTTGGTAATTCTCATAATATTTCAGGCTTTTTCATTATTATCATAGCTGTTATGGTGATCTGTGGTCAGATGTTACTATCGTAAATGTTGTTACTATTGTAATTGTTTTAGGGTGCCACAAACTGTGCCCATAGAAGACAGCGAACTTACGGATAAATGTGTGTTTTGACTTCTCCGCCTACTGGCTGTTTGTTCCCCTATCTCTCTTTCTCTTGCTTCGGGCCTCCTTATTCTCTAAGACACAAGAATATTAAAATTAGGCCAATTTATAATTCTACAATGACCTCTAAGTGTTCAGGGAAAGGAAGAGTCCCAGGTTTTCTCACTTTAAGTCAAATGCTAGAAATGGTTCGGCTTAGTGAAGAAGGCATGTTGAAAGCCAACAGAGGCTAAAAGCTAAGCTTCTTATTCCAAACAGTTAGCCAAGTTGTGAATGCCAAGGAAAAGTTACTGAAGGAAATTAAAAATGCTACTCCAGTGAATACACAAATGATAAGAAAACAAAACAGGCTTATTGCTGATGTGGAGGAAGTTTGAGTATTCTGGATACATCAAACAGCCACAGCGTTCCTTTAAGCCAAAACCTAATCCAGAGCAAGGCCCTAATATTCTCATTCTATGAAGGCTGAGAGAGGTGAGGGAACCTGCCAAAGAAAAGTTGGAAGCTAGCAGAGTTTGCTTCTTGAGGTTTAAGGAAAGAAGCCATCTCCATAAAAAAAAAGGTGCAAGGTGAAGCAGCAAGTGCTGATGTGGAAGCTGCAGCAAGATCATTGATGAAGGTGGCTACTCCAAACAACTGATTTTCAATGTAGACAAAAAAGCCTTCTATTGGAAGGAGATGCCATCTAGGACTTCTATCGCTAAGGAGAAGTCAATACCTGGTTTCAAAGCTTCAAAGGACAGAATGATTTGTTACGGGCTAATGCAGCTGGTAACTTTAAGAAGCCAAGCTCATGTACCATTCTGAAAATCCTAGGGCCCTTAAGAAGTATGCTGAGTCTACTCAGTCTGGGCTCTAAAGGAACAACAAAGCCTGGATGATAGCACATCTGTTTACAGCATGGTTTACTGGATATTTGAAGCTGACTGTTGAGACTTACTGCTGAGAAAAATAATTTCTTTCAAAATATTACTGCTCATTGGCAATGCACCTGGTCATCCAAGAGCTCTGAGGGAAATATACAAAAAGATTAATGTTGTTTTCATGCCTGCTAACATAACATCCATTCTGCAGCCCATGGACAATCTCGCAATAAAACTTTAAGGCATGAGGAGTTACTTCTTTTGAATGAGCAAAGAAAGCGGTTTCTTGAGATGGAATCTACTCCCAGTGAAGATGCTATGAATATTGTTGAAATAACAACAAATTTAGAATGGTACATAAACTTAGTTGATAAAGCAGCAGCAGAGTTTGAGAGGATTAACTCTAATTTTGAAGGAAGTTCTGCTACAGGTAAAATGCTATCAAACAGCATTGCATGCTACAGAGAAATGCTTTGTAAAAAGAAGACTCGATTAATGTGGCAAACTTCACTGAAGTCTTATTTTAGGAAATTGCCACAGCTGTTCCAGCTTTCAGTAACCACTGCCCTTAACAGTCAACAGCCCGTCAACATCAAGGCAGGACCCAGCACTAACAAAAAGATTATGACTCGCTGAAGGATTGGATGATCTTTAGCATTTTTTAGCAATAAAGTATTTTTCTTTTCTTTCTTTTTCTTTTTCTTTTCTTTTCTCTTTTTTTGAGATGGGGTCTTGCTCTGTTGCCCAGACTACAGTGCAGTGTGCAATCACAGCTCACGCAACCTTGACCTTCCCAGGCTCAGGTCCTGCCACCTTAAGCAATCTACCTGTCTCAGCCTCCCAAAGTGCTGCGTTTATAGGTATGAACCACTGTGCCCGGCCAACAATAAAGCTTTTTTTTTTTTTTTTTGACAGAGTTTCGCTTTGTCTCCAGGCTGGAGTGCAGTGGTGTGATCTCAGCTCACTGCAATCTCTGCCTCCTGGGTTCAAGCGATTCTCCTGCCTCAGCCTCCCGAGTAGCTGGGATTACAGGCACGTGCCACCGCACCCAGCTAATTTTTGTATTTTTAGTAGAGACGGTGTTTAACCATGTTGGCCAGGATGGTCTTGATCTCCTGACCTCATGATCCGACTGTCTCAGCCTCCCAAAGTGCTGGGATTACAGGTGTGAGCCACCGCACCCAGCCAATAAAGTATTTTTAATTAAGGTATGTACATTGTTTTAGACATAATGCTATTGCACACTTAGTATACTATATTATACTGTAAACATAACTTCTATATGTACTAGGAAACCAAAAAATTGGTATGACTCACCTTATTGCAATATCCACCTTTTTACGATGGTCTGGAACCAAAACCGTAATATCTTCAAGGTATACCTGTATATTCTTTGCACTGTTCTACAAACTTCCTATGCGTTAAAGCATTGAAACCTATCTTCACTTTGCAGATAGGGAAACTGAAGCATGGAGAAGTAAATCACACAGTTAGAAAGCAGTGGGGCCAGGATTCGGACTTCAGTGATCTGACATCAAAGCTTGCCAGCTTTATTCCTGCACTACTCTGCTAGAGACTGTGGCTGGAATAGAGTATGAAGCACCGCTCTCAGGGAGGGTTTCCACCAGCATGGCAGTAACACCGAAAGCATTCTGTCCTTATTTCTTTGTCAAAACACACCATTCAAAGTTATTTTAGAGTATTTGTCTGAAGATTTTGTAACAAATCAATTCAATTTCCAACTCTCAGAATGGCCTAATGGGATAGCTCATTGAATATTTGGTCAACTTGGCGATGCCATAGAACCAAGACATTTAGTCAAACTCATCTTGATGTTGCTGTGAAGACAATTTTCAAATGAGATTAACATTTAAATCAGTAGACTTTGAGTAAAGCAAATTACTTCCAGTGATTGGATTTCAGGTTCATCCTAACTCAGTATGATTTCATCTTAACTAATCACATTTGCAAAGATTCTATTTCCAGATAAGTTCGCATTCTGAGGTTCTGGGTGGACATGAATTTTGGGAGGACACTATACACCCACTGCGTTCATCAATAACGTCTTCAACTCGATGAGGTGGTGTCACAGAGGGAAATGAAAGAGAGCCATGAGGGGAACTGAGGGCTGCACAGCCCTCCCAGATGATATTTGAGTAAAGCAAATCTTTTGGCAATATTTCCTAAACCTCAATGTGGCTGCGAATCACCTGGGGATCCTGTGAAAGGTCAGACTCTGATTCTGGGTAGGGTCTAAGATTCAGTATTTCTTGTATTTTATTTTTATTTTCCTGTGTCAATTCACCTGCAAAGCATTAGATATATATTAATTACACTATTGTTGAAATTCTGAAGCTGTCAATCCATGTTAGTGTGCTAGAGTGTTTTTCACATTTCTAAAATTTTTGTGGGTGCATAGTAGGTGTCTATATTTGTGGGGAGAGTCTGCATTTCTGACATGCTCCTGGGTGATGCTGACACTACTGGTCTCTCAACCACAAGGATATACAGACCTATGTGGAGGAAGAATATTGCCTTTCAGTGGAACTAGCCATGGTTGGTTTATTTGTTTTTGCTTTTCTTGAAGGCTTGTGCTAAATAATAAAATCTACCTCACTTTCTTTCCACCTTGTCACTTGTGTTTGGAGCAACACAATGGAAGGAGCAAGCTGTAACTTGTGAACAGGAGACACATTAATGAAAGAAAGCGCCAGAGAGAGAACTCAAGCTGGCCTGTTGCCATGACGCTGGGCTAATGACACTGAGCTGGAAGAGTGATTCCCCTGGAGTCCTTATCAAGTGACACCATCTTAATTACCCAATGAAAAGATAGCCCGTTTCCAGCAAACAATTACTTCCTGATCGATACCCCTGTCTTGTTAAGTATGCTTCCTGACCCTTTATAGCCAAACAGTTGATGTAGTTTTCCTGAGAAGGAAAATCACCTTCTCATCTATCTCTACTCAACAGAAGTCCCGACCCACATCACACACAAAAACGTCTACATTTAGCTATTCTGAATGGTTGGAAACTCCTCACTATTTATTATCCTTCGGTGACTTTTACTTTTAGATGAAGAACTGAGAAGGGCACACAAGTTCCTCTCAGTAACATGTTTTATGCTTGAGGCTTAAGGCCTCAAATTGGGGAAGGGAATAAGGTTGTTTCAAGCCTGTGGCTTCCTGTCACTCCCCACTCCTGGAAGGCCCTTCACTTTTGGGTGTGGCCTAGAGGCCTCATGGACAGCAGTCCCTTCTGACACCCAGTGAGATATCACTTGGAAGGGCAGTGCAGCCCTCAGTTCCCCTCATGGCTCTCTCTTTCACTTCCCTCCATGACACCACCACATCGAGTTGAAGATGTTATTGATGAGTGCAGTGGGTGTATAGTGTCCTGCCAATATTCATGTCCACCCAGAACCTCAGAATGCAACCTTATCTGGAAATAGTCTTTGCAAATGTGATTAGTTAAGATGAGATCATACTGGGTTAGGAAGAACCCGAAATCCAATCACTGGTATCCTTGTAAGAAGAAAAAACACAAAGAGACAGAGGAGATGCACAGAGGCCATGTAATGATGGCTACAGAGACTGGAGTGGTACAGCTACAAGCCAAAGAATGCCAGGGATGGCCAGCTAGCAGGAGCTAGGGAAAAACACAGAGGGACTCTCCCCTGGAGCCTTTAGAGGGAGTGTGGCCCTGCCAACACCTTGGTTCTGGACTTCTGGCCCCCAGAACTGTGAGAAAATAAATTTCTGTTGCTTGAAGCCACCCAGTTTGTGGTACTTTGTTGCGGCAGCCCTGGAAAACAAACACAATGAGTAAGAGGAAGTAAAGGAATTAAAAGGTGTGCAGGAAAGAATTTAAAACTATGTGAAAGTCATGACTTTCCCACTACTGTCTAAGGAAAAAGAAATCCCTAAGAATGAATAAGGCCTCCTCATTTGCTCACCTTACTCAAGGCTCAAGTCGGAGCTTTCGGTGGGAGCATCTTTTTCAAACCTCTACAGTTCAAATCTCCATCCAGTAGGGGATTTTATTCATTTAGGACTCTTGGGAAATCTCGCTCACTACCATTAGGGATTGGTCTCACCCTAGGGCTGATTTCCCTTCCCTCACAATTTGTGATAATAGTCCCCAGCTGTGTTTTTCTCTAATTCTGAATTATCCAGCCCAGAATCACAGTACAGGGGAAGAACCTCCAGCAGGATGTCCAGAACAAGCAATGGCAACTTAGGTTTATTCAGGGTCTCCTACCCTGTAGTTGTAGATCTGCACTGTCATTCTTTTGAAGGTCCAGTGGGTAACTCTGGGACTATAAACATGTGAATATGCGCGTGCGCGCACACACACACACACACACACACACACACACAGCCCTACATCTCTCTAGGACAAACATCCACTCTCAAATACAACACAATCCAGTGGAGGAATAATTAGCAAAGCCACCCTATGGATTTAATGGACTTGTAATGGACTTAGGGCATCAAATAACATAACTCTTACATTACTACTACTATGCAGATGTCGATAATACAGGATTTTCACCTTCAAACAAGAGGACAAAAATATGATCCTCTTTGGATATTTTGTGGCATTGAAAAAAGGGACAAAAAATCCTTTCGGCCATTCTCTGTTTCTTCAAATCATATTTTCATTTTCTAGCAATTAAAAACAAGAGTTCTGGCCAGGCGCAGTGGCTCATGCCTGTAATCCCAGCACTTTGGGAGGCCGAGACGGGCGGATCACGAGTTCAGGAGATCGAGACCATCCTGGCTAACACGGTGAAACCCTGTCTCTACTAAAAAAACACAAAAAATTAGCCGGCCTGGTGGCGGGCGCCTGTGATCCCAGCTACTCGGAAGGCTGAGGCAGGAGAATGGCGTGAACCCAGGAGGCGGAGCTTGCAGTGAGCCGACATCGCCCCACTGCACTCCAGCCTGAGCTACAGAGCGAGACTCCGTCCCCACCCCGACCCCCCCAAAAAATAAAGATGAAAATAAAAAAATAAAATAAAAACAGGAGTTCTGGCACGAAGAATAAAGCCAGCACCAATTTTGGTAAATCATCAAGAAAGGGAAAAAAAAAAAGTTTGAATGGAACAAAAAGGAATGGAAAGACAAAGTGGACATCTTAGAACTGGGCCACAGAGATTGCATCTAAACAGTAAAGACGGTCTAGTTGCTCACTTTTTCTTTGGAATTCTAACACCTTAGATAAGTGTCCTTGCTTTACAAAAAATGATATGACTTCTGCCACAAGACGGGCTTGGGGAGAAATCTGGCCGTTGGTGTTAAGGTGGATTGCCTCTCCTAGTTTATAATCAGGAGTGTTTTGTGTTGGTTGAGCTCAAAATTCATTCAAATACACTTTCAAAGTTTTCAGTTGATTAAAATGGCTCAGAAAAAAAAAATTCCTGTTTGTGTCTTTTTGCCGTGCTACTCTTAAACACTTAAAAGGCTTTTTTATTAGCATAAATACTGCAGGTTGACTACAGATAGCTCTGTTGGTCAAGGTCGTCCGGAAAAACAGACCCAATGGGACATAGTGAGAGGTGACAGCTCGCTTGCTCTCGGCGCCTCCTCTGCCTGGGCTCCCACTTTGGCGGCACTTGAGCCCTTCAGCCCACTGCTGCACTATGGGAGCCCCTTTCTGGGCTGGCCAAGGCGGGAGCCGGCTCCCTCAGCTTGCAGGGAGGTGTGGAGGGAGAGGCGAGAGCGGGAACCGGGGCTGCGCGCGGTGTTTGCGGGCCGGCTGGAGTTCCGGGTGGGCGTGGGCTTGGCGGGCCCCCCAACTCGGAGCAGCCGGCAGGCCCTGCCGGCCCCGGGCAATGAGGGGCTTGGCACCCGGGCCAGCGGCTGTGGAGGGTGTACTGGGTCCCCCAGCAGTGCCAGCCCACTGGCGCTGCGCTCGATTTCTCACTGGGCCTTAGCTGCCTTCCCACGGGGCAGGGCTTGGGACCTGCAGCCCGCCACGCCTGAGCCTCCCACCCCCTCCATGGGCTCTTGTGCGGCCCAAGCCTCCCCGACGAGTGCCACCCCCTGCGCCACAGCACCCAGTCCCATCGACCACCCAAGAGCTGAGGAGTGCAAGCGCACGGCGTGGGACTGGCAGGCAGCTCCACCTGCAGCCCCGGTGCGGGATCCACTGGGTGAAGCCAGCTGGGCTCCTGAGTCTGGTGGAGATGTGGAGAACCTTTATGTCTAGCTCAAGGATTGTAAATACACAAATTGGCACTCTGTATCTAGCTCAGGGTTTGTAAACACACCAATCAGCACCCTGTGTCTAGCTGGAGGTTTGTGAGTGCACCAGTCAGTGCCCTGTCAAAACAGACCACTCGGCTCTACCAATCAGCAGGATGTGGGTGGGGCCAGATAAGAGAATAAAAGCAGGCTGCCCGAGCCAGCAGTGGCAACCTGCTCGGGTCCACTTCCACACTGTGGAAGCTTTGTTCTTTTGCTTTTTGCAATAAATCTTGCTACTGCTCACTCTTTGGGTCCACGCTGCTTTTATGAGCTGTAACACTCACCGCGAAGGTCTGCAGCTTCACTCCTGAAGCCAGCGAGACCACGAGCCCACCGGGAGGAACGAACAACTCCAGATGCGCCGCCTTAAGAGCTGTAACACCACGAAGGTCTGCAGTTTCACTCCTGAGCCAGCGAGACCACGAACCCACCGGGAGGAACGAATAACTCCAGACGCGCCGCCTTAAGAACTGTAACACTCACCGCGAACGTCTGCAGCTTCACTCCTGAGCCAGCGAGACCACGAATCCACCAGAAGGAAGAAACTCCGAACACATCCGAACATCAGAAGAAACAAACTCCAGACGCGCCACCTTAAGAGCTGTAACACTCACTGCGAGGGTCCGCGGCTTCATTCTTGAAGTCAGTGAGACCAAGAACCCACCAATTCCGGACACAATAGGAGATATAATACATATTTATAAATTTATATCTCTATATCAGAAGAAGATGAGATGTCCTAGCTCAAGCAGTGAAGCAGGAAAAAGGGCGAATTCCTCCTTCTTCCACATTTTTTGCTTTTGTTTTTGAGACGGAGTCTCTTTCTGTTGCCCAGGCTGGAGTGCAGTGGTACGATTTCGGCTCACTGCAACCTCTGCCTCCCATTTTCAAGCAATTCTCCTGCCTCAGCCTCTTGAGTAGCTGGGACTACAGGCACGCACCACCATGCCTGGCTAATTCCACCTTTTTTTGTTGTTGTTCTATTCAGGCCCTCAATAGATTGGATCATACCTCAACATTGGGGTCCAGGACCATCTGTTTTGTTGAGTCCACTGATTCAAATACTAATCTCATTTGGAAATACCCTCACAGATGCACCCAGAAATATCTGCACCTCATGGCCTAATCAAGTTAACGCATGAAATTAACCATCATAATAGGTAAGCAAAATAAAGAAAAAGCTTATAGCAGCATCAATGCAAAAATAACTCATATTTTTACTAATATTACTAACATTCTTCCAGAATTTTTCATTTCTTTTCTTTTTTGAGACGGAGTCTCACTCTATCACCCAGGCTGGAGTGCAATGGCGCAATCTCAGCTAATTTTGTATATTTAGTAGAGATGGGGTTTTACTATGTTGGTCAGGCTAGTCTTGAACTCTTGACCTCATGATTCGCCCGCCTCGGCCTCCCAAAGTGCTGGGATTACAGGCATGAGCCATTGCACCCAGTCAGAGTTTTCTATATTTATAAATATCATTAATATGTTATTTTTAAGATGGAATTATATTTTTTGTTTTTTAATCTGCTTCTCTCCCTAAACTATATTTTGTGAATATCTTTCCCTTGTTGACAAATGTGCCTCCATATTTATTTAGTCAATCCTGTGGTGCATTTTTACTGTGTCAACTTGGCTGGAACTGTATTCCCTAGAATTTCCTTCTCTTGGTGGCTCTTGGTTACAGTTGCAGAAATGTGTGAGTGGAAATTGATGGAAAGGAGAAATGCAGCTGCAGCCGTTTTGTTGATAGTAGAGTGTGACACAGGGCTAGCGGCTGTTGCAGCTCATGCACGTTGTCGCTAATCTGCTAGTTCCCTCTAGATATGTACAGCTCTGCAGGGAAGGGCACGAGCTTATCCTGCAGGTTATTGACATCATTAAGGTTGGCAGTCTGTTCTAGAACCCGTAGAACTAGTTATATCCTGAGTTCCACATTCTCCTCTCAGGTTTCAGTTTGTCCTTGCTTCGTATTCACCTTTCGTTCCCAAGTGCTGGGTCTGCTGATTTCAAGCCCAACACCGGAAGCAGAAGCTGCCTTCTTTCATAGATGGCTTAACCACCTCCCACATCTGCATATCTATCCCTATGTGTCACTCACTCATGGTGGTTCTACTTCTCCTTTTGAATAGTGTAACCAATCTAGAATTTGGTGTCGTAAGTGGGGTATTCTGGTTATCTATTACTATGTAATAAAGCATCTCAACATACACTGGCTTAAAACAGCAGTCATCATTTTATTAACTCTCATGGTTACTATGAGTTGGGTATTTGAGAAGTACTCAGTGGGGTGATTCCGCTAACGGTTCCCTCAGGTCCCTTCTAATTTCCTCCACCACCTAGTCCTAAAGCCAATGCCATTTGCTTTAGGCTTCTCTTATGGCAGTACCTCACTTAAGGCACCAAATTCTCTTCTGGTAATCAACTACCGGCCTAAAAGCCACCCTAAAGCAACAGTAATTATTTTATTATCTCTCACAGTTTCTGTGTATGATTTGGAAAGGATTCAACTGGCAGGTTTTGGCTCAGTGTCTTCTTGTGTTTGTAGTCTGATGTTGGCTGGGTCTGGGATGGCAGGAATATGGAGCAGCTGAGGCTGACCAGGCATCTCTTTCTCTCTCTCTCTCTCTCTTTTTTTTTTTTTGTTGAGACAGAGTCTCACTCTGTTGCCCAGGCTGGAGTGCAGTGGTGCAAATCTTGTCTCACTGCAATCTTTGCCTCTCAGGTTCAAGCGATTCTCATGCCTCAGCTTCCCAAGTAGCTGGGACTACAGGCGCCTGCCACCACAACCGGCTAATTTTTGTATTTTTAGTAGAGATAGGATTTCACCATGTTGGCCAGGCTGGTCTCGAACTCCTGGCCTCGAGTGATCCACCAGCCTCGGCCTCCCAAAGTGCTTGGATTACAGGTGTGAGCCAACGCACCTGGCTCGGGCATCCTTCTCTTTACATATAGTCCCAAGGCCTCTCCATGTGTTTTTTCTGCATGGGCTACCTCAGAGCCTGGCGGCCTCAGGGCAGTGAGGCCCTTTATATGGTGGCTGAAGGCTTTCACAGTGTGAATCCCAGTGAATAAGACAGCACGTTTAATGACTTAGAGTTTTTTTTGTTTCAAGAATATGATATTCTCTTCCTTCTCTAAGGATATTGATGCCTTTTTTTCCCCTTTTTTTGTTTTCTCCTTCCATAGTTTCTTTCTTCCAATTTTTTGGTTTACGCTCTATCTTTTATGAGTCTCATCCTTTTAGTTTGCATCTATTTCATTAGTAATAAAGTTAAACATTTAAAAGCTGATTATTAATCACACGCATTTTTTTCCTTTTTGAACTACCAGTTCATTTCTTTTGCCCATTTTTCTGTTGTGTTTGTCTATTCTTTGAAGGTTTCAAAGAACTCTTTATATGTTAATGATAGTAAATGTTTGCCATATATATTACAGATATTATTTTCCCATATAGTTTTCATATTTTCCAAACTAAAAATTATGATAAATGCTATGTAAAAGGATGTTTATCTGGTTTACCTATGTATGTATATCAGGGGTGTCCAATCTTTTGGTTTCCCTGGGCCACAATGGAAGAAGAAAAATTGTCTTGGACCACACATAAAATACACTAAACTAACAATAGCTGATGAGCTAAAAAAAAAAATCGCAAAAAAACTCATAATGTTTTAAGAAAATTTATGAATTTGTGCTGGATCTCATTCAAACCAGTCCTGGGCCACATGGCCCGTGGGCCGCTGGTTGGACAAGCTTGATGTAGATAAAAAGATTTACAAAAACTCATAAAAACAAATTGTACTTAGTTATAATCTAACAATTTACCTTTAATAAAGTGATAAAAAATATCCCGAAATAAGAACAATTCTTGAACATCCATACTTAGGAGATAGTGTTTCTCAGTCCTAGCTGCACATTAGAATCACTTAGAGAACTTTCAAAGTACTGACGCCTGGCACCTGCCCTCACCAAAGCTTGGTGTGGGATTCTAATTTGCAGCCAGGGATGCAAGCCTCTGCTGTATGTAATTGATCCTATTGATCAAAGTAGGCTTCCTGGCTTAGCATAGTGGCTCATGCTTATAATCTCAGCACTTTGGGAGGCCAAGGTGGGCAGATCACTTGAGCTTGGGAGTTTGAGACCAGCCTGGGTAATATAGTGAGACCTTGTCTTTACAAAAATATACAAAAATTAGCCAGATGTGGTGGCATGTGCCTGTAGTCTCAGCTACTCAGGAGGCTGAAGTGGGAGGATCACTTGAGCTTGGCAGGTGGAGGTTGCAGTGAGCTGAGATAGTGCCACTGCATTCCAGCCTGAGTGATAGAGTGAAACTCTGTCTCAAAACAAAAACAAAACCAAAAAAAAGCAGCCTTCCTATGGGCAAAGATTTCCTCCTGGAGAACTTGGAGCAGAGCACTGCCTGTGAGTCTTGTACTTCCTGGGCTTTGAGCCAGCCTTATTTGCTTTTTACTTTTTATTTTTTTGAGATGGAGTCTTGCTCTGTCGCCAGGCTGAAGTGCAGTGGCATGATCTCGGCTCATGGCAACCTCCGCCTCCTGGGTTTAAGCGATTCTCCTGCCTCAGTCTCCAAAACAGCTGGGACTACAGGCACGTGCCACCATGCCCAGCCAATTTTTGTATTTTTGTTTTGCCATGTTGGCCAGGATGATCTCGATCTCTTGACCTCGTGATCCACCCGTCTTGGACTCCCAAAGTGCTGGGATTACAGGCGTGAGCCACCACACCTGGCCTGAGCCAGCCTTTTTATTGAGAGGTCACAGAAAGTCCATTTGCTCGTGTGTCTCCACTTCCTCTTCCACTGCCACCTACTGACATTTCCAATATTATTGTCCGTCCTTAAGGGCTCTTTTCTTCTGAAGAAGGATATTTTCATTTAGTTAAGACATCATGTTACCTGGAAGATTAACACAATGTTTACCTTATTTTTTACTGCTCAAAATGGAGTACTGGAGCAGCAGACCCTCAGGCCCAACACTAGACTGAGTCAGAATCCACATTTAAGTCAAATTTTCAGATGATTCATATGCACACTAAAGCTAAAGAAAGACAAGTCTATAGGAAGTTGTCCTCCAGGAGGTAAGCTATGGGAGGCAGGGACCCTGTCTATCTTATTCACGGTTGTGCTGTTACAGGAAAGATTTACAATAATATAGGTTGAATGAATAGATGTGATTAGTAAAGAAAATTAAGCATTTTATTTAATATGAGTCATATAATATGGGTCAACAAGGCTTTCTTTGGATGTCACTACGATAGGCAGAGTCAGATCCTATATATAATGTGCTCAACATAGCATAATATTTGTATCCACTGTATTAGTATGATTTAGGTTGCTTGGCACACATGCTGTGCTCTAATAGGTATAGTGAGTAATTCCTTCTATTTGCATTAACACTTTATAAATGACATTCATGCATCTTACTTTATGTACTCTCTACAGTGTGCATAGACCTGACTCTGTGAACCAGGTGAATATGGGTATCTTCACCTAATTACACAGGAAAACACAGGATTAAGAGATTTGTGGAGGGCTGGGTGTGGTGGCTTACACCTGTAATTCCAGCACTTTGGGAGGCCGAAGTGAGCGGATCACGAGGTCAGGAGTTCGAGACCAGCCTGGCCAACATGGTGAAACTCCTTCTCTACTAAAAATACAAAAATTAGCTGGGCGCGGTGGCACATGCCTGTAATCCCAGCTACTCGGGAGGCTGAGGCAGGAGAATCGCTTGAACCCAAGGAGGCAGAGATTACAGTGAGCCGAGATCACGCCACTGCATTCCAACCTGGAGACAGAGCGAGACTCTGTCTCAAAAAAAAAAAAAAAAAAAAAAAAAAAAAAAAAGATTCATGGAAAGATTAATAGTGAGTTAATGCCACACTAGAATTTGCACTAAAAATGCCTGAGTTGCTATACTACTCTCTAGCTACCTACCACTGAAGGCTTGCATTTAGAACTCCGCATTGTATATTGTATATATAAACTAGCAGTGTATATATAAACTAGTTCAACAGCATTGTATATATAAACTAGTTGAAACAACTATAGAATGCACATGAAAAAGTCATAATAATAGGTAATAAAATGTTTTCATTTAAAGATACGCTTTTCTAGTTTTATATATAGTTTTTTCCATAGTTCTGCATAACTAAATTAATTAATTTATTTATTTATTAATAGAGATGGGGGTCTTGCTATGTTGCCCAGTATGGTTTTGAACTCCTGGCCTCAAGCTATCCTGCCTTCTCAGCCTCCACAATAGCTGAGGTTTCAAGCATGAGATACTGTGCCTGGTCTGAGTAACCAATTAATGCCTACAATAAAAATCCCAAATGAATACTGGAACTACAGGTATGTAAAGATTTTTTAAAAATCAATTTTAAAATAAAGTCTTATTGGATATTCCTCAGACAGCTAACATGAAAATGCTCTTCCTTTTAGAACTTTATATCCTCGTGAGCTGGAGAAGAGAACACATTTTATTTTATGGAACTGTCACTTTATTTTTTGAATCAGAAAATAAACCTTCATTTCTTTTAGATGACACTCAGAATAATCTCCACATCATGTAATTTTCTTCTCAGTTCACCAGAGGATATCTGTGGCAGTGAACCTCAAAGATGGATGTTTAGGATAATGTTATGACGTTAGAAGCAAAGTAGATAAGAGACATTTGGAAGGAATTCATGCCAATCCAATACCCTTTTATAAATTATTCTTTCCTCACCTATTTTTATGTAGGAATGTCATTAGACGGATTCAGCTATCTGTTCAGTAGAATTTCTTGTTTAAACCCAAGAGTGAGGACTGTTTCTTAGTCATCTTCATATCCCTCAGACCTTTGTATGTGACACTGTCTTGCATTCAATATCAGTTCAAATATTTGTTTAGTTAAATTACTCATCTGCATTGTGAGACTCTATATTTACATTCCCTAGATGAATCCCCCCAAAACCCTAAAGTAATAACAATAAACACTAAACTGAATTCTAAAACTATCCTAAAATAGATTAAAATGAAAGTTTTCAAAATGTAAATTTAACTTCTACAAAGCCTCTAGCTTGAGCACCACACATGGCATCCCAGGAGGTTTTCTACCCAGCGCCTTCTCCATCCCTCCACTCTGGGTCAAAGTAGAAGGACAATAAAATTGGATAAGACTAGCAGGTCATGCACCAAAGATCTAAATATGTTTTATTCTAGAAATGAGTGACAAATGTAAGCAAAGTTTTACCCGAAGAGACCTGAAGAGAATAAAACAGTAGCTTCCATATATTGAGAACTTGTGGCTGAGCGCGGTGGCTCACGCCTGTAATCCCAGCACTTTGGGAGGCCGAGGCAGGCAGATCATGAGGTCAGGAGTTCAAGACCAGCCTGGCCAACATGGCAAAACCCCGTCTCTACTAAAAATACAAAAATTAGCTGGGCGTGGTGGTGGCTGCCTGTAATTCCAGCTACTCAGGAGGCTGAGGCAGGAGAATCGCTTGAACCTGGGAGGCGGAGGTTGCAGTGAGCCGAGATCACATCGTTGCACTCCAGCCTGGGCGACAAGAGCAAGACTCCGTCTCAAAAAAAAAAAAAAAAAAGAAAAGAGAACTTGTTAGACTTTGATTAATAGGATCGATTATATACAGCAGGGGTTTGCATCTTTGGTTGCACATTAGAATCCTCAGACCCACAGGTACTGTACTGAGTTCTTTGCAAATAACAAGCCCCACTATTATTGTTTCCCATTTAGAAGTAAGGACAGATGAGGAAACCAAGACATACAGCAAGTGAGTAACACAGCTAGTGAGTGGCAGAGCTGGGCTTTCAACTCAGGCTTTGGCTCCCACGTCATTGCTGTCTATGCTATGCTGCCTCTCCAAAGGGATTGTTAAACTTTTCTTTTTCTTGTAAGTGAATTAAAACCTTTTCTATCTCTTTCTGTTCCCACTTAGAACTAATTTGTTCTGCATTCCATTCCTAAACCTTACTGGATAAACTTATTCATAATCCAAATTCATATTAAAAATCCTACTCTAAACTTATTCATTAACCCATCATCAAAAATCCCACTCTAAAATGAGCATGGGAAGCAAAGATTTTAAGAGATTCCAGTACCAGTCAACTTTCCTGAATAACACATTTTGTTTAGCTGGAAAGCCAAAGGAGTGATGCTAATGTAACTATGATATTAGTATGATATTCATGGGCCAAGATGCGTCTGAATAAGTGAGACAGTCCGTGGATGCCCAGGCAGATGGTTTCTTTCTGGAACTCAATATCTTTACTTTATGCCAAGGATTTTGAACTGCATGATGGCTAAGGTTCCTTCCATGCCTGTATTACTGATCTCAGCTTCACTATTTCCCAGGGATGTGGGTGGGCACCTGACACCCAGGGTTCCATGATATTCTGGGAGACACTTGAAGCAAATGTGAAGGACAAAAGTGCCAATAAAGTGAAACAAGTATGTGTAGTGACAAAGCAATATTCAGTTTATGAAAAATAATGCAAAGGAATTTCATGAAACCCAAACAAATGTAGGCATTTGTTGATTCTCCTCAGTATAGCAAATGAAACAGGTGTCAACATGGAGGGCAGAATCCATTGTCATTTGTCAATTACCTCTTCTTCTACTCTTGACCAGGGTGTCATCTTTTTCACACAGTAAATGCCTATAGAGCACCTGCTATGTGGCAGGCACTGGGGATTATGTAATAAAACTGACATCCTTGTCCTCATGGAGTTTATATTCATTTTGGATGGAGCCACACTTTGTCCTTTTTTTTTTCAGATGCCTCTTTATATTTTTAGTCCTCTTAGTGGGTAAAGTGTATCAAGTTGTGTAAAATTAGACAGGAATAAAGGTATTACACCAAAAACATCTTAAATTCCCTGACTATTGAATGGCACTGGAAGGGATGAGAGTTTGAAGTGCAGCTCTGAGGTATCCCCCATGTGAACTTGAGCAACGGTACAGCTCCATGTTTAACTTGATAGTTTTTTTCTCCTAGAACAAATTGGCACGGAAAAGTGGCTTTTGAAAAATGGTCTAACCCACCAATACCATTACTAGCTATATAGCCAAAAGAAAATAAATCATTCTACCAAAAAGACGCATGTACGTGTATGTTCATCACAGCACTATTCACAATAGTAAAGACATGGAATCAACCTAGGTGCCCATCAAGGGTGGATTAGATAAGGAAAATGTGGTACATATACACCGTGGAATACTATGCAGCCATAAAAAAGAATAAAATCCTGCTTTTTGCAGCAAACATGGATGCAGTTAGAGGCCATTATCCTAAGTCAATTAACACAGGAACAGAAAACCAAATACCACATGTTCTCACTTATAAGTGGGAGCTAAACAAAGGTTACTCATGGACATAAAGATAGCAATGATAGATACTGGGGACTACAAGAGGAGGGAGGGAAGGAGAGGGGAAGGGTTAGAAATCTAACTCTTGTGTACCATGCTCAATACCTGGGTGATGGAATCACTCGTACCCCAGACCTCAGCATTATACAATATACCCAGGTAACAAACCTGCACATGTACCCCCTGAAACTAAAATAAAAGTTGAAACTATGAAAAAAAAAAAGGTCTAAGATATTTATAAGCCCAGAATGAAAAGCAAAACACCAACTCACCAGCAAGTGGAGGCAGAGGTTCCTCTTGGTGTTTCTCCTTCTCCCCACCCCCAGGAATTCCCCAGAATCATTGCATCCCTGCCCTGTCCTGTCTTCCCATTATGATATTTTTTCTGCTAAAGAAGAGAGCTGACTGCATCAGACTATGCAGAGAATAAATAGGCCCCCAGACTTCCCTGGGGTGGTCCACGGGGCAATGCTATTCAGAAACACTGGCTGATTCTAACAGTTGTGGCCTCTTCTCCTACAACAACGATGCTCTTAGCTGCTCGTGTTTCTCAAGACAACAATGTTAACTCTGGAGCCTGTGATCTTTCTGGTCACATATTACACTACAGACCAGCCACTTGAACTTGGAAGCACAGCTGAACTGGAAGAAAACTGCTGGAGACTTTGCTTATTTCATAGTATATATAATGAATAGGAAATATAAAGATATTCTTTAAGTTAAATTAGTTTTGTCCTCTATTTTCCTGAATATACTGCCTTCTGAGCTTCTGGACTGGGCTGCCTTTCAGTCTCCATTAGCTTGTGGCTGCTTTCCTAGAGAAGCTGGGAGCCTTTGGGCTTTGCCAGGGCAGGAGCTTCTCAGAGTGCTTTCAGAATGTGGTGCGTAGCCAGTGCTAAGATCTAGAATATATTCACCCAGCACACTTCCACTTTCCTGTCCCCACAGCCTAAGGCAGGGGACGAGGGAGTTTGGAATGGAAGGTTGGGCCTTGGGAAGTTCTCTTCTTAGCAGGTAAGGAGTGATGCAACCACTCAATCATCTACAGGGTATGACTCAGTGGAGGAAATTGTAACTCTTCCCTCCAGATGCTTCTCACCCCAGGCCCTTAGAGCTGCCTGCTATTACTCAGGGTGATAAGCAGCACCGTGTTCCCAAATTCCACCAGGTTTCAAACATTCAATGATCTACAGTTTCTTATTATGAATACTGTTGAATTAAGATCTCTGAGATATAGAACACCAAGTAACACGGTTGTGGGTTAGAGGTGCCGAACATGCCCTGAAGAGGCTGTTGTTTATTTATTAGTTTTCTTTGTTTTATTTTTTTTGAGAGGGAGTCTCACTCTGTCATTGGAGTGCAGTGGCGTGATCTTGGCTCACTGTGACCTCCGCCCGGGTTCAAGCCATTCTCCTGCCTTAGTCTCCCAAGTGCCTGGGATTACAGGTCCCCGCCACCATGCCCAGCTAATTTTTGTATTTTTAGTAGAGATGGGGTTTCACCATGTTGGCCAGGCTGGTCTCGAACTCCTGGCCTCAGGTGATCCCCCCCACCTCTGCCTCCCAAAGAGCTGGGATTACAGGCGTGAGCCACCATGCCCAGCCAAGGCTGCTGTTTAATAGGTAATTTGAAAGAATCTTGTTTGAGCTGTAAGGCAAGCCTGGATGTTTGTTTACAAGAAAAATAAACGTTGGTGTGTTTGGAGCGTAAGGCAAGTGTGTTTTTCTAACATTGTGCATCTGGTAATAGGAATTGCTTAAGCCAGTTTTCCAAACATCCCTAGTTATGGATTCACCTGGGTTAGTTGTTATTGATCTGGATCCCTAGGCCACTCCTTAGATTCTGATTGAGTAGGTCTGAGGTGGGACCTGGGAGTATGCATTTTTCACAGGCTTCCTGTCTCCCTGCTCCCCATCTAAGTGATTGTCATCATCAGGAAAGTGAACAAAAACGTTGATTTAAACTAGTGGTTCTCTAGGCCGGGCATGGTGGCTCACGCCTGTAATCTCAGCACTTTGGGAGGTGGATCACTTGTGGTCAGGAGTTCGAGACCACCCTGGCCAACATGGCGAAACCCAATCTCTACTAAAAGTACAAAAATTAGCCAGGTATGGTGGCGGGCATCTGTAATCTCAGCTACTGGAGAGGCCAATGCAGGAGAATCACTTGAACCTGGGAGGCGGAGGTTGCAGTGAGCCGAGATCGTGCCACTGCATTCAAGCCTGGGCAACACAGTGAGACTCCATCTCAGAAAAAAATGAATGAATAATAAATAAATAAATAAACTAGTGGTTCCCAAACTATATCCTGCATCAGAATCACTTGGAGAGCTTGTTTTAAAAACACACCCCCAGAGTTTCTGTTTCGGTAGACCTTGGTGAGACCTGAAAATGTGCATTTCTAACAAGTTCCCAGGTGATGTTGATGCTGCTGGACCAGGGACCCCATTTTAAGAAGCACTGGTTTAAACAGCCCGATTTCCCTGGTGGATCCGTTGCATTGGAAGCACTTTTACTGCTCCCTTTGGCCTGAGGGACTGTTTGTGGTAGGGAGGTTCAGGAATGGTAGTATATTCTAAAGATGCACTTAGCAGCAATTTCTGGACTTCACAGCTCTCTTCCCACAGCTTCTTCCCTTGAAAACTGTGAACCAAGTAAAACGTGGTGGGTAGCTTCCTGGAGTTGGGCAGAAGCAGGTGCTTAGCCATAGTGGTCTGAGGATTTGCTGCTTGTGTATTTCCTCCTTCCCACTGACCACCATGGGAGGTCTGTCTGTCTGCCTGTTAAAAATATCACATTAGTCACTTCTCATTGTCGGTGTTCTCAAGCATCTTATTTGCAATTCAAGAAAAGATGTTTTAATAAAAGAGTTAGCTTTTAATAAGATAATCCTGACTTACTAAAACCACTGTGGCATAATCTCCTTTGCAATCACAACAATGAATACATTTAAAAATTTTAAATACTTAAAAACTCCCGTTATATTCAGGGACACTTGCCAATTTGACAGGTAATGGTGCTGTATCATTGTTGTTTAATGTGGAACCCTGACTATGAAGGAGGTCGAGGAGCTTTTCATGTAGTAACTGACTGTAATTCTGTAACTGATTATATTCTTTGTCCATTTTTCTATTAGGTTGTTAATGTTTTTCTCATCGACAAGAGCTCTTTGGTAAGAAAATTAGCCCTTTTATGTCACGTATGTGACAAATATTTTTCTCAAGTTGTAATTTGTCTTTTAACTTTATTTAGGTATTTATGCCAGGTCAACATTTTATAGTTTTAAGTAGCAAAATTAATTATTTTTCTTTTGTAATTTAGATTTTATATTAATCTGAGAAAATTCTTCCCCAATCCAATATTTCATTTTAAAAAGTTTTACTCATGTTTTCTTCTAGTACTTTTATGGTTTCATTTTTATATTTAAATTTTTCATTCATCCAGAATCGATTTTCCTATAAGGAGTAAGATATGACTTTTTTTTTCTTTTTTTTTTTTTCTTTTTTTGAGACAGGGTGTTGCTTTGTCATCCAGGCTGAAGTGCAGTAGCACGAACACAGCTCACTGCAGCCTTGACATCTGGGGCTCAAGCAATCCTCTCACCTCAGCCTCCCAAGAAGTTGGAACTACAGGCATGTACCACTGCACCCCACTAATTTTTGTATTTTTTGTAGAGACGGGTTTCATCATGTTGCTCAGGCGGGTCCTGAACTTCTGAGCTTGAGTGATCCACCCACTTCAGCCTCCCAAAGTGCTGGAATTATAGGCATCGGCCACCACACCCAGCCCAGCTTCTTTTTTTCTAAATGACCAGCCAATTAACCCAACACCGTCTATTGTGTAAACAATATTTTACTCCCATGAACTTAAAATAACATCTTTAACATGCGTTTATTTCTGGGCTATTTCTGCTTAAGTACCAAACTTTTTAAATTCCTCTATCTTTATAATAAATTTGTAATGATAAGAAATGCAATGGTATTTTAACAAGATTTAGACCAGCCTGGCCAACATGGTGAAATCCCGTCTCTACTAAAAATACAAAAATTAGCTGGGCGTGGTGGTGGGTGCGTGTATTCCCAGCTACTCGGGAGGCTGAGGCAGTAGAATCGCTTGAATCCTGGAGGCAGAGGTTGTAGGGAGGCAGAGGTTACAGTGAGCCGAGATCACACCATTGCACTCCAGCCTGGGCGACAGAGCAAGTTTCCGTCACAAAAGCAAAACAAAAGATTTAGTTGATCACGAAGTGGAGGGGATTGGGGAAGACACTGGAGGCAAGGTAATAAGTGAGAAGGCAGTTGAGTCACCCAGGCATGGCAGGATAAATGCTTAAGGGAAAAAGGAACCTACTTTCAGCAGAATTCAGTGATCTGTTGGAGACTAGGATCAGGAAGAACAAAGGATGGGCCACATTCAAAGATTATCAGAGAAAAGGAACAGAGCCTTTATTCCTATTGCATTAAACTGAACTGAATCAGTCCAAAGATACAGGTTTGGGTACTGGGAGAAGGATGATATCATCAAACAGTCATAGCTTTGTATATTTTCACTTAGGAATTTTGCCAAATTTTGGATCAAGTCATATTGATTGGATTTAGCTAGTACGACTTCTTGGAAATTACACACACTTTAAGCATTTATATTCCTGGTGAACAATTAGTTTTAATACATTTATTGGGCTGAGTTAATATGAAGTACTTACAGTTAATTCAAAGATCAGCTTTGTGGGGTGAGATTCATGTGATTATTCAGCCATACTGCCTGAAGAGCATACTCTGATACTTGTGGAGGGCATATCCTGATAAAGCAGAGATTTGAAGTATTGTGGGTTGCCTACTATTTATAGAACACTAGATATGAGGAGGCAGATATGAAGCCTTGACTCTTGTGGTCAGCCTAACTGGACAATAACACAGACAGCATCACTCTGTTGGTCTTGACTACTTAATTATGCATATCTAGAAAAGTTTATTTTGAACAATTGCAAATAATTTTTACAATACAACTCTTTTTCTCTTTATTTAAAACTAAAAAATCATTTAGAAAAATAACACACATATAAACATACTCTCTCTGTATATAAGTTCAATGGTATAAACCATTATAAAGAAAGAGTGTAGGGTCCATACTCTCCCTGCCTGAGTCAGTTCTCTCTCTCCAGAGATCAATGCACACACATTCACTTGTATAGCTTTTTTATTTTACAAAAACACAATCATACTCTACGTATTCTACAACTTGCTTTTTTCACTCTCTCTCTCTATATATAGATATTTTGTAATTTTTGTAGAGACAGGGTCTCACTACATTGCCCAGACTGGTCTGGAACTCCTGGGCTCAAGCCATCCTCCCTCCTTGGCCTCCCAAAGTGCTGGGATTACGGGCATGAGCCACCGCACCTGGCCTCAGTCTATATTGTTGATGACTTAAATGTCTGTGAAAGTCTTCTGAGGCATTAATATTACCTGCCAGAAATAAACTGATAATAAGTGATGTTCCCTATATTGTTCCACAGCAAATTGGTAAAGCCTGTGATTAGTAGTTATTGAATGGATAACTACTTTAAAAATTCATATAATGTAAAAAAATCCCCAAAGTTTTTGAATCTATGCTAGTGTAGTCATAGACTTTTAAGAAAAGCAGTATTTTAAAGTATTGTATTGTAATTTAATCAAGCATCGTTTAGTGTTTATAGAAACATGGTGCAAAGATAAAAGCACACATACATGTAAATATACACACATATACATATAAATACAAACATACAAATACATACACATATACATATACATGTATATGCATCACACACACACACACACACACACACACACACACCCCTGCATCCTGTCTGGCATAACTTTGCCCTTTTCTGCTCTGTTCACATCTTTTTGGCTACTGTACCTTTAGCTTGAATTCTAGCTTTTCTGTTGGTGAAGATGAAATGAAGTAACCTGAATCCTGAGTCAGTAGGGCCAGATTTGATAGGATGATTGGCTCCAGTAGGGGCTCCTGATGAACAGGGCTGCCTGGGTCTTGGGCAGACCCCTGTATTTGAGGTCACACAGATATTTCCCTAACCATGTGCCCCAACAAAGGAAGGCTGCTCTATGAGTTAACTGAAAGTGGACAATTAGGGAGCTCATTTCCCAAAGTTATTAACCTCTCCCTTCTCTCTCTTTTTCACTGGAAACACTTTCCAAGGAAGCTTATAATAGGGTTTAGCTTTCTGGAAAACGAAACTTTTTTAAACCTTTCTTTCATGGAAACCCAAACTTTCTCAACTGACTTTTACAAAAGGTTGTTTTTAGAGTTGCACTGGCTACACAGAAAAAGTATTATTTTAATGTGCTACTTATCCTAAGTGTGTGTGTTTTGTGCAGAAAATTGACTTATATACTAGCATATTATTCACATATGCTAGTATGTGAGATTTTTGAACAATTGCAAATTGTTTTTTTTTTTTTGTGAGATTTTTGTGAGATTTTTAAAAGCTTTTTGTCTTTGCAAAAAATTTCACTCCAAGATCCTTTAAAGCAATGGCTTTTCTACTGGTCTAAAGTACCAGTTTGCTGATCATTGCCTACCTGACAGGGGAGGAGAGAAAGAATTAATATAATGTCCACCCCTTTTCTTCATCCCCTGTAAGTTAATTAGTTTCTAAGTTTCTTGAATCTTCTTCCCAAATTTTTCTCTAATTCCCATTATGGCTTTAGTCTGGGTTCTTACACCCAAACTTAGAATTATGGCAATAACCTGCTAATTGCTCTCCTTGCAGTAGCTTATCGCTTTCACTTCAATCCAACCCATGCGTTAATTTCATACAAATCATCTTAAAGCACTGATATCATTATATCTCTTTCTTGTTCACACTCAAGGGCTGCCCAGTGTGGATGGAATTTAATCCTATCATAACATTCAAAGCCTTTTATTATCTGCCTTTCTTATCAACTTCCTAGTTCTCTCCATGATATCACTTATAAAAACATTTTGCAAATGGGATAGTAGGCAGAATAATGTTCTCCCTCCAAAAAAAAGTCCACATACTAATCCTTGCAATCTTAAATATGGTACCTTATGTGACAAAAAGAATGTTTCAGATGTGATTAAAGTTAAGAACCTTGGGATGGGGAGAGTCTCTGGAATTATCTTGGTAAGCCTCACGTAATCACATGAGTCCTTAAAAACAGAAGCTCTCCGGGTTGTGGAGAGAGGAGATGTGACTCTGAAAGAAAGGTCAGGGAGATGCAACGTTGCTAGCTTTGAAGATGAAGGAAGAGGCCACAAGCAAAGAAATGGAAAAGGCAAGGAAATAAATTGTGTCCTAGAGTCTTCAGAAAGGAACACAGCCCTATCAACACCTTGACTTTAGTCCAGTGAGACTCTAACTTTAGTCCATGTTAGACTTCTAACCTACACAACTGTAAGAGAATACCTTTGTGTTGTTTTTTATTTATTTATTTATTTATTTATTTTTATTATACTTTAAGTTTTAGGGTACATGTGCACAACGTGCAGTTTGTTATATATGTATACATGTGCCATGTTGTTGTGCTTTGTGTTGTTTTAAGCCATTAAATTTGTGGTAATTAGTTATAGCAACAATAGAAAAGTAACATATGGGCAAATCACTACATGTGTACATACACAGTGTTTCCATTTGCCAAACAATCCTCCCACCTCTAAGCCAGGCCCAATAGTGGTGCCAGATATGTTCCCAGGCTGGCCTACTGCCCAAAATGCCCTCCTCATTCCCTTTCACTTACTTAAATATTCTCTGTCAGTCAAGTCCAGCTGGAGACCTATTTCTTCCAGATTACTCCCATCCCTTCCTTTCAGGGTATTGTCTGCACTCAATCACTATTTTCCTACTTTGTCAATTGTTTAAAGTCTGTATGTCTTGCTTCCATAATTAGATTTCAGGCTATTGGAGGAACAGAGACCACATTTTACATTTTTTTGTGTACTTCTTAATAACCAGAAAAATTGCGTACACACATATGATCCACCCTAAATAAGTAGTTTAATGCTAGAACATTTTAAAAGTTAAAAGTTTAAAAATCAAATTATTGCCATTAGGAAAAAAATCGTTGAACTCATTGATGAAATTATAATGCAACTCAGTGAGGAAACAATCCTATTATCAAATAACCTTCCCCAAGAAAACATCACTGCATAAAGAAAGTCATTTCTGTGCATATTTTAGTGGCAAGGTAAGCTGTAATAGAAATGAATGAGCTGTCTCCAGTTGCAAAAGAGTTACACTTTACTACAGATGAACAGCAATATAACACTTTCTTACCAGCCTGGGAAAGAGATCAGCCGGCTTGCTAAGCAGAATGGACGGGTTTATTGTGAGGGCTTGAAAAGTAGGATAAACCCTGAGGGGTGCTGCACTCACAGTGCTTAGCTACTCCTTTGTTCACACCTTTATTACATTTAATTTTATTCCTTGGAACTGGAAAATTCAACCTTTGATAAGTTGCTACAATTGGCATCCTACTCAGTATTACACATCAGAAAATGATTTCAGTCCTTATGTTTTGCTGCAAAATAGGTATATATTTAGCACTGGAAAAATGATGAAAAGCGTTTTGAGCCTCTTAATCAAGGAAAGTAAGATGAACAATAATGTAAGCATGGGGTGAGACAAGGATGAGATTATTATTTGATGTTCTTATAATATTCTTAAGATTCTGATATTTATCTGCTAATCCCTGTAGCTGCTTATTTGTAAGAGAACATTCATTATCAAAATCCTTTGGACTTTAATGATTTTGGTAATTATTGATTCCATTTGCATCCTCTTTTTAACCATGTGATTGCGCTCCAGGACAGAGGAAAATTTGCAACAGGGTCTGAAATTGAGCGGAAAATGTTTATCTCTATATGAAACCGATAAGCAGGAGAGAGAATGCAGAGTGTGCTGCTAAATAACAACTGGTCCATTGCTGGATATCTGCAATGTAATTTGGTGATGAGATCCATGCCTCCCCCACAGTCATAGCTACTGTCTCTCATTTTCACTGCCTCTGTGTCTTAGTCCATTGGACACCTAAACAGCTCAGCCCAGATGGAGTCCCCAGAAAGAAAAAGTTTCATTTTCTGCTTCCCTAAAATGGGCGCCCAGGCTCTATTTCTCCTAAATTGTCTTCCACACATTTTTTCAGCTTGTCTGCTGGCCTTGCCTGGCTGCTTGCAATACACTGGGAATTCTGCTGGGTATATTGGTTCCAATGACAAGAAATGTATTTCATCCATCAAATGACAACATGTACATATACTGCCTGATGAACACACAATACCAGACATCAGCACGAACTCTTGCTTGTTTCAATTTGTTTACACTGAAGACTGTTCACGAGTCTCAGCTTGTAGTTGGTAATTGATACAAGTAGAAGATGGGACTTAGCTCTGGCATCAGAGACCTTTGGCTTCATTTGGGTGTGGCACTGAAGGCCGCCTCCAAGTGCCTCCTAACTGGTGACTGGGTCACCTTCTCATTCTGGTCCTCTGTTTTGTGACTGTCAACATCTTGTCAGGAGTCACTGACTTCTTCCTCCTTCTTCCCACAGCACCTTGTTTGTGCTTTTCCTGCGGCATTTTGCCTTTGGGTTAATTTTGATTGTTTAGACGTGTGCCTCTATGATAACAAAAATTAAGCTCCTTGACAGTAGAGAATTCGTTACTTGTATTTGAAACTCCCTCAGGACATAGCAAAGATCTGTGCACCTACTAGACAGACAATAAATATTTGCTGAGGATTTTTGAGTGAATAATGGCAACTGAATTGTTAACTTTCAGATTCCTATAGTATCAACTCATGGGATCTTCTTTTTTTTACATTCATATGGTTTGGCTGTGTCCCCACCCAAATCTCATCTTGATGTGTAACTTCCACAATTCCCATGTGTCGTGGGAGGAACCCAGTGGTAGGTATTTGAATCATGGGGCAGGTAATTGAATCATGGGCAGATCTTTCTTGTGCTGTTCTTGAAATAGTGAATAAATCTCATGAGATCTGATGGTTTTAAAAAGAGGAATTCTCCTGCACAAGCTCTCTCTCTTTGCTTGCTGCCATCCACATAAGATGTGACTTGCCTATACTCCCAGCAGTTTGGGAGGCCGAGGCGGGCAGATCACGAGGTCAAGAGATAGAGACCATCCTGGCCAACATGGTGAAACCCCGTCTCTACTAAAAATACAAAAATTAGCTGGGCGTGGTGGTGGGCGCCTGTAGTCCCAGTTACTCAGGAGGCTAAGGCAGGAGAATTGCTTGAACCCGGGAGGCGGAGTTTGCAGTAAGCCAACTCCAGCCTGGCAACAGAGCGAGACTCCGTCTCAAAAAAAAAAAAAAAAAAAAGATGTGACTTGCTCCTCCTTGCCTTCTGCCGTGATTGCGAGGCCTCCCCAGCTATGTGGAACTGTAAGTCCATTAAACCTCGTTTTCTTCCCAGTCTTGGGATCTCTTTATCAGCAGTGTGAAAATGAACTAATACACACATGCATAACTTCCCAATATTTGTCTTTACAAAGCCAATTGAGGTCTTGTTTCTTGGCTTCTACTATCTTGTTAGCTTGAGGCCACTCATCAAAGGAACGTACACTATCCTAAGTGGTTATAGCAACCCCTAATTTCATCATGATGTGGAAGAGTTACCTGGTACCTGGTTACATAGAATCTTTACTGTATCCCTAATAAAATTATATGGAATATAATTTTTAAAACTCTACTTATTCATCAAATCTAATTCTCTTAATAAGTAATATATATCTGAGAATATATTAGAAACTTTTAAATGACCAAGCACATTCTAAGACACCTAGTAGTTGAGTAGAATCCATTGTCTATAGAAGTTTCTTGGTATCTTCAAACTCCAGGTCAACTGTAAAGAAGCACTTATGAAACTGCCATCATCACAGTGAATAAGACCAAAAATGAAGGTAAACTTGTAACACAGAAGTTTATTAGAATGCTCAAAAATATTAATGAGTTCAGACTAGCCTTTCTTTCCTTTTTTTCTCTTTGAAAATGATAATCAGTTAACTTGTGTAGCATTTTACATAGATAAACTAAAAACCAATTCTAAAAGCTGTACCTGTGGTCATTGGCTGATGAAACCAAACTCTGCTGGTTTTCATCACTGCAGGCTAAGGTGAGGGTGCGATGTGCCCTTATCCACACTGGGCCACCATCAGTTACAATCAGTGTGCCCTTATCTGCACTGGACCACCATCTTCCTACTTGTTACAGAAAAACCTGCTCTGTAAAGACAGTTAAGGGTAAGGAAATGAGAAATATGGCAACCGCATGCTGAGGACATCTCAGTCTCTTCCTGTCCGTTAATCCAGTCAGAGTACAGTCGCACTAAAATGTATCCCAGGCCTCCTGGATTATTTATGCCTATGATACCAAATTATCAAAAATTCTATAAGACCATGTCACACTAAACCAAATAAAAGAAATAACCAAGGGTGAAAGTAACTGAGAACATTTGGAAAATGAAACGAAGTGGATAATAAAACTGTAAAGATTGTATTTATGAATTTAATTCTATAGGCATATAATATGTTAAAGACAAAGTACTAGATCTCTGATTACTGTGTGTTTCTGACATTTTATAGACCTTGAGATCAGATATGAGTACTCAATCGATTCAGCACTGCTTATCGCCACTGCAATTAAGACTAAATGAAGTGAAAATGCTTTTTAACAAGTATGTCATAGAAAGTGCTATGATTCATCTACTTACAATGGAATTAGAATTCTAGAAATATGTCACCAATTTTTTTTTGCCATTAGAGAGGATTAAATTGTACAAAATAAGTGCATTGTCCGTTATTTATGACTCAGATCTAAAATTTTTCTTGGTAAATGAATAAAATCTTTATCTAACCATTAATCTGATCTCTGGTATTTTCAATAGTGAAAAGGAAAGTGTTGACATTTTACAATTCATTGCTGAAAGAAACCTATAAAATGGAGTGCCATCATCTCGTTGTTTCTTGATAAAGACCAGTCACAATTTCTATGCTAAGTTTTAAGTATGCTGCAGTTTAACTTTCAAGCGCCATGGTATAATTGAATTTATTTACATACTTTTCAGATCATATTGGAACCTGGACACATCCCATGTATTTTATTTAAAGATTATGTTGAATAATATAATCTATGTTGACGGGAGGTTGGCTCTGGGTTAGAATCACACTGTCACTTACTAGCTGAGTGACCTTAGGCAGGTTACTTAACCTCTCACCAAGCCTCGGTTTCCTCATGGGCAAAATAGTATTGGTGTCAAAGCGTTTTCTTTTGACTTTTTATTTTGAAATAATTGTGGATTCATAAGAAGTTGCAAGAACTTGGTAGTGAGGTACCAGGTATCCACTACCTAGCTTACCCCAATGGTGACATCTTCCATAACTACAGTTCACTATCAAAACCGGGAAATTGATTGGCACAATGCAATTAACTAGACTCACTTCATACTCAAATTTCACCAGTTTTTGCACACACTCTTCTTTGGGGGAGCAAGGGTAGGGCTTTGCATAATTCTATGGCATTTTATCCCATGTATAGATTCGTGTAACTACTATTACAATCAAGATACAAATATCTGTCTTAAATAAGCATTGAAGTACTTAGCACAAGAGGTTGCACATAGAAGAAACTAGTGAAATGTTATCTACTAATATTAATTAGATTAAATCAGATGATCTTGCTTATTCAATGCTTTCCAATTATATGAGTTACTTTGTTGGTTGACATAGACAGTATTTTAGAAGTTAGAAATAAGGATTTTTGTATTAATCATGTTTAAATTTTTTTTTTTTATATTTTATGAAGCTTTGTCATCTTGGGCCCTTGCCGACCTGAGGAGGAACTGCCCCTCACAGGGGGCAGCTGATTCTTATAGATGTCAAGCAACTTGCCTGTGAGAGCATACCTTTGATATGCAAACCAACCAATCCACGCCCATACCCCACCCACCTCTTTATATCAGGCTTCTGCAGCCTGGGACACTATCCCCTTCTCCTCAGCCACCCCAGGCCCAGGTACTGGCCAACCAGAGATCCCCTGTAGTTTGGAGCCCGCTGAGATTCTTCAATGTATCCAGTGCGTGCCCAGCCTGCTTAGCTGCTCACCCTGCCTCACCCATTCCTTCCAAGGAAACACAATACAAGCTTTTCCCTCCTTCCTTCTCTCTCCTGATCAACTCTGGTGCTTCCCTGTGTGGCTTGCCCCCTATTCTTGGGAGCTGTGAATTTTATTTATTTATTCATTTTTTTTTTTTTAAGACAGAGTATCCCTCTGTCATTCAGGATGGAGTGCAGTGGCACGATAATATTTCACTGTAGTCTTGAATTCTTGGGCTCATGTGATCCTTCTGCCTCAGCCTTTCTAGTACCTGGAACTGCAGGCATCACTATGTCCAGCTAAATTATTATTATTATTATTATTATTATTATTATTATTATTTATGTAGAGATGGTGTCTCACTAGTTGCCCAGGCTGGTCTCAAAGTCTTAGGCTCAAGTAATCATCCCACCTCAGCCTCCCAAAGAGCTGGGATTACAGGTGTGGGCCACTGCACCCCACCACAAGCTGTATTTTCAATGGCAATAGTCTTCTGATCTCTTTGTCTCATCCTAACCAAACCAAAACAAAACCCCTGGTACATCAAAAAATATCCTTTGAGCCCCAATTAACTCTCTATTTTGGAAGGATATAAACTAGAACATTCAAAGTGAGCCAAATCTGTCTAACATGGATGTGTGCCTTCCCTCAGACTGAGAGGTCCCAGTTTAGAGCAAAAAATTCACCAAAGAAATAGGTGAGGCCGGGCACGGTGGCTCACGCTTGTAATCCCAGCACTTTGGGAGGCCGAGGCGGGCGGATCACGAGGTCAGGAGATCGAGACCACGGTGAAACCCCGTCTCTACTAAAAATACAAAAAATTAGCCGGGCGTGGTGGCGGGCGCCTGTAGTCCCAGCTACTCGGAGAGGCTGAGGCAGGAGAATGGCGTGAACCCGGGAGGCGGAGCTTGCAGTGAGCCGAGATTGCGCCACTGCACTCCAGCCTGGGTGACAGAGCGAGACTCCGTCTCAAAAAAAAAAGAAAAAAAAGAAAAAGAAAAAGAAATAGGTGAAAGAATTTGGCACATGGTTAAGTACCCAGGAAATGCTCAGTTCCTGACTTACCTTCTCCCTCTTTGACCTTAACTCACAAAGCAAATTTCCATAGCATCAATGTCTACATGAGTAAGAGAGAACCTAATTCTTCTTAGCAAGCGTCCCTCATGAAACAAAAGAGCTTCATGCATGACCCACTGATGCCTTTGCTTCTGCAAAGAAGACTTAACAGTCAACCTGTTTTCGGGGAAACTCATGCTAGACCTTTTCCTGTGGCAGTCCTCTGACTCAAGAGACTCAAGGTTCCTGGCCTCTGCTATGGGGCACCCTGCAGTCTGACTCACCTTGCAGCCTGCACCTTCCTGAGCCTCATCCTGGTCGTCCTATTAGACTTCCACTGCCTGCCAACCAGTTTGAGACTTCACTACATGGTGTTGCCAGATCTCACTCCTGCTCTTGAGTGATTCCATCTCGGAGCTTGGATTAATCCTATCTTATTTCCCTTCTGAATGACCTCTCCATTTCAGCTTTGCTTTTTATGCTCATAACCATTCCTATTCTGGGTTCATAGATGGGCTTCAAGGGGTCAGTGAAGCAATGGGAAAGGTTGTTGAGTTTTTGAAAATTCAACTTACTATGCAAATATGTAGAATGATCATTTTATCCTGCTTTTTTGTGTGTCTCCATATATGTTCTTTACCCTGGTTGCCCATTGGAATTGCCTGGGCCCCTTTTGAAATGTACTGGGCCATATCTCCAAAGTCCTGCTTCAATAGGTCAAGGTGAAACCACACATTGGTCATTTTAAAAGATTCTCAAGTGATTCCTGTAAGCATTTAAGGTGGAGCTTCATTTTCTTGGCTGGGAAGTGGGGGCGGGTGGGTAACCTCTTAGTCATGTCAAAAATCTCTGAGAGGGATCAAGCTGGAAGAATGGGAACATGTGCTTTTCCACAACCCTTTGGCCACCTCCAGGTCCTCAATTTATATGATCAAACCTGAGATATGCCCATTCAAGTGAGAATATTTGACTTCCTATAAATTGGTAGAGGCTTGCGTGCAGATTCAGTTTAGAATTCTGGGGCACGACAAATTCGCAGGTATTTTTATGGGCCTCTGTCAAGAGACACATAATATCTGGTTTGCAGATATTGATGATTGATATTTAGGTCCATTAATTTATTAGGGGATATGAAATGCTGATATTCTAATTCCATCATTCCTTCTTTACTTATCACCTGAAATCTTTCTATAAAGAGAAATTTCCCTTCATCTGTCATTTGGTGAGCCAATGGCATGGTTCCTATAGGAAGGGAGGATAAATTATATAAGTTACTTGTTTTCAAATGAATTGGTTCACTGGTATCATCTGCTGTGATTAATTAGAGCTCCTTTGTCTGCTGTTTTGTAATTATTGTCTTTTTGTCTGTGATATAATGCTGTAGCTAACATTATTCAATTTGACAAGTGACCACAAGATGCAGACACAGCTTCACATACCACTTTTCTCTACATCAGTGTGCGTTCGTTCCTGAATTATCCAATATTACATTCACATTAGCCATCACTGAAAATGACACCTACAAGGCTGGGCATGATGGCTCACACCTGTAATCCCAGCACTTTTGGAGGCTGAGGTGGGAGGATCGCTTGAGCCCAGAAGTTTGAGACCAGATTGGACAACATAACAAGAATCCATTTCTAAAAAAATAAAAAATAAAAAAATAAAGTTAGCCAGTCATGGTGGCGTTTACCTGTGGTCCCAACTACTAGGTGGGCTGAGGTGGGAAGATTGCTTGAGCTCAGAAGTTTGAGGCTGCAGTGAGCCATGATCGCACCACTGCACTCCAGTCTGGGCAACAAAGTAAGACCCCATCTCTAAAAAAAAAAGAAAAAAGAGAATGGCACCTACAAAGTTAATGACACAGAAAGAGTTTAATAAGCATGTGCCTACTTAAACCCCATAAAAACTTGAAGATACCTCACACGTCTTTGTTCTGTTTTTTTTTTTAAATAAGCGTCTTCAGAAGGCTATGGATTACTATTTAATTATATTTTAATCTTCCAGCTATTGTATCATCCTAGTTAGAACTGCTAAAGAGCTAAGGATTAACCTGGTTTTTGAAAGTCAGGGTACAAGCCAGTCTATACGTCTCCCATAAACACGCTTGGTTCTTCAAGTTCCCAGCAAAAGCAACACAGCCATAACACAGGTGAGGTACATTGCTTATCAATATATACAGATTAATTGAAGTAAGAACTGTGCTGTTAAAAAGAAGTACCCAAACACATGTTCTTATAAGTTTATGCAAATAAATTCTCTAACAATTTTATATTGGAATAAAATATATATGGCAAAATATACAAACATTCATATTCCCACCGAATCTCTGTGGCTGTCTAGCCACTTGGCAGAAGATCAAAACTCTGCCAGTTTATGAAGCAGATTCTGCATTAAATTAAGGTACTGTCCTGGGCAATAGGGCAAATGCCCATCTGTACTAAAAATATAAAAATTGGCCAGGCACGGTGGTGCTTCCCTATAATCCCTGCTACTCAGGAGGCTGAGGTGGGAGGATTGCTTGAGCCTGGGAGGTCGAGGCTGCAGTGAACCGAATTCACACCACTGCACTCCAGCATGGGTGACAGAGCAAGACCCTGTCTCAAAAAATAATAATAATAAAATAAATTAAGGTATTGATGCTCTCTGTACATTTGGACCCAACAAAGACTCTCTCCTTGATCAAACTTTGGTCAGTCTCTCCTGAGCCCTCTTCTCAACTAGGTCTCAACGTGCATAGCCCAGTTTTCACAAGAATCCCGCAAAGTCAATTTAGAGAGAATCCCCCACCCTCGACATTTGATCACTGTTGATGTCAGTCAAATTCCTCATATCCTACCCTTGATGTCTCATCAGCATTTCCTGCCCTCAGCAAGAGCCTTGTTTGGCCACTCTAGCAAGCATCCCCCGTCTTTGATTTCTCTTCTTAGTAAATTTCCATCCACCATTACTCCCAACCTGCTCCTTGGCTGTAAATCTCCATTTGTTCTTGCCATATTCAGTGTTGAACCCAGTCTCTCTCCCCTATTGCAATGGTCTTGACACTTTTACCTATTGCAATACTTCCGATTAGGATCCTTACCATGTTAACAAGGGTCAGAATGATTTTTTCTCTAACAAACCTGGGCCCAGCCTACTCTATCCAGCACTAATGTGCACCTCCCAGAAGTAAGGGAGTCTTCTTAGGATCCTCTTCTTTGATTACCTGAGGTAGAAGGTGTGGGGGACCAAATCAAAGAGTACGCCAGTTTCTCCCGACGTTCTTTCCCATTCCTTAGATGAAGAACAAAGAGAAGACATCACATTGCTAGATGCAGTAAAATGGGTACATAGAAAAACTTCACCAAAGGATTAAAAATAACATCATTACACTATCACAATTATCATTCCACTTAGACAATAAAGTTAACTCAAGTGGGGATTCTTAGTTTCATGTTAATTTCCTCCCATAATGCCCCAAGATGGGGACATACTCTTCAGATAAAAAGCCCTGCTCCTGGAGCTCCCTGCGCATTCCTGGTACTGGTATTTATCTCACTACATTCCAGTCACCTCTTGTCTGGGCTCCTCCAGGGTAGGGACACCTGGGGTGACGGTGGGAAGGTGAGGAATTGCTCCTTAGAGTTGAACACAGGCCTCTAATTCCATAATCATCTGAAGAACATCAGGCCCAGAATATGGACTATTAGAAGCTCCAGGCAACATTTTGGCTCTTTAGATAGACAATACCATGTTAGTCCTTAAACTTGTGCCTGAAACCTTTTGAAAATGTCAAAGCTTTATTGCCACCTTCTGATCAAATTGTGTTTTGTATTACTTCTTCAAGACGTCATTTGGTCTCAGTAAAAAGGATCTGAGAGAAATGAAGACCCTGTCAGAGCAGAAATCCCACTTCTCCAGTGGTAGCCAACATGGACAGAATGTTATATATCCCTTGAGAAATTTCCCAAGGATGTGAATGCATGTATATGTCACACAAATGAATACTGTTCTGAATCTTGTAGGGTATAAAATACAGGTCATTATAGCTTAAATTTCTACAGGGCTTTGTTTTTAAAAAACAGTTTACAAAGCGCTTTCACAATTTGTCATTAGAGTAACTTGAGAGGCAAGTAGGATATATTAATAGAATGATCTTTTGGCCATCCTATAAAAAGACAGGGAATTGTCAATGAACTCTAACTTTCCTTGCAGCTTTGTGCTCCTATTAATCTTTTTAAGCTTTCTAGAATGGTTCTATATCTACATTTTCATTAGCAAGCCCACTTTTGCACTTAAAATGTAATTTAGTTTACAAGAATAATGTACACATCATATTAAACCATCTATTGTATAGATAAAACTTTAATAATCAATTAATAACATGTATACATTAATGCCTCATGCTGATGCATAAACCTGAATTTATGGTTCATGATGATGATGAGACACTAACATGTGAATTAAGAGCACTGCCTCTGGAAGCAGACTGTCTGAATTTGAATCCTAGCTCTGACTCTTACTGGCTGTGTTATCTTAAGCAAGTTACTTAATCTCTGGACTTCATTTTTGTTCTCTGTGAAATGGAGGTGATGATGATGATGATGGTGATGATGATGATGATACCTATCCCACAAGACTGTTATGATAATTAAACGAGTTAATATCAATACAGTGCTTAAAACAGTGCCTAGCACATAAGTAATTGTTTTTGAAAAGTAATTAAACCAGCTCCCGGCATGTAGCAAACACTATTTATAAAACAGAACAACGATAATTAATATTCATTGCAAACTTGCTATGTGCTAGGTTCTAAATTTAGAGCTTTCCACATCATTATTTAATCTCCATCTGACATATGAGGAAACCTGAAAAACGGAGCGCTTAAGTAAAAGTCACACAGCTAATGTGGGTAACAGAATTGAGATTTAGTTAACGTGTCTCTGTCTAGAAGTTGTTATTTTACTACCTAACACATGTCTCTGTTACAACTAAACCATTTCACCCATTTATCAAGTTAATTCTATACTATTTGGAATCCTCTGTAACCCTAATGAGCTATGTAAGCGTCCAACTTTGTCTTTCTCGTCTAGGGTTATGGTACACGTTCAGATGAATCTTAATTTGTTCATGGCTATTTTATATGCAGACATATTCAATGCCAAATGAAATGCCATGACTGTATTTAATAAGTGTATGATGATAATAATTGTTAGGCTTATATTCTGCCCTTGCTCATCGGGAGACTGTTCCAAGAAACTAATCTATAACTTTGGTAATTAAATATTTACTCATCATGATCTCAGATTGAATCCTCATGAACTAACACAGGGCGAGAAGTACATATCAATAAACGATGGGATCATGACCAGGATCTTCCTTGAAACAACAAGAAGGTAAATACGTAGTCGTGGCATTCCAATGTTTCCTTTGAATCATTTTAATTTCCTTTCTTATATTTTTAAATATTTTTATATTATAAGAGAATTGTCAATAACTTGCTCCACCTCAGGGAAAAAAGGGAAGGGAGGAAAGGAGAAGACTCCTACAGAGTTAAATGCTTTCACATTTGTTGATTAATTCAGCACCCTACTCCACCCCCAAGTACAGGTGGGAGATGCTTCCTCACACCCACTCCACTGGGGGTCCAATCTAGGACCCCATCAGTCCTCTCCCTCTCCTTCGGTTCATGAGTGTCTTGGGGTATTATGTGCATTGGGTAGTGAAGCTGGGGAGAGGGGGATGGCTGTGAGTGTTCCTATGTAGTCAGTAGGGGAGGATGCTGGAGGAATGAAGTCCTCATGGGCACCAAGGGAGGATGGTTACCAGAGTTCCCTGGTGCAGGCAGGGGTGACATTCCCATGAATGAAAGTAGAGCCAACTGCAGGTGATGGCCCAGCTCCCAAGCAGTTCCTGAGCACCAATAGCCCTCATGGTGGTCCCTTATCAGATCTGCCTACCCAGTTCTTCCTGGGCAATGCACTCTCTCTCTTCTTGAACACATTTTCCTAATGCCCAACCAGCCCCAAACCCTGTTTCCTCTTTACTTTATCCTCGTTTCCTTTTGGTCTTGGAAAAAATTCTTACTTCCTTTAGCTCCTAACCTTCTCTAGGGTACTTCTTGCTTTTCCTCAAACCCTAGTCTTTTGTTCCTTTCTGATAGGCTGATGTGCATCACACTCAGAACCTATTCCTTTATTTTCAGACAGAATCTAAGGGAAAATGATACTATATTAATTATATGACTTATAATTGTTATATAACGCACACATATATGTATGTGTACACACACACACACACACACACACATACACACACAGAGTGAGAGAGAGAGAGCCTTGCTTTGTCACCGGGGCTGGAGTGCAATGGGGTGATCATGGTTCACTGCAGCCTCGACCTCCCAGGCTCGGATGATCATCCCAAGTAGCTGGAACCACAGGAGTGCGGCACCATACCTGGCTTATTTTTAACATTTTTTAAATTATTATTTGTCTCCTTATGTTGCCCAGGCTGATTTCAAACTCCTGGGCTCAAGTGATCCTCCTACCTTGGCCTCCCAAAGTGTTGGGATTACAGGCATGAGCCACCATGCCCGGCCAACATATAATTATTGTTGTAATATTTTATAATATTATTTTATAATATTTGGATATTATATTGTTAAATTATTATAATTGTTATCTTGTTATTATTCTTGTAACAGTGTTGTATAACACATTATAATATAACATTTCATCACATTATAAACTTTTAATATTTATTATAATATTGTTATATAATGTTACAAATATTAAAATATAAATTTACTTTAAAATCATATACCTAGTTATTATTATATTAAAATGGTTTGAACATTCCTGTCTTTCTACTCTAACTTGTGTGAATGTAACTGCTCCAAGGAGATCGTCTGAGTGTGGGGGAATTGTGGAAAGGTTCTGAGCACATTTTGTTTACCTAGTAAGAAGACAGTGTTTACTTTGTCCCAGGTATCTATCTTGATCCTCTGAAAGAAAATTTGCATTGCTTTTTTTTATATCTAGTTAGTGTAACCAAAGAAATTGTTGCAAAACTTCGCTTACTCTATTTTCTCTAATAATCTGTAGCATGTTTGTCCTTTAAACGTAACTCCCGTGACATTCTTAGACTTGTGCTTCTATAGAATAAATTGCATTCAGTGGATGATGTAGTTCTAATGCTGGTAATCTTATTTTACAATTGTACTTTTTGTGATTTCTTAATTTGTCTGTCTCTCCCACTAGACTTTAAATGACAAGGAACTAAACCTATTTTCACTCAACCTTGTACCCCTCCCTCTTACAGCCTTGCACCAGGCCTAGCACACAGTTGGTGTTCCATAAATATTTGTTGAACAAATAAACATTTCCCTATTTTGCCTTCAAAGCCTTCTTGAAGATTTTATCTACACTTTAGAGATAAGGATGAACGAGAATATCGGTAGAACCATATTAAAGATGTAAGTTTCCTGTGCCACAACTCTCTGGCAATCTCCGCCTCCCGGATTCAAGTGCTTCTCTTGCCTCAGCCTCCCGAGTAGCTGGGATTACAGACACGCACTACTACGCCCGGCTAATTTTTGTATTTTTAATAGAGACGGGGTTTCACAATGTTGGCCAGGATGGTCTGAATCTCCTGACCTCGTGATCTGCCCGCCTCGGCCTCCCAAAGTGCTGGGATAACAGGCGTGAGCCACCGCGCCCGGCCTTTTCTTGTTTGTTTGTTTTTGAGACGGAGTTTCGCTCTTGTTGCCCAGGCTGGAGTGCAAAGGCGCGATCTTGGCTCACGGCAACTTCCGCCTCCCAGGTTCAACCAACTCTCCTGCCTCTCCAGTAGCTGGGATTACAGGCACGCGGCACCACGCACGGCTAATTTTTGTATTTTTAGTAGTGACGGGGCTTCTCTATGCTGGTCAGGCTGGTCTGCAACTCCCAACCTCAGGTGATCTGCCAACCTCGGCCTCCCAAAGTGCTGGGATTACAGGCGTGAGCCACTGTGCCCAGCCGCACAAACATTTCTTCACCAAATTTCTGGTAAGTGTTAAGGTATTAATTGCTGGAGACTTGTGGATTAATACAACTGTCTTGTGTGGCTTTACAATAGGGATACTGAGACATTCATCAGTTTTAGGCGATTTTGTCATTGTGTAAACATTATAGCGTGTACTTACACAAAGACTTACACAAATCTAGGTGGTATAGCCTACTACTACTACACACCTAGGCTACATGGTATAGTCTGTTGCTCCTAAGCTATAAGCCTGTACATCATGTGACTGTACTGAATACTGTGTAAACGTAGAAAAGTTAATGCATTGTGCTATGACGTTACAGAAGCTACAACATCACTAGGTGATAGGAGTTTTTCAGCTCCATTATAGTCTCATGGCATCACTGTCATATATATATATATATATATATAGTCCATCATCAACTAAAATGTTATTTGGTGTATGACTGCACTTGACTTTTGGGGAAAAGGTTGGAGGACATAAAACTTTCATTCTGAGCCAACTGATATATTTCTTAACTGAAAGGTTTCCTAGGTCATTCACACAGAGGAAGAACAAAAGATGGTCAAGAAGAACCCTGCATATTCTCAAATCTTCCACAGCTAATGTAAATAGCACCAGGAAGCCAGAGGTTCTTAAACTTACTCTTATTTTATCATGTCAGCAATTATTCCTTGAGTTGGAATTCTCTTAAAGTGTTCCTAGAGGACAGTACAGTAAATGCTTCACCTAAAAGTTAGGTTAGTAAAAATTATTAAGACGTTTAACAAAGTAGATAAGCTACATTAAAAAAGACTATGTCATTTAGGCATTACATTAGGCTGAATGAAATAAAAACCCTACTATGGTGACTTAATCAAGAGGAAGTTCAGAGACAGGTGGTTCACAGTGACATTAACATCCCAGGATCCTCCCATCCTTCTGGTTTGCTTTCCTTAGGGTGTGGTGTTCATCTCACAGTCACAAAGTGGCTTCTCCACCTCGAGCATAATGTCCATCTTTCAGGTAGGGAGAACAAGAAGAAAGAGAAGGGCAAAAACAAAAGACTGAATCTATCTTTTTTAAACAGGTGATATGGTTTGGCTCTGTGTCCCCACCCAAATCTTATCTTGTAGCTCCCATAATTCCCACGTGTTGTGGGAGGGACCTGGTGGGAGATTATTGAATCTGATGGTTTTAAAAATGGGAGTTTTCCTGCACAGTTTCTCTCTTTTGCCTGCTGACATCCACGTAAGATCTGACTTGCTCCTCCTTGCCTCCTCCCATGATTGTGAGGCTTCCCCGGCCACGTGGAACTGAAAGTCCAATTAAACCTCTTTCTATTGTAAATTGCCCAGTCTCTGGTATGTCTTTATCAGCAGTGTGAAAACGGACTAATACAACAGGAAACTATAGCTTTTCCAGAAACCTTGCCCGTAGTCTACTACATATACCTCATTGGCCAAAACTTCGACACATGGTCACCTAGCTGCAAACAAGAGTGAGAAATGTAGACTTCAGCTAGGTGCATTGCTACCCAGAATGAAATACAGGTTCTCTTGTCAGAAAGGGGAAAATATGGCTATTGGGTTGACAACTAGCGGTGCCTACCGCAAAAACACTTTTTAAAGTTGCAGGTAGAAAGGGCTTAACTCCCAGGAACCTTGGAGACAGTGAGAAAATGAAATAATTGAATATTTTGAACAAAAATTATTTACAGGCTCAGGCTCATGTTCAGGTTCAGGCTGAGGGCAAAGATATGACCTTTGCTCCCACCAGCAGGCAATTAGACATAGTTGAGCAAGGGCTAGCTTGAGTGATTTTTAAAGAACTAGGCAGGCACCTTCCTGCTTATGCTGTAGGATACCTGAAAGGCACCAGCAAGCAATGAACACCCTCAGAAGAATTTAACAATGATTGCTGATTTTTGTGTTTTGTATCCAATTTTAACACTAAAAAATTCCTGTTGGAATGAGCCAGTTGCATTCAAAAAAGCACAGTTCAAATAGCCAAAAAAACTTTTTAAAATTAAAAATCCAAACTGACTTGGCATTTCTTGAGAACTATTAGAAGGGCACCATTTCACACTGCCCAGTAACCCTTCTTGCATCCCTTATTCTCTCCTCTCCCATTCACTCATGCATTTTGTTGTATTTTACAAAAGTATTAATCCATAATGAACTAGAATTTTTAAAAACATCCTCACCACAAAGAGCTTAAGTACTGCCCTAGTATGAACCATTGATTTTGCATTCTAAAGATCTAGAATTGGTCCGGTGGGACAGATTGTCTTTTGAGAGTTCGAATTCTTATTATTAAGGGTGAGTAGAAGGGAGGAGGACTTGGGAAGATTCGTAACACTGCAATGTTTTTACTCATTATACCATCATAAAAGGAAGGTACAAAATGTAAGAATTTTAGCTGGGGATGGAGAAAAGTGTCTTACCTAGCTTCCTCTGGCTTCCTTTACCATCACTCCAGTGTTTTAATGTTATATCCACCCATTCTTTTCTTGGGCCTCCAGGGGAGGAAACAGGTAATGGTCAATTGACCAAAAGTAATATGGGGCAATAAATCAGAACTATTGAAATGCTATGGTTCCCCAGATATTCTCCTGTGGCACCAAAAAGTTGAATCAGGTAAGGAAAATATGGCTACCCACCATATCCAATATAAATTATGACAGGTGGATATTAATTAAATATAAATTGATGACACTCTTAAAGAAATTGGATATAAATCAGCTTTTATTGAATTGACAAT
The DNA here is from genome assembly GCF_028878055.3 of Symphalangus syndactylus. NCBI lineage: Eukaryota > Metazoa > Chordata > Mammalia > Primates > Hylobatidae > Symphalangus > Symphalangus syndactylus. The sequence continues at coordinate 64,540,759 of NC_072433.2, forward strand.
ATTCCTCTGTTATGGAATATTATAATATCTCAGGCATATGAACTCCAGCCTGATTAAATTCATAGGCTCCTGGAATAGCTCTAGATCAGACTGAGTATCAGTTAGCTATTGCTGCATACTAAACACCCCAAACCTTAGTGGCTTTAAACAACCATCCTTCATTATTTCTCACGAGTGTAGGGGGTGATGTGTGGGCTGGCTGATCACCATCACCAGGATTGCTAATATGTCTGAGGGTTTCCTGAAGTCTCTGCTCTAGGCTGGGCTTAGTAGGAGAGGTCTGCTCCCTGTATTATTCATCTTTCTCCTGAGACCAGCACACATGCCTGGGTATGTTCTTCTCGTGGCAATGGCAGGAATTCCAGAGGGCAAGCAGAATCACTAAGGCCTTGGGACTTAGGCTTAGATGTGCCACTCTTCTGGCACATCACCTGATTCTACTGACCAAAGCAAATCACATGGCCAAACCAGCTCAAAGGTGAAGGGGAGATTCTTCCCTTTTAGTGAGGAAAACCACAAAATCACATGTGAAAGGATGAGGAAGCAAGACAGATAAAGAACTGGGGCCATTCATGCAATTTCCAAAGTGTGATGGTTGATTTTGTGTGTCAGCTTGATTGGGCCACAAGATGCTCATTTATCTCCTTCAATATTATTTCTGGTGTGTGTGTGAGGTTGTTTCCAGAAGAGATTAGTATTTGCATTGGCAAACTAGGTAAAGCAGATGGCCCTCCCCAGTGTGGATGGGAATTCTCCAACCCACTGAAGGCCTGAATAGAAGAAAAAGACAGAGTAAAGTTGAATTCTTGCTCTGCCTGACTGCTTGAGCTGGAACATTGATCTTCTCCTGCCCTTGGCACTCCTGGTTCTCAGACCTTCAGACTTGGACTAGAATCTATACCACTGGCTCCCTGGCTCTCATGCCTTCAAATGACACCATGGGCTTTCCTGGGTATCCAGCTTGCAGACAACAGATTGTGGGCCTTCTCACCCTCTATAATCACTGAGCCAATTCCTTATAATAAATCATATGACAGCCGGGCACGGTGGCTCACACCTATAATCTCAGCACTTTGGGAGGCCGAGGCAGGTGGATTACCTGAGGTCAGGAGTTCGAGACCAGCCTGACCAACATGGTGAAACCCTGTCTCCACTAAAAATACAAAATTAATTGGGTATGGTGACAGGTGCCTGTAATCCCAGCTACTCGGGAGCCTGAGGTGAGAGAATTCTTTGAACCCAGGAAGCCGAGGTTGCAGTGAGCTATCGCACCACTGCACTCCAGCCTGGGAGACAGAGTGAGACTCCATCTCAAAAAACCAAACAAAACAAAATAAAATAAATATATGACACTGAAGTTACAGAAATCACCTTTCTAATTTGAATCTTTTTTTTAAAGCAGAGAGATTTCACATAAAAATCCTGATTTTTTTTTTTTTTGAAAAATCAGAAGCTTTGCAACACAGGGTCCACATTCCCACATGTCTCCACAGTTCTCAGGAGCTGAGTAGCAGCTGCCCTGTCCATTCATTTGCTTTATCTCCCTAGCCCTTGGAGCCATTTGAGTTTGCTTTACACAGTACTAGTTCTACAGCCAGATCTGTTTCTCAAGCTTCAGATAGGCTTCTGCAGTGCTCACTATTTACTGAACACCTCAAATTCAATATAATCAACAAAATAGAAACTAAAGCATCCCTTCCTCCTCATGCAACATACTCTTCTCCAGTAGTCCCTACCTTCCTCGTCCAAGCTAGAAACCTATTCATCACTTTGACTTTTCTTTCCCTCTCTAATATACTATAGTATAAAATTTTGTTCACAATAAAATTACAGAGTGTCTAGGAAATAACCTAAGAAAGAATGCCCAAGACCTTTCCCGAAACAAGTGTTAAAATTGTACTAAAGTCCAAGAAAAATATTAAGCAAAAAAAGTATGTGAATTGACTATCTAAATAAAGTTTTATGTTAATTCTCCTAAATAAATCTATACATTTAATGTAATATTAATAAAAACCCCATTGGATTGTTTGAGGAACTCAACAAACTCATTCTAAAATTTATAAGGAAAAATAGGGGTTTATGAATAAGCTGATTTTGAAAAAGAAAAACAAAATAGGGCCCTGCCCTACCAGTTAGGACATATTAAAGAAACTAAGTGATAAAAACAGAATGGCTCTGGCATGAGAGCAGACTAATAGACAAATAGAAAAGAATGGCGAGCTCAGAACTAGACCCACATACAAAGATGGGAACCTGATGGAAGATGATGGTGGTACTACAAAGCAATGCACAGGGGATGGTCTTGAGAAAACTAGGTCATGTCTGAATACCCCCAGTTGGAATAGAGAACAAATGTGAACGTTCAAATTATAAGATCAATAGAAGAAAATATGACTTGGGGTAAGGAAAGTCTTCATGAAACCCTAAACTATAAAGCCAAATAAAATTTTAAAAAGTAAAATAAAATAAAAGACTGATATCACTACATACAAATTAAGAATTCCTGGCTAACAAAGAACACTGGACAAAGCTAACAGATATATGACAAACTGGGAGAAGATATCTGTAATATCTAAAACTGATAAAGAAGCAATACTTTGTTTATATAAAGAGCTGCAAAATAACAAGAAAGAAATGGGCAAAAAGATATGGATAGGCAATTCACAGAAAGGAGAGGACATATAGCCATTTCAACATACATACATTTCAACAAATGTATGAGATTCTATAGTAATCAGAGGAGTATCAATTAAAACAGCAAGGAAATACCTCATTATATTCATAATGGCAAAAAGTACAAAAATGGTTCATATCATTTATTGGAGAGGATGTGGGAAAAAAACATTACAAAACAAAATCAAATCATGAAGAGTGTCAAGTAGAATGCTTCTTTAGGGCAGCGCCTCTGCCCACTATACTAAGTACCTCTTAGATCTGAAAACTAGGTGTGGCAAAGACTGCTATTTACATACTCAACATGAATTTTGCCCTTCTTCCTTACTTGTGGAACCCCTATATTATTAGGAGAATAATGTGTCTAGCTTAGAAAAACACACATATACACATAATTTCCAGCCCCACTTGCAGCAAGGGGTGGCTATTGATAGGTAGACAGGAACCACTGGGTGGGGCTTTGGGAAAGTCCTTTCATCCCCTGCCATCTTGCACCATGGATCAACCTGGAGGCTCCAGAAACATGCTCCGAGAATAGGAGAGCAGAAAGACATACCGAGCCTGGGTCCCTGAAGAATTGTGGAGTCACCGGCCATGGGCCACCCCTCTCTAGGCTTCTGTAATGTAACAGGATAACACCCTAATTTGTTTAATAAGCCACTATAGACCACCTCTGATACTAGCACCTTAATGCAATTCCTGATATTCAAGGCTTTTTCTAAAAAAAAAAGTCATTCTTTTCTAATGGTCAGAGGTAAGGTACAGACTGGTATTACAAGGTAAAGGTAACTTGGCCTTGAAAAGATTAAGACAAGAGGAGCACTGCTTCAAGTAGCAGTTAATCAGCTTATTTATTTATTCTCCAGTTAATTACTAAAAACTGAAATATCATCTTAAAGATACCTTTCAAATGGTATTTCTGGAATTTCTTATCCCCTAAAGGTGGAGAAAGTAGAAAATAGCATCTTTTTAAAAGGACTTCAATATATTCATTGATGGAGTCATAATGCATCAAGGGAAGTCAGAATTTTTTTGCAATACATCTTTTTTCTACATCACAGGGGACATACCATGTCTTCTCACTAAACTTCCTTTGATGGCTTAAGGGTTACTCTTGACATGACAATAAGGTAGAATCTCTGTGTTTCCAGATACAGTGCCTTGTGAAGAGCTCTTCAGGCCTAAGGAGGAATGTGTATAGGACCTAGAGAGGGCAGGTCTCTGCTGGAAAGCTTACTGTTTATGAATAATCTAGTGGGCAGTGCACAAGACAAAAATACATACAGAGCCATATTTTAAAATTTAGATTTTGTATTATTTATGTATGGTGAGGCCAACAGATCAGGAGATGGTCTGCTTTTAAAAAGACAGTTTATTATTTACCCAGCCCAAGAGGAGGATGCACACCAAGCCACACAAGGCAATGTGGAGAAGCACCAAGGTCCAAAAGGAGGCAGAAGGAGTAGGAGGAAACATGGCAAAAAACATTATATGATTTTTGCAGGAAGGAACGGACAAGTCAGGGTAAGCAGGTTTAGTTTGCATAATTTCAGTGGGATCTGAGATGTAGGAGTTGTTCCTAGTTGTCTGGCACTTTGCCCTGGAGTTATTAGGGCAGGGGAGTATTGACATGGAGTGTAACAGCCTGATAAAGATGGTAGACGATCAGTGCGTGGCATGCTGGGTGAGTTGTTTGCTATGTCTAGGAATTAGCTAACCCTTGGAGGGGGTATCTCCCTGGTCAGGGAGACCCCAGATGCCAGAGCATCAAGAATACAAAAAATAAGAAAATATAGTTAATGGAAGCAGCCATTGATCTACGACACCAAACAGGATTCTCTTGTTCAGCTGTGTTCAGCATTTACGGATACTGCTCTGTGACAGGCACTGTGCTGGGCCCTGAGAGAGGAACATCTGCACGACACAGCTGCTGACCTCCACGAATCTCAGGCCCAGTACTCTGAGCTCATAATCTAATTCTAAATGACTTTGGCAAAGGAAAGAAGTGTGTTCCAAAGAAGGCCTCATCAGTTTAAATATTGGCAAACCAATGCCGGGGTCATGCAGACAAAAGACCAAATAAATGCACCAAACCAGAGCATTTTTCTCCTCTGTTCCACAGAATATTGTCTCTGTCTTATTTTCCCACCAGAGATGCTCCTTTTTGTGACTCAGACCTAATGTACTTGCTCTATTTTCCCAGGGGGTCTAAACTCAGGAACCAGCAGAATGACTAAATGAGAAATAAAAGTAAAATTCTGAGCCCCTCAAGTGACTGAACAGACCCATTGTTCACTACATAGAAAGCCAGTCATTGAGACAAGGAGTATTGCCAGGGAAGAAGGTTCTATTTGGGTGCTGCAGCCAAGGAGAATAGGAAATCAGTCTCAAATCCATCTCCTCAAACAACTAAAATTAGGGGTTTATATGGCAAGGGAGAAATGTGACTACATGTGGAAAACAGGAATTAGTGAGCGGTACGGATGAGGACTTGTTCAACAGGCATCAGGTGGCTGGTTAGGCAATCATGATGGGTGAGGGGTATGGTGCCTCATTGTCCAGATGCAGTGATCTGGTAAGTTTCAGTTCCTTGATACTATCTGGGAGGCCTCATGGTTGGTTTCCCAAGAAAGGAACTCAGATAAGACAGATGTAACTTTCTGAAGTTTTAAGACTGGGAAGGTAAATTTTCAGATTTATTCAAAAGAAACCATAAACGTCAGTTCTATAGGACAGTTGGGCTCATTTCACACCAACCAGCATTCCTTCCTGATAAGAGACCACCAACCACAGAGAAGTTCTGGCCAATCTACCAGGGACTCACAGTGAGGGTTTTCATGTCCTCTGCTTTGCCATTTGACATCAGAGGGCTGAAAACTTCACACTGGGATCATGCTAACACTAACATTTTTTGAATATGGGTCCCATAGGCAGGAAGCTTAATTTTGCATGTGCATATTTCTCCTTTCATAAATATTCATGAATCCTCCTACAGCTCATTGAATATATTTGGCCACCCTGCTCAGCATAAATTTCTGTTCCCTTTGCCCTTCCTTCCAAGTGTCTGTTCTCAGCTTCTGACCAGAGGCTATGCTTCCAAGCCTGTCAGAATGGCCACCCTGCAGGCTGTAACCCTTCATGAGAAATAAAGCCCTTTTCTGAATTTATCAACCTCCTCATTCTTCAGTTGACATATATAAGCAGAGCATCATAGTCCCCACAAATCATTTCTGGGATACTCTGTTCTTATTTGTAAAACAAGGAGATAGGAAACGCATGCTATACTAAAAGTTTGTTCAAAGAACATCAGCACGTGCAAATGTCTGAGACCAGAGGCTGCAAGTCGGTAGCCACATTGCCACCAGCTCTCCACGCCCTCAGGTAACGCCCCTCTGCAGGCCGAGACGTCGGCACGTACACCCTCAGGTCCTTCCCACTTTCCGTCGCTTCCTGTTCCGTCTTGGCCCCGCCCGCCGCTGGCGCCGTTGTTTCCGGCTCAACTGGGGAGCTGCTAGAGCCCTTCTGGCCTCTGGTTTTCCGACCGCTTATCCGACGCTCCTCCCTCCGTCTCTGTAGCTGGAGAAGGTAGTTTCCAGGAAAGTTTTCCGGTTTTCAGGCCGCGCACATCGGGCAGGGGCCATCCTCGGTCCCCTTGCTCGTTGCTCGCAGCCCCGTTCGGCTACAAGTGAGTTTCAGGGCGTCATGGCCAGGGGCCACCGCGGCCGGCCGGGTGTGAGGCTGCCTTTCGCTGCCCGCGCGCTCCCGTGGCCTCTGGGTCCGCCGGCGTCCGTTTCGGCCTGAACGCAGCCCCTCCGCGGCGACGAGCAGTCTCGCGCCGGACCTCATGGCCTCGGAGGCGCCGTCTCCGCCGCGGTCGCCGCCGCCGCCCACCTCCCCCGAGCCTGAGCTGGCCCAGCTAAGGCGGAAGGTGGAGAAGTTGGAACGTGAACTGCGGAGCTGCAAGCGGCAGGTGCGGGAGATCGAGAAGCTGCTGCATCACACAGAACGGCTGTACCAGAACGCAGAAAGCAACAACCAGGAGCTCCGCACGCAGGTGCGCGGTCCGCCTCAGCCCCGCGCCCCATCCAGCCCAGGCGAGGCCTTCGAAGCCCCTGATAGCTTCGGAAGGGGTCCCTGGCAGGGGCTCAGAACTACTGTAGAGTACTTGAAGTAAAATAAGTAGAAGCTCAGCGCAGTTACAATTCCAAGTACATTAGGAGCAAACCTGAGTTCAGGTTACTTGAGTTAAATCAATGTCTCGCGGCTGGCGTGAATTGAGCTTAAGTGCTGTGGCTACATTGTCTTCATTCTCACTTGACCTAACATCCCATTGGCAGTAGGAGCATTTACTGTAGATCACATTTGAGTTTATTAAAATGTTGAATTTGAGTCAGAATCCCATCTCTGCCATTCACTGGATGTGTAAACTTATACCAAGTCTCAGTTCCCCATTAAATGAGAATGATAGCTCACAGTTGTGAAGGTGAAGTAAAACATGAGGAAACAATTTTACAAACTTTTGAACGCTATACCTGTGTAAGGTTGCTCTTCTGGGCTTTTATCATCTTGGGCTTTCTTGTGGAAGTAGGGAAGATATATAACTGCTTTTGTTGGAGACGTTAAGCAGCTTATTTCGTTTTCAAGATAGATAGTAGGGGCAAATGTTAATACTTAAACTGTCACATTAAAAACAAAAAACCTTGGCTGGGCGCGGTAGCTCACGGCTGTAATCCCAGCACTCTGGGAGGCCGAGGCGGGCAGATTACCAGGTCAGGAGTTCGAGACCAGTCTGGCCAACATGGTGAAACCCCGTCTCTACTAAAAAATACAGCCGGGCGTGGCAGCGGGCACCTGGAATCGCAGCTACTCGGGAGGCTGAGGCAGGAGAATTGCTTGAACCTGGGTGGTGGAGGTTGCAGTGGGCCGAGATCGTGCCACTGCACTCCAGCCAGGGCGACAGAGTGCAACTCTGTCTCAAAAACCAAAAAACCAAGAGCATAGTACTTTTTTCCACCTTGTTGGCAGGCCCTCTCTGCCAACAGATTATTTCCACATAGTAACTAGTTTCAATTTAACCGTTGTCTAGTTCTTCATAATTTATTGGTACGTTTCCTAAAACCAGTATATAGGCTGAACACTGAAACGTCATCAGACTTTTTTATGATTTGTTACCAAATGGACTATGAAAATAACTGCTGAGTTGCAATGACTTTGTATGACCATTACATAGAGTTCCTGACATCGTGACATTATTGGAAAGTTTTTATTTGTTTAGTCTAAACACCTACGGTGTGTAATAGCTATGCTAGGAAAATACAAATATGGTGGGAAAAAAAAACGGGGAGAGGGGGCCGGGCGCGGTGGCTCACGCCTGTAATCCCAGCACTTTGGGAGGCCGAGGCGGGTGGATCACGAGGTCCGAAGATCGAGACCATCCTGGCTAACACAGTAAAACCCCGTCTCTACCGAAAATACAAAAAAAATTAGGCGGGCGCCTGTAGTCCCAGCTACAGGCTGAGGCGGGAGAATGGCGTGAACCCGGGAGGCGGAGCTTGCAGTGAGCCGAGATCGCGCCACTGCACTCCAGCTTGGGCGACAAAGCGAGACTCCGTCTCAAAAAAAAAAAAATATATATATATATATATATGGGGAGAGGAGAGCAAAATATGACAGCCTTTTGAAAAGGTCCTTTAAATTCTAAATTGTTGAAGTACTGCTTGCGTTACAGATTCTAAAAGAAAACGTTTTTTGCTAATCTTCAGAGAGTCAGCATTTTGGTGTTACTGTCAATTTGATAAATCAGACTAAATAATGGGACTTTGTGAACAGATCCTTTATTTCTTACAGAAAAGAATGTTTTTATGCTAATATTTCGGGAGGTCAGCAATTCTCCCTAAAGAATTAGAAAATTTAAAAGCTATTAATTCCCATTCATGTTATCTAATATCATTCAGTGTTCACGTGGATTTAATTATTAAATATGTTAATGCCTCTTATAAGCTTTAATACACTTTAAAAAAAATAGTTCTGTGACTAAACTGCAGCAGAAGCGAACAGAAGGTAATTGAGAGGAGCATCTCTCCTCCACATGCCTCCATTTTAGTCCAATATTAAAAATTTAATCTTATAGAAAGTCTTGACTCTACTTTGGATAGTGATAACTCCTTACTCTCCTAGTCAGCCTCCCTTGGTTGGGGAGAGGGTGGATTTGATTAATTGTCATTCCAAATTACTGAATGTGTTTTATCTGGAGCAGTTAAAAAGTTTTGCTTGAGAATTAATGATAACTGGAGGACCATAATATGTATAGGGTTTGTACAAGACCCCAAAATAGCGTTGTGCAAATTACTTTGTCTCGTCTGATATTTTATGTGTAAAATGGGGTTAGGACAACGAATATTTCAGGTGGTTTTGTGAATTAATGAGATGTTATCCAAAGCATCAACTATAGTGCCCAGCATCTAGTAGATACTAAGTAATCTAATTCATAGTAATAGGGACAGTAGCCAGAGCCAGGATTTAGGGCAAGGCAATCAGGCTCCTAGGGCGAGGAATTTAATGGGGCACTAATTCCTAGCGATGGACTCTGTACTTGCATGAATCGGAGGAGGGCCTCAAATTTTTCATGATCAGTGTCTTGCTTCCCTCACTGTAGTTCCTGCCCTAGTATTAGCAACAGATTGGATAACTCATGAAGTGCACGGATAATGTGTATATAATCAGTTTTATCACCTTTCTCTGTTTAAGCTTTATGTATCATTAAATATTTAAAAGCTTGTTTTTTAGTTGGTTTCATGTGTGTAGTAGATACTGTCTCACATTGAGGTCTTCTCAGGCTGAGGTATATTGACTGAGGCAGCGTATTGACTGAGGCAGCATGCTACCTGCTTTTGGGCACTTCCACACACTGTTTCTCTCTGTCCTATGTAGTAGCATCCTTTTAAGTGTACTTTAGTGTGTGAAGTACATAGAGGACAGATGCCCCTCTCAGGCCGTCCCCTTCCCTGTTCTCTTCTGCTACAGTTACTTAATTATAGGACTACTGTTTAATGAAAAAATGTATTAAAGCTTGTAAATGGCATTAACATATTCAAGTGGATAGTTAATTCCCAGTGGAGAATACCAAATGAATATTAGATAATCCAGTAGGGATGAGAATTTGTAAATTTTTAATTTTTGAATTCTTTAGAAAGAACTGACTTTAAAATATTAACATAAAAGCATTCTTATTTGTTAGAAATAAAGGACCTTGTTCACAATGTCTCATTATTTAGTTCGATTTTTTGAGGAGATATTTGGATCTAGTAAGAGAGATTAGGAATAAAAACGTCTTCTAAATGTAAAAAGTAAAATAATTTTAGCTTTTCTGAAAGGGAAATTTGCTGCTCTTGACATTTCTCTAAAACAATTACTTGTAACAGCAGGAGACTGGTATATATATTATTAGTTCGTTACATGATTTCTTTTTCCTAAAGCCTTGTTTTCTCTCAGGTGGAAGAACTCAGTAAAATACTCCAACGTGGGAGAAATGAAGACAATAAAAAGTCTGATGTAGAAGTACAAACAGAGAACCATGCTCCTTGGTCAATCTCAGGTATTTAGCTTATAGTGAGGATATGCTAATACTGTTAACATTCAAATCATGCTAATGTTGAGTTTTCTTTTAATTTAAAATAGACTAAGATCAAGGTAAATGAGAATTGTTAATACTGTTGACGTCTCTCCATATGATATGGGATTTTCGGATAATCGATTTGTTCTTCTGGAGGAAAAAGTAGAAATGTATTGTCATTCCTGTGATTTCTGTAATGTTGCTAATGTTTTCAGTGGCACACTCGCTGAGTAATTTTTGGCACGCAGTTAGCCATCTACTTCCGTATCTGCCTTCCTTGTGACCGGGGCATTTGTTTTCTTGTTGATGTGTTCTGATTAGAATTATGTATAGTATCAGTCTCTCACCCTTGTGGGAATGGTGAGCCCACCACCATGGCCTTACGAGTGGCATTATGTTATAAGGCAAAATAGCTGAGATACTGAGTTTTAATATATATGTGTCACAAGAAGAAATCATCTTTCCTATTAAGTTTTGCCTTGCTTCATTCAGGACATAATTTTTGGCTAAATTACTAAACACAGCAGTAGTGCTAACCTTTCTTATCTGCGTGATATGTTTTAAAAAATCTGCATGGGGAGAGAAATTTGACAAAAAAAGAAAAAAAACGCCTAATTCCTTGCCTTTATTTCATTATCAGTTGATAAGCAACAATATTAAGGTATCCAGTTAGAAGTTAAGTTTTTTAAATAGAACACAACCTATCTACTGATTTTTATTTCACTCTTGCTGTAGAAAATGTAACCAACTTACCTTTTTTTTTTTCTTTTTAACTGACAACTAGGGTCTTGAAGGAGACATTAGAATCAGAGATATACGCTTCTGCAGATTTATCTGTACCATGTTTTAATCCTTTAAAATTTGTACAGTTATAACAATCATGATTTATTTGAAGTATCTGCTTTTTGTGTTTAAATGCTAGTGTTTTGTAATTAAGTCCTTTTTATATACATTATTCTAATATGATTTCACTTAATTTTTTTGCTACAGATTATTATTATCAAACATACTACAATGATGTTAGTCTTCCAAATAAAGTGACTGAACTGTCAGATCAACAAGATCAAGCTATCGAAACTTCTACTTTGAATTCTAAAGACCATTTACAAGTAGAAAATGATGCTTACCCTGGTACTGATAGAACAGAAAACGTTAAATGTAAACAAGTGGACCATTTTGCCTCAAATTCACAGGTAATAAAATGCTAAACATGAAACTGTTGATGCCCAAGAACCTGTCCTTCTTTGTTGTTATTATGTGGAAAGATAGACTTCTTTGGTCCATCACAGCATATATAAGGGTTATAAACATTCCTATGTGTAATTATGCAAAGAATGTTGTAGTTTTTCCAAAACCAAAATTAGAACTTGTTCATATGTGTAGTGGTTTTCCTACTACACTGTGTTCCAAAATTTTGTGATATACATAAACTAAAACAAAATTTGTCCAGGTATTTTGACTCAACGAAAGAACTGTGGACAATACTACATTTACACCTAAAAAAATTTTAATGTTCCTTTATGTCAGATACCTTGCCACTGTTCAAATTTCTCTGAGTCTGTAAATTTGTTTTTATAGTTTGTTTGAATTAGGATCCCTATTGTGTTTAATATATTTCATGTAATCTACAGTTTTCTCCTTCATTTGTCTTTTCGAAATTTTTTTTCCAATTGAACATATAATTATTGAAGAACCTAGATCTTTGTCTTAACCAATATTTCAGGGTCTGTATTTTGTGGATGGCTTCCCTGTGGCATCATACATTTATTCTCGAATAATTGTCACTCATTTTTAGTGCCTTCAAAACTGGGTCAAAGTTGAAGTTACTGACACACTAGTAAGTGTTGTAAAAAGTGGTTCAAATCGTAATTGATAGCCATCCTTTTCCATTGTAGAAATTGAAGTCATTACTTAAATATAGTCTCAAGTCTTGAGTTCAGCCAACTTTTTAATTGATACACGGAAGTTTTGTCTTATTTGGCATGACTATATCTTTTATAGGAGTCAGCATCTGCATTAGCAACAGAAGATACATCCTTAGAAGGCTCATCATTAGCTGAAAGTTTGAGAGCTGCAGCAGAAGCAGCTGTATCACAGACTGGATTTAGTTATGATGAAAATACTGGACTATATTTTGACCACAGCACTGGTTTCTATTATGATTCTGTAAGTATCTCATACCTTTTTTTTTTTTTTTTGAGATAGAGTCTCCCTCTGTCACTCCGGCTGGAGTGTAGTGGTGTGATCTCAGCTCACTGCAACTTTCACTCCCCAGGTTCAAGCGATTCTTATGCCTCAGCATCCCAAGTAGCTGGGATTACAGGCATGCACTACCACACCCTGCTAATTTTTTGTATTTTTAGTAGAGGCAGGGTTTTGCCATGTTGGCCAGGCTGGTCTCGAATTACATCTCAGACCTTTTAATACTGTATGATACATAGTTAGTGCCTGATATCAAATATTAAACCCTAAGCCAAAGTAAGAAAGCAAAAAGCTGCATTTAAAAATTACATTTGACTCAAAACTATTTGACAGAAGAATTCTAAAATAGCTTATGATGCTACACTTCTAAGTTTTTAAAATAAGGTTAAGGTTAAAGTTTATTGTGATTATTATAGACAATGTTTTGGAGAAGTCTTTATGTATAAAAATAACATACAAAAATATTGGAGCTTTTTTTTTTTTTTTTTTTTGAGTCTTGCTCTCTCCCCCAGGCTGGAGTGCAGTGGCGCAATCTCGGCTCACTGCAAGCCCCGCCTCCCGGGTTCACGCCATTCTCCTGCCTCAGCCTCCCAAGTAGCTGGGACTACAGGCACCCGCCACCGCGCCCGGCTAATTTTTTGTATTTTTTTAGTAGAGACGGGGTTTCACCGTGTTAGCCAGGATGGTCTCAATCTCCTGACCTCGTGATCCGCCCGCCTCGGCCTCCCAAAGTGCTGGGATTACAGGCTTGAGCCACCGCGTCCAGCCAGAGCTTTTGTTAATAAAAGCAGATAGTTAACTACGTTGTAAATATTTTAGAACCTAAACTAATTTTTTTTTCATAGAATTAATAGAGAAGTAAGGTTAATTTTAGGCTTGGGGTAAGAATTTTAAAAATTATATCAAATACTTTATGAATTCATTTTAGGCCACATAAGGAGACTTCTTTCTTGAATTCTTAGAGTATGTTTATTATTAGCCAGTGTTTTATATTCTGTGCCTTTTAACTATTTCACTTTAAACATTCAGTCTGTTGGCTAGGCATGGTGGCTCACTTCTTGTAATCCCAGCACTTTAGGAGGCTGAGGCAGGTGGATTGCTTGAGTCAAGAGTACAAGACCAGCCTGGGCAACACAGTGAGACTCTATAAAAAATTTTAAAAGTCAGCTGGATGTAGTGGCTCACCCTGTAGTCCCAGCTACTCAGGAGGCTGATGTGGCAGCATCACTTGAGCTGGGAAGATGGAGGCTGCAGTGAGCCATGATTGCACCACTGCCCTCCAGACTAGGTGACAGAGTGAGCTCCTGTCTCAAAAAACAAACAAACAAAAATCAATCTGTTAACAATGAGAACTAGGGAATTAATATGGAATCTAAAATATAATGGACCACTGACTAGGATAGAACCAGAAAATAAAGTTCTTGATTTATAATACAGTGTTATAGCTGTTAAAGTCTAATACTTAATTATATTTCATTGAAGATTTGATGACAATGATAGAACTCAGTCACATACCTCAAACTCAAGAATCTAGTAATGTAATCTGGTTTTCTGAGGAATTGTAGAATGTGGTACACAAAAGTGGAGTTGACGTTCATCATTCCTGTTACTGGAACTATTGTTATCTAGAGAACATAAGATAATACTAAATATCTCAATTAACGTAAGAGTTGTCATTAGTTTGTCAGTCTGCATATGGTAAACTGTAAGTCCTTTGTAAAGAGAGGGTTTTCTTTCATGGGGGTTGCTAATTGACAACGCTAATTAATAACCAGAAAATTAATGTTTCAACACTTATCCAAAGGGAGTAGTTATTTAGTTTCTAGGAAAACAGTAGTTTCAAGTAGACATTAGTCTTTGTCAATCTCTGCCTGCCTTTCTGTATCTTTTCTCTTGACATCAGTTGTTATGTAAGTGGTTAGTACATTCTGCAGGTTATATTTCTGAGTAAATTAGGAACTTCATTGTGTTTTCATTTTCATTGTGCTAATATTTTAATAAAATTTTTTTTATATTTTGAAAATGCCTATATTTTGGACTGACAGATTAAAAAGGTTTGAATTATAAAAGTTCCATTATTACTAGAAATAAAAATTGGAAAGCCTCCATTCAGTTTCTTAGTTAAGAGAAAGATGGTGAGAAATCTAAATATTTTTTGTAAGAGATCTACAAAATGCATGGATTAAAGACAATAAATTGCAAGTGTCAATAGTTAGAAAAATAAATTATTCTTTTTCAGGAAGTTTTAGTTGCTCAATCTCAGTACATTAAAGATGTTTTCAGGTCTGGTCTGCATGGATTTAGGATGTAAATAAAATACAGACTGTTCAATTAAATCTTGGTTTTAGAGTACTGGCCAGTATATCATAAATACAGGTGATGACCTAATTTTATCTTTCTGGTTTTTAAATCTGTAATTTGCCAAATTCATTTTTGCATGGTTGCTTATGTCTTATTTACTATAGAATTAATTAACTAGTGGAGACAGTTTATTGATTGCATTTTATAGAATGTTATTTTTTGGTACGCATGAACTTTATTTTCAAAATTTTCTTCACTAATTTTAAGTAATGAACATCAAAAGACAAATCTTTGTTTTATGACATTGAGAGGAGGGTTTAGGGGTTTATACTACCACACCATTATTGTGTAGTCATTAAGAATCAGGAGTCTAGAATTGTGCTCATATGGTCAGCTTTTTCTTATGCTTGCTTTAGTTTTCATGCCTTCAAAAGTATTATCAATTTTTCTTAATGTATTAAGTGGAACCGTATGAAATTGCTGTTTCTTATAAGTTAAAAATGGTCAAGTATTGACAATTTTATATGATTAAATTTAATATTTAGATTTACTTGTTTCTCACACTAGGAAAATTAGATCAGCTATTGAATGGTAAAGTATTTTGAAAAATTAAAGCATTTTTTATTCTGTTATCTTTAATTCATTGTCTTCTGAAAATACTATAGTTGTTCAAAGAAATATTTACCACATTTGAATGTATTTGGCATATTCGTTAAGTTTATTTTACCTTACATGAATAGAATTTATTTTTTTCTTGACTTTCAAAGGAAAATCAACTCTATTATGATCCTTCCACTGGAATTTATTACTATTGTGATGTGGAAAGTGGTCGTTATCAGTTTCATTCTCGAGTAGATTTGCAACCTTATCAGACTTCTAGCACAAAACAAAGTAAAGATAAAAAATTGAAGAAGAAAAGAAAAGATCCAGATTCTTCTGCAACAAATGAGGAAAAGGTAATGTCTTTACAATTTTAAAAATTGACATAATGGTGATAACATGATAATTAAGACAAAATTTTTTATGAAACTGACAATCATTCAATAACTCTGTATTTCAAACATGCCCATTAAGATAACAACCAAGGAAAGTTTAGATGGAGCAAACATGGACTTTGTCATAAACTCTGTCACTAGAAATAGAAAGCATTTCTTAAAATTTGAAGGAGATAGATTAAGAGCAGATAAAATATCTCGTGTTGTATATAATTTGGAAGAAGAATTCAGATCCTCAGTTGATAAGTTGATGTCAATGCACAATTCATAATAAAAGAAAAACAGTTTATAGGTAGACATAGATACAGGTTCAGCTTTCTTAGTCATGCGGAGCAATTTTTCACTTATTAGGACAACTTTTTTTTTTTTTTTTCAGACAGAGTTTCACTCTTGTTGCCTGGGCTGGAGTGCAGTGGCGTGATCTCAGCTCACCGCAACCTCCGCCTCCCAGGTTCAAGTGATTCTCCTGCCTCAGCCTCCCGAGTAGCTGGGATTACAGGCATGCACCAACACGTCCGGCTAATTTTTTTGTAATTTTAGTAGAGACGGGGTTTCTCCATGTGGTCAGGCTGGTCTCGAACTCCTGACCTCAGCTGATCCTCCTGCCTCTGCCTCCCAAAGTGCTGAGATTACAGGCATGAGCCACCGCACCCAGCCAGGAAAAAAAAAAAAGATCCATTGGTGACAAGTGTGGAGTGAGATATTTATTAGGATTAATAGTTTAAATGGCCTGCAAGACAATGGTTAAGAAAGCGATAGTTATATTTAATTTAAAAAAGTATTATGTAGGCTTTCAGATGGTACTTGTAAAGACTAAGGGGAACCCCAAAAATGCTTACGATGATGCAATGTTAAATTGAAAGAAGGAAAATATAAAAAGTTATCAATGTTCTTTATTTCTACTCTCTAAACAGGTAAGTTTGGTGGTTTATAGGTTATAAAGGAGGCTTGTTTGTTTTATTGACATTTTATGAACTGTGGCAACTATTCGATATCTTACTCTTGAAATTTTATCTCATAGTTTCCTGTCCTATCTCTGTCCTGTCCTGTCCTTCTGTCCTGTCCTATTCTATCCTTCTGTCCTGTCCTGTCCTTTTTTAAGACAGGGTCTTGCTCTGTCACCCAGGTTGAGTGCAGTGGTGCCATCATGGCTCACTGCATCCTCGACCTCCTGGGCTCAAGTGATCTGCCTACCTCTGCCTCCCAAAGTGCTGGGATTATAGGCGTGAGCCACTGTGCCAGCCAGTTTTTCTTTTCTTAACCAAAGAAAAATTACTTGGTACTGAATTCTAAAGTTCACATAAGGAATTAGGATTCTGTTAGATTTTTTTCTGTTCTCTATTTGATTTGTTTTTGTTCTTCAATTTTTTTGTGGACAATACTTAGGAATAGAAGAGTATGTGACTAAAATACTAAAAATCAGTTTTCTCTTTGCTTTCAAGATCTCTGTTTTAATGGCTTGTGCTTGTTACTAGTGGTTTGACTGTTTGAAAGGCTAGGTTGTAGGTCGGGCGTGTTGGTTCATGCCTGTAATCCCAGCACTTTGGGAGGCCAAGGCAGGCGGGTTACCTGAGGTCAGGAGTTCAAGACCAGCCTGGCCAACATGGTGAAACCTGGTCTCTACTAAAAATACAAAAATTAGCCAGGTGTGGTGACAGATGCCTGTAATCGCAGCTACTTGGGAGGCTGAGGCAGGAGAATTGCTTGAACCTGGGAGGCAGAGGTTGCAGTGAGCCGAGATCGCACCACCACACTCCAGCCCGGGCAACAGAGTGAGACTCTGTCTCAAAAAAGAAAAGGCTAAGTTGTGAAAGCACCTCTCCCTAACAATAGAAAAAGAATATATAGGGCTCCTCAAATGGCCTTGCCTGAAAAACTAGAGAGTAGAGGCGGAAAGCATTCTGTGATATTTTGGTCCAGCCTCGCTCCCATAGCTACTCATCTTTGCCATTCTTCTTTGAAAGTATGCGAATTCCAAGGCAAGAACTTTAAGAAAAATCCTGTTGGAATTTTGAGAATTTCCTGAGGATTCTAAAAGGTACCTGTGAGGCCAAGAGAGTATCTTCATCTGTTTTCTTTATTTTTAAAGATATTTTTGAGCCTCACTTTTTGTAGGTGAAGGTTATGTGGAAGGAAGACAGTAGGGGAGATAGGAGTAAATAATTCGAAATATACTTATGTGCCTCAGTGCCCATAAATAAGCCCTCCTTTCTTTTCACTTAATGACTATCTAACGTTCTGTACTGGCAAATAGCTTTCCCTGCATATGTTGTTCAGTAAGTAAGAAATATACAAGACTGGAAACTGCTTTTTTAAGAGTATATACAGATAGGGAACTTTTTTGCTATAATTTTATAATGTAAAAGCTCCTCATGGTTTTTCAGCTCCTTGCCCTTGTTCTTGTTCTTGGTGAATTTGTATTGCTAGAAGTGTATATAATTTATCACACTGTGAATGTTTAGCCAGTCTCCAAGCTGAACTTATGCTGTTATTAAAGATAGGTATGTGAGGTGGGTGGATCATGAGGTCAAGAGATTGAGACCATCCTGGCCAACATGGTGAAACCCCATTTCTACTAAAAATACAAAAATTACGTGGGTGTGGTGGTGCATGCCTGTAGTCCCAGCTACTCGGGAGGTTGAGGCAGTAGAATCAATCTCTTGAACCTGGGAGAGGTGGAGGTTGGAGTGAGCTGAGATCGCGCCACTTTACTCCAGCCTGGGTGACAGAGCGAGACTCCGTCTCAAAAAAAAAAAAAAAAAAAAAAAGAAAAGGTGTGTGAGATGCACTCATATTTTATAAAATAACAGAAGAGCATATGAATTTGCCTCATGTTGCTCTGAGGTAGAAAGAAAAGTGAGAGTGTGTTAGAAACCAAGGGAAAAAAACAGAAAATAATTATTTACTTTTTCTAAGGCTAAAATAATAGATTTGACCATTGTATAACACGGTGACTATTGTTAATAACAATGTGTTGTATTATTGAAAACTGCTGAGAGCAAATTTTAAGTTTCTTACCACAGAAAAATAAGTATTTGAGGTAATGTACATGTTAATTAGCTCAATTTAACCACTCTACATTGTGTACATATTTCAAAACTTCATGTTATATATGATAAAAATACATCATTTTTGTTAAAAAATAGATTTGTTCATTTATTATAAGGTATATCAACTATCAATGTGCAATAAATAATAAGACTTATGCCAGGCAAGTTAAAATTTTGGAATAAGATAGTTACAGTTAATTTGTACTTTAAACTTTTATGTATTATCAAGCTGAATCTGAAGTACTAAATTTTAGCAAAACTACAATTTTGCTACATATTGAGTACATTTGGATCTTTAAATTCATGTCGTAAGTAAAGCGAATTCTGTATTTTATTTGTGTTGACTTGCTAATTGATTATAAGTTTAAAAAGAAAATTTAGAATAGGTATTCTTCAGGCCTGCACTGTCCAGTAAAGTAGCCACCAGCTCCGCATTGCTGTTGAGCACTTGAAGTTTTGCTAGTCCAAACTCAAATGTGCTGTTAAGTGTAAAATACACTCTGGATTTTGCAGACTATGTAAACTATCTTATTAATAATTTTACTTTTTAAATGTGGCTACTAGAAAATGTAAAAGTACAAATATGGCTTGTGTTACATTTTTATTGGACACCATTGGTCTAGGCTGTCCCATCGTCCAGGCAGTATGTGATGAGGGCCTGGACTAGGAATGTTAAGACATTGAGAATAGAGAGACAGATTTGGATGTATTTTGAGAAAAGTCTGTAGCACTTCGTAATTTTATATATGGTTAAAGGGATCTCAGAGATAACTATAGGATTTTTAATTTGGATGATAAGAAGATGGTAATATCATTAACCAAGAAAGGAAATGTGAGAAGGAGAGGGGGAACAGATTGTAACCATTGTTATTTTACTGACATATATCTTCACGAATTCGTTGAAACTTGATGTAATGTTATAAGATAGTGATGTTTAAGAGTATTCTCCCCTCTTCCCACGTATCTACCCACCCTTCTCCAGGATTTGAACTCAGAGGATCAAAAAGCCTTCAGTGTTGAACATACAAGCTGCAATGAGGAAGAAAATTTTGCAAATATGAAAAAGAAGGCCAAAATAGGCATTCATCACAAAAATAGTCCCCCCAAAGTCACTGTTCCAACTAGTGGAAATACTATAGAGTCTCCTCTTCATGAAAACATCTCTAATTCAACATCGTTTAAAGACGAGAAAATCATGGAGTCTGATAGTGAACCAGAGGAAGGTGAAATTACAGACTCTCAGACTGAGGATAGTTATGACGAAGACATTACCAGTGAAGGCAACATAACTGCAGAAGATAGTGAGGATGAAGGTGAGTAAATAATCATTATTTAAGTAAATAGCCCAGTCTGGTAACTATAAAAGAGCAAAACCATTAAAAATGTTAGTGAGTTGTATATCTGCCAGAAAGTAAACATTATTTTAATGATGTTATTGAAAATTTTGTGGGTTGCCACTTGGTTATTCTTAGAGAGTAGGATGTGAATAAATGACTAATACTTAGACCTTCAGAAAGTTTCATTGTATTGAATGGCATAGTCAGTAGAGTACAAAACCAGGTTACCTGCATTCTAATCTTAAAATATAGATTAAGGCTGTTTTAGTGGGTTAGATATTTGTAGTCTACTTTTGTAATTGAGAGAGAAAAACAAGTTGTCTTTAAAAAGTATACATTGTGAATTCAGCTACATGTATATTATGGTAAATCTAATTTTTTTTTACTTGAATATATAAAGACATACTTTTGAAACACAGGATTTCATATTACAGTTGGCCTTCTGTATCCATGGGTTCTACTTTAGTGGATTCAAGCAACCTCAGATCAAAAATATTCAGGGAAAAAAATGGATAGCTACAACTGTACTGAACATGTACACACTTTTTTTCTTGTTATTATCCCCTAAATACAGTGTCATTATTTATATAGCATTTACATTGTATTAGGTATAAGTAATCTAGAGATGATTTAAGTTATACAGAAGGATGCACATAGGTTATATGCAAATACGATACCGTTTATATAAGGACTTGAACATCCATAGATTTTGGCATATGAGGAGGGATCTTGGAACTAATCCCCCACAGATACCGAGGGCCAGCTGTATAGTGTATGAGCTTATTTTGTTCTTTGGTTCTCAGTGGCATTTCTCTTGGTTTTTTTTTTTTTTTTTTTTTGAGACAGACTCTTGCTCTGTTGCCCAGGCTGGAGTGCAGTGGCACGATCTCGGCTTACTGTAACCTCCACCTCCCGGGTTCAAGTGATTCTCTTGCCTCAGCCTCCCAAGTTGCTGGGACTACAGGCGCATGCCACCACACATGCCCAGCTAATTTTTGTATTTTTAGTAGAGACAGGGTTTCACCGTGTTGGCCAGGGTGGTCTTGAACTCCTGACCTCAGGTGATCCGCCTGCCTCAGCCTCCCAAAGTACTGGGATTATAGGTGTGAGCCACTGTGCCTAGCCTTTTTTTTTTTTGATGGACTCAATTTTTGTGACTTAATATAAACATATTTGGGATTTTTTCAGATTCTGAAACCTTAAAAAAGAAAGAGTTGATTATTTTTGATAACTGTGGTAGATGCTAAATACACAGCAACCTTTATGTGGATCACTTTAATAACAGTGTTAAGCCTTACCCTTTGCTATGTATTATACAGCAGAATTTAAGAAGTTTGTTTTAGTCAGAATTAAGATTTTTGACCAACACATTTTTATTTTATGGGCGCCTCCTAGTTATCCCTGTGAAGTTCTTTTTCATAGTAGTTAAATTAATATTTACTCACTTCTTTCCTTGGCAGATGAAGACAAAATTTGGCCCCCATGTATTAGAGTAATTGTCATTAGATCACCTGTGTTGCAGATAGGATCACTCTTTATCATTACTGCTGTAAACCCTGCTACAATTGGAAGGTAAAATGGTTAATATTATTATATCATTCTTTCAGTTATTTCAGAAAGGCTTTATTAAGAGCATGTATTTTTGTTTGTTTGTTTATTTTTTGTTTTTGAGACAGAGTTGTTCTCTGTTGTCCAGGCTGGAGTGCAGTGGCACCATCTTGGCTCATTGCAACCTCCGCCTCCTGGGTTCAAGCAGTTCTCCTGCCTCAGCCTCCTGAGTAGCTGGGATTACAGGCGTGCACCACCACGCCCAGCTGATTTTTGTGTTTTTAGTAGAGACGGGCATTTCACCATATTGGCCAGACTGGTCTTGAACTCCTCAAGTGATCCACCCACCTCGGGCTCCCAAAGTGCTAGGATTACAGGCACATAAGCCACCACGCCTGGCCATTATGTTAAGCACTATTCTATGTGCTGTGGATACAAAGAGGACTAATGCAAAATGTCTACCCAAAGGAAGCACGGTCTGGGGGGAAAAAAAGACATGAGTAAATAATCACTGTGTGAAAGCACAGGAAATCTAGAGTAGCAGTAAGGAAACTGGATAATCCATGACCAGGAGATTTACTGTTGATAGACGTGTATTTTAACATTATCTGTTTTTTAAAATTTTTTCCATGTCACTTTATATAATATGCTTCAAAAATTATTAAAGACACTTTACTTAACTCTGCAGAGAAAAGGATATGGAACATACTCTCCGAATCCCTGAAGTTGGTGTCAGTAAGGTAAGCTCTTTGATTTCTCAAATATAGTCCCCTAGATGTAATTTTTTATATTATTATTACAGTAGAAAGCTTAGGGATTTTTCTCATTTAATAGGAAGGTTAATATGCAGTGTAGTAATGGTAATGAAGGCAGTGCAGATCTGTTTATTCCAGTGCTTGAGAAAATAAAAATTATCACAATTTGAGTAAACAAAATTATGTTTATTTTTAAGAATCTGGACAAGAGTAGAAAACATGAAGTCTTAAAGTAGTACCCATTTAATTAATATTTATTGAGTGAAATAAATAGGCTACATTTTATGACTGTTAAAAAATGAATCTTACCTGGCTTCTGGCTACTTTAGTAGGTGGTTACTTTGAGCCGGAGGATTTTACAACCCAAGAATATATCCTATACCACTCAGGGATCTTGTTTAAAACTTCTCCCAATTGAGCATCTAATGGTTTCAGGAAAAAGAACAATTGAGTTTTCAAAACGAATAGAACAGAATTGCAACTCAAGTTATAAGTAGAAAATAACTAAAGGTTTAGCTACTGAGATTCTTTATATATTTTTACTGTTTTTGTTTTTTTGTTTTGAGATAGGATTTCACTCTGTTACCCGGGCTGGAGTACAGTGATGTGATCACGACTCACTGCAGCCTCAACCTCCCGGGTTCAAGCAATCCTCCTGCCTCAGCCCCGCAGGTAGCTGAGACTACAGGCATACTCTACCATGCCCAGCTAATCTTTATGTATTTCATAGAGATGCGGTTTCGCCTGGCTGTTCGCTAGGCTGGTCTTGAACTCCTGGGCTCAAGTGATCCACTTGCCCCTGCCTCCCAAAGTGTTGGGATTACAGGCGTGAGCCACCAAGTCTGGCTGAGGCTCTTTATATTTCTCTTTCCTGTACTATGTTTTCTGTGTTTTCTCTCCTCTCTTATGGTTGTTATCTTTTTTCCTGTTTTGCTTTTCTCTTTTTTTGAGCTTCCATCGTTCCCATTTTGCTTTTATTTAATGGACTGTAATGTGGACCTAAAGTAGATTTTATGTGATTTTTGTCTTTTTGGAATATAATTTCTCATTTTTAATTTGAAAGTCCATTTACTTTCACTTTTTGGGGACTCATTCAGAAAGAGGAAAAAGTCCTCATAATTTTAATTCTACCAGATTGTGTTGCTTTTTTACTTTTTTACTATGACCATGAGTCTCCTCCCTCCAAAAAAATAAAACAACACCTAAACTGTAACTTAAATAGCAAAGAGATCTGAGATCCTTCCCCACCTCCAGTCTAAACCATAGATAGTTCTATGGTGGCTTTTTCTTTTTCTTTTTTTTTTTTTTTTTTTTTTATATAGAGACAGGGTCTTAACTGTGTTGCCCAGGCTGGAATGCAGTGGCACGCACCACAGCCCCGACACCTCCTGGGCTTAAGTGATCCTCCTGCCTCAGTTTCCTGAGTAGCTAGCACTATAGGTACACACTACCACACCAGGCTTCTGGTGGCATTTCTGTTTTTTCTTTCTTTTAAACTAACATCTGCTAGTGGGGTGGATAATTTGTTGGTGAAGTCAGTTTGGTAGCACATATAACATATATCCAAATAGATGAAAAACTTTTAAAAAAGAAGCTTAATGTTAGGGGAAAAAACAAGTATTTGACCACTAGATAGAAGACTTTCTGAGTTTAAAAAATGGTAAAAATTACAAAGGACAAAATAATCTTGCTCTTTATATGTTAAACCAATTTAGAAGGCAGACTCTGACAGGCACAACAAATGTGACGCAATATACATTATTTATTTTTGAAAAGTTCATGCAAATTTATGTTTTCAAACTCTACTGTGACACCAGTAGATAAGTGAGCAAAAGATACGTCAGGCAGTTCACAGTAAAGGAAATAACATGGTCAATATATGAAAAACCATTCAGTCTTTCTAGTAATCTAAGAAATACAGATGAAGCCAAGGTGTCAATTTTCATTCATCATTTATTAAATATCACTTCTATTGGGAATGTAATTTAGAACAGCTTTTTGGAATAGGGTTTGGCAGTACAGAAAGACTTACTCTAAACAATCCAGTTGGAAAAAAGTGCACAAAGGACATAAAAAGAAAATTTACAGAAGAGGAAACCCAAATGGCTAATAAATATTAAGAGTTTTGGGGGTTGGGCGTGGTGGCTTATGCTTGTAATCCCAGCACTTTGGGAGGCTGAGGCGGGCAGATCACAAGGTCAGGAGATCGAGACCATCCTAGCTAACACGGTGAAACCCCATCTTTACTAAAAATACAAAAAATTAGCTGGGTGTGGTGGCAGGCGCCTGTAGTCCCAGCTACTCGGGAGGCTGAGGCAGAAGAGTGGCGTGAACCCGGGAGGTGGAGCTTGCAGTGAGCCGAGATCATGCCACTGCACACTCCAGCCTGGGCGACAGAGCGAGATTCCATCTCAAAAAAAAAAAAAAAAAAAAAAAGAGTTTTGGTAGTAATCCGGGAAATGCAAGTTAAAATCACAATGATAAGGCAGTTTCACACCTCTTAGGCTAGCAAAAATTAAAAATTTTGGCAACATCAAGTTTTGGTTTAGTATACATAGAGCAGCAAGAATTCTCACAGACTGCTGGTGGGAATATGAATTGATACAACCACTTTGGAAAACAGTTATCTAGTAAAGTTGAAGATTTGCTTATATTATGATTTAGCAATTCCATTCCTAAGTGTGTACTCTAGAGAAACACTTACATTTTGTATACAAATAGATTGCAGGTACAAGAAGGTTTATAGTAATATTTTTAAAAATAGTAAAACCTTGGAAAAAAACCCCGAATGTCCGTTTTCAGAAGAATGGATGGATAGATTGTGGTATATCCACACGATGGATTAACATTCAGCAAAACGAATGAATGACAACTCTATAACTGTGTATAACAACTGGATGAACCTCATAACTTAAAGAAGCAAAATAAGAGGAATAGATAGGGTGCTATGGAACAAGGAGGGAAAGATTAGTCCTAACTATTGCAGATCTTGGAAACTTCTCTGAGAAGTTGGCCTTGAGTGTTTCAAATCACATTTTGTATTAAGAATTTTTGGCCAGGTGTGGTGGCTCATGCTTGTAATCCCAGCACTTTGGGAGGCTGAGGCGGGAGGATCACTTGAGCTCAGGAGTTTGAGACCGGCCTGGGCAACATGGTGAAACCCTGTCTCTACAAAAAATACAAAAATTAAGCAGGTATGGTGGCACACGCCTGTGGTCCCAGCTACTCAGGAAGCTGAGGTGGGAGGATTGCTTGAGCCCAGGAGGTCAAGGCTGCAGGAAGCTGTGATCACACCACTGCACTGTAGCCTGGGTGACAGAGCGAGACCCTGTCTCAAAAAAAAAAAAAGTTTTTAATGATATGGACAAATACTTATATTAGGTCAAAATTTTTCAAATTATAATCTCTAGTACAAAAGGAGAAGAGGTAGGACATATTCTAAATTTTTCATGGTAATTAAAGGTAGAGTTATAGATGACATTGTCTTCTATAGCCTCTTTCTACCAGAAGCATATAATAGTTTGTGTTTCTAAAAAAGTATTAAGTATAATAAAATTTAAATTATCAAAGACTCAAGTTAACATCATCATATCATACAGAAATTGTCCATAGTTTTGAAAAGTGTAATAATTAATAATTGCTTGATTTCACTTTCTAAGTTTCATGCAGAAATTTATTTTGACCATGACTTACAAAGTTATGTCCTTGTGGATCAAGGCAGTCAAAATGGCACAATTGTTAATGGAAAACAGATTCTTCAGGTGAGTGTATATGTATTAATTTGTTACCTGCACATTATTTTTAAACTGAATTTTTTTTATTTCTGAAGGGCATAATCTTTATCATTTGGTTCAGTGTAGAGTTAAGCCCAAATGTATTGCTTGGGAAGGAATTTCCAGAAAGGCTGAAAAAAGTGTATAATCAGTGGGTACTTACTTGGCTGTTGAGTTTTGACTTCTAATTATGTACCTATGCCATATTTTCGGTTATGAATCCATTGTAAAGCTATTCAGAGTAAGTGTGTAAATGTTTCAATAGCAACTTTGAAGGTCCTCCCTTTTTTAATTGTCTTAATGGAAATGTTACTAAATTGAAAACTGTATTAAAGGCAAAAGCTATGTCTATTCAGTTAACACTTAACATCCTCAGCATGTAGCAAAGTATTTGGCATATAATAAGAAAATATAGGGGCTGGGCGTGATGGTTCACGCCTGTAATCCCAGCACTTTGGGAGCCCGAGGCCAGTGGATCATCTGAGGTTAGGAGTTCAAGACCAGCCTGGCCAACATGGTGAAACCCCATCTCTACTAAAAATACAAAAATTAGCTGGGCGTGGTGGTGTGTGCCTGTTATCCCAGCTACTTGGGATGCTGAGGCAGGAGAATCGTTTGCACTGGGGAGGTGGAGGTTGCAGTGAGCCAAGATCACGCGATTACACTCCTGCCTAGGCTACAGAGTGAGACTGTCTCAAAAAAAAAGAAAAAATATAGGAAGGCGGGAGGCCTTATTCTTAGTCTGTAAGAGTACAAATGGAAATAAAACTGAGTTATCAAGAGAGAAGAAAAGGGAGATGTGATCCATCTATCCCATTCTCTTAACATTTCATCTTTTTTTATTGTGATGATTATATGTTTTGGTAATAGACTGAAGTCTAGAATTGGATATTTCTGATTGGATAGGGAGATTGGTGGGTTTGACAAGTTGCTCAGTTCAGGTATCTTCATCTCCACTAGTAGTACTTTTTTTATGGGTCATTAAGTTGGGAAAGTGTGTGCATGTGTGTATGTGTATGTGTCTATTTCATTTATAGCTATTTTAAATATATTTTAAAAATTATAATCAGACATTACTTACAGTAGACGTAAGGTAACCATAAGTGATTGTTTTGATTTCTGTTTTGTAAAATGTTTCCCCTCTAGCCGAAAACTAAATGTGACCCTTATGTACTTGAGCATGGAGATGAAGTCAAAATTGGAGAAACTGTCTTATCCTTTCACATTCACCCTGGCAGTGATACCTGTGATGGCTGTGAACCAGGGCAGGTTAGAGCCCACCTTCGCCTTGATAAGAAAGATGAATCTTTTGGTATGTGAAACAGATCAAATGTGGCTGTGATAACATTTCTCTTTCGTTACCTAAATGTTCTAAAAAATATCAGTCAGCTACTGGCTACATGTCTAATTGATATGATACTGCATTGAGAAATACTTATACAAAGCTATCGATCTTGTATCCAGTTGATCTAATAATAGATTGAGATATATTTCAGTAAATATTACCAAGTGAGACTAAGAAATGACATATATTTGGAAGTTGAGACCTAGGCTAATAGATTATAATTGTAGTTGATTTTTCTGTGTAATAATTTAGCTTCATGATACGTAGCATTGGTCTGCTTTCTGACCAGGAAAGAGATTGATTAGCTCTCTTTCTGCTAATCCACTTTAGTAGGCTTTTGAGGCAGACTGTAGTGGTAGTCATATGTACTTAAGAGCAGTTGTAATTGAAAATTGTTAAGAGTGTAGATTTGAAGTATTCTCACCATACACAAAAAATGATAAGTACATGAAGTAATGGATATGTTAATGAGGTTGATTTAGCCAGTTCACAATGTATACATATATCAAAAATCATGTTGTATACCATATATACAATTTTTATCAATTAAAATAATTTAAAAAGTAATTATGACTTAATAAAGTAATAATTTAGTAAAGATTGGTTTCCTTTTGACATGTATGTATCGATGTAAAAAAAGTCATCCACAGTTGAACTCTGTCATATAATATTAACATAGGAAATAATAAGCCAAGGCATGAGGGTTATTGATTGATATGTTTTCTGTCCTATTGATAGCTCATGCTGTATATTGTCTATGTACCATTATTTTGTATTATTGTAGCACTGTAGGATATTACTGTTGTGCTTTCAGCCCACTCGTCTAAAGCTCTTAAAATTAAAATAGATGCTTTGAACTAGTAAGAGGTCATCTTTTTTGACATAAATTTTCCCCCTAAATGCCAAGTATGCATGTTCATTGTTTATTTTTTGTTTTCTGATACTAATTTGAAAATGAATATGTTGCATTACACAATAACATGAATTTTGGTTTCTCTGGCTTTTATTTTGCATATGGCTATGTTCCTTTGCAAAATTTACTTAATATTTCTGCATTTGAGATTCTATTACAATAATATTGAAAAATCGAGATGTTCATTGTTCATTTTGGTATCTGTACTATAAGATTCCTATTATCTGTAGTCTTTGCTTTACTTCTCAAGTAGGTTTAGTTACCAAAATGCTGAAAGGACATCATCACAACCCAATATCCTTTATATTAATGTTTATTTCAACTTCTGGTTAATTGGAATGGGTTACCAATGGGTTATATTAGTTTTTTATTAATTAAATAACATTAGTTTTAATTTTCTACAAAATCAGATTTAGTGGCTTTTTTTTAATCAAACTTTTTTTCTTTCAGTTGGTCCAACACTAAGTAAGGAGGAAAAAGAGTTGGAAAGAAGAAAAGAATTAAAGAAAATACGAGTAAAATATGGTTTACAGGTGAGGATGTTGAATATTGTTTCATTTGTTAAGCTCTATATCCGGTTATGAGTAAAAACGTCTTTAAATATGCTCAGTACATTTTATATGTAAATAGTTGTGTAGTATGATTTTGTGATTTCTATTAGTTTACTGCTCTGGTATTCATAACCTAAAAACTATTGAAGTTGGAGTAGAAAAATGATAATAGCCTACACTTGAATATACATTTCTGGTTTTCAGAAAACTTGCATTAAGATGTCTTGACGTAACTAGACATGGTAGTGTCTGTAGTTTGTAGTCCCTGGTACTTGGGAGGCTGAGGCAAGAAGATCGCTTTAGATCAGGAGTTCAAGGCTGCAGTGAGCTGTGATCACACTTATGAATAGGCTCTGCACTCCAGCCTGGGCAATATAGCGAGATCTTATCTCTACAAAAAAGATGCAATTGATTGAACAGCATGGTTGGAGAACTAATATGACCTGATGTAAAGACTTATTATAATTAAACTACAGTAATTAAGGTAGTATCATATTGGCATAAAGATAAATGGATGGAACAAAATAATAGTCCAGAAGTAGATCCATATATATGTGTGGACAATTAATTTTTGATAAAGGTGTGATGGCAGTTTGGTGGAGAAAGAGTGGTCTTTTTTTTTTTTTTTTTTTTTTTTTTTGAGACAGAGTCTTACTCTGTCACCCAGGCTGGGGTGCAGTGGCACAATCTCAGCTCACTGCTACCTCTGTCTCCTGGGTTCAAGTAATTCTCCTGCCTCAGCCTCCCGAGTAGCTGTGATTGCAGGTGCCCGCCACCACGCCCGGCTAATTTTTGTATTTTTAGTAGAGACAAGGTTCACAGCGTTTGCCAGGCTGGTCTCGAACTCCTGACCTCAGGTGATCTGCCCACCTTCGCCTCCCAAAGTGCTGGGATTACAGGTGCGAGCCACTGTGCCCGGCTAAGAGTGGTCTTTTTCAACAAATGGTGGTAGAATAATTGGATGGCCTTACCGAAAAAAAAAAAAAAAACCACAGACAAAAAGAATGTTGATCCGTACCTTGAACCATCTATAAAAATGATCCAAAAGTGGATCATAGATATAAAAGTAAAACCTAGGCCGGGCGCGGTGGCTCACGCCTGTAATCCCAGCACTTTGGGAGGCCGAGGCGGGCGGATCACGAGGTCAGGAGATCGAGACCATCCTGGCTGACACGGTGAAACCCCGTCTCTACTAAAAATACAAAAAAAAAATTAGCCGGTTGAGGTGGCGGGCGCCTATAGTCCCAGCTACGCGGGAGGCTGAGGCAGGAGAATGGCGTGAACCCTGGGGGGCGGAGCTTGCAGTGAGCCGAGATCGTGCCACTGCACTCCAGCCTGGGTGACAGCGAGACTCTGTTTCAAAAAATAAATAAATAAATAAAAGTAAAACCTAAAACTTTAAAACTTCTAGAAACTTTTTTTTTAAAAGGCAAAGATTCTAACACCAAAAGCAGAATCCTTAAGAACAAATTGATAATCTGTATTTCTTCAAAATTAAAAATTCATGTTTTTCCAAAGACACTATTAAGAGAATGAAAAGACAAGCCACAGACTGGAGAAAATATTTGCAAATCATGTATCTGGTCAGAGACTTCTATATCTAGAATATACAAGAAACTTTCAAAACTTAATAATAAGAAAACAACTCAGTTAAAAAATGGGCCAAAGATTTGAATAGATACTTCACCAAAGAAGATATGCTGATGGCAAATAAACACCCGAAAAAATGTTCAGTATCATCAGTGTTTAAGGAAATGCAAATTAAAACCACAATGAGATACCACTACACATCTATTAGAATGCCTAAAATTTTCAAAACTGACTATAACAGGTATTGGAAGGGTTGTGGAGGAACTAGAAATCTCATGCACTGCTGGTGGGAATGTAAAATGGTGCGGTTGCTTTGGTAGTTTCTTAAAAAGTTAAATATACACCTATTTTACAATTCAGCCATTCTACTCTGAGACATTTACCCAAGATAAATGCAAGCATATGTGCATAAAAAGACCAGTAAACAAATGTTCATTGCATTTTTTTTTTTTAATAACCAAAAACTGAGAAAAACTCAAATGTCCATCATATATGGATAAGCAAACTATGGTGTATCTGTATGGTGAAAATACTACTTAGCAATAAAAAAGCAGGAACTAGTAATATAGGCCACAACCTGGATGAATCTCAAAATAGTTATGTTGAGTGAAGCCAAATAAAACACGTATATGTGCTTCCACTTGTGGAACAGTTTCACTATTCACTGGTTTCCAACTTGTCTGAGGTCTGTGAGACAGAACACACTCTCATACAAGTTACATGAAGCAAACTTACTACTTACAAATAGTGAGCAAGAGATGACAGAAGCCTAGGATTTATTGTGAAACCACCCCCCAAAGCTCAGAAAGCTGTCTTCTGGGTGAATGGAGTCTCAACTGTGTGTGCCCTACTCGCACAGCAGTTGAGGGACTGTGGAAAGCATTCCACATTGGGTTATGTACCTTAGGGTCATTTGACTCACTGGGCTAAAATGTTGAAGGACATCCTGTTTCCAAGTGGGGACTGGAACAGAGCCTGGACTGTTGTAGCCAATCCCTCCTTACCTCAGGATGTTGTTGCATTCCCAGCACATTCTGGTTGGTGTTGAGAACTACAAACAAGAAAGTGGGAAGAACTGTTCTGCACCATTTATGTAAACTTCTAGGAAAGCAAACTAATGTATTGTGACAGAAGGAAGACGAGTGATTGCTTAGACACAAGGGAGGAATGCTACACAGGGAAGGTCTGGAGAGTTGGATTACAAAGAGAGACAAGGACACTTTTGGGAGAGATGGATATGTTTATTATCTTGCTTATGGTGATAGTTTCATAGGTCCATAAATCTCAAAAGCATTTCATTGTACACTAGGTATGTATGATTTATTTATATTAATTATACCTCAATAAAGTTGTTTTTTAAAAAAGTTATCACTTAATCCTGTAAATAGACCAGGAAGGCAATTAATTAATATTTCTAGTTTACTTTTGAGAAACTAAAGCTTAGTAGCCCAGCTATTAAATTGTAGAGCTAGATATAGAATCTAGGTCTTAAGTATATTTGTGCTAAATTTTTACACTTCATGAAGATGTGGAAAAAGAAGTTGCTGCCAAAATAACATATTTTTCCGTCAAATTGTATTTTTTGTTGTTGTTATTGCTGTTTTACTAAGGTAGAGAAATCATAGAAAAAAACAAGATAGGCCAATTTGGGGAGAAAATAGAAGACATTTAAGGAGAGAATAAAATTGTTTTCTCAAAAATTTTAGCTCAATTTCTTTATTGTCTTCTGGAGGAAAAACTTACTAGGATAGATAGTTCTGTATTTTTCTTCTCTTTTTAAAAGCAAAATTAATTAAAAGCTTCTGTCGTACCTTCCTTGAGTTGCTCTCCAGTCCCTAGCATCTCTCTGGATGAGTATCATACTTTTTATATAAAGATCGGCAAGTTATAACAAAGGGAAAGGGAAGGCTTCTATGAATGCTGAATTGACTACCCTTTCTTTGTGCCACCACTACACCTTGTGTATACCTTTATTGAACCACTCATACTGTAACAGGCCAAAGATTATGCGTGTCTTCCCTCTGGCATCCCATTACCTAGCATGGAGCTTGACATACTCTTTATCTAGTGAATGTTTGTTAAGTGACTAATTAGTCACTTAAATGGAGCTTTATTGAAGCAAAAAACTATTATTGCCGGGGTAAATGGGTTTTTTAAAAGTCTCTACATTTCTCCCTTCCAAGAAACAGTATCAGATTACTATAGGTCCCTTGGAACTTTCAGTTCCTTAGAGAAAAGGGGAGATAGATTTTTTTTCCCGCAAACCCCAGGGATTCTGTATTTTTCTTTGAATACTATAGTTCATATGACAAGATGAGAACACAGCATTAAGTCAGAATATACTGTATTTTCACCATATCATCTTATGTATATGTATGTTATGGCATAACTTGAAATATAAACATTTTAAAGGGAATAGAATAAAAGTAGCATATCTAATATGACAATTTCTTCATATCTTTTTTTATAACTTTAATATAAATCAAGTAGAGATGGGGGTCTTGCTATATTGCTCACACTGGTCTCAAACTCCTGACCTCTAGCTATCCTCTTGCCTCAGCTTCCCAAATGCTAGGATTACAGGCACGATGCCTAGGATTACAGGCACCCAGCAATTTCTTCATATCATAGCTTGTTTTATTTCATTATTTATAGAGGCCACATTGAACCATATTTGTTAAGTAAGGCACATGTACAGAAATTCTGTTTTATTTATCAGCTTTCTTTTCCTGAATGAATATTTTGTGTTTATTAAGAATACAGAATACGAAGATGAAAAGACATTGAAGAATCCAAAATACAAAGATAGAGCTGGAAAACGTAGGGAGCAGATTGGAAGTGAAGGAACTTTCCAAAGAGATGATGCTCCTGCATCTGTTCATTCGTAAGTTTTGAATTACAGTGGCTCGAAACATTGTTTGTTCATAATAACATTCATAGGGTGGTCTGATGTTCGGGGCTATATATCCTGATAGGTGGCCTATTTATTTGTTTATTTATGAGATGGAGTCTTGCTCCGTCACCCAGGCTGGAGTGCAGTCGTGTGATTTCGGCTCACTGCAACCTCCGTCTCCCGGGTTCAAGCGATTCTCCTGCCTCAGCTTCCTGAGTAGCTGGGATTACAGATGCGTGCCATCATGCCCAGCTAATTTTTGTGTTTTTAGTAGAGGTGGGGTTTCACATGTTGTTGGCCAGGCTGGTCTTGAACTCCTGACCTCATGATCTGCCCGCCTTGGCCTCCCAAAGTGTTGGGATTACAAGCGTGAGCTACCATGTCTGGCCGATAAGTGGCCTTAAAATTAACGCTTTAACAACAAAATGGAGACACTAAGTCTATTTATACTTTCCACTAATCTTAGAATTCTATTATCCCCTAAAAAATTGCTGAGCAAATACATGAGCACCTGTACTTAAACACACGTATATGTATGTTAACAGTCTAGCCACACAGTTGAGTGTATATACTTTTATATGCTAGATACCTAGAAGCCTAGACCGGTAAGAACTTGGTATGGACTGGTATTTTTTAATAATTATTTTAATACTCAAATACTTTTGTTCTTAACCCTGAAATATAATTTTTCTTATTTATTTTTCTCTGATTCAGTTTTCTCTTGGCAAAGTAGTTTGGATAAAAATGAAAAAGGTGATTTTTGAGGTTTGTAATACGACCATATTTCTGCATAATCAAATATTAGCTACATTTTTTCCTCAGAATATAAATTTTGAGTTTAGTTAAAATTTAAATTTTTCATGTAGAACTGATAACTAATTATAAAGTTTTGATTCAATATCATATTGCATTGACTCTTAAGAGTTTTATGGTTACAAATGGCAACATTTTTTTCTTAATGGTACATAAAATAATGGTGTACCTCAGAGTTGATGGAGTTTGATCCATTACCAACATTTTATTTGATGAAATATAGGATTACAAAGTAGGTACACTAAGCAACATGACACTTTTTTTTTAAGTTTAATATTTAAAATATAATCTTGGAGAATATAAAGAGTGCATTCAAATTAAATAAGACAAATTTAAAATAAAACACATTGGTTTGACATTGCTTGGTTATTAACTGAAGGGCTAACAGCATATTTTGTGGAACTGAAAAGATGTAATAGAACATAAAATACTCTTAAATTAGCAGAGTATAGAATCATAGGACAAAATGCAAACACTGATTAAGAAGTTTTATTTCATTTGAACTTTTTAATATATAACATGTACAGAAAATTACACAAATTATAAGTATATAGCTCAATGATACATCATAAGATTAACATATTGCAGAATACACATTTCTTGGACAAGAAATAGAAAATTATCAGTAACCCCAGAAGCTTATTCTCCCTGTGCCCCGCCTAATCACTGTCCTGCTCTCTTCCCGAAAAGTAATCACCATCCTTACAGCAATAGATTAATTTCACTTATTTTAAAATTTTAAAGAAATGGAACAATTCAATATTTATTTTGTGTCTATATTCTTTTTGTTCCACGTTATTTTGTTAGGTATGGTTTATTTTTATTGCTGAATAATATTCTACTGTATGACTATACCACAATTTATCCATTTTAATCATTGCCAGACATCTGGATCATTTCTGATTTGTTGCTATTAGATTTGCTGGAAGAACATTGTTGTGTCTTTTGGTGCACATGCACATGCTTTTCTAAGTAGGATTTATGTGTCTTCAACTTTGTTAGGTAATGCCAAGTGGTTTTCTAAAGTAGTTGTACCAATTATTTGTAATTCATGAATTTATTATAAATGTGACCTAAAAGATCTTTTATAAATCAACTATCATTTTAATATTCCTTAAAGTGAAATTACTGATAGCAACAAAGGTCGGAAGATGTTGGAGAAGATGGGTTGGAAGAAAGGAGAGGGCCTGGGGAAGGATGGTGGAGGAATGAAAACCCCGGTAAGACTTGCATTTTCTTTTATTCATTTATTCCTAGAGCAGACATTTACTGTGTACATTAATGTGTCAAACGTTGCCTTAAGTGCTAAGAATATAGTAGAAAGCAAAAGGAGACATGATTACTGCCTTTGTGGCATTCACAATTACCAAATATATACATGTGCTTTGTTGTGTGTTTTATATTTTTAGAAATCCTCTTTTTCAGTTTTTTTTCCTACATTAAAGCTAGGGTAAGAAGTGTAGTTTCCTGAGCCAAAGGTTCTTCTGTGTTTTGAGTCATTTTTAATAACTATCATACTGTGCCTGGTACTGAGCACTCAAGAACAATCACGTGTTAGTTTACAAACAGGTGGATTGTCTATGAGCTGAAAAATCTGTTTGGTTCAAGAATCAGAGCATGTAACATGAAATATAGAGAATAATGTCTGGAAGACGACATAGTGGTTTAATTAATGGTCCCATGGTTCATAGGAGGTTTGGGTTATCTTTCACACAAACCTTAATAAGTAACCTGACTGTAGAACTTTCTGGATAATGACTTAGTACCTAAAGAAATAATAGATGGATCAGTGTGAGTATATACCCGCTTTCTCATTTTTTTTGAGGTACAGTGGAAAGAACAAGGATTTTGTAGTCAGACCTAGGTTAGAATGTGTGCTCTATCATTTACTAGCTATGTGGCTTTGGGCAAGTTTGGACTTTAGTTTTCTTATGAAAAAATGGGGATAAGAACTCTTTTTCAGGGTTGTCTTGAAGATAAAGCCCCTAAGCATTGTACCTTATATTAGGCACTCAGTAAATGGTAGCTTTGAATGTTCTTAAAATATTGAGAAGTGCTCCCCTCCTGTTATGAAAACAATCGAATTCTTTTTATGGTTATTAATGTTTAACCTGCTTGTTCCTTACTTAGGTAAGGATAGGACAGTGGGTTTAAACATATCCATTGCCTTTTTTTCTGGTTAGGGTGGAATGACATACTCAGCAGCATCTAAATGAAATTTGGTGATTGCTAGTTAAGGAGCACTCTATTTTCTGTAAAGTAGGCTGTACTTATTGACAAGGCAAGACAACATAGAAAAATGAGTGTAAGTTCCATGTATAAAGGTATATATATTCCTGTATGTATTTGATGCATTTGACAGGTTTTTCTTTTGCATCAATCTTTAATAAATCAAAAAATTATAGAGTCCTAAGTTGGACACAGCAGATTTCAATGTGTTTAGACTCTAAAATAAGTCCTCTGCTCAACTTTTGGTAACAGATCCAGCTTCAGCTTCGGCGAACACATGCAGGCTTGGGGACAGGCACACCATCCTCAATTGAAGATGTTCACCTCCAAAACAAGAACAAAAAAAACTGGGACAAAGCACGAGAGCGGTTTACTGAAAACTTCCCAGAAACTAAGCCTCAAAAAGATGACCCAGGGACCATTCCTTGGGTAAAAGGGACTTTAGAGTGAAGGTTAATCATAGAAGAAAACTCTAGTTTTTTTAAAAATAGAATTTGGAAACTTATTTTTTCTCCCCAAAAGAATCAGCAGCACGGGGGAACTATGTCACAGTTTACCTCTTCCTGATTCAGAAATGTGTATGGTTTGCAGCTTTTAAAAACCATTTTTTTAAAACTAATAAATAGTGACTGAACCAATTTATGCAGTAAATAGACTAAAGTTCGCAGGGCACGGATGAGTTTATCAAACATCGTTATCTTGTCATTTACAACATCCATATAAGCAACTAGCCATATAAGCAAAATTCATAGAACTACTAATGACTTAAGTGTACATCTGTTCTTGTCTCCATATATTCATGTAAGATGCACAACAAAAGAAACATCAGAAGTTTATAAAAATAAATCTGACTATATGCATCCTCATTTATTCCCTTTAGAACCTAGATAAAAAATGTTGAGAAAACATGGGTAGTGGCGCATACATTTTGTTATCCTTGAAATAGCCTAAGTAATATTATTGAAGAACTAATGAACAGGTAACATGCTGTAGAAAATTAGTCTTTCAGTGTTTTCTTCTGTGAAGAATCTGTTGCTATGTACTATATATTCAGCATTTATATTTGGTTTGTTTCATAGCTAATGAGATATTTAGATATGAACAACTGAATACATATTGAAATAGTGTGCTGGCTTTTGTAGTTTTGATAAAGACCATTGCAGGCAATGGAATTGTGCCAGAGAAATCTGATTTCTAGTACAAAAGGAATACTTAGCCAGGGCCTCAAGCTCAAGATACTTATTGAAAACGTCCTCAATTGCAATAAAAACATTATAACATGAAAAAGAGTGATTTTTTGAACCGGTGATTTAAATGTATTGATCTGCTTTGAATTTTCAAGCAGCCAGAATTTTCTAGTTTAAATTGGCAGAGTTATAACAGAGGAGAGCCTCAAATATTAGACAATTGCAGTGCGGCTTTCTGGGCACAGGTGTCACTGTTCTGCCACCTATCACTATTCTTTTCTGTTCAGTTTTTCTCTCAGGTGTTTGCTGGGAAATCAACACTGGAACTGACCCTTTTCTGGCAGTGAATGTAAGCTCTAGCTCCCCCATCTACTATAAAGAAATGTCTTCAAGATGTAGAAATAAGGAATATTCTGAAAATAAAAATTATACAGTAGTAAAGATAATTCAGAAAGAAAAAGCTACCTGTTAGAATTTCCAGTCTAAATGACACAGGGTAGTTACAGAGAAAAGGTGATGGAGAAGGAGAAACTATGACTAAAGATGAGAGGTACGAACAAGTTGTCAAGTTCCTATGGGCTTAAGCTAGGACAATCAGGCCCTAAACTCCAAATTTGGAAAAAATATCTCTTTGCATTCTTCTTGGCCACCTGCATAGTCTGACACATACGTATGTACAATTAGACTTGCAGGCTGCAGGAGTGCCCTGCATTGTTTTCTTTTAATTAGAAATAAAAAGTATTAGTCTAAATGTGGTTCTGGTGCTGGTGCCTTGTATATACGTAACAATATAGGACCCGTCCAAATAGGTTTTGCTTCTGGTGAATCTTGGTCATTAGGTTAGTATATGACTGTCTATAATATTTTCTATTTGTATTATTATATTGGGGAAAACATTTTTTATCATTTTCTATTAAGAAAATGGAAAACTTAAATATGGTGTTAAAAATGGAAATATATGTGATATTTGCATTATTAAACCCCTTTGCAGATCTAAAGTCTCAGGGTTCCACTATTAGTGGTTAAAGTACTGAATAATGTCTGGGTCTATTTCCATCTGTAAAATAAGAATATTTGTCTCACGTGTCTGTCATGAATAGCAAATGAGAAAATGTATATAAAAGCACTTTGTAAATTGTAAAAGTAGTACAGATGTGAGCTTCTATTTGTTTAGAAGCATAAGTGTGAATTATATACAGTTTGAATTTTGCATAAATTTTTTGTGTCTAATTTTAAATATTTAATCACACTATACATTTTCTGAGTAGCTTTTAAGTATGTATTTTAAGTGGAGCTTCAAGTTCTGAATTTTAAGAAATCTAACATCTAATATTTTTGCCAGAACATAAGAAGCTGGCAAAGTTGAGAACAGAAGAAACTTTCAACATTAGAGTAAAATAGAAATTTTTTCCAGTATTAAATAGAGGAAGCACTCTTATCCTCAAAAAGAGGAACTTTTTTCTGCTTTTGAAACAAGTGTTACTTCTGATGTGTCATTTTTATCCTGCATTTATAGAACGTAATGGTTTACGCAAATCAAAAGCCTTCTGACTTTTCATAGAATATTTTTTATTTTTTATGATTTTTATTTTTATTTATTTATTTTTTGAGACAGAGTCTTGCTCTGTTGCCCAGACTAGAATGCAGTGGTGCAGTCTCAGCTCACTGCAACCTCAACCTCCTGGGTTCAAGCGATTTTCGTGCCTCAGCCTCCCAAGTAGCTGGATTACAGGTGCATGCCAACATGCCTGGCTAATGTTTGTATTTTTAGTAGAGATGGGGTTTCACCATGTTGGCCAGGCTAGACTCCAACTCCTGACCTCAGGTGATCTGCCTGCCTCAGCCTCCCAAAGTGCTGGGATTACAGGCATGCGTGAGCCACCCTGCCTGTCCAAAAGATTATTTCTTAATTTGACATATTTTTAAAGAGCAGGCAAAGAAGATAGAAATCTCAAACAAGGGAAAGCAAGAGACGTTGGAGATTGCATACAAAGGCCATTCTGTAAAGCTGCAGGACAGAGGGATGTCCTTGGCAGGGAGCCAGAAAGCACTTGAGGACCCAAAACTCAAAGGCAGTCTCAGGAACAGTTGAAAGTATTTTCCCCACCGTCTTGTTCTAAGTGTGCTGCTTTTAGTAGGGCATAACTTATATTTCTGCTCTGAATCTTTGATTCAAACATTTCGTTTTACTTTTTCAGCCTTTAAAGTGGAAATGCATTTTGATTCTTTAAAATGAGGCAGTGGTTACTTATATTTCTGTGTGTTTCAGGGCCCAGGCTGTCTCTTCTGCTTTTCTGTTTTACTAATCTTAGTGTTTGCTTATGGCCTTGTAGTTGCAAAATGGCTTTTGAAACTTCAGACATCATATTCATACCTAAAGCAAGAAGAAAGAGGAAAGAGCCGAGTGTAGTGTTAATTTTCTTTTTTTAGGAAAACAACAGCTTACTCAGAAACTGACTTCTTAGGGTCATTAGCCAGAACCAGATAACATGGCTACCCATAGAAGAGATGCTATAAAAGTGGGTAACAAGATGGTCACATTTGGCTTAAGCCAGTCATGAACCATCACCTGCAGCTGAGAATGTTGCCATTGGAATGAAATAGGTTCAGTGAACCAAGCAGAAGGGGGCAGTGGATGTTGAATGGGCAGGTAGGTAACTGCCAGATAACGTACCTGTCCATCAGTGGGGACTACAGGGTTGCTTAAATTTTGATGCATCCCTACTATGTAATACTTTCTAGCCATTCAAATGAATGACAGAACTGTGTATACCCTAGTATAGAAGAATATCTCACAAAGCAGATTGTAGCAAAGTATATAAGGCATAATCCCATTTTTATTTTTAAATTACAAAGGTATGTAGTGAGTTGCTAATTACCTAGAGTGAGCAAACTTTCACATTTTATTATTTCTATACTTGAACTTTAAAAAAGTAAACAGGTGTGTGGTTAATGTGTATGTATATACGCATCTGTGGTAAGAATTTATCCAGAAGTGGGTAAATTTGTGGTTAAGCCTTCATGGCTCAAACCCAGGCATTTTTCTCACATATATACCCAGTTTAACTTACCATCTATAAACTCATGACTTCTAGGCTGTCTTAGGATATTGATTCTGAGCTTATGACTTATATATCCACCTCAGAGTCACTTTAAATGCAACTCCAAGACTAACTCCATAATCTTCTCCAAACCTAGTCTCTTCTAGTTTACTCTCTCCGGCTGGTAACACCATCCATCCAGTTGTGTGAGCCAGAAGCCTGAGTCAGCCTCTGTTTCACAACCACCAGCTTTTCTCCCCTTTGTTTCCAATATATTAAATCAGTTCACTGTTACCACTCACCAAAATTATTCTGAGGGCTTCCTAACTGGTCTTCCTGCAGGCGTTCTTTCCTCCATCTTCCACACTGCAGACAACTTCCATCTCGTCTCCTGTTTGGCTTCCCATTACTTTGAGGCCATAAAACAAACTCCAGGCCCATAAAACCCTAAAGGATCTGGCCACTGCCAGCTTTCCTGGTCTCATCTTGTGTCACTTTCCTACTTGTTCTCTGGGCCCTAGCATGCTGGCCCCTTTTTCAGTTTGTCAAACACAGCTGCCTTCTCTCATCACAGAGCCTCTTAACATTGTATTGTATGTGGAATGCTCTTCCTCCCCCATTTTACATAGTTAATTCTCACACAGTCTTTAGGTCTCTGCTCATTGAATCTTCAGGGATGCCTCCTTTGAAGCCCTGGACTAGATTAATTGCCTTTGATACGTAT
Organism: Symphalangus syndactylus; assembly: GCF_028878055.3. Classification (NCBI taxonomy): domain Eukaryota; kingdom Metazoa; phylum Chordata; class Mammalia; order Primates; family Hylobatidae; genus Symphalangus; species Symphalangus syndactylus. The sequence continues at coordinate 64,582,291 of NC_072433.2, forward strand.
TTTGAAAAACCATTTCTTTATTTAGACCACTTAGCTTGGTTCACAGTTACATATTAGTGTGGTTAGTGTAATATTTCTGTTTCTCTAGATTGTTAAGTGCCATGTGAGGAGGACCTTGGGTATGCTTACTATTGCATCCCTAGAGCCTAGCATCACATCTGGTTTATACAGCCATAGGCACTGAAGCAAACAATGGGTAACTGCAAGTGGCTTGATGGAGTTTTAGCAAGCTGTGACTGAAGAAACATGGGAACTGAGGCTACATAGAGGATCTACAACAATGGCTTTCAAACTATTTTGATGATGATCTACAGTATGAATACAATTTGTATTACAATTCAGTACACGAGCATGTTCATAGCATATGTAACATAGATTTTGTATACCAGTACTTTGCCATAAGCTCATGTAATACACTCTTGTTTTCCACGTCACTGATTGCATCCACTAGATTGCTTTCATAACGCACTAATGGGTTGTGTCCTACAATCAGATTTTCAAACCTTTTCAAAGAACCCATTGCATTGCCTTAGGAGCTGCAGCTGTGTGAGTCTATGTTTGTGTGATGAGGTGGGGAGAGTTTAGGATGCCAAACTGTGGTGACTCCAGTTCTCAGGCTTATTAACTACAATAGGTCTACATTCATCTGATTTGCAGTTCAAGCTTCCAGATAGGTTTGATTGCATAACAAAGAAGGGGTGAACAAAACCGAGCTTCTTACCTGTACCCAAAACCGCATATTGTGTTAAGAAATTTACACAGTTAAGAAATGAAGGATTTTATCTCTGAGACAATGAGGAATCCACTGAAGGATTTTAAGCAGGAAAGGAACCTCATTAGATTGCTTTATAGCAGAATAACTGTGGTTGATTGAAAGGAGGCAGAGTGGTGACCGGAAATCTTGAGAGTAGGTTGACCTCTTTGAGTTTGTTCAAATATTTATTGAGCACCCACCAAATGCTGTGCACATCTTGGAAGGCAGGAACCTTCTTCGTCTTATTCGCTGCTCAATCTTCAGCACCTAGCACAGGATTGGATGTTTGGGAGGTCCTCAATAAGCATTTCTTGGTGGAATGGATGGAATGCACATTTGGGTTGCGTCTGGCACTGTGCTAGGTGTGCTATGTACTTAACATACATTCTTTATTCTGGACACCATTTTATGAATTAGAAAACTGAGGCTTAAGAGGTTTTTATTTTGCTCAAAGTCAAAAAGCCGGTGTGACAGAAGTGGCAGGGCTGAGGTTTCTATCTTGATTCTTTCCATCCCACAGGGATGATTAAGAGCACAGGCTTAAGAGTCTGACTGACCTGAGTTTAAATTAAAATTCTACCACTTACAAGCTGAGTGACTTTTAAAAATTTATTTGAACCTCTCTACCCAGGTGTCTTCTATGGAGTTTGTAACCGCCCATCGGGTTTGCCTTGCCTGCTGCCCAGATAAAGCCTATTTTTCAAGACAGGGGAATTGCAATAGAGAAAGAATTTAATTCATGCAGAGCTGGCTAAGTGGGAGACGAGTTTTATTACTCAAATTGGTCTCCCTGAAAATGGAGACTGGGCTTTTTTTTTTTTTTTTAAGGATAATTTGTCAGATGGGGGCTAGGATAGTGGGGAGTACTGATGGGTTTGGTCAGAATTGAAATCATAGGGGGTCAAAGTAGGTTCTTCTTGCTGTCTTCTGTTCCTGGGTGAGCTAGGACTGGTTGAGCCAGATTATCAGTCTGGGTGGTTCCAGCTGGTGCATCAGAATGCAGGGTCTGAAAGATATCTCAACCACCAATCTTAGATTTTACAATAGTTATTTTATCCCTAGGAGCAATTGGAGAGGTTCAAATCTTAGGGCCTCTGGTTGCATAATTGCTAATCTTTCGGCTAATTTGTTAGTCCTACAAAGGCAGTCTGGTCCCCAAGCAAGAAGGGGGTTTGTTTCAGGAAAGGGTTGTTACCATCTTTGTTTTAAAGTTAAAATATAAACTAAGTTCCTCTAAAAGTTAGTTTGGTCTTTGCCCAGGAATGAACAAGGACAGCATGGAGGTCAGAAGCAAGATGGAGTCAGTTAGGTCAAATCTCTTTCACTATCATAATTTTTGCAAAGGTGGTTTCGAGTTTTGGTGAAGATTAAATGAGATAAGGTTTGTGTGGCACTGAGCACACTGGTGCATAATAAGCCTCCAAATATTAGTGATTATTAGCATTGTTATTATCCATGCTAGCAATACCAAGGACATGGTTGTAGGAGTAGAATCCCAGAGTAGAGATGGTGGTTATTGAAGTCAGGTAGGATGAGGAATGAGGCTAGCAAGTGGTGGATGGGTCATCCTCATTCCACAAGGCAGTAGGAGATAGGTGTGGACGAGAAGACTGAGTCAGGAGCTGGCTTTCTAAGTGAATATTGGAGAATGAGGAGGAGATTGGTAGACAATAGTGAGAAAGGACAGAAGTTATTGTAGGTGACTCTCATCATCCTCAAAGGAGGAGGAATGGATTCTACATGACTTTGGAAATGGAGTTATCTGGAGGAATGATAGGGAGATCTAGCCGGGCAACTCTGGCTCTCAGTACTCCATGGAGCACAAGAGCTACAGGGAGAATTCCAAGAAGAAGTAGATTTCAGATCCCCATATGTAAAAATCTTTCAACAGCATACATTAATTCAGCAAATAGCCATGAAGCACGTAGCATAGGCCAGGCACTGTTCTAGGCACTAGGGATACAACAGTGAATAAAACAGTCAAGGCTCCCTGCCGTCATGGAGCTTACATTTATTTTTAGATAGGATTTGGCAGAATGTAAGAGCCAAGTAATACATGCAGGCCTTGATAGTTCCAGAGAGTATTAATCCAAAATAGTTTCTGTTCATTCCAAAGTCTTAAAGCCAACATTTTAAAGCAAAAATTTGGGTGGAGTGTGTGATGTGGGAAGGATTTGGGGCTTTTTTCTTAATGTTTTCAGACTGTTTCTAAACCAGATCTATTTAGGGGAATCTTATAAACTGTGCTTTCAAAATCTTTTTAGTCATGTGTTTGAGAGTTCTGGGTATGTAGACAACAGACCTCATTGAGGCTGCAGCCCCTTGTTCAATTATGTATCTCCTCTACCTGAGAATAATAACTGCCTGCTCAGACATCTGGCTTCTATGGTTCTAAATCTGAGCACTAAGTACAGTCATGTATCACTTAACGATGGGGATATGTTCTGAGAAATGTCTCGGTGGTGATTTCTTCACTGTACAAACATCGTAGAGGTACTGACACAAACCTAGATGGTACAGCCTACTATACACCTAGGCTATATGGTATACTGATTGCTCCTAGGCTACAAACCTGTACAGCATTCTGTGGTCTGAATACTGTAGGCAATTCTGACATAGTAAGTATTCGTATATCAAAACATATCTAAACATAGAAAAGGTATAGTAAAAATACAGTATGGTAATCTTACAGGACCACCATTGTATGTGTGGTATGTCATGGACTGAAACGTTATGTGGTGCATGACTCTACCAAAAAAAATGAAACTGCATTATGCAGTTCATAACTATACAAAAAAAATGCAACAGGAATCAGGTCACTGGAAACTGGAAGTGATGGAAAACATGTAAATCAAAAAGTCTTTGGAGGGTGAAGAGCAGACACAGATGGGAAAGTTAATGTGAATGGAGGCAAACAATGTCTGCCTGCTATGTAAGAATGTCATTTTTTTTTTTTTTTTTTTTGAGACAAGGTCTTCCTCTATTGCCCAGGCTAGAATGCAGTGGCATGGTCATAGCTCACTGCAGCCTCCACCTCCCAGGCTCAAGCGATCCTTCCACCTCAGCCTCCTGAATAGCTGGGATGACAAGTGTGTACTAGCACACCTGGCTAAAAATTTTAATTTTTTGTAGATACGGGGTCTCCCTCTGTTGCCTAGGCTGGTCTTCAACTCCTAGGCTCAAGCGATCTTCCCGCCTTGGCCCTTCCAGTGTGCTGGGATTACAGGCATGAACTACCATGCCCAGCCAAGAATGACTTTTGGAAATTCTTCCTTTAAAAAACTCACTCTTCATCTATGTTAAAATGCTATGGTATTTCATTGCCCAGCATGCAGAATACAGGGAGAAGCTGGTGGAATATTATTAAATGTATTTAAACACGTGACAACGTTTTACTTAGCTTCCAATTACTAGTAGACTTCAGAGGGCAGAAGGTTGCCAGCTCATTCATCTGGTCATTACTTATCTTGACCAAAAGCCCATGAGAATATATACTGAAAGAATAAAGCTTTCATTACCATTTAATGTTTTTCCTTAAAGCCTCATTTTAATACTGTGAAACCAGATTTCAGAGAATGTCATAATTAAGATTTTCATAAAAAGAAACATTTAATACTATTTAAACATATAATGACTCCCAGTGCTACCTGAATTCATTCACATCATAAACCAACTAAAATGGGCTTTAATCTGTACGGTGACCATGCTGCCTTTACTTAACCTTAATATGCCACTATCAAGACCAATTTATGAGCCACACTAAAATAATTATCATTGTTTTATTATAATCTCACCTTACTAACCAGAAATGTTAATCTGGTTAATCATCTACCATATTCACCAGACTCTGAATAATTGGCAGTTCTTTTAAAAAATCAAATTTATCCTGGAAAGAGGAGTATTTGACAACTCAAGGATGTTTTAAAGAATGTGCTAGGGACTCATGGCCACTCTAAGAGAGGAGTTCCAGAAATGTTGAAGCATTTTGGGAATAACTGTATAGTCTTCCAGCTCTTCTACTTTGAAGAGAAGATGACTTAGATGGATAGATTTGTATATACTTTTGGGATTCATCAGATTACTTTGTAGTCACAAGTCAGATCGAGTTTTGACTGGAGCAGGTCATTTGGCAACTATTTGATAGAAAAATATTAAATAGTTCTATTGGAAAGAGAATGTCTTGGCAGATCTCTGAGGTTTGTGTGTAGGTGTTCTCAGGAATCCTCCCAGGGAACCTGCTCTTGTGGGTTGGGAATGATTTCAGGTGAGCAGCAGGAGCCCTCAAGGCCGAAGAGGCTGAAATGCATTAAGTAGGTTGGAGTCAGATGATGCACCACAGCCACCATCTCCTGACAGTGGACAGGTCACTCTCTGGGACCTATTTTCCTAATCTATCAAATGATGGAGTTGGACTGAATAAGGGCTGCATTTCTTTCTAGGATTTTCTGGAAATGGGGATTATATCCATGCTTTCGTTGGAGATTTTATTTTAACTAAGGATGCTGAATGCTGAAAGAGAGGAATTTTGTCTACAAACAAAATTTTTTATCATAAAAGTAATTCATACTTTGTGTAAAAAATTACAACAATGCAGAAGTGTATAAAGCAGAAAGTAAAAACCTCTTCCCTTAACTCAGCACTCAGGTTAATTGTTCTCCATCTCCTGAACAGGACATTCAGGCTTGCACTAGCCATCTTTGAGGGAGTAGTTAAGACTAAATCTTTTCCTATGTTTTAATGGTTCTTACAATTGGTGAGATAGAAGAGTAACATTTGTGGAAGTCTTTTTTTTCCTTCTAAAAAGGAAATTCAGATCATCTAGCCCAATTTATAAATCCATATGAAGAAGTTAAGTTCCAATACTTGAAAATAACTTATACTATTACTAAAGTAATATAAAAATTGCAAAAGACAAAAGAAAATACATTAAAATGTTAATAGTAGTTTTACAGAGGTGACAGGATTTTGGGGTATTGTTTTTTCTGTTCTTCTTCCTCGATTGAGGCAATACATTTTGTGTTACCTGTATAATAAAAAAGTAGATTTACATATCAGAATAGTTGGTTGATTGGCTTCAAACCAAACAGTCCAATAACTGACGCATTAAATCTTTATTGACTAAACAGCTTAAAAAATTATTACTGCTATTTCCTTTTATTTGTTGTTGTGAATTTTACTCAGAATTAGAGATAAATGATTAGTAATTACAGGAAAACTAACTTGTAAAAATCTTAAAGACATTGAATGGGTTAATGTACTGAGCAGCTACGGAATGCAAGGCACTGTGGGAGTAGGGTGAGTATACTCCCCCCAAGCGCTCAGGGTCAGGCAGGGGAGGTGAGATAAAAACCCATAGCCATACACTAGCTGGCCTGTCCTGAGGGTTGTGAGACACAAAATGCTAGGAGACTAGAGCAGTAAGAAATGTCTTGATGTGAGGAGAAATCAAGGAAAGCATGGTTTTAGAACATGGGTGGGATGTTTTTTGTACCGAGACTGAAGAGGCTTTTTAAAGTGGAGGGAAGGCAAACTGAGGCATAGAGATGCCAATACCAGGTCTTGTCAGGAAGAACAGAGTCCAATTTGGCTGCAGCATAGGGCATATGTAGGGGAGGGGATAAGACTGGCACGGGGGCAGAGGGGGACTTGAATGTCAGGTGACAGAGTCAAAGCTTGCACTCTAATAAGTAGGTGACTGATAGGTGATCTTGGGGGCTTTTGAGCAGGAAGAGTGATATAATCAATATTGGCTTAGGACAATCCCTTTGGCTTTGGCGAAATTGTGACTCAGGTAAGGGACAGTTGGGGGAGACAAGGATGGGAAGATGCATGATAAATGGGCCCTGAGCTTGGCAGGCATCAGGAAGGCAGTGCAATATTTTGTAGAAATAGACTTAGCAGAGCAGGTGCCCAGCATTCAGCGAGACCGCAGTTCAAACCCCATACAGATTCTTAGCCACTGTATGACTTGAAGGTGTTACTAACTCCTCTGAACCTGTCTCATCTACAAAATGGGCATAGTAGCACCTATGTCATAGGGTTGCTTCATGGCAGGTAATTATTCTTGTAAAGCATTTAGCACAGCTCTGACGACACATGGTGAATGCTCAGTAAATATTAATGTCACTAATTCCAGTCAATTCCATTAACTGGAATTAATTAGTTGGAGTTAGGAAGGAAACAGGTGTCAGCTGGGTCGACTGAAGGAAGCAGAGATCTCAGGAAGCAGTACATGGTGGTACAGTGGGAGCATGGCATCTGTGGGGGAGACTGTCTGCAGTGGGATCCCACCTCTATTGCCAGCCAGCTGTGATCTTATACAGGATACTTAACCCCTTTCTAGCTCAGTTTCTTTAGCTGTAAAGCTAGCGCAGTGTTACCATGGAGCTGGTATGTGAGAGTAAAGTGAGATAATGAATGCATGTTAAGTGTGTAGTATGTGCCTGATACATTATTAGTGCCCAGTAAATGTTAGTTATCAGGTGAAGGGTGGGATGTGGGGTTGAATAGATTTGCCTCTTCCACTCATAGAGGCAGGATGTGCAAGGATGGGTGGAGACATGCAGCAAGGGATTGGGCATGAAGGTTTTCTCCAGGCCCAGGGAGAACACTCGGCCTGGAGATATTCAGGAGTTCCTGGCCCAGAGGAGATTACAGCTCTGCAGGGAGATGAGCCACGAGTGGAGTGTAGACATAGGCCTAAGGAAGCAATCAGACACTTCCAGAATAGAGGACATTTGCTAAGACAGCGGGCCTGGATGCTTCAAAAAGTATCCTGGGAAAATATGTCGGGGTTGTTCTAGATTAAAAGTGACTAGAGTTGAAACCAAAGAATATATGAACCTTGATGGGACCTGGTCGTTGTTTTTTTTTTTTTTTAAAGACAAACATTCTGGAGACAATTGTTGAATACTGATTAAGGGCTCTGTATTAGAGGCTATAAAGAAGTTACTGTTTATATTTTAGGCATGATAATCTTATTGTAATCATGTAGAACAGTGTCTTTGTTCTTAGGGACTCTATGTGGTAATACTCGGGGTGAAATGTCATCATATGTACACATGCATGGGGTGGAGAGAATAGTAAATCTGGCAAAATGTTAACAACTATTCAATCCAAGTGGAGACTATGTATCTGAGTATTCATTGTGCTAGCCTTTCAACTTTTTCTGGATGTGTGGAATTTTTCAATATAAAAAAATGAGAAAAAAAAGAGGCCTATGGAAAAACTGGGAACCAGTACGCAACAGGAAAAGGAATTATTTGAAGGAAAAACAGGATCCACCTACCAAGAGAGCAATTTCAAGGGAGAGATTAAGCAAAATGAAGGCTGCAAATAGAGCATATTTGGTCACTGAGAGATTGTGGCAGCTTGGAAATAGTCCAGTGAAGCACAGAAAACTGACATGCACCCTAGAACTTAAAGTATAATAAAAAAATATTATATATTTATATTATATATAAAAGAAAGAAAACTGACCCAGAGTGGAGTAAAAACTGGGGAGGAAGGATAGGCAGCCAGGACCTGTTGGCCCTTCTGGGTTAAGTCTTTCTTTTCAGTAAGAAAGGGAGACTGCGCATTGCTGAGGAAGAGCCTTGGGGAAAGGGAGGGACTGAGACAGCGAAAGGGGGAATACTACAGGAGGAAAGACCCAGTAAACGTGGGAGAGGGATGCGATGGAAAAATGACAGGAAGATGTGGCCTTAAGCGGAGGGATGCTTTCCCCTTCAGCCCAGAGGTGAGGACTGTGACGACATGTGGGGAAGAAACCCCCTTCCTAGTGACAAGGAGATGAGGTGATGTCTTGCTAAGGTGGCAGATGTGAGGCCCGAAAGTGGACATATGTGCCACACTTGTCATTAGGTCTGAAGCAAGGGAAGGATGGCCGTGGGGAAACAGAGTGCACCTGGTATTGGTTGAATATGGGCAGTAAAAAAGCGGGCTCTGGGACTGCCCTGATGAGGGCTAGCGATGATACGGGTCTACAGCAGTCATGGAAACTAGAGGGTCGTCCCCCTGCCCCACCCTTCAGAACTTGGTGTTGGGCGGATTATGCATTAGGAACTCTTTTTTGTGGGTAAAAAGCTTCCTCATTTCCACGCACCCTCCACCTTGGGCTGCTGGGTGTATAGGCACATGGTGTGATAAGTCTTTGGTATGGAATGAAGCTCTATCCTTTCAAAGTCACCAGGTTCGGGTTCCCAGCCCTAAGTGGCCATGGCACTGGGTGGTCTGGGTTCACGGGGCTCCTGGAGCTCTCGGGTGTCCCGTGTGCCACCCCATTCTTTGCATGCATGCCCACGAAAGGCCGCCCAGGCACCCCAGGTGACCCCATGGAAGTGACTTTTGGTTCTGCTCTGGCTTCGAAGTGCTTCTCAAGCTGAAGCCTTAGGGTGTCGAAGACCCTACAGTTAGCTGGAGCTTCCGAGTGAGTAGGGGCTGCGGGCCTGGCTTCGGTCCCAGCGGGGGCTGAAGGCATTGGCATTTGACGGAGAACCGCTGGTCTGGGGTGGGGAAGTGGCCACACCCCTACAGGAGGACCTTTGTGATGACGCAGCCGTCCCTGTTACCCTCGGGGTCGTCCTTGAGCGGCGGCAAAGTGGGGACCCAGCCCAGGGCGCCCTCACGGCGGCTCACCTCCCGCAGCCGCGCCTGCAGCGCCTCCCGCTCGGCCTGCAGCTCCCGGCGCGCCTGTGCCGCGGCGCGCTCCTCCTCCTGCAGCGCCCTCCGCCTCCGCTCCAGGGCGCGCTCGCCCTGCTCCACGGCCGCCTCGCGCCGCTCCAGCTCCCGCTCCCGCCGGCTGCCGCGCACGGCCAGCGCGCCCATCTGTTCCAGCAGGCGCGCCCAGTCGCCCTCGGGGGCCGCAGCGGGGCCGGGCGGCGGCGGGCAGGGCCCAGCAGGTGGCGAGCGCCGGGCGCCGCTGCTCTCCAGCTCCCGCCGGTGCGCGCTCCTCAGGTGCCTCCACAGCGCCGAGGTCCCCGCATGGAAGCCCGGGCCGCGGCCCACCTGCTCCCCGCACAGACGGCAGGTGGCCCAGTGGCCCGACGGATGCCCGGGGCGCCCCGGGGCCAGGTGAAAGTAGCCCCAGGCTTCGGAGTACGGCGCCCCCAGGCGGCCGGGAGGCGTCTGCGCCGGCCCCAGTCCCGGACACTGACCGCCCCGCGCCGCCGCGTCGTCCAGCCCGCGGGCCTCGTCCATGGTGCAGGCCGACTCGCCACTCCTCATTCTTCGGCGCCCGCACGCTTGGGAGCAGGGGAAGAACAATAATGAGTGTTAGGATCACGCACACAGCTCCTAGACTACAGTTAGCCTAAGAAACCATGCCGCTCTCTATTTTCTTACCGATAAAAATCCTGTAGTGTGGGTAGATGTCTGTTTCTAATTAATCTTCAGTATTAAGTGTTGATTCCTCAGAAAAAACTGTTAAAAATGTCTAGCCCTTCCTATACTAGGAATCCTCTTTGAAATCAAGTGGGTCCCCAGTCAACAAGTATTTATACTAATAGCGGGAGGCTAAGCTGCTTGAACGGAAAGAACTAGCTAACTCCGTGCTGTGTTTGTATTAGCTTTAACTAGTCTCTGCTTTCTTAACAATAACAACACCACCACCAATAAAAAAGGTACTGTCTTCAGAATAACAGCGAGGCTCCCTTATGCAGGCTTCTCTGGGTGCTGCACAGCACACTTCAGCAATGACCAGTAAAGAAAGCTTTGGGAATGAAAATTTTGTTTCTTAAACTTCAGGAGTGGAAGAGCCAGTGGTGAACAGCCTTTTAAAAAGCTTGCAAAGACTGTATGTTTTTCAAGATAAAAATATGTTTTTGTGACTATAAAAACAATCTACTTGTGAGAAAATCGGCAGTACTGAAAGCAATGCTTTTAAGATATGCACATTTAGGAAACAGCAATATCCAAAGCAGCATTCTAAATTTTTACCTTTAAATTAGACAGTGGGTCATTTCCCAAGGATTCTGGGGTCCCTGTCATTGCCTCAGGGTTTCCAACCATCTCAGGTTCCACGGGTAGAAACAATGCATGCAACACGATTCCTGAGTTCTGAAGAACCATCAGCAGTGCTAGGAGTAAATTCAGAGGACAGGCAGGCCAGTGAAAGAAATGCATTCAAACCACCTTAAAGATAGATACTAGAAATACTGAGCAGCGCCATGTCCTCGTTCACTTTTTCTAACCCTTTCATAGATACCCAAGGCATAAAACAAATAAAATTAGTTTTCTTTATTGTTTGTGCTAACTGAAAGATCCCCTCTACATATTTGCAAGATACAAAGTTTGCTCAATACTTTTAATTAAGGAAGAAAAAGAAATAAAAGTAATAATGTCTTGCTTTGTTCAACACAAAATCTGTTAATTAAAAGGATCCAAACATAATGCAATGACTGTCATTGCACAGTCTTTTTTATTAGGAAACTAATTCACTACTGTAATAACCTATTAAAGAAAAGGGAATACAGAAAAAGGTGAAGTTTATTCTTTAGGAAATAAGTTCACAAAGGACCAAATGTGTGATTCTAGATAAATTTGCTTTGAAAGTTGAAAAACAATGAGAAGAACACACATGACAGACTTCTGAGCTCTTCTGAGAACTTATCTCAGGGAGAAAATCAAGGGCAAGGTGAGACCCAGGCACAGTGAGATCAGTGCTGCTCATACTGTCAGATTTTGAACCAGCAGCCGTGGAGATGACAAAGCTCCAGAATCTTTCTTGTTAAACACAACTGGGAAAAACTGAAGACAAAGATGAGAATAGGAAAAATAAGCTGCTATAGTTACAGTAGCATTTAGTGTAAACTATGAATTCAGTTACTAATAGTCTTGTTACAGACGCACTGTACTTTTCTAAACCTAAGTATTCTTTTTCCCACCAAGCAAGTCCACTCCGGATCAGGTATGACATTTAACATATCATTTTTAAAAAAAGATAACAAATATACCAGAATCATCAAAAAAGATAAGTACCATGCGTCTTCTAACAAAGAAATGGCTATTTACATGTCTTCTGATACACAGGCATTGATTTAAATATGGTCACTCATGATAAAGACCAATTAGCATAAAAAATCTTTAGAAATTAAAGGCTACATTTTCCCCCAAGAGATTTATTACATTGCTAAAGTCTCAAAAGTGGGGGAAAGTAGGATGAGGAGTTACAGACCACCTTCAAAAATAGTATTTTTATGGCCAGTAAATATTATGGTTATATAACATTATGGTTGCTAAACAGAGTAAGGGTTAAGTGTTATAAACATTTTTAATTATCTAACTTTACCTAGAATTTTTCCTATACTTTTTTCTTTTTTAAAATTTCTATTTCCTTCTATATTGAATCTGATCTTCCCTGAGGTCCTTTTTTATTACTGGACAAACACAAAAGTGGAGAGACTATTATAATGAATCTTTATGACTAATTTATTTTATAAATTAAAAGGGATGTAAACGTTTCCTATAACATCAAGAGTATTGCTTTGCATTCTGATATGCTTTCTTGAGCTAAAGCTTGCAAACTGCACATAAACCCGCAGATTCTCTTACTTGTGCCAAAGTCTGAGAGTCATCCTTACTGATGTGCCCCTAATAGTGCCAGAGGTGACCGATTACTGTCATGCTTTTTACCTCTCTGGTTTTCTTTAAAAACTGGAATGCCCAGAGGGAGTGTTGCACAGGTGAATGCCATCTGTTAGGAGTTAAAGTGGGCACGAGGGTGAGAAGCACTGACTTTGACGTCTTAATCCTTTTGACCTAGTGGAAGCCTCACCTGAACCAGGGACAAGCCGCATCACAAATGTCGGCCAGCACAGCACTGCCCCTCCAAGGGTGGCAAGGGGACATCCTCTGCCTGGGCAGCCCTTCGATTTTGGAGGTCTTAACCAGTGGAAGGCAGCATGGGGCAGAACTGCCTCACCTTCTCAGTCCTCCACATCATGCGGCTGTATTCTAGCTCAATACAATCCTCAGTCTCAGTATCTACTGAGTGACCAGCAGTCTATGGCCACAGGCTGTAACAGCCTGGTTAGCTGAGCAAACTATCACAAGGACAGAAAACCAAACACCGCATGTTCTCACTCATAGGTGGGAATTGAGCAATGAGAACACGTGGACACAGGGTGGGGAACATCACACACTGGGGCCCGTCGTGGGGTGGTGTGGGAGGGATAGCATTAGGAGATATACCTAATGTAAACGATGAGTTAACGGGTGCAGCACACCAACATGGCACATGTATACATATGTAACAAACCTGCACGTTGTGCACATGTACCCTAGAACTTAAAGTATAATAAAAAAAACAAAACCCAAAAAACCTGAGTGCATTTCAGCTGCCCCTGCAATGTGGAGGGGGAGAAACCTCTTCAGACACTTCAGCCACAACCATAACACACAAAGAGCTCTTCAAACACAGTAAGAAGACAAAGAGCCCAACAGAAAAACAGACGAGAAATATGAGTAGGCAAATGACCTAACAACAAACTTCAATGGCCAGGAAATTTATGAAAAGGTGCACAACATCACTTATATTCACGGAAATGCTATTAAAGTAGCAATAAGGTATCATTTTATATCCATCACACCAAGAAACATTAAGAGGTCTAACAGCCAAAGTTACAAGGGAGGTAGAGAAAAGGCACACTCCTCAATTACTAGTGAAGATGGGATGGATTTTAGGAAAGCATTCTGGCCATTTCTTTTCTTTCTTTCTTTTTTTTTTTTCTTTTTTTTAAGACAGGGTCTTGCTCTGTCACCCAGGCTGGAGTGCAGTGGCACAATCATGGCTCACTGCAACCTCTGCTTCCCGGGCTCAAGAAGATCGTCCCGCCTCAGCCTCCAAAGTAGCTGGGACTACAGGTGCATGCCACCATGCTTGGCTAATTTTTGTATTTTTTTGTAGAGACAGGGTCTATGTTGCCCAGGCTGGTCTTGAACTCCTAGGCTCGAGTGATCCACCTGCCTCGGCCTCCCAAAGTGCTGGGATTACAGTTGTAGCATACCCAATGAGAATGCATGTCATTAATTCTGTGGTTAGCTAATAAGAAGAAAATGAAAAGTAAGAGCTCTCTCAATTTTTCCTTGAACATTTTTTAAAAACTAACACAAAGTTGCCAATGAATTTGAGTATTTTGCTTACATCCATCCACTCCATCCAACTCTCATTCAAATGCTCATTGTGCACCTGCTAAGGTCAGGTGCGTGCTTTCTGCCAAGCATTCCAAGAGGAATGTCACATAGTCTCTGCCCTCAGGAAGCATACCATCTGGTGGGGAAAGAGATGCTTCCAACAATTCTACCTGTGTGATAGGGCCAGCTGCAATCTCTATATTAATTAAAAATAGAGGCTGGGCTCGGTGGCTCACGCCTGTAATCCCAACACTTTGGGAGGCCCAAGCAGGTGGATCACCTGAGGTCAGGAGTTCGAGACCAGCTTGGCCAACATGGTGAAACCCTGTCTCTACTAAAAATACAAAAATTAGCTGGGCATGGTGGTGGGTGCCTATAATCCCAGCTACTCGGGAGGCTGAGGCAGGAGAATGGCTTGAACCTGGGAGGTGGAGATTGCAGTGAGCCGAGATAGCACCATTGCATTCCAGCCTGGGTGACAAGAGTGAAACTCTGTATCGAAAAAAAAAAAAAAAAAAAGAGAGATAACCTGAGATTCTACTCCTGGGGATCTCTTCTATAGAACTAACAGCACCAATAAACATAGTCTTGTGTCAGGATGTTCATTACAGAACCATGTAGAATGACAAGAAACTGGAAGCAAGGGAATGCCCACCACCAGGAAAATGGCTGAGTATATAACATATGTTCATACCAGGGAGTATTATACAGCCATCAAAGAGGAATAGGATGAAGTTCTGTTCAATGTCTTACAAGGATATCTGGAGGAACTGTTCAGGGAGAAAAGAGTGATGCAGAAGAGTGTATAATATGACCCCACTATTATTAAGTAATATACATATCTGTATAGACGATATATAGCTATAGATGAAGAAAAATAAGGAGATACTATGGTTGAGGCAATGGTAACTGATGTGAAAGGAGGGAGAAGGGGAAGAGGTAAACACAAAGGTAAAAGCAATGAGGTGCTAAGAAAGCATGCATGTGATCACGTGTATACATTTAGGGAAAGTGTGTATATCACAGGATCTCTACATAAATAAAAAATAATTTTATAAAACAACCCTTGGGGCTGCGTGTGGTGGCTCATACCTGTAATCCCAGCCCTTTGGGAGGCCAAGGCAGGTGGATCACCTGAGGTCAGGAGTTCAAGACCAGCCTGGCCAACATAGTGAAACCCTGTCTCTACTAAAAATACAAAAAATTAGCTGGGCGTGGTGGCGGGTGCCTGTAGTCCCAGCTACTCGGGAGGCTGAGGCAGGAGAATGGCTTGAACCCCAGAGGCGGAGGCTGCAGTGAGCCGAGATTGCATGATTGTACTCCAGCCTGGGTAACAAGAGCGAAACTCTGTCTCAGAAAAACAAAAACAAAAAAAGCAAAACAACCCTTGGCTCCTCAGGCATGTGAGCTCAGGCAGGGCCAGCTCAGGCTTAACTGTGGAGGCTGGTGGGACAGTCCCACGGGGAAGCCCACTGCTGCACCGCTTGGAGGAGGAAACCCAGCATGTGAGGCTGCTCATTGTCACATGGTTTGCTGTGCTCTGCAGAAGGAGATTCTGTATTCACACCCAGGATGTCATGGAAGAGGAGCTCATCCCATTCATCTCCCTGGCACAGGGTAGACACTTGGGGGATGCTGCATTAAATGAAATGAACCTGACTCTGTTTCTTTAGCCCCAGCCCACCGAGTCTCAATCTTCCCATCTGTCAAGAGAAATAATAAGATTATTTGCCTCTAAGCAGGTGGCTGAGATCAGATAGTGCAAATGATGTCACTGTTGGACTCTCCGGTGTTATATAAATTCAAGACATGAACAATAAAGAAACTACCGATATTTACTGCTCAGACATGCCCACGTTAAGATTTTAGTGGCTAAAAGGCAATTGTTTTTCCATCTGGCATTATGTTATTCAATAGAGTAAGTAGTCTAAGTTGGAGGAATCCCCTTGAGAATTGAGTACAAAGAGCAAATAAAAAAGACTAACAGATCCAAGACCCTTACCCCTTAAATTTATTTTCACTTCCTAAATTGAACTTCATGCAAAATAGGTTATTTATCACTAAGGTAAAATAAGATAATGGGGAGGTTTAATTAGCCAAAGCCCTGTGATACGCAGTTCTTCCTTATCAAATACCCAATGAGAATGCATATCATTAATTCTGTGGTTAGCTAATAAGAAAATGAAAAGAGCTCCCTTAATTTTTCCTTGAAAATCTTTTTAAACTAACACAAAGATGCCAATGAATGTGAGTATTTTGCTTACATCCATTCACTCCATCCAACTCTCATTCAAATGCTCATTGTGCACCTGCTAAGGTCAGGTGCGTGCTTTCTGCCAAGCATTCCAAGAGGAACGTCACATAGTCTCCGCCCTCAGGAAGCGTACTGTCTAGTTGGGAAAGAGATGCTTCCAACAATAATTCTGATACCTGTGTGATATGGTTTGGCCGTGTCCCCACCCAAATCTCATCTTGAATCGTACTCCCATAATTCCCACGTGTTGTGGGATGGAACTGGTGAGAGATAATTGAATCATGGGCGCGGTTTCTCCCATACTGTTCTCGTGCTAGTGAATAAATCTCACGAGATCTGATGGTTTTATAAACGAGAAGCCCTTTTCACTTGACCCTCATTCTATCTCATGCCGCAGCCAGGTAAGAAGTGCCTTTCGCCTTCCGCCATGACTGTTAGGCCTCCCTAGCCACGTGGAACTTCAAGTCCATTAAACCTGTTTCTTTTATAAATTGCCCAGTCTTGGGTATGTCTTTATCAGCAGCGCGAAAACAGACTACTAACACACTGTGGTAAAGGTGAAATCAGTGCTCGCTCCTTCGGGTGAATTCCATCACATAATCTCCACTGGGGAAGGGGTGGGCGTGGGCAGCTCCTGGGAGCTGAAGTCTTAGGGGCCCTAACACAAAGGTTCATGCAGTTCAGTATCCCTTCCCCTCGCATGCCCCACAGGGCACAAACGCATTGTTGTCCATCACAAAAACACATTACCCTTGGTACTCGACTCTAATAAAGTTCCAGTTCCTCAGTTGTATAACAAGGCTTCCAAGCTCCTATTTTAAAAGAAAGTTTCTTGAAGCTAAATAAAAGCACTGCTAACATGAAATTAACAGTGGAAATTTCTGAGTGTAATTTCAGGGTGAAAAAAACTGAAAAGACAAATGTAGATTTTAGATATTTCAAGGAAGGAGAGAGAGTAGTGTTGCTGGTACCATGCCTCTGTACTTGCTGTAGCTGAGTTTCATTTGAGTATCCATTATTTGGAAGGAGTTCTTAAATCTAAGCCTGTGGAAGACAATAAATTCACATTAATTATCTCTCCATTTGACTCAATTTCTGAAGAAGTTCTATCCTTCTAATAAACTATCAGATTAAATCCCAGATTCCTCAGTATGATGTCCCTGAATACCAATATAAAGAATAAAGTAAGAGATCAAAACCTGGATGAATAATCTGTATAAATATGGGCATATACACAAAGTATGACTATAATATTGAGACTCATCCCATAAAGCACCTACAAAAGTTAATTGTATTATTTTATACTTATGCTTGTGCACATAAAAAATATTTGGCAGGCTAAAGGCCAAAGAACCCAGCACTGTTCTCAAAAGGACATAGCAGATTAATTAGTCCTCTATTTGTCCTTCCATACTCAAGGCTACTCACTGTAGTTGGGTTAACCAGGCAGAGTTTAAACCAATATATGTTGGTTGAGCCTGGACCTTAGATGAGAAGTTCACACTAATGTGAAATTCACACAGACATATGTGGAAACACTAAAAACATTTACTTCATCCACCAGTGACTTTAATGAAAGCAGAGCATAATAATTAATACAAGTAATTAGAGTTGACAACTGAGGTGTCAAGAAAACCACAGTTCATCTGTTATCCGTCCATCTCTGTTGAAATATTAGTTTACTGCCATATATTAATCTATTTATAAACAGATCCCGACAATTAGAAAAATTAGTCTGGAATCACCAGGCTGAAGGCTTAGCTGAAGTTAAAAGACAAGTAAAAATGCCTCCAAACTGTAAAAACTGAGTTGGGGAATAAATGGTAAAATGTGTAAAAATTTAGAAAAAGGTTATATGTGGAATATAAAAAATACACTGGACTCACAGGTAATTATGTGGTCAATCAGAGATGTTTCCTAAATGGCATAAGCCAAACTCTTAGATATTTCTACCATTAGCTAAAAGGCAGAGAAGCACTCTCTCTCTCTATTAATGCACTTTAAAAAATGAAAATTGTGAAGTGTTCTGCCCTTAAAGTGGACCTTTATTTCAGGCCTGCATTACTTTGCTTAATAGACATGGTCCTAAAGATTAAGGTGGTGATCCATTTTATCTTGTAAAAATGCATAATTTAATCTGAGTTTTAGGAATTTAAAGCTGTCCTACTTTGAAGGCCTTTGTGACTCAAAGATTTTTTTGATTTTTAAATTGAGAATTACCTGGCTTGGGCTTTTGGTCTTTTTAGAATATGTATTGCTGTCTACTTTTTTTTTTTATTCTTGGCTGCCTCGAGCTATTCTTGCCTCCAAAAGGTGTCATCATATGAATAAAAACAGCAGAAAATAATTACCCTAATTAGATCAATGTATTAAGCTGTTTCTACAACAGTTTCTCTTAAACACCTTATCTTTGTAGTCTTGGCTAATTAGAAATTCGACTAGTGGTAAGTATTTATTTTTTTCCTTCAAGGGGGTTTTTGCTTTGCTAAGCCTCGGACATTTGGTTAGTGCAAGAAATCACAGAAACTGCTCCAGCGAACTCCGAAAGGAGCGGAAAATTCTTTTGTTTGGGGGCCATGAGGGGTGGGGGAGGGGTGGGGATTCTGGTGTAAGCTTTTGGCTTGCATTCGCTTTCTCCCTCCGAAAGTGGGCGACATCAAGTAAGTCCCAATTACAGAAAGAACCCACTGCAGGGCGCCCAGCCACTTGCCCAGTGAAAAGACTGTAATCAGACAACTTTAATAAAGGGAGAGCAGGAGAGTGGCGACGAATTTCCACATTCCGAACAAGCTTGTCGAAAGGGGAGTGTAGGGAAGGAGCAAGAATGAGGCACTGGAAGACGGTGAGCAGGGCCTTGCCACAGAATCCCGGGCCCACCTGCTTTCTCACAGTCGCGACAGCCGGCCCGGAGAAGGGCAGCCCAGAGAAGGGCACGCCCCGCGCGGGTGCCAGGGAGGCGGCGGGGGCGTCCGCGGTCGCTGCTCACCTGCGCTCCCCGCTGCCCGGCCCGGCCCGGCCCGCCTCGCCCACCGAGTCTGGAAGCCCACACTCACCCCTTTACCCGCGAAACGCGGCCGGAGCCTGCGGCGGGTCGGGAGTCCGGGATGGTAGATCCCCCTCCAGGCGCCTCGCTGACATTTTGTCCCGGACGGAAAACCTCCGCGCGTGCCCCTTAAAGACACAGCGCTCCATTCACAGGTCTGCGGGGAAAGGGGGGCCGTCACGTGTGGCCTTCACCCGAAAGCGGTAGGGGAGTCGCTCTGAAACCGCCAAGGATCGCGAGCGACAGACTTGTGTTGGCCAGGGTTTTAAGATGACGCAATAGCTGAGTGTGGTTGAAATGTAACTATTGTTTTACAACTTTGCATTAACCTTCCAAGACCTGGATTCCCGGGCCTGTGTCTCAGAGCGTGGTTTGCATCCTTGCAGGCTGTAGGCGCATGATGTCACAAGTTATTGGAAGAAATCCCTCCAACCTAGGTTGGGACAGATGAAGGCGGCGCTTATTGGTGTTCACCAAAACACCAGCATGGTGTACCAGCTTTGGCTAGATTATGCTCAGGTAACGAAGAACCCCTGCAACTCAGTGGCTTTAAGGTCCATTTCTCAAGCGAATTACTGTGGCTGCAGGGAGCTTTGGCAGTACTCCACCAGTTTCTTCACTCCAGGCTCCAGGCTGAAAGGTCAACTTTTCTGGGCCATGCTCCCTGCTGCGCTGGTAAACCAACTTTGAGGGAGAAGGGGGAAGTCCAGATTTGTAGTGTTTGCTATTTCTATGATGTAAATACTCCCACCATGGCCGATTTCAAGCTACAAACAGTCCAACAAGTGGCTTGCCAAGTTCCTGGAAATTTAACAATTAGTTCTTGTACAAGACTGGCACAAGGTGCTTTTCAAACTCACATTCCGCATGCCTCAGTTCTGCTCACGTTCTTTTGGTCAAAGCTTGCTGTCGGTGGGGAAGTGTACCCCTCTCTTAAGGAAACCTTGCAAGTCATGTGACAATGAAACGGGAGAGTTCCCTGATTCCCTCCCGGCCCCCGTCCTCCCGCCGCCCTTTGCAGGACATGCAACAGCGGTGTGGCTCGTGTGTTCGGTCTCCGCCCTGCTGAAACCCCTTATGGGAGGTGGAGCATGCAGACGGACGGGTGCAGGAGCCAGGGTGCAAAAGCTGGGGCGCTGGGCTTCCAGCCCCACGGCAGTGTCCACGGGCAGGATCCTGTGATTCCCAGAGCCCAAATGGGCGTGTGTTACAGTGTGCTCTTTTAGCCTTACCATCAGCTGACGGCTTAAGTGTTAACCAGCTCAATAGACCCTCTGCCTTTTTGCCAGCGCAGAGGGTCAGTGTGACAGCTTTCTGTATCTCAGCTCTTGTCTCACCTCCCAGAAGAATCAGGTCACACATGGACTTAAAGAATGGTGAATGCCGGGGTGGGGGCGGGGGTAGAGGAGTTGGGGGAAGGTTGGGGGTGTTTATTAGGTGGTAGGGGTGGCACTCAGTAGGATGGATGGGGAGCTGGAAAGGGGATGGAGTAGGAAGATGATCTTCCCCTGGAGTTTGACCATCCAGCGGTGGATTCTCTGACTGTCCCCAGCTGAACTCCTCCCAACATTCTTTCTCTTTTCTCTTTATCTGTGGCTCTTCTGCTCTTCTGTTCATCTGCTCATCTTTTGCTGCTGGAGCCTGGTGTGTGGAGTTTATATGGGTACAGGATAGGGGGTCATGGAGGGCCAAAAGGTAACTTTTGGGCACAAAAAGAGAGGAATGCCTCTCTTCATTTAGGGCCATGGGTTTCCAGGCTTGAGGGTGGGGCCTTTGCCAGGGAACTGCCTTATTCTACCCAGTAGTTCCCTGTCTTCTGTCCCTATCAACAATAAGTGAGCTGAATAATACCCTTAAAAGAAGGACAAGAAATAGCTGGGTACAATAATACAATCCACCATTCTAATAATGGTTTCGGAAGAAGAAACTGGCTGAGTGTCTTCAAAGGCAGAGGTCCCCAACCCTGGGCCATGAACCAGTACCCTTTGTACCCTGTTAGGAACCTGGCGGCACAGCAGGAGTTGAGTAAGGGACAAGCAAATGAGGGAAGCTTCATCTGTATTTACATCCGCTCCCCATGACTAGCATTGCTGCCTGAGCTCCACCTCCTGTCACATCAGCTGGGGCATTAGATTCTCATAGGAGCGCAATTGTGAACTGTGCGCATTCAAGGGATCTAGGTTGTGTGCCCCTTATGAGAATCTAATGCCTGATGATCTGTCACTGTCTCCTGTCACCCCTAGATGGGCCTGTCTAATTGCAGGAAAACAAACTCAGGGATTCCCACTGATTCTACATTATGGTGAGTTGTATAATTATTTCATTATATATTACAATTATATATTACAATGTAATAATAATAAAAATAAAGTGCACAATAAATATGATGCGCTTGAATCATCCCAAACCCATTCCCCACCCCTGTCCATGGAAAAATTGTCTTCCACGAAACCAGTCCCTGGTGCCAAAAAGGTTGGGGATTGCTGTTCAAAGGGATAATTTTGCAATGTGAAGGCCAACTATTAGGTTACTACTTTTCTTCTGGCCCAAAGGACACTTACAGCTACAGACATCTGATAAAAAGAAAAGTAATGAGTACACTCTTGGTGGGAATGTATATCCATACACCCATTATGGGAAACAGTATGGAGGCTTCTCAGAAAACTAAAGATAGAACTATCATATGTCCATCAATTCTGCCACTGGTTATTTATCCAAAGGAAAGGAAATCAATGTATCAAAGGGATTCTTGTATCCCTGTTTATAGCCACACTATTCACAATAGCCAAGATATGAAATCAAAGTCTATCAACAGATCAGTAAAGCAAATGTGATATATATACACAATGGAAGACTATTCAGCCACAACAAAGAATGAAATCCTGTCATTTGCAGCAACATGCAGGGAACTAGAGGCCATCTTGTTAAGTGAAATAAATCAGACACAGAACGGCAAAAATCACATGTTCACACTCATATGTGGGAGCTAAAGAAGTTGATCTCATGGAGGTAGAGAGCAGAAGGGTGTAGAGGTGGGGGAGTGAAGACAGGCTTGTGAATGGGTACAAACAAACAGATAAGATGGAATAAGTTCTAGTTTTTGATAACATGGAAGGGTGACTGTATTTCCAAAGAGAAGATTTTTTTCCTTTTTTTCTTTTTCTTTTTTTTTTTGGGACGGAGTCTCGCTCTGTCAGCCAGGCTGGAGTGCAGTGGCCCGATCTCGGCTCACTGCAAGCTCCGCCTGCCGGGAGCATGTGTGGAGCTAGTGTTTTTATTCATTCCATTCTCCTGCCTCAGCCTCCTGAGCAGCTGGGACTAAGGGGACTACAGGCGCCCACCACCACACCCACTAATTTTTTTGTATTTTTAGTAGAGACAGGGTTTCACCGTGTTAACCAGGATGGTCTCGATCTCCTGACCTCGTGATACGCCTGCCTCAACCTCCCAAAGTGCTGGGATTACAGGCGTGAGCCACCGCACCCAGCCGAAGAGAAGATTTTTTTTCTATGAGTTTGACTTTAATTTCTAAGATTCCACATATATATGAGATCATGCAGTATCTGTCTGTCTGTGTTTGGCTTATTTCACTTAGCATACTCTTCTCTAAGACATCCATGTTGTTGCAGATGGTAAGAGTTCCTTTTTCTTTAAGGCTGAATAATATCTGTGTGTGTGTGTGTGTGTTTGTGTACACACCACAGTTTCTTTTTTTATTCATCAGTTGATGGACACTTAGATTGTTACCATATTTTTTGGCTTCTGTAAATAATGCTGCAATTAACATGGGACTGCAGATACTTCTTGGAGATAGTGTTTTTATTTCTTTTGGAAATATACCCAATAGTAGTATTAGTGGATCATATGGTAGTTCTATTTTTAATTTTTTGAGGAACCTCTCTATACTATTTTCAATAATGGCTGGCTGCACCAATTGACATTTCCACCAATAGGGTACAAGCATCCCCTTTTCTCTAATCCTCACCAATACTTGCTGTCTTTTGACTTTTTGATAATAGTCATCCTAACAGGTATGAGGTGATGTCATTTTGACTTGCATTTCTCTGCTAATTAGTGATGTCGAGTAGAAGAGAAGATTTAAAATGTTCCCAATACAAAGAAATGATAAATGTTCAAGGTGATGGGTATCCTGATAACCCTGACGATCATTACACATTGTATGCATGTATCAAAATATCACATGCACCCCATAAATACGTACAAATATTTTGTATCAATAAAAAAATGAAAAAGAAAAGTAACTAGTATAAATGGCCAGGTGCAGTGGCTCATGCTTGTAATCCCAGCACTTTGGGAGGCCCAGGCGAGTGGATCACCTGAGGTCAGGAGTTCAAGACCAGCCTGACC
Source organism: Symphalangus syndactylus (assembly GCF_028878055.3). Lineage (NCBI taxonomy): Eukaryota > Metazoa > Chordata > Mammalia > Primates > Hylobatidae > Symphalangus > Symphalangus syndactylus. The sequence continues at coordinate 64,605,841 of NC_072433.2, forward strand.
AACATGGTGAAACCCCATCTCTACTAGAAAAATACAAAAATTAGCCAGGTATGGTGGCGGGTCCCTGTAAGCCCAGCTGCCTGGGAGCCTGAGGAGGGAGAATTGATCGAACCTGGAGGCGGAGGTTGCAGCAAGCCGAGATAGTGCAACTGCACTCCAGCCTGGGCGACAAAGTGAGACTCTGTCTAAAAAATAATAATAAAATAAAATAAATAAATAAAAAAGAAAAATAACTAGTATAAACAAATCAGGTTAAAGTCATCTCTAATTCGTTTAAATATTTGAATAATTTTTTACAGTTTATTGTATCTGGCAATTCTTTTAAGAAGAAGCTTTATTGCTTTGAGTGTCTAAAAGAATCTGTTTAACTTTAAACTGACCATGTAATGAGATACATGATATTTTCATTAGTTCATAGAGGAGTTTTTAGTAAGTGCTGGTTATGGGCAAAGCACCATCTTAATTAAGCCTAAGCAGGAGTCTGGAGACTATTTCTGCCCTCAAGAGGATTACACTCCAGTATGACAGTAAGACATACGAAACTCTAAGAAGAAAGTGAAAAATTATATAAGAGGAAATATTCAAGTGCAATAATAAATTGAGAATGGCTACATATTTTTGAAAGTGGCAGCATTTAATCAAGGCTTGAAAAAGAGTAGGATTTGGATTCCTGGCATTATATCTTTATTATCTTAACAAGATGTATTTTTTATTTACTTTTAAAGTCAGATAAAAGGAGCTTATCCTTTTTGTGAGTCAGTGCTTAAATTTTCTTAAATTTTGTGAGTCAATGCTTAAATTTAAAAATTTTCTAAATTCTTAAATTTTCGTGTAATCAGAAATCTCTTTCTTGTGTTAAATTTAAAATCAAACTACAAAATATGTCTCAGGTATCTAATAACTTTTCTTCTTTGCCCTACATCCTTTGTTCAAGTTTCAGCAAGAAAAACAACCTTTAGTTCTTGCTTTCTTGGTAGTGGCAGTTCCCCTAACTTTCATCACGCATGTAACCATAAATAAATAACATTTAATTTTCACAGGAAGATCTCATTTCTGTCCCCTGCCCTGGAAGCTGGCAAAAAGTAAGGACCTGCATTTCATTGGAAATACAGAATATTTACTCTCCCTATTCTCTTCAAAAATCACAGCCTTGAAATCTGCTATCAGAAACCCAGTTTGAGGCTGGGCCCAGTGCAGCGGCTCACACCTGTAATCCCAGCACTTTGGAAGGCCAAAGCAGGCGGATTACTTGAGCCCAGGAGTTCAAGACCAGCCTGGACAACATGGCGAAATCACCTCTGAAAAAAAAAAATACAAAAATCACCCCAGCATGGTAGCACACATCTGTGGTCCCAGCTACTCAGGAGGCTGAGGTGGGAGTGTTGTTTGAGCTCGGGAGGTGAAGGCTGCAGTGAGCCCTGATCACACACACCACTACACTCCAGCCTGGGTGATGGAGTGAGATCCTGTCTCAAAACCAAACCCAGTTTGAGAAAAATATTTATCAAGATTGTCTCAAAGACATGCAATTATGGAGCTGTGTCCTTTGGATCACACTGTTTTGGTGAATCCCAGATGTGCTTTTGGTCTGTAGGTTTCTTTCTTGGGCTGTTTTTGTCTTGTTTTTGGTGTAAGGGTAATGCTAGCCTCATAAAGTGAGTTGACAAGTGCTTTTTTCTATTTTTGAAAGAGTTTGTGAAGAATTGCTATTAATTTTTCTTTAAATGTTTGGTAGATTCAACAATGAAGCCATCTGGACCCAGGCTTTGATTTATGCATAGGTGATTGATTACTAATTCAATGTCTTCATTTATTATATGTCTGTTCAGATTGTCTATTTCTTCTTGAGTCAGTTTTGGTAGTTTGTATTTTTTCCAGGAATTTGTTGATTTCATCAACATGATCTAAGGTGTTGGTACATACTTTTTCATAGTATAGTATTTTTTATACTTTTTTTAAATTTCTGTAAGATTGATGGTAATGTCCCCTCTTTCCTTTCTGGTTCCTGGATGTGCTTTTACTAAACTGTCCCTGTGGTAATGCCATCTGCCTTCAGCGAGGCACCTTGTAGGAAACAGATGCATAAACTTCATTGTCAGATTTAGTGTCATGGTGTCATCAGCTACAGCTATCTACTGCATCCCACAGTGTTTTCTCTGTAGGATCTAGAGGAGATTCTCTCATCTCTCGGTGTCATGAAAAGCTCTGCATGCCCTAAACAAATGGGACCTTTTAATCCCACTCTGAATTGTGTCTCCTGCTTTGGCTGCCGGGAGGGCTGAGTCCAATGTTGAATATCAACTCTGTCAGTTTCCTAGAGCTGCCACAACAAAGTATCACAAACAGATTGGCTTAAAACAACAGGTGTTTATTCTTCCATAGTCCTGGAGGTTTGGTTAGAAGTCAAAATTAAGGTGTCAGCTGGGCTATGTTACCTTTGGAACCTGTAGGGAAGAATATGAGGGGACTTCAGAAAGGTTGTGGAAAAATGGAATTAAAAGATAAAAATGAGAAATATACATTTTATTTCTCAATGTAAACTCCATTAAGTTCAAGACATTTTTGTAAGTGATGACACCAGCCATCTAGTCCATTCCGAGCATCCTGGGAATTTAGCCGTGTCAATGCAGTCTTTCTTACATCATTAACTGAAGAAAAATGGGTATACTTTACATACTTTTTTTGAGATAGAGTCTCACTCTGCCGCTCAGGCTGGAGTGCAGTTGTGTAATCATAGCTCACTACAGCCTCAACCTCCTGGGTTCAAGCAGTCCTCCCACTTCAGCCTCCCAAGTAGCAGAGACAGGCAGGCACCACCATGCCTGGCTAATTTTGTGTTTTGTGTAGAGACAGAGTCTCACCATGTTGCCCAGGCTGGTCTTGAACTCCTGGGCTCAAGTGATCCTCTCATCTTGGCTTCTCAAAGTCTTGGGATTATAAGCATGAGCCACTGTGCCTGCCATTTTTTAAAAATACTAGTGTCTTAGTCCATTTTGCATTGCTATAAAAGGATACCTGAAAGGAGGTTTATTTTACTCTCAGTTCTGCAGGCTGTACAAGTAGCATGGCGTCAGCATCTGCTTCTGGTGAGGACCTCAGGAAGCTTCCACTTTTGATAAAAGGGGAAGGGGAGCAGCCACCATGGCAAGAAAAGTGGAAAGAGAGAGTAGAGGGAGGCACTAGACTCTTTTTAACAACCGGATCTGGAGGGAAGTAAGAGTGAGAACTCATACCCCCCAGGTAGGGCTTTAATCTATTTTTGAGGGATCTGCCCCCATGACTCAAATACCTCCCATTATGCCCCACCTGCAACACTGAGAATCAAACTTCAATGTGAGACTTGGAGGGGACAGATATTCAAACTATATAAATTAGAAAAAAAAGAAGTCAGACAGAGCCACGTCAGCTCTTGGATGCCTAATGATTTTCCATGAAACTCAAAAAATTGCCCTTGTTTGATGAGAGGAATGAGCAGGAGCATTGTTGTGGTAGAGAAATACTCTCTCTGGTGAAGCTTTCCCATGTGTTTTTTTGCTAAAGCTTTGGTTAACTTTCTCAAGACACTCTCATAATAAGCAGATGTCATCATTGTTTGGCCCCTCAGAAAGTCAACAGGTGAAATGCCTTGAGCATCCCCAAAAATTGTTGCCAGGAACTTTGGTCTTGACTGGTCTGCTTTTGCTTTGCCTGTGTAACTTTCTTCTCTTGTTAGCCATTGCTCTGATTGTGCTTTGTCTTCAGGATCATCCTGGTAAAGCCATGTTTCATCTCCTGTTCCAATTCTTCAAAGAAATGATCCCATTGTTTATTCTGCTCTTCTGCACAGCTGATCTGAGCACAGTGGTTTTGGCACCCATTGAGTAGAAACTTTGCTCAACTAAAATTTTTCAGTGAGAATCGTGTGAGCTGACCCAGTTGAGATGTCTGTGGTGTTGGCCATTGTTTGTGCTCTTCATCGTTGTTCCTCTTCAGTTAGGGCTCAAACAAGATGAATTTTTTTCTTGACATAGATGGCCTATTGACATAGATGGCCTACCGTGATGGGCTTCATCTTCAACATTGTCTCATCCCTTCTTAAACTTATCCGTTTGTAAACATCTAATTTCTTTGGGGCATTGTCCCCATAAACTTTCTGTAAAGCATCGATGATTTTACCATTCTTCTCCCCAAGCTTCACCATAAATTTGAGGTTGATTCTTGCTTTAACCGACTTCATGTTGCTCTGATATGGACTCTTTTCAAACTGAAGTCTTATCCTTCTTCATGCCTCAAACTAGACCCTATTCAGACATGTTATACAAGTTAGTACCAGCTTATTGGTGTGGAAAAACTTTGAAATCCATGCATAATTTTTTCATGATACACATTTTTTTTTTTGAGATGGAGTCTCACTGTGTTGCACAGGCTGGAGTGTGGTGGTGTGATCTCTGCTCACTGCAGCCTCAGCCTCCAGGTTCAAGCAATTCTCCCACCTCAGCCTCCCCAGTAGCTGGGACTACAGGTGCATGCTACCACACCCAGCTAATTTTTGTATTTTTATTAGAGACAGGGTTTTGTTCTGTTGGCCAGGCTTGTCTCGAACTTCTGACCTCAAGTGATCTGCCTGCCTCGGCCTCCCAAAGTGCTGGGATTACAGGCATGAGCCACCGCGCTGAGCATGATACACATTATTGATGAACTTTTTTGAAGTACACTTTGTACTTCCTTACCTTTCCCTAGCTTCTGGTGGTGGTTGGCTGTCTTAGTCCATTTCATGCCTAGTATAACAGAACACCCGAGACTGGGTAATTTATAATGAACAGGCATTTATTAGCTGATAGTTCTGGAGGCTGGTAAGTTCCCTATCAAGATGCCAGCAATGGGTGAGAGCATTCTGGTTTCATCATCACAGGGCAGAAGGCAAGGGGTAGGAGGAGAAACTCCCTTCATCAAGCCCTTTATAATTACATTCATCTATTCATGAGGGTAGGGCTGTCATGACTGAAACATTTCCCACTGGGCTCTTCCTCTCAGCACATTGGGGATTACGTTTCAACGTGAGTTTTGAGGGGACAAAAACATCCAAACCATAGCACCAGCGATACTTCGTGTTCCTCGGTTTGCAGTTGCATCCCTCCAATTGCTGCCTCTGTCACCACATGGCATTGTCCCTGGGTGTCTATGTCCAAATTTCTGCCTTCTTATAAGGATACCGGTTATATTGGGTTAGGACCCACCCTAATGGGTGTCTTAACGTGATTACATCTGCAAACACCTTATTTCCAGATAAGGTCACATTCACAAGTACCCAAAGTTAGGACTTCAACACATCTTTTGCAGGGACACAGTTCAACTCAAAGCACCTACAAGTGTCACGTGGTCAACTTCTCTGTGTGCTAATATTACCCTTCTTATTTCATCTTTTATTTTTCTCTATTTTCCTTTTGTCCCGATTACCTAGATTACTTAGTTTTTCCTTAATTATATACATCTTTGGCTGGGTTTGAAAGGAAGAAGACAGAAAGGAAGGGAAGGAAGAAGAGAAGGAGGGAGGAAAAGAGAGAAGGCGAAGGAGGAAGAAAAGCTTGCCCCCTAAAATTAGACATGAAACCAGGGGAACAGCGTTGCTGGAATGGGGAGCCAGGGTGGGAAAGACTGACTGGGAAAGTGTTTTTGCTGTGGGCTTCATCAGAACCTCAGAATTACTTTTTTTGAGGGGATGGATGCAGTGGCTAGCAGCTGCTTGAAGCTTAGCTGATCTAGGAAAAATTGGAAGATAGTTTGATGAACTGAGAATTAGGAGAGTAAAGGTATCATCCAGCTACTTTTATATGAATATTAGTAGACACAATATGGATTGAAGTTTTATGGTAATAGGAAGCTTATACAATGCTGAAGACTCATGTATCCTAGCTGTTGTGGACACAGACCCATAAATCATTGATTTACTGCATGCAATTTATTCTGGAGGACAGTATCTCATGTTTGCAGGGTATCATCCTCCAAATGGCACTTTAGCTGAAACTTTAATAGGCTATTCCAATTGTCTATCAGACTAGCTGTTTGTGGAGATTTTATATATATATATATATATATACACACACACACACACATATACATATGACCAGCTAAAGCTACTGTATAAACCAACATTTCCCTTTCCACCTGTTCCTCATCTTAACCCATCACAGGTAAGAGTCTTAATCCTAATACTACAGCACACCAAGGGTTACCATCACCCCACTTACCACTAGAAACGAGGTCCTTGTTACCATTTGGTGGGTGAATGATCCCGTACCAGAATTCTATCCTGAGGTTTGTAGGTTCAGACCTACAAGTAGCTACAAGTAGCTTCTATTTTCTAGGGCCACTCTCTACATGCTTTCTTAGTTTGGATTTCCCTAAATGCAATGACTAAGACACGGACTAGGATGCAGATAATTTGAGGGCTGACTGCAGGAAGCAGGGCTAAGGGAGCAATGGAAGAAACGTATGTCAAAATAAAGAGGCTTTGCTTTTCTAACTATAAATGATTTTGTATCTTTCAAATAATGTCTTCATTTTATACTGATTATGATTGTAACAAAACCCATTCCCACATGGTGAATTGTTTTTAATGTTCACCTTTAGGCTTTTTCAGACCCACCTTCCTCTTTTTTTTTTTTTTCTTTTTTATAAAGAAGGTCTTGTTCTGTCAGCCAGACTGGGGTGCAGTGGCATAATCATGGCTCACTTCAGCCTCAAACTCCTGCGTGCCAGTGATTCTCCCACCTCAGCCTCCCAAGCATCTGGGACTATAGGCACATGCCACTATGCCCACCTAATTTATTTATCTTTTTTTTTTTTTAAGGTAGAGACAGGGTCTCACTATGTTTCCCAGGCTGGTCTCAAACTCCTGGTGTCAAGTGATCCTTCCACCTCAGCCTCCCAAAATGCTGGGATTAAAGGTGTGAACCACTGTACTGGGCCACTTCTACCCCATTGTTTAACTTAACATTGTCTTAATCTGTTTTATGCTGCTATAACAGAACACCAGAGACTGGGTAATTAATAAAAAGAAGAAATTTATCTGGCCTACAGTTCTGGAGCCTTGGAAGTCCGAGATAAAGGGGCTGCATCTGGTGAGAGCCTTCTTGCATTATCCCATGGCAGAGGCAGAAGGGCAAGAAAGAATGAGAGAGGGAGAGGGAGAGGGGGAGAGAGGGACAGAAAGAGAGAGAGAGAAAGAGAGAGAGACACACCAAGGGAGAGTGCACTAAATTTGCTTTTAGAGCAAACCCACTCCCACAATTAATCCATTCAAGAAGAGTCTGCAGTCACCTCTTAAAGGTCTCACCTGTCAACACTGTTGCATTGGGGAATTAAGTTTCCAACACATAAATTTTGGGGACACATTCAAACCATAGCCATCATCATCTGCCATTTATTATTAGAAAAACATTAATGTGTACTTTATGTTTATTTTGTTGGTTGGCCTTTGGCTTGGATACTTATGAAATTTTTAAAACTTATCTTTGAGACTGGAAATTTTTACTGTAATTATATATGTGAAGTCTCTTTTTGCTTGAAACATAGTGCGCTAAGCTTGGAGTTTATCCTGAGGTAGTTTTAGGCAAGAGAGTTACATGGTGAGAACTATGTTTTAAATATACCACCTCAGGCAAGTATGGGGGATGTGTTTAGAAAAAGTACAGACTAGAGCTCAGTAGACCAGTTGGACTGTTGGAATATTGTAGGCCAGAACTGAGATATTTTTAAGATTCAGCCTGTTCAATATGTAGCAGGAAGTAATAAACAAGAGAATAGATGGGAGATGGAGCTGGTAAGAAGTAACTCCAATGTGGTCTGCGGTTCCCATGTCTCACTGCTGTGTGTTACTGGCCTTGGTGTACTTGAGGAACCTGAGCTGCTGTGCAGAGGACGGCATCACTGGGGCATGCGACTCTAGGGAGTAGTGCTCCCTGGGGTGACCTTTTCTTTTCTTTTCTTTTTTTTTTTTTTCTTTGTGAGACGGAGTCTCACTCTGTCACCCAGGCTGGAGTGCAGTGGTGCGATCTCAGCTCACTGCAACCTCTGCCTCCCAGGTTCAAGCAAATTCCTGTCTCAGCCTCCTGAGTAGCTGGGACTATAGGTGGACCATAGGTGTAACCACACCCTGGCTAATTTTTGTATGTTTAGTAGAGACGGGGTTTCACCATATTGGTCAGGCTGGTCTTGAACTCCTGACCTCAGGTGATCCACCTGCCTCAGCCTCCCAAAGTGCGGGGATTACAGGCGTGAGCCACCACGCCTGGCCCGGGGTGACCTTTTCTATGTCACTGGAATGAGAGGAAAATACTGGTTGCAGAAAGAAGTGGCTCTTTTCCTATGGAAATCCTCAGCAAGGCATTTGATACTGATTTCTATTTCTCAGAACTGTTAGGAAGAACTGGTACAGAGATTTATCCCAGAATTTCAACTCTTTGTCAGGATTCATTAGTCTTCCACCCTGTATTGTTTTGTTGTGGTTTATGTACATCTATCCACCATGAACTACTACTACTGCCTAAGAATGGAGGAGGCTGGCAGGGGATCCAGGCAGGACTCACTCACTGTCATCTCACGTTTTTCCTCTCCTAGGTTTCTAGGATGCCCATAGTGTACTTTCTGTCTACCTCACTTAGCTCCACATTTGCAATTTCTGTTAACATGCATACACTGGAATGGACAGCCAGAATCAAAGCTATCTGCTGTGAGACGCAGTGAGAAATGCTTATGTGTAAAGGTAGGAGTACTTTTATTTACTGCTACATCATACAGGGAAAGTGGGGAGGAAATAAAAAGAAAGAAAGGAAAGAAAAGGCAAACCAATATGACCAACAGTGTTACAGGCCTTCTTGTTCTTACCTCTCTATCAGGGTCCCTAAATGAGGCTTATACTTGGAAAAGCAGAAGACAGATCTGGTGGGAGGGGATATGGAAAAGACCTGGGAGGCAACCCTTGTACAGAGAGCCTTGTCTGCAGGGAGCACTACTCCACTGGTGTACTTGTTCAAAGAGCTGGCAGGCTGGGGGTCAGGCTCCCTCCTGCTTGTTTAAAGGGTGGTATGACTGGTTAGAGTGGATATCTGGAGGCTTATCCCACTGTGATTTCAGGGGTCTCACTCTCCAAGTATAGTCAGGGTTGATGTGACCTGACTCTGGTGTTCAGACATCCGCACAAGTTTCAGAAATGTTTACAAACTTTTTGCCAAAGGAAAAATAAACTTGCACAGAAGAGCTGGTTTAGCTGTTTTCTGAGATAATTATAAAAAACAATAGTAAGCCCCAACTCCCAGTCATCTAAAATTTTTTTTTCCTTTTTTTTTTTTTTTGAGACAAGGTCTCACTCTGTTGCTCAGGCTGGAGTGCCATGGCATAATCATAGCTCATTGCAGCCTCGTCCTCCTGGGCTCAAGTGATCTTCCTGCCTCAGCCTCCCTAGTAGCTGGGACCACAGGCACACATCACCATGCCTGCCTGGTTGTTTTTTTTTTTTTGGTAGAGATGGAGTCATGCCATGTTGCCCAGGCTGGTCTTGAACTCCTGGGCTCAAGCTATCCTCCTGCCTCAGTCTCCCAAAGTGATGGGATTACAGGAGTGAGCTGCTGCACCAGGTCAATTTTTTTCTTTTGCATTTCTTTTGCAATAGGAGAAAAGCAAACCATTATCTGAGTATGTGTGGCTTGGAGGCACAAGCAGATCTAGGGTATATCACTCTGTCCTCAGAGAAACTATCAGCATGCTGTTGCTTTTGGTGTTGGCTGGCGCTACTCAGGATGATCCAGCTTGCCTGCTTGGATTTATGATTCAGTTAATCCAAAATCCTCCTCTCTGCCCAACCAAGCCTCCTACTCATTCACTGAGTCATCACCCTTATGAAAACTACTTAGATTGCACTATGTGAGAAGGATCTCTCCTTCACCTAAGTTTCTCTTGTCCTCCAAGCTAGTATCGTGCATCTGACACGTTGTTTCTTAGAAGCTAGCCTGCTTTCACAGCTCAACTAGAATGATCTCAGTGGCAGGAGTGAGAGCTCATACATTTCCCCCATAAAGCCTAGCACAATGCTGGGCAAAGTATTCAGTGAATACTTGGAGTGATTGAAGACTTGCCACTAAAAACATATACTGTGTAGGTACTTACATGAAGTGCTTAGAGTAGTCAAATTTACAGAAATAAAAAGCAGAATGGTAGCTGCCAGAGGCTGCGGGTTGGGGGAGACATGGGGAGTCATTGTTTAAGAGGTACAGACTTTCTGTTTGTGAAGATGAAAATGTTTTGGAGATGCATGGTGGTGATGGTTGCACAACAATATGAACGTACTTAATGCCACCAAATTGTCCACCTAAAAAGGTAAATTTTATTTTATGTATATTTTGCCACAATAAAGTTTAAATGTTTTAAAAGCCTATACTGTAGAAATTTGAGGCTCTTCCCTAAGTCCACCCTCAGCTGCCCTCCCTGGTGCCCATGTGCAGAATCCACATCGTGTGCGAGTGAAATGTCCAGTTGGATGGCCGTGCCGGCCAGGCCCCAGATACTGGGCTCAGCTTCCCACTTGGCAGCTCCATTTTTGTTTTGAAAATGGGGTCATTTGCACCAGGCTTTTAGTTTAGATTTTTTTTTTTGTAGTTCCTGTCTACACAAGAATGGTTAGGAAAGAGTCCAGATCTAGAGCAAGCAAGGTTATAGTTTCCCTAGGGTAATGGAGAAAAGCTTAGTGATGGTGAGATTTCTTGACATCTCACAGCCTCCAATTTAGTTTGGTTTGGTTTTTCATCTGTAAAATGAAGACTTCAATAGTCCCTACCTCCTTAGGTTGTTGTGGGGATTAAATGAAGTGAGTTGCATCAGATACCTTGCAGAGTACCTGAGGCAGGGCAGGAGCTAGGAAGCGTTGTTCATTATTTATCAATGGCAGCTGAGAATTCTTGGATTCTGTGACTCCAGCTTGGGTTCCAGAAGGACAGGGCCCACAGGGCTCCTGACACAGTGCCTTGTCTATGACGTGTGATCCTATGTGTAACAAAACTCTTGGGAGGCACCAGGTTGGTGGCTGGGGAAACAATCTGGTCTAGAGCGTCAGGGATTTTTCGGTCAGACTTTCCCCACTCAGCCAGAAACCCACCTGCCAGCCACGCCCGGGCTCCTGTGTTCCCTGTGGCGCTCTCTTTCTTTAGTTCACGTTCGAAAAATCTTGAGAAAGGACTTGAAGAGACCCGCTTGGCTGGCTTTCTCACCTGCGTGGCCAAGATGCCAGTGCTCATTTGACCACGTGGTCAGAGTAGGTCGGGCAGCTTTCCATGTGAAGAGGAGTGGTGGGCAAAGAAAAATGAGGCATCCACCCCGCACTGAACTGCATGCCCTGGCCAAGCCAGAGAAAAAGCAGCCATGGCCCCACCGCCATTTTGCTCTTCAGTGACTAATGCCCTATGCGCCATGATATCTGTTTGCAAAGAAAAGATGCCTTATGTTTCTTCTTTTGAAAGGGAGTCAAGCACATTGATCTTAAGGCTTTCCAAGTTAGCATCTAAAATTATTTGACCTTGGTTTAATAGGGAGAAATTGATCAGCTTGTGGAAATGAAAAATGAAAACGCTTAATGAAAAATACTTGAAATAAATTCAAGGCCATATTAACATTTAATTTACACTTCCTCCCAGAAGCTATTTTTACATTCGTATTTACTAGTATGATATGCAGTAGTTATTTTTCTCCGTGACTCAACACGATGGGATATTTTTTTCCTTTCTTCAAATACTTCTCAATTCGGATATGACACAGAGTTCCCATTTTCCCCATAAATTACATATTTATAGCACACGGGAATAGCAGGAATGCTGTATGTCTCTTAAAAGTACTTCTGTATTTGAATTATAGAGAAAATGACTTGATGGGAGTCTGAACTTTGGGCACTCTTGATGTAGCTGGAGCAGAGAGGGGAACAGAACTCTGTGTTCCAGGCTTAGACACTGTCTGTTCTGAACATGAGCCTGCCACTGCCAACTGCGTGCACATGGGGAAGGGTGATGAGGGAGGGATGGGCATGAGCAACCAGGATCAAAGGTCATGTGGTGGTGAGAACATAGCTTGGACATCCTGCATCTTGGATTCTGTTCTGCTGTGTACTAGCTCTGAAAGCTTGAGACAGCTTCTTAGCCTTTCTGGTCCTTTTGCTTTTTCCTCTGTAAGCTGGCATAACAGAAGGAGTTACACTTAGGGTTAGATAAAGATTTGAATAAGGTAATGCATGGAAAGCTTCCACGCTGGTGTTTTCATTGAGAGAGTCATCAATAAAAAAAAAATGCTTGTCATTCTAGAGAGTTCTAAAGCAGGACAAGCGTCTTCTGTTCCTTGCACCCTTCTTCCCCTTCCCTTTGGAAGCCTGGTGGCTGAGGACAGCTAAGTTCTTTACTTGGGAGGAAGCACCCTTCCTTCCCCACAGAAAGCTAAGTGGGATACAAGAGTCAAGGGAGCACAGAGCAGGCCCCTTTAGCCTACCTCTATCCCAGGCTTCCTGTAGAGGTTTATGTGGGGCCTATTGCTCTTCCACACAGTAAAGAACCACGTGAAGGTGGGAGCTGAAGTACATATTTGCCGAGAGGGAGCTCAGTATAGCAGATGTTCCCTTTATAACCCTGCACCCAGCGTGACAATGGGCAGTGCTATGGTTTGAATGTTTGTGTCTCTTCAAAATTCATACTGAAACTAAATCCTCAATGCAATAATAGCATTAAGAGGTGGGACTTTTAGGAGGTGATTAAGTCATAAGTCTCCTTCCTGGTGAATGGGATTAAGGCCTTTATAAAAGAGGCTTCTCGGGGTCTTCATCTTTTTTTCCCCTTCTGCCTTCTGCCATGTGAGGACTCAATGATCACCCGCTCCAGAGGACGCAGCAAAAAGGCGCCATCTTGGAAGCAGAGACCAGCTCTCACCAGACACTGAATCTGCTGGCTCCCTGATCTTGGACTTCCCAGGGTCCAGAACTCTGAGAAATAAATTTCTATTGTTTATAAAGTACTCAGTCTGTGGTATTTTGTTATAGCAGCAGGAATGGACTGAGAGAAAAGCAGCTAGTTGAGGATTTGAGAACTTGGGTGTTTTTTTGGTTTTTGGTTTTGGTTTAAGTGAAACTTTTTGCAATACATTTTAGACATTTTATGTACAATAAAATGCTTCCATTTTAAATATGCATTTGAGTAAGCTTTAGAAAATGTATACAACCATGTAAACACCTTAATCAAGACACAGAATGTTTTCATAACCCTCAAAACTTCCCTTGTATCCGGTTGCAGTAAATCTCCCCTTCTGCCCACCCCCAGGTGACTCCTAATCTGCTATCAGTATAGAAAAGTTTGCATTTTCTAGAATTTTGTATAGAGGGAATGAGTCAGACTTTCATGTATCATAATGCTTTTGAGATTCATCCATTTTGTTGCATGTATCGGTGGATTCTTCCTTTTCCTTGCTAAGTTTCTTTCTGTTATATAGATATACTGCAATTTATTGATCAATTCTCTGTTAATGGACATTTGGATTGTTTCTAGTTTTGGTGTATTTTGTATAAACTGACAGTTCCTGACTTATGATGGTTCAACTTTAAGGCAGTGCGAAAGCAATACACATTCAGTAGAATTCATACTTCAAGTACCCATACAACCATTCTGTTTTTCACTTTCAGTACATTACTTAATAAATTATGTGAGATATTCAACACTTTATTATAAAATAGGCTTGTGTTAGATGATTTTGCCTAGCCATAAGCTAATGTAAATGTTCTGAGCACATTTAATGTAGGCTAAGCTAAGCTATGATGTCTAGTAGGTTAGGTATAGTAAATGCACTTTTGATTTATGATATTTTCAACTTATGATGGCTTTATTGGGACATAACTCCATTATAAGTAAGCCAAGGAGCATCTGTATATTAAAAAGCTGCTATGAACATCTGTATACAAGTCTTTTTGTAAATACGTGTTCTCATTTCTTTCGGATAAATACCTGGAGTGGGATTGCTAGATCACATGGTAAATATGTGTTTAAATTTATGAGAAACTGCCAAAGTATTTTCCAAAGTAATAGTAACATTTTACACTCCTACCAGGACTGTCTGAGAGTTCCAGGTGCTCCACATCCTTACTGACACTTAGTATTGCCTGTCTCTTTAATTTTGATTGTTCTAGTGGGTGTGAAATGGTATCTTGGTTTAGTTTTAATGTGCATTTTCCTAATGCCTAGTGGAATTTTCCTTCGCCTAATGGCTGATGAGGTTGAGGTCTTTCCATGTGCTTATTAGTCATTCATATACCTTCTTTAGCAACGGGCCTTTTCAATTATCTTGCTTATATTTAATTGGTCTGCCTTCACAGTTGAGTTGTATTAGTTCTTTATATATTGAACATAAAAGTCCTTTGTCAGATATATGCTTGCAAATATTTTTTTCCTATTCTGTGGTTTCTCTTTCATCTTTCTAATGGTGTTTTCCAATGAGCAAAAATTAATTTTATAAAAGCTCAGTTTACCAATTATGTTTTTAATAGTTTGCGGGTCTTATGCTCTATTCAATAAATATTTGCCTACACTAAAGTTGCCAAGATTTTCTCCTAGGTTTTCTTCTAGGAGTTTTATAGTCTTTACTTTTACATGTTGTCTATTATACAATTTGTGTTAATTGTTGAGTATGGTGTGAGGCAAGGGCCAATACTTACATCTTTTGCAATGAATGTCCTAGCACCATTTGCTGAAGCACCCCTTTTCCCCCATTGAAATGGCTTGGCACAAAAATCACTTGACCATACATGTGTGGGTCTATTTCTGGACTGTCTCTGCCACATTGATCGCATATCTATCTTTTTGCCATTATCATATCTTGATTGCTACAGTTTTATAGTAAGTATTAAAATTGCTTTGGTTATTCTAAATCATTTTAATTTCTATATAGAGTTTAGAATCAGCTTGTCAAGTTTTTAAAAAAAATCTGCTGGATTTTTGACAGGGATTATGTTCAATCTATGAGCCAGTTTGAGGAGAATCTCCATCTTAACAATACTGAATCTTCAGATCCATGAACATGATTTGTACCTCTATTTATTTAGGTCTTATTTAATTTTTAGCAATGTTTTATAGTTTTCAGTGTTACATTTACCCCAAACTATGTCATAGTTTTTGATGGCATTGTAAATGAAATTGTATTTTTTATTTTTTTAATTATTATACTTTAAGTTCTAGGGTACATGTGCACAACGTGCAGGTTTGTTACATATGTATACATGTGCCATGTTGGTGTGCTGCACCCATTAACTTATCATTTACATTAGGTATATCTCCTAATGCTATCCCTCCCCTCTCACCCTACCCTACGACAGGCCCCAGTGTGTGATGTTCCCCTTCCTGTGTCCAAGTGTTCTCATTGTTCAATTCCCACTTGTGAGTGAGAACATGCAGTGTTTGGTTTTCTGTCCTTGCAATAGTTTGCTGAGAATGATGGTTTCCAGCTTCATCCATGTCCCTACAAAGGACATGAACTCATCCTTTTTTATGGCTGCATGGTGTTTCATATTCCATGTCGTATGTGTGCCACATACATATTCCATGGTGTATGTGTGCCACATTTTCTTAATCCAGTCTATCTTATTTTATTTTTCAAATGTCCATTGCTGGTATATAGTAATATAATTGAGTTTATACATTCACCTTGTATTGTATGACCTTGCCAAATTCAACTTTTTCATTCTAGTAGCTTTTTCTCCTCTGTAGATTCCTTAGGATTTTGTAACATAAAAGTGTTATGTGTGAAAAAGATAGTTTTATTATTTTTTTGTCCAATATCTGTGCCTTTTCTTTATTTTTCATGCCTTTTTTGCAATGGTTAAAACTTCTAGTACAATATCGAATAGAACTGATGAGAGAGGGTATCCTTGCCTGTTTACCATCTTAGGGAGAAGTATTCAGTCTTTCCCTATTAAGTATGATAGTTAGCTATAGGCTTTTTGTAGATGTCCTAAAATGTAGTCTGCTTTTAATTATTATCATGGTCTGGCAATTCTAAACAAAGCCAATGATAAAATACTTATCACTCCTAAAATATCTTTTGTTGGTCTGAGTTCCATATAATTGCTGAAATTACTTCTGAGTTTGATTAATATATATCTAACCTTCAAATTTACATATTTGCATCAATTATCCTTTAGTAATTGTATTCTATATGGAAGTTAATTAAGAGAATTCCCAGTTATACAGGGAATTCTTATTCCCCTCCCCCTCCCACCACTACCCCACACACTGACCCAGCAGCATGCTTTCTTTGGAGAAGAATTTGTAACAGATCACAGTCATTCCAGCTTCCTTCAGGGGTATTTTGTGCCTCCAACTCCTGGGATGCATATATTCCCGCATTTACACTGCGGAGTATGAAGAAACAGTTATAGCACTGGGATTGCAAAGATGAAGAAACAGAACCTCACTTGCTTCAATTCCATCATCTATATGATTCCTTGGAGTTTTTGGTTTTGTGTTTAGAATTTAAAACAGTGAAACTGTGAGGTATAATATTTTTGTTTGATAAGGGCAAATTTTTATTCATATATGAAATATTTTGAGTGATATCCTTAAAAGTGTCATTCATTTTAAATTCTATTCTTGTTATTATTTAATTGTAACACTATTCATTTCTTTGACAGGCCATTATATAGGTCTAAGTTTTTTCCCTTTAAAAATGTATTAATGCAGGCCAGGCATGTGGCTCATGCCGTTAATCCCAGCTCTTTGGAAGGCCAAAGCAGGCAGATCACTTAAGGCCAGGATTTGAGACCAGCCTGGGCAACATGGTGAAACCCCATCTCTATTAAAAATACAAAAATTAGCCGGGCATGGTGGCATGCACCTCTAGTCCCAGCTACTTAGGAGGCCTAGGCACGAGAATCACTTAAACTGTGGAGGTGGAGGTTGCAGTGAGCCGAGATTGCGCCACTGCACTTCAGCCTGGGCGACAAAGCGAGACTCTGTCTCAAAATATACATATATATAAATGCAATGAAAAAACTATCAATCGTTATTTTTGCATATTTGTGCTATAATATTTTTTATTTTTTACTTTTTGTAAAGTAAAAAATATTTATCTGCACCACATTCAACAAAAGATAACTTTTATTGTGAGCATTGCTTTTTTGGTTATTGTTATGATTCATTTCAGTTCATGATTATTTGTGACAATAATTTTAGTACAGAGAAGACACATTTGCTCCCAGGGTTGGGTATGCTGCTTCTGCCATTGGTAAGATGGAGCCTGTGCAGGTCCAACCCCAGGCAATTGTCAGCCCACAGACCATCCTACAGGTCAGATAGAGTGGGGTTTGGTTGGTTGCCTCTGATTATTTGTCTTCTAGGGAATATTTTGAGTTTTGTTCTGAGGCAAAGGCACAGATAAAACAGATAGATTAATGATGCATAGCTGTGAAATGATTTTGCAAAGTTCTATCAGAAAACCCTGCACTGAGAGTCAGGACTCTGCCCTGTCACCACATTATCTGCTTTCTACCCCTTGGGCTGAATGAGAAAATCTTGATTTCTTCTGGTCCTGAAATTCAATGAGTCTGTTATCCCACTAAGAAATATAAAGGGTTATTATTACTCTTGTTTTTGTTGTTTGTATTAATGAACAAACAAGAGGCTCTGGAAACTTTGACCAATGGGGCAGAAGGACAGCAAGACAGTTAAATATTTAAAAATGTTCTAAAGTAAAATTCGAGAGTCTTGTCGTCAGCTGTTTGGATTGGGTTTACTATCACTGGCTGTGACCTTATACCTCATTCCCAAGGCTATGGGATCTTTACTAAGTTAAATTGCAGAGGGCAGACTGCAGTGGTGGCTAACCAATGCTGTATCTGCCCTTCAGCTCAAACCCATCTCTACCTGGGAATTTTCGGTGTGCTCAGATAGCAGAGACAGAGACCCATGCCCATTATTGTCCTGTTACTGGCAAAGCCAGGTACAACACCAGAGGTGAGAGCTCTGTGTTCATGGATCACCTGCATTAGAATCATGGGATGCTTCCTAACCTAGTGAATCTAAAGGCAGGGCCCAGGAATCTGCCATAAACATGTTTATATGATGATTAGTATCATGCATTCTGAAGTCTGAGCACCATTCGTATAGAAGAATGGCCAAGAGAGTGAGGATTTTAAAATGATTCAAAGCCGATACAATAGAAGTGAATCACTAAAACATATTTTACTGCCTTTGTTATTTCAGTTTTTTTTTTTTTTTTTGAGATGGAGTCTCACTCTGTCATCCAGGCTAGAGTGCAGTGGAGTGATCTCGACTCACTGCAATCTCTGCCTCCTGGGTTCAAGTGATCCTCCTGCCTCAGCCTCCCAAATAGCTGGGATTACAAGCATGCACGACCGTGCCCCAGTAAGTTTTGTTTTTGTTTTTGTTTTAAGTAGATATGGGGTTTTACCAAGTTGACCAGGCTGGTCTTGAACTCCTGACCTCAAGTAATCTGCCTCCCCAAATTGCTGGGATTACAGGTGTGAGCCACCACGTCTGGCCTCACAATATCTTTATTTATTAAATGGCCAGCACTTTTTTTCTCCAAACTTGTCATTCTGCAAAATCAGGAGATGTCATTTTAAGTTGCATCAAGTGCTGTGAGATAGATATGACTGATATGACAAATTATAAGGTGACATTCATCACATGGAATCCATGGCCTGAATGAAAGTTTAGGAAAACTATGGGTTTCTAATGAGAAAGTCAAGTTTAATTAATTATCCTCCGAATAGATTTGCACTGGGGGTTTGGCAGCTGAAGCTTAATAGCTAATTACAAGGACTGTCAGTGAATAGTGGGTAATCTGCATCCCCAATTTCATGTTGGAGATGTCATAATTGCTGTATATCACAGGACAGCAAGGCAGAGCAAATAGATACAAGCTGCACCTTTCTAGAGGAATTCCATGATGCTGCTCTGAGAGTTGGAGAAAAGGTCCCAGCTGTCAACCACAGACTGAGATAAAGTCAGCAGTTTCAAGTAATGCAGTATGTACCCAATTGCCTTTGAATCATGGAACCAGAGAGACTACCGGATGGCCTCTAGCTGATCCCCTTCCACTAGGTCATTGATGCATCCAGTTATTTCAGACTATACCATTTTCCCCTATCCTTCCAACCCTATCTGCTATTCAGCCAGTTTCTTTTAGTAGTTAGATATCAGGCGGGGTTCCTGCAATTCACCATATCGAAAGCATTTGGCAAAATTCAACACCCCTTCATGATAAAATGTTATCATCAATCTTAGAATAGAAGAGGACTCAACTTGAGAAAGGGCATCTACAAAAAATTTACAGGTAACATTGTACTTAATGCTACAAAACAATGTCTTTCACCTAATGTCAAAAAATCACTTTGGTTGCAGAATGAAGAATGGCTTGTGGAGCGATGGGTAAAAGTCAATGATATAATTGCATCTGGGAAGTTATGGCAATAGTTCAGGTGAAGATGACAGCTTAGACTTGGATGGCAGCAATAGAAAAGAGAGGTATTTTGGAAGATGGGTCTCATTCACAGATTGGGGATTATTCACAAATTGAGGGACAGATCTAAATATAACTGCTAGGTATTACCTTACTCAGCTGGATGGATGGTGCTGCCATTCACTGGGCAGAAAAATCAGGATGATTTTCTCTATACCATGGCCCCCAAAAGTCAATTAGAGCAGTCTGATATCTGTGGAAGATATCCACATTCAGAATGGAGGTGAGGTATTTTCAAGTACACGAAACTATGTTTACAAACACAGGGCTCCCTGACTGCAGGAAATAATTGAGGGAAAAAGCCGGTCTTATGAAATAAATTACTGGGAAGACATGCCAATACTGAAATACTGGAGAAGAGGGGAGAATTATATATTTCAAGGTGCTTTACAACAAGCTCTTTAACATATTATCTGATTTAAGTATGACCACAGCCACGTGAGGTAGAATTTTTCTGATACCTGTTTTTAGATGATGATTGGAGTCCCAATTTATTAAGTGATTTGTCCAAAACTATTCAATGGTGAAAGGTTTTCAAATGTAAATCTCCTGATTGCAGTGTCCCTAATCTTTTCAATGCTACAGTAAAAGTTAATTTCAGCTAAGAAGAGAGTCATTGGAAGGAATTCAGGTCTGCAGACTGGGTCCTCTCTAATAGGCTATTTCTCTTTTCTCCCACCCAGCTAAATCCTACTCATCGTTTGAGACTCTGTTCAGATTGTTCATCTCCTGTAAATCTTTTGCACCCATTCCTACTTACTGATTACTCCCATTAAAAAAATTAAGTTATATGTTATTTAATGTAATATGTTAAAATAGTATAATTTCAACATGCTATCAATATAAAAATGATATTTCACATTTTTCTGTACCAAATATTTGAAACCCAGCATGTATTTTATATTTACAATGAATCATAATTGGAAGTAGGCTCATTTCCAGTGCTTAGTGGCTAGTGGCTACTGTACCGGACAGCACAGGTCTACAGTCTAACCCCTTCTAACCTTCAGTGTGATACTCACCTTAAAATGTACAAAAAGAGGTGCATAATAGTTGATCCAAAATTAGATAATGCTCTGTTAAAATGGGAAGTGAAACACAAAATATCTTAGCATTTGGACCTTATCTGATTACCGAGACATTTTACTGTGATTGAAGAGTGGCTATGCAAATCTTTTTGACATTTTTACAAATACATTGCAGACTGGTTTTCTCTTTCCATTATCTCGTTTAAAGTCCGTGTGGGCACCTAGTTATTTTGTTCTATTTCTCCACTTAACAGTTGTTCATTCTGACCTATCTCAAAATAATAAGAGCTGTTTATGACAAACCCACAGCCAATATCATACTGAATGGGCAAAAACTGGAAGCATTCCCTTTGAAAACTGGCACAAGACAGGGATGCCCTCTCTCACCACTCCTATTCAACACAGAGTTGGAAATTCTGGCTAGGGCAATCAGGCAAGAGAAAGAAATAAAACGTATTCAATTAGGAAAAGAGGGAGTCAAATTGTCTCTGTTTGCAGATGACATGATTGTATATTTAGAAAACCCCATCGTCTCAGCCTAAAATCTTCTTAAGCTGATAAGCAACTTCAGCAAATCTCAGGATACAAAATCAATATGCAACAATCACAAGCATTCCTATACACCAATAATAGACAAACAGAGAGCCAAATCATGAGTGCCCTCCCATTCACGATTGCTACAAAGAGAATAAAATACCTAGGAATCCAACTTAAAAAGGATGTGACGGACCTCTTCAAGGAGAACTACAAACCACTGCTCAATGAAATAAAAGAGGACACAAACAAATGGAAGAATATTCCATGCTCATGGATAGGAAGAATCAATATCATGAAAATGGCCATACTGCCCAAGATAATTTATAGATTCAATGCTATCCCCATCAAACTACCACTGACTTTCTTCACAGAATTGGAAAAAACTACTTTAAAGTTCATAGGGAACCAAAAAAGAGCCCGCATTGCCAAGACAATCCTAAGCAAAAAGAACAAAGCTGGAGGCATCATGCTACCTGACTGTACTACAAGACTACAGTAACCAAAAGAGCATGGTACTGATACCAAAACAGATATATAGACCAGTGGAACAGAACAGAGGCCTCAGAAATAACACCACAAATCTACAACCATCTGTCCTTGGCAAACCTGACAAAAACAAGCAATGGGGAAAGGATTCCCTATTTAATAAATGGTGCTGGGAGGCTAGCCATATGTAGAAAGGTGAAACTGGATCCCTTCCTTACACCGTATACAAAAATTAACTCAAGATGGATTAACGACTTAATGTAAGACCTAACACCATAAAAACCCTAGAAGAAAACCTAGGCAATACCATTTAGGACGTAGGCATGGGCAAAGACTTCATGACTACAACACCAAAAGCAATGGCAACAAAAGCCAAAATAGATAAATGGGATCTAATTAAACTAAAGAGCTTCTGCACAGCAAAAGAAACTATCATTAGAGTGAACAAGCAACCTACAGAATGGGAGAAAATTTTTGCAATCTACCCATCTGCCAAAGGGCTAATATCTAGAATCTACAAAGAACTTAAACAAATTTACAAGAGAAAAACAAAGAACCCCATCAAAAAGTGGGCAAAGGATATGAACAGACACTTCTCAAAAGAAGACGTTTATGCAGCCAACAGACACATGAAAAAATGCTCATCATCAGTCATCATCAGAGAAATGCAAATCAAAACCACAGTGAGATACCATCACGCTAGTTAAAATGGCGGTCATTAAAAAGTCAGGAAACAACAGATACTGGAGAGGATGTGGAGAAATAGGAACGCTTTTACACTGTTGGTGGGAGTGTAAATTAGTTCAACCGTTGTGGAAGACAGTGTGGCGATTCCTCAAGGATCTAGAACTAGAAATACCATTTGACCCAGCAATCCCATTACTGGGTATATACCCAAAGGATTATAAATCATGCTACTATGAAAACACATGCACACATATGTTTATTGTGGCACTATTCACAATAGCAAAGACTTGGAACCAACCCAGATGTCCATCAATGATAGATTGGATTAAGAAAATGTGGCACATATACACCATGGAATACTATGCAGCCATAAAAAAGGATGAGTTAATGTCCTTTGCAGGGCATGGATGAAGCTGGAAACCATCATTCTCAGCAAACTATCACAAGGACAGAAAACCAAACACCGCATATTCTCACTCATAGGTGGGAATTGAACAATGAGAACACATGGACACAGGGCAGGGAGCATCACACACCAGGGCCTGTTGAGGGGTTGGGGTGCTGGGGGAGGGACAGCATTAGGAGAAATACCTAATGTAAATTACGAGTTGATGCGTGCAACATATCAACATGGCACATGTATACCTGTGTAACAAACCTGCACGTTGTGCACATGTACTCTAGAACTGAAAGTATATTAAAAAAAATTTAAACATTTTAAAATCTATAATAGATGAGAGGAAAATTAAAAAAAAATCCAAGTGAAATTAAATTCTAGAAGATTAATGTTGCCAGTTATATTTTGATGACAACAATAAACCTAATGCAATTTTGTTATCTTATTGCCTTAAAATGCAAGTTGATAACCAACAATGGTACCATTTTAGCACAGGTAACTAACTACTTGCGTTTGAGTTTCCCGAGAGGTCATCTGAATTGCAATAATGAAGAGGCGCTTAACTGATTGATGTTTTTTATAGTCTCTTAAATAGCATTAAATTTGTCTTAGAGTCTCTAGTATATTTAACAATTATATAGAGAAAAAAAAAGAGTTGTTCATTCTGCCATTCAGTAAATACCTGCTGATACCTTATTGGCCAAATGTGCCAGATGCAGGGGTGTGAAAGATACCACATGTCTGCTTTTACAAAGCTTCCAAAGTAGTGATAAAGAGAAAGAGGGTGAAAAACATGTGAAAACATATCTTTGTGTTTTATTTGACAATTATCATTCTGTGTCTATTATTTGTTTGAATATTAGTTTTCCCCCATTTCTTTAACTGGAGTGAGAGGAATGGACTTTATCTTCTTATTCTTTTTATCTTCTTGGGACGTAGGAGAATGCCTTAATAAATACACGTGGAATCCACTGCAATGGATGAATAAATGTGTGTTATTTTCTACAACAGAGGTCCCTACAAAGTATACTAGGAATATAAAGAAACATTTCATCTTCCTGATGGAGAATAGAAAGGAATATAAGGCAGAGGGGACATATGGTCCAGGCCTTGAAGGACTTGACACAATCGAAGAAGCTGATAAGAAGGAAGTTTGAGGAAAAGAATGAATAGGAGTTTTCAGATGAGAAAGTCTGGGAGTGGAAGTACATCACTTATGGCAGGTACTTTCTGAACATTTGCTTAATAAATACACAAATAGGTAAAAGAAAGAACTGAAGGACCTGAGGATGATCTATTTTGTGGAGTTAGAAATGGAGGGAGTGAAGGGGTGGTGGCACAGCAGAAGGAACATAGGAAAAACTGACAGCCACGAGTTGGCTGTTGCGATTGTTAACATTTTAAAGCAAAGCAAGACAACAGCAACCACCCTCTCGACGTTGGAGGTACAGTATTGTGTCCTCTTCTCTTAGCTTTGGGATAATGCCTATTGTATCCATCTGAGAACTTAATGATTCCGCAATCTCTCATTAACGTGGACAATTTCATTCAAGAAGGTTTATGGGCAGAGTGAAAAATAAGAAACCTAGCAGAGTGACATGCTTTCATTTTACTATAATGCATATAAAGGAAGACAAATATGCCAATAATATCCTTCTAATTCGATAGAACAGTCTCACAAGAACTTGTGCTATTTAGAAAAAGAGACACAGCAATGACTAACTTGTTCCCTGGGCAAATTACCAAGTAAGACAATCAAAGCCACAGATTTTCATAGGTTCTGTTTCCAGGAAGACAGCAGTTTCCAAAGTCTTCAGAGTCTGAGAAGACCAAGTTCTTCTATATATACATATACATATACATATACATCATATACATATACATATACATATACATATACATATACATCATATACATATACATATACATATACATATACATATACATATACATCATATACATATACATATACATATACATATACATCATATACATATACATATACATATACATATACATCATATACATATACATATACATATACATATACATATACATATACATATACATATACATCATATACATATACATATACATATACATATACATATACATATACATCATATACATATACATATACATATACATATACATCATATACATATACATATACATATACATATACATCATATACATATACATATACATATACATATACATATACATATACATCATATACATATACATATACATATACATATACATATACATATATATTTTGAGACAGAGTCTCACTCTTTCACCCAGGCTGGAGTGCAGTGGCACGATCTTGGCTCACCACAGCCTCCGCCTCTCGGGTTCAAATGATTCTCCTGCCTCAGCCTCCCAAGTAGCTGGGATTACCAGAATGTGCCACCACACCTGGCTAACTTTTGTATTTTTACAAAAATACAAAAGTGACGGAGTTTTGCCATGTCGTCCAATCTGGTCTTGAACTCCTGACCTCAAGTGATCCGCCCGCCTTGACCTTCCAAAGTGCTGGGATTACAGGTGTGAGCCAGCATGCCCAGCCTCTCAAATTATATTTCTAAGGACACAGTTTTAATAGAGACAACAAACTTAAAACTGTTAGAAATTTTCACCTGCCTCTATATTGTACAGTAAAGTAAAATTGATATTCCCTAAAAGTTCCAAGTTGAGAGCAAATGTAAGCCTGTATAGCCCAATTTTTCCGGAAACAGAAACCAAGAAAGTAATAGGATTTTACTAAATACTAGTGAAAAAAAGAGCACAGTATTAATCTTCCACATAAACAAGGTCACATGCAAATATGAGAAAACCCCCAAAGTTGCACTGTTTGTGTTTATGGAACCCTTCTCTAAGTAACATATCCGACACTCCAACCCCCTTCAATTCCCCCGTCGCAATCCTGACAAAAGCATTTCTCCTCCCACCACCACTGCCGGAATAAGTGCCCTTTCCCTCCAGGCTCTCAGCCAGTCCAGCTTTACTTCTATGCCGGATTTCCACCTGGCTCATTTCTGCCTCTGGCCTTTTGTTCAGCTTTCCCTGCTTGAGGCACACACCTCATTCCCTTCAGTTCTTCCACGATTCTGAAGTATTATAGAAATCACCTTTCATCTAGATTGTTTGTCTTTGAACCCTCTAGGCCTTGCTAAGGGGCGGGTAGAGGTTGGAATGAGAGCTGAGGGGGCAAAAAGTTCTGGTAGTCTGTTTTTCAGGACAAGCGCTCTTTCTCTGGAAATGGTAACAAGAGCCACATTAAACAGAAAGGCTTGCTTTCATGGATGTTTCTGTTATACATATGCATTTTTTTTCAATCGGAGAGAAGAGGAAGTGTACTTCCCCTGGCATTCAGTCATGTTCAGGATGAGGAAGGCGAGACAAACAGGGAACCTAGGTTTTATGCGAACTCACTGATTGAGACCGACAATGCCTGGTACTTGGAAAGGACACCATCTTTACCTTTACCCTGAGGACAGGGTCTCACTGTCACCCCAACCACTTGCCTGATAGTATGGTTCCTGGGTGCTAGGGGACAGGGGTAAGGAGTGGAGAAGTGTTTAGGGGGAGGAATGCGTTTAGGAATCTTTTGTGTGCTGGCAGGAAACCTGGGTCCACCAGTTCCGGAGATCCTTGTTTACTATATACCAGACAGCGAGGCTGATGATGATCTGGAGGATGTTCATTCAGAAGCCAGCCGCCAAAAGAGGTGGACAGAGCTAGAGGCAAGCAGTAAGAAAAAGTGACCTGAGAGCAGGAAGAGCAATGGAGTCATATAAATCATATACTGTCCTGTACTGCTGTTGAAATGTGCATCCATTCATTTATCCATTCATTTTTTTTAATCAGTAGTTATTGAGTGCCTGTGTATTCACATTATTGAATGTGAATTCAATGCATCTTTTTAAGGTGGTAGTTCTTTTTGTTTTTTGTTTTTTTTTGGTGGTGGTAGTTGTTTTTTGAGATGGAGTTTCACTCTGTCCCCCAGGCTGGAGTGCAGTGGTGCAATCCTGGCTCACTGAAAGCTCCACCTCCCGGGTTCAAGCAATTCTTCTGCCTCAGCCTCCTGCGTAGCTGGGATTACAGGCATGCATTACCACACCCGGCTAATTTTTTAAAAATTTGTTTTATTTTCAGTAGAGATGGGGTTTCACCATGTTGGCCAGGCTGGTCTCAAACTCCTGATCTAAAGTGATCCTCCTGCCTCGGCCTCCCAAAGTGCTGGTATTACAGGCGTGAGCCACCGTGCCTGGCGTAAGGTGTTGGTTCTGTGTCTAAGTTTAGAAGCATCTAAATTTTAAGTTTTATTGTTGTTGTTGTTGTTGCAGGAAAACACAGATCCTGGTGCCGAACATGAGGACAGGACAGGCTGAAGGAGAAAGTGGAAGGAGGGGAGCTTCTCTCTCAGCCTCATCCTCCTGGACCTGGATGATGGAGAGTCGTGAGGTGGTTCAGAGTACTCCAGGTGAGGAGGGAAAGATGGTGCCCACCACGTGGAGGCCAGCCTAGATCTTGTATGAAACCCGTGAGGTATGAAGGAGTAATTTTTCTTTCTAAGCCATTTATCTGCTTATTTCTCAGATCAGTGCCCTTTATGTTTGAACTTGGTGTGAATGACCATCTTAGTGATTCTTACTGCAATGACAGTAGGGAGTTAAATGACATAAGAGTCTTTTTTATGGTAAAGGATATAAAAATGTATCTGCATGTGGTCAGTGTAGAATATTCCCAGCCAGAGGTGCAGTTTTCTGGATCCCTTCCACAGACATTGTGTGGAAGCACACCTATTAACCGATAAGGGGTGAAATTTCACCAGAATAGAGAAGCATTCTCTTTGCCCTTTTCACGGGGGTGAGGATGAGGTTAGGGATGGGGTTATACCTTCTTTGCTCTCCCAGCTGCTTCTATATATCTTAGCCTGGATATGCCTAAACTTAAGCCAAAACAAAAAGTCAGAGACAGGTAGTTTATTTGCAAAATGATACTAGGGATCGGGAGTAAGGAATGAGAGTAAAGCAGGGGAGGCAGAAAAGCCACTGCAATCATGCATTGTCAACAGAGGAATGACCAACAAGCATACGAAAGGTCTCAGTGTTACTAGTCATCAGAATTCAGATGAAAACCACCAGGAGATACCTCCTAGATGCCTATTAGAATGGCTACATTAAAAAGACTGCAGCAACAAATGTTGGTGAGGGTGTGGAACAGTCAGAGCTCTCATAAATTGTTGGTAGGGGTGTAAATTGGTACAACTGCTTTGGAAAGGTCTGGCACTTTCTTAAAAAACTAAACACACACCTTCCATCACCCAGCAGTTTCATTCCTAGATATTTGCCCAGCAGAAATGAAAATATCTGTATATAAACAGACTCGTTTAAGAATGTTCATGGCCTGGCGCGGTGGCTCACGCCTGTAATCCCAGCACTTTGGGAGGCCGAGGCGGGTGGATCACGAGGTCAGGAGATCGAGACCATCCTGGCTAACATGGTGAAACCCCGTCTCTCCTAAAAATAAAAAAAATTAGCTGGGCGTGGTGCGGGTGCCTGTAGTCCCAGCTACTCAGGAGGCTGAGGCAGGAGAATGGTGTGAACCCGGGAGGTGGAGTTTGCAGTGAGTGGAGATCGCGTCACTGCACTCCAGCCTGGGCAACAGAGTGAGACTGTCTCAAAAAAAAAAAAAAAAAAAAAAAAAGAATGTTCACAGCAGCATTATGTGTTATAGTCAGAAACTGGAAACAGGCCAGGCCTGTAATCCTAGCACTTTGAGAACCTCAGACAGGTAGGAGAATTGCTTGAGGCCAGGAGTTCAAGACCAGCCTGGGGAACATAGCAAGACCCTGTCTTCACAAAAAATAAAAACATTAGCCAGCCATGGTGGCACACATCTGTAGTCCTAGCTACTTAGAAGGCTGAGGTGGGAGGATCACTTGAGCCCAGGAGTTCAAGGCTGCAGTGAGCTATGATCACCCAGCCTGGGTGATAGAATAAGACCTTGTTTCTAAACAAAACACAACAAAAACTGGAAACAGCTCATTAACGGAAGAATGGATAAACAAACTGTGGTATGTTCATGCAATGGAATATTGCCCAGCCATAAAAAGGAATGGAGTACTGATATAATAATATGAGTAAATATTAAAGCATGCTGGGTGAAAAAAGCCTTACACAAAATAATATGGTATTTTCCTATTTAAAGTTCTAGAATAGGCAGAACTAATCTGCAATGAAGAAAAATCAAAATAGTGATCTGTGCAGATGTGGGTGTACAAGTAGGAGTTGACAGAGAGCAGGCATGAGGGAATGTTCCTCTACATCTTCAAAGGAGTTTGGGTTACACATGTCAATGTACTTTTCAAAACTTACTGAATGGTACACTTACCATTATTCATTTTATTGAATATAAATTTTGCCTTAGAAGAAAAACATCATAAATGAATACTGAAGTTTAGTTAATGATATGCATGCTGAAGTGTTAAGGGTGAATTATACTGTTATCTGAAAAGTACTTTGAAATGCCTTAAAAATAAAATAGATTAGTAGATGGATAGAACAATGGATAAATGGATATACGTACGATAAAAGAAATAGAATAAGATGTTAGTTGTACAATCTAGATAGGGATAAATAGGTTTTGACTGTAGAATTCTTTCAACTTCTCTGTATGCTTGAACATTTTTATAATACAAAGTAAGGTAAAAACAAAAACGCATGATCACATTGGTTACAACTGAGCAACTGTTGTACAAGCCTGTCAGGACGGTTGAGGAGTTTTCTGAAATCTACTTCAGAGCCTAACACCTGGGTGGTGGAAGGGAAAACATTTATCTGTTGGCTTCTTTCTCCTTGTGTCAATGCTTAAAGCCCTCTTGCAAGTGCCCTGCACCTTAGAGAATTCCCAGGGTAGGGAGCTAGAGTACACAGCATGCATGGGCTGATGTGGGATGCTTCAGATTGCACCTGCGTGTAGCTGGTCAAAGCCTATGCAGAACCAAGAGTCAAACAAGAGGATGGAAAGTGCTCCAGAAGTATTGTATTAGTTACCCATCACTGCATAACAGGTTACGCTCCAAACTTAGTGTCTTACAACAAACAAACAGCTATTCTCCACAATTCCTGTGGGTCAGGAATTCAAGAGTCACTTAGCTGGCTGGTTCTAGCTCAGGGTCTGCCATGACATTATATTCAATATTTCAAGCCAGGGCTGCATTTATCTGAAAACTTGACTGGGGCTGAAAGATCCACTTTCAAGGTGGTGCATTACATGGCCCTTGGCAGGAGGCTCCAGTGTCCCTGCCACATGGGCCTCACAATACATCTGAGTGTCCTTGTAACATCCCCCAGAGTGAGTGATTATGGGGGGAGGAAAAAGTCACAATGTCTTGTATGACCTAGTCTTGGAAATCACACGCTGTCACTTCCACCACCTTTTATTACTTAGAAGTGAATCACTAGGTACATTTCACACTCAAGGAGAAGAGAATTAGGCTCCCCCCCTTTTTTTTTTTGAGACAGAGCCTCACTCTGTCGCCCAGGCTGGAGTGCAGTGGCACATTCTTGGCTCACTGCAACCTTCACCTCCCGGGTTCAAGCAATTCTTCTGCCTCAGCCTCCCAAGTAGCTGGGACTACAGGCCTGCGCCACCACGCCCGGCTAATTTTTGTATTTTTAGTAGAGACGGGGTTTCACCATATTGGCCAGGCTGGTCTTGAACTCCTGACCTCATGATCCACCTGCCTCGGCCTCCCAAAATGCTAGGTTTACAGGTGTGAGCTACCGCTTCCAGCCTAGCCTTCACTTTTTGAAGGAAGGAACATCAAAGAAGTTGAGAACGTGTTTGGAAACCACAACAGATTTCCATTACGTTTCACCTTTGCACTTCTTAGGACTTTTGTGCTCTGCGTTAAGTCCAGTCTGACCAGAGTCTTCTAGATAGTGGCTAGCTCCAAATCTTACAAACACTAAATACGGGAAGGTGAATAGAACAAGTTACATTCCCTGCTGATGCAACAGGTTCCAAATCCATAAATAGTACTTGTCATCTCCGTTTTCCGCCATTTGCTCTAGATTTCCCTTAACCTTAACCAATTATTTGGCTGATGTAGGTTGCTTTCCTGATGGCTGACTCAAAACTTTATCTCTGAGGGATCTGAGCCTTCAGTTGACCTTGTAAAGTCATGATCACTGCGATTGCCCATCCACCATCACCAGTCATGGAATCATCAATAGATGTCCCTGTAAATCTTCTATGTCCTAGACACAGTCCTTCCTGCACACATAATGTAACAGCAGCCTTAGCTCTTCATGGTAATCAGAGTTGATTACTCTTTTCAGCATAGGAACACCTCTTTTTTCTTGCTGGTCTACTGCCATGAGGAACCCAAAATTCAAAAACAATGATCATACTTTAAGGTGAATGGAAGCGCTATCATTTCTGCTAGTGCGTATATTCGCCCACCTGAAAGTGGGACAATTAATTCAGCAGAACCTAAGCTCATTTGATGGGAAATGCACAACACTTTTAAGTGGATCATGAGAAGTGTTGGTGAGGGGGGCAATCCTACTTCCACCTCATGTTTCCTGGACCAATGTTGTTAGACACTGGGGACACAGCACCATGTATCAGCTATTGCTTTAGGACATATACACAGTATTTTGGAGGACAGTGTCATTACCAACAGGGTGTTCTACCTGAACCTGGGCTGACACTAAAAATCTTTTTCAAGAACTTCTGCTTTCAACCATGAAGGAGTAAGCCAGCCTGCAATTACATTTTGAAAGTCAGCAACTAGAAAACTAAACAAAATGTAGGAAAAAACTATTTTAAGTCAGTGGATAAGAATCCAACGAGATTGTGATCCCCATGAAAAGGAAAACAAAAGGGGCAAAATACACCCTGGAGTAGGCTTTCTGCCTGTAGGTAGCTCCAAGATTGTGATTCAGGGAGATGAAATTATACAGAGTGTTGTCATTGAATTAAACAGAGATTATAGTTCAAGAAGACCAAGCTAGCTTTGATTTATAAGGCAGAGCACCTAAGTCCATTTTCTGTTGTTATAACCAAATACCTGAAACTACGTAGTTTATAATGAAGAGAAATCTATTTCTCACAGTTCTGAAGTCTGAAAGTCCAAGGTTGAAGGGGTGCATCTGGAGGGCCTTCCTATTGGTAGGGAATCTCTGCAGAGTCCCGAGGTGGTGTAGGGCATAGAGAAGGAGCTAAGTATGCTAGCTTACGAAGTTTAGTCCTTTATATGAAGCCTCTTACGAAGCCACTCATGTCCCACACTCATCACTTTATCTCATTCTAATGACCTCCAAAGGTGCCACCTCTCAAATACTATGGTTGAATTCCCCCCCCACCTTAATATTGTTACAGTGGGGATTAAGTTTCAACATGAGTTTCAGAGGGGACAAACATTCAAACCATAGCATTGCTTGAGAGGAGAGCTCTCAAGAAATCTTTGGCTGGCTGCAGTGGCTCACACCTGTAATCCCAGCACTTTGGGAGGCTGAGGTGGGTGGATCGCTTGAGCCCAGGAATTTGAGACCAGCCTGGGTAACATGGTGACATCCTGTCTTTACAAAAAATACAAAAAATCAGCTGGGTGTGGTGCTGCACACCTGTGGTCCCAGCTACTTGGGAGGTTGAGGGGAAGGATCACCTGAGCCTGGGGAGGCGGAGGTTGCAGTGAGCCATCATGGTGCCACTGCACTCCAGCCTGGGCAACAGTGAGACTCTTGACTCTTTGCCTGAACACCAAACTAGTCAGGAATAGGATGAAATCCCATAGGACTGGACAAGAACAACTTTCAGGGAAAGAATAGTTCTGTGTAAGCTGTAAGACAAATAACCAATAACCAGGGTCTCTCCATGTTACTTAGGTGGTATTGAACTCCTGAGCTCAAGCAATCCTATCTGCCTTGGCCTCCAGAAATGTTGGGATTACAGGCGTGAGCCACAGCACCTGGCCCTACAAACTTTTAAGAAGATAAATGCTTGTAGAAATTTAATTACATTTTGCCTCTATGAATTCCTGATGAAAACTTTCTGAAATCTGTCATAAATACATAATCAAAAGAAAAAAATAAATATCTTTAATATTTTCACATCCCTGAGCTTTCTGACTCCTTCCTTAGTGCTATGGCAAGCTCCAGTCCAGGCAAGTTCCAGCCTCTGGACTTTATTTATTATAGGACACTATTTTGTCCAAGCCTCAAGAAATAACTCTTGCAGTGTATTGCTACAGCTATCCTTGCCGGGACACTGAGTTTCCTGATCAAGGAAGGGTGCTCCCAGGTCAATAAATTCACGGTTTTCCAGCTTTCTATTCCACTCACCCACGCTAGTCCAACATCCTCAAGATCCACTTTCACAAGCTTATCCAGGTTCCTGCCTGTATACATTACCCAGGTAAATGGTTTGGCTGTGTGTCCCCACCCAAATCTCATCTCGAATTGTAATCCCCATGTGCTGAGGGTGGGGCCTGTAATCCCCATGTGTTGAGGGAGGGAGGTGATTGGATTATGGGAGAGGTTCCCCCATGCTGTTCTTGTGATAATGAGTGGGTTCTCACGAGATCTGATGATTTTATAAGCATCCAGCATTTCTCCTGCTTACACTTCTCACTCCCGCCACCCTGTGAAGGTCTTTGCTTCCTCTTTGCCTTCCACCATGATTGTAAGTTTCCTGAGGCCTTTGCAGCTATGCAGAACTGTGAGTCAGTTAAACCTCTTTCTTTTATAAATTACCCAGTCTTAGGTATTTCTTTATAGCAGTGTGAGAACAGTCTAATACCCCAGGTCCTTCAGTTTCTTTAGTAAACTATTTCCTACTGCAGCAGGGTTACATTTCCCCACCTGCTTGAGCCAAAACCTGACTCCAGTTATCATGGGGTCAGTGAGTTGGAGATGGAAGGAGACCTTGAGGAAGACAGACATCACTTTGCAAAACAAGATTCAGGTGAGGTATTTTCAGGGTCTCCTGGCAAGATGAGGCTGATGTCCCCAGCAAGGAGAAGGCTGGCTTTGCTCTCCTAGAGGATGAAAATTAATCTAGTGACTCAATATTCTCAGACTTGTCTATCCTATCCCAGCTCTTAAGATCTTAAGCTTTTCCTATCCGGGTTCTAACTTTGAAATAGGAGACCTGTGAAGCCTTGGCGTTCTGTCTCCTCTATGACTCTGTCACCTGTTGTCTTAATCTTCAAGACAGTATTCCCTGTGCCTGCAGGAGATCAAGTTCTTTTAACCATTGCTCTATTCACCGTGGGCTTGAGTTGATAGTTGGCTAACATGACCCTGTCATTTTCTTATTTTGAGACTTTCAAAGCAGTTAACAAAAGCCACTGAATTCCCTATTCCTTTACAATTATCATTGCCTCCATATTGTTGAAGTACCATAGCTACCACTTGACCCAGAGCCTCTCCCTTCCACCTGTACCTCATCCCAATCCACCACAGGTGAGAGCCTTAATTGTGTTGCTGCTGGATCTGCACTTACCACTCAAGCTGTGACGGGAATGATGAGAAAAACGTTCTTCTCTTACAGTGACCATCCTGGCTACCTGCAAAGTATGCTTAGAATTCTAGATTCCTTTGAAGTCTGGGTAAAGATCTCCCAAGGGCTGGCTGATGGGGACATGGGGATTCTTAATCCTGTTCACCTACAACATCCCATCCAAAGGGAACCTCAGAAGTATTAATTGCCCACCTTTATGGGTTGTGCATGCATGACTGCCGAGCAGCTTTCCATAGGCATCACAGACTTTGGTGTCAGACAAACCTTGGAGCAAAAGCTACAGATCCAGTGTCTGGACTGAGGCAAGGTCAGGTTATGCCTCTGTGGAACTGCTTGCCTGCATCAGTGACTGGGGTAAGTGGCCAGGCCAAAAGGATGGGAAATGGTGCTCAAGAGTTCTGGTCCCCTGGAGGCCCTGACTGGAGCCAAGTGTCAGCACACCAAACATCATCAGCTCATTCTGGAGCATTTATTTTAACCCAAGTATTAATAAATAAGTTGGAAGTCAATTTGTAGATGCACTGGACCAGAACTAGGTCAAAGTCTATTTGCCTAATCAATGCCCTGGCTACCCTTTTTTCTGTGTGGTTGTACGGGGTTTGGTTTGAGTCTGAGGACCATGATCACAGGTCCATTTCTTGGTGGACTAAACAAGAAACCAGGCTAAAGATTCCCAAACTTACTAACATCCTTCCCTTTACCCAGATATTAGCCTGATGACAATTTCATTCATCAACCTAGCTTTGAACATAGTTTTCAGTGTCCAAATTCTTTCTGGATAGTTTATTTCTCTCTTCAGTTATTAGGTCTGTAATCTTTTATATGATCTGTGTCCACATAAAAAATTACCAACATTTTCCCAACTAGTTTAGTAATGAAAGTACCATCGAATTAAAAAAAAATCTTCAGTGTGGGGGAAAAGGAGGACAGATGTGATTATTAGACTGTCATCATGGGTCTCTACTTGTTTTAAAAAGTTATAGCTACCTGAGGATTTTTTCAAAAGATTTTATTATGAAAATTTTAAACATCCACAAAGTAGAAATAATAAAATAATAAATCCCCGTGTACCCATCAGCCAGCCCTTGGGAGATCTTTACCAAGACTCCAAAGGAATCCAGAATTCTAAGCATACTTTGTAGGTAGCCAGGATGGTCACTGTAAGAGAACGGTTTTTCTCATCATTCCCGTCACATATTGAATGGGTGATCACATTTCTACCTTAGAAATGGATTATTTCCCCTCTGATGAGTTTATTTGCTCAGGTTCCCTTTAACCAGAGGGTATCAGGGCCGGGGCCAGGCATGAGGCAAGATCTAGCTGTGCCCACTGGAGGGGGCAGTGTCCTCCTGTTTCATTTGCTGTGGATTGGCCCTGATACTTGTCAGAGTTTTATTTAGCTCTGTTCTTCTCCTTCTGTTGGAATATCATTCATTTTTCTTGGACTGTGGGATGCGGTCCATGACCTTCACAGTAGCTCTTGCATTACTGTCTGCAGTGTTTCGCAGTAAATGAATTGGCATAACGTCACCCACCCTACCTCTACACTGTTTGACTCTCACATTTCCATCAGTCTAGGCTGCTCACTGTTTTCCATCTCAGTTCTGGGAAGCCAGAAAAAAATTGGTTTGAAATTGAATTTTTAAAGTATGTTTTTCTAATGAAACTCCTAGATGGCCTTGATTGCGTCTCCAGATCTCCTCTCATCTCGCTTCTGTTTTCACACAGAGATGCAGTTGTTTTTCATAGTCTGGAGCATAGAAAAAATGTGGACTGCACTCTGTGCTGATCAGAACCTATATAGACCTCTGGGTTTTATTTTGGGCACTGCATTTGAAAGGATATAATGGCAAACTGGAGTGGGGCGGGGGTGAGGGAGGGGAACTAACAGATAGGTCGGAGCAATATCTGATGAACAATTAACCATGTAGAAAAGAAGGCCCTGGAGAGGCAGAGTAGCTATCTACAAAAGTTGTGTTGAAATGTAGCTGTGATTGGTGTGGGGAAGTTAGAGAAAGCAAATTTCAGCTTATTATAAGGTTAGATTAGAAACATACAATAGTTAAACTAGACTGACTCATAAAGAAGTGAGTTTTCCTTCCTAGGAGTCAGATAAATGCCAGGTAACATCTCTCAGGAATATACTTCGGGGCGGGGAGGGGAGTTCCTCATAATAGAAAACCCGTCCAGAACACTTATTTTCTTCCAAGTACTCTTCTAAGCCCCTTTCCTTTATTATTTATTTAACCCTCATGACAACCTTATGAAATAGGCACTTCAGATCCACAGCTTTTATCTGAAAACCTTAAGACCAAAATTCTTAATTTTCTGGATTTTAGAAAGGTATATGGCACATACACCTTATGGTAGAAAATACCCCCACGGGGCTGTTCTCCATGATCAAATACATTAATATTTATACAGTGAGGCATGTGAATTTTTGCATTAAATGGAATACTTTTACATGAGTTGGGTTACATTTTGTTGCCAAATGTGTTCAGATCATCTCTTCCCACCAAAAAATTTTGAAATAATTTTAGGTTTTTGCATTCTGAATTGTAGAAAAGAGATTATGGACACATATTGCTATTCCTGGTTTACTCATGAAGAAACTGAGGCGAGAGATTAAGTAGCTTGCTCAAAGTCATATGGCTTCCACCCAGGCAGAAACCGGGTTTGAGCCCTGCTCTTAAGCACTATGTGGACTGCCTCTCCCTGTGCTCTGCCTCCTCTCTTTGAGGGGTTGGGCTTAGTTACCTGAAATGTCTCTAACCTTGAGCCTTTGATTCCCTGACCTCTGACTTCAGCCAGCCTCACACTGGTTCCAGAGCGATACTCAGAGCTGTTCTCAGATACTAGACTGGAATAAATGAGAGACATCTGGAGAAATGAGACCTCTTCCTATCCCAACAGGACTGTGTTTCACAGGAGGCATTTTAGTGTTGTTGTTCCCCAGTGGCTAGGCAGAGGCAGACAAAGAGAACATTGTGTATCATCATAATTTGTCTTCAGTGACCTTTCTTTTTGTGTCATTCACCACCACCTGTTCCTCAAAACACCACCACGTGAACCCCAAGCCCAGTGGCTCAGGTTTGCCCTCTTTCCACCCACGTTCCAGGATGGATTTTTCCAGGAACAGGATTAATGACTCTTAACTTTTCTTCTACTATCTAGAGGTGAATTATAAGGTAGCAACCCAAGAATATGGGTTTGGACATTCAAATACTTGAGTTTAAGTCCAGCTGTGCAAACTTGGGCAAAGCCATTTAACCTCATTCATCAACTTGTCAAATAGGACAGATAATACTTACCCGGGATGAATTCCAGTTTTGATGAGGCTGACATTTTCACTATTTGTTGGAGCCTTCTTAAACAAAAGAATAAAAATTTATGATATGAATTGGTTACAAAATTGTGTGTTTATTTAGAAACAATTCTCATGTTCACGTAAGGGGAAATATGATGCATTAGGAGTTGAAGTGATCTTCACAAAGGCTTTTTTTGCATATAATTTACAAAATTATACAACCATGTAAACATATTGATAGGGCCCCTTTCCAGAGTTAGAAAGGGGTCCATTCAGCAAACAGTCCTGCAACTTAGAATTCATTAACAGCAAGGTAAATTTGCTTCTGTATCAAACTCACAGAGTTGTAAGAATTGAATCACAAGATTAAATATATGCAAATGTGTTTTGTAATCATCAAACACTGTGCATAATTATTTTGATGCCTACAACTAAGCAAAAATATTTATACCTACAACAAAGCAAAAATAGTTATTCAATAAATAATAAAATAGATGAAATTTGCTCTCACCAAAGTAGTATACAAGCTAATTGTATTACATTTCCCTAGGCCTGAAAACATTTATCAGAGTGATATATGTACATATATTTTTTTTTTTTTTTTTTTTTTTTTTTTGAGACGGAGTCTCGCTCTGTCGCCCAGGCTGGAGTGCAGTGGCGCAATCTCGGCTCACTGCAAGCTCCCCCTCCCGGGTTCACGCCATTCTCCTGCCTCAGCCTCTCCGAGTAGCTGGGACTACAGGCGCCCGCCACCACGCCCGGCTAATTTTTTCTATTTTTTAGTAGAGACGGGGTTTCACCATGGTCTCGATCTCCTGACCTCATGATCCGCCCGCCTCGGCCTCCCAAAGTGCTGGGATTACAAGCGTGAGCCACCGCGCCCGGCCTATGTACATATTTTTATACAACAGTCCAATATTGATAAAAGATTTGCAACCAAATAGAACAACCCCATGCCCCACCCCTCATATTTTCTAATTCCACTTTCCAGACTCAATACATTTCCTCCATATTGCTAACTAATATGTGCTATATTGTTTTTCCTGATTTATCAACCTCGAATATTGTCTGGTGACTTTCTATTATGGCATTATTCACTTTCTTCTTCCCATTCTCTCAATATAGTTATAGGACAGTTCTTATAATATGAAATATTGTTTATGGCTGAACAAAATAGTGGACTATGATTTTACTTCCTTCCGCATACCTCTAAATAATTGTGTTATTTTTCATTTGCTTAGTTTTCCATTGTACCTATACTTGGGTTTTCCCACTGTCTATAATAGCATTTTATATATCTTTCCACGCAGTCAAATTCCCCACACTGCAGAGAGCCATGGAGCCCTCTATCCCTCTGCTCCAGACTAGTCTTGCTGTTTTCTGTCCAACAATACAGAACTTCATGTGCTATCATGCTGGAAATTTCCATCATCTCTCTCCTAAATTGGATTTCCTATGTTTTCTATCTTCCTCTGTTTTGGTTGCATCTTTTTGGTGGTTCTTATTCTCCAGTAGCTTCTAAGGAAAGGTCTATGGGAGGTACATTAACTGAGACTCTACATGTGCATGTCTCAAAATATCTTTATTCTAGCCTTATAATTAACTGATAGTTTAGGCGGATATGGAATTCTAGGTTTAAAACAATTTCACTCAGAATTTGGAAGGCATTTCATTGTCTTCTAGCTTCTGATATTGCTCTAGAGAAGTTCTGCCATTCTCATTCACAATCCTTTGTATCTGATGACTTTTCCTCTTTGGAGATGACCTATGATTCCACAATAACATGTGATAGGTTAGATTATTATTCAAAAGATTCACTTTTCTCCCTCTCCCTGACTTACTTTGGCTAGTGGGATATTAGCAAGTATGTTGCAAGCAGTGGCTTGAAAACCACTTGTGTGGTTGGGCTTGTTTTCTTAGCCTTATGCCATCAGAAGCACAGAACAGGCTGATGACTAGCCCACTGGTTCTAGAAGGAGGATGAGTAACACATGGAGCAAAGCCAAACCCTCCTAGCCAAGCTCAGCCTGAATCAGCAGAGCTGCACGGTGGAGCCCAGCTTGGATCTGCCAACACTCAGCTGATTCATAGATCAATGACAATAAACGACTGTTATTTTAAGCCACTGAATTTTTGGATGTTTGTCATATAATATTTTGTGGAAATAGCTTTTGGTATCAGAAATTAGTATCTAAATTGGTATTAGAGATTGGTATTTGTAGTGGGGTATAGGCACAAGAAAACAAAAAAATAAGTGGCATTGGTTTGGAGGCTGGATGATGGGCACAAGAAAACTGTTATAGGAGGCTGGAAAGAAAATGGTAATCTGTGTTTTGCAGGGATGAGACATTTTCTAAAACTGTCACCTTTGGTAACTTGGAAGTTAGCATATGTACCTAAAAATATTTGGATTTGTGCTGAGAAGTCTTCAGGCACAATGATAAAAGTGTGAGCTAGTTGTATTTAGCTGCATATAATAGGTACTAGAGATGAGTTCAGAAAAGAACCAGCCAGGTTTCAAGGAACATGTAGGTGGAATACAGAGAGCCCAAGAATTCTGGGACTTGCTGAGTTGGAAAATAAACTTTTGCATCTCCAATATAGTTGGCAAGTCAGCTACGTTGGGCCTTCTGTCCTGGAAGGTTCCACAGTTCGTCCTCACAGGGTTAGATACCTCTCCTGCCTTTAGATTTGCCTTTCCTTGCCACAGAGCTTCAGCAAGCCCCACTACTTGGGGCTGATCTGTAGTCATGGAAGCACACACAGCATAATATTGACCAGAGGATCACTTCATAGCAAAGGAGGCTTGGGAATAGGACAATGACCGTGGGATCCACTGGTCATATCAGATACTACATCACCTAGATGGAGCCAGCCTCATAAAGCATTGGAATGGTTACTAAAGGCACAGCTGAAGCTCCAGCTGGAGGCAAAGCTCTGAAAGAACAGGGTACCATCCTGCAGGATGCACTGTATACATTAAACTGGGGTTCTCCATATGGTGCTGTATCCTCAACAGGAAGAATACATGGGTCTGAGAACCAAGGAGTGGAAGCAGGAGTGGACCCACTTATCATTTCCAGTGACCTCCTGGGGAACTTTGTGCTTCTTGTCTCTACAACTCTGGGCTCTATGAGATTAGAGGTCTTGGTCCTCAAATGAGGTGCAGCTTGGCAGGAGACACAGCAAGTGTCCCATTGAACTATATACTATGGCTGCCACCAGGGCATTTTGGACTCTTTCTATGAAGACACCAGCAGGTGGAAAGAAGAGGTAATTGACTTCCATCATCAGGAAGAGATGAGGCTGCCTGTACACAATGGGACAGGGAGGAAGGAATGTGTATGGATCCCAGGTGATCTCTGTGGTCAAGTTTTTCTGTAGTCTTGCCCAATCTGTGATGTGATTGCCAACAGCTAAGACCTTCTGGAATAAAGATAATGAAGATAATAAAGAGGGGGAGGGGAATTTAGATTGGATAGTGCAGGTAGGAGAAGATGACTATGGGTTGCAATCTCAAGACAAATGGCGGCACTAGGGGCTATAGTTCCTCCCATTAACTTCTCTCTTCTAAGTATTTCTTCAAGAAGAGGGCCCACAGGAGCCATGGGGAACTGGATCTATGGAGGACAAGAAATGGACTGTGGCAGTCCTGGAGGTACACTGCTTAGATGTCCTTTTAAGATAGTCGGCCATGGAAAGCATAGCTGAGTGACAGCTACATAGAGGCCATACTTCCCTTCGACTGCTCCCAGCTGATCACTGAATACGATGAGGATAGTAGAGCCACTTGTGCCCACCTGATGTGAGCTACTCTAATGAACAGCCTTTGCCTCAGACACTAACACTCCTTTGTTCTGGCTGGACACAGTGTCACAGTTTCTCAGAACTGTGCTGTGGCCTGAAGCTTTTCCTAGGCAGGACTTTCTTTCCTCTCTTCTTTCCCAGGTAGCAGACCTGCGTTATATTCTTCTGCTCTCCATTCCTTTATCCTTCACAGGCATTTCTCCCAATAAATCTCATGACTACCTAATCTCATCTTGACATCTAAGAGGATCCAAAGTGACATAAATGCCATAGCATTTCTAACTGAAATAGTAATACACTTGGGAGACCCTTTCAGTTCAGGGACTCAAGACTTTCAGCCAGAGGAATTTTTTTTTTTTTTTTTTTTTTTTTTTTTGAGACGGAGTCTTGCTGTGGCCCAGGCTGGAGTGCAGTGGCGCAATCTTGGCTCATTGCAACCTCCACCTCCAGGGTTCAAGCAATTCTCCTGCCTCAGTCTCCTGAGCAGCTGGGATTACAGGCACGTGCCACCATGCCCAGCTAATTTTTGTGTTTTTAGTAGAGATGGGATTTCACCATGTTGGTCAGGCTTGTCTGGAGCTCCTGACCTCGTGATCCATCTGCCTCGGCCTCCCAAAGTGTTGGGATTACAGGCATGAGCCACCATGCCTGGCTGGAATTTTTTTTTAAATAGAGACAGGGTCTTGCTATGTTGAATAGGCTGGTCTTTAACTTTCGGCCTGCAGCGATCCCTCACCCCCACCTCAGCCTCTCAAAGTGCTGGGAAAACAGGCATGAGCATTGGCATATTTGAGGTGATGGCCTCAAATTTCTCTTTCCGGAACTCCTATTAGTTGGATATTGACCCCCCAGGATCAAGCTTCTAATTTTCTTATCTTTTCTCCTCTATTGCCCATATCTTTGTCTTTTAGTTCTGTTTTCTAAAAGACTTCCTCAACTTTATCATTCAACTTTTCTAGCAACGTTCAAAACTTCAGCTTTCTTACTCTTAATTTCCAAGAGCTCTTTCTTATTTTCCAGTTACTAGTTTTCTATATTATTCTGTTTTCCTTTCATGAATGCATTTTCTCTTCTTATCTAAGGATGTTATTTCTAGTTTTGTCTTTGAAGTGTTTATTCCCTACCTTGTCTCTACTTCCTCTAAGTAGCCTTTTCTGTTTTGTTTTGTTTGGTTTGACTTTTGTGTCTGTCTTTCATGTAAGGAAACTTTTTCAAATGTCTGCTGATTCTTGACTATCTGTTCTTATTTGGGAGTGAAGCACTAGCCAGCTAAATGACAAATCTGTGGGCTTGGGAGGGTTTTAAAAGCACTTATCTAAACATCTAGTAATACAGGTCCAAGGACATTTATGAAGAAAAGGAGACTGAATATTTAAAATAGGTACCATCCTTGGAAATTTTGAGTCTGGGGGTGACCTCTCCTCAGCCTCCTCTTGTCCTGAAAACTGTCACCCTCCTTGGTTCCACTGCAGTGTGTATGGCAGTAAGCTGGCTTTGTCAATAGGAGAAACTCAGATGTCAATATCTGTTAGAATTCTCTCTGGAGAATTGATGTCTGGAGAGAAGAATCTTCCAGTCTCCTTCATGAAGGGTATAAGCCTAGCTGCTGGCATTTTTGCAGCTGAGATCAGGAGAACATTTGCATCATTCAATATTTTTACTCTGGATTCTAACCCCTATCATATACTAGAAACCTCTGGTTCAGTTTTTCCTCCAAAATATTTGTAAGGAAGGGTTTTCATCACTTTTTTTGGGCTATGGGTGAGGACTAAATGTTTATTAAATAGATTTTGAACAAATCTCTCTATTTTTATCAGTTGCCTCACCCCAACTAGTGCTCAAAGCCTGGGCACTAGTTTGAGAGTTCGTACAGGACAAAATCAGTTTGCTTCTTGGTGATTTCATTCTCTGCAGGTTCTTATATTTCACCTTTCTCTATTCCGCTAAGGCCAGAGTCCTCTAGTTGCTTTCTGTCATCATGTATTGTGATGTGTGCTTCTGTTTCTCATCTTTTTTGTTGACAGGGGAAAGGAGAGATAAGGTCTTTTCTCCATCGTCTTAAGCTGAGTCTTCCAGGTTATTTTCATGTTAAAAGAGAGCATGCCTAATTCATAGCTAGCTTGTGCAGAACACCTCAGGAGAGCCTGGCCTAGCAGGGCTGGGAGGATCCACAGGGGTGAACAAATGCAGCTGGATTGAAAGACAAGAGCAGAAAGCATGATTGAGCTGGGAAAGAGCTCTTTTCCAAATGGCCTATTCAAAAATGGGATGGGAACTGCAGTTGAGTTGAGGTGCACTCAGCTATAGAAGAAGAAACAGATATGAGATGCTCTGGCCAAGGCAGAGTCAAGGTGGATGCAGTTGATTTGAACTCCTGTCCAAGCTATTCTAGTGGCTATGTCAGATCTGCCTTGATGCCATCTGTTCTCAGTGTCTTCACGCAAAGTAAGAAGCA
Source organism: Symphalangus syndactylus (assembly GCF_028878055.3). Taxonomy (NCBI): domain Eukaryota; kingdom Metazoa; phylum Chordata; class Mammalia; order Primates; family Hylobatidae; genus Symphalangus; species Symphalangus syndactylus. The sequence goes on from NC_072433.2 coordinate 64,649,616, forward strand.
CAAGCAGTTGAATTCCAGTGTCAGCAAGTGGCCCTCTGTGTACCCTGCAGAAAAAGGCTCCCTATGGAAACTTAAAGTCACACCTTTGCTCCAGCTAAGAGCTCCACTTTGCCCTCATATTTTGTGGATCTTGTCCAACTTAAGCATTTTTCACCTGAAGGATTAAAATAGGGTGTGGTTTATGTGGGGGTAAAATGGCTACAGATTGATCATCATTAAAGCCAAGGAGAGACTTTTTTTCATTAAAGCAAAGGGGAGACTTCAAAGTCTGAGAAAGGCAAGGAGAACACCAAATCTACAGACTAACCATAGCAAAAGCACAGACATGCTGCCCACCCAGAAGCACTGGAAATAAACATGGTTGCCAAGGTAGCTGGAAAGACCCTTTCTATTAGGTTGGTGCAAAAGTAATTGCGTTTTTTTGCTATTAAAAGTAATACATTAAAAAAAGTAATACTTCCCTACTCCCCTTGGACTTCCCATGATAATAGTGACACAATTTTAAAACTATTTATCTGAACATCTAGTAATACAAGTCCAAGGGCATTTATGAGGACAAGAAGATGACTGAATATTTGAAATAGGTATCATCCTTGGAAATTTGGAGTCTGGGGGTGGCCTCTCTTCAGCCCCCTCCCACTCTGAAGCCATATAGATGGCTTCTTGTCCCCACCCTTCCCTACACCTTCCGTCTGGCCCTGCTTTTAGGTCTTAAATGGATTCAATTTTTGGGACAGGTGACACTTTTCCCTCTTGTCCCTCAGGGTGGTTTTTCTGTTGTTTTTGTTTTTGCTTTCCCCCATAGCTTGTATATTTTGAATAGAACAATTATGTGAAGATGATCAGCCTGGAAGCCCTTTCCAGAGCTGAGTATTTCCAGAACAGAAGTAAGCAGGCTTCTTTGATTCTAAAGTCTACGGTGATTTTTAACAGGATTTCCTTATTTCCTATCAGTTTGTTTATCAAAGACTCTAGCATGGAGTTTATTTAGGAAAAACAAATGACTTTCTAGGTTCCACTACTTGGCTGAGAGGAATTCATGTTTTAGGAAGCCCCAGATGGGTAAACCTTGTTGTTTTCTTCTTTTAAATGACCTGTATTTTCAATTTTTTTCTACTTGTTTTTATTTCCCACAATCCAGACTTGCCTTTTCTACTTTGCCTATCCAACAATCTAAAACACTATGTAAAGATACAGATAAGTCTTGTTGATTCTTTTAAACATTAGCCATTAATCCAAAAAAGAAAAAGGTCTTAGGACTATAGTCCCAACAGCACAAATTTTAACCCTGACCAAAGCAATTTCTATTTTAATTTAGATTATTTGAGCTGAATTTGCAGGGCGAAGTGGTCATGGGTAAAACTAACCATTAGTTACTTCAAGCTTGCAACAATGGCAAAGAAATGTCAAGCCATTAATTAAAATGACTCCCACTGCCCCTCCTGGAATCAAGTCGTTCCCAGTTAGTCAACATCTGTCACAATCTGTGGAAAAGGGCACAACACACTATACCCAGCACATTAAGTTAGAACACAGAGGTCTTGGGTCACTGCCAGAGTAACTTGTCTGTGGCATGATAGTTGCTAAGTGAAACAGAGCATTCTCTGCAGGGAGCCCTCCTGGACTGAGGCTCCTTCTCTTCCCCTTTATTTCTTGCTAGGCCAGCAGGAGCCTGGCCGTGGCCTGCTGACTGCATCTGCCAGATGACTACAAATGTGTGAGTAAACCCATTCTCAAGACCAAGAGAACCTCTCAGCTGAACCAGGCCCAAGTTGTTCACCCACTGAACTGCCAGTTAAATAAATGGTGGTTGTTTTAATCCACTAAACGCTGGGATGGTTTGTTATACAGCAGTAGGTATCAATACAGTGTACTTGTCAATCTAGGAATTCCTGTCTTGTCAAATCTGAGAAAATTCTCAGTCACTGTCACTTCAGATATTACTTCTTTCCCATTTTCTATTCACTCATTCCAAAACTCCTAGTGGATGTCTTTTCTGTCATTTCTGGTTCTGTCTTTTGTGATCTTAAACTTTCATTCATTTTTTTTTCCATTTTTACTTCTGTGTTACATTTTGAGTCATTTCCTTAGTTCCAGTTTGCTTATTTTCTATTCAACCATTAAATATTTCTATTTAGTTTTGAGTTTCAGTGGCCATGAGTTTCATTTATAAAAGAACTATTTGGTTATTTTCTAAATCTGCATTTTGTTTTTACATGTTTTTTTTTTTTTATTTTTTTTTTATTTTTATTTTTTTATTATACTTTAGGGTTTTAGGGTACATGTGCACATTGTGCAGGTTTGTTACATATGTATCCATGTGCCATGTTGATTTCCTGCACCCATTAACTCGTCATTTAGCATTAGGTGTATCTCCTAATGCTGTCCCTCCCCCCTCCCCCCATCCCACAACAGTCCCCGGAGTGTGATGTTCCCCTTCCTGTGTCCATGAGTTCTCATTGTTCAATTCCCACCTATGAGTGAGAACATGCGGTGTTTGGTTTTTTGTCCTTGCGATAGTTTACTGAGAATGATGTTTTCCAGTTTCATCCATGTCCCTACAAAGGACACGAACTCATCATTTTTTATGGCTGCATAGTATTCCATGGTGTATATGTGCCACATTTTCTTAATCCAGTCTATCGTTGTTGGACATTTGGGTTGGTTCCAAGTCTTTGCTATTGTGAATAGTGCCACAATAAACATACGTGTGCATGTGTCTTTATAGCAGCATGATTTATAGTCCTTTGGGTATATACCCAGTAATGGGATGGCTGGGTCAAATGGTATTTCTAGTTCGAGATCCCTGAGGAATCGCCACACTGACTTCCACAATGGTTGAACTAGTTTACAGTCCCACCAACAGTGTAAAAGTGTTCCTATTTCTCCACATCCTCTCCAGCACCTGTTGTTTCCTGATTTTTTAATGATGGCCATTCTAACTGGTGTGAGATGGTATCTCACTGTGGTTTTGATTTGCATTTCTCTGATGGCCAGTGATGATGAGCATTTCTTCATGTGTTTTTTGGCTGCATAAATGTCTTCTTTTGAGAAGTGTCTGTTCATGTCCTCTGCCCACTTTTTGATGGGGTTGTTTGTTTTTTTCTTGTAGATTTGTTTGAGTTCATTGTAGATTCTGGATATTAGCCCTTTGTCAGATGAGTAGGTTGCAAAAATTTTCTCCCATTCTGTAGGTTGTCTGTTCACTCTGATGATAGTTTCTTTTGCTGTGCAGAAGCTCTTTAGTTTAATGAGATCCCATTTGTTGATTTTGGCTTTTGTTGCCATTGCTTTTGGTGTTTCAGACATGAAGTCCTTGCCCATGCCTATGTCCTGAATGGTATTGCCTAGGTTTTCTTGTAGGATTTTAATGGTTTTAGGTCTAACATATAAGTCTTTAATCCATCTTGAATTAATTTTTGTATAAGGTGTAAGGAAGGGATCCAGTTGCAGCTTTCTACATATGGCTAGCCAGTTTTCCCAGCACCATTTATTAAATAGGGAATCCTTTCCCCATTTCTTGTTTTTGTCAGGTTTGTCAAAGATCAGATAGTTGTAGCTATGCGGCATCATTTCTGAGGGCTCTGTTCTGTTCCATTGATCTATGTCTCTGTTGTGGTACCAGTACCATGCTGTTTTGGCTACTGTAGCCTTGTAGTATAGTTTAAAGTCAGGTAGCGTGATGCCTCCAGCTTTGTTCTTTTGGCTTAGGATTGACTTGGCGATGTGGGCTCTTTTTTGGTTCCATATGAACTTTAAAGTAGTTTTTTCCAATTCTGTGAAGAAAGTCACTGGTAGCTTGATGGGGATGGCATTGAATCTATAAATTACCTTGGGCAGTATGGCCATGTTCACGATATTGATTCTTCCAACCCATGAGCATGGAATGTTCTTCCATTTGTTTGTATCCTCTTTTATTTCATTGAGCAGTGGTTTGTAGTTCTCCTTGAAGAGGTCCTTCACATCCCTTGTAAGTTGGATTCCTAGGTATTTTATTCTCTTTGAAGCAATTGTGAATGGGAGTTCACTCATGATTTGGCTCTCTGTTTGTCTGTTATTGGTGTACAAGAATGCTTGTGATTTTTGTACATTAATTTTGTATCCTGAGACTTTGCTGAAGTTGCTAATCAGCTTAAGGAGATTTTGGGCTGAGACAATGGGGTTTTCTAGATATACAATCATATCATCTGCAAACAGGGACAATTTGACTTCCTCTTCTCCTAATTGAATACCCTTTATTTCCTTCTCCTGCCTGATTGCTCTGGCCAGAACTTCCAGCACTATGTTGAATAGGAGCGGTGAGAGAGGGCATCCCTGCCTTGTGTCAGTTTTCAGAGGGAATGCTTCCAGTTTTTGCCCATTCAGTATGATATTGGCTGTGGGTTTGTCGTAGATAGCTCTTATTATTTTGAGATATGTCCCATCAATACCTAATTTATTGAGAGTTTTTAGCATGAAGGGTTGTTGAATTTTGTCAAAGGCCTTTTCTGCATCTATTGAGATAATCATGTGGTTTTTGTCTTTGGTTCTGTTTATATGCTGGATTACATTTATTGATTTGCGTATGTTGAACCAGCCTTGCATCCCAGGGATGAAGCCCACTTGATCATGGTGGATAAGCTTTTTGATGTGCTGCTGGATTCGGTTTGCCAGTATTTTATTGAGGATTTTTGCATCAATGTTCATCAAGGATATTGGTCTGAAATTCTCTTTTTTGGTTATGTCTCTGCCAGGTTTTGGTATCAGGACGATGCTGGCTTCATAAAATGTGTTAAGGAGGATTCCCTCTTTTTCTATCGATTGGAATAGTTTCAGAAGGAATGGTACCAGTTCCTCCTTGTACCTCTGGTAGAATTCGGCTGTGAATCCATCAGGTCCTGGACTCTTTTTGGTTGGTAAACTATTGATTATTGCCACAATTTCAGAACCTGTTATTGGTCTATTCAGAGATTCAACTTCTTCCTGGTTTAGTCTTGGGAGGGTGTATTTGTCGAGGAATTTATCCATTTCTTCTAGATTTTCTAGTTTATTTGCATAGAGGTGTTTGTAGTATTCTCTGATGGTAGATTGTATTTCTGTGGGATTGGTGGTGATATCCCCTTTTTCGTTTTTTATTGCATCTATTTGTTTCTTCTCTCTTTTCTTCTTTATTAGTCTTGCTAGCGGTCCATCAATTTTGTTGATCTTTTCAAAAAACCAGCTCCTGGATTCATTAATTTTTTGAAGGGTTTTTTGTGTCTCTATTTCCTTCAGTTCTGCTCTGATTTTAGTTATTTCTAGCCTTCTGCTAGCTTTTGAATGTGTTTGCTCTTGCTTTTCTAGTTCTTTTAATTGTGATGTTAGGGTGTCAATTTTGGATCTTTCCTGCTTTCTCTTGTGGGCATTTAGTGCTATAAATTTCCCTCTACACACTGCTTTGAACGTGTCCCAGAGATTCTGGTATGTTGTGTCTTTGTTCTCATTGGTTTCAAAGAACATCTTTATTTCTGCCTTCATTTCATTATGTACCCAATAGTCATTCAGGAGCAGGTTGTTCAGTTTCCATGTAGTTGAGTGGTTTTGAGTGAGTTTCTTAATCCTGAGTTCTAGTTTGATTGCACTGTGGTCTGAGAGACAGTTTGTTATAATTTCTGTTCTTTTACATTTGCTGAGGAGAGCTTTACTTCCAACTATGTGGTCAATTTTGGAATAGGTGTGGTGTGGTGCTGAAAAAAATGTATATTCTGTTGATTTGGGGTGGAGAGTTCTGTAGATGTCTATTAGGTCTGCTTGGTGCAGAACTGAGTTCAATTCCTGGATATCCTTGTTAACTTTCTGTCTCATTGATCTGTCTAATGCTGACAGTGGGGTGTTAAAATCTCCCATTATTATTGTATGGGAGTTTAAATCCCTTTGTAGGTCACTGAGGACTTGCTTTATGAATCTGGGTGCTCCTGTGTTGGGTGCATATATATTTAGGATAGTTAGCTCTTCTTGTTGAATTGATCCCTTTACCATTATGTAATGGCCTTCTTTGTCTCTTTTGATCTTTGTTGGTTTAAAGTCTATTTTATCAGAGGCTAGGATTGCAACCCCTGCCTTTTTTTGTTTTCCAGTTGCTTGATAGATCTTCCTCCATCCCTTTATTTTGAGTCTATGTGTGTCTCTGCACGTGAGATGGGTTTCCTGAATACAGCACACTGATGGGTCCTGACTCCTTATCCAGTTTGCCAGTCTATGTCTTTTGATTGGAGCATTTAGCCCATTTAAATTTAACGTTAATATTGTTATGTGTGAATCTGATCCTGTCATTATTATGTTAGTTGGTTATTTTGCTCATTAGATGCTATAGTTTCTTCCTAGCCTCGATGGTCTTTACAGTTTGGCATGTTTTTGCAGGGGCTGGTACCGGTTGTTCCTTTCCATGTTTAGTGCTTCCTTCAGGAGCTCTTTTAGGGCAGGCCTGGTGGTGACAAAATCACTCAGCGTTTGCTTGTCTGTAAAGTATTTTATTTCTCCTTCACTTATGAAGCTTAGTTTGGCGGGATAGGAAATTCTGGGTTGAAAATTCTTTTCTTTAAGAATGTTGAATATCAGCCCCCACTCTCTTCTGGCTTGTAGAGTTTCTGCTGAGAGATCAGCTGTTAGTCTGATGGGCTTCCCTTTGTGGGTAACCCGACCTTTCTCTCTGGCTGCCCTTAACATTTTTTCCTTCATTTCAACTTTGGTGAATCTGACAATTATGTGTCTTGGAGTTGCCCTTCTCGAGGAGTATCTTTGTGGCGTTCTCTGTATTTCCTGAATCTGAATGCTGGCCTGCCTTGCTAGATTGGGGAAGTTCTCCTGGATAATATCTTGCAGAGTGTTTTCCAACTTGGTTCCATTCTCCCCATCATTTTCAGGCACACCAATCAGACGTAGGTTTGGTCTTTTCACATAGTCCCAAATTTCTTGGAGGCTTTGTTCATTTCTTTTTATTCTTTTTTCTCTAAACTTTCCTTCTCTCTTCATTTCATTCATTTCATCTTCCATCAGCGATACCCTTTCTTCCAGTTGATCGCATCTGCTACTGAGGCTTCTGCAATCTTCGCGTAGTTCTCGAAACTTGGCTTTCAGCTCCATCAGCTCCTTTAAGCCCTTCTCTCCATTGGTTATTCTAGTTATCCAGTCTTCTAAGTTTTTTTCAAAGTTTTTAACTTTTTTGCTATTGTTTTGAATTTCCTCTCGTAGCTCAGAGTAGTTTGATCGTCTGAAGCCTTCTTCTCTCAACTCATCAAAGTCATCCTCCATCCAGCTTTGTTCCGTTGCTGGTGAGGAACTGCGTTCCTTTGGAGGAGGAGAGGTGCTCTGTTTTTTAGAGTTTCCAGTTTTTTTGGTCTGTTTTTTCCCCATCTTTGTGGTTTTATCTACTTTTTGTTTTTGATGATGGTGATGTACAGATGGATTTTTGGTGTGGATGTCCTTTCTGTTTGTTAGTTTTCCTTCTACCAGATAGGACCCTCAGCTGCAGGTCTGTTGGAGTTTACTAGAGGTCCACTCCAGACCCTGTTTGGCTGGGTGTCAGCAGCGGTGGCTGCAGAACAGCGGATTTTCGTGAGACCACAAATTCAGCTGTCTGATAGTTCCTCTGAAAGTTTTGTCTCAGCGGAGTACCCAGTTGAATGAGGTGTCAGTCTGTCCCTACTGGGGGGGTGCCTCCCAGTTAGGCTGCTCAGGGGTGAGGGACCCACTTTAGGAGGCAGTCTGTCCGTTCTCAGATCTCCAGCTGCGTGCTGGGAGAACCACTACTCTCTTCAAAGCTGTCAGTCAGACAGGGACATTTAAGTCTGTGGAGGTTCTTGCTGGGTTTTTGTTTGTCTGTGTCCTGCCCCCAGAGGTGGAGCCTACAGAGGCAGGCAGGCCTCCTTGAGCTGTGGTGGGCTCCACCCAGTTCGAGCTTCCTGGCTGCTTTGTTTACCTAAGCAAGTCTGGGCAATGGTGGGCGCCCCTCCCCCAGCCTCGCTGCCGCCTTGCAGCTTGATCTCAGACTGCTGTGCTAGCAATCAGCGAGACTCCGTGGGCATAGGACCCTCCAAGCCAGGTGCGGGACACAATCTCCTAGTGTGCCGTTTTCCAGGCCCGTTGGAAAAGCGCAGTATTAGGATGGGACTGACCCGATATTCCAGGTGCCGTCTGTTTCCCCTTTCTTTGACTAGGAAAGGGAACTCCCTGACCCCTTGCGCTTCCCGAGTGAGGCAATGCCTTGCCCTGCTTCGGCTCGCGCACAGTGCGCTTCACCGACTGTCCCGCACCCACTGTTAGGCACTCCCTAGTGAGATGAAACCGGTACCTCAAGCAGAAATGCAGAAATCACCCGTCTTCTGTGTCGCTGGGGCTGGGAGCTGGAGACCGGAGCTGTTCCTATTCCGCCATCTTGGCTCCACCCCTGTTTTTACATGTTTTTCTGTTTTTTTAATTTGTATTTTCCTTTGCCCTTGTAAATCATTTAAAATGTACTTATTTTATAATCATCTATGACTTGATCTATTTCTTTACTTCTTAGGCATTACCTTTTCTGTTAATTTCATGATCTGACCCTCAAGGTGGTTTCCTCCCATGGTTTGTGATTTTTATTATGAGCTTATTTTCAGCAGGGGTTTCTCCCCTCTGGTGAAGATCTGTATGCCTTGGGTTGTGTGATTGTCACTTCACTGTGCCTGTAAGTTTGCTTCTGATGGAGTCCTACCAATATCACCAACTCTCAACCAGCTCTAATGTTTCTTGGTATTTCTGCCCACAGTGAAAATTCAGAGCTCATTTCAATGTATGGCATGGGCTTGGCTTCAAGTTTTTCTGTATGACCTTTTTGTAAATTTATTTTTATGTTTTTAAACCCATAGCCGAAGGACACGGGAGCTTTTTTTCCTGATTTGTTTTTGCCAACACTGCAGCCCTCGGGAACTCAGATTTTGCAGAGTGCTCAATTCCAGTTGCCTTCCTTACTCACACCAGAGACAACATTTTATTGGCCTGCAAGGGTGTTAAAATCCCAAGGGTGTTAAAATCCCCGGATCTCCAGGCCCTATCACTGGTCCAAACCCTGCAGAGGCTGCAGTGACATTAGCCCCTACTTACTGCCCAGCCTCTGAGCTCCCTCTTTGTTTCTGGAATCTGGAGATTTCCCTTTCTCTCTGTCTATAGATTGCTGTGCTGGACCCCTATTGCCTCCAATAGGAATGGCACCAGGTTCAAGAGGCCAAAGAAGAGACCTGGAGCCAGCAAATGAGATGTAAGATTTGATTTGGGGGAACTTCTGTACAGGGATGGACTAGTGGCAGTGGGCTGGATAGGAGAACTACAACTGCTTTCCAAAAGCCTGCAGTTTATACAGCACCTTCACTTAGCACCCTCTCTCCAGCAACATCCACATGGCGACCCCCATTTCCTAGGCTAAGTTATTGCTGTCAGATGTGTTTGCCATACAGGCTGCTGTACAGAGTATGCTTAAGTTATTGCTGTCAGGTACATCCACCATATATATACATACACATGTACGTATATATACACATACATGTATGTGTGTGTGTACATATTTGTACTCATATACATGTATATATATGGATATATAAAAAACTTTTTCTCTGTGTTTCTCTGTAATAGTAACTGAAAAGGGAATTCTTCTATATAATCTTAGTCCACTATATTGCTGGAAGTTCTCTCCTCCATACTTTTGAGATATGAATTTCACCTTTCAATATTCTAAAATTATAACAAAGCTATAAATTTTGGGAATTGGTATATGTTTGTTTTTAGAAAAATTGTTAGCAACGTAATAGCAATGGGATGCTTTAACGTACTACCTTGAATCTTTACCAAATCAAGAGAGTAAAAATTAAGCACAAAAGAGGGATCTAATACTATAAACAAGTAGATTTAATACATATGTGTCAAACATAGTAAGCTAGAAGCAGTGAATATACATTTTCTGGTGCTCATTTAACATTAACGACCTTCAAGAAGGCTTTAAACAGCAACAGATAGAGTTGAGTTGCTTTGGCCTATTGCTAAAGGCATCTAACCCACCTGCTTTATGGGAGGTCATCTGCTTTGAATCTCAACTGTATACAAGTCAGATTTAAACTCTATGGGCCATTGGAATTGTCCTCTGAATCATCTCCAACTCTGCAGGATACATAATAGCGCCACCTTGTTGTTCTGGAATTTAAAGACAGGGTCTTATTCAACTTTGGCTATTTTTGTGCAGTCCATGGATCCTTGAAACAGGACATTCTACTTTACCATATCTGACTCATAGAAGACCTATCTATATACCTACCGGGTGGCTACTACCCAGTAACTCCTACCGCCAATACCATGACATTTGTTTTGAAAACCTTAGCTTATTGCAATACTGCTTATAATTATGAAACATTAGAAACAACTGAAATGCCTATCAAAGAGAGAATTTATAAATAAAGTGTAACATATTCACATTCTATTTTGATATGAATTACCATAATATTCTATTAGGATATGAATTGTTATAATGGCCATTAGAAGGAATGGATTGTTCCCGTATATAACATAATATATCCATGTATAAAGTATCTATATAATACCAACACATAACATAATGTAAAGAAAAGAGATTCATGGAATAAAATGTGCATGTCATTGATATAAATTTTAAAAACACAGAAATAATACATTATATTGTTTAAGACTATATATGTATGTAAAATCATTACCAGTGGACTGATTTGGATCTACACTAAATTCATGCTACTTAATTCTGGAGGTTGCAGTAAAGAACTGGAACTGTGTCTGGGGACGTCACTTTTATCTGTTTTATTTAGTTCATTTTTTATAAACAATCTTGAGGCAAATACGAGAAGCTGTTAATAAGTGTCAATTAGTCTTTTTGTATATTGGTTGCATTTCTCTTTTTTTACGACTTTATTGAGTATAATTGATGTACACTAAACTGCACATATTTAAAGTACACAATGTGATAAGTTTTGACAAGTGTATGTACCATGGAACCTTTACCACAATCAAGACAATGGACATTTGTTTCCTCCGACAGTTTTCTCAGGCCCTTTTGTAATCCATTTTTTCCTTAAACAATTTGTTTTCCATCACTATAGATTAGTTTTATATAAATGGCATCCTACAGTATGTACTCTTCTGGTGGCGGGGGGATGTGTATCTGCCTTAATTCAGTAATTTCTCAAGATAAAAACAATTTTAAAAATCTTGGAACTGCTGAAAACAATCTGGGGCATATAATCTGTGATTCAGAAAGGGGGAAAGGAGGGAATCTGTGGAAAGCAGGTACCATTTGGGATAGATTCCCAAGCAGGAAGAATAAGCACACTTATTATAATGGCTTCCACATTCCCCAAATTATTCCCTTCATGTAATCTTTTTTTTTTTTTTTTTTTAATTTTGTGGCAGTGCCTGAAACTGCACAGATGAGAGTCTTTTGGATAAGTAAGCTACCCATTTAAAAACAGACGCTTTGCTCAGAATTTACTCAATGGCAGCTGGTTCAAGGAGAAGCTTGTCATCCTAACCCTCTCCCAAACTTAGCTTCATTAAGGAAATGTGTGTTTGGATCATAAGAGAGAGGAGCTAAGATGTATTGAGGCATGGAGAGTTGGGGACTGTAGGAAGACCTGAGTGAGGCAGCACCCTAGGAGACTTCGGGGAACCCTAGGATATCGGGACCAGGACCAGGAGGTGGGGAGGGCCCGAAAAGAATGTGAGAAGACACCCAAAGTTAATAGCCGTCCCTTTCCTAATGTTCCCTATGGGCGGCTCCCTGATGAGAAACTGGAGGAAGAGATTCCCATCTTCTTGCGTCTTCTATTCTCAACATCAGCGAACTCCTGTTCTTAAAATTCAACCTGATATCATTATTGCTCAGTGGATTAAACTGGCTCTTGTTTGCTAGGCTCAGAGTCCAAATACAAGATATAACATTGTTTTTATGGAAAAATGTGCCCAAATGCCAAATAATTGGTCTACAAAGAAAGTTTTGAAATGTAACCTGTTATACGCCAGGGATTTCTTACGTGTGTAAATCTTTGTAACAATGAGCTATGTTATAATGGAAATATTTTCACAGATATAATTCTTAATCTATAGCCAATATCAGTCATTAAAACATACTGTTCAGTCTTGGGGCCCATAAGTGGAAGATGTTATGGCGAAATTGGAAAGGAGCCAGGGGAGACAAAGTAACTGATGAAAGGTTTTGAAAAATAGCCCTTTAGGGAAATGTCTACATTCATTCAGAGGAGAGAGGTGTGAGTATCAGTCTTCAAACTATAAAACCATGTTACATTATTGACATCAAGTCTTTTTTCTTCTTGTCCACAGAGGACAATATTAGAGGAAATGAGTTTAAACTGCAGCAGAGAGGATTTAGGCCAGTCAGGTGTTCCCAGCTTGAAGATGAGAGGTGCATTCTCAAGCTCCCAAGCCTCAATCTCATAAGGGAGTGGTCCTTCTTGAGGGATTTTTTTTTTTTTTTGCGCTCTGATCAGTGGCAGGCCAAGTTCACACAGCCCTGGTCTGCTTGAAGTTGTTTGAATACATCAGTATTTGGGAAACTAAGTTCTGTCCAAGAACAGAAAATGTTTCATGGCTACATGGAGGGTAAAGCAAACGTGAAGTTGCCTCATACGAAAAGAATCCAGACATGAGAAATCTCAGCCTTTGGTCCATTATTTTGTAAATCTGCTCAAAAGAGCATGGATTCACAAGAGAAGTATCCAGGAGGAGGGTGGTGTCAGCCCCACTGCTCTGTGGGGCAGTAGGACCACATCTCAGGCACTGGGTCGAGGTCTTGGCAGTCAGGATATCTCCAGGGGCTTCCAAAAGTCCCTATTATTTGAGAAATTGGAGTGCCTCCAGAGGGGAGCAATGGGGACAGAAGAATCTGGAAACTGGGTCAAAGAAGGAGCAGTTGAATGAACAACGTGTGTTGGCCTGAAGAAGATAAGTTGCAGCGGGGACAAGAAGCTGTTTTCAAAGATTTGAAGTGCTGTCAGGTGGAAGAGCAGTGAAACTTGTCTGGCTCCAAGCGGTAAATATAGGACCAATGAGTACGGGTCACAGGGACGGTTTCCGCTGAAAAGAAGGAAGCATTTTATAATCATTAAAGATGTTCAAAGTAGATGGTGGTACTTGGTTATATAGGAAATGCTTGTATGAAGACTAGATATCTATATATATCTATATATCTATATATCTATATATCTATATCTATATCTATATCTATATCTATATCTATATCTATATCATCTATATAAATGTTGGAGGAAGAATTTTTGGGCTTTTTTTTTTTTTTTGTCTCACCAAGCAAATGAAACTTTTTGGAGAGAGATGACCTAGCAAAAGATTTTTTCTCTTGGTGATCAGGAAAGGCAGTCTTTGCAGACCGGACCACTAGAGGGAGTCAGGGCAGCAGCGTTGCAAGGCCGCCGTCCATTCTCTTCACCGAAGCAGCAACTGATACCCAGGCCTGGCTCTCAGGTTCTAAGTTCCCCTGATTTCAATATCACCCCCATGAATCTTTCTGGAATGTTTACATCTGATTAAATTCGTCAATGTCTGAGAGGCCTCTGTGTGTAGAGAGGCACAATCACTGCTATTTGTAGTCTGCTTACATCTTTATTAATTATATAATAAACAGAATTCTCTAAAAATTCAAATACTCCCTAAATGACTAAAAATAAAAACTTATACATTTAACAAATGTGACATTTTCCAAATATTTAAATATTAGTTTATAAACTAATTGATTATCCTAAATATATGTAATATATAGTATATAATATATATACTTCTAAAATCACAAATATCCTGTATCTAAGTCTTTTAAATGCTACAAATGCCTTAAAAGCAGAAACACACAAATGAATCATCACAATGATACATATAAAAAGTGATACATATACAAAGTGATGAAATATAGCTAAAAAGATTTCCAAGCAAAGTGTTGAAGATACCACCTGGTTTCTTCTTGGTGCTTGTAGTAAAATTCAAGAGGAGAGCGATAAATCGAGGGAAGAACTGTTAAACAAAAAGGAATCAAGGATGATTCTGAAAATTCTCAGTCTCTCCAGATGGCAAAAGATGTTAAAATTAAGAAATCACTTTTGAGCATGTGGCATACAGATAAGTCCTGGCCTAGAGAAAAAGCTAAGTAGTGATTGTACAAGCTTTTGTTAAAATCTCAGGAAGATTAAGGGATCAGAGTAGTATTCAGTCATACAAAGGGCCCTCTCCAGAGATTAATGGTGTATCTCACAGAACCCCTCAAATAATAGGGCCTTTTGGAAGCTTAATTGAGTTATCTTTCAACCATCTCAGCAGGAACTCAAGGTAGAAGAGGGCCTAGCTCAAAAAGAACCTTGGATGTGGCCTTTGTGTAAAGGGAAATTTACTGGAAACCCACAAAGTATTTAAGAAAAGTATTTCAGCAAAAACACTGCCAACTTAAACTGAAAGGGACAGAAAGAGTACAAAATGAAAGGAGGCTGTTAGATCTCCAAAATTCTACTGGCAGGAAGCAGAATGATAAAACTACTCAGCTGCAAACATGTGCTACTTTTCATGAAAAAAGGAAAGATGACTCAGAGGGTGGAACCAAGAGCTATGGTGAATTATTCCCAGCCCTTGAAATCTAATCAAAGAATTCTGACTGAAGTTTGCTAGGCTGGATTTTAAAACTACTTTGGACTGTAACTCCTTTTTATCTTCCATTGCCCACCTCTCCTTCTCTTTTTAACTAGAAATGTCTATAACTATTTTACTATATTCAATCCTTCATTGTGCATTAGGAGCAAGATGATTTGTCTTTAGTTTTATAGATTGAGAGGAACTACGCTCAAGGAGCCTCATGCATACCTGGACCTTATTTAAATGATGAGATGCTGGACTTCAAGCAGATGCTGTGATGATATGAGGTTCTCAGGGATCTTGGTAAATAATAAATGTATTTTGCATGTGAGAGGGACACAAATCATTGGAGGCCAAAAGGGTGAACTGAGGACAGATGCTAGGGTAGCTCCCACAATCCCCACCTCCTGGTTTCACCCTTGTGGGATCTCTCCATGAGTGTGGATGGAACCTGTGATTTGCTTCTAACTAGTAGAATTTGGCAAAAAATGATGAGATATATGTGATTATGTTTACATGATTATATTATATAAGATTCTGAGTACATTGAGCTGCATAGAGAGAGCATGGGGGCAAGTGAGAGCCAGGTGGGCACTGGACAACTCTGTGCCTCACTGAGGAAAAATAACTAAACACGGGCAAAAGAGATCCATGGAACCTGAGAAGCAAAGTGTTATTATATGCATTCTTTGGCAAACTTGTCAGGAGGCGCATAAGAAGAAGCACCCAGATGGTTCAGTCAACTTCTCAGTTTTCTAGGAAGTGCTCAGAGAGGTGCAAGACCATGTCTGCTAAAGATAAAGGGAAATTTGTAGACATGGCAAAGGCAAACAAGGCTCGTTATGAAAGACAAATGAAAACCTATATCCCTCCTAAAGATCTCCTTTAGGACAAAAAAGTAGTTCAAGGATCCCAATGCACCCAAGAGGCATTCTTTTGCTGTTTTCTTGTTCTGTTCTGAGTATTGCCTGAAAATCAAAGGAGAACATCCTGGCCTATCCACTGGTGAGTTGTAAAGAAATTGGAAGAGATGTGGAAGGGCACTGGCTCAGATGATAAGCAGCCTTATGAAAAGAAGGCTATGAAGCTGAAGGAAAAATATGAAAAGGATATTGCTGCATACTGAGCTAAAGGAAAGCCTGATGCAGCAAAAAAGGGAGTTGTCAAGGCTGAAAAAAGCAAAAAAAGGAAGAAGAGGAAGATGAAGATGATGATGATGATAATGAGTAAGTTGGTTCTAGCACAGTTTTTTTTCTTGTCTAGAAAGCATTTAAACCCCCTGTTTACAACTCCTTTTAAAGAAAGACATTGAGATGTAAGGCTGTGTAACATTTGTTTTTAAACTGCACAGTGTCTTTTTTGTATAGTTAACACACTATTGAATGTGGCTTTAGATAGCCCTGTCCTGGTGTATTTTCAATAGGCACTAACCTTGCCTGATACAGTATGGGGGTTGTAAACTGGCAAGGAAATTTAAAGCAAGTTCTTCTTAGTGCACAGCACAAATTAGTTATACATGGGGATGGTAGATTTTTTACTTTCACTTGTCTCTGATGCAGCTTATATGAAATAATTGTTGTTTTGTTAACTGAATACCACTCTGTAATTGCAAAAAAAAAAAGTGGCAGCTGTTTTGTTGACATTCTGAATTCTGAATGCTTCTAAGTGAATACGATTTTTTTATTAGTAAAAAAAATGTTCTAATCCATCTTTCCAGGAGATTCTCTCTCCCTTGCTGGCTTTGAAAAAGCAAGTTGCCATGTGAAGAGAGCCATATAGCATAGGAGCTGAAGGCAGCCTCCAACTGACAGCAAGAAAATGAGGTCCTCAATCTGACAACCTGCAAGAAACTGAATGCTCTAAAAGCACATGAGCTTGGGAGCAGATCTGACCCCAGCCAAATCTCTGAAGTCCACAGGCGGGAAATGAAGATCAGAAAAAGGCTATTGTCTTATGAATATGAGCCAGACTCCACAAAAGCTGGAGTCCTTCATTATGGAGCTAAACACATACACCTGGCTTAGGAGTCAGAAAAACTGGAAGAGAATTCAGGGAAGTAGAGAAATTGCAAGCCCAGATGCTGCTTCATACCAAAGAAGCAAGTCAGCAGATCAGCAACAATGTGTATCAGTTCCAAAATGACTTACACAGGTACCAAGACAAGACATTATATACACTTATATAGTCAAATACTTTAAAACTGTTAACAAACTTGCTACAATTGTCTCATTTGTCTTTTAACCTTAATATCACAGATCAAGTTTGTAATCTCAAAAGTTCACCCTGGCTGCGGTGTGGAGTATTCTCTTATCTGCTCATATTACATTGTGCTTATTCATTCATCAGTTAATGGAAATTTGGGTTGTTTCCTGATTTTGACTGTCATGAATAATGTTGCTGTAAACATTCATGTACAGTTTTGTGTGGACATGCTTTTCTTTCTCTTGGGTAGGTTCCTATGAGTGGAATCACTAGACTGTATGGTAAATGTATGTTTAACTTTTAAAGAAACTGTCAAACTGTTTTCTAACATGAACGGGCCATTTTACATTCTTATCAACAATATATGATGGTTTCAATTTTTCCACATCCTCACCAATATTTGGTATTGTCTCTCTTTTACATCATAACTATTTTAGTGGGGATGTAGTGATATCTTATTGTGGTTTTAATTTGTGTCTCCCTAATGACTAATGATATTGTGCATCTTTCCATATGCTTGTTAGCCATTTATGTACATTATTTAGTGAAATGGCTATTCAAATCTTTTGCCCACTTAAAAATCAAGTTGTTTTTCTTATTATTCAGTTGTAAGAGTTTTTTCTTTATTCTGTGCAAAAGTCCTTTATCAAGTCTATGATTTTTGAATATTTTCTCAGCCTAGAGCTTGTTTTTAAACATTTTTTTCTTAATGATCTTTTGAAGTGCAAAAGTTTAGTTTTGATGAAGTCTAATGTATCACTTCTTCCTTTAACTGTCATGATTTTTGTGTCATATCTAAGAACTCTTTACCCAACTCAAAGTTACCAAGGTATTTTCTTCCAGAAGTTTTGTAGTTTTAACTCTTCTATATAGGCCTGTGATCCATTTTTAATTCATTTTTTGCATATGATGTGAGAGAAGGGCCTAAGTTTATATTCGTACATGTGGATGTGCAATAGTTCCAGGATCACTTGCTGAGAAAAGACTATCCTTTCCCCATTGATTTTTTTGGCACCTTTGCCAAAAATCAATTGACCATAAATGGAAGGGTTTATATCTGAACTCTCAGTTCTTCTCCATTCATCTCTAAGGATATGTCTATGCTTACATCAATATCACAGTGTATTCATGTGGCTTTGTAGTAAATTTTGAAATTGGGTGATAGAAGTCTTTCAATTTTGTTCTTAGTTTTCAAAATAGTTTTGGCTATACTTTGCATTTTGATATAAATTTTAGGATCTGTGTGTGAAGTTTTACAAAAATGCTTGCTGGAATTTTGATATGAATTGTGTTGAATCTATAGATCTATTTGAGGGGGGAATTGCCACCTTCACAAGCTTGAGTCTTCCAATACATGGACAGGGAATGTCTCCATTTATTTAAATCTTTATTAATTTTTCTTAGTAATGTTTCACAATTTTTAGTGTAAAAGTCTTAAACTTTTATTACATTTATTGCCGTTTATTCTTTTTGATGCTTTGTGAATAGAATTTTTTTAATTTTTTTTTGGGCTTGACATTGCTGATATATACAAATACAATAGATTTTTAAAATACTGATCTTAGATCCTGCAGCTTTGCTAAATTCTTCGATTAGTTCTAGATATTTTCTGTATAGATTCCTTGGTGTTTTCTATACACAAGATTATGCCATCTGCAAATAGAAGCAGTTTTAATTCTTCCTTTACTCTCAGTCTGCTTTTAATGAGCTATTATGTCTTCTGTTCTGCATTGGTCAAACCCTCACCTGGATCACAGTATTTATTACTGACCATCACAGTTTCCTTGAGGAAATGAAACAAATTAAAAAGATAGAGTAATTATTACCATAATCCCTACATTCAGACACAATATTTATGAGCATATGGGGTAAATTCTTCCAGACACTCTTGCTAGAGGCTGTGTAGCAGAGCTTATGATGCACTGAGCCATATCCTCCAGCCACCAGATTCCAGTGTAGCTGTGGTGAACGTTGCCTTGCACTTTACCAGTGTCCATATAAGCTCACATCACAGCGTCTTTCTGTTTTGCTTTCTGGAGGTCAGGAAAGCCTGCTGAGCTATATGTAGACCCAACCCATATTTTCAAGGTAATACTCCTTAGTTGATAGAAGCCCTCAGTCGATGGGAATAGGATTTCATGGATTAATGCCCCAGCTCCCCCATCCTGCAGGACATAGAATGTGTGACTATCCAAGATGCTTGCAGCATGGTTTCTCGGAGTTCCCAATGGAATTGAATCCCAGCTGCATACAACTCTAACCCACTCAGTTATTAACTTTTCTCCCTTCCTCTTTCCCTTCACTTCTGTTTCCTAAGACTACTTCCCTCTGGCCGGGCGCGGTGGCTCACTCTTGTAATCCCAGCACTTTGGGAGGCCGAGGCGGGTGGATCACGAGGTCAGGAGATCGAGACCACGGTGAAACCCCGTCTCTACTAAAAATACAAAAAAAAAATTAGCCGGGCGTGGTGGCGGGCGCCTGTAGTCCCAGCTACTCGGAGAGGCTGAGGCAGGAGAATGGCGTGAACCCGGGAGGTGGAGCTTGCAGTGAGCCGAGATCGCGCCACTGCACTCCAGCCTGGGTGACAGAGCGAGACTCCGTCTCAAAAAATTAAAAAAAAAAAAAAAAAAGACTACTTCCCTCTAAATGATTTGCACCCAAGTCCTTGTCTCAAGGTCTTCTAGAGAAACCCAAACTAAGGCAGTTTGTCAAGGGACAAACTAGGGTACATCCTTGAAACAGCCATTAGGAGAGTGAGAGGTCCTGCAATGATGTAATATAAAAATAGTGAAAAAAGCTGAGAAAACTAGAGAAAGAGAAAACTTATGGAAATAATCATAGTCATCTTTAAATACCTGCAAAGCAATCAGATATAAGAGGACCAGAGGAGACACTGGTTTTAACTGAGCACCTTCTAGGTTATATACTAGCTACTATGCAGTGTGTTTATTCCATCCTTACAGCAACCCAGAGGCAATGAGAACTACCCTTATTTTTCAAATAAGAAAACTGAGGCACAGATGATTAAGGAATTTGCCAAGGTCCAAAGCTAGCAGGTATTGGAACTAGGATTCAAATCCAAGCCTGTCTGCCCCCTAACCTGTGTCTTGCTGCTGTGTGTGTTGCTTTGAAGGGCAAAACAGAGACCAGCAGGTAGACATTCTAAATCCATAGAATTGTGTTTATATGAATGCAGTGTGTGGCAGAGATTGTCTAGATGTTCATTAATGCTGTTTTCTCTGTTCTGTTTCTGGACATATAGGAACACTTCATGTCCTAGCCTCCTTTATAAGTAGATTGGGGCCATGTAACAGGGTTCTGGCAAATGGGAATGTGCAGATGTGATATGTGATGCTCCTGATTCATTCATTCTGTCCCTTTCTCTCTCTCCCTCTCAGCTAGCTGAAAGCAGAGAACCCAGCAGAGGATTCTGGGAAGGTCCTGGGGGATGGCAGAGCCAGCAGAGAGAGGGTATGGATCCACCAGGCATAGGGTGGAACACAGCACTATTGACCACAGTGAACTGGGGCATGGGCAATCAATAAACATATATTAGATTAAGCTACTGAGACTCGGGGATTTTTATACAACTGACATTCCCTAAGAAGCCATGAGCTTCCTGTCTCAGGAGGTGCACAAGCAGTGGTTGAATGTTCAACAGTCAAGAATGTTATAAAAAGAGGTTCCTGGAAGAGTGGACCTGATGGCCAGCAAAAATCATAGCTCACATTTATTGAGTTATTATGGATCAGGCATGTGCACATATTCTTTTATTTAAATCTACAATATGCTTTATCATGCTCATTTTATACATGAGGAACATAAGGCATGGAGAGGTTAGATAACGTGCCTAAGATCATGAAGCAAGCAAAGGGGAGAAAAGATACCCTTCTCACTCCTTCCAGACACCTCATTCACCACCACTCCCCACTGTCTCTAAAGCAAAAGTTATTTGAAGGCTTGGGGACTGGTTTGGTATTTATCCATGCAGGGCAGTCTGTTTTGTTTTTCTTTTAAAATTTCAGCCTATGCTTAAAAGATTTCACGTAAAAATTCTATTTTCTAGTTTCTCTTGAAAATTAAGAAGATCTGGTAAAACTGGGCTTGAAGACCATTATGGTAACAGGCAACTGAAGCTGAGGAGAGGGCCCCTTCAGATGGGCATAAGCACAGCTCCCCCTCCCCAACCCCGCCTTTTAGGTTACTATCAGGCTCTGGAAGCTTCTGAATGTGTGAACCCTGAAAGAGTCCTTCTAAAGCTAAGTTCTCCCCAGGGGTGAAGCCCAATGCTGGGCATACAATAGGGACTCAATGGATATTTATCAAATGAATGAATACAGGTGGAATTCAGATCCTCTTGGCCTCTCTTTTCTGTGACTGGGGACCACTGAACCTGAGTCCCTAAGTGATAACTCACAACACAAATTTTCTTTTTGTTCCAAGCAGCCAGGACCCAGGTTCTAGGTATCTAAAAATGCTGTGCCTGACTTGAGTTCACAATGGCATTTTTTATCAACTGAAAATGTTTACTTCTATGCAACCAGCCAAAGCTGGGGGTAAGCAGCCCAGCGGGGTGCGTTGATTCTATCTTAGATTACGCTGTGCACAATGGACTCTTTGTAAAGTCCTTATGGCAGGGAGTGGCCAGGCAGGCATCTCCTGCACCCAGCTTTGGAGACTCACTTGCCACAATGCTTAAGAAGGATGGAGCAGTTTTAATCTACCTGGCTTAGAAAAGCCACAGAC
Organism: Symphalangus syndactylus; assembly: GCF_028878055.3. Taxonomy (NCBI): domain Eukaryota; kingdom Metazoa; phylum Chordata; class Mammalia; order Primates; family Hylobatidae; genus Symphalangus; species Symphalangus syndactylus. The sequence continues at coordinate 64,671,213 of NC_072433.2, forward strand.
TGTTGGACTTACATGTGGGTGTATAAGCCCCGCACAGAAGCAGCTTTTTCTCCAGCATTGTTAACAAAGCTCATTTGGAGGAATGCAGGTCTGGGGCATGGCCTGGATGGGCAGCATGACGCACACACCACGTAAGCTCCAGACGCTCACTGATCCCCTTCACAGAGGCTGAGCCTGCCCACCCAACCCTGCCCTCACCCTCACCTCTGCAGCCAGACCTGGGATAGCACTGCTTTTCCTGAGAGGACTGAGTCTTAGCATTGAGGATGGGAAGGGGAATGTAAGGGCTGTTCCAGGAGAGGATGTCCTGCTTATTTGCATGGAGGAAGAAGGGAGCCTTTCCAAGTGCCTACATGTCTGAGTCCCAATTGTGAGAGAAAATGAATTGCTTAAAGTTATAGTTCTCAACCAGAGGTGATTCCCCTCCCAGGGGATATTTGCAACACTTGGAGGGATTTTTCATGGTAATGACTTGGGAGGGGAATAAGAGAGGCGGTGCTATGGGCATCTGGTGAACGGAGGCCAGGGATGCTGCTGAGCATCCTACAAAGTATCGGACAGCCCCTCATGGCAAAGCATTACTCACCCCAAATGTCAGTGTGCCAAGGCGGAGAAACCGTGGCTTAAAGGAGGGCTTTTATTACCTCTTAAGCTTAAGAATTATAAAAGGCAATTTATTGTTTTATAATTTAAAAAAGGGTTATTTTAAATATGGACAAATATGCTGAACTTCCCAAGTATCACCTTCTTTCATTATTTGTGATAACAGTCTTGGCACATAGCAAGTGCTCCATACCTATTTGTGCAATGAATGAATGTCATACTGTAATAGTGTCTTTTACTTAATTTATTGTAACATGGTCACTTCCTTCACTGAAGCAGTACACAGGTTCTAGGGGGAGGGCTGAGGATAGGTATTGGACAGTTTATTCACTTTTCTGCTTCTGGCTTTAGCACGTGGGCCCCTGACTCCAGCTGTACTCTTTTTTTTTTTGAGACAGAGTCTCACTCTGTCACCCAGGCTGGAGTGCAGTGGTGTGATCTCAGCTCACTGCAACCTCCGCCTCCCAGATTCAAGTGATTCTCCTGCCTCAGCCTCCGGAATAGCTGGGATTACAGGTGCCTGCCACCATGCCTGGCTAATTTTTATATTTTTAGTAGAAACGGGATTTCACCATATTGGCCAGGCTGGTCTTGAACTCCTGACCTCAAGTGATCCACTTGCCTCAGCCTCCCAAAGTGTTGGGATTACAGGCATGGGCCACCATGCCCAGCCCAGCTGTACTTTTAAAAAAGTGTTGTCCGATTTGCTAATAAGCTTGGCCTCTCTCTTTTCTCAATCATTGTGCTATTGTTTGGGTGGATTTGACTTGATAAAATTTCCAACCCATCTGTGTAAGAACCACATTTGATATTGATATGGATTGTAGCCATAAAGCTTTTTTCGCTAAGGAAGAAACATTTTGTAATTGAAAAATTGAATTGTTACATATATCCCTTGAGTTACAAAACCCCAAAGAATTTCATATTGTTCAAAATGGGAGGCCAAGTGAAATTCTGACTCATTTCTGGTACTTCTTGCCTCTCACCCAAATTGCTGATGGCCCTGTAGCCACATTGACTGCTTTTCTCATATGGCTGATGGTTTCTTTATGGGATTATCACTATCTGAAATGCTATCAGATATTATTAGCTTGTTTTCCTGTCTTTCCTTTTCTAGATGTCAGTTCTCTAAGGGCAAATACCTTGTTCTTGCTCATTCACTGCTTTATCCTCATTGCCTAGCATGGCGCTTGGCACAGGGAAGACATTTAATAAATATTCGTTGCATGAATGAATGGCAGGGCAGAGAGGCCAGAGACTGAGTGACCTACCTAAGATCATGCAGAGGCCCATCAGGAGAATCGGTCATGAAACTGGGAACCAGGTTAAGGTCCTCTGCATTTGGCCTGCCCACATCCCCTGCATATATACTGTGGGGTGGGGATACTAGGCATGCCATCCTTGTACCACAGGAGTTGCCCAGTGAGACTCAGGACTACTAGGATGCAGTACAGCATCATCATCTCCCAGATGGGAGGGGCCATCTTAGAGGTGACCTTTTGACGTGACACATAGGTCAACTAACCCGGTTTTCCTGGGACTGAGGAATTTCCTGGGGTGCAGGACTTTACATCTGAAAAGGGGAAAATCCCAGTTAAACTGGGATGAACTGGTCACCCTATGCGACAGAAACATTCAGTAAAAATCTATGGTGCCCTGCGGTGGATTCTTCCTTTGGGAAACTGTTAAGTTGTCAAAGAATCATGGACTCTTAGTGGTGGCAGGGAGAGACCTTAGTGATCATTGAGTCTGGATGTCACAGACTTAAATGTCTGCACAAGTGTGAGAAATGGGGACTGTGGCAAATTGGGGCATATTTGCCTCTTGTAAAAGGAGGTGGCCTTGGCTCAATGTTGCCCGTGGGAATAACAACCCATGTGGCCAGATGGGCCTGTTTTCAAGAAAAGCTTGAAATCTCCCTCCCTCTCTCTCCCTCCTCTCTCTCTCTCTTTTCCTCTCTTCTCTCTATGTCTGTGCCCACACATGTTCACCCACGAGTATGTGTGGAGAGAGAGAGAAAAATGAGAAGGGAGAAATAGAGGGAAATCTGATTTTTAACACTGCAACTACTTTTTAAAATGTAAACACTATGCAACGCAACACAATGTAGCTGCAGCCAGGTCCACCCCATAGGCCACCGATTGACAGCTGCTGTCGTCTGACATTTCAGATAGGCAAATACTAAAACAGCAGTAAATGCAGAGCTAGGAGTGTAGGATCCAGGCCTCTTGACCAGAGAGCTTTGTTAAAAGACTCGTTTCTATAAAGATCAGTTACTACACCCAATTTTCACAATATCCCTTTGAGCAAGTTACTTGATCTCTCTTTCTGTTTCCTTATGTGCAAAGAATAATAGTGTGTATTTCCTGAGGTTGTGGTCAAGATGAAAGGAATGAATTCGTGTGAAGCAGTTAGAACCATGGAGTAAGCGTGTGTTGGCTCTCGTCATCACTGAGGTAGGTGCTGTCATCATCCTCATTTTACATGTGGAGAAACTGATTTCTCAGAGGTTACCTAACTTGCTGATGATGGCACAGCAATAAATCAGAACCAAGAGTTGAACCCTGGCTGTCTGACTCTGGTAACAGGTGTATTTTTCTCTGTACCTTCTTGCTATACCACTAGGCTGGTATTATAAATTCAAGATAAGAAAAACAAAAGCCAGGTATTTTTCCCCTGGTAATTATTGTATAGATAGATGATCAAGGCCAGAAGTTAAGTCCTGTGTTATTTCTCTCTGCTGTCAGCTAAGTATCATCTGTAATGATGGAAGGGAAAATGTTACACAGATAATAAAAAATGGTGGATAATAAAAATAATTTCTGCTTGGGCATTCATTATGCAATTTGGGGGGCAGCTAATTTATCTTCCTAATTATATTTTGCTTAAGCGGATTTTAAAATTAGTTTGTTTACCCTGAGCACACACTGATTAACAGCAGAGAGAGGTGGCCCAGAAACATCTTGGGTGGTAGAGAGAACATATTCTGAGATTCAGGGGGATTTCCATGGATAATTTTCATGTAGCTATGGGAAGGTAGAAGGTTGATAGGTTGATGGTGCTCTGAGTATAATTAACTATTATGATTTGTTGTTGGGAGAATTTAAATATAAGGCCTTAGATTGCAGATTCAGAGGGGTGAGTGAACCCCAAGCTCCTTCTTGTTTATTCTTCAGTGCTGAGGAGAGTTCAGACTGTCAAGGTAGGTAGATTGAAAAAGGAGATGGAGGAGAGCTAGCTGGAGGTGACCCCAGGAATTTCCTTTCAATCAATACCCAAGGACGATTAAATGCCTATTACGTACTGATGCCTATTACGTACTGTGAATTATGCCCGGAGCTGAGGATGCCAAGATGAATAAGGCCGTTGTCTTACCCTGTGGAACTCCACAATCTAGTAAGGAACAGCCTTGTAAACAGAGAGATCACAGCCCAGTAGAATCAGTGTTATCAAGAAAACAGGGTCACAGTGAGAGCAGAGAAGAGAGAAGAGAGGGTAGCTATCACCATAGGGGAGGCAGGAAAGGAAGGAGCTCCGCCCCTCACTCTTCCTCTGTTCACCCACTTTCTGGGGAGTTGGGGGAGGCAGGAATGCGGGGGAGGTAAGGGATGGGGTGTAGAAACCCCTTCAGTGTCAGCTGGCTTCTGGCTGTTTCAGCCAGTGGGAGGTGCTGGGACAGGCTGGAGGATGGGAGAAGGGGAAAGCCAGGGTAGCTCTCTCCTTTCTGTGCCTCGAGTGGCATCTTCAGAATCTTAAAAGCATATGGTCTCTTCCATGAGTCCATTTCCCACTAGACAGGTCCACTGGGGTCCAGCTTCAGCAGGGTGATCGTGGCTTCTGAGCTCTGGTGACTTTCTTCAATCGCCCCTCCAGCCTCTGGGTGTAACAGTTTTTTACTGGTGCTAAAAAACTGTCTCACTGTCTCCTGGCTGGTGACTCCATGTTTCCATCCTCTGGAAAATCAATCCCATGCATTAAATTCACTCTATTTAAATATAGTGGGTGGCTCTGATGGATATGAAAGGCTTCCCAGGGTAACTTATACTTGAACTGTTTTTTAAAGAATAAAAAGATATTTGCTAGGTTGAGACACAGGAAGATTGTGTCTGAAATATACTTGGAAGTGTGAAACACTGGAGTGTGGGGACCCAGAAGGGACAGACATCCCAGCAGTGGCGAGCCCCTAAAAGATTAGAAAGGAAATACATTGTTCAAGCATTTTAGAAAACTCATTTGGCCAGCTCTGCTCTGTATAGATTAGCAAAGAAAACATGAGGGTGGCTGTGAAGACTAGTTAAGAGACAATCACAACGATTCAGGCTATAAGTCATGAGGCGAACTATATATGCACATAGAGGCATGATGGATAGATGTGGATAGATGGATAGATGTGGATAGATGGAGGACACACTCTAGCTGTTATTCTGTTAACTATATCCAAGGAGAAAATATCTCATTTTCCTGGCATAAAATAGGTGCTCAATAAATGCTTGCTGAATGAATTAGTAATATTCTAATAACTTAGTTTGTGTTATGAAACCTCAGTTCCCCACATTTCTTTCCCTTAACCAAAACTCTGTCCTGTCCCATGGAGTCTGTTGCCCAAGGTCGCCAGGTTTCTGCCTCCCCGTTTAGGACAGCATGGGGTCCTCCCACGGGTGCTCTGGCTTCCCAGCCCTTCTCTAGAGCATCCCTCTCTCTAGTTACTGACTGCCCCTCCTCCGTCAGAGCCATTCAATCAGCAGGTATTTACAGACACTTATATACTAATAGCTGGCACTGTGTGGGACACTTACCACTCGTTTATCTCCATCCTTGCAACCGCCCAGTGAAGGGGCTACCTTTATCCTCATTTTATAGACAAAGAAGACAGATAGAGGCTGATAACTTGTCCTGGGTCATGCAGCTAGTAAGTGGCAGAGCTGGAACTCATACCCAGGTGTATGACTCTCAAGCCCAGGTTCTGAGCCACTAGGCTAGATTGCCTGGTACTGGGTGCTGTATTTAGCTGGAGATATAAAGAAATGGAAGACAACGTGTGGGGAGAGAAAGTGTGAATGCACAAAGAATTAACTTTGATGCTAAAAATATGTAGTGATTCAAGTCTACAAGTGAAAAGCTGCCACAAAGCAGAATGATGACTGCCAGTATAAACAGTAGGGATAAGGGGAAAGAGAGATCATCCTAGGCTGGGGTAATCAAGGGAGGCTTAAGGAAGTAGGTAGGATTTAACCTGTGGCTTTCCTGCTAGTTAAGGAGACATGCTGCATTCTTCTAAAACAATGCTACAACAACTGGGAGGTCACTAGCAGGCCAATGCAAATTGCAGCAGGAAATTAAAGAAGGGAGAGATTTGTATAAACTGGAGAAGGACATCTGGTTGATTCTGGAGCTCTGAGTGCCTGTGGATGGAGGCTGGGTGGGTGGCCTGTGGGTGGAATACCTTCTACCAACTTTGCACAACCACCTGTAGCTGACTCATTTCATACATGCACGTTCCTAGGTTGAAATAGGCTCCTTCCAGGACTCCAGGTTTTCCTTTGGGTGTGGCCTGTCCCCAGTCTTTCTTCTCACACATCACCTGTGATCCCACAACAGGGAAGACAGATCCTACTGCACCTGAGAAAGAGGGACCATCTCTTCCAGTTCTTGGGGATAATAGAATGACAAGCAACACATGAGACTCAACATCAAGTGTATTTACTTGATGGTATACTCCTTAGGTAACACAGGGAAATGGCCCGGTGACTCCAGGAGGGAGGCAGGGAGCCTGAGCATGAAGGTAAGAGAATGCCTACTTGCCCTCTGTGGTAACATCTGTGTCTTTTAAGCATATACATCATTCCTTCCCTTGTGGGGACTCCTGCCCTACTCTATGTGGTCTAAATGGGACTTGATTGAATACGTCGCGCTCTACCGTAGGGGCAAGGATATAACCCAGCTGGCTAATCAGACTACTCCATCCTCCTAGCCATAGCGATTGAGCCAAGCCTGTTGAACAGGTAGTGTGATGGTTAATACTGAGTGTCAATTTAATTGGCTTGAAGGATACAAGTATTGATTCTGGGTGTGTCTGTGAGGGTTTTGCCAAAAGAGATTACAATTTGAGTCAGTGGGCTGCAGAAGGCAGATCCACCCTTAATCTGGTGGGCACAATCTAATCAGCTGCCAGCAGATATAAAGCAGGCAGAAAAAACATGAAAAGGAGAGACAGGCCTAGCCTCCGAGCCTACATCCTTCTCCCATGCTGGATGCTTCCTGCCTTTGAACCTTGGACTCCAAGTTCTTCAGTTTTGGGACTCAGACTGGCTCTCCTTACTCATTAGCTTACAGACAGCCTGTTGTGGGACCTTGTGATCACGTAAGTTAATATGTAATCAACTCCCCTTCATATATGTATTTGGATTGGGGATTGGTGCGTTTGTATGTATCCTATTAGTTCTGTCCCTTTAAGAGAAGCTTGACTAATACAGGTAGCCCCTGCTCTCCAGCAGTGCTAGTCTTGAGCTGCAGGAGAGCACCACTTAACAATGCCAGGCGTGGTGGCTCACGCTTGTAATCCCAGCACTTTGGGAGGCCGAGGCGGGTGGATCACGAGGTCAGGAGATCGAGACCATGGTGAAACCCCGTCTCTACTAAAAATACAAAAAAAAAATTAGCCGGGCGTGGTGGCGGGCGCCTGTAGTCCCAGCTACTCGGAGAGGCTGAGGCAGGAGAATGGCGTGCACCCGGGAGGCGGAGCTTGCAGTGAGCCGAGATTGGGCCACTGCACTCCAGCCTGGGCGACAGAGCGAGACTCCGCCTCAAAAAAACAAAAAACAACAAAAAAAACAATGCCAGGGCCCCATGTGAGCCCACGCTGGCTAATGCGCTGCAGTTGTTCAGGATTTAGGCTGGAGCCTGCCTAGGATATGAAGGGTTGGTCTCCTCTGGTCTTTTAAAGGGTACATATCCAGAGACTCTCAGTTGATAGTTGGTTGCTTTGGAGATTTAGGGTCTTCTCAGTGCTAGACTGGTTTACCCTGATTAAGATTAAATTTTACGGCCGGGCGCAGTGGCTCATGCCTGTAATCCCAGCACTTTGGGAGGCCGAGGCGGGCGGATTACGAGGTCGGGAGATCGAGACCATACTGGCTAACACGGTGAAACCCCGTCTCTACTAAAAATACAAAAAATTAGCCGGGCGAGGTGGCGGGCGCCTGTAGTCCCAGCTACGCGCGAGGCTGAGGCAGGAGAATGGCGTGAACCCCGGGGGGGCGGAGCCTGCAATGAGCCGAGATCGCTCCACTGCACTCCAGCCTGGGTGAAAGAGGGAGACTCCGTCTCAAAAAAAAAAAAAAAAAGATTAAATTTTACTTCCCAGGACAGAAGCACGTAATGGTTACATTTAAAGTTAAGGTTATATTTTGCTTTCTGGAACACACATAACAGAGGCATAAACTTATGGATCTTTGCGCCAGAGGTGATTTGAAGAGGGAATGCAGCCATGCCCACCTCTAGCCCCTACATCTAGGCATCCTGTTAAAGCAAAAGGAGTTTGCATATATACTGACAAGTTTTCTTCCAAGAATATTGTACCAATTTACATTCCTACTAAAGAGCTGAAAGTGCCTTTTTCTCTCTGCCTTCCCAAAACACCAAGCCCAGGTGTTTAAGTTTAAAAAAAAATCAATTTGATAAATAATAAATTATAGTAACCTCTCAGCATGCGTTGGAGATTGGTTTCAGGATGCCTGCTATACCAAAATCTGCACGTACTCAAGTCCCACAGTCGACTCTGCAGAACCCACAGACAGGAAAATTTGGCTCTTAGGTTTCGCATCCCATGAATACTGTATTTTCAATCTGTGGTTGAAAAAAATCTACGTATGAGTGGAACTGCACAGTCCAAACCCGTGCTGTTCAAGGGTTAACTGTATATTGTCATATACTAATTTGTATTTCCTTGATTTCTAAAGAGTTGGAGTCTTTTTCATATTTATTGTCTGTTTATATGTCTTCTTTTATGAATTACTCCTTTGGGTGTTTTACAATTATTTATTGGTATGTATATCTATTTCTTTTTAATTTAGTTTAGTTGTGAGACAGTGTCTTGCTCTGTTGCCCAGGCTGAGTGCAGTGGTGTGATTATGGCTCACTGCAGCCTCAACCTCCTAGGCTCAAGCGATCCTCCCACCTCAGCCTCCCAAGTAGCTGGGACTACAGAAGTGGGCCACCATGCCTGGATTTTTTTTTAATTTTTAAATAGAGACTGGGGTCTCCCTATGTTGCCCAGGCTGGTCTCAAACTTCTAGTCTCAAGTGATCCTATCGCCTCAGCATCCCAAAGTGCTAGGATTACAGGCATGAGCCACCATGTCTGGCCTTTTATTGTTTTTTAAGAGTTCTTTGCATATTACAAACTTATCTGCCTTATGTGTTGCAAATCTTCTCAGTTTGTCATTTTCTTTGGATGTTTATTATGAATTTTTTCAATGTAATTGCAGTGTAATTTATATAATTTACATATAATAAAATGCATCCATTTAAAGTATATAATTCAGTGAGTTTTGATAAATGTATAACAACATAACCATGACCATAAGCAAGATAAAGAATATTTCTCTCACCTCCAAGAGTTCTCTCGTCCCATTTTATATGGATCTAATTTCCATAATTTTAGGTTACTTTTTTCCTATTCTTGGATTTCATATAAATGAAATAATATAATACATACTTTTCCACAAAGCATGTTTTTGAGGCTCATCCATGCTGTCGTCTGAGTAGTTTGTTCCTTTTTATCATTGTATAGTTTTCCATTGCATGACTATTCCACAATTTGATTATCCATTCACCTAGTGATGAACAGGAGGTTTTTCAGTTTTGGTCTCATGAGTAAGGCTGATACGGACTTCTGAGTACAAATCCTTTTGTGGACATACATTTTCATTTCTCTTGGGTGAATATCTAGAAGCAGAATTGCTAGGTCATACATAAATATGTATGTATACATATACACATAAGCATATACATAATTTTATAAGACACTGGCAAACTCTTAAAAGAAATAGTATCATTTTGTGCTCCCACCAACATTGATGAGCATTTCAGTTGCTCCAAAGCTCTATCAACATTTAGTACTATAGTATGTTTAATATTCACCATTCTAGCAGACTTTTTTTTGGTATTTTCCTGTCAGTTTAATTTCCCTGATGACTAATGTCATTAAACATCTTTTTATGTGCTTATTGGGTATTTATAGATCTTCTTTTGTTAGGTATCCTTTCAAATATTTTGATCTTGTTTAAAATTTTTTCTTTTTTTTTTTAGTTTCAAGATATTTTTATGTGAGGAAAATATAATCATGTATGTAGTACATTCCCTAAAAATAAATAAATAAACTCTCCTGGAACTAACAAGTAAATTTAGCAAGGTTGGAGGATACAAGGCCAATGTATGAGAATCAATTGTTTTTCTATGTATCAGCAACAAAAAATTGGAAAATAAAAATTTTTAAATGATTATATCTTTAAAAATCTAAATTACTTAGGGATAAAATAAAATAAAATATATCTAAGGCTTATACACTGAAAATTTATAAAATACTACTGAGAGAAATTAAAATATATATGTCAATGGAGGAATAAATCATGTCCGTGTATTGAATTTAATATTGATAAGATATCAGTTTCCCCTAAGTTCATCTGTAGATTTGACCAATCCCAGTCAAAACCCCTACAGGCTATTTTGTAGAAATTGACAAGCTGACTTTAAAATTTATATTGAAGTAAAAAGCACCTAGAATTGCTGGAAAAAATAAATTGAAAAAGAAGAACAGAGTTGGAACAGTCATACTGATTTCAAGACTTAGAATAAAGCTATAGTAATTAAATAAATGTGGTACTAGGGAAAAACTAGACATATAGATAAATGGAACAAAATAGACCTGCACATATACAACCAGTTGATTTTTGACCAAATAATCTTGATGTTATGTTTGGGTTAATGAGAGTATTCTTCATTTTAATATTGAAATCATGTTAACTTAGTGAGAGAATGCAGAAATATGGTATTAAAGCTAATGGCAAGCTAGCCCGTTACAGTCTAATAATCAGTGGCCCTGATTTACCAATGGGCAGAGAGAAAATGAACCACTTTTGCAAATCACAGAGATCTAATTTGTAAATTGGCTTTCCCAGGGTACAAGTCTGTAGGTGGCTCCCAAAGAATTATTAACTATTCACAATAGTTCTTAGTAGTAATTGACTTATTTGAACAAACAATTGGTTCCCATATTTGCTTTAACCATACTTAAGGACTAAATATAGTTGACTTCAAATATAGAAGACAGGTTAAAAGGGAGCACTTATCTTACTCTTGGGAAAGCGACATTAAAATGATTTGTGTCTTATTTCTCAAAGTAGCCATTTGCCATTGATTTTACCCATGAGGCGGGCATATAAACACCAAAAGAAAGAACAAACAGTACCTTCTGAATTCAATTTTGTGCTAGAAATGAGGGTCAGAAATAAAATTGTGAGAACCTTTGGGGAACACAGCAATACAGGATGAGAGGGAGTTGGAGAAATGGCTTGCATGGTAATCCCTGCCCTCTCCGAGTAATGTCTCCCTCCACATTTCTTTTGTCTTTCAGAAGATTTTGCTTTCATTTATTTAAGGGTAGGGTTCTTATAGGTGGTGTTCACATGAATCAGTTGAAGTAGTAGACAAGAACACTTTGCAAAGGTTGACATGCCTTATAAATTTAAGGTGTTATTATTGCACTTCTGAAAGTATAATGAAGACTGAAAAAAGGTGGTTATCTACTGAAAATCCTTTGGTGATAGTAGGACTTTAAAAAAATCATCATTTCCCGTCAAATAACCACTATGAACAGTTTGGTACAAATTTTTCCCATCACAGCTTATAAAACAAAAACCCTCATTACAGGGATATAATAAGGAGTTTCTTTTCCCCAGTTCTTTGGGTCTGGCCCAAGGACTGGGTCGGCAGCTGTTTTGCAAAAGCTGACCCAACTCTCCTTCCCCCCATTTCATAGTCTCTGCCCAATTGGCCAGCAAATTAATAAGGCTTCCTGTCATCCAGTGTTTTAGCTAGAAATTAACAAAGTAAAGTCTTATAAAAAATGTTTAGGAGTTGATGGTATGTAGAGTCACAGTTTAAGAACTCCATATTCTTTACAAGCAGAATTTCTTCACTATTTCTAGCTTTCCCCACTGATCAGTTAAACATGGCCTTGTGACCCCATGGCCTTGTTGTCTTCTTCTTTGTACTCTGCTGTCCCTGTTAAGGACATTGAAGGCCAACCTCTAATCTTACTTTCTGGTAAATAAATGGTGCACATGACCAGGATGAAATTCTAAATACCTCAATGCTATGGAATCAAGTGCCAAGCTAACGGGAGAGTCCTTGGAGGAAGAAGAGGGAGTGAATAGCACAGGGGTTGACTTGGTTGACTTGAGGTTAAAATAATTGGCATCACATGCTTCCTGCCCTTGTAAGGCATGGCATATTTAAAAACCAATTGGCATTGTGCAACCTATCCTAGCTCTTTTACAAACTAGCCAAGTGGGCAATGGTAGATTAGGTAGCTTCTGAATTGGGGGCTCCCTTCACTCATCATGGGGATAGTAATGTGTGTATTGTACCTATCTCTTGGTGTTATTCTAAAAATTGTATGCGATAATAAATGTGATGGGGTTTTATAAAATATAAAACACTAAGAATTCTTTTAAGGATGATACCTTTTGACTCAGTCACTCTGCAGAAGAAAAAAAAGCCAAGTGTTTTCAAAAGCAGAGGTCAAAGCTATAGGTTTACTTCTACTTGCTCAGTCCTTTACTCAACTCGTTCAGCATGTGTCTGTCAAGATCTACAGAACCGTTTTGATTTGCATTTCTCTGATGGCCAGTGATGATGAGCATTTTTTCATGTGTTTTTTGGCTGCATAAATGTCTTCTTTTGAGAAGTGTCTGTTCATGTCCTTTGCCCACTTTTTGATGGGGTTGTTTGTTTTTTTCTTGTAAATTTGTTTGAGTTCATTGTAGATTCTGGATATTAGCCCTTTGTCAGATGAGTAGGTTGCAAAAATTTTCTCCCATTCTGTAGGTTGCCTGTTCACTCTGATGGTAGTTTCTTTTGTTGTGCAGAAGCTCTTTAGTTTAATGAGATCCCATTGGTCAATTTTGGCTTTTGTTGCCATTGCTTTTGGTGTTTTAGACATGAAGTCCTTGCCCATGCCTATGTCCTGAATGGTATTGCCTAGGTTTTCTTGTAGGATTTTAATGGTTTTAGGTCTAACATGTAAGTCTTTAATCCATCTTGAATTAATTTTTGTATAAGGTGTAAGGAAGGGATCCAGTGAGATACCATCTCACACCAGTTAGAATGGCCATCATTAAAAAGTCAGGAAACAACAGGTGCTGGAGAGGATGTGGAGAAATAGGAACACTTTTACACTGTTGGTGGGACAGTAAACTAGTTCAACCATTGTGGAAGTCAGTGTGGCGATTCCTCAGGGATCTCGAACTAGAAATACCATTTGACCCAGCCATCCCATTACTGAGTGTATACCCAAAGGACTATAAATCATGCTGCTATAAAGACACATGCACACGTATGTTTATTGCGGCACTATTCACAATAGCAAAGACTTGGAACCAACCCAAATGTCCAACAACGATAGACTGGATTAAGAAAATGTGGCACATATACACCATGGAATACTATGCAGCCATAAAAAATGATGAGTTCATGTCCTTTGTAGGGACATGGATGAAACTGGAAAACATCATTCTCAGTAAACTATCGCAAGGACAAAAAACCAAACACTGCATGTTCTCACTCATAGATGGGAATCGAGCAATGAGAACTCATGGACACAGGAAGGGGAACATCACACTCCGGGGACTGTTGTGGGGTGTGGGGAGGGGGGAGGGACAGCATTAGGAGATATACCTAATGCTAAATGACGAGTTAATGGGTGCAGCAAACCAACATGGCACATGGATACATATGTAACAAACCTGCACATTGTGCACATGTACCCTAAAACCTAAAGTATAGTAATAAAAAAAAAAATAAAAAATTAAAAAATTAAAAAAAAAAAGATCTACAGAACCACTCTTCTCTCACTTTATGGGACCAAATGGTGATAAGAGAAGGTAGGCACACTAGCTTCATATCCAAAACAACTCATTTGCCCTGCTTCAGAAACCGCCCCCGACTCTGGAAGACTCCCAGATTTCCCAGACTTGCACTGGAGTTAACAGGTTTCACCTGGAACAAGTGTTGTCTGTGGAAGTGTTTGTATATATGTGTGTGTGGGGGAACATGTATCTTTGTGGTGGGGAAGAGACACAGCAGGAGTGACTTGTGGGGGTCAGAAATTACCCAGGCAAAGTGGCTCTGGGAAGGCACAGGCAGAGCTTTGGGGAAGTTCTGCATTTCTCTCTCCACATTCATGAAGTTCGATATTGGCACTCATAACTGACTACATGCCAGGCTCCTGGGCCCACAACAGGTCAAAATAGTGGTATACCGATACATGCTTAACTGGCTTGGTGGGAGAAAGGGTAGTAAATAAAGCCTGATTTACAGTGTTAGCCAAATTCTCTGGTGTAAATGCTCCCACCATGTCTGAGTTCAAGCTACCAGCGTGATGTCACTGAACATGGAGTTGGAAAGAGATGTGCAGTCACACACCATACACAATAGTCTCACCATACAAATCTCAGAGACAAATCTCTTCAAGTGCGCTGATAAAAGAAAGCGTAATAAAATAATTAGGAAGTGATGGGGTTTAAGTATTGATCACTCTTGTTTTCCATATAATTTATTTTATTACTTGCCTCTATAATTTAATTTTTAAAAATGATGGTGTCTAACAACCATCTTGAAAAATTCTGAAATTTTCACACTCAGCTCTCATGAACCAGTACAGGCCTGCTTGAGCATAGCACTGGGTCCAAAGGAAAAGAAGAAAATGCTGAGTGTGTGGGTGGAACATCTAACCTCTATGGATGTACAAGGCTCCTGCCTATTTCATCTTCTCCCCTGGTAGGGTAAGTGCCCTAAAATAGGTCTAAGACAGACAATAGGGCTTCTCTAACCAACAACTGCAACAACAACAACAACAACAACAACAACAACAAAAACAAAAAAACAAAAAACCTTCTCCCTACTGGTATAAAAATTCCATTGTACCTCATGGGCTAAACCGTATCCATCTAGCAGATAGATATTGGAAGGATTATAGGAAGAGTGAGTTTTGAGGTATAAGAAAGATAAGAACTTAGCTAGGTGTGGTGGCACATGCCTATAATCCCAGTACTTTGGGAGGCCAAGGTGGGCGGATCACTTGAGGCCAGGAGTTCAAGACCAGCCTGGCCAACATGGTGAACCCCATCTCTACTAAAAATACAAAACTTAGTCAGGCGTGGTGGTGCACGCCTGTAATCCCAGCTACTTGGGAGGCTGAGGCAGGAGAATCACGAACCCAGGACACAGAGGTTGCAGTGAGCCGAGATCGTGAGTGAGACTGCCTCAAAAAAAAAAAAAAAAAAAGATAAGAGCTTGGATTATATCAGAGTAGACAAGACATTATCATAGAAGGTTCTGGAAGCCAGCTGGGGTATTTGGATGCTCAGTGCTTAGGTTGAGGAGAAGCAGAAGAAATGATGGAAGGAAACTCTCTGCACTTCACAATTCTGCCCTGGGCCAGTCCTGGCATAGTTCTTGAAGAACAACATTTCTTCATGAGATTCTTTTGGTAAAGATTAAAAAAAAAAAAATAACAAAAAAACCCACAACCTTCTGTGGTCATAGAAACACAACTTCTAAAATAGGTCTCCCAGAATTCAGGCCACCGGGTCGTCTTCAGTACCATAATGGGATGCAAAATGAGAAGGGCCTGAGGTCTAGGCATTACTAAATCCTGCCCCAGTGAGTACACACAGAGAGGAAAATGACCAAATGCCATTTCAATCCATTATCAACCCAATATACTTCTCCTTGAGTGGAAGCAGAGTTAGAAATCTCATTCTAAAAATAACATTGTGATCTGTGGCCTGGAATAATCACGCCTATCTAAGGCCAGGCTAAAGCATGTGCACGTGTGCAAGTGTGTGTAGGGTAGGGTGAGAGAATGAACACTCCCTTGTGTGTATATGCAACAGTCATTTTCTTTTCTATTTTTATATATTTTTCTAGGCAGCAGATGCAACTCTGGAGTGGGGGAAGAGGGCGGGAAAACAACCTGTGCTGCTGAGCACCTATCAGGACTTGTCAGGGCCCAGGCACTCTGTGAAACACCTTATGTTGGTTATCCCACACCAAGCTCGCAAAACTCTGAGGTAGGCAACTTTATCGCAGAGAGAGGCTGAGTAACAAGCCCAAAGTCAAACAGCCAGGAAGAGACAGAACTGTATTACATTTATCCGCTGGACCCCAAAGACCACTCTTTTCCCTACAGTACTATCACATCCTTCCCTATCTGGACTGGAGTTGGCCACAGAAGTTGGATCATCTCCATTCCTGTATACCCGGCACC
Organism: Symphalangus syndactylus; assembly: GCF_028878055.3. Lineage (NCBI taxonomy): Eukaryota > Metazoa > Chordata > Mammalia > Primates > Hylobatidae > Symphalangus > Symphalangus syndactylus. The sequence continues at coordinate 64,687,365 of NC_072433.2, forward strand.
ACATTGGTCTCTAGCACAAAGTAGGGTTTACAAATATTTGTTGAATGTAGTGATTTCAAAACAAAGATTTAACATCTAAAAGTTTGCCTGTCAGCATGTGAATTGAGAAGGGACTCCACAACTCTCCTAGATCCTGTGACATGGCTCTAAGCGCCAAGACATTAAGCCAGGTCATGGCAGGCACTAATTCCTGTATTGCATTAACAGTTATTGGTGTATTCGTAAGTGTGGCCCTGCTTGTCAACACTCCTCAGCATTCTTTGAAATCAGATGCCCCTTAATGATAAAGATGTGTTGGGTTGTACACCAGACCATGTCTGTTTTTGGCTTTGGGCCACAGGGGTGCTTAACACTTTGAGAAAAACCCAATAGAGGAATAGCTAGATTTACAAAGAAAGAACCTGTTGGGGAGTGTTTGCATTACAAAATTATTTACCACAGGGTTTGTTTAAATAGTTCCAAATTTAGATTGTGTATAGAATATGAATCAACACACCCTGGCCGATGTGCACAGCCCTTTCCAGGGCATGCCGATGTTGAGGGCGCAGTGGAGTCCTTCCACACCTGCCCTTTCCTGTGCAAGGGGGCACGCGGCTGCTCCCTCCTGCTTCCTCCTTTCTCCTCTCCAGAAAGAGAAATGTCCCCTCAATGTATGCTCAGGAAGTCTGGCGAAAAGACAGGCTGGCTGCTCCTGAGCAGGAAAATTTGAGTGGAAAAATAGAGACTTGGGGAAATTGAGGGGATGAGTAGAACGGATTGTGACATCTGCTAGGAATGTCACCTCAAACCCAGAAAACACCCAGCCCAGGGAGCGAGGCCCACCCTGTGGGACTGTGTGCCCAGGACTCCTGGGGAGTCTTGAAGGAGAAACACAGTCCCCACAGCACAGAGCCCCCACCCATTTACACTAGCTGGCTTTCACCACACAAGGGGGTAACATGAGCCAAATGTTTGATGATGAGGAAGTGAAGTGGAATGTGAGAATCCTCACTGCTGACGTCAAGCTAGCCTTTCATTTTATTTATACCCATGACACTGTGACACAGGATCTAATTTTCCATTGTATTTTTTCCTCTGTTGGGAACCAAGTGATGACAAGTAAATTTGTGCGTGAGCCTGGAAAATATTTTAAATTTGAAGACAGGGACGATGCAAGAGTCTATGTCTATCTCCATCCTGCCCCTCTCCCCTTGAATTACTAAATTAACTATGGAACAGGGCAAAGGAGTAACACTCTGACAGGGCATGGCATCCTGAGGAGTCAGAGCTGGAAGCATCCAGTTGCCTGCTCTTCACTTGTGTCAGGCTGTTCCTTCCTGGCACAGGGGCTGGAGGGAGGCGAGGGAGCAGCGAGGCTGCACGGCAGCCCTGGCATAGAGCCTCGGCTGCCGTCTGGGGATGAAACTGGGTTCTGGCACCAGGAGCGTGGTTCCAGCTCCCTGACCCAGAACTGCCTGTGCAGGGGCTGCTCTGCCACTTGTGCCCTGGTGGGACCCCACTCCTCCTGCCCCTCTGAGGCAGGGCAGATTCAGGAGCAGAGCTGGAGCTGGATGGAATGGAAAGTCAGGGATGCTGGGGCGACGGCAAGTCATATCTCTTCTGCAGAAGCAGCCTTTAGGGATGTGCCTGTGATGGGGAAGAGAATGGCGCGTGTGTTCAGCAAGTGACAGAGTGGGCTTTACCGCAGCTCCTTCCTCTGCTGCCAGACTAGTGGCCTCAGCTCCAACAGCTTTCCTCCATTACTCCCCGTGGCTTCAGGTCCAGACACAGCGTTTCTAATGTGGGTCCCTCTTCCCGCTCTGAAATGGAAGCTCCACCTCGTCCCTGCAGACCTCCCTTGATTTCAGTAGGGCCTCTTTTCACTAGCTTTGCAATCATGTTTTTCAGCCTTTAACTCCAGAGAAATCTTGACTTCCTTGTACTCAGTTCAGAAGACGTTTGTTATTCAGGATTCTGATGCAGAGGTCTGATAAGAGAGGCCTCAGGCCTTCTGAGTTAGTAAAACCAATAGTCTGGAGATTCAAAAAATCCAAGGAGCACAAGGACAGCCACACCCTGAGAGTTGGCGCAGCGCCAGCTCCTGTCACTTGAACTCTTCCAGGATATTTAGACATGGGTGTCAGTGAGTTTTCACTACATTTACCCTGGTGGTTGTGTTTGATTTTGTTTGCTTGCTTTTGGAAACAAAGGGTTTCCCGTAGCACCAACACAGTCAGACCTGTGTTTTATTGATAAGATGAGAGAGCATAATAGCAGGGGCGTAGTTCAGCTTTGGGAGGTGGGGGCTAGGAAACCCCTCTGTAGTGCTACAGTTCACATAAAGCCTAGAACGGTGCTTCTCACATTTTAACGTCCATCACAATCACCTGGAGGGATTGCTAAAACACAAGTTTCAAGGGCTCATCCCCAACATCTGAGGTGGACTCCAAGAATTTGTGTCTCCAAGTTCCAAGTGACACTGAGGCTGCTATTTGGAGACCACACTTTGAGAACTACTGGCCTAAATGGCAAGTAGGAAATAGCCAGGGAAAGAGAGTAGGAGAGGAGGTCAGAGCAGGCAGCAGCAGCATGTGCAAATACCCGAGCTGAAAAGGAGTTTGGTGGCTGCAGGGAATGGAAAGATCAGCATGTCTGGAAGGCAGTGGATTGGCAGCTGTGTGGCTTGAGGTAATCTACGAGATACACCTGACCCTCATCCTTTTCCTAAAACTCACTCCCACGAAGTCACCTCCAGTTGTAGTGTGCCTAAGAAGAATGGTTCCACTGAGCCCTGGAGGTGTGCTACTGCAGCTTGGGATAATCAAACTGTGCCGACCCTGTGGGTAGTGTGAGTGCTGAAAGTGATTAGGTATGCAAAGGGCTGGGTGCAGAGTAAATGCTCAGTGCACTGTAGTTTCCTCTCCTCCCTGACTTGAAACACGGCTCTATCTCAAGTTCCCTATTTTAGCTGTACGAAGACATGCTCCTGAGTTGGTGCTGAGGTGCTACCCTGCACCTGCAAGCAAAAAGGGTTAATGTGGAGGTCACCCCTGAGACCTGAACTGGAGTCCTGTTGAGCAGATGGCTGTAGCTAAGAAATCTGGATGCCACTTCCTAAGAGCGGTTTTGGGCATGTATGTGTTTTCCTCCATCATACCCAACTGATAAATGTCTCAGGTTTTTAAACCAAAGGAAGCATGGATTAGGTTTTTGGAGCCAGAGTGCACAATTGGCATTAGATCAGTTCCTTTCAGACTGCATTTATTGAGCGCTTACTCTGTGCCAGGTACAATGTTAAGTCTGGGAAGACAAAAGGGAACAAGACTGGGTCCCTCTCTTAAGGAGCATGGTCTCACTGGGAGCTGGACACATAATTAACCACAGAGCAGTGGGATAAAAGTCACAACAGAAGTCTATACAGAGGGCAAGAAAAACTCGGGAGAGGGAGCAGTTCTGCCTGGGGATGTCAGAGAAGGTCACAGATAGAAAGTGACATCTGAGCCAAGCCTGGAAAGGAAACTTCTAGAGAATAAGCAGGACTGAGGATAAATGAACACATCTCCTTTAAGAACTTTCTTGTTATTGTTTTAAGCTCTGAACTAAATCATCGTTATGAGTTTCTAGGAGATACATGGCCACATGGTGTTAAATTTGATTTAAAATATTGCATAAGCCGATATATATAGAAACACATATGGAAACAATCTGAAAATATTTCTCCTCAAATATAGTGCCATTTGCTTTTACGAATTTGCTATTTCTAGATAAATATGTGAAATATGGTTTGGTCTTCTGAGACTCAGAAGAAATTATATCACTGTCCCAAGAAAAAAATAACTTCGGTTGCTAATTCATTCATTCATTTAGTCAGTCAACAAACATTTAGTTAGGAATTTCGAGTTTCGAAGCACTGCAATATTCCATCAGGGTGAACAAAAAGATGTAAGACATTGTCTTGACCTCAGGACTCTTCAAAGCTTGGGAGTGAGAAAAATACCTGAACACAAATAATTCTAACACAAATCAGGAGTATATGATATGGGTGAGTACAAACAAAATGCTCCAAGTATCTAGAGGAAAACAAGCTATGATTGAAATAATTGGAGAAAGCTTGATCATCTATGAAGGAGAATTCATTTGCATAGGCCTTGTAGCGTGGAAAGGCATTGGACTTAACAGAAACAAGCATTGGGGAGGTATTCCAGGCAGATGGAAGTTTGTGAACTAAACAGGTGGGAAACCTGAGGTCACTTGGAAATGGCACTTTGTCCTATTTAGGGGTATGACTTGGGGAAAGAACTGAAATAGATGGATGTCAGTCTCACAGCATAGTTTGAACTTCATTCCACTGGCTGTGGCTTCTCGGAATTTGAAATGCCAAGCATTTGTCACTTGGTTCCTTGCACACTTGTTTCAGTTGGCACCTCAGGCTTGACCTTAATCCTGGCATAATTCTGTCCAGCCCATAGGAAAATTTTAAAAATATCAGTCTGCGTATGCTGGGAGTAGTAAAATCACAATGCAGCTCTAAAGCCACAGATTGAAAGTTGACCCTTTTCTTCAGGAATTTATGATTCCACATCTGGAGGTTGCAAGAGATGGGTTTTGTGTCCAAGTCCCTTCAGGAAACAGGTGAGGGCTTATTTACACAGGTGTGGGCAGGGTTAAAAAATGATGCAGTGTCTGTGGGCTTGTGACAGCCTGGAAGCTGTTTCCACTCCTTAGGCAGGTGGTAGTGGGGCAGGGGATGAAGCCGACAATGGAACTTGGCAAGACTTCAGGGTTGCCACAGAGGGATGCAGGTCCAGCCACTGCTTGCCATCCTGTGCTCGTGCCTTTCATTGGCTGAACCTGACTGACTGGGAGCCAGAAGGCCAGGGACCCATTGATGAATTCCCCACAGGTCCGACTCCTAGGGCACAGACGAGGAGAGGAAAGATGGAGATGATCTGGAGGGGCAGACAGAGCCTATCCAGCACAATCCTTTCTAGCTTTAATATTTCTGTGATGCCAAAACAATGCAAACTACAGTCAGCCTTCGTTTGACAAGTATGTTCTAAACACCCAACTTGTTCTCAGCAATTTATTTATTTAAAAAAAAAGGGAATCGATTGGATGGATAGATGAATGCGTGGATGGGGAAGGAGCCTCTGACTGACAAAATTCATAAAATAGTAACTCAACTAGATTGCAAGCTTGGCGAACTCAGGGACTGGGCCGGGTTTGTTCATTGTTGACTCCTCAGTGGCCAGCACTGTGCCTGAACCTTAGTAGACCCACAATAAACATTTGTCTGAATAACTTGACTGATGAAACATCAAGAGCGCCAAACAACATAAAATATGCAATTGGGAGTCTTGGGGCAGGATAAGTCAAAGTTAGGGTAAGGAGCTAACATGCTTGGACCTAGGAGAAGCAGACAATGACAGTGTTTGTTAATTCTGCTCCTAGTAACTTTTATGCCAAAGCTTCTAAGCACTTCTCAGGGAACAAAGAACATCTGACCGTGATGGAGAGATAAAGGATAGTCTGTCCCTCAATCATAACTAGTCACTTAAAAGAGCAACATTGTAACACTTACATCCCAACCTCAATTAATTCATCCATTTATTTATCCAGTGAAAATTTATTGAGTGCTGATTTTGTGTTTGGAAATTCAGAAATAAGACGGAAACAGCCTCAGCCCTCAAGGAGCTTAGTCTGGTCGGAACTAAAGGTAAGACATTAGGAAATACCAGTACCAGTGCTGACTAAGGGGAGCACAGGCTGCTGTGGGAGCGACAGGAAACCTGGGACAGGCAGTGGGTGTCGGAGTAGGTAAGTTGAGCATGGAAGGACTTTTCCACTTGTTTACTTGTTTCTGGCTCCCATCCCTCCACCAGCCATTCACCCCTCCACCATCATCACCCAAACAGTATGTAAGCAAATAGTTTGTAATGCATATCTCTTTGATTTGGATGCATGTTACACCGGAGTGCCATAATCCAGCCAATTAACACATATATAGGGTAGAGTCCCATCAGCTAATCAGTGAATGCATGTAGAGGTGGTCCCATCAGCCAATCAGTGAACACACGTGGAGGGTGTTCTCCTTCCTCCAGAGTTTTTGGCAGGGAAAGAGAACAAGAGGTCAGAAGAGCACAAAGTGGGTGTCTGGGTTGGAAGGAGGAGACAACAGGTACAGGAATAGAGGCTGGAGATCCTGTAGACAAATCTGACTGCAGAATATTTTGGAGGATTAGTACTATTTATCTTCAACTCTTTGCAAACAAATGGAAAGTATGTGAGGAGGTTTATTTGTGCTTGTTTGGCTTTTTTGACCTCTAGCAACTGTTGGGTACAAGATCTCAGAAAGTTACTGATCTGCATGGTCTATATTAACACTGACTCATCTGACTTAAGAAGGTGGTTGTTGGCTGATTTTTAAATATTGGCAAGTTTGTTACAAAATTGCTTCATTCTCAGAGGTTTTGTTAATCAGGATATTCATGTATTTAACTTGAGTATTATGACTGGTAATGGGAGGAAAAAGCAATTTGGGGAGAAGAAACAGAAGGGAAGATAAAGAATAGCATGTGAGTCAAAGTGGAAGGGCAAATATTTCCTAATTTATCTATATTGCCCTCTTTTTTAATGTAAAGCCTACTAGAGTTGTGAGAATTTGCTGAAAATACATTTTAATTGTCAGTTACATTTGGGAAATTGAAGTGCTTTTTAATTTACTCCCTTTCTCCCCCCATCTCATTTTTCAAAGGAAAGGAAAATGCTTCTAGCTCTAGAAAGTGTAGCGGAGTTAAGCGTATGTGTGTTTGTGGCGGGGGCGGTGGTGCGTGGCATGCATTTTATTTTCTATGAGAACATTACTTCTGTTAGGGAATAACTCTCCATTTGCAGTCTTTAAGGCATTTTGACTTTTGATGAATTTCTTTACTATTAGCACACTCTGTCCTTGGCCTGGAAGAAGTTATGCTGGGACCAACCACTGGCCTGAGAGCTGATTCTCTTACCTTCCGGCCATCTGCTTAAGTCTCCTTTGTCCTACTCTCTGTTCAGCCTTTGAAGGTCAGTAGTCTGTTTTGAAGCTTGATCTGTAGGTCTCCTTCTCAGAGTTTGCTCTCTTACCTATATATTGATGCTGCATGGATTTTTAGCTGTCACCCAAATACTTCCCTTCACATGTAGACCTGTGTTTCTTCTTACCTATTAGGTATCCTTCCTGGGTGTCAACACACTCAAACCTTCTCCCCATCAGTGTTTGTTCTTGCCCACCCTGTCTCTGTTTTTATGGGAGGTACCAGCATCCCCACTCACAGCCACTGAGTCACCCACTCACATCCATGTATATGATCCCTTACCATATCCCTGGTATGGCATATCCCTGAATGCCTTTCCTATTCTTTCCTTTTTTTTTCCATCCCCAAAGCCACTGCTCTCATCAGCTCTTTCTGGATTATTATTGTTATTAATTCTCTCTCTCTCCTCCACTGGTCTTCACTATATGCTTCCCTCAACCGCCAGGTTTTTTTTTTATACTGTACACATCTCCATGTCTATTCCTTGTGTGAAATCTTTCAGGAGCTCTCCATTTTCTAGCTCTTCATATCAGTGAACAAGTCGTTGAAACAGCTTCACTCTCTCTGAGCAGGTTTTCCTCCTATTGCATGGGCCTCAGCTCCCTGGGCTCTGCTGGTATCTCCTCCACTGCATGACCTTGAAGAGTTGGCAGGCCCAGAGTATGGTTCTCCACCCTCTTCTCCTTTCTGATGGCACCCTCCTCCCCACCACCTTAGGTGACCTCATCCAACCCCATAGCTCACAGTAGCATCTATACACTAACAACTCTCAAATTTATGGCTCTAGCCCTGACCTGTCTACTGAGCTCAGACACATAGATCCAGCTGCCTCTTTGACATCTTCACTCTAATAGAGATTTTTATTTCACAAGGCCCAAGCAGAACTCCTGATTTCCCACCCATTCTTTTCCTGATCCTGTCCCATGTCTCAGAGAATGGTACTACTGCCCACCCATCAGCTCAGGTAAAAAACCTAGGGGTTATCTTGTTTTCTTCTTTCTCCTTATTCCACTCCCCACATCCAACCCATCACAGGTCCTGTCAACCTTGCATTCAAAATTCATGCATCCTGAACCTGACCCTTTCTATCCATCTCCACTGCCTTCTCCCTAGTAACACCCATCTCTCATGTGGATGGCTCTGACATCCTCCTGCCCTAGCAGCTTCCACCCTTCATCCCTAGAATTGATTCTCCACACAGAGACCAGAGGGATTTTCAAAAAGCAAATTATATCGTGTTTCTTCTCTGCTTAAAATTCTCCCAAGGCCTCCTGCCTCGCCTGGACTCTTGTCGCTTCCTTGAACTCACCAAGCTTTTTCCTGCCTTAAGGATTTTGCATTTGCAATTCCTTTCCCTGGAATCCTATTCTCCCCAGATCATTGCATTCCCAGCTCCTTTGGAATAATTCATGTGCCAGTTTAAACGTCCCCTCCCAGGGAAGCCTTCTCAGACTTCCCAGACTAAAGTGGACTCTGCCTCAGCTTCTCTCTATTACAGTAAGTTGTTTTATTATCTTCAGATCATGATACAATGATCATTTTCTTTTCTTGTTAATTGTCTCTCTTCCTCCACTAGAATGTAAGCATCATGACGAGTATGGATTCATCTTACAAATTTATCTTACAGATCTATCCTCAGCACCCAAAATAATTCTTGGCATATAGTAGTTGCTCAAAAATATTTGTTGAGTGAATGAATGAATATATAATTGCATAAATTTGCCTCTGTGATAAAATACCTCACCACCGATTTATATATATGCATGTATATAAATGTGTGTATATCTATATATATAGATACACACGTACATATATATGTTAGCTTGTTAGCATCATCAACATCTTCAATCTTTGAAGAAGAAAAACTGGAAACCTGCTCAAGGGAACCTAAATGGTGCATCCCATTTGTTTTAACCTCATCCGTGAAACCAGAATGGGGTTATCAGTAGATAACTGCTGCTCTTCCAGCCCTGAATGGTCGGGCTTCTGTTTCCTCTTAGAAAACTATTTTCTTCTTTTCCCATATCTTTGCTTGTTGAGTTATACGTCGGAAGCAGGTAGATTCCACTGTACGTCCAGGGTGACCAGAAACCGACTAGCCACCAGCCACGAGAAAGCCACCTCACTCCCACTTGTATTCCAAACAACTAGACACGCAGCACCATAGGCAAAGCTGTGAACGGGATGAAGTTGGTTTTGCTGCCCTTTTCCATCACCCCAGCGCTGTCTACCCTTCCCAGGAAGCAGTGTAGGAAGAAGAGAGTGAGCAACAGAGTCTTATGAAGGTTTTAGAGGCACAAAGAGTTACTGCAAAATAGAAACATTTACAGTTTTTAAACTTAAGGATAGAGCAATGCCGAAGCAATTTAAAAAAACATTTTAAGGACATTTCAAGCCCTGTCAAATGTGGGTGGAGGAGATATTCATGGGCATGAGCAGGAGGAGGGTGGATTCTTTGGCACATCTCAGTTGGATGATGTCATATTGACTACTACCTACTCGACCGGGTTAGTCCAGAGGGAGAGGACAGGGGCCCACACTGAGCCTGTTTCCCTACTGGCGGTAGGGGTGCAAAGGGACAGACAGCAGTGATGCAATAATGGAAGTGGTGGCTGGTTGATATGGAGAGCAAGGGAGAAGAAGGAAAGCCAGATGGCCATGGTTTGAATTTGGAGAGTTGTTAGTAGCATGAACCACTAGGAATCAGATTTGGAAGGGAGATGATGCTTTATGGTTCAGAAGCTTTCATTGCGTGATATTGATGGAACTCATGCTTGGAGTTGTCCAGGCGGCCATGGGGAGCATGAGAGCAGAGCTTCAGTATGCGATTTTAGATACCACAGCCCCACCCCCAGCTAGACTTGGAATTCTGTGCCTTTGATTTCTTTTCTCTTTTCCTTCTTTCCTTCCTTCCCTTTGCTTCAGTTCCCTTTCCTTCTCTTTCCTCCTCCTGTCCCTTCTCTTTCTTTCTTCTTCCTTTTTGTCTCTCCCTTCTTTTTTCCCCTTTTAAAATCTTCTACCACTCCATAGTCTCTTCAAGGTGCATGGTAGGTGATAAATATCCAGTGGGTTGAGTGTTGGGCTCCGTTTCTCTGTATGATGGCAGAAGTGGAGGAAAAAAAACCATGTTTAAACATGAGGCATCCAAAGACACTTAAAACCTAACAAATACAGTATCCCCACTTATCCGCAGGGAATATGTTCCAGGACTCCCAGTGGCTGCCTGGAACCACAGATAGTACTGAACCCTGTGCACACTATGTTTTTGCCTATAGGTACGTACCTATGATAAAGTTTAATTTGTAAATTAGGCACAGTAAGAGGCTGATGATAATAAGTAATAACAAAATAAAACAATTATAACAATAGACTGTAATAAAAGTTATGTGAATGTGGTCTCTAGCTCTCAAAATATCTTAGTGTACTGTAGGTCTTAGCGACCTCAACATACAATTTTTTTCTTTCCTTATTAAGTCAAGCACTTTTACCTTTTCACTTAAAGGAAGCGCATTACAGCTTCTCTTTGATATATAGAATGGCCAGGATCACTGCTCTTGCACTTTGGGGCCATTATTAAATAAAATAAGGGTGCTTTGAACACCAGCGCTGGAATACTACAACAGTAAAACTGATGGCCAAGGTGTCTACTCAGTGACTCACGGGGGATGTGGTGGAGGTAGTGGAGATAGCATGGAGACACTGGACAAAGGGACGATTCACGTTCTGGGCCAGACGGAAGCAGGACACCTCTAGATGTTATCAGAATGGCATGCAATTTACAATTTATCAATGGTTTGTTCTGGAATTTTTCAATTTAATATTTTTGGACCACTGTTGACTGTGGGTCACTGAACTGCAGAAACTTAAACTGTGGCTAAGTGGGGATTACTGTATGTGCAAACCATCAGAACTCAGGCTAGTGGTTTTAAGATACTGTCAATTTTTATGCAATATTTCAGGACAAAATAGACAACCTCCCAGTTGCCACAGACATATACTGTAAGCAGGTGTCCTCCTAGTACTTCTTAACTGGCTCTTCTGGAAAATTCTCACTCTCTCAGAAGTGAATAGTATGGCTTTTCTTTTCTTTTATTGATAGTGAGAAGAGGAATTCAGAGGATTTGGTGCCTTTATCCTTCCTCATCATCCCTTTGTTGTTGTTTTTCTCTTTTTGTTTTCTGTTTAACTTATTTATTTTTCTTTCAGAAAACATTTATTTTTAACCTGGGTCAATGTACCCAGAGTTTTCAAACTGTCCTTTAATCTGTTGGGTTGTTTTTGCATCAGACTTTATTGAAGTTCTTCTTTTGCCTTGCTTTACCTTCTACAAATCTCAGCCTGCACTTGATGCTTTGCTTTCTGATTTCTTTGCTGTTCTGCTTTTCCTTGTCTACCCAGGCCTAAAAAGACTGTGAGTGTGAAACAATGATAGATCATGCTGTTAATTTAAATCACCTTGGCCCTTCTACCTAAGCCCCTTTGCCTCACTTTTCCTTCTGTGGAAAGACAAAGTATATTCGTTTGCTATTGCTACATAACAAAGTACAAATTCAGTGGTTTACAACAACACATATTTATTATTTCACAGTTTCTGTGGGTCAGAGCCTGGATATGGCTTTACTAGATCCTCTGTTTGAGGATTACTCTGAAAGCGGCAATCAATATCTCAGCTGGGGCTGTAGTTGCATCTCAAGGCTCAGTTAGGGAAGGGTTCACTTTCAGGCTCTCCTGATTTTTGGCAGAATTTACCTCCTTTCAGTTTGTTGGACCGAGGGCCCTTGAACAAAGGCACCCTCAGTTCCCTGCCAGGTGGGCCTCCCCAGTATGGCTGCGTGTTTTATCAAAGCCAGCAAGAGAAAGCCTCTACTAGCAAAACTGTATAACTTAATCTGTGAAGTGACATTTGGTCACCTTTGCTATGTTCCGTAGGTGGGTGGCAAGTCAAGTCACAAGTTCCGCCCACACTCAAGGGGAAGGGACAACACAAGGGCATGGACACCAGGTGATGGGGATCACTGGGAGTCATCTTAAAGTTTGTCCACACATGGAGGAATGCTTTTGTGAAAAAATGCTCGGGCGCCTAGAAAAACGTGGTGAAGGCCATATTCATACTGCATTCATGCCTTTTTGTGGGCCTTTATGGCTAATGTTAAAAATAATAATTTTTCCTCTTGTTTTATTTCTAAAAATGACTTATTTTTCTTTTCTGCCATTAGAAATCTCATCAGCCTTTCTGGATGAGAAAGTCAGCAGGCACAGATTGTTGTTGGTCTTGGTTTTGGCTGGACTGACTCAGCACTGTGGGCAGCTGAGGAGGAAAATGCCTTGCAAATGCTCTCTAGGCCTTTGTTCAAAATCCCTCCACCCCAGAGGAGCCAGGTATGGGCCAGGCATGGTAATAGCTGCAAGCAAGATGCCAGGGCCATTTAAGGCTGAGGCATTTAATTAGGTACAATGTATTACTTCCTGAAAGTGTATGAAAGCTTCATAGTATCTGCTTAGACATTTAGTGATACCAGCTATCTACCCAGATTGGAGGGGAGTTGGGTGGGGGGCGGCTCTAGAAGCTTAGCTGCACCTTTGGTTTGATCCATGTTTGACTCATGTTTGTAAATTGTCCCTACAGTTAAGGCTGAGGGATAACTTCAGCCCCTAATAGATTTTTTTTCAAGGTTTTTCCTCCTTACGTTGCTGAGGCTGGTGTCGAATTCCTAGCCTCAAGAGATCCTCCCCCCTTGGCCTCTCAAAGTGTGAGGATTACAGGCCTGAGCCACCGCGCCCAGGAGATGTTATTTTCATATTCATTCTTTTACTTGGAGGAAAACCTGTCTTTATTACATAGGATGTGTTATATATGTATAGGGACCAATATCTCTAACTTGAAAATCTCTTTAAAATCATAGTGTATATGATTGTGAGTTGCGGGCTGCAGGCAAACCTGATCTTTCAGCGTTTTCCTGGGGTTAAAGGCCCAACAAGAGGAAAGTGGAGACCTGTAAAGGGGGTGTTGGGACTCCGAATCCTGAGTCCCAAGAAAGGCTCCAGGTTTGGCAGCTCCAGCGAGGCTGGACTACCCTCGAGGGGCCGGGAAGGTGTTGCCCAGAGCGGAGCAGCTCAGCGGGCTCAAAGTCTGGGCTCCACACCCCAGGAGGGGCGCTAGGACCCAGGCACCCGCCGGCCCGGGGACGCGTCTGGAAAGTGAAGGCGCGGAGGCTCAGGCTTGCTGCCAGAGTCCCACGGAGCAACCAGAGACTTCACGTGGGCACGAGGCCCGGGGAGTGGGGTGCAGGGTGCGCCAGGCCGGTGCCCTCTGTGCGGGGCTAAGGCGCCAGGCACGGGCACCACCAGGGCGCCCAGGAGCCGCACGCCGCCGGCATGGACCAGCTGTACTGCCCACCAAGCGCGCGCCAGGTGAGCCCCCAGCGCTGGGGACTGCGCAGCCTTCGGCCGCCCCCTCACACCTGGGCACCCGGCAGCTGGCACAAGCCCAGAGCCGGCTCCAGGGCCCCCTTTCAGACACCCGGGTGCTAGGGTGGCTTTTTTTCTTTTCTTTTCGCCCTTAGTCCCTGCGTGTCCTAGTGCCAACTACCTCCTTCCTTTCCAGGTGGGAAGCACCTCGAGCGTCTAGTGTAACCGTCAGGTTCATTATTTCCAATAATAATTGACCACAGACAGCCGCCGTTCGCGTCCACCTGGCGCTTGCCAGCAGGAGCTGGACCTGTTTCTCCGTCGGGCCGGCTCCACGGGCTCCTGTTGCGCCTGGTGTTTTCCACGCTTCCCCGGCGCGGGACGGTGGGGCCCCTGCATTCCTCCTCGTGCTTCCAGTGGCTGCAAAGCTGCCTCCCCTTCTGAGTAGTGAGTCGCCGGCAGCCCCAGCCTGGGGTGTGTACACCTGTGTGTGTGTGTGTGTGTGTGTGTGTGTGTGTGTGTGTGTGTGTTTGCGCGCGCACCTCAGTGCCTAGCTCCAGCGCTCGGGACTCTGCGATGGGGCACCCACCCCAACCCCCACCCCCACCCCCACCACCATCCCCACCCTCACCCTTGCACTAAGTTCTAGGGACAACGCTAGCTGAGTGAATAGACGGAGCGTGGACTAAACCACCCGCCTCATCCCCTGTGGGAAGGGATGTTTGGAGGTGGAGCGAAGCAGAGGAGGAGACGGAACGTGTGTACAAAGAAGGGTCCCACGCTGCGGGGTCGCAGGAAAGTGTCCGGGAGAACAGTCTGTGGTAGGGACGGACGCTTAGTGCAAGGGGGAAGCTGCGCAGGCGGCGCTGCCACTCTGAACTTGGGGGCGTTCCGCTAGGCGTTCAGAGTGTCCTCTGAAATGCACCTAGTTACCACGATCAAAGTAGCTGTGCTCCTGAGGACTGCTGGGAGAGGTGAGGCTTGCAGCAGCCTTTACAAAGGCTTGGCTAGAAGCCTTGAACCGTCCACAGGCTCCTCTATACCCTCAAGACTAGCTGTGCCCATCCATTCTGCTTCTGGCTCAATCTGACACCAGTTTACCCGTCCCCAGGTTGCCAGCTCCAGAAAAACACTGCTGGCGGCGAGGTGTGAGTTACTAGGACGGTAAGACCTCCGCAGTTGAGCGGTAGTTATTTGCCCAGGCTGCCTTCCATGGACAGTCGGTCGGGAGGTCAGGGTGGCTGCGGGCGTGCTGGCTCTGATAGTGACAGGTGCTTCTGTCTGAACCTGAAGTTGGACCTACAGTACTAACCTAGAAGAGAGAGTTCCTCTAAACTGTGTGTTGGGAGACAATCAACGAAAACATTTACACAAGGTCCCCGGGGGAGGCGAGGGCCAGAGGACCCGCCCTCTCGGATTTTATAACCCGGCAGTTTGCATTGCCAGTTCTACTTGACTGCCCTCTTGACCTTGAATAAGTTATTTTAACTTTGTAGAGGTTCGGTTTTCCAAGAAGCAAAAACAGAAGAATGACAATTCATCAGCAGTGGCAAAAGCATGGATTGGGAGGCCAGGGAGTTGGATTCCAAGCGCCAGTGGTACCACTGACCAGTTGTGAAACTCTGGGCGAGCCGTACAACCTGTCCTGGCCTCAGCTGCCAGGAAGGCTCAGAGCCTTTAATTCTGGATTCCACTCTGGCAGT
Source organism: Symphalangus syndactylus (assembly GCF_028878055.3). Lineage (NCBI taxonomy): Eukaryota > Metazoa > Chordata > Mammalia > Primates > Hylobatidae > Symphalangus > Symphalangus syndactylus. The sequence continues at coordinate 64,702,528 of NC_072433.2, forward strand.
AATCTGCCAGACTTAGCCTGTGAATGCTCACTAGTTCTTTGCAGTCTTGCTACATATTGTACTTGGTTCCAAAGAGCATTTATGGACGGAAGAGATACTAGATCAGTGGGTGAATTGAATTTTAATTCCAATCTGTTTATAGGGCTACACAAATCATTCAGGCTTAAAGATCAGTGGAAGTAAGCCTGACTGGTTTAGTTAATGCTTAGAATGCACTGGGAAGGATCTCACACAGAAAGTCCTGGTAAAGTTTGAGCTTGGTTACATAATCCTAGAAGACATCATTTCTGTGCATTTGAAAGATTCCAGCCACAACCTCCCTATTATAGGCATGAGTAGAGGGGAAGCCCTAGACTGACCCCTCAGTAGAAGACAGCCCAGTGTCTTGCAGAGCTCATGGAGGCCCCTTACATTATACCTGATAAACAATTGACTTACCTGGGAATGACTCAGTTAATATCAACTTCTGAGAAAACAGCTTATCAGTTTGGTAATGAAATAGTGAAATTGTCTTTAAAAGCTGTATTAAATATTGGATGCCTAATATTGCCAGAGTTTATTGAGATAAACACTGCTTTTTTTTTTTACTTTATATACACATCTTATTTTTATTTATGGCGAATCAGTTAATTAACACATTTTAAATTCAATATATTATGTATTTGCTTTTTTAATAACACTGCTCTTTAGCTTTTTAATTTAGCTTCAGGAAGGGAAATAAGCAGGATGACAATTTTTTTTACTAGATAATTATTATAAGAGATTAAAAAGCCACAAAGAACCTTGTTTCTTCAGGTTTTCAGAGATGAATATCAACATAATGGTGAAAATTTTTTAAGTACTTAGGCGCTAGGCATTGGACTAAGCTCTTTATGTAAACACTCTCATGTAATCCTATCAACACCTTCTGAAGGACGTGCTATTATTATTATTATAATAATTATTATTTTTGAGATGGAGTCTTGCTCTGTTGTCCAGGCTGTAGTACAGTGGTACAATCTCGGCTCACTGCAACCTCTGCCTCCCAGGTTCAGGTGATTCTCCTGCCTTAGCCTCCCGAGTAGTTAGGGCTACAGGTGCGCACCACTATGCCTGGCTAATTTTTGTATTTTTAGTAGAGACAGGATTTCACCATGTTGGTCAGGCTGGTCTCGAACTCCTGACTTCGTGATCCGCCTGCCTTGGCCTCCCAAAGTGCTGGGATTACAGGCATGAGCCACCGTGCCTGGGCGCTACTATTTCTTTCAGTTTTACAAATGAGAGAGCTGAGGCTTCTCATCTGAGATGACACAGCTAGTAGGTGGTGGAGCTGAACCAGCCAGCTGGGCGTATTTACAATGATCCAAGTGACATGCAAGAAGGAAGAAAAAGAGGGGGCAAAAAGTGCCTACTAAGTGTCAGATGCTTTATACACCTCAGTGCACAGAGATTTAAAAATCTTTTATGAGTGATAATTTTCTTTTTCTACTCAGACTTTCTTGTTTTTATCAATATGATCTGGGTGTCTTTTCATGTCAGCAAAGAGATTGACTCCTTTATTTTTAACTATGTAGGCTTGAGAGCAGATGGGTAAACCGTAATTTATTTAACCAATCCCTGTGAAAGGGCATTTGGATTATTTCTCAGTTTTCACAGTCACATACAGTACTTGTGAAAGATCACACAGTGGATCCATTTATTTATATATTTCTGTATACCTGTTTAGATATTTCTGGTGAATCTGTTCCTAGGGGTAGAATTATTATGTGAAAGATCATGGTTACTATTTAAATACATGCTTTATTTTTTAAAAACTGAATCTCCCTCCGTTGCCCAGGCTGGAGGGGAGTAGTGCATTATTGGCTCACTGCAGGCTTGACCTCCCCATCCAAGCAGTCCTCCTGCCTTAGCATCCTGATTAGCTGGGACTACAGGCATGCACCACCATGCCCAGCTAATTTTTTAATTATTGTAGAGACAGAGTCTCACTGTGTTGCCCCAGCTGGTCTCAAACTCCTAAGTTCAAGCGATCCTCCCACCTCAGCCTCCCAAAGTGCTGGGATTACAGGTGTGAGCTACTGTGCGGGCCAGATATATACTTTTAAATACATACTGCTAACTTGCCGTCCCCAAATGAAATGTAATTTCTGATTTGGGGTCCAATTCTTCACTAACATGTTTTTGGACTTTTGATAAATCATTTAATCTGAGAGGATCTCAGATGTATTGTCTATAAACTGTGGATGGTAGGACTTGTTGGTTGCCAAGGTCTTTTCCAACTATAAGGGTCTGCAAATATGTGCAGTTAGAGGTCACACAAATGAAACTGTCCATATTTGACCATTTTTTGCCTACAAAAACAACAACTTAGTATGATTTTATCTAATATCACATGAATTCCTGAAATATCTGTTTTTGGTACCCTGGCTTTTCTGAGGTAGCTTTGTGTGTGAGAAGTGGCTAGGCTATGCTGCAGTCACAAATCAACCCTGAAACCTCAGTAGCTTAAAAAATAGAAAGAGGCTGGGCATGGTGGCTCACATCTATAATCCCAGCACTTTAGGGGGCTGAGGCAGGAGGATTGCTTGAGGCCAGAAGTTTAAGACCAGCTTAGGCAACATAGTGAGACCCTTCTTTAAATTTTTTAAAATAAAAATAAAAATAATAAAATAAAATTAAAAAATAAAATTTAAAGATTTATTTATCACTCACAGTTTATGTCCAAAGCAGGTTAGCAGAGTGCCGAGCTCCACAGAGGCACTCAGGACACCAGGCTATCAGAGCTCTGCCATCTCGTAACTGTACTATCTAGAACATGCAGTCTTGACGGTCCTATGGCACGGAGGAAACAGAGACAGCGGAGAATCAACACCTGCTTGTAAATGCCTTGGCTCAGAAATGAAGCATATTTCTTGTATTTACAGTCTTTTGGTAAGAACTAGTCACACAGACCTCAACCTGATGTATGGAGACAAGGAAATGCTTTTCGGTGTGTCCAGAAAGAGAAAATGGTAAATACATAGCACTCTGTATTAGTTTGCTAGAGCTGCCATAATAAAGTACTAAAGACTGATAGCTCACACAACAGAGATTGACTTCCTTACAGTTCTGGACGCTAAAAGCCTCCAGAACTATAAGGTATCAGCAGCACTGGTTAATTCTGAGGACCTCTCTTCTTGGCTTGTAGATGGTCATCTTTTCCCTCTGTCTTCATATGGTCTTCCCTCTGTGTGTCTATGTCCTAATCTCTTCTTACAAAGACAGCAGTCATATTGGATTAGGAGCCATGTTAATGACCTCATTTAAAATTAATTCCTCTTTAAGGACTCTATCTCCAAATACAGTTACATTCCGAGGTACTGGGAGTTAGGACTTCAACCTAAGAATGGTGTTGAACACAATTCAGGCCATAACACACTGTCTCTGTCAGACAGCACATCCTGAGATGTACTCATGCTGTTTTCATTGGAGGGGGCCGGTAGGTTACTGAGCCATGTTATGGAGTCATCTTCCTCTTTATCTCACATCCATCTCCTCCTGCCCCCACCACCCCCCACCATTTCCTAACCCAAAACTGTTATTTTTCTGAATTCCCTGGGTAATATTTAAAGGGGCCCAATGTTACTACTTATATCAAGCAAACTTTTATTGACAGCGTTGACTGTAATGTGAAGCAGGGTGGCTGTGGGTTAGAGATGGGAAACCGAGGGGTTAGGAGCACCAACTCTGAAGCAGACTGCCTGGGTACTAATCCCAGCTCCATTGCTTGCCAGTAGTATTCCGCATCTGTCAAATGGGAATAGTAATACTTCCCTTGCAGGGTTATTGTCCTGATTAAATGAGATAATCTATGTAAAGTGGTTGTTACAGACTAGGTGTCAAAAATGGTGGCTATTATTATTTGTAGCTTCAGAAGCTCATGGAGCCCCTCACACCCAGTGTCCTGCATTCCAGCCTGTGTCCCAGCATCACAGACAACCCAGAGGCTCTGCCATACAAGCTCCCAGGGCTTCCCTGGCGTGCCCAGGAAGCATGTATTTGTTAGTATGGCAGTAATTGCATTACCACTTTAAAGCTCCAACAGCCTACGCATATTAAAGTCATAGGTTCCTAATTAGATCGTACAGCCAAAAGGAACACAAGAGACTATCCTCTTAAATAGCCCCTTAAAATTATTATCCTTGTTACAGTTAAGACAATGAGAGTTGTCAGTTAAATTGATTTGGAAAAGCAGCATTTCAGTTTTTCTAAGAGGCACCCTCTTCCTCTCCCGTTTTAATGACCCTGGAATCAGGATGTGTTAATACCTGAGAGTTAGGCCTGGAACCTTTTCCCATTGACCTGCCTGGGAAGATGACTGCAGACTTACCTTCTCATGCCATCTTTTTCTTGGAAACACAGCAGTTGGATTGCTGTGTACCTGGGGTGAATTATCTGTCTTGATTATTGCAAAACTATTGATTCCTGAGACTGCATTAGGATTGGAAGAGCTATGAGTTGGCCAGTGGCCTTGGGCCTCCATGATTGGAGCAAGAAAGAATCCAGAAGGAAACCAAAGCAGTGATTTCTCCTGGGCAGGGTGAACCACACTCTTCATCTTTGGCAACTATGTGCACCATAGTGCGCAGAGGGGAGGCCAAGACTCTGCAACTGTGGGTAGTTGCTGGGCCTTCCTACGAGATAGCAGATACTATGCAAACTGTGTTTCCCATTCTGTTTGCTACTAGAAAGCTAAATAAAGGCAGTGATAGATTAAAACCTATTGTGTCTTGTGAATTGATTACAGGTCTGAATCTGTGATCACTACTGCTGGTGGGACAGCTTCTTATAAATTGCTGTCAGCCAGGCAGTGGTTGTAATGGATTTGTCTATGAATGTGTACACAGTGTACACAGTTTCAGCTTTTTATGTTTTCAACATTCGTTGAAGTAGGTGCATGGTTGATAATACATGTGTTTAGTTTAATTGCTGGCTAAGATGACTTCACAAAGATTACACTATGATTTGGCCTTGACATAAAAGTTATTGTTTACACAGGGAGTCAAGGAAACAGAGCATGGGGATAAATTTGATATTGATGAGGCAAATATTTGGCATTGGAGGGATGATGCAATTTCAGTTTTGTTTTGCTTGTTTGTTTTGCAAAGTAGCAGCCAAATGCTTTTAAGGAAGAAAAGATACCCACAAGTACCTACAGGTAGATTTATGTTTCAATATTGAGAGGTGTGCAAAGGGGTTGCCTCTTAATGTGAAGTAACTAAACTGAAGCCAGGAGATATAGCCTAATCTATAGATGAAAACAAAAAATCAAAGCAGTGAGTGGCCAGTGGGAGCAATTTTCATATCTTTTATGGCTGTCATTGTTTGATGGGCAGCATTCTTTTCTTAGTGATACATAAAGTGATGGCATTCCCTACAATTAGTGGTATTTTAGATTTGATGAACTATGGCAAAAATGGCAAAGAGGGGACTAGAATCCAGAGCTTCTATCTCTCAAGCAGTCTACTTTCTCCTACCCATACCAAGGTGTGCATTCCCTGACCCTGGTGTTGTCTGATTCCAGCCCTGGTTTTCATCTTCGAAAGAATTTTTAAACTTTTCCCTAGAAGATTAAGACAATTACACTGAGGCATAAACAAATGAAAAAGCAACCATCTAGCATACATGGCCAGCCAATATTCTCCATTGTAAATATTACTCCTTTTGAGTGAAACTTATGAAGGGTGTTACTAAGGTCAGGACGTTACTAAGAAAGTAAGTGACTTAATAAATGTATTTATCACAAGCTCTTTATCATTGTATACATGTTTAAGAGGCCATGGCTGATTAAAGAGTAGGAAAACATGACTTCTCTAGGGTTTTAGCATCTATTTTCTAGTTCTAGTTAATATTAAAAAACAAATTCAAGACCATCTTTGTTGGAATAGCATGCAATTGAAATAGGAAAATTAACTTGCTCAGGGAGCTTTTAATTAAATCTTTGTTTGAAAACTTCACAAAAGACCCTCTTAGTAACCTAAGAGTATTTTAGAAAGTTGAGGAGTTCTAGATCCTGTCCTGGCTTGCGATGGAATGATATTAGGAAGGTTGAGATGAATAATATTGATAAAGGGCTTACTATGAACATCTTTGTCAAACAGCCATTGAACAGCATTCCTGTTTAAAGTGCATCGTTTTGCAATACTCATTTTCACGTCTTGAAGAGGAAACACCCAGTTTTATTCCAGAATAGCATTTTCAGGGGGACAATGGCCACTGAAGTATTTTCACAATCTGTCTTTTCTTGGGCAAGTTTTTCTGTTTAAGGAAGGGCATTTTGGATCTTTTAATATGGCGTGCACTGGGGGTTCTCAATGTGATGTCACTCATATCATGAGAATAACTTCTGTCAGAAAGACCACAGCCCACCCACTGATCTCTGCAACTGCAGAAAAGATCTCACGGCTGCAAGGATTGCACAAGAGGAAAATAAGTAGGAAGGTAGGAGTGGGAGGAAATAGTGAAGGGAGTAGAAGGAAGGATAAAGCAGTGTATTTCAACCCTGTGCATCACAACACACAGAGGACAATGTAATATTGTCTAGGACATTTGAGTCAGTGGACAAGGCTCTGTGTCTGCTCCAAATGCTGAATGGGTGACTGAAGGCTTAGAGAATCAAAATCTTGCTTCTGTACCAGTTCAGCTGGTACCCTGATGAGGAAGTCTGAGGGTAAAGCATAGCCCTCAGTGGGGGAAGGGAGAAGAGGCTGGGGACCACCACATTATCTGCTCCTGCCTGTCTCAAACACCTAGATGGCCTCTTGCTTTGGCCCAGGTGTAGTTGGTCTTCTGTTTCTCCCCTAAGCCCTTCCCTCTGCCTTTCTAGGAATTTTCCCAGTCTGCAGGGTTTTTCTCTGCACTACAGCAAGCACTGCTGTCATTCACACCCCCTCTTCCCCAGGCCTGAAATCTGGAAGGCAATGAGAGCTGTGAGCAGCAGGGGAGGACACAGGCAGCCTAGGACCCTTGCTTCTCCGCTCTGACTTGTCATCCTTAAAGGACATATTTCTATTACTCATGCAACACATAATTAGTGAGCATCTAATATATGCCAGACAAAGATCTTCTTCTCTTGAGGCTTACCTTCAAGTGTGGGGATAAAGTCAAGAACGAAAGGAGAGGAGGAGAAGGAGAGGAAAGGGAAGAAGAGAGAGAGGAGAAAGGATGCAAGTGTCAGATGTGGTGAGCACCAAAAAGAAAGATAAAGCAGGAGAGAGCAATAATAACTGTCCAGGATGGGGTGGGGAACATTGCTATATTAAATAACATGGTCAGAGAATACCTCACTGATAAAGTAATATCTGAGCTGAAGCCTGAAGGAAGTGGGGAGTGATATTTGTGAAATTTTTGGATATTTGTGAAAGAATATTTCAAGCGGGAGGAATAGCGGGTGCAAAGGCCCTGAAGGAGCATGTCAGCGTGCCCATGGTGCAGCAAGGAGGCTGCTGGAGCAGGAGGGAGTGAGCAGGAGGGGCAGCAGGAGCTGAGGGCAGAGAGGTTGTGGAGAGCCAGGCTGCTCAGGGACTGTGGTCGGCTATAAAGACCAGGTCAGATGGGAAGAGCGGGGTCTGACAGTTTGTAGGAGGCTCATCCTGGCTGCTTATGGAGAATAGCCTGAGGGGAGCCAGGTGAAGCTAGGAGACCTGCTAGGAGGCCATCAGTCATCCAGGCAAGAGGTTTTGGCAGCTTAGACCAGAATGGTAGCAGTGAAGATGGCAAAAAATGGTCAGATTCTGAATCAGTTTTATAAGTGGACCTAACAGGATTTGCAGGCAGATGGAATATGGAGTGAGGAAAAGATCTAGGGTGACGTTAGAATATCCCTAAGGCCCCTTCCAGCACTAACATGGTGTGAGTTGTTATCATCAGCCCATTGGTCAGGCTTGCCACCTGGTGCCTGTCCTTTGCCCATGTTCTTATTAATTCTTCTCCATAAGTTGAGTCAGCTGACCTGGTTGTTATCAAGGGTGATTGTGGTCTGGCTTTGTTCTTGAGTGCCAAAATGCCCTTTGGTTTCCCTGGAGGGGTAAGCCTTCCAGGGAGTTCTAAGTCCGGTCCTTGACTGCAACAGTTTAGCATGCCATGGTCAAAATGAAGGCTGCTTTCCCTCTGGAAGCCTTTCTTCATAACCAAACTCGGAGTGCCACTAAGATAGCTTTAAAGGAGAGGGGTAGATCTAGTTTGTTAGCTGAAATATATTGCTCTTAATAAATGAATCATAATTAGTGGAAAGATGAGAACCAATGCAGTCATCTGTTGCAGAATTTATTTGATAAATGGGATAATAGAAGAGAAAAAGACGTCTACAGTCTATAGTTTAGCGGCCAGTGCTAAGTGAGGCTCAATGAGAAGCCAAGAGAAAGCAATTGCTTCACTGAAATCTGATCTGACACACAAGTGAGTGTGATGGAGGTGCTCCTGTCTCTTCCTTTCACTTGGCCCTGGTAAAGTCTGACTGGTGTCAATCATGGCTTTTACAGACCTAAAAGTTGTGTTCTCCTCATCACTTTGGCTCTAGCACATGAACTAGTTGTGTGAACTGTTGGCCGAGGCCTTCCCTTGCAGAATTAAAACATCCTCTGGTCTCTCAGTATATGCTCTAAGAAAGTTTTAATTGGCTGAAGACAAAGTAGGCCCAAGAATAATATGATTCGTAAGGGATGGTGAATTTATTATCTTATGTTTGGTGGTCCAGTATATTAGTCGGCTTCAGCTACCATAACAAAATACCACACACTGGGTGGCTTAAACAACAGATACTCGTTTCCTCACAGTTCAGAAGGTTAGAAGTCCAAGATCAAGGTGCTATCAAGGTTGGTTTCTGCTGATGCCCTTCTTCCCAGCTGGCACACAGCCACTTTCTTGCTGTGTCCTCACATGGCTTTTTCTCTGTGCGTGTATGGAGAGAGCTCTATAGGGTCTCTTTCTCTTCCCACAAGGATGCTGTCCTATTGGATTAGGGCCCCACCTTTATCCTCATTTAACCTTAATTACCTCCCTCAAGGCCCTATCTTCAAATATAGTCATATTGACAGTTAGGACTTCAACTTAGGAATTTTGGGGGACAGACTTCAGTCCATAACATGAGGTAAATGTTGTAAGTTTTTTTAAAATTAATTTTATTGAAGTGTGATATTTATGTACAATAAAACATATATCTTTTTTTTTTGAGACGGAGTCTCACTCTGTTGCCCAGGCTGGAGTGCAGTGGTGTGATCTTGGCTCACTGCAAGCTGTGCCTCCCAGGTTCACGCCATTCTCCTGCCTCAGCCTCCCGAGTAGCTGGGACTACAGGTGCCCGCCACCACACCTGGCTAATTTTTTTGTATTTTTAGTAGAGACGGGGTTTCACCATGTTAGCCAGGATGGTCTCAATCTCCTGACCTCGTGATCCACCCGTCTCGGCCTCCCAAAGTGTTGGGATTACAGGCGTGAGCCACTGTGCCCAGCCAAAACATATACCTCTTAAAGCAGCGGTCCCCAACCTTTTTGGCACCAGGGACCAATTTTGTGGAAGACAATATTTCCACAGATCGAAGGTGGGGATTGTTTTGGGTTGATTCAAGCACATTACATTTATTGTGCACTTTATTTCTATTATCATTACATTGTAATATATAATGACATAATTATACAACTCACCATAATGTAGAATCAGTGGGAACCCTGAGCTTGTTTTCTTGCAATTAGATGGTCCTATCTGGGGGTGATGGGAGACAGTGACAGATCATCAGGCATTAGATTCTCAAAAGGAGTGTGCAACCTAAATCCCTTGCATATGCAGTTCACAATAGGGTTCGCACTCCTATGAGAATCTAATGCTGCCACTGATCTGACAGGAGATGGAGTTCAAGTGGTAATGTGAGTGAGGGGCAGTGGCTATAAATAGAGATGAAGCTTTGCTTGCTTGGCCTACCGCTCACCTCCTGCTATGTGGCCCAGTCCCCAACAGGCCACGGACTGGTATGGGTCCATGGCCCAGGGGTTGGGGACTCCTATTTTAAAGTGTACAGTTTGATGAGTTTTGACAAAGAAAGTCATCTTGTAATGTGTCCACGTAATCATCACCACAGTCTAGATATAGACCAGTTCTATCAGCCTGAGTCATGTGCTCCTTCCCAGCCAATTCCCAACCCCCACCAGAGACCCCAAGTAACCAGTGTCTTCCTTCCATTCCACTAGCCTGGAGTTGTCTGTTTTAGAGTTTCATGTCAATAAAATCATACACATAACCTTTCGTGTCTGTCTTGTTTCACCCAGTATAAGGATTTTGATTCATACGTGTTATTGTGTTTATCAGTAGTTTGTCACTTTTCATCTTTGAGTAGAAGTCTATTTTATGGGTGTACCACAATTTGTGTATTTATTCACCTACAAATGAACATTTGGGTTGTTTCCAGTTTGGGGCTATTATTTTAAAAGCTACTATGAACGTCCATAGATAAGCCTTTGGCCATTTTCCATTATGTTCTTATTTCTCTTGGGTAAGTGCCTAGAAATGAAATTCCACCTTTCCATGGTAAGTGTATGTTTTTAATAAGAAAATATTAGAGACTGCTGTCCTTAAAAGAGATTGTAGTAATTTACATTCCCATCAGTAATGTATGAGAATTCCTATTGTTCTATATCTTGCTAACACTTGGTATTGTCAGTCTTTTTCATTTTAGCCATTTTAGTGGCTGTATGCTGGTATCTCATTCACTGATGACTAATTGATGCTGAGTCTTTTTTATATGATTACTGACCATTTTTATTTCTTGTATTATGAAGTATCTCCTCTAAATTTTTGCCCAATTTTTAAAATTGGGTTGTTTGCTTCTGATTATTGACTTGTAAGACTTTTAAAAATATATTCCAGATACAAGTCATTGGATGTATATTTCTCCCAGTCTGTGGCTTGCCTTTTTATTTTCTTGAAGATATCTTTAAAAGAGCAGACTTTTACATTTTCAAGGAATTGCAATTTATCATGTTTTTCTTTTATAGTTCATGCCTTTTACATTCTTTTAAAGAAATCTTTTGCTTACCTCAATTTCACAAAGATTTTTTCCTATGTTTACTTCTAGAAGCTTCCTTCTTAAATTCTGTGATCCATTTCAAGTTAATATTCATGTATGGTGTAAAGTAAGGGTGGAAGGATTTTGTTTTTTTGCTTGTTTTGTTTATGCATTTGGATACTCAGTCATTCCACCACCATTTGTTGAAAAGACTATACTTTCCAAATTAAGTTACTTTGGTACTTTTATTGAAAATTAATTGATCCTATATGCATGGGTCTGTATCTGGACACTATTTTATTCCATTGATCCATTTGTTTGTCCTTATGCCAATACCACTCTGTATGGTTTACTGTGGCTTTGTACTAAATTTTAAAATCAGGCAGTTTGTCTTCTTTGTTCTTTTTCAAAATTCATTTGATTATTCTAGGTCAATTGCATTTCTACATAATTTTTATAATCATTTTGTCAATTTTTACAGATATAAACCTGTTGGGTTTTGATTGGGATTGTATTGAATCTATAGATCAATTTAGGGGGAACTGACATCTCAGCAATAAGGAGCTTTCTGATACAAGAACATTGTATATCGCTATTTAATTAGACTTTTAAATTTCTCTATCTTTTTTTATAGCTTTCAGTGCGAAGGTCTACAGAAAAATTTTATGCTTTTTAATATTATTGTAAGTAGTATTTTGTATTTCAATTTCCAATGGTTCATTGCTGGCATATAGAATACAACTGACTTTTGTTTATTGACCTTGTATCCTGTGATTTTATTATACTCACTTATTAGTTCTAGCAGCTGTTTTTGTAGCCTTTAGCATTTTCTATGTGTACAATTATGTTGTCTGTAAATAAACAGAATTCTACTTCCTCTTTCCCAAATTGTATCTTTTACTTCTTTTTCTTGCTTTATTTTATTGGCTAGAGCCCCCAGTGTAGCGTTGGTGATAGTGCACACCTGTGCCTTGTTCCTGATCTTAGGGGAAAGGCATTCAATCTTTAAGTATGGTGCTTACTGTAGGGTTTTTGCATAGACTTTTTATCAGGTTAAAAAAAGTTTCCTTTCTCGACTTACTTATTGAGAATTCTTATTGTAAATAAGAAGTGAATTGTCAAAAGATTTTATTACACCTATCGAAATGATGTTTGTTTTTTCCTTTGTTCTTTTACAATGGTGAATCACATTGACTTTTTTATTGTGGTAAAATACCCATAACATAAAATTCAGATTTGTAACAATTTTAAAGTGTACAATTAAGTATGTGCACAATGTTGTGGAACCATCACCCCTATCAAGTTCTGGAATTTTTTTTAATCACTCCAAAAAGAAACCCCATGACCATTCGGCAGTCACTCTACATTCCCCAGCCCCTGGCAAGCACCTGCTCTCTGTCTCTGGATTTGCCTATTCTAGATATTTCATATAAATGGAATCATAATAGTGGCCTTTGTGTCTGGCTTCTTTTACTTAGCATTTTTTAAAGGTTCATTCATGTGATAGCATGTATTGGTGCTTCATTTTTTTTAAATGGCTGAATAATATTCCATTGTATGGATATACCACATTTTGTTTATTCAGTCATCTGTTGATGAACATTTGGACTACTTCTACTTTTTGATTATTGTAAATAGTGCTGCTATTAAACATATAAGTACAAGTTATTGTTTGAGCACCTATTGTCAGTTCTTTGGGGTATAAGCCTGGGAGTGGAATTGCTGAGTCATGTGGTAACTCTCTTTACCTTTTAGGAACTGCCAAACTGTTCTCCACACTGGCGTCATGTTTTAGTTTGTGCTGCTGTAACAGAATACCTGAGGCTGGGTAATTTAAGAGAACAGAAATTTATTTTCTCTCAGTTCAGGAGGCTGGGAACTCCAAGATCAAGGTGCCTGCATCCAGTGAGGGCCTTCTTACTATATACTCCAGAGAAAAGGAAACACATGCCCTCACATGGCAGAAAGCAGAAGGGCAAGAGTACAAGAGAGATCGAACTTAGCCTCAAGCCGTTTATATAATGGCATGAATCCATTCATGAGGGCAAATACCTGCCATTAGGCCCCCCCGCCAATACAGTTGCATTAAGCATCAATTTTCTAACACATGAATTTTGGGGGGATGCATTCAAGCCATAGCATTCTACCATTTTACCTTCCCAACAGCAATGTTTAAGGGTTGCAGTTTCCCCATATCATTGCCAACACTTATTTTTTTTTTTCAATTATAGCCATTCTAGCAGATTTGAAGGGACATTTCACTGTAGTTTTGACTTGATTTACATTGATTTTACAGTTGACCCTCGAACACTGTGGGGGTTAGGGATGCTGACCCCCTGCACAGTAAAAAAAGAAATCAACATATAACTTTGAAGTTCCTAAAAACTTGAGACCAATAGGCTATTGTTGACCAGAAGCCTTCCCAATAACAAAAAGTCAATTAACACATATTTTGCATGTTATATATATTATATACTATAGTCTCATGATAAAGTACAGAGAAAAGAAAATGTTATTAAGAAAGTCATAAGGGAGAGAAAATATATTTACTATTCATTATGTGTAAGTGGATCATCATAAAGGTCTTCATTCCTGTCGTCTTCATGTTGAGTAAACTGAGGAGGACAAGGAAGAGGAGAGGTGATCTTGTTATCTTAGGGGTGGCAGAGGCAGAAGAAAATCTGCTTGTAAGTGGACCCACAAAGTTCAAACCTGTTGTTCAAAGGTCAACTGTAGTTTACAATTCATTGGAGTTTTGAAGCGTATTTCTCTAGTGACAAATGATGTTGAGCGTCTTTTCGTGTGCTCCTTGGCCACTTGTATATCTTCTTTGTACAAATGTCTGTTCAAGTTCTTTGTCTCTTTTTGAATTAGATTGTTCATTTTTCTGTAGTTGAGTTATAAGAGTTTTCTTTTTAGTATACTCTAGATACTTGACCCTTACCGAATTTATGATTTGCAAATATTTTCTCCCATTCTTTGCATGGTGTTGTTACTCTCTTGATAGTGTCATTTGATGTACAAAAACTTTTTAATTTTGATGAAGTCCAATTTAGTTTTTCTTTTGTGGCTTGTGCTTTTGGTATCATATTTAAGAAACTATTGTCAAATCCAAGGTCATAAAAATTTGTCCCTGTGTTTTCTTCTAAGAGTTTTATAGTTTTAGCTTTTAAGTTTAGTTTTAACATGTTTTATGGTTAGTTTGTACATGGAATGAGGTAAAAATACAATTTCATTCTTTTGCGTATTGATTGATTTTTGAACGTGAAACTAACTTTGTGTTTTTGGGATAAGAACCTCTTGGTCATGGTGTACTACCTTTTTATTCTATTGCTGGAGGTTTGGTTTGCTCAATTGTGTTAAAGATTTTTGCATCTATGTTTAGGGGTATTTTTATCTGCACTTTTCCTTTTTTGCAAATTCTTTTTTTCCTTGTCTTTGGTATTTGGATAATGCTGGCCTTATAATATGAGCTGTGAAGGGCTTCCTACTGCTCAATTTTATGGAAATGTTTGTGTAGGGTTAATATTATTTCTTCTTTATATATTTTGTAGACTTCACCTGAGAATGTTTCTGGGATTGGAGTTTTCTTTGTGAGCAGGCTGTTAAACACAAATTCAATTTCTTTAGTAGAGGGAAATCTAGATTTTAAAATGTTTATTCTTGAGTATTTCTTTGGATATTTCTAGGGAAATGTCTATCTAAATTGTGAATCTGTTGACATAAATTTGTTTCTAATATTCCTTTATTATTCCTATTAATAGTTTAGGGTCTTGATATCACTAATTGATGTCTTTTATCTTTTTTTATTGACCAGTCTTGCTAGAGGTTTATCTATTGTATTGACCTTTAAAAAAAACTTTTTTTTTTTTTTTGAGACTGAGTCTCACTCTGTCGCCCAGGCTGGAGTGCAGTGGCATGATCTTGGCTCAGTTCAACTTTCATCTCCTGGTTAAAGTTATTCTCCTGCCTCACCCTCCCAAGTAGCTGGGATTACAGGCATCCACCACCATGCCTGGCTAATTTTAATTTTTTTTTTTTTTTTTTTTTTAGCAGAGTCGGAGTTTCACCATGTTGGACAGGCTGGTCTTGACCTCCTGACCTCAAGTGATCCACCCACCTTGGCCTCCTAAAGTGCTGGGAGTACAGGTGTGAGCCACCACATCTTGCCCAGCTTTTTTGTTTATTGCATTTGTCTATTGTTTACCTATTTACTATGTATTAATTTCTGTTTCTATACTTACCATATCCTTCTTTCTTTTTGGTTTAGATTTAATTTGTTTTTTTTCCCTCTAGTTTCTTAAGGTAGAATCTTAGATTATTGGATTTGGACCCACTTTCTGTTCTAACATAAGCTTTTATCCCCTTTATAATTTTTATTGTGTCTTTTTGATTCTTCTCTCTTTTCTTCTTTATTAGCCTGGCTAGCGGTCTATCTGTTTTGTTAATCTTTTCAAAAAACCAGCTCCTGGTTAATTAATTAGCATGTCTTTGAGCTCACTGATCTTTTCTTCTGTAGTGTCTAATCTGCTTTTAGTTCCATCCAATGACCATTTCATTTCAGAACTTGTATTTTTCATTTCTAGAAGTTCTATTTGATTCTGTTTTCGTATTTTTCATTTCTCTTCTCACAATGCTTATGTTTTTTTCAATACTTGGACAATAATTATGACAGTTGTTTTGATGTTCTTGTCTGCGAATTTCTGTCATTCTGTTTCTATTGATTTTCCTTTTGATTATTAGTCACATTTTCCTGCTTCTTGGGATATCTAGTGATTTTGATTATATGCTAGACATTGTGAATGTCTAAGTTTTGTTGTCTTTCTTTAATGAGCGTTGGATTTTGTTTTGGTACACAAGTTAATTTTGGTTCCATTTAATCCTTTCAAGGTTTGTTTTTGAGCTTTTAAAGGTAGGTTTGCAGTATTTTCTCTAGGGATTCTTTAACCTTTTTATTAAGGTATGACCCAGCTAGATTCTCTACTGAATGCCCTGAGTGATCAACAAAGACACTCCTTTTTGGCTGGTAGATCTTGGATAGCTCCTAGTTCTGTGTGAGCTCTGTAAACTGTTTGCTTATAGCTTTTCAGTCACTCTCTTTCTGGTCTAAGGAATTTCACCCTACTCATAAATATTTTAGTACCTATTAAACTCTCAAGTGCCCCTCTATGTTTCTTTCATAAGTATTTCCTTCTTTCTGAAATACTGCCCCATAAATCCCAGCTACAAAAGCCTGTCTGAGCCATGATTTTGGTCTTCTCACATCAACAAAACCACTGTGCTCTGCCTTGAACTCCTTTCCTTCTATGAGACATTGAATTTGCCTCCATGGTGAAAGCTGGGGTAGTCATATTGTATATTCCATCTGTTTCCCTTCTCTCATGAATTACAGTCCTGAGCCACCTATTTTTCAATGTCTGATAGTAGTTATTTCACATATTTTATCTGATTTTCTAGTTGTTAATGGAAGGAGGGTAAATTTGGTCCCTGATTATTCATCAGAAGTCCACGTTGCAAATTTTTATTCATGATCCTATCCAAAAGGTTGCCATTTCTGAAAATGCTGTTCTATTTGAAGATATCTTCTGGAACATTTTTTTTTCTCCATTCTTCTTCTACAACTTAAAACTATGGATATTCCAAATAAATTTGTGAGAACTATACTGCATTGTTTCTGGTTTTTGTTGCAGAATTGTCTGTTTTCCCATAGTGATCCCTATGTCTTATTCGTCTTTTCCCACACACCCACTTCAAACAGGGCTAATGTGACTTTTTGATACAGGATTTACGCTATGAAATGGCTCTCAGAGCTTTCCAGGGGAGTTTCTAAGCCCCTTATAGCTGGAGTTCTAAGAACAGCCACTCAAGGCTTGCTTCCACCATTTCTTAAAAGTGAGAAGTACTTGTAGATGTGGCATCTCTAACATTGTTGCTTTATACTCACTTGAACATACAGGGGGAAACAGAGGCTATTAAAAATGTAATCAATGTGAAAATTCATGCCATCTGAATTGTACGAGTATGTAAGGGATTTGAGTTCCTTACAGAATTTTCTGTAATTTAGTACTTAAAATGACATAAATGTGTATACTTCTCGCTCAGAAAAGTGTTAGGAGAAGGAAAATCTTAAATACTAGCTTGATTTCTTAATTTAATAACAAAAAACAATTCTCATAACATGTATCTCCTAACATGTCATGTTCACTTTAAAAGTCTAAAGAGTTGAGGTTTATTTCTTTTCTTTTAAAGTTGCTGTTTATGTTGGTGATTTAAAAAAGATCAGATCCCCTGTTATGAAGGGTCTTAACCTTGTCTTTTAGATCTCAGTGAGAAATGCAGTACATGTAGCATTAGCCACATTTCTTTTTGAGAGGCCTATGTAGGATATTTATAACCTATAGGCCAGGCACGGTGGCTCACGCTTGTAATCCCAGCACTTTGGGAGGCCAAGGCGGGCGGATCACGAGGTCAGGAGATCCAGACCATGGTGAAACCCCGTCTCTACTAAAAATACAAAAAATTAGCCGGGCGTGGTGGCGGGCGCCTGTAGTCCCAGCTACTCGGAGAGGCTGAGGCAGGAGAATGGCGTGAACCCGGGAGGCGGAGCTTGCAGTGAGCCGAGATTGCGCCACTGCACTCCAGCCTGGGTGACAGGGCGAGACTCCGTCTCAAAAAAAAAAAGTTTGATGACTTCATGCTCAGGAGAAAGCAAGTCATTACCTAGCCAAGCTGGGTGGGTGTTCAGGTTAATGGTAAACAGAAAGGAGATGTTGAAAGATTTCATATCTAAAGGGTAAAAACACAAGAGAAGTATACAGAGAGAAAACATGTAAAGTATAAGACTGTTACATAGTAAGCTACCTCTGAAGTAGCAGCCATTGTTATTATTATTCTGCCAGTATTTTGAAAATAATTGTATCTGTTTTGTGTACTTAAACTGGATTGAATTTACACTATCTCCCCCTGCCCTGTCCTCCAGACCTCTGCTTCCTAGAACTTTATTTATTGTTCTTAAAACATAATGGGACTTTTGTCTTCTCAGGTTTAAACTCTATATAGTAAAAAAAAAAAAGAAAAAGAAAAAGAAAATCAAGTACTGTGCTGGAAATTTACATCATTCTGCTGGTGTGTATTTAAACATGAAGTTTACTTCTACAGATAAGGCTCTCCTTCCCCTAGCCCCACTACCACATCTCAGAAAAGGTAAAGGGGACTCTTGAAAACCTGTCCTTAGAAGTCCTTGGTGTTGTGAGGCTTGCAGACGTCCTCAAATTCACAACCTTATGTTTTGTTTCAGAAAATGAAACATCACAGGTGAAGGGCTTTTTTTTTTAATTTTGTTTTTTTTTGTTCTGTTCTTTGTCATTGTTTTTGTTTTGCAATATCTTACTACGTGTACAGACGTAGTTTTCAAAGTGTGATCCCTGAGTAAGTAGCATTAACATCACCTGGGAATTAGGTGGAAGTGCAAATTCTCAGGCCTCGCGATCTGTGTTTAGGCAGTTCTGGTATATGCTAAAGTTTGATAGCCACTAGTGTCGAGCACCCTGGAAAGCTCTCCCACATCTTACTGAATCTATTTCTGTCTATGATATTATAAGCCTCAAATATGAGGTATGAAGAAGTAATCAGTCATGCCCCCAGTGACTGTTGCCTTGGAGATGTTTAATGGTGTGACACGGGAAGTGCCATGCTGCAGAGCAAATGTCAAACCCCAAGAAGGGAGAGACTTTCTGCCACAAGCTTCCAGAGCACCTCCTTTCACAGCCCTAGCAGCCACAGTGTAATAAGATTAAGAAACCAGAACTGCAGAAGGTACTAAAGCAAGTAGGGCCTTCAGGCAGAGCTGCAGCCTCAAGGCACCTTAAGCTAGTTAAGAAGTAAGATCCCAGGGCTCAAAAGCAGTTCTTGAAGCAAGAGTATCAAAAGGCTGACTTTAGCAATCCAGACATGGAGCAAAAAACTAACATCACCGCGTAGGCATGACTGTGAGGAAGCCCAAGAAAGTCTTGGCAGAAACTGTTTACTTAGCCACCCTGGAAAAGGGCGATGGTGCGTTTGTCAATAAAGAGGACCTGAAGGCTGACATATCTATCTGTCCTCCTCATAAAGCCTCATTATTGGTTCAGCAAATATTGAACATGTACCATTTCTCGTTCTAAGTACTAGAGATCCAGCAGCAAACACAAAAGAGGTTGCTGGCCTCATGTCTCTCACATTCTAATCATGTTCTGGGGAGAGTTCAGTGTCAGCACTGGCTTTGGGTGGACACTTTCTGGTTTCTAGACTCAAGATTCTGGGTCCCAGAAAGTGCAAGTCCAGATGAAGAATTCCCTTGATAGACAAAGCTTATTTATCCTGGGAGTGCTCCCCAATCTCATTTGCACTTTGTCGTAGACATCTAACCTGGAAATTTTGCAATCAGTTTTGATATCACTGGCTCCCTGGCTCCTTATCTAATCAGGCACCAGATCCTAAGGATTCGTTTTCAGTAAGGTCCATGGAATTCCCCTCCTTGCCCTTTTTTTCTGTTTTTACAAATTCCATCTACTCAATGTCTCTGTATTTGTTTGCTAGGGCCACCATAATAAAATAGCACAGATTGGGTGGCTTAAACAACAGAAACTTATTTTCTCACAATTCTGGAGCCTAGAAGTCTCAGGTAAAGGTGCCAGCAGGGTAGGTGTCTGGTGAGGCCTCCTTCCTCAACTTGCAGGTGGTGCATTCTCTCTGTGTGGTCTTTTCTGTGTGTGCATGCAGGAGAGAGTGGGCAATCTCTGCTGTCTCTTCTTCTTATAGGGACACTAGTCTTATTGGATTAGGGCCCCACCCTTATGACCTCGTAACCTTAGTTATCTCCTTAAAGGCCCTGTCTCCAAATGTAGCCACACTGGGGTTTAGGCTTCAAAATACAAATTTTGGGAGGCCACAATTCAGTACGTAACAATCCCTATTATCCCATTCCTGGGTTATTATAGGTCCTTACTGATCTTCATTCCTGACTTCCTTCACCAGTCCTTCTTGAATATGCAACTGGATTCATTTCAGTAAAATAGTACAGTTGACTCTTGAACACCATGAGTTTGAACTGTGTGGGTTCACTTTCATGTGGATTTTCTTCTGCCTCTGCAATCCCTGAAACAGCAAGATCAACCCCTCCTCTTCTTCCTCCTCAGCTTACTTAACATGAAGGTGAAAAGAATGAAGACCTTAATGATGATCCACTTTCACTTAATGAATAGTAAATATATTTTCTTTTTCTCATGTTTTTCTTAATAACATTTTCTTTTCTCTAGCTTACTTTATTGTAAGACTATAGTATATGCTACATATAACATGTAAAATATGTGTTAATTGACTATTTATGTTATCTGTAAGGCTTCTGGTCAATAGTAGGTTATTAGTAATTTTTTTTTTTTTGAGACAGCGTCTCGCTCTCTTGCCCAGGCTGGAGTGCAGTGGTGTGATCTAGGCTCACCGTAACCTCTGCCTCCCAGGTTCAAGCGATTCTCCTGCCTCAGCCTCCTGTGTAGCTGGGACTACAGGGGTGTGCCACCATGCCTGGCTAATTTTTATTTTTAGTAGAGATGGGGTTTCACCACGTGAAAGTGGCCTCAAGTGATCCGCCCACCTTGGGTTCCCAAAGTGCTGGGATTACAGGTTAGAGCCAGTGTGCCTGGCCTGTAGTTAAGTTTTTGAGGAATCAAAAGTAACATGTGGATTTTTGACTGCGTGGCAGTTGGTGCCCCTAACACTGTGTTGTTCAAGGGTCAACTGTATTTTAAAGTTACAGTTGAAAACATCAGTGATTTCTAATGACTAGAATTTAGCCAAACTGCTTAGTCTGGCATTTGGCTCCCTGGTCGTAGTCTCCCCTGCCAGCCAAAATCATGTTATTCTCTTCTTCCATACCACAAACCTTTTTGAGTCATCTGCCTCTTTGTTCTTCAAGCATTTAGCAAGTGTTCCCACCTCTAGGCCTTAAGCGCATTATTCTCTCTGGAATGTCCTCTTTTCCACTTATTCAAATACTGTCCTTTCTTCCAAGAGCTATACTTTGTCTCCTCAGTGGCATCTCCCGGATAATTTCCACCCACAGTGATCTTTCTCTCTGGGCTTGGATTAATTTTTCAAAGCAAATGTTAACACAATTCTCTTGTGTGTATGTCTGTGTTCCTAACTGAATTGTCTGAGGGCAAATACTAAGTCTTTTACTTCTTCATATCCCTCACAGCACCTGGCACAGTGGTGGTGCTCAAACCATGTTCTCATGGCATCATGGATGGCCGGATGGATGGACGGATGGAAAAAGAATGATATTCCCTTTGATAAAGTTTTCTGGGAATCTTAGCTTAAATGTCACGTCCTCTGAGAAAACCTTCATCATCCTACCCCAGTCTCACTCTATCACATCAACATATTTTAAATCCCCATATAACCTTCATCACTACCAGAGAATTTGTTTGTCCTTCCAACTCCCCCTAATATCCTAAACTCCATAGAAATAGAGGCTGTTTCTGTCTTGTTTCTCAGTGCTTTGTTAGCATGTGATACATGGTAGCCACTCAGTAAGCATTTACTGAATGAATGAATGGATGAATTTAGCATCATATTAGTGTAATGAAATCTTTTGGAATGGATGATGTGCCTAGCAAGGTGTGCATGCAGGCAGGAGAAGGCCTGCTTAGAAAACTGAACTTTAAAAAATTGCCCATGAGATATTTAGGAAATCTCACACTCATTTAGAAACAGATGTGCCTTGTGCCTTGCTTTATACATTGTAAATGTTAAAAAAAAAATGGTACGAATTAATAATTTGTACCCTGACTTAGTGTTTTTTTTTTTTTTGTACCTTGACTTAGAATACCTAAAAACCTCAAAGTGCTATGTGAGAGTATTCATGGAGGCTGGGCGCAGTGGCTCACGCCTGTAATCCCAGCACTTTAGGAGGCCGAGGTAGGCAGATCACCTGAGGTCAGGAGTTCGAGAACAGCCTGACCTAAAAACTTCAAAGTGCTGTGTGAGATGAGAGTATTCATGGAGGCTGAGTGCAGTGGCTCATGCCTGTAATTCCAGCACTTTGGAAGTCCGAGGCAGGCAGAGCACCTGAGGTCAGGAGTTCAAGAACAGCCTGGCCAACATGGTTAAACCCATCTCTACTAAAAATATAAAAAAATTAGCTGGGTGTGGTGGCATGCACCTGTATTCCCAGCTACTTGGGAGGCTGAGGTGGGAGAATCACTTGAACCTGGGAGGCGGAGGTTGCAGGGAGCCAAGATCGCACCACTGTACTCCAGCCTGGGTGACAGAATGAGACTCTGTCTCAAAAAAAAAAAAAGTATTCATGTTAATCATTTGGCGAACAACAATATTTTTTGCAAGACAATGAATTTGTTTTCTAAATCTAGATTTTCACACAGGATGTTTCCCTTAAGGGTGGTAGAATCTACAGTGACTTCCATTACGTGGAGAAGTTGTTTCAGGGTCTTCCACCTTCATTTCTTTCTTCTTTTTCCAGTGTTATCATCCCTGCCTTAGGAGACACTGTCTAGTTACCCCGTCTGCTCACTGCCTTCTGGCGCCACCAAGTTTAGTTCTGCCTCTGTGCCTTTGTTCATGCCGTTCCCTGTGACTGAAAAGTTCTTGCTAAGGCCCAACTGACATGCCCCCTTCTTCGCTTCCCAATGACCATAACTACTATAAAAGAATTGACATTACCACTCATCTTTGTTCTGGCCCTTTGACACTCATGGATTGTACTACATTCTCATGTGTAAGTCCCATCTGCCTGATTGCTCTATAAGTTCCTTTGGAGTAGGACTGCACCTTGTGTTTCATTTGTGTATCCTTTTATGTCTGCTGTTTTTGTGAAATGTATTTGTAAGATTTTAGCAAATGAACGTTCCATCTCTCCTAGCCTGACTATTGGGGTCCAAAGTTCTGGAGGTGAGTAGCATTCTGGAGTCTCTCCTACAGGGCTAATCCAGCCCCTCCCTGTGGGGTGCTTGTTAACAGGAAGGACAGATCACTTTCGTACTATGCAGACTCAGGACCCAGCACTCGGTGGCCTCCAAGTTTCATGATGTTGACCTAAGGAAGTCAGATGTTGGCTGACTCTCCTCCTACACATTCTCTGTTTGCATTTTCTACAACTGGCAAGAGAAAACCGTTCTATGGGCCAAATCCTCTCCTTAGTTTCACTTGGCCTATGGCAAAAGGTCCAAGAAGTGATGCACCTATAGTTAAAAATACAACTTATTTTTACTCTCTTGAAAGAGCTGTCTCTGTAAACTCACTTGGTAGGACTATTTCACCATGAAAGTGGCTTCCCATGGCTTTCTTTGTCTCTCACTTTCTTTCTTCCTCTCTGTGTGTCTGGTTCTGTGAGGTTTCCTTTGTAAATGTGTATGCATTGGTTTCTCTGTCTCCACCTATCTCTGATTCTCTCCTTTTAAATTTATTTTCCATCTTTTACCTTCTGTCCAAAGGAAAAAATAATCAATGGAAATCCATAAAAGGAAATAGAGTTACCTAAATACTTTTTGTGGAGAGAATTAGGAAATATTACACTTGCTCATTTACGTGGCTTTTTATGCACTGAAACTGTTTTTCAGAAAAATAAATTTGTTGTTTCTTGTCTACACCACTTTATACTCACTTATGAACCTCAATATATGTTCATATATTGTCTATATTTGTAATCAATCTATGTACGTATCTGTTTTTAACCTAACATTGTTTTGTTAGGTTTTATATTACTATAAATAGTAATATTTATATGTGATTTGTTGAGCCATTTCCTAAGTGTTTGATGGTTGAATTATCTCCAGTTTCATTATCGTAGACAACATTGCTACCAACAACTTTGTACAAATTATTATATTTTATTATTCTGGCTTTTTCTGATGTACATTACCAAAAGATTACCATGATCTAATCAAAGGCATTCACTGACTTTAAAAACTAAAAACACAGAGCATAAAACTCTATTAAAAACAAACAAATAAAATAACCCCTTCCATTTTGGGTTCTAACAGTTAAGAGAAAGGCAAAAGACAAAGAAATGGGAGAAAATTATTCATTCATAAATTCAACAAATATTTGAGCACCTACCGTGTCCTAGGCACTGTTCCAGAAGTATGGGATCCATCAGTGAATAAGAAGCCCCCGAACCCCTGCCGTTGTAGAGCCATTATTCTAGTGGGAGAAGGCAGACAATAAACATAATAGTAAGTGAGCTAATTATATAATAAGTTGGAAGGTGATATGTGCTATGAAATAAGAAAAACAGCAGGCTAAGGGGAATCAGGAGTGGTAGAGGAACAATAGAGGTATGTGGGTTGCAATTTCAAACACGGGTTGGGAATAGGCATCACTGAGTAGGAAACGTTTGTGCAGAGACTTGAAGGAGGTGAGGAAGTTAGCCTTGCAAGTACTGATGAAGCTGCACAACAGGCAGAGGGGACAGCTACTGGCTTACAATGCTGGATATCCTGGAGAGACAATGAGGAGGCTGGTGCGGCTGGAGCAGTGAGGGTGGGCTCAGCAAGGTCGCCAGGATCCACATCGGGTACGGTCTTCGAGGCACTTATAAGGACTTAAACTTCAAGGAGGCTGTGGAAAGGTTATACTGGATTCACTTTCTTTGAAAGAACAGATGCTGGACCTGTCCTTAACCCCTGAACAAAGTCTCTGGGATGGAACCAGGGAACTGTTGTATTTCTGGCAAATTCCTCAGGGTGGTTCTGTTGTGCATGTGGATTCAGGACTACTCTTTCTGTTCAAAAGTCCCACAATTCTAAATATAAAATAATTTAATAAAAGGAAGCAAAAATTTCACAGCATTCTCGAATTTGGTGATTTAGAGACTCTGGAGATCATCTACGAAATTGAAGCCCAAAGCTTAAGTGACTTGCTCAAGGTTACACAGCCACAAGAGGCAGAATTCGGTTTCAGATTCACTCGTCTAACCCTGAATTCAGTGTACCTTCCACTGTACTGGGCTGCCTAATAAACGGTATCATTTCACTTATCAGGTGGTTAGATTTCCAATAGCTCCACCATTAGGAACATAGTTTGAATCCAGAAGCTCTATAAGGTTGATTGGTTGATTAAATATTTGGTTATCTAAAAATCAATCGGATAGCTGCTATTGTTTTAACCTTTACAGCTAAGAATCATTCAAAATGTATGAATCACATTTTCTGCTTCTCTAGAGGAATTCTGAAGAGTCATGCCATCTTAGACTTGGAAGGGACCTTAATTGTTCAGGATCTTGCAGTGCCTGTGGGCCATAATTTTACAGTTAGCTCTTATTTAATACTATTATAAAACACACAAGCCATTCAGGTGACCCTGGACATATTGGAGGTTTTGTTTTACAATATGTTTCTGATTTAGTTTACTTTCTTTTGATTTGCTTCTTGGATATTTCCTGTTGCTAAATTTTTCTCCACTTAATTATTTTTAAAATAGTGTTGGTCTTTCTGGCCTTACTCTGTAACTTGGGCCTAAATTTTATCAGCAGTGTCTGAGCTTGTAGTCTTTGCCATCACCTGGGATGCATTGAAGTGGTCAGTGGCAATTGGTTCAGAAATCTCTTCTATGGGCCAGAACTCAGGCTTCGGAACTAAGCTGTGGAAATGATTTCAGTTAAACCATTTCCCCTCCACTTGCACACTTCTGCAAGTTTCAGCAGCCAGATCTGTTCCAGCAATGGGGGCAGGTTGCACATTCCCACTGAGAACACTTGGTGGAGATTATAGGGACACATTATTTTTTTCTTTCACTAAGCCAGAATTGGCAGCTGAAGATGTGTTTGAGCTACTGGCTGCTTTGGGAATGGGAAGAAAAATGTATATCTAGTGCATTTTTCCTTCTATCTTCTATTCCAACAAAGAAGTTGCAGTCAATGAAAGGCACTGGTCCTAATATGAACTGTTCAGTTAACCCACTAAAGCAGCCTAGTCCTATTCACTAGCTACCTTGAGGTCACCTACTCTTTCAAGGCTTAATTATTCTTATTTTTAAATGTAGAAAGTTCAACCTAAATTTGTTTCTGGGTGACGTGTAGCTTCATGATTCAGCTCCTAATGTTCTCCACCAGAAGACTGGTTGTAATTTCTGTTTCATCACAGTCTTCTTGCCTTTCAAAGCCTCAGTGAGTGACTGGTGCTTTTTTCTGGGTGGTTTCATTGCATTCCTAGAGAAAACTCTGAAAAAGTAGACATGTGTCATGAGAATTAGCACGGTTCTAAATTTCAACATGTGAAGGCTGTCATTGATAGCTCCATGAAAGGTAATGACTGAAATGCTATATGCATTATTACAGATAAGCTTTAGGAATGATTAAACCCTGACTTGAACGTTACATCAGGGACTAGTATAGAGACTGCTGTTTTTGCAATTTAACTCTGATGTTGTTTTCCCAGGTCCTAAATTGTCCTTTGGAAGTAGAGCAGATGGTAGCTATGAGGCTTAGTTTTAAATGAATGACTGTCCCCATATCTCAATCTCGGCCATTTAATGTGGTGTTCTTATAGGCATGGATGGGACAAGGAAACATGGATCTAAGCAGCCTGGAAGGGAACTGTGGTGGAGGCTATGATGCCAGGAAAGGACTTACTCCTCCAGCTACTGGGAGTGCTGCCAGCAGAAAGCCCTTGGCTGAGCTGACATCTCCTAGGGGCAGTGCCTCAGCTGAAGAGAGCCACCTTGCCCAAGGTCGCTGAGGTGGCCTGCATATAAAGACTGGTCCATGCTGGGGTATAAAGGCCCACCAGAACAACTCAGAACCCAGCCCCAACTCAGAACAACTCTGAAGCATCATCCCACCTTCAGAATCCTCCCTGCAGGGATGCCTGAGGCTTGGTCAATTTCTCCCTCTGCTCAAGCTTGCCTCCCTCCCTTCCCTCCCTTTATTTCTTCCCACAAATGTTGACTACAAGAGCACTTCCTAAAAAGACTCCCTCTGCCTGCTAAACACCATCTCAGAATCTGCTTCTAGGAGGACCCAACCTGTGCAGAAATTTTATGAGCAATTTGCTTGTCCATTAAAAAGTACAGCATAGACTTTTTCCAGGTTATCTGGAGATGGAGCTTTTTTGTATGAAAAAAAGAGAGCTCAACTGAGAAGAGAAGCAAAGGTAGAAGAATAAGGTTCGACTCTTTCTCTGTATATCTGAATTTGGGATTGGGAATGATACCTTGCTTCTCTATGAAATTTAGAAACTGTCTTTTGAAGTCTTCATCCAGTCACATCCAAGAGTGGTCCAGGAAGAAAAAGGAAAATAAGAATAAAAAAAAAAAACACCTTAAAATTGGATACTTCTTTGTGCCTTGCATTAAGCCTCTATGTTATTGCCCTTGTCCGTATAAGCAACTCTAGATAAAATCCTCTCCTAGACCATCTAATTTATCTCCCCGTGCCATTGTGGCAATCGGGCAGGAATTACTGCGGGAACCAGTGACTGAATGGGCAGTGGTGTCTCGCAGCTGTTACTCAAGAGTTCACAAGGGAAGGATGAACAGCAGCCATCCTTCTAAAGGCATTCTTCCTCTCCTCCAGCACAGCTCAGTCTGTGCATACCTCACCAAGGAGAATGAGGGAAGGCCTTGTTGACTGCCCAGCCCAGAGTGTGAGGAACAGCAGTTGACATGGGCGGCTGGATGGGGTAGAAACCAGCATGAACATTTAGTGACACCTAAGGAAGAGGTGAAAATGGGGGAGAAAGCCAAGAACCATCAGACAGCTTCTTTCTGTTCTTGCCTTGGATCTTAGGGGAACGTATGTGTTCAAGGGTGCCTTCCTCCGCAGGGCCTCCCATCCCTTGGCATAAACTTCCAAACGATGAGTAGACATGGAATGGGCTTCTTCTGAAGACTGGGTCACCATCCAACTCAGCCTTCGGAGTAGGCGGTGGGGCTGGGGGAAGAGGACGGAAACATGAGGTCTCTCCATCACTTCCCGGGTGTGTTGAGAGGCAAGCAAATGCGGTGGGTGGGCCTGGGCTGTAGGGCCCCTGCCATTTCGGGAGGGGCCTCCTGGTGTTTAGCTCTGGGATGTGTGAAAATGTGTTGGTGAAAAGCGAGAGGCTTACACAGTCCTTCAGGGGAAGAGGGGCTGGGGCGCTGGGGGCGGCGTCGGGATGAGTGCAGAAGAGACGAGGCCTCTGGACAGCGGAGGAGGAGGGGAGGGCGCCGAGGCGCGGTGCCAGCTGCCGCGCACAGGGGCCCCGCGGCGGAGCCGAGCCGCGGGCACGCTCTGCCCTGTCGGGAGAGCTCGGGGAGCGGCGGGAGGGGCGGAGGGGCGCAGTGGGGCCCGGGCGGCTGCGGCCGCGGAGCCAGGGCACCTGAGGAGGAAGGAGGGTGGGAGCGAGGGAGGGAGGGGACGGGCGCAGACCGAAAGTGGGGAAAGAAGGTGCAGGCAGGCGGGCAGGCCGGCGGGCGCCCTGGCCCAGGGCCGCGGGTGCGGGAGCCCGGCGAGGTCGAGCTGGGCGGCGGCGGGGGCCGCGCCGAGGGAGGAGGGGAAGGCGGAGGCGCGGGGAGCGTGTTTGGGGCGCCGCGGCGGGGAGGGTGGCGGCCGCTGGTGCGCGCGGGGCGCTGTGTGTGCGCGCTCCCCCGCTCGGGGAGGAAGATGGCCCAAAAGGGAAAGTTGGGGTGACGCGCGCGGTCCCCGGAGGCTCGGCGGGGGGCACCGCGGCCAACCCGACGGAGCGGCGGACACACAGGCCGGGGGGCGCGCAGTCCGGGCGCCGCCGCGGCCGCCCCCTCACTGCAGGTGGCAGCGGGTGCGCTGGGTCCCGGCGGCCGCGGGCGCGGGCGGGCGCGCGGGGGAGCCCGGCCGAGGGATGGGCTGCGCCCCCAGCATCCATGTCTCGCAGAGCGGCGTGATCTACTGCCGGGACTCGGACGAGTCCAGCTCGCCCCGCCAGACCACCAGCGTGTCGCAGGGCCCGGCGGCACCCCTGCCCGGCCTCTTCGTCCAGACCGACGCCGCCGACGCCATCCCCCCGAGCCGCGCGTCGGGACCCCCCAGCGCAGCCCGCGTCCGCAGGGCCCGCACCGAGCTGGGCAGCGGTAGCAGCGCGGGTTCCGCAGCCCCCGCCGCGACCACCAGCAGGGGCCGGAGGCGCCACTGCTGCAGCAGCGCCGAGGCCGAGACTCAGACCTGCTACACCAGCGTGAAGGTAAATGCCCCGCGCTGGCACACGCTGTGGGGGCCGTCCGCCCCGTCGGCGGGGCTTGCACGGGTAGGGGGCTCCGGCGGAGTTGGGTGACCGTGACGCGGTTGGTTTGGAGAGGTTGTCACTAACGAGGAGATTACTTTTCATTTGTGGAGATGATGGGAGCCCAGGAAATGTGATCAGAAAAAGGTCCCTGGAGGGGTCCTGGGAGCGTCCTTAGCTGGTCCTGGGGGACCGGGCGGGGAAGGGAGCGCAGAGGGAAGCAGGTGGGCTGGCCTGTTCCTCCTTGAGGGCAGGAAGGCTGTGGCTTGGTTTATGCAGGAAGAGGGGTGGGGACCATTGAGAGCATTCGGTGGCCAGTCCTCTTGAATGAAATCTGAGCACTGAGCTGGATTTGCATGCCTTGTAGGTGACTGGTGCAGTTGCAGCACCAGGATAGATAGTGCCCCACATTCGGATTTTTACCTGGGATTACCAGCCAGGCTGGAGTCTCAGCACAGGGACCGAGCATAGGGATTTGTGAATGAATGAGTGTTCGTGTTTTGAGAAGAGATGTGGGAATGGAGCAGAGTGGAACCTGTTGTTTGTCACTGTAGCGTTTCTCTGGGTTGGCTGCATCCTAGACAGAATTGAGAGAACCGGGCCATGAGTTCGGAGTGTCAGCAGAGCCACCGTGAGGGGACGTGGTTTCCAGTGCAGTACAGCTGTCTGAGGATGATTCTGCAGATACAACTGATCTTTCCAGAGAGTGAGATTTTGAGAAAGTGGAAAAAATTGTTTAGATGGTTAAAGCAGTCGCTAAATATTTATTTCTTAAAGACAGAAGAAAAATAATTATTTAAATAGTGTCCTCCTGTATGGTCTCAAAGTACTATTAAATCCAAGAGGCTTTTCGTTGTTTAAATCTGGGCACTGGGTCTTTTTTCCTTACAGCAAACAAGATAACAATGGCATATCCCATTGTACAGAGAGAAAAAATACTCCTAATGTCAGATAGAATCACAGCCTTTACCTGGTCAATAGGTTACCAAGAACCATTCCATGGATTATTTGTCAAAGACACATTTGTATTTTTAATAGTTAAAAACTTGGTCTTCATTAGATGAAGTCAGCCCACAGTGGAGGAGTGAGGAGAAGGATAACATGTTTTGGCTTCAGTCTGGAAGTCCAAAAGTTTTTTAATGAACCTTTTTTTTTTTTTAACAGCATCTGATTGTTTAACATGAAGCTTGACTGATGTTTGCTTGTGGTTGCAGTGTTTCTCTGGCAGTAATCACAATCACCATTATAATAAAAGCATCATTTATTGAGCACCTACTATGTGCCAGGAGTAAGCTTTCTCTCCTAACTAGTGAATGTTAACAGTGTGATCTTAGCATAGCATATCTGAAGACTAGAGTCTAGGATTCATGACAGTACAAACCCACCAGTTGCCCATTCGTTACAGAGGCATGTGCTGAACGCTATACTTTGCTTTTGTCAAGCTCTCTCTCTCTCCCCCTCCCTGTTCACACAAAGTTAGCTTTAGGAGCAATTTTCAGGGATGAAAATGTTAAATTTGGTGAAAATATTAAGTTGGGGTATTATCAGTAAAGACCATCCTTTTGCCTGATGGTTGAAGACCTGAAGCAGTAGTTCAAAATTGTGACAGCCCGTGAACTTCGTGATACTTTTTTTGGTTGCTCCAGAGAAATTGTGAATTTTTGTTTTCCAGAATATCAATAATCTCAGTTTAGTACTTGGCAACTTTAGCTACTCCATGTTTGTTCAGTAGAAGAAAGAATACTGAATGAACCCATTCTGTACATTTTTAATACTTCCCTCAAGAGGCTGCTTAGAGACCAAATGAAGTAAAAACTGAAGGGACAATGAGTCCCAATTATTAGCAGCTTGTATAAACTTGTATAAATCTCATTGCTACTTGACTTAAGTGTTAAAAGGCTTGACCTAGGTAGGAGCTGAACTCATTTTGCTTTATCAACAAGATTCCCAAATAAGCTTAATTCACTCTAACCCATTGCTAGGAATGTTGGAAATGAAACCGCTGGTTCATTGACTTAACACTACTTTGCATTGTGTGGATCTCAGAAAGTATATATTTGAAGTGAAATTTGAGACCAGAGTTATTTATGCAAATCTTACAGAATTATTATCACAGAACTGCCCTAATATATTTAATAGTATCATTTTAGGCCTGTGACTCGGTGTCGTATTGTCTTTTCTCAATCTTAAAGTTCACATGTTCTGTGCCCTTTTGTTGCTGAGATAATTTTATAAAAACTTTACATTCATTTTTTGTAGACTAAGCATTCTTTTTTTGCCTTAAGAGTTTGAGACAGTTGCTAGGCACGTGGTGGTGCCCCACCCCTTTCCAAAGCACACAGGTGGAAAAATAAAATGTTTACCATTTGGTCCTGTTTACAGTGGTGGAAGGTTGTAATAGTTTCCACCCCATCCCCCCGACCATTTTACATCAATTATGAAGTGTATCCTCATTATCTACTTGGCCTCTGGTATTCCCCAGAGTGCAAAAATGTGTGCTTGATCTCTCTCTCTCTTTTCTAGCAATAATTCTTCTCATTAAGCTTTTAGGATGATGAGGCATTATGATGTCAAACATGATGTCAACAGGAACCTTCCTGAATACCTAATTTGCAAAAAAAAAAAGGATTATAAGCATTAATAATTCATATGCAGTACAATGATATCACATGGGTTTCCATTTCTGGTAAGGAGTTAGATTTGTCTCCCAATTGCTGTGAAAATGCAACTTCCTAGCAATTTCTTTCCTTTTTGCTTGCCTTTTCAAAAATAGTACTCCAACAGGAGAATCCTGCAGGATGTTCACTCTTGATATTGTGCCAGTTTTGTAATTCTTCTTCAGAAATCCTCAGAGGAGATGGTTGAACCTCTCTCTGGGAAGAACCAGGGATTCTTACAAGTTTTCTCATACCAGCTGTTCCTACTTGGGAGCATCTGGGACTAGACAGCCAGTTGTAGAAAAGAATCTTTATTGACAATATTGTCAACTTGCTATGACTTCTGTGTAGGTTAACTCTTTTGTGAATCAGACACAGGATGTTGTTAGTTTCCAGATGGCAGCATCACCAGCTCCCCACTTTCCCTCCATTCATACAGAATGTGCTCATTTGTTCATTCAGTATTTGTGGCCAGACTGTGTTGTAGGTGCTAGCGATTCAGGAAATATCTATGAAATTTGGCAAGCAAAGCCTAATGAGGAGGATAAATCTCCTGTAAAATGGTGTGCCTAAGCCAGTTATTAGTGACTGCTATGTTTTCTGTTCCATAGCATTCCAGAATTTGTGAGGATAATCGTGAGTTGACTATGTATAAAGGGAAAATAAATAGATACTCCACTGACCTTATGGTAAATAGTAATGAGATTTTATTTGGGGGAGGAGTAGAGCTATTTTGGAAAAAAGTCATTTTTGTTTTCTAAGTCAGTGTTTTGGAGTCAAACTTTACGCAAGAATCGCCTAGAGAGCTTGTTAAAATATAGATTGCTGGACTCCACTCCCAGAGATTCTGATTTAGTAGGTCTTGGGTGGGGCCTGAGAATTTGAATTTCTAACAAGCTTCCAGGAGATGCTAGTATTCCTGATCTAGGGACCACATTTTGAGAACCACTGCTTTTTACTGAATTAAATTATCTGTCGTTGACCAGGTGAATGAGGTGGAGCCACCTCTAGCAGAGTGCATAGTACCACACTGTCTTTATCTGGGGTACTGGTCATAGCACTGCTTTCATCTTAGTTCACTTCTGTTTGGGAAGCCTGCTATCCCTGTACAGGAAGTCAAACTCTGAGCCTCCGAGATTGGCTAAAAAGTCTGTAAGTGAGGAGTGTTGGATCATGTAGCCAACTCTGGTTTCTTGAGGTTAAGTTTTCCCCAGGATCCTTTTGGGTTTGTACCGGTCCTAATATCTTGCTTTGCCACCACAAGAGAAGTCTAAAGCAAGGCTGATGTTACATGACACAGGTACATATTCTCTTCTCAGCTCTTGGAATTCTTGCTAGGCCTTTCACCATCATTTTTCATTTTAAAATGAAGTATAAAGTTTAGTAAGCTCAAGTGAGTCCTGCAAGCTGATTTCATAAAATCCAAGTTTGCCTTCTGCCATTGTATATATGATTACAATTTAGTCCTTTCTTTTCCCAGCACATTAATTAGAATGAATGAGCACATTTTCCTTATTTTCACGACTTTCTTCAGTAGTTCCATGAATTTTTAAGGACTATCAGGTAATTCTTCCTTTTGAAGGAAAGTAAGTCCTCAAGCCAGGATGTAACATAGTATAAGCTGCCAGCTGTTCAGAGATGATATAGTTTCTACTGAAATCCTGTTTTGGTGACCAGCAGGTATGGCCTGGGCGCCAGCAGGACAGAACATGCTGGTGAGGGCAGGGCAGATTCTGTGGCACTAAACTGGTCATGGGTAAAGGCCAGTAATCAAAACAGTAATCAAAATAGGAAGGAGGGAGTGAGCCCCGTGGAACCAGGTGGGAAGACAGAGTCCAGAGTTTGGACAACCAGCAAAGTTGGAGGGGGACAGGGAGCAGGTGGGTATGTTGGGGCCAGGCAGGCAAGGGAAATCTAGAAATTAGTGGTTCAGCAAAGGTGACAGCTGTTGAACCACGTTGAAACTTCTGATTGGGGAATAAAAGCTGCCTACTTTCTGTTCTATTCAGGAGGCTGTGGTGACCAATCAGAGGGCTGTAGGTAACTTTGTGAACCCAGCACCAAATGACACAGGACCAACCAACCAGTCCTTCCTTGCACCCCAATCAGACAGAGTCTGGGCAGGAAACAGACTGCACATCCAAAAGGGTTAATTCAAAATAATCAAATGAAGGGACTACTGCAAATATTTTGGCAGGATGAAGGAAAGACAACAAATGATGCTGAAGCACCCTAGGCTAGAAAAAGAGGAGCTGTTACTACCCCAGAAGAGTCAAGGGGAGGGGGTGTGCATTAGTCCATTTCATGTTGCTGATAAAGACATACCAGAGACTGGGTAAT
This sequence comes from Symphalangus syndactylus, assembly GCF_028878055.3. Classification (NCBI taxonomy): domain Eukaryota; kingdom Metazoa; phylum Chordata; class Mammalia; order Primates; family Hylobatidae; genus Symphalangus; species Symphalangus syndactylus. Next base: position 64,736,767 of record NC_072433.2, read on the forward strand.
TTAGAAAGAAAAAGAGATTTAATGGACTCACATTTCCACCTGGCTGGGGAGGCCTCACAATCATGGCCGAAGGCAAAAAGCATGTCTTACATGGTGGCAGACAAGAGAATGAGAACCATGCAAAAGAGGTTCCCCTTATAAAACCATCAGATCTCGTGAGACTTATTCACTATCATGAGAACAGTAAGGGGGATCTGCCCCATGATTCAGTTACCTCTCATCAGGTCCCTTTCACAACACATGGGAATTATGGAAGCTACAATTCAAGATGAGCTTTGGGTAGGGACACAGCCAAACCATATCAGGGTGGTTATGGGAAGCTGAGAAACCAGGGTAGTTATGGGAATCTGAGAAACCAAACCTGTAGGTCAGGGAAACCCTCAGAAGCTGTAGCCTTCAGGAGGACTGGGCAGGGAGGGAGCCAAAGCAGTAAATGCCCTCATGACATTGTCCTCCCTTTCATCAAGCTCCTGCCGGTTTCCACATCTGGAAACCAGAGGGAAAAGGAATCTGTTGATTGGGGTTTCCAGGGTACTGAGCAGGGTGGAGAGTGGGTCTGGAGGGGCAAATGAAAAATATCCTGAGCATATCCCAAAGGCTGTTCTTAACAGGCAGTAAGAGATGTTCAGTGTCACCGGAGCTGCCTCGGTATAGATAAACTCAAATTGTGATGGGCAGTTTGATGATTGTCTAAATTAATGGCATTTTAAAATGGCCACTCAATTCACTGTTTACAGTTCCTGTTTGATGACTAATGATATTAAAATATGTCCAATTATCTTGGTTGGAGACCTCGAAGTTATTGCTGTAAACATCTTTCTCTTCAGTTCATTCTGTCCCCTGACTGCTGATACACGTTTTTTATCACTTCCTCTGTCCCCTGCCTGCTATCCTTCTCCCTATCCTGAACTCAATGCCCAAGGGTGGAATGGGGGAGAAAGACCTGAGCCTCATAAGAGACTCAGGACCCAGTCTTATCAGTTTATTCCATTTTTTTTCTCAGGTTTTATTTTCCCACTTTCTATAACCTTCTCTCCCCAGGCTCAAAAGTTAAAAAAAAATGAATTTTGCTATGTGCTTATAAGGTTATATTTTCAATAAAGAATGTGTACATTTAGAACACGTTTAAAAATATTAAAATATGTCCAGGAATTTATTTTTAAAGATAGGTGTTACCTTTACCCTACAGTGGAAGTCTTGGTAGTTATGTTTTAGTAGAAAACACTATTTTTTTTTTTTTTTTTTGAGACGAGGTCTCACTCTGTCACCAGCCTGGAGTGCAATGGTGTGATCTCAGCTCATTGCAACCTCCGCCTCCCAGGCTGAAGCTATCCTCCTGCCTCAGCCTCCCGAGTAGCTGGGACTACAGGTGGTGCCACCACCCTCGGCTAATTTTTTGGTATTTTCTGTAGAGATGGGGTCTCACCATGTTACCCGGGCTGGTCTCAAACTCCTGAGCTCAAGCTATCCACCTGCCTTGGCCTCCAAAGTGCTGGGATTACAGGCGTGAACCACCATGCCTGGCCCAAAACACTGCATTTCAACAAGTTGTAGTATATATTAGTTTAGAATTAGTTGTTCATGGCTCCTTCCCCAGTCTCTTTTTTTCTCCTATCAGCAGATAATAGTTAACTTTTATTTAGGATTTTTCTGCTTTACTCTTTATCATTGATTTCTTTCATCCCCTCCTTTCTACCTCCTTAGGGAGAATGCACAGAAAAGTAGTTCCTGAAGTAGAATTAGCTTACTCTGCTGAAAATTTGCTTTAAGAAGCTTGTGATTGCTGTAATAAAAATCAAGGAACTATTTTGCTTTTGGATAATCCATCAATGAAAATAAGAATGTTTCATGGTTGCCTCTTGTTTCCAAGGCGTTAAGTTTTCATGCATGATTTGTACACTTTGCAACAAGGTAAACAGGATAGCTATAATAATATTAGTGGTTATTTAAGTTCTTGCTATTTGCTGAGCACTTTATATACATTGTTTCACCAAATCTGCATGATTTTACCTGATCTGCTATGAGCTACACATTATCATTTTCTCTTTAGAAAAGAGGAAAATGGGGCTGCAAGAGGTGGGATAAATTTCCCAAGGCAAGGACTGAAGTTTGAAGGCAGGAGGGTCCGAATGGTCTCTCACCCCATGAGCCCATCCCTTAAGTGTGTTGCACACTCAGGCCTGTGGCCACACAGCCTGAAGCCCCAAGTGTGGCTGGTCCTGGAACTGCAGTTATTTAGAGCAGAAGGATGATAAACAGGCAGAGGGAAGGGGAGCAGGGAGCCTCATGAGATTTTTTCTTTCACATATCCACTGTCACCCCTTCTATTAACTTGAACTAGAGTGTTTTGAAGTTGGAGAAGAATTAAAAAATGCACACAAAATGTGACAAGCCCTGGCACAACATATTGTCATTATTTTCACTGAACACAGTGCCTGACACTTTGTAAGTGCTGTACAAATAGTAGCTCCTCTTATTTTTATGATTGCTATTATTACTCTTTGGGTAACTAAAATGAGATTTTGGTTATTTAGATGTAGATATTTTTGAAACATGTAATTGTTTTTTATGGAAAATGTATCCCACACTTTCAAGTACATTGATTTGGCCAACAGATGAGTAACTGGATTTATAGGCAGATGTGTTATCCCAAAGCCTTGCAAACTGTCTGCCACAGACATGGGTTTTGTCTGCTTCACTTGGATTTCCAGAGATGACATAGTAGCATCTTGCCAGTCCAAGGCCCAAGCTGGGGTTTGGGTTCCATGACTGTTGAGCCTGCACTCAGCAGAATTTAAAGGTCAAGGCCTTAGTGTTATACTGAGGTGGTTCTCTGTGGAATTCTTTGGTATAAACTTGTAGCCTGAAGCCTCAGTCTCTAATTGCTCTTAGAAGCATTTTGCATGAGCTCGGTTGGTTTTCTTATTGCTGCGTTTTGGGTGCTGTCAGACACAGTATATTGTTGGGAAAATGATACACTGTACATCTAAAACCTGTTTTCTCTCAAATAGGAAGATGTAATGATTAGTTCCAGGGACTCAGTTGCCTGTGTGAGTCATAAAACTGAGACAAGACCCTGAATTTTGGAAATTTTTATAGGAAGATGCATGAGAGATTTTAAAGCAACCTATCACCCAGGGTACCGTATAAAGGAAAAGGTGCCGTTCTGACGTCAGAACCACAAATAGCATTAAAGCTCCGGAACTGGAAGGTGATGACAAGGGTTCAGGATAGCCAGAGCTTTTCTCCACTCCAGGGTTCCTGCTGAGGGAGCTTCAAACTAGAGCAATGACCAAATGGAGAGACAAATACATTTATGAAGGCCAGTGATGACCCAACAATCCACACCTCAGCCACTAGTGGTCCTGGGGCCTTGTGGGACATACTCATTTTCGGCTTAAAAAACTGATTGACAGTCTTGGCCAAGAAATGGGGTCTCTGCAAGGAAACAAAAGCCACCAATAGCGTTTGGAGCTGAGCCTTAGTTGGAACTAGAAGTCTCTTTCCCCCACAATCGGGAGTGTGATGCTCAAAAGAAGGATGGCCAAAGAAAGACTGAAGGGAGCAAGGATCAGCTTAGTCTGTGGCTGTGCAAGCATTGGGTGGATACCACCTTTCATCCCAGATCCATCTGTCATGTGCAGCCTCAGACACACACATGCATGCACTCACACACACCTGCTCTGGGAAGTGTTGCTGGGACAGAACACCTAGGCGGGTAAGTTTGCAGGAGACTTCCTGCTCTCCCCCTCCCACATCTATAATGCTGGGTCTGTGAAGCCAGTTTCAGGACCCCTCCTCACCCAGTAGACTCTTGCAGGTCCTCCTGTCCTTGTGGTTGCTGCCCTGCCCTTCTTCTCAGTCACATGTGGAGCCCAGGGTGAGCTCTCTGACCCCCAGGCTGTTCTCTGCAGTGATCTGGCCCATTAGGACTGTCAAGCCCTGGGACTGGCTGACTGACTGTGGAGCCTTCATGCCTTGGGAGGAACAGGTGAGGGCAAGGAAGTGTGATCCACTTAGCCTGATCTCCCTAAGGGCAGTGGTAGAGGGGAGTTTCGCAGACTTTGTTGAGATTTTCAAGAAGGGACAAGGAGGTGGAGCAAAAGGTTGGAATCTCTTATTATATCAAAGGTGAGAACTTTGAATTCTAAAACACAACCAGGAAATGCTTTGGATGAATGTGAAAGGCAGTGTTCACTTTTATATGCAGACTGTATGACAAACATTAGTTTGTAAGGCACCTAGTTGTTATTGGGGAAAGACTCATATAAAAACATGTTATATGTGGCATTTAGGTTTCTAGGTTAGCACAAAAAAGTTTTAGCCCATTATGTAGCTGGAATATATTTACACTGTTGAAACAATATTGCTGTGAAAGAAACATAAAATTGAATTAGAACTCCCATTTCTTTTGTATGGGTGTCCTTTGGGAGAAGCGGGTTTAATTAGAGGCTGATGAAGCAGATGAGGGAGAATTCGTGAAGTTCCTTTAGGGAGTAGTTATCTTTAGTGATCCATTGTGTGCTGGGGAGCTGAGGGGCTCAGGTGGTGTTACTAACCTCACATTGCTGGGGAGGAAGCGGAGGCACAGGTGGTTCAAGTGGCTTGATCAAGATCACACAGCTAGGGACTCAGAGCTACATCTGCTCAGCCGTCCTGTTTTCACTGTCCTATTTTATCTCCAGGTAAAAAGGGGTGTGTCTAGCTTCTTTGTGGCACTTATTTTCTGTTTCATCTACAGATAGCTCAGTTGGTATCTTTTAAATATAACTGTTTTTAAAAATAAATCATAAAACCATTATATACCAAAAATATGACAACTTAATATCAACCACACTTTTCTAATTGTCTTACTACTTATTCTTTTACTGTTTGTTGGTATCCAAACAGTAACTCCACTCATTGCAGTTGGTTGCTATTGCCTCTTAAGTCTCTTTTAATCTGTAGCTTCCCCTTCCAGTCTCTCTTTTCTATATACTTGCAGTTTGTTTGTTGAGGAACCTGGGTTGTTTGTCCTGTAGATTTTCCCCCAATCTAAAGTTTACTTATTGCATTCCCGTGATGCATCTAACATGTTTCCCTGCCTTCTGTGTTTGCTAGAAACTGTAGTTTGATTTAGAGGTTTGATTGGATTATACTAAGTTTTGTAGGGTGGAGGCTGTCTCTTTTCTGTGATGCTAACAGAAAATCGGAGTATGCTAAGTTTTGTAGGATATTTGGTTGCCTCTTTTCTGTGATGCTAACAGATAATCCAAGTATGCTAAGTTTTGTAGGATGTTTGGTTGCCTCTTTTCTGTGATGCTAACTCTTGTTAATGATCATTGCTTATATCCATTAGTCATCAGAGGTTGTAAAATGGTGATATGCTATCATTTTGTCTTCATGTATTCATTGGAATGCCTCAAGAAACTTTTTTCAAGAGTTGACTCCCTAGCATTCTCCTAAGGAGACAGGAGTTCTTTACCTGTTAATTTGCTTAGTATCATGATGAATCGTTATGGGTTTATGTATATTTGATGTGTTGATGCATTGCAGTTATTAAACCTATTTGTGCTCAGACTGCCCAGTTTTGACTGAAGGGAGCCTATTCAAGTTGGTGAGGCACTTTTCTTGAAGAAACAGTTCTAGCTAAGTTGAGTGTGTCCTTATTCGAAACTCATTGTTTGTAGATGAGGACTCCACTGACCACCCTGTGGGTGGAGGCACATCCTGGTGTCCACCTAGCACTCTCCAGTCATGCCAAGGCCCCAAACATCGTGGAGCTTTTGAAAGGAGGCGTTTCACAAGGCCCCCTTGCAGCTCCTTTGCTATAATTTTTGTGGCTACAAAAAGGTAACCTGGTGTGAAGGAAAGGTGCTCACTGACTCCAGCTTGAGTTCCAGCTCTGCCCTGTACAAACTTTGTAACTTTGGAGAAGCTGCGTGATTTCTCTTTGCACGGTAGGTATAATGCATCTCTAAAAGGATTGGTACAACCTAGAGGTACAGTCCCTGTAAACCCTCTAGGTTCTCAAGCACGTGTGTGTGTATTTTCTGCCTTACACTAAGGCACTACTCTAGGTTTGGAGTGATAAAAAAAAAAAATGAATATGGTGGCCGGGCGTGGTGGCTCATGCCTGTAATCCCAGCACTTCGGGAGGCCGAGGCGGGTGGATCACGAGGTCAGGAGTTCGAGACCAGCCTGACCAACATGGTGAAACCCCATCTCTCCTAAAAATACAAAAATTAGCCAGGCGTGGTGGCTTGCACCTGTAATCCCAGTTACTCAGGAGGCTGAGGCAGGAGGATTGCTTGAACCTGGGAGGCAGCCTGGGTGACAGAGTGGAGACTCCGTCTCAAAAAACAAAATACAACATAGTTCCACATTTCAGGAGCTTCCATTGTTTGTGCCCTATATTGTTGTCTTCTGTGGGAAGGCAGTGTGTTCACTGAGTGCCGGCTGGCTGGCAGGAGTTACGGATTGGGAATTGGGTTCTTCCAGGCGAGACACTCCTACTGGGAGAGCACGAAGAACTTGAGCCTGAGGGGTAAGTCAGCTGAAGACTGTAAGGAAAAGCCAAGGAGCAGACAACTGTACAGCCACAGACGGGGGCCAGAGGCAGAATTAAGGTCAGGCTTTCTAAGCCTGGAGCTCAACGCTGCCAGACATAAATAGGATCCAAGAGAACTGATTAAGAAGGACTCTAAAGCCTGGTGGAGTTGATGGCTGAGAATACCCTTGGGTGTTATGGTTCAGAGACTGCCAGATAAGGCTTGCTTTGGGTTGAAGCTCTAAAGCAGCATTACCCAATAGAAATAAAATATGACCCAGCTGTAACCTGCACATATAATTTTAAAATTTTTTTATGAATCACATTTTTAAATGTCAAAATAAGCAGGCAAATTAATTTTAGTACATGTTCACTTAACCAATATATTAAAAATATTATTTTGGCATGTACTCAATATAAAATTTGTTAATGAGATAGTTTACATTCTTTCGTTTTTTTTGGAACTAAGTTCTTAAAGTCTGGAATGTATTTTACGATTACACTGCATCTCAGTAGGGACTACCCACATCTCAAGTGCATAATGACCACACAAGTAGCTACCATGATGGAAAAAGGGAGGAAGAAAGTGAAATTTACATCAAGGTTCTAAGTCAAGCAATTACAATTTGACATTGTAACTTGACAAGTATAGCACAGTAGTGGTGTTGGTTTTTTGTCTCTTAGTTTGTGGCTCCACTTTTGCTTCCCCATTTTCTCCTTTGTATTATATGAGGCTAGAAGTCTGCAAGCTGCATCTTCCACATTACTTTTCCAGATGATTTCCTCTTAGATTCCACAGGTAGGAGATACTGGCAGGAAATTGGAATGCGAGAGAAAGGAACAAGCGATAGCAGTGGCCCCTGCTAAGTGGCAGTGGTGCTGCCTGAGTGGCGATGATGGCAGCCCCCTCCGCTGATCAGCATGAGTGTGGGCTGGTGGGTGTCAGCCCAGGGTGTTAACAGTTTATTGTCTCTGGATGTTACTGCTTTATCTTTTTAGTTTCTCCAGCTCTACCTCCATCTTCCCTTTGTTCATCCATACCTTCTAACACCTTTGTAAACAGTTCACTACAGCGGTATTTCTTCTTAATATATATAAAATGGTTTTTGCTTTTCTCACTGGACACTTGGGATCTGATGTCAGAGAACTATGCTGTACTGTGGTCTTATATGTACCATCTACGTGGTTCTATGGCTTAGCTTCTTTAATTTTCACTTTCTTCTAAGGATAGAAAAATAAGGATAGTGAAATTTCTGACCTCGTAGAGTTGCTGCAAGGATGGTATAATCAATATATGTACCATTGCTGGCTTTGAATGTAGCACCCAGTAAGTATTGCTTATTATTGATAATAATATACAAGCCAATTTTTGAAGGCTCATAATTGAACATTTTTTATTATAGAAAAGTTCACATGTATACAAAGGTAGAGAGAATAGGATAGTGAAACCTCACGTGTACATCCCCCAGTTTCAACAGTAACAAATTAAGACTATTCTTTTATTTATACCTCCTACTTTCCCCCATACTTTGAGATTCTTTTAAAGCAAATCTAAAACATCCTCTTATTTCAGCTGTAACTATTTCAGTATGTAACTCTGAAAGATAAGGACCGTTTAGAAAACACAACCATAATACTATTAGCAAATCCCTAAATTAACATAATTTGTTAATATTATCAAATACAAGATAGTGTTGAAGTTTCCCTATCTCATAGACATTTTCATTTAAAGATTTTTTTAATCATCTTTCAAATAAGATCCATCTATTGCAATCAATTGATATGTTTCTAAAGAATCTTTTAATCTGTGAGTTCCCCTTCCTCTCTTTCTTTTTCTCTTACAATTTGTTTGTTGAAGAAACTGGGTCATTTGTCCAGCAGAGTTTCCCACAGTCTGGACTTTGCTGATTACATTCCTGTGGTATCATTAACCACATTCTTCTGGCCTTGTATTCCCTGTATGTTGGTATTTAGATCTAGAGGCTTGATAGGATTCAGGTTTATTTACTTGTTTCTTTTTGGGAAGACTACTTTATAGGTAGTGTCATGGACCTCCATCAGGAGGCACATGATGTCTGGTTGTGTCTCTTGGTGACGTTAGCAGCCACTGATGATTGTTGCCTAGATCAATTAATTCATTAGGGGTTGCAAAAGCCTACCATTCTTTCTACAGTGCTTCTGGAATGCATCTATAAAGATAAACTTCCCTCCATCCAATAGTTGGTTATCCTAAGGTACAGTTCATATGAGAAAGGCAGGGCAAATGTTTGATTCTACTCTTCTATTTTCCAGTTTTCAAAATAATGAGTTGATTTCCTAGCATCCTCCAAAGGTAACCAGTGATGATTTTTGAATTCCTATAAAATATCAGTTTATAAATATTAGATGTGTCATAGTCCATTGCAGTTATTGTCCTTACTGGTGCTCAATTGTCCTGACTTTGCCTACTCGGAGTAGCCACGTTGGCTCCTGTGTCCTTTTCATAGTCTCCTAGTAATGTTTGACAGATTTCCTGCCTTTTTGGACTGACAAGATGTTCCAGGTTTGTTGCATCCATTCCCTGTCTCTGATCTAGAATTAGTCTTTTCTCCCAGGAACCTAATTATTTTTATTGAAAAATGATATTTAGAGGTATGATCTGGGGTGTTCATTGCTAATGGATTGGTCATTGCTTCTGGACTTTTTAAGTGGACATAGCCAGGAAATAGATACTTTTGAAAGATAAAAATGTACCATGAGTGTATACTTATTCATCCAGTTTAAATTTAGGACTACAAGCCTTTTCTTCAACCTCATCAGTCTTATGTTTCTATTTCCTCTTTCCCATGACATAAATCCTGGTTCTTAATATCATCATTAATTCCTCATTTGTTAGATCCCACATGCACGTGCACACACACACATACACACACACACCACGCACACATCTCAGAATACCAGTGATCAACACGACTTCATGATCAATATGAACACTGAAAACAGTTTAATTTTTTTCCAGTGATTTTTGATATTAGGGTCTATCCCAGTAGGGGTGAGCAGGCAAATTACTGTGTTTATAATAGTTTGAATCAGTTTCTTTTTATGTGGCGATTCTACTAACAATGGACCAGTTAGTGATTAGCACAATACAGTTAGGATTATTTATTTCATTTTAGTTTTGATTTGGTCTTCTTTAATGTTTAATTTAGTGTTATAAGAATGTAAATTATTTATATGCTTCAACGTAAAATATGGTATATTCAGAGACATTTAGATTTTATCTCTGTCTCTTACATTCTATGCCCTCTGCCTTATTGGTAATTATATTTTAAAATATTATGCATTTCATACCATTGTTTAAAATACACATTAACATATGTTCTGCAGAACTCACTTTTCTGCATTTTCCTTTTTTCACTTAACAAATATCCTGGAGATCATTCCATCATAGTTCATAAAGATATTCCTCATTCCTATTCATAGATGCATAGTATACCATTATGTGACTGTACTTTGGTTTATTCAGCCAGTCCCCTATTGATGTTTTTTGGGGGGATTATTTCCAGTAATTTTTGCTATTGTAATGGTGATACAGGGAATGGCCCTATGCCTATATATTTTCATATCATACAGTCTAATTTTTTAGTACAATAGTGACATAATGTTTTCCAGAAAGAATATATTTATCTATCCAGAGCATTAACTTCTGCCTATCATACAAAGACTTCCCTTGGACTCTTTAGTTGTCTAGTAATTGTAAAATAGTAATATAGTTTTAGCTGAAGCTCAAGCTTAAGATCTCTAGATCTTAATCTCAGAGGATTTTCTTTGAGTAAGATGTACTTTTTTCTGCTTTTAACCCAGCTATAGTTTCATTTTCATGGAGGTGTGAGATCTCTGAGACAAATTTTCTAGAGGAGGTTTGTCTTGCATCTGTTGGACATTGTAATTCTCCTCCCTTATTATGGCAGCAAAGTGATTTGAGAAGAATAGTGGCTGCCTTTTCATCTTCACTTCTGCCTTTGCACTTACATTAAAGTTCTATGCGTTTACACTGGCATTAACCCAGTCAGCACCCACAGAATGCCACAGGGGGCTCTGTATCACTGATTGTTGTAAAGAACTTTCTTGAGCCTTCATGAGAGCTTAGAGCATAATTGTACCTTATTTTGGTATTAATCACCAAGACCGAAAATCAAGTTTTTTTCCGCCTTAGAAATGGAATGCATAGATGTATATTCTTTTGTATGTTTCAGAAATTGGATTTTATCTTTGTGATAGAATCGCATATCTGATCCATAATGATCCTGTAGTGATCCAATATAATTTTTAAACTGACCTTGTTTTTTTCCTTACATAAATGTATCAACTTTATCAACTAGCAATGCTCAAGGAGTTTTCTTGGCTCACAAGTTGTACATGAATGAGTGAGATCATACCTCTAAATACCATTTTTCAATAAAAATAATTAGGTTCCTGGGAGAAAAGACTAATTCATGAAGTTTGGATGGGGCAGGAGAAGAAATACTGGCAGAAGCGAAGGCACCCATGAGAGAGAGAGAGCAAATATGAATTAGATTCATAGTAAAATTTTGGAGGTACAGATGGGAAATGAAAGATGGAGAAAGTGATATAAAGAGTGGAGGTGTGCCTGTGCGTGTCCGTAAGGGATAATCTTGGAGGTAGAGTATCTTAACTATGCTGTGAGCCACGCAGAATGGAAGACAGAGTTGGTTACCTGCCTCAGTTTAGGACGGGGAAGCAAGGCTGGGGTCAAATATGCAACTTTGGGGCAGACTGGTTCAGTTCAACAAACATATACTGAGGGCCTAACTGGGCATCAAGCACCTGCGTTAGGTTTAAGAATACAAAGTTGAATAGGATGGTTGCTTCCCTAGGTGAGTTTATACTTAGTTGGAGTAGTTGAAAGGGATAACATGCAAGCAGATATTTACTTCTTTATAGCACATTACCACAGACTTAGGGGCTTAAAACACCCACATTTATTATTAGTTGCTCTGGGTCAGGAGCACAGGCACGGCTCATCTGGGTCCTGTACTTTAGGGTGTCTTACAAGGCTGCAATCAAGATGTTGGCTAGGGCAGGGTCTTATCTGAAGGCTTGACTGGAGAAAATTTTCTAAGCTTATCTACATGGTTGTTAGTAGGATTCACTTTTTAGATGGCTGTTAGGCTGAGAGCTTTAGCTCCTTGCTGACTGTTGGCTGGAGACCACCCTCAGTTCCTTGCCACACCGTCCTGCCCCATATAGCAGCATGTTTCATCAAAGCCAGCAAGAGAGGCAGTCTCTTTTATCAGTAAGATGGTAGTCATATTATGGATGTGGAGGAGAGGATTACACAAGGGAATGAGTACGAATAGGTGGGAATCACTGGGGGCTGTGTTGGAACCTGCCTGCCCTACAAGTGTCTGCTACAGTTCTGTAATGCCTGAGAGAGGAAGTGTTCCATGGAAGCATGAAGGAAGAGCATGGAACCTACCTGGCATGGAAGTGGCTTCTCCAGTAATCAGTGTCTGGATGTCTGAGTGTAACCCTGAAAGACAAATAGGGATTAACTTGGTGTGTAGCTGGGAGAGGAGGAAGGGAGAGGTTCCAAGCAGAGGGACTAACATGAGCAAACATTGAGGGCGGAAAATACCTGAGGACCACCATCCAAGTAGTTCTGTGTAAACCATGTGTGGAAGACATATAGAAGGTGTCAGAAATGGAGAAAATGAAAGATGAGGGTCAGATTTTGGAGTTCCTCGTTTGTCAGGCTGAAGAATGAAGACTTTATCAAGGTGATCACAGGGAGGATTTTAAACAGGGGAATGACACAGTCCCAGTTGTTGTTTCATTAGTGTGGAAGATCAATTTTAGCAGCATTTATAATGATTTGGGTGGTAGATGAGGAGGGTCTGGATTAAAGTAGTGCAATAGGAGGGCATACATTTTTATTTTACAATTAGGAAGTTATTTGATGTTTGGACAAGGCAGATGTGGGAGATAGAACAGTCTGGAATGATGTCCAGGTTTTGGCAGAACATTCTTGTTAGGAAGCAGGGGAAAGAGAAGCTGACAGAGGGAAAGGAAAGGGTGGAAGGGAGAGGTCTGTAAGAGTTTATGTAAGTTTGTAAATTAAGTGGCTGACGATAGGAGAGCCCAACTCAAAATACTCTTTACAGAGCTTATGTTCTCAATTTAATCAATGTAACTGTGTAAATTTTCTTTCTAGTTAAGCCATATGTTCCTCTGGTAGGAGAGAGAATCAAATACGGAATTCATTTTTCTTGCAAACAGTTGAATAAAAGAAAAATTAGTGTCAAAATTTTAGTAAACCTAGACCAAAGGTGGGACATGCATTCGCCAGTTCTATCTAGTGCTTGCAATATTGTACTCTGGCACGCAGATACTGCTATAGAATACCATTCACAAGCTATAAAGTGTCATGTAACTGACTTTTTCTTGAAAACGGAGATATAATTAGAAAAACATAAAATTAACCATTTTGAAGTGTACAGTTCTTTGCTTTCAGTATATTCACTATGTTGTAAAACCATTACTGCTAATTCTAGATAATTTCTAACACCCCCAAAAGAAACTCTGAATTTATTAGCAATCAGTTCCAATCCCCACCCCTCTGCACTCCTACCCCAGGAACCCCTGGCAACCATTAATGTATTTTCAGGCACTATAGATTTGCCTATTATGGACATTTCCTATAGATGGACTCATACAATATGTAGCATTTGTGTCTGGCTTCTTTCAGTTAGCATGATGTTTCACGGTTCATTCTCATTGAAGTATATATCAGTACTGCATTCATCTTGACTGTCAAATAATATTTCATTGTGTGGATATACTACATTTTGTTTATCCATTCATCCATTGACGGACATTTGGGTTGTTTTGGCTTTTTAGCTCTTAGGAATAATGCTGCTATGAACATTCTTGCACAGGTTTTGGTGTGGACATGTGGTTTTATTTCTCTTGGGTATATACTAGGAGTAGAACTGCTGCATTGTATGGTAACTATGTGTTTAACTGAGGAACAACTAAACTGTTCTCTGAAGTGGCTGTACCAGTTTCTCTTCCCACCAGCATGTACGAGAGTCTCTATTTCTCCATGTTTTCACCAACACTTGTTATTGCCTGTCTTTTTTATTATAACCATTCTTGTGGGTGTGAAGTGGTATCTCGCGTGGTTTGATTTGCATTTCCCTGATGACTCATTCAAGGTTGTTTTTAAGAATTACATAAGATCCCATAGGTGAAATCTCAACATGAACTTGGGTTTCAGTTCTCTGCTAGATCCAGGGGCCTTCAGAAAAACTATATCGGTGTTCCTTGTCAGTTTAATTTACACTGCACCTTTTTAGCTCAGGAAGCCAGAGTACAGGCACCACTTCCCACACTGGCTCTACAGGGATGGATGCTAGAATCCCCTGTGGAGCCCTATCCCAGAGCTCTGGAATCACAATCTCAAGGGGTCTGCCCAGCCTGTGCATTTTAAATTTATTCTATTTTATTTTGAGATGGAATCTCTCTCTCTTGCCTAGGCTAGAGTATAGTGGCATGATCTTGGCTCACTGCAAACTCAGCCTCCGAGGTTCAAGCGATTCTCCTGCCTCAGCCTCCCGAGTATCTAGGATTACAGGCGCCCACCATCAGGCCTCACTGATTTTTGTATTTTTTTGTATTTTGGCCAGGCTGGTCTCGAACTTCTGACCTCAAGTGATCCACCCGCCATCTCAAAGTGCTGAGATTACAGGCATGAGCCACCACACCCGGCCATTCTGTGCATTTCTAAAAAGCTGCACATTCAATGTCAATGCAAAGTCAAGAGTTGAGAATCACTGCCTGACTCCAGTCTGGGAGAAGAAATTGGTGGGACCTGGAGGAAAAGCAAGAGACTTAGTCTCAAGAATCTTCAGGCAGCACCATTTTTTGCCACCACAGGAGGCGCTAGTGAACACATGTTGTTCAGACTTCTCAATAAGAACTGAGAGAGTTGCTCGCCATTTCTGTAAGTGCAGAAACTAAGATTTCGATTTGGTTCAGAAGTTTAGCATTAACCCCAAATCATTGGAAGCACTAGAATTAAATGTGGGCCGGGTTTCTGGTTTGGGTGCATGGAGTCATGCAGTGTGTGTTGGTACTTGATATTTGTTTTGGTAATTTGGAAGAAATGGCGGTTAAAATAATTTCCAAATGGTGACTGAAACAAAATTCACATGTAGTTGTTTTGGAATGCGTTTTTTACCTGCTTGTGTGAAGGCAGATACAGCAGACAGTGTGGAAATTGGAAAGACACAAACAAAGTCAGGCTACAAAGACCCAGCTTAAAAGGAAGTAGGGGAAAGTGTGTGGGAACTTCCCCTTTCTACTTTTCAGTTCTTCTTGCTTTTTACTTGGATTAAACAGTCTTGCTTTTTAGATTGACTTAAAGTTCTTAAGGAAAAACCATTTCTCTTTAGGCTATTTTTCTCTGGTTACAGTGGAAGTAATTGGGTTTAGGTTTAAAGGGAGGGAATTTCAAATCACCTTCCTTTCTGTCTTCTTTTGTATGATAATCAGAGAAAGTAGGAATGATGATAATGGTAACAATGTCAAAAGGAAGCTGTGTGACAAAAGGTTTTGCTACATGTTAATTCAGAATTGATTGCAGTTGTCAAAGTTGCGTCATTCCTGGTCCCACAGGAAACAGCTCACCCCAGATGGTTCTGATGAAGAGACTGCAGTGTAGGTTCCGCTTACAGAGGTGTGAGCATAGATAAGGAAAGACAAGGGACAATGAGATGCCCAGACTAGCAACTGTATTTAGCCCTTACCGGCCCTAGGACTGTAGATTGAGGGGCCCCTGGAATAAGCGGTACTCATGAAGGCACATGCTATTGCCAGGACAGGGCACTGAAGCAGGGAAGGAGTGGGGAAGAAGTGACCTGACCTCTCTCAACTCTCATCCTCCAGTGCCCTGCCAGTGCCTCCCACTGGTCACATCCAAAATGAAGCCAGCCACAAGGGAGGCTTGTGCAGGCTGCACAGATCAGCCTTCCAAGACACAGAGCAGGGCAGACAATGGATGTGGATGGGCATAGTGGTTTTTGCAATTGGAGACTAACTTGCACAGTAATCAACTGTTTTACAGTGATCACATTGTATATTTTGTTAATTTTGGAATGTGTTATTTTGGAGAACTTTGAGAAATTTTGCAAGCATAGAAAAACATCCATTTTTCATATTTAAAAAGCATTCCTTAGTATTTCACATTTACTTATGCAAAAGCTTCTTGTCTTTTAGGTTGTAAACTTTGTTATGAACTCTCTTAAACTTTGTACATTCTTCTTATTTTCCCAATATATTAGTGCATATCATTGTACTGTGATAAGCCTGAAACAGAGAGGGCCACACTGTCTTTCAGATTGGCAGAGGGTGCTTTAAAAATTCCTCTTTTCTAGATAGGCGCATAGATATTTGTGAATTATTCAAAGGTGATCACTTGCCTTTAAATCAAGTTAATCAAAGTGGAATTTAATGTCTTTCATAGCTCATAGCTTAGGGGGAAGATGCTGTGTGTTTGAGACATTCACATAGCTGCATATATCATCTCCTTGCAGACATAGCTGGGAATTATTTTGCCGCACACATTAGTGAAATATACCAACTTGAAATGTTTGTGCTAACCGAGTGACCTGTTTTCTCTGTCACCATGTGTGTAATTCTCTTAGTTCTGAGTAAAAGGCTGAGATGAAGGTCTGTGTCTTTGGATACCCGTGGGGTTGCTAGGAAATGATTTTCAAAGTGCTCTGTGGTGATGCAGGTTGAACTTTTTTTGTGAAGTGTTGTCATGGAAACCAAGTGCATCATTGCCTTGTCTGACTAATTTATCTTTTAATGATAAAAATTTGTAATCCAGGGTTAACAAATATAAATAATAAAAATGCAATAAAAAACCAATAACTTTAAAGGGAATACTGCTGTAAGTAGCGAATCCTTTGAACTGGAAGATTTCACAGGAGTATTGTGTGATTCATGTTGGTAAGGGCTTGGCTGTGCGGGGAGCTAATCAGTTTGTTTTCCTTCTTGTCATTGGAGTAGGGAAACCATGATTTCACTCTGTGGCTTAGTGCTGTGGGCTTTTATTACTGACCTCGGCTCCTGAGCTTATAAGTAAAGAGGAAGGCGCAGCACACCCTGTGAGGCTCAGCAAGCTTGCCAGGGTTTTGCTTTCTGGGTGGTTGCTTAGTTGTACTTCTCCTTTATGCCCTCCTGCTCTGCTCTCTCCCCCTAAGAGAAGGCTGGGTGACACAATGCAAGCCCTACATCGATAAAGGCAGGTCATATGGAAATGGTGCCACAGGCTTGCTCTCTGGGCTAAGCAGTCCTACATGCCCCCTCCCCAGGAGCAGGTCCTGGAGCACAGAATCTGCCTTGACTTCCTTTTTGTGGTTAAAGGGCCCTCAAGGAGAGAAAACCTCCTCTTTTGTTTATTGAGGACAAAGTCTTATAGCATTGTAAGATATCAGTGGATGCTGCTTATATCTTGATGAGTAACTTACTATGGTAAGCTTTCCAATGAAAGTACTTTGTCAGGATAGGAGAACTGATCTGAAAGAAGACTTGATTCTATATTTAGTAGTTTATCTGCCTCCATGAGGATTTAGTTACTGGCGTTTCAGTCTACTTGACAGCCCCCAGCCCCCGAAGCTCTCTCTCTCTCTCTCTCTCTCTGTGTGTGTGTGTGTGTGTGTGTGTGTATGTGCAGTAGACTTTTGTTGCATTAGGTTAAATATGCTCTTCAGTTTTAGACCATTCCAAAATATCTTTTATTAATATTTCTACCTTTAGGATATGTTTGAGTTTTGTTTTTTTTTTAATTTAATGGGGAAAAGTTTGACTCTAGGCATGAGTCCTAAGATAAGTAATGGAAGCAAGTCAATTTAAATCAGTATTTCACTGACTGGCATTTACGGCCTAAATCTGTTTTCATGCTTTCATTTAGCATATATTTCCTGAGCACCTGCTTTGTGCTGGGTACTTCTGATGCACCTATTACGGATAAAAGAAGGAGTCTAGAGGTAACTTGAAGGGGCTGAGAGCAAAGGCCAGCCAGAGCTTGCGACCTGTCCAGAGCAGTTTCAGACCAGGAGGATTCCATCTGGTAGCCATACTGGAATCTCACTGGTGATGTCCCTGCATTTCCGTGGCTTATTTCCTATACCTTTGGTCGTTTTCCCAGTTCCAGAATCTTGACCGCACCTCCTAATGACGATGTGGTACACGTACCCAGCATTTTGTATGACTTCCTAGTATTGACCTTCTGTAGGGAATGTCACCTTTGTTGGTAAAATGGCCCCCAGAACCTAGACCTGGAAGGACTGGGCAGCTCTTGACTCCATCTATGACATTTTATCTTCTGCTTTGATCTCCCTACTCACCCTCACCCAACCCCACATGGGCTTCAGGGTGAGAGAAGGGGCCCTCCTCCTCACATTAATACCCTGGCCAACTCATACACATGAGGTTGTATTTGGTTCCCAGAGCAGAGAAGAGTCAAGACTCGCGTGTTCAAGAGGACTTCACTGAGCCTCAGAGATGACAGAATAGAACAGGCCGAGGGAGCACCCTGAAACTGGACTCTCTGGTTTGCCCTTGGGTGCTGCAGTGCTTGTCTAGTCTACCAGAGACTCCAGTCTGGCGTTCCCTACGTAGTACCGTTCCATAGAATTTTGACCTTTATCCTCTCTCCTCCAGATTCTTCCCCAAGATTCCTAGACCCGCTAACGTCCAGATCAGGTGATTCTAAATCCCTCCCAGGGTAAATGTTATCTTTGGAAGTAAGTGATAGAGAGCTTTTGCTTAGAATTCCAGCTGCCACCACTCTCTAAATGAATATTATTTAGCCTGTTTTCTCATTCATTTAATGGAATAAGAGTGATTCCTATTTCATCTGGGACCAGTGAGGATTAAACGAGAGCATGCATGCGAAGCGCTCAGTGTAATGCCTGACACTTTGTAAATGCCTTGTCATCGTCATATTATTGGAAAGACCACTCTTCCAGTGGTCTCTCACCCCCACCCCATTAGGGCTATTCTTAGCCCTCCTAGTCTAAGTACAATTATCATGGCCGTCATCCCACAGAGCAGCCCCACAGAGGCCTACAATCTGTTCTTTGTCCTTGTACCACAGCTGCCCTGGGCCCCTCTTGTATCACAGAATAATCCCATAGCCCTACCCTACCTTCCTTCTGGTATTTACCTGTTGGTTTTGATTTGTGTGTGTGTGCACGTGCTTGAGGAAACCCCAAGTTGGGAAACATGAAAATGGGAGCATAGACTGACTAATTGACCATATTTATTCACCTTTTAGTGTATTATTCAATAATACACTAAATAATTATCCCCACTTAAAAGATGAGGAAACTGGAGCCTAGATAGATTAGGTGATTTATTTAAGGTCACACCACCAGGAAGTGGCAAAGTCAGGATTGAAATTCAGGCTGGCTGACTGGACTCTTAACTGCTGTGCTGTGTTGCCAGAGAGGATAGTCTGGAAAGGTAACCGTTGAGATAAGACTTGAAGGAAGCAAGGGAGTGAGCCATGTGGCTATCTGGAGGAGGAATATCCCAGACAGTGGGAGGTCCCGAGTCAGGAATATGCTTGGCATTTTGAGAGAAGCACAAGCAGGCCAGTGTTTTTGGGATGGAATAAGTGAGAGGGAAGAGAGGTGAGAGGGCAAGGTTCCAGCTACCTGTAGACGCAAATGTGGGAGTCATCAGTGCATAGATGACACTTAAAGCTATGAACCTGGATGGGATCACCAAGGGAGTGAGTATGGATAGAAGAAGAGATCTAAGAACTAGATTAAGACCTGGGGCACCCAGAAGTTAGAGGCTGGGTTAATGAAGAGAAATCCAGTTTCTAAGAATAAATAGCCACTGAATAGGAGGAAGAAGTGTAGTGACTTTCACTTGAATGCCAAGTGGAAAGAGTGTTTTGAAGAGGAGGAAGTGATTAACTGTGTCACATGCTGCTGATAGTTCAGAAAAGATGAGGACCAATATTGGACCACTGGATTTAGCAACATGGTGGTCATCAATAAACTTGACCAGGACAGTTTCAGTGTGGTGATGGAGGCAAAATCTTGCCTAGAGTGGTTCAAAGAGAAAATGGGGGAGAGTAAATTTAGATAACTATTTTGAGGGGTTTTTCCACAAAGGAAAGGAAAAAAATGAAATGATTTCGGCTGGGAAAGTGTTCTATAATGTCAATTTAGTTCAGTTGGATGATGGTATTGTTCAGTTTTTCTATATTCATGCTTATTTTCTGTCTAATAGTTCTATTAATTACTGAAAGAGACCTCCAACTGTAATTGTGAATTTGTCTGTTTTTGCCTTTAGTTTTGTCAGTTTTTGCTTTATGTACTTTGAAGCTCTGTTGTTTGCTAATTTTATATTTAGTATTTTTATGTATGCTTGGTGAATTGACTTTTTTATGATTATGTAGTGTCCCTTTTTATCCCTAGTAATTTTCTTTAATCTAAAGTTTACTTAGACAGATATTCCCTTTTTTTGATTAGTATTCACCTGGTTTATTCTTTTCCCTTTGATTCTACCTGTATAATTATGTTTGAAGTGAGTTTCTCATAGATAGCATGTAGTTGGGTCATGTGTTTTTAATTCATTCTAACAATTTCTGTCTTTTAATTGATTTATTTAGACCATTTACATTTAATGTCCATACTTTTATTATTTGTTTTCCGTTTGCTTCCCCTGTTTTTCATTCCTCTGTTCCATCTTTTCTGCTTTTTCTGGTTTATTCAAACATTTTTTAGTATTCAATTTTAATTTATGTATTGTGTTTTTGACTGTATCTCTTTGTGTAGTTTTTTTAGTGGTTGCTCTAGGGATTATCATACGCACACACAACTTTTCATAGTGAGCTTAGAAACAATATTCTATATCTTCAAATTATATGAAGAAATCTTCATGTATGTCTTTTTTATCCAATCTTCTTCATAGTTATCTTATATACTAGTTATATGTACATTGAAAACTGCATTAGGCCAAGTCATAAATTTTTCTTTCAACTGTCAAACATACTTTAAAGAATTCAAGAGGAGAAGAATAGTCTACTATAGTTACCCAAATATTTACAATCTATTGCTTTTCCTTCATTCCTGATCTTCCAAGTTTTCTTCTAGGATCAATTTCCTTTAGTCTGAAAGCTTTTCTTTAGAATTCTTTTAGAGCAGGTCTGTTGACAACTGATTTTTAAGTCTTTTCTGCATTTGAGAATGTCTTTATTTCACCTTAATTCCTTATGAATATTTTCATAAAATATACAATCCTGAGTGAACAGGTTCCTCCCACCCCAGGACTTTTAAGATGATATTTCACTACCTTCTGTCTCCCATGGTTTTGTGACAAATCTTTAGTCATTTGAATTATGGTCCCTCTATAAATAGTGTACCATTTTCTTTGGATGCTTTCAAGAATTTTTCATTATCTTTAGTTTTCAGTGTCTGCTTATGTTTCTGGACATGGATTTCTTAGAGTTTCTCCTGTTTGGAGTTTGCTGAGTTTCTTAAATATATAGGTTTATGACTTTTGCCACAGTTGGAAATATTCCAACCATTATTTGTTCAAATATTTCTTTGTCTTCTCTTTCTGAAATTCCATGACATGATGTTAAGACCTTTTGTTATTGTTCAGGATCCTAAGACTCTGTTTTTTTAGTTCAGTCTTTTCTCTTTTGTTCAGATTGGATAATTTGTATTGATTCATGTGCAAAGTTCACTGATTCTTTTCTTCAATCATTCTAACATTGAGCCTGTCCAGTTGGTTTTTTATTTTGGTTATTCTATCCTTTAGTCATCAGATTTTCATTTGATTCTTTTTTATATCTTCTATTCTTTGCTGAGACTTTAAATCTTTCCAGTTGGTTCAAGTGTTAACTCTTGCTTATTGGAATTTTTTATAATAATTGCTTAAAGTCTTTGTCAGATAATTCCAGCATCTTTGTCATTTTTGTGTTGACATCTATATTACTCAGGGCTCTTCATAGAAACAGAACCAATAGGATATACATAGATATACAGAAAGTGGTTTATTACAAGGAATTGGCTCATGTAGTTATGGAGGCAGAGAATTCTCATGATCTGACATCTGCAACCTAGAGGCCTGAGAAACCTGGCAGTGCAGTTCTAGTTCAAATCTGAAGGTCTGAGAACCAGGAGAGTCAATGTGTAAATTCTAGTATGAGTCCAAAGGCCAGAGAACTAGGAGCACTGATGGCCAAGGGCAAGAGAAGATGAATGTGCCAGCTCAAGAAGAGAGAATGAATTTGCCCTTCTGCCCTTTTGTTCTTTTCAGGCCTTCAACAGATGCATGATGTCCACCACATTGGTGAAAGTGAATGTCTTCACTCAGTCTACTAATTCGAATGCTAATCTTTCCCAGAAACATCCTTACAGATACACCCAGATATGTTTTAAAGCTGTCTAGGCATCCCTTAGCCCAGTCAAATTGACACATAAAATTAATCATCACAACATCTGTCAATTATCTTGTCCCATGCAAGTTGTAATTTTCCTGGTTCTTATGTCCAGGAATTTTAGATTGATTATAAGACTTTGTATCTTGATTAAATCTTATGGTGAATCTTGATATTTCCATTTTAGCAGGGAATCAACCCTGTTGGGTTCAGACCACAATTTCTAGTCAGCCTTCTTTTGTGGTTATATCGGTTACATTTTTAAAGCCTTTTCAATGCTCTTTGAATATGTCCCGTGTGTATGCCACCCAGTGGCCAGTCTGTGATCTGAAAAGTGATCTGTGTCATAATTTAGTTCTCTGTGATGTGCTTTTTAGTGTGAGATCCATATATATGCAGCTTGGAGGTGATAGGAGTACATAAACAACCTGTGGCTTTGATTTTCCAAGCGCTTCCTTCTTTGCAATCTCTTGGTATTTTCAAGTTCCCTGGGGCTACTGATATCTGGCCACCTTTCTTTTCTCTAATTCTTTGTACAATAAACAACACCAATCTTCTCTCTCCTTTACTGGATAATTTTAGTATGGAAAATGACATCTAACCTTTCTGAAATTGAAATCCACACTTTTGATGAACATGATCCAATCTCTTATGCTTATGTAACTTTAAAACTTTCCACACATCCTTCTAACAAACATGGGCTCCTCTAGCTTCAGCTTTATTGTAAGATCTTAGATGAGGTTAAACACGTTCCTGTTCAGCGCTTTCATTCTTATAATAACCCAGGCTTGTCTCTCTAGAATGCTCTTCTACTTGCGTGGCTTTTAAAGCATGCTTGTTTATAGCTGCTCCTGGTCCATTATCCCCTGGGAACACAATGTTTTATAGGAGGTCTTTGAGCGGAGAAACACAGCAGCAACCCTAACCCTTCAACGTCAGTCTCTCCAAGTGCATCCAAGTTTAAGTGTTTTGCTTCCTTCATCAGTACTTTTTCTGTGATCCTTCCTTTTCAACAAGCTCTCCAGTGACAGCACAAGACAAAAGTTAAAATGAAGCTATTTTTTTGTATGTTGTTTGAGTCATTCAATTGAGAGCTTTTTGAAAGGGCAATTTAAATTTTTTTTTTTTTTTTTTTTGAGATGGAGTCTCACTCTGTTGCCCAGGCTGGAGTGCAGTGGCACGATCTCGGCTCACTGCAAGCTCTGCCTCCCGGGTTGACGCCATTCTCCTGCCTCAGCCTCCCGAATAGCTGGGACTACAGATGCCCGCCACTGTGCCTGGCTACTTTTTTGTATTTTTAGTAGAGACGGGGTTTCACCATGTTAGCCAGGATGGTCTCGATCTCCTGACCTCGTGATCTGCCCGCCTCGGCCTCCCAAAGTGCTGGGATTACAGGCATGAGCCACTGCGCCCAGCCAAAGGCAATTTAAATTTTAATTAAAACTCTGAGGTCATGGGAGGTCTCATAGACAGGATTCTAGTCATGTAGAAAGAAAGTGGAAACCATAACATAACCTAGTGTACATCTGCCTTGTCACCAGTCAGATAATCCTATGCCAACATCTTCTCCATCACTAATGGCTAGCCATTAATATCTTTTCAGTAAAATATTCTATTTAAAGTGTTATACCCATACTAATTATTCAAACACATTCAAATTGAAATTAACTAAGCTGACAATTATTCAGTACCCATTTTATGCAATAGGTGTTGTGAAAGGAAATAAAGAAAGAAAAATACATAACTCTTACCTCCAAGAAGCTTTCTGATTTGCATTTCCATAAAATAAAATTATTTTGTCTTTCAAATACAGGTTTCCAAATACAGAAGGATAAAATGTTGAATTAGCCTTTTGAATAATATGTAGTTGCAACTAAGCAGCGTTTTCCTAAATAAGCATGTTTACAAAACTTCCTAGGAAGTGACCAGATTGCTATTCATTTTAGTAACACATAGTGCAAAAATGAAGGATAAAGGAGAAAAAGTGAGATAGTTGCAAACAGGAGTTGCAATCAACAAGGGAGACAGCAGCCAAATGAAAAGAGTTCTTTTTCTTTTTTTTTTTTTTTTTTTTTTTTTTATTATACTTTAGGGTTTTAGGGTACATGTGCACAATGTGCAGGTTTGTTACATATGTATCCATGTGCCATGTTGATTTCTTGCACCCATTAACTCGTCATTTAGCATTAGGTGTATCTCCTAATGCTGTCCCTCCCCCCTCCCCCCACCCCACAACAGTCCCCAGAGCGTGATGTTCCCCTTCTTGTGTCCATGAGTTCTCATTGTTCAATTCCCACCTATGAGTGAGAACATGCGGTGTTTGGTTTTTTGTCCTTGCGATAGCTTACTGACAATGATGGTTTCCAGTTTCATCCATGTCCCTACAAAGGACACGAACGAAAAGAGTTCTTTTTCTACAGCACTCACTAGTATAGCATTTTTTGGAAGAGTGGCTCTTGAATAAAACATCCGGAAAACTAGTTGATATACTTACTGTGAGTTCAGCACGCACACCTCATTGCTTTTCTTTGGCAAGTATTGGGAGTAACTCATCATTATAGTCAAATATGTATTCAAATGCTTTGACTAATGGAGATATCATAGTTCAAAGTGTATTGCTCTTGAGTGTGAAGAAAGAACCTTAATTCATGTTTAATGTGAACTCAAATATTGAGAGAAGAATGATTAGATGCCACATATTTCAACAGATTTAAAGTAATTTGAGGAGGTAAATAGGCATAATCATTTTACTTACAGCACAAAAACGATCATAGTAAGAATAATTACTAATATTTATTGAGCACCACATGAAGAGCATGATGTGCATTATCTCACTGAATCTTGCAGCAATCCTGTCCTATAAGCACTATGATCTTTATCTCCATTTTACCAACATGAAGGATTAGAGGTTAGAGAGGTTCAGTAGCTTGACCAAGGTCACACTGTTACTAAGTGACAAGGCCAAGTCTGGATGCCAAGGCCAGTTCCCAACCACCATTCCTGCCTCTCTCATGAGATCATGTGTTCTTCAAGCAAAGTTCACTTTGGCCATCAGATTATTTCTCTGGGAAAATATTAAAGCTGCATTGATTTGCTAAAGAAGCCGCAAGTGTCTGGCTAACTTGCATTTCAAATTTTCCTTTAAAGTTTTAAAGTTATCATTTTAAGAACAGCTGCTGTAGCTGCTGTAATGCCTCTGGAAAAGATAGCAGCAAAAATCCACCGCCTTGCCCACCGCCACTACAAACAACAGCAAAACACTTTCTCATGGTTCAAATCCTTCCTTAACTTGTCCCAACACCAAATTCATGCAAGGTGTATGCCAGTGAGCCTCCTGTAAAATATCCAGAGCTTCTAATTTGGGGTAAGGTGAAGTCAGCACTCCATTCTCTCTCTCTAACTTAATGTAATTATAAAACCTGGCAAGAATGCATGGAGCAATTATTTAAGAACTTTGAAAAGTAAATAGTAACAGGTAGATTGGGAGGGCAGCCAGAAATGGAAGAACTACCAAACTGATAGTGAGTTTAACATTTTCCTCTCACTGATATCCCTCAGCCTGTATCCACTGCTCTCCGAGAGACCTCCATGAGTCCTTAGTTCTGGCACAAGGCACAGGAAAAGAAACGTGGCCAAATATCAGTAGCAAACGTGCTTAAAGAGAAGTTAACAGTTATTAGCTCAACATATTTCTTCTACATCGCATGTTTTAAAGTGTGTTTCAAAGGAAAATAGTTGTGCAGGATGTTAGACTCGAATAAAAAAGCAAAATAATGGAGATCTAGCGCTGTCTGGAATTAGGCTCTTTGTAAACCACTAAAAGAAGCTAGATATATTTCTAATTTGGTAAAATAATAAGTATGATTTGGAGATCCAGTTTATTATGGCTGAAATTTATTAGTGAGACTTTAAGACATCAACTCCTTCTGTTAGAAGTTTTATATCAAAATATCAGTCAAATTTCTTTTTCTTATTAGATTTAACATTCTAAGAAATACTAAAGATAAAAAGTATAATACCAATCAATTATACTTTTTAATATAAACTATACCATGTTTATTCTATTTTTTAAAAGTGGTCTCTTTTGATCAAGACTTTGCAATGATGTTGATGGGAGAAGTTTATGGTGAATTTTATAAATGTAATTCAGTAGCTTGGGCCTAACTTTTTTGGAGTGCAAGGGGAGTGTCTAAGAAGATATCTTCTATGGTATGTCCACAGATAAAAATGTAATACCTTTAGACAGAGCCAACTATACTACCAGAAAATATAATCTGTATGTTAAGTAAGCCATTTAGGAGTTAGCATTGCATTTTTTTGTTTTGAAAAAACACCCCAGCTTTATTGACGTATGCTTTATATACCATAAACTTCATCAATTTAAAGTATATAGTTTCATGAATTTTAATAAATCTATATAGTTATGGCAGCATCATCACAATCTAGTTTTAGAACATTTCATTACCCCCGAAAGATCCCTAGCACCTGTTTACAGTTGAGCCTGCTCTCACTCCCAGACCCAGACAACCACAGATCCTCTTTCTGTTGGTTTTAACTTTTCTGGAAATTTTATGTAAATGGACTCATATAATATGTAGTCTTTTTTGTCTGAATTCTTTCACTTAACATGCTTTCAAGGTTCATTCGTGTTGTAGCATGTGTGAGTAGTTGGTTCCATTTTATTGCTAAGTGGTGTTCTACTATATGGATAGGACACATTTTGTTTGTTCATTCATCGGTTGATGGACATTTCGGTTATTTTTAAATTTTTGCTATTATAGGTAATGCTGCTGTGGACATTTGCATACAAGTTTTTGTATGGATGTGTGTTTTTGTTATTTCTCATGAGGAGCTACATCAGAGTGAAGTCAGGGTGGTATAGTGACTCTTTAAGTCATTGCCAAAATATTTTCCAAAGTACTTGTAACGTGCTGCATTCCCACCGCCACCACTGCATCATTTTCTGCTTGATTAAATGGTTATTGTTTGGTCTGAACTGAAGATCAGGAAGCAGGGTATGTGGGAGAGTTGAAGAAGACACTCCACCACCACCACCACCACCACTGCAACAAGAAGGGCGCTGGGGAATCAGATTGGATGACACAAGCCAAGCGATGATAGGACTGAAGGAAACCCAGGCTTGAAGATCATAGCAGACCTACAAACTAATCAGATGGGTTTTAGAATGACTTAGCTTGGGGGTGGGGTAAACCGGTGGCAGCAGACCTCTGAAATGGCACAGTAGGACTCCAGCTGTAGGCTCAGCTCCAGAGAGGAAGACTGAAAACAGAAAAAGCAACAGGGCCCTCAGCCACTTGCCTTGGGTTCGTGGCAGGGCTGCAGCCTTGGGGTACTCCCAATGTGGCCAAAGTCACAAGGTCACGTATAGAGATGGGACCAGGTCAGGAAGGAAAGAAACGATCTGGGTCTAGGAAACCATACAGGCTCCAGGGGCAGCCTTAGGTCAACTTGCAGTGAAGATGCCATAGAGGCAAGCTTCTTACCAGAAATACATCTATTGTGAGTGGCCCAGCAGGCCTCGGTATATTGTATAGAAAGCAGAGACTTTGAAATAATATAATAATAATAATAACCAACCTGTATATAGTTCTCACTTTATACTAAGTACTTTTTAAGTGCTTTATATATATGTCTAAATTTATTTAATTCTCACTGCAACCCCACAGGATAAATACTGTTATCTCATTTGATTAACCAAGACACTAAGCATCAAGAGATGGAATGACCTGCCCAAGGTCACACAGCTAGTAAGTGGGTAAACTAGGATTCCAACCAAGACTGTCTGGCTCCAGGGGCCATCCTCTTGACCACTAAGCTAGTCACCCCTCAGTGTAATGCTTATCACCTCTGCCTGAATGGACTCAGAAACTTGTCATCCAGGGCAAGGGGGCTGAGAAGCTCAACATAGGAGAGGCAACACCCTGGCCGAAAGTTTAATACAAAAATATCACGCAGACGTAGGCCACAGATTCCAATGAATGTGTAATCATAGGCAAGGGGAAAATACTGTATCTTAAGGGAAACCTTAAGTGAAATATTCCTTACATTGTTTTTTTTAAAAACAGCCAAAAATCTCCTCCCTCTAGCTCTGCAGTTAATATTTGCGCTATGTGTCTAAGATAGATCCAAAAGTAATGAACTAGAACATTATCATACAGGCTTTGTGTGATTTTAGCTACTCTCCATTGGTTTGAATAAAATACTCTCCTACTCTCCAAATTAGCGAAATGTTATACAAGCTAACAATGGTTTAAAAAATGAAGAGTGTCTTGAGTAAAATAAAATAACTTTTTGTTTTTTAGGGGGAGCATTAAAATAAAGAGTACATTGAAACCAAATTATCAATGCTTTGTAACTTTTCAATGACTTTATATGCAAGATAATTAGAGTTTTAAAAATTGACATATGGGTAGTATTGTTATCATTAACAATGACTATTTTCTGAGCATTGACAGTCTCTCTGATCATACAGAAGACAAGGCCCAGACCTTCAGGAACTTAGAGTTCAGAGAATGAAGTGAGATGATTATTATTGGGCCTCCTCCGCCTGCCTCATTTCCTCTTTCTCTTTGGTCTTTATTTCATGGAGCAGCTTGTGTGTGTGTGCACATGTGCGCATGTTCACTGAGGGCTATGCACTTATTGGATCCTCACAGCAGCCCTGTGAGATAGATATATTATTATCCTCATTTTAAAGAAAAGGAAACTGAGGTTTAGTATTTACATATGATAACTTATCTGAGATCATTCTGATCAGAATCTGTATTCTTACTACTATGTATTTTGTACCCCTCTTCTCTCCTATAACTTCCTCCCCCCACCCTGCCTGCCCCCCGCCTCACACACTTTTTGAGATAGGGTCTTGTTCTGTTGCCCAGGCTAGAGTGCAGTAGCACAGTTACAGCTCACTGTAGCCTTACCTCCTGAGCTCAAGCAATCCTCTTGCCTCAGCCTTCCAAGCAGCTGGGACCACAGGTACGCGCTACCACGCCCAGCTAATTTTTTAAATTTATTGTAGAGATGGGTTCTTGTTATGTTGCCCAGGCTGGTCTTGAATTCCTGGGCTCAAGCAGTCCTCCTGCCTCAGCCTCCAAAAGTGCTGGGATTACAGGCATGAGCCACCACGCCCTGCCCTATTGTCTTTTATCTTTCCTCCTCAGTTGGTCATAATATTAAAAAAAATGCATTTTAGGTCATTTGATGGATTTATTGCATTCATGCTATTATTTGACTTCATTGATCTACAAATGATTGTGCCATCCTGGCTTGTGGGTGTAGGGGGTTCCCTCAGAGGGCAGGTCCCAGGACAGTTAGGTTGTTCGTGGGGACTCCTCCGCCATCTGAGGTCAGGAAGAGAAAACAAGGGCAGAGCCTGACTTACGTACAATTTATTGCAGGGTTCTGAAACTCCTGCCTGAGGACCGGTCTGGCTCACTACCTATTTTTGTATGGCTCATGACTTAAGAAAGGGATTTACATTTTTAAATGGCTGAAAGGAAGTTAGAAGAAAAAAACATTTTATGACAGGTGAAAATTATCTGAAATTCCAATTTCAGTGAACATAAATAATGTTTTATTGAAGCATAGCTGTGCTCATTTATTTACTTACTGTCTAGGATAGCTGTCACACTGGCAGAGTTGAATAGTTGTGACAGAGACCAAATGGCCTGTAAACCCACAAATATTACTGTCTGGGGCCCTTTACAGAAAAAGTTTGCCAATCCCTGGTCTACTGGAGCAGGTTAGAGAAGCTGTGAACTCGTTGAGGAAAGTGACTAAGCTTTACAAAGGAAAAGAGCCAGCAGGCAACATGGTGTTCTTGTTGGGTAAGAGTTCTTCAGACTCTGGCTTTGATCTTGACTCCAACTATGTGACCTTGATTCCACCTGTGTGACCTTGAGCAAGTTACTTTGCCTGTCTGTGCTCATATTTTATATTTATAAAGTAGTGATAATCGTAGTTCCTACCTCATAGGTTGCTATAAGGATTATATTTATATGCTAATCATGTCAACAGTGCTTTAATATAAATGTAGCACACAAGTTAATTAAGGTTCATTGTTGTGCTATGGGCATTTCCTCTAGGCTTCATACAACAGGGCTCTACTGGCCCCCAAACCTCAGCCACTCTGGATGGCACCCCACCCTTAGAATTATGAGACCCTCTGGTTGGCCTCCTGAGACCCTCCTGTCCCCAGCACAGGCCCTGGTGGCTCACAGGTATACTTTTCTCCTTATTGTTCTGGGCCAGTAGCTCCCAATGCCAGCCCTTTCAGAGGCTCCTGCCCTCTGTTCCGCAGCAGGAGGCGCGATGCGGTCCTGGCACTGCAGTCACGCGGGGTGCCTCGGGGTCCCCAACGTGGGCCATGTCATTCTCACATGAGCCTCCTTCTGTGTCATATCGCAATGAGTGCATCCCTGATGGCCCTGTGGGGCCACAACCATGAACATTAGTCAGGAGCAGGGGTCGAGCCATGCCCTGCAGTGACCCTGTGTGACTTGCTGAGGGCCTGGCTGCTCTGCATGTTCATCAGTATCACTTTTATGCAGCAGGTACCACATGCCAGGCCTCAGGCTAGGGCTCTGCACACGTCACCCTTCATCCTCATGAGATCCCTGCAGAGCAGCACAATACCCATCTTACAGTGGGGAGGGCACCACAGCAGTCAGCAAAGTCTCCCTCCTGTATCTAGGGCTAAATGTGTTCCTTCCCCCTCCCTGAGGGCCAGTGTTCTGTAGAGTTTTGGTTTCCCTCAAGAGAGGTGGAAATCATGTCCTATTACGATAACTATGAATCCTTTCTGCCTCTTACCTTTGGCTGCCTCATCCCCTCACCCTCAGGCCACATTGGTTTCTCCTAAGCACCACGTGTAGTAGGTGTTCAGTAAATGTTTGCTGTCCAGGGGACCCATGCAGGAAAGTCTGAGGTTACAAGCCGGTAAACAGAAAAACCCACAGCACTTCACCCACATGGTGGTGTTTGGATCTATTATAACAGCACGTCTAAGCCAGGCGTGTTCATCCCCCATGGGACAGCTGAGAAAACAAAGGTAGGTGCAGAGAAGTGAAGTGATTATTCCAAAGTTACAGTCACATACCCAGCTTTGACTCTGAAACAGAAAAGTGTTCTAGGCAGAAATGACAGATGAGGGCTAATGAGCATTAACTGGACTGCAAGCTCGATGAGGGCAGGGGATATTGCCTGTTTATTCACTGTTGGAACCCAAGGGCCTAGAATGCTGGCTGGCTCATGGGAAGTACCCAACTAATATGGGTGGAAGTCATAGCAAATATTGTTGCCAAGGTGCAGATGAATCAGGAGCTTCCTATTTGGACGGGAAGCAAAGGAGAGAGTATAACTGCACTGAGAGGGACACCTTCTATCCTCAAGAATTAAGAAACCCCCAATTAAATTAGTTTTTGTTGTTGTTGTCTAATGAGCTTCAGTTTCTTCTGTATCCACAACACGGATCATTGGCCTTGGTGACAAAAACTTCGTTGCCCCAGTATACCTTATCACTACAGGGAAAAAGTCCGTGTGTACCTGCCGTGAGGAAGCAGGGTTGTTACCTGACACACTAACAACACCTCAGATGCACTTGCAGAATCCGGCTTGTCTCTGGGGAAAGGAACAATCTACTTATGCCAGAAAACCTCTGGAAATTTGCACATTGTATGTGTTGCTGTGGACTGAATTGTGTCCCTCCAAATTCATGTGTTGAAGCCCTAACTCTCCATGTGACTGTGTTTTGGAGACTGGGTCTTTAAGGCGGTGATTAAGGCTAGATGAGGTCACAAGGCCGGGGACCTGATCCAACAGGATTAGTATCCTTATAAGAAGAGACACCAGCAAGCTACTCCCCACTCCCTGCTATGTGAGGACACAGCAAGAAGACAGCCATCTGCAAGCCAGCAAGAGAGCCCTCACCAGGAACCAACCCTGCCAGACCTTGACCTTGGACTTTCTAGCCTTTGGAACTTTGAGAAGATAAATTTCTGTTGTTTAAGGCACCCAGTCTATGGTATTTTGTTATGGCCACTAAAGTGTACTAATACATATAGTTTCCCAGTATTAATCCATTTATATAACCAAGATCTGGCTGGAAAGGCCTTTAAGTCTTCAACAACAGAAGCAGAATTCTTCAAATGATGCCACTAGTAGTTAATGAATTCTATCCAAATAAGTAGCAGGTATAATGATCCATATTTTTACAATACGAAAAGCAACATTTAACAATTTTCTGTTTACAAAAGTCACACCACAAACACTGTCCACTTTAATTCTCAGAGTAGTGCTATGATATCGTGAGAGGCAAGAAAATTCAGGCTCAAGAGAGGTTGAATGAGTTATCTAAAGCCACACAGCTTCTAAGTGGCAAAGCTGAATTCTAGCCTCAGTGTTTGACTTTTGCACAAGACTGTGTAGACTCAGGGTAGATTCTCTGACCTTTCATGGCTGTATCTACCAAGTGGCAAAAAAGAGCTCAAAATAAGGCACCGTAACCCAAGGAGAAATCAGGAAAATTTAGAACGAAGGTTTTGTCTTTGTCCTTAATTTACCTGACAGCATTTTCTGAAGTAATGGATGTCTCAGAAATGTGTGGGATGCAATATGCCACATTTGCAGCAATTGCTAGGCAGAATAAGGAGAATTGGGGAAGGTGTTAGCAGCATCCTGCCTTATCAGCTGTCAAGGCCATTTGCTCTTGTTTACCTGAAGCATGCCATTTAAGAAGCACTTCATTTTCCACTGATAAAAATTAGAGGAATTAAATTTTTTGGGCAAGCATTCCAGAATGAAAGAAACCATTTGGCTGAAGTGTGTGCATTTGATCTCCTGGAAAAAACAGAGATTTGTGAAAACAAAAACCATTGCAAGTCAATGCAATCCTCGTACAAGAAGATGTATGCAGAGGTTTCTTCAGTTGGTCAGGCTGTATGCACACGTCCCTGTTATACAATTACTGAATTACTGCTTTGCTTAATTGCTTCCATTTTAAAGAGAAAAACAACATAATAAGACTAAGATCTAAAAGGAAAAACATGCAGTGCTTCTTTCTCATCAAACTGGGAGAGGAATAAGAAATTAACATTTATTGCATGCTTACTCCATATCAGGCTCTGTGCTAGGCTACTGGGATGAGTATGTTGCATTTTCATCTTCCCAGCAATTCTGTGAGGTAGAGAGTATCATTTACATTTTTATGAATTAAGAAATAAGAGTTGTTAACTTCAAGCTTTTTCTCTTTGGAACTTGGGGATTGAAACAAGATCAGATGACTCAGAAATCCTTCCCCTCGCTGCTAATGGAATCCAGTTACTCCCTTCCCATTCCCCCTCTATGATGATTCCAGGAAGGGGTGAGGCCCTCTTGACCCTGGGATATATGAGGACAAGGGACCTGGGACAGGGACACTTTTCCTAAGTGCCACACTTCAAGGTAAAAATGCCCATCTTCGCTACTTAAAGAGCAAGTTCCTCTTGATGTTCTGGGGTGCCTTCCCCTCTTCCTCATTAACTTATTTCTCCCACAGTGAAGGTCTCTTTTCCATGTGACGATGACTTTTGTATTTTTGCCTGCCCAGTGATAGTTCCCTTTGCAGGGTCCACAATCAGGGTGAGGTGTGGGGAGGTCTCAGTCTCTCTATAGCTTTGGATGATCTGAAATTGTCTGGGAGTCACTTTCCAGCCTGGGTCATTGGTGGCCTCAGGATTCGCTGACAAGTCCGGAAGAACAAGACGTGTTTCCTGGGCCGCCAAGGCCCCTCTTCTCAGATGTGGGGAGGGGATGCAAAAGGCTACTGAAGGAGACATAGCATGATTCTGCAAGTACATTTTGGCTGAACATCATGAGATGTATTTTTCTTTGTAGGTCAGGTTATAAAAGCACCTGGTATAGGTACTCAACTAAATAACCATCTGTAGTAGTGTAATTCAGCCACATTATAGGTTCTTAAAGACAGTTTCGATAGCTAGGGAGGCTGTTTAACAATAGTAGCTAGGAGCATAGACTTTGAAGTCAGACTGTCTGGCTTTGTATCTCAACCCTGTCACTTAGCTGTGTAACCTTGGGCAAGTGTTCTTGGACCTTTATGTGCTTCAGTCTCTATTGTAAAATGAAAATGGTAATACCGACCTTACAGCGTTGTCAGGAGTATTGCTGCTGAGAAGCGGCAATTCTGAGGATGATCCATTTGAAGGTCATCTGTATTTTTTTCTCTGGCTGTTTTTAGGATTTTCTTTGTCTTTGGTTCCCTGCAGTTTCACTGTGATGTGTGTAGGTGTGACTTTCTTCTTATATAAGTGCCACGCTCCTAAGTAAAAATGCCCATCTTTGCTACTTAAAGAGCAAGTCCTCTTGAAGTTCTGGGGCATCTTCCCCCCTTCTTTATTAATTTATTTCTGCATGAGTTAAAGCAGAAGGTCTCTTTCCCATGTGAGAAAGACTTTTGCATTTTGCCTGTCCAATTGCTTGGGAATTGTTGGTTCTCCTGAGTCCATGGATTGATGTCTCTGATTGGCTGTAAATTATTTTCAGATATGACTTCTTCCCATGATGCTTCTTCCCCATTTTCTCCCCCTTCTCCTTCTTGAACTCCAAGTAAATAAATGTTAGACTTTCCCACTGTATCCACCGCATTGCTCTCTTTCTTTTTTTGTCTCTGTGTCATATTCCAGATAGTTTTCTGATATTTTGTGGTTTAATTCTCTGTTCAGTTGTATCTTATCAGCTGTTAAATTCTTCCACTGATTTATTAATTTTGATTATTACTTTTTTCAGTTCTAGAATTTTAATTTGTTTCTTTTTCAAATCTGTCAAATCCTCTTCTCATAGTTTCCAATTTCTTTCTAAAATTTAAGCCTTTGTTTTTAATGCCTTTGAGTGCTATACATATAGTTGTATTACAGTCTGTAGCTGGTAATTTCAGTATTCGAAGGCAGCGTCTATTTCTGTTGTTTCTACTGGCTCTCGCCTGTGTGGTTACATGTGCTCATGAATCTGGTTATCCTTCACAGCTTTGGCTTCTGCTGAGTGTGGGGTGTTGTCTGGTGACTGACTTATTCTGAGTGCAAGGCTTGAGGTGTCCTAGATGACTCGTTGCTGCAAGGCAGGCTGACAGTCCACCCCAGAGCTGCTTCACTTGGGGTTCACCCTTTCCCAGAGTTGTAGCCTTTGGGGCACAGGTGAATCTGGGTGGTTCACTACATTCTCCACTTTCGGTGTCCCTGGCTTTTCCTTTAGCCTCCTTTTACCCTTGAGTCTGTTAAAATAAGAAGCTCAGTTTTACAACTTTTTCTACCAAATTAGCAAATACTCATGGGTACTCAATTTACCCAAGTAGGTTCTCATCTTCTAGAATTTGGTCTTCCAGTGCTTACTACATTGATAACTCTTTGAGGCCTTTTAAGAGGATGTTTTAAACTATTCAGTATTTTTAGTTGTCCTTATTGGGCATGTCGGTCCTAATTTCTTAGTGTGCCATTACTAGACGTGGAAGTTCCCCATTCTGACTTTGATAGAAGAGGATCGGTTGCTCCATTATGTCTGTTGCTGTTTGTCTGAGGAAGATACTTTTGTGACACTTTTTTCTGCCCATTTCCCTTTTTGATACTCCTTTTTCCTATATAAGAACTATATTTATTTGGAAAGGGGTAAATATAATCATCTGATCATTCCTTCTGGCAGAGGTAGCCGCTGAGGAGTAAGACGTTTTTGATGAGTAGAACACTAGTGGTTTGATAGAAAAGAATAATACTTCTGACCAATATTTTCCATTAATTTTTCTGTTACCATCTTAAAAGCATCAGAGTTTAAGGAGATAATTTTCTATTTCAACCCTTCCATTGAGGTCACTTTTTTACGAAGTCTAATCTCTGCAATTATGACATCACATTTTGTTGTAGAGCAAAGCATCTTACTCTCAGAGGCAAATATCATTTAAGTGATAAAACTGATTTTTTTCCCCCAAAATAAACACAGCTCAGGAAAAAGCAGCGAGAAAATTAATTGGTATACTAGGGGCAGGAACTGATCTCCTGGTTTGCTGGGTAAACATCTGTTTTTAGGGTAACATCAGGTGTTCCTCTGAGGGAAATTTGTACTTTAATACATGAATATATTGCTTCAAAGTAATTGTGAAGAAAACAGTGTTCCATGTGTGTTGCGATCTTATTGTAAATGAGTATAAATTTTAAAGGATAAAGGATCGTAGTAATCAAGTCACACTTGAAAATTCTTCACCTGGAGACACCCAATGATTAATGTAAATGAGGTTGGAGGGGAAAGACTATGAGAGGTGCTATTTGCTGCTGTTGTATTTTCCTTAGCAGTTTTCCCCTTTCACATCTTTGGATTCCAAATTCCTGTCTCCAAAGCATCAAGCTTTCCAATGACTGGCAAAAACCACTCAAAATATTAACATTTGTATTCTGCTTCTTAGAAGAAACCTTTGAAATATGAGAGAAAAAGAAATTGAAGATGATTGCACCAATAGATTTATTTTATTCATTTGAAATTTTACCAGCATAAAGTCAACTTATAGTGAACATAATTCTCTTTCAAAAAGTCTTCATTTGACGTTACCCTCCAAAGATTGCATAGATTAATGAGACAAATGTTTTGGGTAAAAGCTTGGGATACCTGAAATTTGTAGCTGTATACCCCTGGCTCTTGATGTGAGACTTGACATTGAACCTTGCAAAGAGGACAACCTTAGGTGATATCATTGGTCACAAATGCATTACAGAAAATGTTTTCTCTTAGTTAAATTGATATATCTAGCTCCTAAGTTGATTGATTCAATATAATTGAAGACTGAACTATAATGAATTTTGAGTATTCTATATTTTATTTAGTATTTATATATTATATATGAATATGTAACTATATTTTATTGAGTATTTATAGTTATTACTGATATGAAGTATGCTTTCACATTCTTTTCATTAATATGGCCTAAAAGATTACTAAAAAGTAATGCATTGGGACTTTGTGTGGAACTACTATGTAGATAATCTCTATGATTGTATCCTTGCTTGAAAAATTTTGCGATGTTCTGTTCAGATCTATTTGTTATCCATTGTGGATCACAGATACACAAAGAATCTGATTGCTAAGCAACCGGATTATATATGATGCAACTCCTTGACAGAACTTAAGTGTTAACTCTTTAGAAATTGAGAGGTGTCTGAAACATTGTGAATCCCTTACTTTTAAAAGTAGATATGCATTATGCTCAGAAAAGAACTACAGTGAAAAACTGCCTCAAAAGTAGACAAAAATGATCTCAGAACTATTTGAATAACTGCTCTCCAATTTAGAAAATTCAGTCATTAAAAAAATTGAAATAATTGCAATGAAAATGATAGGTTAGTGCTTTCTTTTAAGATTCCCATCTCCAACGGGTTTATTAGCCACCTCTTTTCTCTGGTCATTGTGTTGTTACCAAACTCCCAAAACCAGGTGTGTAATGACGCACTTAGTTTCCTTCTGCCTTTCTCACAAAGGGGCTGATCTTTCAGGCTTTGTTTGTTTTGTCTTTTTTTTTTTTCTATCAAGTTTCCATTTTGTGAAATACAGTTGAACAGTGGTTGGAACTTTAACTTGAAATGAAAAGAATAATAATTGGAATTAATTTTTTAAATCATTTTGTCAGTTCTTCAACAACTGATTTCTTTTGTGCCTGCTGTTTTCTGTTCTTCTTGAAATGTCTTATGTTTTCCTGGATGGGCCAGTAAAAGCAGATGCTTCTGTGTAGGTAGAAGTGAGAGCTCACTATATTTCTTCATTTGTGTATGCTCTCTGTAGGTTTAGGGGAGTACAGTTGTTTTAAATAAATGGTACCTTCTGGGGAGACAGGGAGGGTGGATGTGTCTTCTGATTTTATGAGTCTCTTTTGTTTCTAGATAATCTTTAATTTCTGTTGCTTGCTTTTTCTTTTCTTCCTTTCACCATCAAGCATCCAGGGGATGTGACCCTCCAAGTTACCTCCCTCCCTCCGAAGTGGTGCCCTCCCAAGACTTTGGTCCTGGCAACTTTTCAGCCCCTTCTTTTGTTTCCTCTGTAGTCAAGGATCAGACTTGTTCTCAGTATTTCCACACTCAGGGTGGTACACTCTTTCTGGGGGTGATTTTCATCTGTTCCCAACCAGGCTCTGCCGCCTGACTCTCTTTTCTGGAAAGGTTTCTGCTGGTTTCAGATGTTCATTTTTCTCCCTATGCATTAATTGAAGTTTAGAGTATGTTTCATGTCCTGGCTGTGCTACAGGCAGGGCTGGCTTCATAGGCATGCCACCAGTGCGGCTGCACAGGGCCCCATTCTCAGAAGGGCCTCTCACCTGGGGTTTAATGCTCTGCAGTCACTGTCTTAAAATCCTTAATAATTTAGTATTTGAATTTGTGTTTTGTAAGTGAAGTCTGATGGGACAATGGAGCATGTGCCAGGACCTTGAAGCCTTGGCTCACGCATGAGCCTGCCTCCCCTTCCCCAGCAACCCTTACTCCTCACCTCCCCAGCCCCGAACTCCCCTGGCTGACACCTGCCTGCGTGTCTGCCTTGCAGCCACTGAGGTCCTCTGGCTGAGGCAGCAACCTGGCTGCATTGCAGGCGGAGGTCAGTACTCTGTCCTAGCCTTCCACACCCACCAGGGACCTGGAGGCATGTGGGGGAAGGTTGAGGTTCCTGGTTGACAGTGTCATGGTACATTCAGCCAGCAACTCAGTGGGGCCTCTCGTCTACTACAGATCCGGGTACAGGGTGTGTCCTGGCACAGAGGTTTCGATTCCTTGGAAGCTGCCAGTTCACTGTGGTTTGGGTGGACTCTGGGAAGGGGAAATTGATTTCTCTGCCCTGGGCTGGAGCCCTCATTTTCATCTTGGAGTAAGCCCTGCCAACGGTGTAGCGTGCCCTGGCTGTAGAAGTGAGTTTTGGGTGGTTTTATTTGCTCTCCTGGTTGATTTCTATGGTTTTGGAGATATTTGAATTTAGGCAGTTGTCATTATCTCACGGGAAACTGCAAGTTTTTTTATTTCTTTTAATTTGCTTTTATCAAACTTTTTTCCAAACTGTAAAAGCAATTTGTATTTTTTTTGCAACAAAACAAACAATATACAGGTATACAAAGAAAAAGTCAACATTCTATTCCCCCTCCCTCTCAAAGTGACCAGTGTTTACATTGGGTACATATATGAGGTCTTCCCACACTTTTATTCATGATCATATCATACACACACACATGCATGCTCACACACATTTATATATGCAAATGTACATATACACAAGCCATGTGGGGGATTTGAGGGTGTGGTAAAAATGCTTATATCTTGATAACCGGAAAGTCCCTCTACTTCAGTAACTCTGAATCCAACTCATTCTTTTTAATAAAACATAATATTCTATATCCATAGATTTGCCATTATTCATTCGCACATCTTGTAATGATGAACATTTAGGTTGTTTCCAGTTTTTTAGTGCTATGATCATGCCACTGTGCTACAGCCTAGGTGACAGAGGGAGACCTTGGCTCTAAAAAAATGAGGAAGAGAAACTAAATAAATAACTTCTATGGTGTGTCCTGGGCTCTGTACAGATTTATTCTATTCTGTACCTTGTTTCTGTATTCAGACATCAACATCACTGGTGTTTAGAATGATAATAATGAAGTACTGCAAAGTTATTTCTAATATACTAAACTTATAAGTCGTGAAGAGCCAACTATTACATTTTAGGAAAAAATCTCAAACCAAAAAAGAGTTGAAGCATATAGATTTTCTGAATAATCTTCATTTGACTAAAAATTTACTTTACCAGAATGCTCTTTTTCTTGATTATTTTGTTTAACTGGTATTTTGCTTAGCTCTGTTATTCAATTTATTTAAGAATAATTTATTAGGCCGGGCGCGGTGGCTCACGCTTGTAATCCCAGCACTTTGGGAGGCCGAGGCGGGCGGATCACGAGGTCAGGAGATCGAGACCACAGTGAGACCCCGTCTCTACTAAAAATACAAAAAATTAGCCGGGCGTGGTGGCGGGCGCCTGTAGTCCCAGCTACTCGGAGAGGCTGAGGCAGGAGAATGGCGTGAACCCGGGAGGCGGAGCTTGCAGTGAGCCGAGATTGCGCCACTGCACTCCAGCCTGGGCGACAGAGCGAGACTCCGTCTCAAAAAAAAAAAAAAAAAAAAAAAAAAAAAAAAAAGAATAATTTATTAAATCCCTACTAGGTTCCAGGCATTTTTCCAGGTGCTAGGGTAATAGCAGTGAATTGAATGGTAGTGAACGTAGATAGAATATGATGTCAATCACAAAAAAGTAGATATATCTAATAAACTAACATAGAAGATAAGATATATTAGACATTTCAGAAATATTTAGTACATCCGAAAGAAGACAGAAAAAGAGGAATGGGGGAAACTAAGAACAGAGAAGACAAGTACAAGACAAAAAGCAAGATGACAGATTTAAACCCATCCACATCAATAGTTGTATTAAATGTAAGTAGTCTAAGTATCTGAATTAAAAGGCAGAGATTATCAGATAGGATAAAAGAAAAGGCAAGACCCAACTATATGCTGTCAACGAGACATCCACTTTTAATATAAAGACACAGAAAGCTTAAAAGCATAGAAAAGGATGCACCAGCCTAGTAGTAACCAAAAGAAAACAGAAGTGGCTATTTTC
Organism: Symphalangus syndactylus; assembly: GCF_028878055.3. Classification (NCBI taxonomy): domain Eukaryota; kingdom Metazoa; phylum Chordata; class Mammalia; order Primates; family Hylobatidae; genus Symphalangus; species Symphalangus syndactylus. Next base: position 64,777,467 of record NC_072433.2, read on the forward strand.
ATTGATATTAAACAAAATGAATTTTAGAACTAAGAATATTACCAGTGATAAGTATTATCATTTTATATTTTAAAAAGAGGCCAATGAGTCAAGAGGACATACTACTACTAAAATATTATGCATCTAATAATAAGGCTTCAAAATATGTAAACACTGATAGAACTGGAAGGAGAAATAAATAAATAAACCAACATTTATAGCCAGAGTTCTCAACACCTTTTTCTTTTTTAAAAAATTTAATTTAATGTAATTTTAAGTTCTGGGATACATGTGCAGGATATGCAGGTTTGTTACATACGTAAACATGTGCCATGGCGGTTTGCTGCACCTATCAACCCATCCCCTAGGTATTAAGCCCGGCATGCATTAGCTGTTTATCCTGATGCTCTCCCCCCCGCATCCCCGACTCTGACAGGCCACAGTGTGTATTGTTTCCCTCCCTGTGTCCATGTGCTCTCATTGGTCAGCTACATGCAACACTCTTTTCTTAATAACAATTTGGGGAAAAATATTCAGGGCAAAAGAAAAGTACAAGGATCCTGAGGTCAGAAAGAGCTTGAATGTTTAGAGGAAACCAGAACAGCCGGGTGCAGGGGCTCACACCTGTAATCCTAGGGAGGCCGAGGCAGGCAGATCACTTGAGGTCAGGAGTTCGAGACCAGCCTGGCCAACATGGTGAAACCCCGTCTCCACTAAAAGTACAAAAATTAGCTGGGCGTGGTGGCAGGTGCCTGTAATCCCAGCTACTCAGGAGGCTGAGGCAGGAGAATTGCTTGAACTGGGGAGGCGGAGGTTGTAGTGAGCCGAGATTGCGTCACCACACTTCAGCCTGGGTGACAAGAGCGAGACTCCATCTCAAAAAAAAAGACCCCAGAGCAGACCAGTGTGTTTAGAGCAGAGTGAACTGATGGAGCATGGTCCATTGTAGACCAGGGAGATAGGCAGGGGCTAGATTGCAGAAGACCTTGTGGACCATTGTAAGGAGTTTGCAAAAGCACTAAACATGTTTGCTTCGTACTGTGGCTTTGATTTAATATTTAATCATTAGGTGTATCTTAGAATTTCTCCACAGCCTAAAACTGAAAACAGTAGGTGACAAAGAACCCTACACTTTAAAAAACAGGCTGGACCTGATAGGATACCATCAGAAAACAGAAATGTATTCCTCCCATCCCTTCTTTCAAACCTGTTCTGTCAGATCTGCATCTCTGAATTGTATCTCAGGGATCTATCACAGCTTTTGAGTCTTATTTTCAGTTATTAAAAAGTTCAGTCTGATCTTAATCAAAACTCTCATCTCCCATTATTCAGTTCGGTGCTCCTACGCTTCCTTCAGCTCAGCACTGCCCTTGTCTTGGAAATTGCAGCAGGGAAGAGCTAGCTGTGTGGTCTTTGTCTCAGCTCCCTGGCTTTTCCTCCTTCTGCACAGGCTGTTGGTTCCTCAGGGTCTGGGCAGGGGCAGTGAGAGGCAAAAAGGGAGAAATTGGTTTTCTGGGGTCTTCTAACTCTCTCTCTTTGGGTACTGAATACCTTCTCTCATGGAATACTTTGGTGGTTATTTTTCTGTTCCCTGCCTCCAACACACACACACACATGCACACACACACACACAGACACACACCCCCCCATACCACACACACACACCACACACACACACACACACACACAAATGTTTCTGTCCCTTGACAGGAGACTGTGCTCTCCAGCTGACCCGTTTGCATACCCTCCTCTCCTGGTTCCTGCTTTTTGGGTACAACTCCAGCCTCTTCCTGCTAAAATCCCCTCACTCTGGTGGCAGGTAGCCCTCCTGGGAAGGGTCCCTTCCAGATAGTTCAAGTCTGCTCCTGTCTTCTAAAGACATTGTCCACTTGGCCCATAGAACAGGTTACAAATCTTTGCCCCACAGGAGATTGGAATGTAAGCTTCTCTTGCTGTCTTCTTGCCCTCTCCCTTCAAGGGCAGCTCCAGGCAGCTCCCATCTCTGTGGTATATGCCCCAACTCTCCTAAAAACCCTTCTGCACCTTCTCTGGTGGCAGCTTGTGGAGGCCTAGGAGTTTCTTTCCACAACCCAGCAAGAGTTCTGCCTGGGAGGGAGTTGCCAGCCTCTCCTCTGGCAAGCACATTGCTCCCTTGGGTAAGTTCCCTTGCTACTGCCCTCACGTGGAAGGGGAATTCCTCCCCACTTCTCTACTCTAAGAAGGAGGGGGAACTCCTCAGCAATCCCTACTAAGCCAACAACTCTTTCAAAAGTCCCCTTCACCCAGCAAGTCCCCAGCTTTCTCTTAAAGACACTGAAGATGAGAGGTGAGCTCAGGGTGGTGGGGGTATGTTTCCCACATCCTGGCAAGTTCTTTCTAGATGAGTCTCTATAGTGTGGGATCTTTATTTCAGGTTTCAGCCATTTAATATCCTGTTTCGTGTGGAAAAAAGTTTGAGTATAGAAATAAAGCTATCGGTCAGGCGTGTTGGTTCACCTCTGTAATCCCAGCAGTTTGGGAGGCTGAGGTGGGTGGATCATTTGAGGTCAGGAGATCGAGGCCAGCCTGGCCAACATGGTGAAACCCCCATCTCTACTAAAAATACAAAAAGTTTAGCTGGCCATGGTAGCCCATGCCTGTAATCCCAGCTACTTGGGAGGCTGAGGCAGGAGAATCGCTTGAACTCGGGAGGCGGAGGTTGCAGTGAGCCGACATCATGCCATTGTGCTCCAGCCTGAGCAACAAGAGCAAAACTCCATGAAAAAAAAACAAAGAAAGAAAGAAAGAAAGAAAGCTATCACACTTAATTGTACTGACGAAATAAAAAACACCAGCTAATTTGGTCATTTAGGATTCTTTTGAAAAGCTCTAATATGGCGGTGGAAATTTAAGACTGCACAATTAAACATATTTTTCAGAAATCAGTTCATCAGTTTACCATTTGGTTGGGAAAGGAGGATGCTTTTTCCTGTAAGGAGCATTTTAAGAGTGACATTTAAAAATTAGCTACCACGTATGCAAATACTTCTGAAAACTTTTATGCCAAATTTAATGATTTGATCAATTAGGAAACAGTAACTATATCCATAGACATCAGTTGCATAGATTTGAATTTCATAATTAAAAAGTGAGTATATCCTTGGGTGTTTTACTGATAATTTTCACTGTGGCTCTTTTTTTTTTTTTGAGACGGAGTCTCACTCTGTTGCCCAGGCTGGAGTGCAATGGTGCAATCTCAGCTCATTGCAACCTCTGCCTCCCGGGTTCAGTCAATTCTCATGCCTCAGCCACCTGAGTAGCTGGGATTGCAGGCATGTACCACCACACCCAGCTAATTTTTGTATTTTTATTAATAGTAGAGATGGAGTTTCACCATGTTGGCCAGGCTGGTCTTGAATCCTAGCCTCAAGTGATCCGCCTGTCTCAGCCACCCAAAGTGCTAGGATTACCACGCCCGGCCACTGTGGCTCATTTCTTAATTGTTGGGCCATTTTCCCCAAGTACCCTGTTTCTTTATCAGAAAAGTGATGAAAATATAGCATTATGATGACCATTCTAATACTGTCTGAAGATGGAAGAACAAATTGGGAACTATTGATCAAGACCACGCTTCAGATCTGTGAGACTGTGCATAAAGTCTGCCTGAAAGCTGGTTGCATTCTGTTGCTTTTAAATGTCTGGAAATAAAAATGGTCTGGTATCTTTAAAAAGTTTAGAAAAAGTCCAGTGGCTTAGAAAAATGCCAGAAGCCATTGTCAGAATTCTCTAGTGAAGGCAGTAAAACCAGCCTGCAGTTTTTTATTAAAGGAACTCACCATATGATGTATACAGATGTGATGATGAGGAATGTCACCTCCACAGAGACAGGAGCAGACAGTCACAAGGAGCAGCTCTAATCCCTTAGGATCTGCATGAAGCCCAGGGTTTTTAAGAGGTGGAAGTTAAAGGGTTAAGTATTTCTCTTTAATGTAGACCAAAGTAAACCGAGATGAAATTAAGCATTGCTTGACAGCAGTTGAAGATTGGCAAGACTATGGCAACTACACTTCCTTCTCTACATTTTACTCTCAATTATGCTATTTTGTTTCTAATTAATCACTAGCATTTTAACAAAATGATGTAATTGATAGCTTTCAACCAGACTGTCAGTCTTCTCCCCACATCAGAAGGTATCTATCTATTCAGCTATTGCCAGACACACCTTCTGCCTCATGGCAGCTACCTAGATTGCCGGCCAGAGGGCCTGTTCTCCACACTAGACCTGTGAAGTACTAGCAGGTTCCTAAGAGGATTCCAGTAATGTCCCTTCTAAGGCTGTCAGTGGAAGAAGGATTGTCCTGGTGTGCTTCTAAATCCCAATGTTTGCTGGGCCTTACTCCTGACTTTTAGAAGGCTACCCCAGCTGTGTCTGCAGCAGCAAAGGGATTTTCCATGTGTGGATTCAGAGAAGTGCCTTGCGTTCACAGGGAAACTGTTTTTATTCTTGTGTAACATTTGAGGCCGTCCCTCTATAGGTTGCCGACAGCCTCCTGTTTTCCATTTTTCCTCGCTGCAGCTTTGTCCGGGGTAAAATAAATTGGGCTTCAATTTTTGTACATATATTTTTTTAATGAGGATACTAAGACTTAAAAATAGTAGCAGGAAACATAAGCCTTTATTCACTTTACGAAGTATAAATAGTAACAGTATACTTCATATGTACACTGTGACCAGTTAAAATAGAAAGATCCTGCGTATGGGAACAGGGGTGGCACCAGCGAGAGTGCCTGGTAAGAAAAAAAGGGCAAAAAGGCAGAAAATGGAGAGAAACCGGGGACAGACAGAATGATTAGCTCACAGAGAAAAAGGAAGACAGAAGAGCCTCCTTATGCTTCTTCTGACATGTCCTCTAGTACTAAAGTGGTCATGGGTTAGCTTTATCCACAATCTCCCTGTGTGGCTATCAAGCATAATCAGTATTATTTTTCAAAAATAGAACCAAGAGAGGAAAACAAATGTCCCTCTCGCTTTGTGCCCCTACTGAAATATTGAAGAACTAATTTGCTGGAGACAAAATGCTGGTGTAGAAAGTGACAGGCCTGATTACATACTGCTGTCACAAAAATTGATTTCCATACTTTATAGTTGTACCTTATTACCAGGTGCATATATTGCATGTCTGCGTTTAACATTTGTGCACAAAATAAACTTCTTTGATTGCATTTGACTTGGCACCTTGATTATCTTTCTTGTTGCATACTGGGATTGGTTGTGCCTCTGATTTTCTACTTCTGTCTTTAGTGCACTTGCAATATGCCAGTGTCTGGAAACCATTATGAAAGGTCCTACCAAGGATGCCAGCTGGACTTGAAGGAGACACTTGTTTTGTCTCCTAAAGTCTATTCTGTGAACCACATGACCTGAGGATCTGCTTTGTTTAGGACTGGGAGCCTGCTCTTTCCACTTAAGCACTCTCAACTTGTTTCACAAGGCTGAGTATGCATCAGATTTTCACTTCGCTTGACCTGTGATGTAATATCCTCAACTGAGGACTCCTTCCTTTTTTCTGATGTGATAGTAATTTTTAAAATGCTTTCCTGGAAACTGATTGAAATGGGCATGGTTGCCACTTCATAGAAATACACTGAATGTTGACTCTAAGACTTAAATATGCTTTGGAGACAGCATTACAAGGTTTCATCAAAATAGAAGGAAGATGGAAAAAACAAAATGATCAGTGGATCATACAGAGGCCACCAAGGAGAGTATTTGAGAGATCAGGGCAACTAGAATAACAGGAATGACAGTTTAGGGCAGAATACATTTTTGTAAGAGAATAGGAAATGTTTTGTCTTTAATGAATTAAGATCAATGCGAACTTTTATTCCAATGCTGATCTTGCAGCAGGTTAAATAACATATCCTGATGTTGCAGGGCACTTTCTCAGAATGCAGTTAAGTAAATAAAACCTTGTTTCTTGGATCATATCGAAGTGAATAAATGTTTTTATTCTTTAGTACTAAGAGCTTTATGTTAAATACCATGTTTCTGATATGCTGTTATAGAATCTGATAAGTACTTTTTCACAGAGAATGAAGTTGATTTTTCTCTACTGAAAAACTACATTTCAGGAACCCATCCTCCTGTTTCCTTCCCCTACCCATCAAAATAGGAGGATTCGAAAATATGGTAATTATCTCATGTGATTTGGTTTATTAAGGTTAAAGACATCTTATCAGGTTATTGCTAAAGGTTCCAAGACCCCTTGCCCAACTGATGTCAGATGACCTGGTATTTGGCGCTATGTGGAGTGACTATACAGCTAATTTCCTAATGGAGGTTATTGTTATTAATTCAATTTATTTTTATAGCAACTTTATTGAGAAATAACTTACCACCATACAGTTCACCCCTTTAAAGCATACAACTTTTAGTATACTCTTAGAAGTTGTGCAACCATCACCATAATCAATTTTAGAACATTCTTACCATTCCCAAGAGAAAGCCTCTATACATTAGCAGTCACTACCCATTTTCTCTCATTAGCAGCCCCAGCCCCAGAAAAGCACAAACCTACTTTCTATCTCTATGATTTGCCTATTCTGGACATTTCATATGAAATGAACTCATGCAGTACGTGCATCTTTTGTGTCTGGCTTCTTTCATTTAGCATAGTGTTTTCAAGGTTCATCCATGTTGTAGCAGGTATCAGTAATTCATCCTTCTTATTTCTGAATTATTTTCCATTTAATGGACATACCACATTTTATTTATCCACATTTGGGATATTTTCAAGTTTCAAGTATTATGAGTAATGTTAATATGAACAATCATGTACAACTTATGTGGACATATGTTTTCATTTCTTTCAGGTATATACCTAGGGGTGAAATTGCTGGGTCATATGGTAACTCTGTGTTTAGCTGTTTGAGGAACTGCCTGTTTTGCAAAATAGTTGTACCATTTTATATTCCCATCAACAATATATGAGAGTTCCAGTATCTTCCCATTTTTGCCAACACTTGTTATTATCTGCCTTTTTGTAATAGTGGGGACAATTTTCAGAATGAAAGTGAGCCCTTATTAATTATCCCAGGCATGGCATGAACCAGTAATCAAATATCCTGAGCTAGTCAGGATATTTGATTCTTCTAGAACTCTTGGGAATGAGGCCTATTCAGTAGCAAAATGTAGGGGGTGATTTGGGGGCAGTGGAGCTAAGTGTCAGTAAGTAGTGGTTGTTGGATATATTCAACAAAGAGGACATATCCAATTTTATTATAATATCCTGTGGGTAGATATTACTGTTTCTAAGGATCAAGCACATATTTATCTGGAAAGGAATCAAGTCTTTAAAATCATTTTTACAGGGGCAATTATGTTATTATTCTTAATAGTAAGATGCAATAGGAGATCAGCTTTGTTCAATAAGTAAAATAACTACCCAGGTAAACCATAGCCATTTTGTCCAAAATTGATTCCCAGAGGCAAATTTGTAGCGGGTAATTTAACTACTCTTAGTTTATTCCCAGGGACATTCTTTTTACATTGAAGTGCATCTCTTTCCTAGGCCTCACCTGAGCTGCTTGTGCAGGCTACTAGATGTTCAGGTTTTACAAATATTTGCCATCTTATTCCGTCTTTTTACATTGTTATTGACACACTGATGGTGTTCTTGTAAGATGTCTTGAGTGGGAGTCTCTAGCCCTCTACCCTAGCACTGTGGCAGGTAACTCATCTGGCCAGCAGTAGCTCATGGTACTCTTATGGGATGGTTGGGGCGATGCTGTACCGTAAATATCAGCTAACCCAGAAACCAAGACATCACAGACAATCAGTGGTGGTGTTGGCACAATAAATACCTGCTGGACTTTAATACTCATAAAATGTATCCTTTCTAGATCTGGTGTGTTGGCTTTTATTTATTGATGGAAATTATACATCAAATTGTTTCCCTTTCTTATTTGCTGTCAGAAAGCTTAGAGCTGATTTTTTATTGTTCAGCCACAATCGCTAGTTCATCAGTGTCTTTAATATAACAATTTCTGTGCTCTTTCCAATGTTTTTTTAAATTGTTTTTTTAACTGTCCTAATCTTATGAGTTTTTTTTAACATTGTTAGCCACCTTTGAATTATTTTTAAAGGTTGGAGTATAAATAATTTTTAAAACTCCCATCCATAAAAGATAACAATCTATAACTATCTTTTCTCTCCAGAACTATAAGTCTCTTGGAAATTTGATTTGATTTAGGTAATTGGCCCTACCACATAGTACCTTCCCTCTTTGGGCTCTTGACCATCTGGAGTTATCCTATGTTTGTCATGCTAGGGAAGCGTAAGAATGTTCTTTGGGTATTCTTTCAGAATTAAATAAGAAAAGGCAAAATGTTTGATAAACAGACATTTATTTCAATATTAAATATCCTTCATATAAAGTGGGCTGAAGTCTAAATTGCACGTTCTTCAAGTTGTCCTTGATCAAGATGTGTAGATGCAGAATAGTTCCTTCATGTCCACATCTTTTCTAGTGAGCAGGTGAGAGTACTTTCTCTGAAACTGAAGAGAGAACTGTCCTGATCCTAAAACCTTTCAGAGCTGCCTGACTGCGCTGCTCAGGAAAAAAGGGGTGCTCATCCTAGCATGGTGGGGATGGCCTCTGAGAGGCCAAGTGCCTTGGGGCACCCAGCTGTTCAGCGACATTGTGGTGAAAGGGAAGTACAGTCCATCCTCATGTTTTGCACATCCTGTATTTGAGAATTTACCTACTCGCTAATGTTTGTTTATGTCTAATCCCAGCTTCAATTCTTGCAGGACTTTTGTGGTCATTTGTGGATACGTGAAAGTGGTAAAAAGATTTGAATCCTCCTATGTGAACGTTCCCAGCTGAGATCAAACAAAGGGATGTTCTGCCTTCCCGTTTCAGCTCTAATACTATCAATGTGTCCTTTTCTCACACATGGCTCAAAAATGTGCCAAGTTTTTCACATTTTTTGTGCTCTTCATTGGTGATTTCATTGCTTAAAATGGCCCCCCAACCATAGTGCTGAAGCGCTGTCTATTCCTAGGGGAAAGAAGGCTGTGATGTGCCTTTTGAAGAAAGCACATGTGTTAGATGAGCTTCATTCAGGCATGAGTCATGGTGCTGTTGTCCATGAGTCCCATGGTGGTTAATCAACACTGTATATATTAAATGTGGCATCTTTAAACAGAAACCAACATAGAGCACAGTCACGTATTGATCAGTTGAAGAGAATACCTCCTGTGACCAGAGGCTCACAGGAATCTAACCCTGTATTTCTCCTAGGAGCAATGATTCAATATTTATGAATTCAGTGTTTGGGGTGACTGGATAAAACATAACTACCTTGCATAATCAACTGTATCTCTTTTTCTGCTCTTATAATTCTTCATATTGGTGGGCCCCTGCCTTCAGCCCCAAAGAATGCAGCATAGGGCTTATTATTTCTTGAATCTGTTTTTTTTTTTTCTGGAGAATTTCATTCAACAAATTATGAATATTATTAGGTGTTGAATTGAGCTTTTGAAAACTTGTCAGATTCATCTTCAAGATTTTTGTTCCAAACATCCAAATTTATATACTCATTGTGAGTTTTTGAATGTTAACAATAGAATTTGATTCATTCTATATCCTTTGAGCCTACATGATGCATTTCCTTGTGTTGAGACTTATTTGTTGCTCAGTTGAGTGATTCATTCACCACTTCTTACTTCCTGGAGGTTTAGTACCACTCTTAAAAATAGCAAGAGGCCAGGCATGGTGGCTCACGCCTGTAATCCCAGCACTTTGGGAGGCCAAGGTGGGTGGATCAAGAGGTCGGGAGATCAAGACCATCCTGGCTAAGACAGGGAAACCCCATCTCTACTAAAAATAAAAAAAAATTAGCCACGTGTGGCGGCAGGCACCTGTAATCCCAGCTGCTCAGGAGGCTGAGGCAGGAGAATTGCTTGAACCTGGGAGGTGGAGGTCGCAGTGAGCTGAGATGGCGCCACTGCACTCCAGCCTGGGTAACAGAGCGAGAATCCATCTCAAAAATAAAAGGTGGGGGGGTGGGAAACGTTGCACAATGGGTTGAAGTGAGAGGTCTGCCTTATTTTGGGGTTTGTAGCTCCCTCCCTGTGCTGGAAGGGGGCTGTTGTGAGTGCCCCACCCTTGCAGATGTCAGCAGGAACCAGTTTCTCTTCCAGAGCTGAAGCTCCAGTGTGCTGCCTGGCTTGAAGCTGCTGCCCTCTGTCCCAACTCTCACCAGCTCTCTTGGGTTGTTCCCTGCTCTTGATCCTAATCAGTGCGTGTTTCTCACAAGCCTCTTCAGTCATCATGTTGACCCAATCCCCAGACAATGGGTAGTAATTAAGTCAACTTTCATAAGGTTATGGTATGTGAAATGATTACAAGAGATTGCTTACAAGAGCAGTTAGAATAAAGAGTTCAGGTGAGGGCAGTGTCGTTAGTGAGCCAATGAGTTGTCTATAAGTTGATTGGGAAATTGTTTAGTCTGAGATTAGAATAAGATGTTTTCTGAAGCACATACCAATGAACAGATTCTTTGAAGAGATTTCCTTACAGAACAGTTTGTATTTTCATGTTGAAAATTAGCTTAGTTATTATCTTTATTTAACAGATTAAAAAAAAAAACGAGCTTCTTTCTTTCTTTCTTTCTTTCTTTCTTTCTTTCTTTCTTTCTTTCTTCTTTCTTTCTTTCTTTCTTTCTTTCTTTCTTTCTTTCTTTCCTTCTTTCTTTCTCTCTCTCTCTCTCTCTCTCTCTCTCTCTCTCTCTCTCTCTCTCTCTCTCTTTCTTTCTTTTCTTTCTTTCTTTCCTTCCCTCTCTGGCCCAGGCTACAATCTACTCGGCTTGCTGCTGCCCGCGCCGCAGACTGCCTGGGTCTGCCGGCGCCCGCCACCGCTGCCTGCCTTTTCTCCTTTGGATGCAGGCACGCGTTTGCCATCTTGGCCACGCTGGTCGCCAGCTCCTGACGCCGAGTGCTCTGCCCGCCTCAGCCTCCCGAGGTACTGGGACTACAGACGGAGTCTCGCTCACCCAGTGCTCGGTGTTGCCCGGGCTGGAGTGCGGTGGCGTGGTCTGGCCTCGCGGCAGCCTCTACCCCCCGGCTGCCTGCCTTGGCCTGCCAGGGTGCTGGGATTGCAACCCCTGCCCGGCCGCCGCCCCATCTGGAAGGTGGGGAGCGCCTCTGCCCGGCCGCCCCGTATGGGAGGTGAGGAGCATCTCTGCCCGGCCGCCCCGTCTGGGAAGTGAGGAGCGCCTCTGCCCGGCCGCCCCGTCTGGGAAGTGAGGAGCGCCTCTGCCCGGCCACCCACCGTCTGGGAAGTGAGGAGCGCCTCTGCCCGGCCACCCACCGTCTGGGAAGTGAGGAGCGCCTCTACCCAGCCACCCACCGACTGGGAAGTGAGGAGCGCCTCTGCCCGGCCGCCCCGTCTGGGAAGTGAGGAGCGCCTCTGCCCGGCCACCCATCGTCTGGGAGGTGAGGAGCGCCTCTGCCCGGCCTCCCATCGTCTGGGAGGTGAGGAGCGCCTCTGCCCGGCCGCCCCGTCCGGGAAGAAGTGAGGAGCGCCTCTGCCCGGCCGCCCCATCCGGGAAGAAGTGAGGAGCGCCTCTGCCCGGCCACCCATCGTCTGGGAAGTGAGGAGCGCCTCTGCCCGGCCACCCATCGTCTGGGAAGTGAGGAGTGCCTCTGCCCGGCCACCCATCGTCTGGGAGGTGAGGAGCGCCTCTGCCCGGCCGCCCATCGTCTGGGAAGTGAGGAGCGCCTCTGCCCGGCCACCCATCGTCTGGGAAGTGGGGAGCGCCTCTGCCCGACCACCCATCGTCTGGGAAGTGAGGAGCGCCTCTGCCCGGCCACCTATCGTCTGGGAAGAAGTGAGGAGCGTCTCTGCCTGGCCGCCCCGTCTGGGAAGTGAGGAGCCCCTCTGCCCGGCCGCCCCGTGTCTGGGTAGAAGTGAGGAGCTCCTCTGCCTGGCCGCTCCGCCTGGGAGGTCTACCACGGAGGCCAGAAGCAACGTGGGGGCTGGACGTGGAGGCTCACGCCTGTGGTCCTGGCACTCTGGGGGGCGAGGCGGGTTGATCACTTCGGGCTAGGAGTTCGAGACCAGTCTGGCCAACTTGGCGAAACGTGAAGAATACAACAGACAAACCAACCAACCAACTCAATGACAACAAAACAGGTCTACCCTGGAGTCATACTCTAATTTTTTCTATTTTCCTCCCTTTCTGATCCTTTATCCCACTTTCTTTTTCTTCCTCTTCCTTCTCCCTCTTCTTTGTCAAATAGAGGATTGAGTTATTATCACTGATCCATATAAAGTCCCTCTCTCATTTATTTTAACTCCCACCCCCATTTCTATTCCCCGACTTCCCATGTGCAACCTTCCTAATATGTTTGATACGCATCTTTTTGTTTGTATGTATTTTTAGAAAATGTTTATTGTTTTTGTATGCAAAAAAAATTAATAAAAAAAAAAAAAAACGAAAACCAAACCTGATGAAAGGGTGACTTGGCATCAGGAATGGGAGAGGTGGTTTGGTGAAGGGATAGTGACTACCACTGACCACGAAAATAGCTTCATTTGTTTTTGTATTTTCAGTGTCTCATTTCCTCCCATGTTCTTCCTTTTTATTTTATCATTATTTTGTTTTTAATTTTTAATTTTTGTGGGTATATGGTAGGTATATATATTTATGGAGTACATGAGATATTTTGATACAGGCATACAATGCATAATAATCACATCAGGGTAAATGGGGCATCCATCACCTCCTTTATGTCACAAACAACCCAATTATGTTCTTTTAGTTATTTTTAAATGTAAATACACTGTTGTTGACTATAATCACCCTGTTGTGCTATCAAATACTAGAGCTTATTCATTTTATTTAACTATATTTTTGTACTAATTAACCATCCCCAGTTCCTGTCCCCCCAGCCACTACTCTTCCAAGCTTCTGGTAACCGTCATCCTACTCTCTGTCTCTATGAATTCAATTGATTTAATTTTTAGCTCCCACAAATAAGTGAGAACATGTGATGTTTGTCTTTCAGTGCTTGGCTTATTTCACTTAACATAATGACTTCCAGTTCCATCCATGTTGTTGCAAATGACAGGCTCTCATTCCTTTTTACAGCTGAATAGTACTTCATTATGTACTTCAGTAGTATTCCTAACTATCTGTCAACAGATGATTGGATAAAGAAAATGTGGTAACTCTCTTCTAACTATCTCCTAACTATCCATCAACAGATGATTGGATAAAGAAAATGTGGTAACTCTCTTCTAACTATCTCCTAATATCCATCAACAGATGATTGGATAAAGAAAATGTTACCACATTTCTTTATCCAATCATCTGTTGATGGAGAGTTAGGAGATAGTTAGAAGAGAGTTACCACATTTTCTTTATCCAATCATCTGTTGATGGATAGTTAGGTCGTTTCCAAATCTTAGCTCTTGTGAATAGTGCTGCAATAAACATGGCAGTGCAGCTATCTCTTCAATATACTGGTTTCCTTTCTTTTGGGTATATACCCAGCAGTGGGATTGCTGGATCATATGGTAGCTCTATTTTTAGTTTTTCGAGAAACCTCCAAACTGTTCTTCATAGTGGTTGTACTATAATAATTTACATTCCCACCAACAGTGTATGAGGGTTCCCTTTCCACCACATCCTCGCCAGCATTTGTTGTTGCCTGTCTTTTGGATTAAAGACATTTTAACTGGCGTGAGATGATATCTCATTGTAGTTTTCATTTGCGTTTCTCTGGTGATCAATGATGTTGAGCATATTTTTGTATACCTGCTTGCCATTTGTATTTCTTTTTTGAGAACTGTCTATTCAGGTCTTTTGCCCATTTTAAAATGGGATTATTAGATTTTTCCTATAGAGTTGTTTGAGCTCCTTATATATTTTGGTTATTACTCTCTTGTCAGATGGTTAGTTTGCAAATATTTTCTCCCATTCTGTGGGTTGTCTCTTCACTTTGTTGATTGTTTCCTGTGCTGTGCAGAAGCTTTTTAAACGATCCCATTTATCCATTCTTGCGTTGTTGCCTGTGCTTGTGGGGTATTACTCAAGAAATCTTTGCCCAGTCCAGTGTTCTGGAGAGTTTCCCTAGTGTTTTCTTTTAACGGTTTCATAGTTTGAGATCTTAGATTTAAGCCTTTAATCCATTTTGATTTGATTTTTGTATATGGTGAGAGATAGGGTTCTAGTTCCATTCTTCTGTATATGGATATCCAGTTTTCCTAGCACCCATTAAAGAGATTGTCCTTTCTTCAATATATATTCCTGGCACCTTTGTTGAAAATGAGTTTACTGTAGATGTATGGATTTGTTTTTGGGTTCTCTATTCTGTTCCATTGCTCTATGTGTCTGTTTTTATGCCAGCACCGTGCTGTTTTGGTTACTATAGTTCTGGAGTATGATTTGAAGTCAGGTAGTGGGATTCCTCCAGTTTTGTTCTTTTTGTTCAGGATAACTTTAGCTATTCTAGGTCTTTTGTGATTCCACTTAAATTTTAGGACTTTTTCTCTATTTCTGTGAAGAATGTCATTGGTATTTTGCTAGGGATTGCATTAAATCTGTAGATTGCTTTGGGTAGTATGGATGTCTTAACAGTATTAATTCTTATAATCCATGGACATGGAATATCTTTTCAATTCTTAGTATCCTCTTCAATTTCTTTCATCAGTGTTTTACAGTTTTAATTGTAGAGATCTTTCACTTATTTTGTTAATTCCTATGTATTTTATTTGTAGCTATTTTAAATGGGATTACTTTTTTATTTTTACACTGTCCACTGTTTGCATACAGAAATGCTACTGATTTTTGTATGTTGATTTTGTATCCTGTAACTTTACTGAATATGTTTATCCATTCTAATAGTTTCTTGGTGAAATCTTTAGGGTTTTCCAAGTATAAGACCATATCATCTGCAAACAAGAATAATTTGACTACTTCCTTTTCAATTTAGATGCCTTTTATTTCTTTCTCTTGTCTGGTTGCTCTAGCTAGTACTTCCCCATATTCTCTCTTACCGTTCACTTCTGCCTCTGCTTTGTGCCCTTAGCACTGGAGCTACATCTTAAGAGGTGGGGTGACATGTTGATGGTATTTGGCTGAGGGACCCCGAAGCTTCTGGATCTTGCTTGTAATTGTCCACTCTGTTCAACAAGATACCTAGGGAGCATGTGTGCACAGAAGATAGTGATTTTTCGGGGCTCTTATTATTAAACCTTGGCCCCACACTTTTAATATGGAACACTGCTTTGGCAGAAGGGGGAACTAACCAGAGATACCACTTCCTTCCGGGAAGAAGCAGCAGGGCTGGGAGAATCCTAGCCCAGACTTTCTCTGGAAGCTGCTCCAGCTCCTGACCAGGCTTATCTTACCAGCCAGGTGGGAGTTAGGAGGACTCTGGAGTCACACAGAAATCCAAAAATCTCCTGAAAACAGTACGCTTTCCAGTGTAGATCCTAGGCTCACCCCTCATTGTTCACTCAGGAATTAAGGCAGCTCTGGGGGTAACCCCATTTATGGAATCCATGCGATGATGGCATTGTGGGGGACATTGGCTAAACTCCCAAGGGGATGTGCTATAACTGCATTTCAGTGGCTAGGCCCCACCCTTGTCATGCCTCTTCCCAGGTCACTGTGGTGACGAGTCACTAATATCAAGAAGTAAAGAGAATGGCAGTTTAAAAAAGACCATAGGATCTCCCTATTCCAGGATCAATGGTACATATGGTTCCTTTTCTTTCTTCTTTGTCTGACTTGTCCTTTAAAACCTCCATTTGAGAGCTGCCTCTTCCAGAAAGCCTTCCTTGACCACCTCCAGCTGCAGTCTTGTTTGGAGCTATCTTCTCTGAACTACTACTTGCCACCCTGGAAGGCTGTGGCTGGTACATGATCTTGAGAAAGTGGTTCCCTAGCTTTGTGGGAGTAGAATCTAGATGACAAATGGTTAAGGAGTTGGAGATAGGGGTGTAGATGGGACAGCCAAGGCTGATACCTTTCAAATTTCAGGTTGAACTGTGGAATGAAGAAGGTAGTGACTGAAGGTCATTGGGGAAGTTTATTTATTTGTTTTTTTAATGTGAAGAACATTTTTTAAAGGCAGAGAAGAGGAGTATTGGAAATATTAGTAAAATAGGGAATAATTAGCAGGTCATGGCCCAGGAGGAGGCCAGAAGAAGTGGAATCAATAACAGATGGAAGGAAGTGAAAGGGAAGACACAGAGGGAGCTCTGGCTGGACATCCCCAAAGTTGTTCAACAATGGGAGCCACTGTTTCTTGAAAGTTGACTAGATGCTGGATAGTCCTTATACATTCTCATCTGATTTCCACAGCAGCCACTTCACATTCTACAGATGAGAAAACTGAGGCTTAGAACAGGTTCTTCAGGTGGTACATGTTGGGGAGGGATGTGAATGTAGTCAGTGCAACTTGCAGAATCTGCTCTACCACAGTCATACTTCTCAAAGTGTGGTCCTCGGAACAGCACCACCTGGGAGCCCATTAGAAATGTCAGCTCTCAGCCACGTCCTCAGACTGACTGAACAGACCTGCGATGTTTACATATGTTGAGGTCTGGAAACCCTGGTCTAAACTTCTGTCCCTTGTTCTCCTTGAAGTATTAGATGTTGGCTTGGCTCCCTGCTTAGGGTAAGGTTAGTGGAGCATGCTGAGGGCAGAGGCTTGAGGGTAGAGGGGAACAGCAAATCATGGGAATGTGATGGAATGTATTAAGAGAGAGCTTCTAGAAGGTTATGATATCTATTAGTTCACAGGTTATGGCTAAACTGGCAATGACTTCATTTAAGTTGATATCATTGTACTTTGCAGAGAGAACAGCCAAGTAACCTTGGTTGACTCTGGTTGTTCTAATATTCTTAGCTATCCATTCTCTTGGGAGTGTCGAACCACAGCTGGTTGATCTGTTATCAAAGGACTTGTGGTGCCTTGAACATGTCCTGTTATTTCACAATCAGTGCCCTTTGTACATATGGTTCCTTTTCTTTCTTCTTTGTCTGACTTGTCCTTTAAAACCTCTATTTGAAAGCTGCATCTTCCAGAAAGCCTTCCTTGACCACCTCCAGCTGCAGTCTTGTTTGGAGCTATCTTCTCTGAGCTACTACTTGCCACCCTGGAAGGCTATGGCTGGTATGTGATCTTTAAAGGACTTAGCATGGTACCTGGCACATAGTAAGTGCTCAATAAGCACTAGCTTCTATTATTAGCCCAGAAGTAGGAATAAAAATAGTTGAGAGTAGAACACATGGTTCAGAGAATAGCATAGTATAAAGGGGGCAAAAATAACCGAAGGTTCTAGCAAGAGCCATGTGGAAGTAGCCAACTAGGAGGTTTCTGCGCTGGGAAGGGAGGGTGAGAAGGCAAGAGAGAGGCAGTAGAAAGTTCATTATTTTTTAAATGTATTTTTATTGTATATATTTAAGGAGAGAAAGTGATGTTTTGATATACCTATGCATAGAATGATTTTGAATGGCTCTAATTGCTACAACGTCAGTTACAAGATGGAGGAGAAAGAAGACATGAATTTAAAAAAACTTGCTTATCCAAATCATTCTTCTTTTAAGAAAGCTTTGTATTCATTATAGCTGATTATAAGAGTTAGGACAAATTTATGATGTGGCAGACTTGTGTTTTAGATTATTAGTGTGTCTTTGTGCTGCACTGAAGCCCTTGTCATCACTGCAGTGTACGTAGCTCCCATTTATGTACTTTCTATAGAATCTGAAGCCTAATTTTAACATTGTATAGTTTTTTATAGTTATTGAAACTTTGAGGCCAGGCGCGGTGGCTCACGCTTGTAATCCCAGCACTCTGGGAGGCCGAGGCGGGCGGATCACGAGGTCAGCAGATCGAGACCACGGTGAAACCCCACCTCTACTAAAAATACAAAAAAATTAGCCGGGCGTGGTGGTGGGTGCCTGTAGTCCCAGCTACTCAGAGAGGCTGAGGCAGGAGAATGGCGTGAACCCAGGAGGCGGAGCTTGCAGTGAGCCGAGATCGCGCCACTGCACTCCAGCCTGGGCGACAGAGCAAGACTCTGTCTCAAAAAAAAAAAAAAAAAAGGAAACTTTGCTTCTATCCTATTCTATCTGTAATTTATTTCAAATCAATTTCTTGAACAGGCAGGTAATAGCCTATTATATTATTTTTCCTATGGGAAAATATGATCGTTTATTAATTTGGTTTTTAAAAATTTACTAAACATCTATTACCCAGAAAGCACTGTAGAAAATGCTTTTGAGAGATGCAGTTATGAACTATCAATCACCCTGTCCTTCAGGAAGCTGACTGCCTAGGAGGGGAGATATCATAGGTAGCGATGACTTTAAACATAACAGTGTGAGATGCTGTAAGAGAGGCAGGGTAGTACACTTACTGAGGAAGAATAACTTGCTTTTGGCTGGGGACAGGAGTACAGGATAAAAGCTTTGAGGCAAAGGCGGTGGTTCAACTTGACCTTGAGATTTTGTCTGGGTTTGACAGGAAGACATAGGGCAAAAGCCATTTGAGGTGGACAAAATAGTATATAAAAAATAAAGTTTTATTAACATAATGGTGAAAAGAGAGAACTGCCAGGTAGTTCCATCTGTTTTTTTTTTTTTTTTTTTTGAGATGGAGTTTCATTCTTGTTGCCCAGGCTGGAGTGCAATGGCGTGATCTTTGCTCACTGCAACCTCCGCCTCCTGGGTTCAAACAATTCTCCTGCCTCAGCCTCCTGAGTAGCTGGGATTACAGGCATGCGCCACTATGCCCGGCTAATTTTGTATTTTTAGTAGAGACAGAGTTTCTCCATGTTGGTCAGGCTGGTCTCGAACCCCCAACCTCAGGTGATCCACCCGCCTTGGCCTCCCAAAGTGATGGGACTACAGGTGTGAGCCACCTCGCCCAGCTAGTTCTATCTTTAGACTAAAATTTAAGTATCCATAAGAAGGAGGAACTGCTGTTTAATGAATGCAAATGTTTAGGTACATATATCTTATCTCAATTAATCCTCAAAAAATCTCTATGAGGTAGGGAGGTATTATTATTTGCATTATAGAGGTAAATAAACTGAGGTTCAGGAAAGTTAATCATTTTGCTCCAGGCCACACAGGTCATCTGTGGCAGGGCTGGAAATCCAACACAGATCTATCTGATTGCAAAGCTTTCCACTGCTTCCTGCTGCCTTCCTGTGGACCCATTCATAAGACTGACTTATTCATTCATTCCACAAGTACTTACTGAGCATCTGACATGTCCCAGGTGCTATGCTAGGTCCTGGACATGCAGTGATGGCCAACCTGGCCTAGCTACATGTGGGGGACAAATGGAGGCACAAATAGTACCTTGGTATTCTGAGACCTACAGATTTCCAATTAAGTATAAATTTAGAAGATTAATGTGCTTTATTGATCTCGTCAAATAGCCTATTGATAACCCTCCTCAAATAATTAATAAAGGCACGGTGTTCACTGAGGAAAAACAGATGGGAAAATACAGGATATTTCAATGTCATAGTTGGAAAATTTACAACTTAACTATTTCATTAAAATGTCAGTACTTTGGAATTTTAGCAGTTGTAGACCTGAGAGCCCAAGAGGAGACTGCACCCATGCCATGCAAATTGTCATAAAAGTTTTAGATAAAAGTTCATGTATACATTTCACAGAGAGAAAAAGAGATTTTGTTGACAGCCAGATGAAATTAAGTGGTCAGAAATTTAATCTACTGGCCCACTAGAAAAAAATTTTCAAGATACTGAGAAATGCAAAAAATAATGTAAAAATCAAGCATAATATCACCACTTTACACCACATAGTATCACACACACACACACTAGTTGAGTACAGTGGTGCCCACCTGTAGTCCCAGCTACTTGGGAGGCTGAAGCAGGAGGATCACCTGAGTTCAGGATTTGTGACCAGCCTGGACAAAATAGACCCCATCTTTTTTTAAAAAAGAAAAAAATATATATACTATATATGTAAAGTCCTCCCCCTTGATCACTACTCCTCCAGCCCCACCCTAGAGGTAACCACTGTTAACAATGTGGAGTTTACCCTTTCTGAATTTGTTACTCATAGTGACAAATCTGTTTAGGTTTGCCCATACAATCTTTCTTTTCTTTCCTTCCCAAAAAGAGGACCATTTAAAAATTCTTATTTTTCTGCCATTATCCCTTTGGTCTCATTAATTAATTTATTTTTGTCTTTTAAGAGGACAGTTTTAAATTGCTCTTTGTGAGGGTGCAACACACCAGTAGGATTATCAGCAAAGTGTAGACAAGGCTATGAATGTGGATCTGATGCTTGGCAGAAGAGAATTATCTTGTGACTCAACTAAAATACAACCAAAGACTCAAGAAGTTATGGATTTGCTCTTAATTGCTTTAATTGCTGCACAATTCTCCTTAGTTACTCTGTGAACTTGTAAGAATCCACCCACAGTAAAAGTCAAATTTGACAAGTTGTGAGAAATTGTTATGAGGATTACAATTCTTTGTGTCCCACGTGCAAAGTGCTTCCAAGATATTTCCTTAAATGTTGAATTTCATTTAAATATCTCAAATGAAGAAAAAGATATCTAACTACATGAGGTTGGAAAGCTTAAAAGTAATTGTTATCCTATCCTACAGACACACCAAAGGGTACTTAAAGATGATATAAAGTGGGATATAAATATCTATACTATTATACTCTGAACTAAAGCAAGTAGTATATATTTGTTATCCTTTATAATGAATTATGTAAAAAATAAAGTTCAAAATATGAGTGTAGTTCCCATGTGACGAATTGCCTGAATTACTCAAGTGATTGCCTCAAACCTCTATGTCATTTGTTTGTAGAGTTCTTTAGAAGAACTTAGTACAATTATCTGAAAGTGTCTCTAAGGTATGACATTTCTGTGTGCATTATTGTACTCAGCATTTAAAACATGGCATTGCACTGGTGTCCTTCCTGTTTCTTAAAATAAGCCAAGTTTTTTCTGGCCTCAGGGCCTTTGCACCTGCTCTTCCCTCTGCTGGGTTGCTGACGCTCTTCTCTGTATGAGGAGGCAGAATCACTCCTCCTCCTTCAGGGCTTGGCTCAGCTCAAAGGCCTCTACGTCAGAGACCCTCCCAGGATCACCTCATCTAGAGTGTCTTCTCCTTCCAATCACTTCCTATTATCTGATTTATTTTCTTCATGCCACTTGTCATAATCTGTCATTCTCATGTTTGTTTGCTTACTTTTCGAGTCAGGCCTCTGCCTTGGCACACAGTGGAGTCCTCAATAAATACCTGGTGAATGAATAAAGACCTTTATTAGTCATTCTTTTCCTCATTCGTTCATGCCTTCATTTATCTGTTCAGCATCAGACACAATATTGTCTAATGTGTCTAACTCACAGTGCTGGACTCAGTAATAGTGATTGCAGTGGAATTTTCAGGTAATTAATGCTTAGCCCTTCAGATACCAACATTTACTTAAAAGTAAATATTGGATATAAATAAGTAAAGGATAAAATTGTAAAATACTTAATAAAATTGTAAAATTCCTTAAATACGTTACAGCACATCTCAAATAGAAGCTCTAGTATTGATATGGTGTGGTCCTCACTGTGAAGTGTCTTTACGGTGAATTTTTAAAATTTACATTTTGGTTTTTCTGTGAGCCCAGAGGGATGCCACTTCCTTTACCATAACTCTGACTAGTTGCTCCGACAATGGCCCCTTCCTGCCTCTAGACACAGGGGTGCTGGTCACTGATCTCCTGGGTCAAAAGCAGGATAAGACAGTTGCTTTCACGGTGGTGGTTCTCACCATGAACCTTGACATTCCAGTTTTCCCACAGCATGTGAAGGCCTTAAGTTGTTCAGGTATAACCTTGGTTCTCCAAGGGGTGGTGTGGTAGAACACAGAAGGAGATTTTTGGAAAATTGCATCTATAGAGTTAAATACTATGAATGTTTCTGATCTTGTCATAAAATCGCCTGCGTATATTCTTTTTATAAAGCCATCTTTGTAAGATGAGATTTATATTAATGTAATATGTTAGTGCTCAGATGGCCTTTAGCAAAGGATTTTAGGAAACACCTATTATCTGTGACTGGGGTTGTCAGAATGCAAAAATTCAAATCGTCTTCCACATAGGAAGCTCTTCTGGGTTCTGCGTTTGTGCTTATTGTTTCGGTGTTTTCCTTTTAACTGTCTTCAGAAGGCATCTTCTGACAGTGGCAACATCAAACTGCAAAATATCATAGGCTTATTTGGTGGGGATTTTACTTCTGGATTTGTTCCTATTGACATGAAAAACATATATTCTCTGCTTCACATCAAAAATGTAGGCTTACTTTTAAGTAGCTATATTTTTAAAATCTGTGTCCTGTTTTTGATCTAGTTTTTTATGTCTTGCATTTTACCTGCCATTTCTCTTCTTTCTCTTTTGTTCATTTTACAGGAAATGGGAGATCAGAGATGCTCAGATTTTATCAGTGTAGTTTCCCCTCACATCACAGCTCTCTCCTGTCTCTTTTATTCACAGTTAGACACTAAAGACTTCCCAGTGAGCAAATTTTTCACACAGGTGAAACTTACTCCGTTAAAACTTTGAAGAATGATTATTTTAATCACTCTGGAAATATATTTCACAGTTCCCTCATTTGCAAAGTAAACTATGCGTAAGATGTACATAGAGTGTATGCATATCGTTCACAGAGTCAGAGCCAGCCTAATGAGCTTTCACTTTTGTCCATGGTTTGGAGGCTGTTGAGCTAATCAGAGCTGTTTTCCCGGGCACCAAATGCTCTTATGTCTTGCCTTTGCCTACCACTCTCAGCTGCCATTTCCTGGGACCATCACTGGGTCTTTATAATTCTCATGTTTTCCTTATTGTAATGACAGCTGGCCGAGTTCAGGTTCAAGTTTACCTCCACCTCTTCTATAGGCAAACGTCTCCCAGGTTCAGTACTCTAGAGCCGTTGTCTTGCAGTTGCATGCTCCTGTTAGGTTCTGGTAGGTAGGGACCTGACTTCTGGCTAAAGGGAATAGGGGATGTCATACTAAGTTGTCATTGCAAATCCCTTAGGCTTTACTGATAGCCTTGCTCAGGATATCCATTTTAGTTTTTCAACTACTGTGTTTTCATGAGATGGAAATCATAGAGCCAAGTGTCTTTGAAGAATTCTACTTGAGATTCAGAACAAGACTCCATGTTATTTTTTAAAGAGAGATACTTTTTTTTTTTTTTTTTTTTTTTGAGACGGAGTCTCGCTCTGTCGCCCAGGCTGGAGTGCAGTGGCGCGATCTCTGCTCACTGCAAGCACTGCCTCCCAGGTTGACGCCATTCTCCTGCCTCAGCCTCCCGAGTAGCTGGGACTACAGGCACCCGCCACCATGCCCGGCTAATTTTTTGTATTTTTAGTAGAGATGGGGTTTCACCATGTTAACCAGGATGGTCTCAATCTCCTGACCTCGTGATTCCCAAAGTGCTGGGATTACAGGCATGACCCACCGCGCCCGACCCAAAGAGAGAGAATTTTTTTCAAGTTTTTGAGTGGCTAGTTTTGCATATTAATGCTAACACTGAAAATAGTACAAAATCAATTTTTTACGCTTTTTATCTTTTTCTTGACAAATACTAGTTTAAGTTGCTATTTCAAACTAGTTCATTCAGGGTATGAAATATACAGTGGGGAAACTTTGAGACTCATGTTACTTCCTGTTGTTAGAGTGCTTGATTTAGTGCTTTAATTACTATACACTACTGAAACAAAGTGAATATACACCACCTTATGAAATCACTTGTTATTTTCTTAAACTGTTTTGTTTCATCTACAATTACATCTTTATATCACATTTCACAAAATACTGGTGATTATGTGGTGTTCTAATGAGTGTGTATAGATAATAAAACTAAGAAAATGGAATTTAGATTTATCGGGGCTACCACCTAAAAATTAAACTTGCTTAGTTCCAAATTTCCAATTCTTTGATGATTTGTATTGTAAACAAGATAGTTTTTTTTATTACATTTACAAAATGTGGGCATGACTGGAACAAGAGTTGCTATTCTTAAGTCAATTCCTTTTATTTCATGCTGTATCCTGCCTTCTTGATGTTCTAGATGGTATGTCCTTTTAGTCCTGCTAGAGTCTGTAATGCTACTGTAGTTCCCAACTTCCAGCTGTCATCTGTGTGGTGATGCCATAAGCATTGGAAAGTTCACTGTCCTTATAGCCAGAAAGCACGGGTTCCTTCACCCTTTAGCTGTGGCTCTCCTCCCCCTCAATCCTCTTTTTTTAAAAGCCAACACTTATTGAGGACTTCAGGTTATATGTCGTGTGTCACGTGTTTTCTAGATGTTGCTTCTTTTAATTATCACAAGAAGCCTATGATGCAGGTATTAGTATCCACATTTTACAAATATGCAGACTCAGGCCCAGAGAGGTTGAATAACTCCAAGGTTATCCAGCTGGTTAGTGACAAAGGTGGGATCTGAATACAGATCTTACTTCCGAAGCCTGCACTTGAATTACCTCCTGTACCACCTGTACTACCTCCGTACCTCTCTGAACCAACTTTGGGTTTTCTGTGAAGTGAGAGTGACAATCTCAGTCTCATGGGGTTGTCCAGGGGCACAAGTGAGGCGAGGGAGGCAGAGCATCCTTGTCTTATGCTGCACTTGAGCAATATAGGTAGTCCAGCCTGGACAGTCATCTTCTTTTCATTGCATGCCTTTTCCTATTTCTGGATTATAGATAGCAGTGTCTCCCACCTGGGCCAGCTTTATCCTGACGCCCAGCATACACCCCAGCTCTGGGTTCGTGTGCATCGAGGAAGTGCAAATAAAGTAGAATATGCCTCATTAAGCAGGAAAGTAGTCATGAGGAAAGGCGTGCACTTGAGAGCCCTACCTGGGCTCTTTATCTTCTGACAGACAGGATCATTCCCAAGGCTGTGAGAGTGCAGGGGATTGGGTGCCAACCAGGACACTGAAGAGCTCCCGGAGCCTGTGCATGGTGTCTAGCCCTTCTGTCTTCAGGCAGTCACGTGCAAGCCCTCCCCTGGAAGGATTGTCAGACCACACCTGTGCCACTGCTGCTGTCTCCTCCCTGTCCTCCTGCAGGAGGGTGTGTGTGTGTGTTTTAAATTTCCAATTTATTATGGACCAAGGCCCTTAAAAAATACAATGAAAACAAATTTCTGGAAAAATAGCTTTTAAAAGGCATTCAAAATGTAAGCATAGTATTTTATTAGAAGATTCAACAGCAAGAAAATAACATTGCAAAAATGTCCTGGCAATGCCAAATTGCTGGAAGTTTCTAAGCACTTATTGTCAATTTTTTTCCTACTCTCTTTACTGTTGGGTAGCGGTTCACAGATTGGCCAGGTGCGGTGGCTCACGCCTGTAATCCCAGCACTTTGGGAGGCCAAGGCGGGCAGATCACAAGGTCAGGAATTTGAGACCAGCCTAACCAACATGGTGAAACCCCATCTCTACTGAAAATACAAAAAAATAGCTGGGTATGGTGGCGCATGCCTGTAATCCCAGCTACTCAGGAGGCTGAGGCAGGAGAATCACTTGAACCGGTGAGGTGGAGGTTGCAGTGAGCCGAGATCGTGCCACTGCACTCCAGCCTGGGCGACAGAGAAAGACTCTGTCTCAAAAGCAAACAAACAAACAAACAAACAGTTCACAGACCACCACCAGTGCACAGACTGCCAGCCCAGAGCCCACCCTGACTGAGGTGGGCACTTCATATGTGAATGCAGGTCCACCTGCCGAGGGGCTGGAGGTCTGCTTGCTGCCGTAAACTTGCTCTGTGGAATATGTGTGCAAGCCCCAGGCCACAGTGCCCGTGGAAGTGCCAGTTCCCTGCTGCCCTCCATGACACCACTGCCCTTGTGACTTGGCCTCTACCTCAGCACCAGTTTCATTCTGTTTGCCTGGTGCTGAAGCTCATTCCTGAACCTAGCTGGTTTAATGGCTGTGGTACTGAGGGTCTTCCAGCGTCCCTCCCCGAGGCCTAGATTCTGTTGTCTGGATGCCTAGCTGTTGGCCAGGATTCTAATCCAATGTTTTAGTTTCCTCTTGTTGCTGCAACAAATTGCCACAAATTTAATGACGTAAAACAACAAAACATTATTCTCTTATAGTTCTGGAGGCCAGAAATTCAAAATGAATCTTACGGGATAAAACCAAGGTGTTGGCAGGGTTGACTCCTTCTGGAGGCTCTATGGCAGAATTCACTCTTGCCTCTTCCCAGCTTCTGGTGGCTGCCAGCATTCTGTAGCCTATGGCCACATATCCCAGTCTCTGTCTCCATTGTCACATTGCCTTTTCCTCTTCTGTTGCCAAATCTCCATTCACCTCCCTCTTATGAGAACACTTTTGATTACAGGTAGGCCCCCCACCCCAATAATACAAAATGATCTTTCCACCTTAAGGTTCTTAACACAATCACACTTGCAAAGTCCTTTTTGCCCTGCAAGGTGGCATTCATAAGTTCCAGGGATCAGGACCTGGATCTCTTTGGAGGGTATTATTCAGCCTACCACAACGATGCTTGGGAATTTGTGTCATTATCACTTCACCCCCTGTAAATTTTGCTTCTATTGTGCACTACTCCAACCCCTACCCCACCTCAACTGGACTACCTGGTACGTGGGATCATTTGTGGGGGCGATCTGAGGTTTTCAGAGCCTGGGGGTGCTGGTGGCAGCTGATACTTAGTAATGTGTGTTTCAGATTCTCTGCTAAGGACTGTATATACTATCCCATTTAACACTACATCAACCCAAGAGGTACTGTGGCCTGGGGAAGCCACATGCAATCCTGTTCAGACTGACTTCAGAGCCAGAGTCCTTACCTGCTAACTGCCCCATGGACAGAGGCAGACCCTGTGATTTGGGCTTAATTTAAGCACGTCTCTTCCCCACAGGGACCAGCCACATGGCAGTCCTAGTGCTCCAGCCTGACCCTGTGGTCCCAGCTTCTTTTCTTTCCCAGATAGCCTGCAGGATGCACCTTCCCAAGAGGGGACAGCCAGGATGACCTTCTTCAGCTCTCTCCCAGCAGGATACGTGCAGCTCAGGAACCCAAGCAGAGGACTGTGTGAATAACCCTGAGTTTCCAGGCAATCTGGCTCTCAGCCCCCACACTGCGCTGCCCCTTGGACAGGCAGGGAGTTGGCAGTCAGCAGACGCTGGCTGAGTTTGGATTTGTTTGCTGATCCTGTCATGATATGTCATTAAACATTCCTGGCTGGAAGTCAGACGTGAGAGTGCTGGAGGGTGTTCTCACACCCCTGTGCCGTGGGGAGGCCTTGCCTTCTTTCTGGCTGCCCTGGTACCCTCTAGAGCCTCCTATCCGCTGCTCGGAGGCAGTGCCTGCAGCAGCTGGGCTCCTGCAGCGCTGGAGGTGAGGTGGAGGAAAGACTCAGGCCGTGAGTCCTCTTCTTCCGACAGCGAATTTGAGCCCTGGTGGAGCAATGTCCGGCACACTCAGGAAAGTGTGAAATCTAGAACTCTCTGTAGTGGCCTGAGGCAATAGTCAGACATGGCTGGTAGAGCTGTGCTGCCTCAGAAGTCGTCCTGGATAAGCTGCTCTGGATCCCTGTCTGTGGAAGCATAAAATGTCAAGCAGAAGGATGTTATGAGAATTAGAACCTAAGCCCTGTGCTGACCTCAGGGAGCGCTCCCTGGGGCTACCTTTGCTGGGAGGTGCCTGGCCCAGACCTGTCCAACCTGGGCCTGCAGCCAGGAACATTCTCCCAGAGTAGCAATCTTATTAAATTCCCTGTAATATACATGTTTTAATAATAAAAATATGGATATATTATTGATGAGGATACAAATAGCTTTACGTCTTTTACATTATGTAAGTAAGCACTGAAGTTATTTCTTTATTAAAAAAAGACTTAATTTTTTTACAGCATTTTTAGATTCACAGCAGAATTTTGCAGAAAGTAGAGTTCTCATATATTCGCAACCCCTTCCCACCCCCTCACCCCCCACAGCCATATGCACAGCCTCTTCCACTGTCAACACCCCCCACCAGAGTGGTGCATTTGTTACAATTGATGAGCCAACACTGACAACAACATAATCACCCAGAGTCCATAGTTTACATTAGGGTTCACTCTTGATGTTGTACATTCTGGGGAGTTTGACAAAAGTATAATGACAGGTATACACCACCGTAGTATCATCCAGAAAAGTTTCACTGCCCTAAAAATCCTCTGTGCTCCACCTATTCATCCCTCCCTTCCCACTAATTCCTGACAACCACTGATCTTTTTTAATATCTCCACAGTTTTGCCTTTTCCAGAATGTTATATGGTTGGAATCATACAGTATGTGGCCTTTTCGGATTGACTTGACTCCTTTCACTTAGTAATATGCATTTAAGGTTCCTCCATGTCTTTTCATGGGTTGACAAACTATTTCTTTTTAGTGCTGAATAATATTCCATCATTAGAATGTACCACAGTTTATTTATCCAGTCAGCTACTGAAGGACAGCTTAGTTTTTCCAAGTTTGGGCAATTATGAATAAAGCTGCTGTAAACATCTGTGTGCAGGTTTTATGTGGACATAAATTTTCAGCTCATCTGAGTAAATATCAAGGGATGCAATTTGCTGGATTATATGGCAAGAGTATGTTTAGTTTTGTAGGAAACCAAGTCTTCCAAAGTGACTCTACCATTTTGCATTTTCACTGACAATGAATTAGAGTTCCTGATGCTCCACAACCTTGCCAGCATTTAGTGGTGTCAGTGCTTGCAATTTTTCCATTATAATAAGTGTATACTGGTATTTCATTGTTGTTTTAATTTGCATTTCCCTAATGATATGATGTGGAGCATCTTTTCACATGCTTATTTGACATCTTGTATCTTCTTTGGTGAGGTGTCTGTTCAGATCTTTTACCCATTTATTAATAGGTTGTTCATTTTCTTACGGTTGAGTTTTAAGAGTTCTTTGTGAATTTTGGTTAACAGTCATTTATCAAAATACATTTTGCAAATATTTTCTTCCTGTCTGTGATGTCTTCCCTTTCTCTTGACAGTATCTTTTGCAGAGCAGAAATTTTTAAGTTTAAATTAAGTCTAACATCAATTACTTCTTTCATGGTCATGCCTTTGGTGTCGTACCTAAAAAGTCATTGCCAAACTCAAGATCGTTTAGATTTCCCCTATGCTATCTTCTAGGAGTTTTATAGTTTTGCATATTACCTTTAGGTTAGAGTTCCTTTTTATAAACTTTTTGATTGAAGAATAATATGCAAACAAAAGTTTGAAGTCATAAGTATACAAGTTGATGAATTATCACAAAGTGAACACATTCATAACTATCACACAAGTTAAGCAATAGAACCAGTACCTCAGAAGACTCTCTTGTCCCCTTTCTCAATCATAACTCCCTCCCTTTCTATTCTGACTTGTAAAACCATAGGGTAATGTTGCCTGTTTTTGAACATTAAGTAAAATGAAGTAATATAGCATATACTATTTTATGTCTGGCTTCTTTTGCTTAATGTTACATTTCAGAAATAATCCATCTTAGAGGGTGTTGCAGTATTTAATACATTTTCATTGCCATATAGTCTTCCATTATGTGATTACATCACAATTCAATGTTAATGGACATTTGAGATGTTTCCATTTGGAGCTATCATGAATACTGCTGCTGTAAACATTCTTGTACATATCTTTTGGTGCTCATTGGGCACATTCCTCTTGGGTATTTACCTAAGATACAGAGTGAGTGTCACTATATTTCCAGTTTGTGCTCCACTGTCCCAGCTTATGCCTAGACATCCAGAGTAATAATTTTCCTCCCTTTCATTTTCAGAAGTGTCCCAGTTTGGCTAATAAATGAATTATGTCTTTTGATGAACAGAAATTTAATGTAGTCCAAGAAATCTTTTCCTACCCCAAAGTCGTGAAGACAGATGCCTGTATAATCTTTTAGAAGCCTTATTGTTTTAGTTTTCACAGTAATTTTATGTTAACCCAGATAAAATAACCTTTTATATTTACCACTTGTATGCTCTGTATTCACCCCTCAACAGTCACGTTTCCTTCTGGTATCATTTCCTTTAATCTGAAATAATTATGGTCGCATTTCTTATAACGAAGATCTGTGGGCAATGAACTGTCCTTAGTTTTACTTTGTCCAGAAATGTCTTAACTTGAAAGCTGTTGTTCCTCTGTTTTCTGTTTCCATAGTTTCTCATGAAAATTTAGCAGTCATCTGAATCATTGTCCCACTGTGTGTATTGTGTAGTTTTTCTTGGGCCGCTTTTGTCTTTGGCTTTCAGCAGATTAATTACAATGTGCCTAAACATAGTTTTCTTTGTATTTTTCCTGTCTGTCATTTGTTGACTCCTTAAATCTGTAAATATATGCCATTCAGCAAATTTGGAAAATTTCCCATCTACTTTTTTCCCAAATACTTCTGGGACTTCAATTGCTAATATGTTAAGCCTTTTGATATTGCCCACAGATCCCTAGGTCTCTGTTTATTTTTTTCAATCTTTTTCTCTGTTCTTCAGATTGGACAATTTGTATTGATGTATTCACGTTCACAGACTTTTTCCTCCCTCATCTCTAGTCTGTTATTAATCCCATACAGTGAATATTTATTTCCAATATTGTATTTTTTCAGTTCTAAAATTTTCATTTGTTCTTATGTTTTCTATTTTTGGCTGAGAGTTCTTCTTTATTTGTTATGAGTTTTTTCTTTATTTTTCTGCACTGAGGTTAATCATAATAGTGATATTAAAGTCTTTGGGAATTCCAACATCTGGGTCATCTCAGGGTTGCCATTATGTTTCTTATGTGATGTGATTTAGGATTGTATCATGGGCATTGTGAGTGATATGTTGTGGAGGCTCTTTATTGTTTCATTTTAGCAGGCGATTAGGTTGATTACACTCACACTGTAAACATGATGTCACCTGAGGTGGGTGGCAGCTCAAATCTCAGTTCAGAGATTTTTAAATTTTTGGTTGGACTCCTTAAAATCTTCCCTGTGCATGAACAGTTCTAGGATCAGCCAGAGATGTGAGCAGAGTTTGTACACAAAATTTAGGTTCCCTCCTCATTCTCTAGTAACTCTGGTTGCCCCAGGCTCCATCTTCTGGTTCCTTAGGCAAGATCGATGGTAGGTTCTCCATCAGAGTTTGACCGTCCCATGCCGTGGTGTGACTGTGGTCTGCCCTCACGGCAAAACTGAAAAACTAGGTAACTCACCAGATGCTAGATTCCTTCTCCAGATCTTTCTCCAACTCTGCCTGCTTTTGTTCACTCTCCAGAGCCCTTAGGTTGTCATTTTTTGTGTGTTTTGTTAGAGCGTGTTGTTATTATGAGTGAGAGAGTTGGTGGTTACAGGAATTTACTCGTTCTTACTGGAAGAGGAACCCAGTTCATTGACATTAAATATAATTATGTATTTGCATTTAATGCTGCTATCTTACTATTTATATTATACCCACCTATTCCATTCAGAATGTTTTTATTATCTTGCTTTCTATCCATTTAAATATTTTCCATTTCCTCCTCTTTTAGCTTATTAGTTAACTCCCTGTTTATACCCTTTTTGTAGTTAGTAGAAATTACAAAATTACTTTTACCTTGTTAACCCAATATTAATATCTCTACCCTTCTTTAACACAGTAGAAGGAATGTAGAATACTTAAATTCCAGTTATTTCCCTCCTGATTCCATGCTCCTGTTGTCGTGCATTTTAATTCCATGT
The DNA here is from genome assembly GCF_028878055.3 of Symphalangus syndactylus. Taxonomy (NCBI): domain Eukaryota; kingdom Metazoa; phylum Chordata; class Mammalia; order Primates; family Hylobatidae; genus Symphalangus; species Symphalangus syndactylus. Next base: position 64,809,210 of record NC_072433.2, read on the forward strand.
ATTTTTAAATCCCAGAAGAAATTATTGTCATTTTCTACAGTCGATATTCATTTAGATTTACACACAAATTTACCTTTTCTAAATGACATTATTTTCTCCATCTGTGAGCTTCCAGCTGAGATCATTTGCCTTCTTTCTAAAGACCACCCTTTATTATTTTTTTTAGTGCAAGAGTTCTAGTAACAAATTCTCTGTTTTTGTTTGTCTGGAAATTCTTATTTTATTATTATTATTATTGAAATATATTTTTACTAAGTATAGAGTTCCAGGTTGCCACGTATTTTATTTCAGCATTTTGAAGATATCATTTCATTGTGTCCCACCTCCCATTATTTCTGTTTCTCCTTGGCTATTTTTAAACGTTTTTCACCTATGTTTTACTTTTACCAGTTCTTCTTTAATGCACTTAGGTATTTTTTTTTCTTCGTATTTTTTTTCTCTTTAGGGCCTACAGTGCTTCTTGACTCTGCAGCTTGATTTGTTTCTTCAATATTGGAATATTCTCCACCATTTTCTCTTCAAATATTGTTTCTGACGCGTTCTGTCTTTCTAATCCTACTGAGAGTGAAATTACATGTATGTGACACCTTTTCTCTGTGTCCTGGATGCCTCTTACACTCTTCTTATATTTGCCATCCTTTTGTCTCCCTGCACCTTAGTCTGGATCTTTTTCTTTTTTTTTTCTGACATATATTCCAGTTCCCCAGTTCTCTGTTCACTGTGCCTAGTATCCATATAAACCCATCCATCTGGTAACTGATTTTAACAATGGCAGTTTTATGACTAAAATTTCCACTTGATTTTTTAAATGTTTTCTAGTTCATTGCCAAAATGTTGTTTCTTGTCTTTTAATTCTTTGAACATATTTTCAAGTCTGTGTGTATAACCCCACTATCTGGATCTTCCACGTGTCTGTTTAATGTTTTTTTCCTCTCTTGGCTTTTGGTCAACCTTTCTTTTCCTTATAAGTGGTTATTTCTTCTGAGCATTGGATTTTAAATTTAGAGATAATTTGATACTCTGAATGATGGCATATTCCCCCAGACAGAATTTAGTTTTGCTTCTAGTTGGCAGCTGGGAAGGGGAGAGGCGATAATAACTCAGTGACTGAGATGAGTCAAAGAAGCGTTTCATCCTATGTGAAGGCTGGCCCATTTCCAGGTCAATTCTGTTCCTAGATTGCAGCTCATTGGGGTCCCCATTGAAAACCTAACATGTTTTCCAAGGTCCTCACTCCCTGATGGGCCCTGAACTCCAGTTTTATCCTTCCATTTCTGTGTGGTGGATGGAAGCTCTGCTCAGCTTCTCAGCTTCTGGAATTGTCAATGGCCTTCAGGGGATATGGACACCAAAAGCCACATTTTCCTTTTTGCCTTCCTTCCTCTCACAGATCTTGGTCTGACAAAGTCTCACTGCACTGGTATCGATCTGATACTTTCAAATAGATTTTTAAAAATTCTTTCCAATTTCTCTAGTTATTCTTATAGGAGAGTTGGCCCAAGAAAACTAAGGTTCAGAGAGAATAAATAAATTGTCCAGGGTCATACAGACCCTGAAAGTAGAATCTCTATGAAATCTATTTAAATAGGAGGCACAAGACCAGAAAAATCTAAGACTTACAGCAGCCTGCACGCCCAGCCTTCACCATCCTTTGTCATTTGGGTATTAAGTTTGACAATCGCTGTGTTTAACTCTCTTGTTTTACAAAACTGATAACCATAGAGGTGGTGTGATTTGTCCATGACCACACAGTGAGGTAATGTATGAGTTGGGGTAAAATCTAGGTCTATGCTCCTTGGTTTTTTCCTGTTAAATCTTGCTGCCCCCCTCTTTTTTTTTTTTATTGTTACTCAGGTACCCAGACCTACATCCCAGCTTTAGTAAGACGTCTCAGCGGTCCAAGAAGATTCTTCTCATTTGTAGAAAATCGTCTTTGATTTATGCAGCCACAACCACATATGAGTGTCACCTCTTACCTTCCTTTTTCCCCTCTTTCTTCACTTCTCTTTTTATCTCTGAATTTTTACATTGCCACTGACATTTTGCCTGTGGCTAATAGACACGTCCACACTGAGAGACATGTGCTCTAGTAGAGTGGGTTCAGGATCGCATAATTACTTTGTCCTCTTTTATGCCTGGGTATATTATATCAGATTCTCTAAAACGTTTTGAAACATAAGGTGAAGAGGGAAATGATAAAACAAGGCATTTGAGATTTTTAAACTCATGATCAGCTGCTTCCCTTGAAGGTAATTCATAATCTTTTCTAGAATTGCTAGTAAAGGCTTTTAACTTTCATGGGTTATCTGCTGTTCTGTTAAGCACATGGTATATATTTACAGGTTCTTACCTTAAATTTTAGGCAGAATCATGAGTTAGATACTGGGAATAAAGCTGACCAGAAGTAAATCATTTCCCTAATCTCATCTTTGTAAGGCCTGAAAATGTGATATTCCATGCTTCTGTTTTTGAAGAGAAAGCATTTTGGTGGTTACCAGGAGGAAAGAATGGGGCAGGATGGAAGTGTCACTGGTCTGGCAGCCTGGAGACCTCAATTTTATCCCATTGTGACCTCTCACTTATGTGTGACCTTGGACACATCACATACAATTTAGGCCTTATTTGGCAATATGTACAATGAAAAGTTTGGACAAGATACCCCTTGGGAGCCTTGCAATTCTCAAATTTTTGGAAAACGATCCTTTACTGTGAGGCCAGTGTCTGGAACAGCATTTTGTAATATGAATGAGGACTTAAAGCAATTTTTTATTTCCTGTGATCTTGTGGGAAGAGGGTGGGTAAAGTTAGACAATCTAGAAGTTGACATTTGTGTTTTCATGTAAGCAAGTCAAATGTTCTGGACTACATTTTGTTTCAAGCTAAAGAGCTTATGCTGTGATGACCCAGCTTATTAAGTTAGATAACAAATGTAAGTCACCTATTTCATTTCCTTATCACTGTGGGGCTCAGTAAGGAGTTTCCAAAAGAATGAATGGGAGATTATCATCATAACATCTATCACTTATCAACTGCCTGCTGTGCCAAGATACATCCGTGAGTAATACAGATTTGGCATCTGCCCTCTCCAAGGGGTAAGTATTATTACCCCTGGTTCCACGTGTGGAAAATGAATTCCAATCTGGTCTTATATTAAAAACCATTTACCACTTAGCAACATTGGCAGCTTTAGTTCTCCAGCAGCCTACATTTTGTGCTAAGGAGCAAAGTAATCTTCCATTTACCAAGAGCTTTTTTAGCTTTTTAATGATGTATTAAATTAAACACCCACTCACCAAATATCTGTGAGTGTTGGTTGCGCAGATGGATTTGAGTGTTTGGTGCTGGGATGCATCTTGTCACAGCTGATCACTTACTGGTTCTCTGACTGTGGTTGGGTGGAGTTGGCATCTGTCTCCTAGGGTCCTCCTGCCCCCAACAGTTTGTGGTTATGGTGATAAAATTATTGTGTGATAAATATCATGGCAGACATATAAACAGAGGAAAGGGGACAGCAATTGAAAGAGTATCAAACACACTTTAAGGTTCTAACTGTTTCAGTTACCAAGGCTCAGGAAGGCGTATGTTGTGTGTTCAGGGATCCAGAGTCACTCAGACAGTGTTCCTCTCCCTCTAGCAAAGTATGAAAATACTAATGGCCCCAGACCCTCATCATCACTGTGAAATTCACTGTAAAATCTTTGGAATTTGATGAGTCAAAAGTGGAATCTGGTTATTTTGATTTGCATTTTTGGATTGCCAGAGAGGCTGAGCATTGCTGCCTGGTTTTACAGCCCATTTGTGTATTTGTTTTGAGCATTGCTTGTCCTTTTCTTGACCCTTTTTAATTGGGATGTTCGCCTGTTTTATTATTGTCTTAGTAGAGATTCAAAAAACTCTAATAAGGATGCCAATCCCTTTACTATCATATATTACTAATATTTTTTCTCAGTTAGTTTTGTGTTTAAATATTTATTATGCTTTTTAATATGTTTTTCTTAGTAAAAACCTAACAATCTTTTCTTGGTTTATGTCTTTGATGTTATTTTTAACAAAAGCCTTCTGGGCCCTTGAATGCTGGAAATGTTCACTTAAATTGTTTTTCAATATTCTCATGGGATTTTTTTTCTCATTGAAAATTTTAATCTATCTGGAAGTAATTTGAGTATATGTCATGATTCATAGAGCTGACTTAATTTTTCTCCATATAGTTAACCAGTTATCTCAGTATTATTATTGAATTATCCATTTCTTTCTCACTGATATAAGATGACATTTTTATTATATAATAAATCACACATATCGCTTTATATATATATGTATAGATATGTGTAAAATTGGGTCAGTTCTAGATTTTATCTTTTTGTTGATCTCTCTGCTGGAAGCATACTATTTTGATACTTGTATCTTTGAAGTATTATTGTCACAACTGGCAGAGCAAAATACTTGTAACTCTTCACGGTTTTATTAGCCAGTGGCTGGAATTTATTCCTCTATATGGATTTGAGAATAATTTCACAAGTTTAAAAAGTTGTGCCAGTGTATTTATAGCAATTAGTATATAGGTTAATTTAAGAGAGACTTAGCATTTTTTTAGTACTGGTTTTCCACCCAGGAAAACAGTGTCTCATTCCATTTATTTCAGTCATATTTTCTGACACTCAGTCTGAGTGTGTGATATGATGTGTTAAGGCACAGGTTCTGGAGTCAGAGAGTGTCAGTTCAAATCCAAGTCTAGCCATTTATTAGCTTGTATAGCAGTGAAAGGTTTTCCCCAGTGAGTGGGACATAGTGTTGCTCAGTAAACATTTGTTGAAGAAATGTTTGAATGAAATAATTTATTCCTAAATTTTTTGTTTTTGCAGTTGTGAATGAGTTTTAGTCTGCATCCTTGCCAGCAATTAACATTGTCAGTTTTTTAGATTTTAGCCCTTCTACTAGGTGTGTTTTAATTAGTAATTCCCTGGTGACAAATGATGGCAAGCATCTTCTTTGGTGAGGTGTCTGTTCGGATCTTTTGTCCATTTGTTAATTAGGTGTTTGTTTTCTTAATGTTGAGTTTTCAATGTTCTTTGTATGTGTTGGATATAAGTCCGTTATCACATTTATGTTTGAAAATATTCTTTCCTCATCTGTGGTTTGTGTTTTTATTCTTCCCACAGCTTGTTTTGAAAGCAGAAGTTTTTAATGTTAATATAATCCAGTTTACTGTTTATTTCTTTCATGGATCCTGCTCTGTGGTATAATTTTAAGCCCCTTATATCAACTCATAAAAACAGACAGAGCAATAATGTAAATTGACAGAGCACACAGTCCATAAGCAGCATCTTTCATAAAACTAAGGATTAGAGTATATGTCTATAAACTCAAAAATATGAGCAGTTAGGGCCAAACCACTGACAGTAACAAGGAAGTCTGCAGGAGGAAGCAGCTGGCAGACAAACAGACTTCTGGGGATCCCAGGGCTGGGGACCCAGATACGTCTCTCAACACTTGTCCCAAGAAGAGGACAGTCCCCCAGGAGTGGAGGGCTTGCTGTCGATGTGAGCACATTCGCTTAAAGTGGAGGGGGCTTCCCAGGCTCCAGTTGGCAAACAGTAAGGACAAATGAGAAGAATATGCCCACAAAGCAGAGGAGAAACTGCAACCTAATATTTCAAATGAGCCAAAAGAAATTAAGAAAATGATTAAAAGTTACAAAAGAACAGGACGAATGCAAATTAAAAAAAAACACAGGTTACATAATTAGACAACAGAAAAATATGAAAGGGAATTGATTACTCAGAAAAGAAATAGAAATAAAAGCAAAAAAAATCTAGGAAAGGAAGGTCCAACTGGAATAAATATAAGAGTGAATAAACACTGCAGAAAGCACTGTATAGAAATTGGAAAGGAAGAAGAAAAACACAGAAATAAAGAAGACAAGAAACTATTTGAGAAGTGATAGAATGCAAGACAGGCAAAGGAGCTCCACAAATATATGATGATTTATTATATAATATATATATGATATATATAGTGTATATTATATCTATCTAGATAGGTCCACGTATATAATACATATACATATATAACTCCTTTATATAGTAGAAGCCTCTGAAAAGAAAAACCAAACCCCATTGTGTACTGGGAAAATCAATCCAAAAGGACAACATCAATGCATATTCTAGTAACATAATTGCACTATAAAGAAAAAAAAGTCTTTTGGGGCATCTAGGCAAAAAGACCAAGTCATTTATAAGGAAAAGAAATCAGATTGGCATCAGAACCTGAGAGCAATGCTTTAAGCCAGGAAATACTGGAGAAAATATGTTAAAGATAATCTAGAAAAGAAAAAGTGAGCCAATTATTCTATATTCAGCCAAACTGGACCCTCAAATATAAGAACCACAGACAAAACCGTGCGAACATGCCAGACCTCGGGGAATGAATTTCCCATTAACCCTTCTTGAGGAACCTTCTGACAATTACTGTGGCTGGAGAAGCTTTAGCATAAGGACTGGTGGTTGACATGTGAGACTTTGGGGTACGTTAGCTTCTGGTGAGACCCTTGGCTTTCTCGGAATTCCATAAGTGTTCTTGATCCAAAGACAGCTGTGAAAAGTGGTTCTATGATCCCTCGGTTGGAATACCATTTCTCCTCTGCTCAGGTGTTGGCTTCGACTGCAGTGATTTGGCTTGTGATTATTTCATATCCCTCCTTTTAAGAAGCCACACACCAATGCACCTGTAGCTTGTGTGGCCTATTGCCCACCCAAAGGATATATATCATCAGATCTCTCTAATATCAACAGGGGGAAGTCATTTGTTTCCATTGAGATTCTTTCTGTTTAAACACAGGAGAGCTCATTCAACCTTATTTAATAAGGAGAAAAAAGGCAATTTATTGGCTCACCTAACTGAAAAATCCAGAGTTAGATATGGCTTTGGGCAAATCTTGATCTGGTAATTTGGAAGTGTTACAAAGGATCTTGTTTCTTTCCATTTCTCCACTCTGCTTTCCATGTTGTTGCTTTCGTTCTCACATGGTGTCAAGATGTTACAAGAAACAACCTCACTACACGTTTCTTTTTGATAAACAGTGAGAATATTTATTAAAAGTAGAGTAGCTTTTTCCCAGCATTGCTCCCAAAATCCTGGGATAAACTGAGTGGACTAGCCCAAGTCACATGACTACCCCTAACCAATTGCCGTAGAAGTCCAAGTCACATGACTACTCCTAACCAATTGCTATAGCCAGGAAAATGAAATGCTTAGTTATGGTTACCTGTCCTCCTCTTCTTCCTCCCCCTCCTCCTCTTCTTCATCTTCTTCTTTCTCCCCCTCCTTTGCCTCCTCCTCTTCCTTCTCTTCCTTTTCCTCTTCTTCTTTCTCTCCCTCTCCTTCTTCTTATTTCTTCTTTATTCTTCTTGTTTCACTCTGTCACCCAGGCTGGAGTGCAGTGGTATAAACATGGCTCACTGCAGCCTCAACCTCCTGGGCTCAAGCAATGCTCCCACCTCAGCCTCCTGAGTAGCTGAGACTACAGATACACACCACTGTGCCTGGCTAATCTTTTTTGTTTTTGGTAGAAATAGTGTCTCACCATGTTACCTAGGCTGGTCTTGAACTCTTGGGTCCCCAAAGTGCTGGGATTATAAGTGTGAGCCACTGCTCTCAGCCCACATGTCTTTAGAACCAGACAGAGATTTCCAAACAGAAGTCGGTGACTCCTGGAAGGAGAAAGGAAGGAATGGATTGGGGAGGCTATCTAAAAAAGAATTTTTAAACGTGTTGAATTTTATCAGAATGTTATCTTGACATTTCTTGAGATGATCATATATTGACTCTTATTGATTGTGGTGAGTTATGTAAATAGATACTCTTAAATTAGGGAAGGCAACCTACTTAGCTGTGCTCTGTGGGAGTAACTGAGGTTCTGGGAGAATCTGCTTGTTTCCCCTTTTCTTCTCTTTTTCCTTCTTCCAGCTCTTATGTGTACTTCTCTGCCTCTCCTCAACCCTCTGATACTGGTGTTCTCCAGAGTTCTGTCTTTGGTCTTCTGCTGTGAGTGATGACAAGGTTTTAACTGCCTTTCCTGTATGCTGGTGTCACTCTCCCTGAGCTTCATACTTATATATCCCAGAGCCTGACTTTGCATTTTGAAAGGACTAGAGACATCTCAAACTCAGTACAAAGGCAGGGGACTTTGTACTGTGTCATCTCATGGAGAAAGTAGAAAGGGCAAGTGAGTGTGGGAGACAGAACAAAGAAAGCAGGCGGAATTCATCCTTTTATCAAGAGCCCTCTCCTGTGATAACTAACCCACTCTCAAGATAACAGCATTAATCCATTCCTGAGGGCAGAGCCCCATGACCTAATCACGTCTTAAAGATCCCACCTCTTAATACAGTCAAAATGGCAATTAAATTTCAACATGAATTTTGGAGGAGAAATTCAAATCATAGCACCCCTCACCACTGCTCCTAGTGTAGACACTCATCATCTTTTGTCAACACCAGTAGTTCCCAAACTTTAGCAAGCATCACAATCATCTGGAAGGCCAGTCATTACACACTGGGCCCACCCCTAGAGTTTCTGATTCAATAGATCTTGGATGGGGCCTGAATGTTTCCCCTTCTAATAAGTTCCATGTGATGCTGATGCTGCTGGTTCAGGGACCACACCTTGAGAACCACGGGGATCATTGCAGGAACTCCTTTCTGATCTCTGTTCCTCCCTTGGTCTATGCACATTTCAACCAGAGTGATCCAGCCAACTACAATCCAACTATGCTACACCTTTGTCCACCTAGCAAAGCCCAGGCTTCTCACCACAGCAACCTCCTGTGACCTGGCTCCTTCCTCCCTCTCTAGCCACATGGTCTGTTCCACATTGCCTGGGACTGTTCACACAAACTCTATTCTTTGCCATCCTTGTGCCATTCCATCTGCCAAAAATGCTCCTTCCATTGGTCTTCACTTGGCTCATTCTCACTGATCCTTCAACATTGATCTCCAGTGTGGTTTCCTGGACATTTGCCTGAATCCCCAGATTGAGCTAAGTTGCCCTGGCTTACCTATCGCCACCCATTATCGCATTGATAGCTTCATGGTCATCTCACTCCCACCCTGCTCCCCACTCCTGTCTTCAGACTGTGGGCTCTTTGAAGGTGTGAACACTCAGTCTTGCTTATCTTTTTTGGCTCATTTTCTGTATAGTACCCGGCACATAATAGATGCTTGATGAAAGTTTGTGGATCTAAACTAAATATTGGTGCTACTCTGGAGTATAGCTATCTCCCCTCAGGGGCCCTGCCACCCATATGCTAGTACCTGTCTCCCATCATAAGGAAACAGTACCTTTTAGGCATTACTGAAAAGTAGAGGGGTCTGGACCTCCTGATACCGGGACTTGTTACCCTCTAGACATCATTTCAATCTTCATATATCTTCCTCTTGTGGTTAAACTTAAATTGAGGGCTGTGGGCTCAGCCACAGAACATCATGGCCTCTGTTCCCCTAAGTTTCTTCCTGTTCTTGAAATTGTGACGGTTTGGAAAGAGATAGGGACGATGTTGTTACCCATGTGACAGGCTGCAGCAACCTTGACCAGTAAGGTCAAATAAGCAGCATTGATGAATTTCAGCATGTGGGCACCCCTGGAGGGGGCGAGGCAAGTCTTTCTGTTACAAAGATGCAGATTTCAGTGCAACTGAAGGCAGAGCTTTCTAATGAGAGCATAAAGTTGTCCACTGGTTGTTTAGAAAGAGGCTGGACTTACACCAGTAGAACTCCAAGTCCACATAGACCCACCATTTGGTTCACCAGACGCCATTCCCAGGGCTGTATTTTAGCCATCTGACTGTCCAGGGATCCCTGGGAATCCTTATGTGTGATGTTGGGGCTTTAGAGACTTTGAACTAAAATGCCAAGGCCTCAGCTCCGTGAATTGGTCTTCTTCTTTAGATTGGTGCTTCTCAAACCTCTTCAAATCTGAGCATGGAGAAAGTGGATGCCTACCTCCACCAGGTAAAGTGATCTGCTGCAAGCATTAGATTTTTGTGAAATTTCATTCTTTAGCTTAAAAATTCATGTGAACTTTGCATTATACTCTGGTCTTCTCAACTAAGCTAAAAATATTTTGAAGGACTTTGTAGTTAAATTGCTAAACTTGTTTCATCTTGACATAAAAATGGATGCTTCACTAGGATGCACTTGTAGCTTTGTATGTCTCCTGGCCCTATCTCTGCACCATCGCCATTTCTAAAGCATTGCCTCTCTTACACAAAGGCCCCAAGGCCCATAAGAAATAGTAATGATTTTAAACAGGATTCCAGGAGAGTGGAGCCCATGAATCTGCATTGTTGCTTACAGAATTACAGCGAGATTGGGAACATGAGAGTTGTAACTGAAAAGCTTGTGAGGCAGTCTTCTAAGATTAGGGGCTCCCACGTATGCAGTGGAGTAGGCCAGAATTGCTCCCAGTACCTGATCAAAGAGACATGAGGCCACGTTCTGTGATGCTAGACTGTGATCAGAGAACCTTGGTGCTGGGCATAGAGTACCCAGTGTTCTGCAGTGTAGGCATTTTAATGCCTTGAGCACTGAAGGTGAGAACCTGAGGCTCATCAGATTGAGCAGGTAGGCAGAGCTTTAGAGCAAGAATACAAGGGAGCCCCTTGTTCTCGTTCCTCTCTTAGACAAGAATACGTTATTCAGCCTGTTGTCTAGCCAAGAGAAGAGGAAGATGTCAGTGGATCCAAGATAGCCTGTGAGTTTGAACCGTTTTTTAAAAGAAACATACTTTGATTGAACACAAAATGGTCTTTTGGGACTTACTTAACCCTTTGCTGTGCTTTGGGCATTTTCTGTTTTCTATTCCACCAATGGACACAGAACTGTACCCCTTTCATACTCTCTAGGGTTTGGGGAGATGGGAGGGGAAATTACCATGGGAGCCCATCTTCAGCTTAGTCACCTGCCTGTAAACAAACTGTGTCCTTTCAACGCTGCTCCAGTGCTTACCTCTCTACATCTTCAAAAATAATACAAGGAAGAAGTATGGTTCCTTGGATGTTGCCTCGTTGGCTTTTGATGTAAAACATAGTGACCCCAGAGGGTCACGGTGCAGTGAGGCTTGTCTTCCACGTGTGTTGGGAAAGGGGAAGGGTCAAGGGCTGGGCCTGAGGCCTTGGGGACCTTCCCAGGAGAAGCCTTGCTGGTCTCAGGCTTCTGGCATCTTTGCTAAGCTTCTGAAAATGTTGAGGTTTTAATTGTGTAGTGTTTCACTCAGGTTGTATGTCATTAGGATGTTAATGGTGTTTTTTTTATCAATAACTGCTTGGAAATCATGACTGTTCTTGCCAAATAGGTAAAATTTCTTTCCAAAAAAGCGGGCATTTGCATTTTGTGGCTGACTTTGCATGGGCTACTTACTTTTAAATGGCATTCATTTTAGTGAGATTGGTTTTTAAATGGGAATTAGTGCCCCACAAGGATTCATTACCCCTGGGGCCATCTAATCTTTGGACTTGGTGACTAAAGGTCATGGTTCATCCCAGCATGAGTGGTCCTGACACACCAGAGTCGGGAAAGTGAGTGTGGTTGGATTCTTGATGGGGTACCAGCTGTGGCTAAAGATCCAGATGCTTCAGGGTCACAGGCCCCTAATGGGGGATTCCCATGGAGACAAGCAGGGAAGACATTTTGCTCTTGGTCCTCTAAGGCAGTTCTAGCTTATCAATGATGAAATTGAGGACAGAGGCAGCATGTATAATTGAAATCCACAGGAAATCTCTAAAACTCATTTTTAGCAGGTGGTTTCTGTTTCCTTGCCCATCAAATCTGTTTACCAGAACTGCTGACCATGTAGCAAAATTTACTGATTTGAATATCATCCCTCCCCACTTTCTCTCAACTTCATGTAATGTTCAGGAGAAGGGAAGGCATCAGAGGCATGCAGGAGGATGGAGGTGGATCAGAAATGAGTGCTTGGGTTTTTCCACGGTCTGGATAATTGCCTCCTGAATAATCAGAGGTAGACTGTTCTTTGCTTGTTCTCTGTTACACAATGTAATTTTACATGCTTGTAGTCATCCGGCAGTGTCTATTATCAGTGGTATCTCTAATAAAAGGAAGGAAGTCAGTTGAGGGATGTCACGTTTTGACCATTGCGTTTAAATTCCTGTGTTCTCCCAGTCAGACCCTGCAGGATCTTTGGGATCTTGGAATGGAGCTGTGTTTACACACACTCAGCCTAGTCATTTGTGGCTGAATTATTACGTTATGAAAGATTGATGCCTTGATTCTTGCACTGCATGTACGACAGAAAGAATTTTGGCATAATCACAGCATCGAACTGCAGTATGGGGTTTTTTTTTGTTTTTTGTTTTTGTTTTTTCATCCTCTGAAGTTAAATCTCTCTAAGGCTTCCTTGTGCTGGCCTCCTTTGGGTAATTGTCATTTCGTGGATTATATTCTAGACCATTTTTTTCTTTCCATTTTAATGTATAATCGATATCAGGCTGAGTTGTTTTCTCATGACTGTAGATGACATGACTATGTTGTATAAATAATTTCTCTTTAATCTGATGTTTGTCAGGGGGAAATGGCTTCTCCATTAGACTGTGCCAGCCAAGTTTTCTGTGTTTAGATCTGATGGCATCTGCATGACTTCTGTGTTTATTTTTCTCATTATGACTTCAGAGTTAGCAAGAGGACGGCCTCTTTATCTTTTCTCACTGCCATATTTTCCAGGCACAGTGGGATGTAGCATCCCCCCTCCACTGGCACAGCAAAGCTCGCTGAGTCTAGTAGTAGCACTTCTTAAGAAAGAACAGTGACAGTGGGGAAGGAAGGAGAGGGCATGGGTAGGGGGCAGTGTACGATGCTGTGCTGGAAAGCGCATCACTGTGTCTAGTGCAGGGCGGGGGGTGGAGGTTGACGGTACTGCCTCCCTCTTTGCAGCCTGACCTCGCTGTCTGGGTGGCCCACTGCAGCAGGAGCGGGTGCCTTGTGCCAAACGTTGTGCACACCGACCTCCCTACCTGCTTCCTCTTTCCATGCTCATTGTTTCTCAGCCAGATCTTTCACATCTTATTTATAAGTCATTTAAAAACCCTCACCTCATTTAAAGTCTCTTTGGACACCATCTTAAGGTCTTTCTGGAACAGTCTGAGATATAAGTAAATACATAAATAAGAGCATGGCCTTCCCAGTGAGGCAGACCTGGGCTTAAATCTCAGCTTCATCCTCTTGGGTAAGTGGCTTAACCTTTCTGCAGCATAACCTCTTAAGCCGTAGAAAGGGGCCCAGGATGCCCCGTGGGATTGCTGTGACCTTTACGTGAGATGATGTACGTGGGGAATTCATCAGCCCCTTTTGTCTTATTGAGGCACAGTGCAGTTACTCATCTTGAGCAAGGTCCCCTGAGTCCCAGCCCAATTTTCCAGAATTTTATTTTACCAAGTTTCAGAGAAACTCTGTCTATATTCTGAGGAATTTTAAATACAACACCTTATTCTACCAAACAAAGACTTTACTGGAAAAATAAAAAGCATATGTAGAATATTTATGTAGTGGCTAATGCTCCATTAATGTTAACCCCAAAATAGGAAATAGACTTTCCCAGTAAAATTAAACCTAATTTACATTTATTTTGAAATATCTACATATAGATAGAAGATAGAAAGGTTAATTCAGTAAACACCCATGTACTCACTATTCACTGCTTAAAAAAATAGGTCATTCGCTGGCTGTGGTGGCTCATGCCTGTGATCCCAGGACTTTGGGAGGCAGAGGTGGATGGATTGCCTGAGCTCAGGAATTCAAGACCAGCCTGGGCAACATGGTGAAACCCCGTCTCTCTACTAAAATACAAAAAATTAGCAGGGCATAGAGAATTTTTGTATTCTCTACTAAAACACAAAAAATTAGCCTGTAATCCCAGCTCCTTGGGAGGCTGAGACAAAAGGATCACTTGAACCTGGGAGGTGGAGGTTGCAGTGAGCCAAGGTCACTCCACTGCACTCTAGCCTGGGCAACAGAGCAAGACTCCATCTCAAAAAAAAAAAAAAAAAAATAGGTCATTCACAATATAGTTGAAGCCCCGGCACTTCCCTCCCTGAATTCATCGTCCCCTCCACCAGCCTCAATTGGGAGTTTGTCAGCATTTCTTTGTACTGTTATAACACATTCCTAAAGTATATTCAGTATTGTTTTAAGTATTTTTAAACTTCAAGTGGTATCCTAAGGTATGCATCATTCTAAAACTTGCATTTTTTTTGTTGTTTAACTCAATGTTTGTAAGATTCATACATTTTAAATGAGTAACTCTAGTTGTTTCATTTTTATTGCTGTATGATATTCTATTGTATGGATAGTCCTTGATATATATATCAGTTTCTTCTGGTGATCGGTATTAATAGACTATGGATTCAGTTTTCTAAATTTTTGTTACAAACAATACTGCTCTAAATATTCTTGTAAATGTCTCCTATACGCCCTAGAGATACACTCATATAGGAGGCTGAATTGTCGGATATATACTTCTTCATCTTCACTAGATATCCCCAAACTGTTTTTCAAAGTTGCTAAACCAATTTACACGCCCACCAACAATGTATAAGAGTTTCTGAGGGGCCACTTTCTTGCCTATGCTAGATAATGTTTGACTCTTAATTCTGCCATTCTGTTGATAAAAATAGTTGGATGTAAGATAGTATCTCATTGTAATTCAAAATTTTTATCTTCCTGTTTACTAATGACGATGAGCATCTCTTCATACTTATATTTCCTCTCCTGTAAGTTTCTTTTTCAAATCATTTCCCCGGCTTTGTTTTTGGCTGTCTTCTTACTGATGTTTAAAAAATTTTTGTTTTATGTTCTGGTTACTAATATTTTTGGGTTTTTATGTTTTAGATTTCATCTCTCAGGCTCTGGGCCTTTTTCTCTTTTATTACAGTGCTCTTTGCTTTTGTTTTTGTTTTTGGTGAATAGAAGCTATAATTTTAAAGTCAAAGTGATTAATCTTTTATTTCATGGTTGTATATTTTGATGAGTAGACATTTGTATGTTTATGTGATAAAACATCCTGCTGCCAAATTAATGTACTATTCTAAATAGTAGAGCATAAAACATAAAAGTAATGAAATATGTCACTGGCTGTGAGTGTCTTGTAACTATGAGTAATCGTCCATCTATATTATATAACAAAAAAACTATAAAAGAAGTTTTTGATTGATTTTGATTGTGACGTAGGGATATTGTTTGGCGGGGGATAATTCACCAAATATAAAAGACTTTAACTTCCTCATGCCAACATTATAATCTTGTGTTTTTCGTGGAGCTATCTGGAAACAACCAGTGGAGGTATCTGGAAATAAACACAGATACCTGTCAATGTCTGGGTCCAGGCATGATAGCTGAGTCTTGGGTGGGTGTTGTTACCTTCCATGAAGTAAGTGTTCCATTGGTGTTTGATGGGTAAATGGGTATGTCATAGAGTCTGCAGGAGGGGCCATTAAAGAAGCAGCACTTAGCAACAGACAAGTCTCCTCAAAAGAATAGACTAGTGGTTCTCAACCCTGGCAAAACCCAAGGAGATAAAAAATTGAAGATACTTGGGCCCCATCCTTAGAGATTTTAGAGATTCCAATTCTCTTGGTGTCAAATAGGACCCAGGCATTGATATATTTTTAAAGTTCCCCAGGTACTTCTAATATGAAGCCCATGTTGAGAACTTCTAGACCAGAGGATTGGAAGCAGGAAGGAGAAGGGAAGCTCATGGGCTGCCCAGTAAGCTCTTGGGCCCTGAAAGGTCCAGGGTGTCAGAGTTGCCAGGAGGTGCTGGAGGGCAGCCAGACCACAGCCAGGTAAGGCTGGAGGCTGGAGTGAGGGCAGCGCCAGCCAGCAGCGCCCACAACTGAGAGGGGACAGAAGGAAGAGAATATTCTGGGTGTGCTAAGCACAGTTGGCAGGGGAGAGAGGGTGGGATGGGACAGAGTTTCCCAGCATAGAGCAAGGAGGCCCAGCCTCACGGTGGGATCGCCTAGAGGCTGCAGGGCCAGTCCCTTTCTGACTGGAAGCCAGAGGACAGACAGGGGCCCATTAAAAAGGCAAAAGGCATACACAACCTTTGTTTACCCAGAGCTCAGACGAATAGAGAACTAAGTTTGGCCTGAGAATGGAGGGTGGACAGGGCACATATTGAGATCATTAAATGCTATTTTTAAATCAGAGCCAACAGGGCGGCAGACAGAGTTGATGAAGAGCATTTAAAAGTGCCTATTTCTATGCCCACAGCTGGTGTCTTTTCAGTGTAAAATGATCTTCACCGTGGACCCATCACAAAGTGCAAGTCAAGCTTGCCTTAAGCTGTGTGTGTTTGTGTGTGTGTGTGAACACTCAGAACTGTAGATGGTGGGAAGGAAGGGATTCTAAAGGAGAAGTCATTGAAGTGGGGAAGATTCAGACTCTGAGTTTTGGAACTCAGACACTCCACCCCCACCTGGACACACACACACATGCACACGCATGCATACCCTTTTCCTTCTTAGTGCTGGGCCAGCCCTGTTAACAGACTACCAGGCACAAGCAGGGATCGCCAGGCACTGCATCATCTATTTTGCAGAGTCTGAATGGAATCCAGAAGCCATACCAGAAAGATGAGTGCTGCAGAATTAATGCTTCCAATTTTGGAGCATAATGGAAGAGCAGTGCACTGGGAGTTAGGAAGAATGAAGTCTCAATCTTCACTCTGTTACTTAAAAGCTGTCTGTTCTTTTCAGTTTAATTCAATTCCACAAAGCATTTACTGAGCATCTTGTAGATGCTGGGGATAAAATCGTGAAAAAGGCAGAGACTATGTCCTCAAGAAACTCACAGTCTTGCCAAGGAGTGAGATATTTAAATGAGTAACAAAATCAGTGCTATGAATACAGGAGTACTGAGGAGAGAAATCTCTGGTTCTTCTTTGGGTGAAGTTGGACTTGAACCATTGTCAGAGGGCAAGGGCGTTGGAGCAGGCCCTTGAAGGATGCGTTAGCTGCTGAGGCAGGAAAGGGCTTTCCAGGTCAACTGCTTTCCTTCCTGAATCCTTAGCTTCCCTCTTGTCTGAGGAAGGCTCTAAAACTCGATGCCAAGTTACTTAACAAAATTCCTGAAGCTGAAACTATTAAGAGCTGCAGCAATCACCTCTAGAGAATGTGGTGGCGTGACAGGTGAATTAACCAACCTGAACTACCTTGATTTCTCTCACGAGTTTGCCTCTTCCATCTGCCTACCCTGCACCAGCTGGGTTGTATCGTGGAGTTCCCTTTCTATTGAAGTGAAGCCAAGCTGAGTTTTTTTCTTATAATTTTTTTCTTGATCATTGCAGTGTATTTTCCCACTTGCTTTCATTGCTGTAGTTCCTACTCATAGCAGTGTTTTTGTTTAGTTTTTGCTAAATCTCTGTTCTTGGTTGTTCAGAAAGTGGGCAAGCCAATGTTTGATTTTCCCAAGTCACAGATCTTATTATATTAATCCTTTGCTCAAACACCTGCAATGTGATTGGTGCTTAGAGATTAAAAAAGAGCTCCTTCCTGTGTCCTCTGAGGATCTGACCCCAGCCTTCCCAGCCGACCCTTTCTCACACTGCAGTCCAGCTCTCTGGACACTTGTTTTCTCCCCACCAGCACCTTTACTTTCCTGCCTCCATGCCTGTGCCTGTGCTGTTCCCTATCCCTAGAGTCTCCTTCCCCAACCCAGTATCTTTGTCCCCCTATTCTTCACCACCTGCCTGCCTTCATGAAGCCTTCCTTGATCTCCCCACCTCCCAAACCAGAAGTATCACCTCCTCTTTCTCAACTTCAAAGTGGGAGAGAAAATGTCTCTCAACCAGAATTCTATATTCAGCCAAACTTCAAGCAAAAGTGAGTGATAGACGTTTACAGATCAACAAAGACTGAATGACTTTGCCACTCATAGACCTTCTCTGAATGAAAAGATGTATTCCTAATTTTGCAGTCATGGACCCATGTTGCCAGCTTGAGATCAACAATGGTATTTATACCACGGAAGTCAGCAAATGCTACAAAATAGTACTCGTTTTTTTTTTTTTTTCATGTGAAAGTGGATTGGTGACCCTGCTTCCACGTATATATGTGTGTATGTTACCATTCACACACGGACACACAAATATTTGACACACTACGAATGTTGTACAGCACAGTTAAAACTACGCTGTAGTTCAGCAGTCCTTCCTCATTAGGCTACTGGGGAAACCCATGTGGCTAGGAAGTGTGTCTCTCTTCACACTCTGGTCCCACCCTCCCCTCTTCTCAGGTGTTGGAATTATGTTACCTATGCCCCCACCCCTGCATCTGTTTCTCCGACCCTGACAAACTTGGCCACTTCCTGGAATCAGAGCTAATACACTAATTGAAGAGTCTGTGCATCTGCAGTTGCTCAAAGTTCATTCTTTGAAGTAGAGAATCTTGGCCTGGCTACACAGATGTCAGTAAACGATCTCCTGTTTCTGTTCATAGTTGCTGTTTTATAAATTGGTGAAATGCAGGCACTTAGATGCCTGTGCCGGAAGCAGAACTCTGCAAACTGCCATCTGTGAATATACCTGCTACAGGTTTTTTCCTGCTGGTCACTACCTAGTGCCAGCCCTCAGAGTCAGCAAGAACAAGTTCCAGTGTTCTTTTGGGACAGTTGTCCTCTTTTGGACACAGAAGTCAAGGCCAGATGACTTGCAGCACAGACCAAGAAGGAAAAGGCAAGCCAAGAGACACGAAGCAAAATGTGGGTCAGGACTAGAGGAGCTGGTAAACTGAGGCACCCATGCCAGTAGTGCAGGTAGAGTGACAGCACGTGGGAGGGAGCACAGTGAAGTGGGGCTGGGAGGAGAGAGGCAAAGGATTGTAGAGATGTGAGAGGCAGGGGTTTGAAGAATGTCCCTTAGCAGCAACGTTACAGCCCCACTTCCAGGCTCAATGGCACAATGCCTGCGTCAGAGGGACTTAAGGAATGTTCACAGTCATCAGATATTCTCCTGGTAGAGTTGAAAATCGCCTGCCCCTCCCTGCCAGCCCACCATGTAAGGTTAGCTGTATCAACACTTCATGCACATATCAATTATTTAGAAAAGTATACAGGCAACTGGGCACAATTGCTCCTGCCTGTAATCCCAGCACTTTGGGAGGCCAAGGTGGGCAGATCACCCGAGGTCAGGAGTTTGAAACCACCCTGGCCAACGTGGCGAAACCCCATCTCTACTAAAGATACAAAAATTAACTGTAAGTGATGGTGGGTACCTGTAATCCCATCTACTTGGGAGGCTGAGGCAGGAAAATCAGTTGAACCCAGGAGGCGGAGGTTGCAGTGAGCCAAGAAGGCGCCACTGCACTCCAGCCTGGGTGACAGAGTGAAACTCTGTCAGAAAGAAAGAAAGAAAAGAAAGAAAGAAAGAAGAAAGAGAAAGAAAGGAAGGAAGGAAGGGAGGGAAGGAGGGAGGGGAGGGGAGGGGAAAGAGAGGAAAGAGAGAGAGAGAAAGAGAGAGGGAGGGAGGGAAAGAAAGGGAGGGAGGGAGGGGAGGGGAGGGGAAAGAGGAAAGAGGAAAGAGAGAGAAAGAGAGAAAGAAAGAAAAGTATACAGGCAATGTATTGGTTAGGGGTGAATTATTGTTTTTTGGACAGCCTGTGCCCTTCTTGCAGGAGTCCTTCCCTATCTCTTGGCCTTCCAATGCGAGTCACTTTTTATTTTATTCCTTTTAAACTTTTATTTATGATTTCATTCATTATTTTCTGTCACTGAATGACTCTTTTAGGAGCCTAATTTTGCTGGAGAAATCATTCACAGGTGGTCTTGTTGGAGGGGGCTTCTGTGTGTGGTGGAGGCAGTGAACTCAAGAGAGATCACAGGGCAAGCGAAAAGATAGCCTGGCTTATCAAATTTATCTTAGTATACTAAATTGGTTTCACTTTTTTTTTTCAGAGTCTCGCTCTGCTGCCCAGGCTGGAGTGCAGTGGTGTGATCTTGGCTCACTGCAGCCTCCACCTCCCGAGTTCAAGCCATTCTCCTGCCTCAGCCTCCCGAGTAGCTGGGTTTACAGGCGCCCAACACCACACCTGGCTAATTTTTGTATTTTGAGTAGAGACGGGATTTCACCATGTTGGCCAGGCTGGTCTCGAACTCCTGGCCTCAAGTGATCCACCTGCCTTGGCCTCCGAAAATGCTGGGATTACAGGCATGAGCCACCATGGCCAGCTAGTTTCCCTTTTTAATCATTAACTTTTTTTTTTTTTTTTTGAGATGGAGTTTCGCTCTTGTTGCCCAGGCTGGAGTGCAATGGCGTGATCTCGGCTCACTGCAACCTCTGCCTCCCAGGTTCAAGCGATTCTCCTGCCTCAGCCTCCCAAGTAGCTGGGATTACAGGTGCCTGCCACCATGCCCAGCTAATTTTTTGTATTTTTAGTAGAGATGGGGTTTCAGCATGTTGGCTAGGCTGGTCTTGAACTCCTGACTTCAGGTGATCTGCCCACCTCAGCCTCCCAAAGTGCTGGGATTACAGGCGTGAGCCACCACATCTGGCCCAATGATTAACTTTTTAATCAGGGTTCTGGCAGTTGCACTGCTTTGGAAGGAGGGTGTCTATTTCAATAACAAAAACTGGCTTGGGAGTGGAGCTGGGCGAAGGGCTGGCAGCCCAGTGACACAGCAGGCCCTGGTGCTGGTCCTCTCCCAGTAGAGTTGCCCTTGGGGCTGTGCCCCTAGGCTACTGGTATCAGCACCCACGCCTTGCAGGATACTGACTTACTTAGACAAAAGAAGAGTAAGACAAGTCCACACTCAACATGAGCCTGTCGCTTTGACCTGAACACAGCAGTGAAACACTGAAGGAACTTGTTCACAGGCTCGGGGACTCAAAGCTTCCAGTTGGTTTTCATTGTGCCAGGCCTGCTGAGTGGACTTATGGTTGAGGAGACTGCCTCCCCAAGGGGAGCAGAACAGGCAGCCTTGCCCTCCTGAGAACCCCCCACAGAGGGCCAGGAACCTCAGATGAGCAGTCACTAGAGGGCTCTTTGAGTTTTCTGCTGGCTGGTTTGGTGAGAGGCCCAAGCGCCCCACATCAGTTCTTTACACTGCTGTGTTGGGGTGGGGTGGGAGAATCAGCCCTACAGAGGAGAAGAAGACAGGTGCTTTGGAGAGTGTTCATAGCACCAGCACCAAGAGTTAAGCTTTGGGAAAGGGGAAGAAAGGAGAAAGGGAAATTATTGTGGTCTTGCAAAGTATAATGTAAAGAAAGTTTGCTTTCCTTGTTTGTTTTTTTGTAACTGAAAAGCCTCCCATGGCCCTTGGGTCACTGCAAGTGTCTCTGGTTGTGTAAATGCTGCTGCGTGCTGAAGGCGCTCCTTCAGACTGACAAGTGGCCAGTACAGAGTGTGGCATGCAGGATAAGCTTCCAATAGTGGCAAATGACCACAGTCTCTTAGAGAAAAACAAAATTAGATCCATGGAGGTGAGGTCAAGACCGTCAACCAAATTAGTCTAGAGAACAGTCACTTTTAGAAATCCCAGTAAAGTAATTAAAAATAAAGACAAATATTTGCTTTATGCTTGCTTCCATCTAACTGCTCGCCAAAGGCAGCCAGATGGTGTTGGCCAGTGAACACCGAAGAGCCCTATGCTCACTCCTGGAGTTGTGGGGCAGAGACAAGCCTCTTGTGGTCATCATGGAGTGGTGTTGCTCAGTTTATTTGTGGAAATACAACTGAGATGAATAATTTATCCATGGTAAATGTGAGTAAGACTAAGCTGTTTGCCCCTCATAGTAAAACATGAAGATAAGAAAAACAAGATCTAAACATAGGAAAGGCTCTTAAACCATAGATGTGATTTATCTTCGAGATTTGAGAGAAATGTTTATTCTCTTTTGAAATTTCAGAATAATAATGGCCTTAGCATGATGCTCAGCACATAGTAGGTGCTCAATAAATAATTATTGAATTGAATTCTTTTCTTCCATAAAATAGTACATGCTTATTATAAAAATCCAGGCACTTCTAGTAAAAATAACTCAAAAGTCCAACCACTTAGCATTTGGGGATGTATCCTTAAAGACATTTCCAATACATATAAATGTATACTTTTTTTTAATACAAAAACAGGACTGTGCTATACATCATGCTTTGTAATCCATCTCCAGTTCAGTAAGCTGGATTCTTCAATTTAGTGCACACAGTGGCATAATGCAATGCGTTGCGTAAGGAAGGATGTATCCATTTGTGTAGTTTAAGACTTGACACTTCTCTTGTGCTGTCCTTTATTTAGCAGGTGTCTTCTGCGGAGGTGCGCATCGGGCCCATGAGACTGACGCAGGACCCTATTCAGGTACGCCTCCTTTACTCAGCCCTGTGACTCAGATTGTTTTCTTTCTTTCTTTTTTTTTTTTTTGGAGATGGAGCCTGCTTCTGTTGCCCAGGCTGGAGTGTAGTGGCTTGATGTTGGCTCACTGCAACCTCTGCCTCCTGGGTTCAAGCGATTCTCCTACCTCAGCCACCCAAGTAGCTGGGATTACAGGTGTGCCCCACCATGCCTGGCTAATTTTTGTATTTTTAATAGCGATGGGGTTTCACCATGTTGGCCAGACTGATCTCAAACTCCTGACCTCAGGTGACCTGCCTGCCTCGGCCTCCCAAAGTGCTGGGATTACAGGTGTGAACCACTGTGCCCAGCCTGACTCAAATTGTTTTCTTGAAGACCTAAACATTTCCCCATTTTGAGTATAAATATGATGGATAGATTGCATGGTGGATTGTGAGAAAGAACAACTCTTCCACCCCAAAACTAGTCTGCCCCACATCCTGCTGTAGCCAGAAAGGGAAGAAGCAATGAAATGGTGAAGGGCTGGGCTTTGCCATGAGTCACAACTGGGTGGGAATCTTGTCTCTGCCTTTAATCAGCTATGTGACCTTGCATATATTGCTTCAGTCCTCTGACCCTGTGTCCTGTCTGCAAAATGGAGATGATTATGCCTCAGGGGATTGTAAGTTAAATGAGATAGCATAGGATGCCTAGAACTTTCTCTGGCAGTTACCATTAATTGAGAAGATGGTTGACAAATGATAGCTGTTGCTGTTGTGTGGGAATAGAAGATGATAAAATGCTCCCCTACATCTTCCATGTGACTTAAGCCAAGCAGTCTACTGGGCTCTGTAACACAGCAGGAACTGGTGTCCAAGGATACAAGGCCCAACCACCTGTAGGACTGACTTCACTCTAATAATGGCAGCAACTGTGTCCTCCTTGCAGCCCTTCCAGGTTCCTGTGCCCCCTTAAGAGAAACATGTATGAAGAGGGAGTTTGTACCCTTTTATATATAAAAGGATTTCTAAATCCTTATCTGCGTATAAGCCATCCTGTTAGGCCTAAATAAGTTAACTTCTTCCTTGTAAAAACTGTAGCTTATTAGCACCTGGAATCTTGTCCTGTACTTGGGACAAGTAAAGATGCAGAAAAGGTGTAAACAAGTCAACCAACATATAGATGAAAGTGAAAAACCAAGCAAGGAAATGTGCTATTTGATTTATGAGCAAATGGAAAAAGAAAGTAGTGTTTTATAGTTGGTTGGAAAAAGAAATGCAAATCTAGGAAAGGAAAAAAAAAGGAAGAGATTTAGCTTGGGAAAATTTGATGAAAACAAATTTAGGAGCAGAGGGAGAGAGAAAAATAAACACCAGCTACAACTATTTGTATAGAATACAAACAAATGGAAAATTTCAGTAATCATTCTGAGCCATGTCCTTTGTACTCCAATTTTGAATAAAGGCAATGACAAATAAAGGAGCTGATATCAAGGACTTATTCCCAAAGCAATTTCCAGAATACTTTTTGGGATTAGTGTGGTTTTAGATCAATTTCATTTACCTTCATTTTTGTCCTATGCTACACTGGCAATGAATGCTCATAAGGATGTCTCATTCTTTTAAAAATGTAAGTTGTCAAATGTTAAAATATTTCAAATGTTCATAAAGGTGCATGTGTGTACCAACACCCACTTCTATCAAATATTAATGATATGTCTTATTTGTTTCAGAGTTTTTCTCAGAAACAAAAGATTGTGGATACTGTTTAAGCCCTTTATTTATCCCTTTGCTACCCCTTTCTTTCCTCTCTGGAAGCAACCACTATGATACATATTTGTATACTCAGTCTTCGTATGTATGTGTCCATTCATAATATGTACACTTGTTTTGAATGCTTTTTAGCTCTCTTTGAAAGGTGTTGTGCTGTAAACATCATTCTTCATTCATCAGTTGGTGTCATATCTAAGAATTCATTGCCTAATCTAAGGTTGTAAACATTTACTTCTTTGTTTTCTTCTAAGAGTTTTATAGTTTTAGATCTTACGTTTAGCTCTATGATCCATTTTGGGTTAATTTTTGTTTATGGTGTGAGGTAGGGACTTTATTTTTATCTAGTTGTCTTAGCAGCATTTGTTAAAAAATACTCTTCTTTTCTCCATTGAATTGTCTTGGCATCTTTGTCAAAAATCAGTCCTAAATGTGAGGATTTACTTTTGGACTCTCAGTTCTATTCCATTGATTTATATGTCTGTCCTTATCCAGTACCACACTGTCTTGATTACTGTAATTTTGTAGTAAGTTTTGAAGTTGTGAAGTGTGAGTCCTCCAACTTAGTCTCATTTTTCAAGATTATTTTGGCTTTCTGTGTCCCTTGCATCTTTGTATGAATTTTAGGACCATTTTGTCAATTTCAGTGGGGGCTTCGGGGAGCCAGCTGGGATTTTGATAGAGATTGCAATGAATCTATAGACCAATTTCAGGAGTATTACTATGTTAACAATTCTGTTTTCCAGTCTATGACCATGAAATATCTTTCTATTTTGCAGGATCTTGTATCCTGCAAGTTTGCTGAACTCATGTATTAGTTTTTTGTGAATATAGAAATTCCTGTAATCCTAAGGATTATGTATTATTCCTCACGATTTTCTATGTACAAGATCATGTCACAATCTAGATGCTTTTTTTTTCTTCTCTTGCCTAATTGCCCTAGCTAAAACCTCCAGAACAGTGGTGTGTTTAGCTTTTTAAGATACTGCTAGACCTTTTCTCAAAGTACTATTTTACACTCTTACCAGCAATATGAGATTTCTGGTTACTCTAAATCCTTGATAATATTTGATGTTGTGAGTCTTTTAAATTTTAGCTACTCTGGTGGATGAGTAGTATTATCTTATCATGATTTAAATTTGCATTTCTCCATGACTAATGATGAGCACTTCTTTATTTGCTTATTGGCCATTCCTCTATTTTCTTCTGTGAAGTGTTTGGTCAAGTCTTCTCCTCATTTTTTAATTGGGTTAATTTTTAAAAGTTATTGAGTTGTATGAGTTCTTTATATATTCTTGTTACGACTCCTTTGTCAGATTCTGAGAACATTTTCTCCCAATCTGTGGCTCTTTTATTCATTTTCATAACTCAATTTTTCATTTTGAAGAAATCTATCACTTTTTAAAAATGGTTATTGCTTTCTGTGCTTTAAAAATCTTTACTCCCAGGTCAAGAAGATAATTTCCTGTTTTCTTCTAGAGACTTTATTGTTTTAACTTTTAATATTAGATCTATAATCTATCTCAAGTTAGTTTTTGTGTGCAGTGTGATATGGGTGTCAAGGCTGAACCCCCTCACCCCACCATATTAATGTCTGATTGTTTCCAGCTCCACTTATTGCAAAGACTATTCCTCCCCATTGAATTGCTTTGATGTCTTTGCTACTGATTTTTTTTTATATTTGTTGCAGCTTGTTTGGTGGCCAGGTATGTAGTCAGTTTTTAGATTAATACTCCACAAAAAGTGATAAAAAGATGTATTCTCTATTTGTTGGACAGAGGGTCCTATTTACATGAATTACTTCAATTTCATTAATCGTGCTATTCAAACCATCTCTATTAATTTTTGACTTAAATTTTGTGACTGTGTGATCTATCAGTTTCTAATTACAGTAGATTTGTTGAAATCATCAATATCTGTTAATACTTGCTGGTATTTTGAGTCTGTGTTGTTAGGTGTATCCAAGTTCTTGGTTATTGTATATTCTTGATGACTGTCCCTTTTATCATTATGTAGTGTCCTTCTTTACTTTTCCCTTATATTCTGTTTTATCTGTTGTTAATATTGCCAGGCCAGCTACCTTTGTTTAACATTTTCCTAGTATATCTTTTTCAGTTTTTTTTTTTTTCAGAAACAAAAGATTGCAGATACTTTATAACTTTATTTTGAGTAGCCTCTTTTAAGCAGCATATTGGGGTTTTTTTTCAATAAAAATATGGGAAATAAAATCTTTCTATAATCTTTGTGTTTTAATAGGTGAGTTAAATCTGATTACATTGAGTGTGAATACTGTTACAGTTTTATTTTGTATTTTCTATTTATTAACCTTTTCCTTTTTTATTGTTTCTTGTTTCTGCTTATTATCAAGTTGGGAATGTTTTTGAAGTTACATTTTCTTTTCTCTAATATAGGTATACTTCTATTCTTTTAGTGGTTACCCTGAAATTATTATTATTATTATTATTATTGAGACAAAGTCTCGTTCTGTCACCCAGGCTGGAGTGCAGTGGCACGATCTCGGCTCACTGCAACCTCTGCCTCCCGGGTTCAAGCGATTTTTCTGCCTCAGCCTCCCAAGTAGCTAGGACTACAGGTGCATGCCACCACGCCTGGCTAATTTTTGTATTTTTAGTAGAGATGGGGTTTCACCACATTGGCCAGGCTGGTCTCGAACTCCTGACCTCGTGATTCGCCCACCTTGGCCTCCCAAAGTGCTGGGATTACAGGCGTGAGCCACCATGCCCGGCCTGAAATTATTTTTAATATGCTTGCTTAGCAGTCAAATTTTATAACAAAGTCTCGCTATACTATCTTTCTGTCTTCTCAAACATGATACAGTCCTTTACAGAATTTAAGTACCTCCTGACAGCCCCACTCTCCCACAACTGAAAAACACTTGTCTATAAATTTGAATGTATTATATGTGGCATATTAAAACATACAAAAATATTTTTGATATGTGCTCATAACCTATGAAACATAATAACAAATTGAATATCATAAACTCATAAGCCCACCACCCAATGCAAGACCTGGAACATTACCCATGCTACGGTATACCCCATTGATTTCCCTCATGTGAGTTTGGCTCCAAATAACAGCAGATACAAGTGGTAAAGAGTCCGTCTTTGAGTGAGGGACACAATAATTAAGAGTTTCTTTTAAAAAATATAATAAGCTTAACTTAGAACCAAGGATGGCTTCACTATGGTCTCATTCAAACATAGAGTTTGACTCAATGATTCATGCAATAAGAATCTACTGAGTACCTCCTATGTTCAGGGCTCTATGCTAAGTGTTGCAGGGGAGAGAGAGAAGGCACCATGTTCCCTGACCACAGAGAGAGGTCTGGAAGGTCAGTTTTATTGTCTATGACACACTAACTTTCAGTGCATTGATATCTAGTGTTTTTATGCTTCTGCTACTGACATTGCAATTGACTTAGAAAAATCAAGCTATGTCCTAGTGTTTTTATTTTACTGTTTTTTCTCCTTGAAGAAAACTGTTCTGTTGCTTCACTGCAATGCCAAAAATATTAATTAGCTACATCAGCCAGAGCCCTTAGGGCTTGGGAGGAAATGGCTTGATAAGAATATTTCAGGATATAGTTGCTTTTCAGGGTGCATTTCTGAGTTCATCAGGGGAAATTTACTCCCATGTCAGGAAGTGTACTCCCATGGGGCTCCACACACCCCACACAGAGCTGGCAGGAGCACAGTTAGGAATGGAATGGATTGGAAGTGCAGAGTGGTGCTGTGGAGCACGTCTCTCCTGGGTGAGTTGATGTGACCCACAGGGAAAGTCATATTTTCCAATCTTGGCTAGAAAATAAAAAGCAGAGGAAGTATTATGAGGCAGGAGATTCAAATCAACATGATACTGTCTGAAAAATCAAGTGGCCTTTCCTTCATCCATACCTGGAACACATTTACTTCCCCAGTGTGCAGAATTTATGTGTTTCTGCTTAGAGAGTCCTGTCCCCATTCCCATCATGCTGGGCTTTCCAACTGGACTTGGAAATGGATCCCCACAGCTGTGATCTAAGCTTTTTCTTAGCAAGGTCACATCTCCTTTCAAAGCCTGGCCAAGATGGTGAAACCCTGTCTTTACTAAAAATACAAAAATTAGTCGGGTGTGGTGGCAGGCATCTGTAATCCCAGTTACTCTGGAGGCTGAGGCAGAGAATTGCTTGAACCTGGGAGGTGGAGGTTGCAGTGAGCCAAGATCGCACCATTGCACTCCAGCCTGGGCAACAGAGTGAGACTCCATCTCAAAAAAAACACAACAGCAACAACAAAAACCACCCTATTCTTCCATGTTGTAGGGCATGGGTTTTCTGGAACCATTATATTTTGGGGATTTTATATGTTGGAGATCACGTGGCCTCATAGGGAGCTGACCTTCACACATTAAGTGAAATGACTGAGGGATGGAGATGTTCAGACTCAGTAACTTGCTGTGGTCAGCATTTCTTTTGCTGTCTGTCCTTACTGCTGCTACCAGGTTGTGTCTTCTACCTCGTCCAGCCAGTTTCAAAGAACCATAGAGTTGTTAAGAATTTTCATCTAATATTATAGGTAAAAATATTATGGTGCTGAGAGATAGTAAGTTACTTAACATAGTGATTGCAAAGGCCCTGGGGTCAGGCCAGCCTCGGTTCACATCTTGCTGGCAGTGCAGCTATGGACAAGTTTTTTAACCATCTAAGCCTCAGTTTCCATGTCTATAAAATAGGGATAATGCCCAACTCCAAAGAGTTTCTCTAATGGGTTATTGAGTGAGACAGTATGTTTCTAGTACATTCAGTATAGTGTCTGGCCCTTAGAAAATTCTCATTAAACTATAGCTGTAATCAGCATCACTTTCCTAGGGACATTTAAGGAAAGTTCTCAGACCATTTTTTTTTCAACTCAAATGACCCCTCCCCTGATCAAATTGGCCACTTGTTTAGTATTATGCAGACACAGCTTATGTGATCTATGTATGTGGTCTGCTTTGGAAGCTCCCTGTTACCAGGTGTTTGCTTAAAGCCAAACCAAGTATTCCAAAAACTGGATGTTTAATAGTAGACACTGACAATCCATTTGAAGACACATAGATACACCTTCATTTAGAAATAACACTAGTAATAATGAACACCTATATTGCCTTATTCAAGATGAGGAAAAGTTAGTTTTTGTTTTCATCTTTTTTTATAATTAGCCATCACCAGATAAAGTAGTTTCATTCTAATTTAGCTGTCAAAGACAGATTATTGCTATCCTCAAAAAGATATGTTTCAGCTTTCTTTGAGGTCTTTATAGTTACCTTTGAAAAGCAGGTATCTCTTGCTTTGTACAGTTCCAATGTGCACAGATTTCATGGTTTACTTAGATAACACCAGACCCCCAACAACATGTTTCAAATTGCGGTTACATCAGTGTTTTAACTGTGAATAAATGCATAAAGCATAAACTTTGCAGCTGGCTCTTCAGTCCACAAATCACTATGTAAATAACAAATGTGCAGCATCATCAGTAACCTATCGCTTTTTTTAACCATAACTTTTTTTAGCCAAAGACTCTGGTTGGTTTCTGCCTATCTGTTATTCAGCCTAAGTACAGACAGCAAAGCATGTAGTTGTGTTGCCTCCTATCTCTCCGTGATAAACCCAAATGACATTATGCAAAAATAGATCATCGAAAGAGGGAATGAGCTAACAAAGATGAAAGTGCAATGAAGAGATGAAAAATGATAATGCTGTGAGTGAAATTTGAATCAAATGTAAATGGACTTAGAGGAGAAATAGTTGACTGTGGAATGCCGACACTGCTGTCTTTGAGAGATTCTAGACATGTAGCTGGTAGAAGTTAGTGAATACAAGTTCATCAACATAAATGAGGACAGTGGTGTGGCAAAAAGGATGAAGATGTCATAGAGGAAGTGAGGCCAGCAAAAAACTTCACATTAATTAAAGGAGCTCTGGGGGTATTGCATGATACTGAAAGCACAGAGGATAAAATGTCAGCAGCTGATCCGAAGTTAGGAGTATGACAATTTGCCAAGGCATAGGAAAGATGCTCACTTCGTATCATAACTAATACAACTAGAAGAAGGTGGCAAGCGCTGTCCAAACTACTCTTGATAAATTTTTTAAAATAAATAAAGCATCTTAATTTTCAATGTTTCTAATATTTTAAGTTACAATATATTAAATAAATTTTAGCTTTATATTTTTTCATTTCCCTATATATTTATAACCAAGAATAAGAAAATTTTCAGTATGTTGACACAAATTTTTAAAGGTCACAAAACAATCATAATTTTTACCATTATTTATTAAGATAGCTTTACATGGTCATTTTTTTCATTTTTATTTTTATAGAATATAAAAATGCAGATTTCTTGCGTGTATATATTGTGTACTGGCTTTCAGTGTACCCATCACCCGAAAAGTGAAAAATGTACCCACTACGTAAGTTTTCAACCCTCGTGCATGGTCGTTATTATAGTCTGATTCTACCATGCAAGATGAGGATTGCCGATAGCTATGTTCTGGCTATGGACAGAACACAAGTTGGCTGAGCTCTTCTCCAGAAAGAGGTTTCCTCATTGTTCCAGGCTTCAGCCCAGATGAGTTCTGCATCTTCTCCTCTTTTGCTGTGTTTACAAGGGTACAGTGAGATCGATGTGACAAAACTACTTCCTTCTGCTTGTTATCCTGTGCTTGGATTCTTGTCCATGCTTTGTTTATCTGTGGTCACCACTTATTGGTGCATTTATTATAATTATCTGCTTCCTTGACTGGAGCCCAGGGGAAGAGACTGGCCTATGGCTATTTCTGTCATCTTTTTATTCCCAGTTCTTAACATCTCGCATAAGAAGTCATCAATAAATATTCTTTGAATGAATGTTGAGCATATTATTTTGAGCAAGCACAAGGTCAGTTTGCTGTTACTCTTTACAGATCAAGTTCAGTTATAACACCATTAGTAATGATTTTTCAAAAATATATTTTGCAGAATCATTTATATGAGTTAATCATTTATTGACCTCAGTTAATAGTCAATAAATCTTAAAAAATGGCCATGTCAAAGAAATGAGAAATACTGATACACAGAATATTAAAGCTGAAGAGGGACTGCATTCCTTTTGTTTTGTTTTGTTTTTATTTTTTGGTTGCAAGTAATAACTGCCTTATATCAAAAAAGTACATAAGTAAATAAGAAATGTATTAGAAGGATAGTGCAATTTTTTTTTCAGACTCCAAGAAAGAGTTGAAAAGGGTGGGTGGCCTGTGAAGGGTGTGCATGGGCCATCTCTGAGCCATTTGACATCAGCAGTTTAACATTCTTCCATCAGTATCTCTACTTTTTTTTTTTTTTTTTTTGAGATGGAGTTTCTCTCTTGTTGCCCAGGCTGGAGTGCAATGGCGCGATCTCAGCTCACTGCAACCTCTGCCTCCCGGGTTCAAGCAATTCTCTTGCCTCAGCCTCCTGAGTAGCTGGGATTACAGGCATGCGCCACCACGCCTGGCTTATTTTGTATTTTTAATACAGACAGGGTTTCTCCATGTTGGTCAGGCTGGTCTCAAACTCCCGACCTCAGGTGATCCGCCCACCTTGGCCTCCCAAAGTGCTGGGATTACAAGCATAAGCCACCGTGCCTAGCCAATAGCTCTATTCTTAATGGGCCACAGGTCCCAGTTCCTAGCCTTTATGTCTCTCTGTTCAAATTCCAAATTCCTGGAAACAGAATATCATTAGCCCAGCTATAGCCTGGGAGATGGGAACAAAGAGTCCAATTTGGGCTACTTGGATCTACTTCTTTCCTGGAGAAGGTATTATTTTTAAGAGCTAGGCAGATATTTTTAAAAGGTGATTACTGTAGTGTTTTACTCTGAAGTATATATTCTTTATTCCCATAAATTTTCACTTTGCTTAGGAATTGAATAATCGAAAAGCAGTCTTTCTAAATTTTTTATAAATAGGAAAAAATTTAAATATTAGCCAAAGAAATTCTCTCCCGAGTGCCTTACCATACCTAAATAATAAGATCTGTTGGCCTTGCAACACATACAGATTTTATTATTCAGGTATGGTAAGGCCAACAGATCTAGGAACAATTGGCATTGAAAAAATCGTTACAGCTCCCAGAGCGGGAGGCACAGCATGACACCCAGGGCCACGGTGGGAAGCACCGCAGTCAGTCAGGAGGCAGAGGGAGTGGGAGGAGATTGCGGGCAGGAGCCTCCACTGTGGTTTCCACTGGAAGACTTGGGTGAGGCAGGGTGAGCAGGGTTAGGCTAGGCTAGTCTGATTAATTTCAGAAAAGTCTGGGACATATTGGTGGTTCTAGTTGTCTGGTACCTGGCCCTAGGGTGATTAGGGTTAGGGAATTGTGGCCTGGAGTGTAAGAGCCAAAGGTGGTGGTGGTTGGGGAATGGGCTCTGGATTGGTTGATTTGCATATGAAGGGCATGCTCACAGGAGAATTGTGTGCTATCTCTAGGAATTAGCAACCCTGAGAAGGGCAGTCCTTCCAGGGTCAGCAAAGCCCCAGAAGTCAAAGCATCAGAAACACAGAAAATAAAAATATACAATTAATACAGCTGTCCACCTTCAATCAGTTTTGTGAGTTTCCATGTGAAATCCAGTTTTGTAACATCTTCAAATGGCCTAGAAGGCCTTATCATGGTCTAGCCCTCTGCCATGAACTTGACCTGCTCCCACCCTTTTGCCCTCACACCCTCCCTTCAGTCACCCAGGCTCCCTTGCAGTCCTTAGAACACACCAGGGGCTTATAGAACTCTGCCTGGAATGCTTTTCCTTCCAACATAAACTGGGCTTGCTTTTCTCTTCCCTTCAGGCATTTGCTCACACATCACTTTCTCAGCAGGACCTATCCTAACTGCCTACTTCCTTCTGCTGCCGGCACCCACTCCTGACCCCCTTACTCTGCTCTGCCGGGTTTCACATAGCACCTGTCATTTATTACCATTCTGTATAATCTGCTTACTTAATATTCTATTTATTATGTGTGCCTCTACCACTACAATGCAAAGAGTCTTTATTTTGTTCATCAACATACCGTAAGCACTTAAAAGCAGTGTTTCTGAAAATTAGTGATAGCTGTTGTAATGCCCAACAAGAGAATTGTTGTATTCTTACTGTATTAGTCAAAGATTGAGGCATAATGGTGTCAAGGAAATATAAATTGCTGAGATTCTTGTTTAGAAATCCATAATTCAGCCAGACAGGTGAGAGACAAGAAATGTTTCACCTTTTTTGACTTCTAGGTTCGGCACATTGAGTTTCTTGTGTTAATACCACAGCTACACCTAGTAAAAGGTTATTGACTTTTTGCACCAACCAGTTTATTCTACCTGATTTTTCTCATTCAGGCTCCCTTGTTAACAGTTTGATTTGAAGGCTTTCATTATCAAAATCCACAAGGTTGTATCCTTCATTTTTCTTGGGAGAGCCACCTCCTGTTTCTTCCTGGAAGGAACTCTGTGGCTGGAAAAGTTAGGAGCTTCCTGGGCGGAAGAATGGCATATATAATATATCCAGATATTTATTGATATTAAGGAATTATTGGAGAGGTTTAGGTATGAAATGATATTCTGGTTTTATTCTTTTTAAAAAATCTTTATATTTCACAGAAGCATATGGATGAGATAAAATAGCTGGATTTGCCACAATCTATTATAAGAGCTAGGAAAATGGGTAGGGATAGAGATGAACCTACACTGGCTAGGAGTTGGTTATTGCTGAAGCTGGGTAAGGAGTACATGAATTTCATTATATTATTGTTTCTACTTTTCTATATACTTCCAATTTTCAATTAATAAAAGTATTTTTCAGTTGGGCATGTGGTTCATGCCTGTGATCCCAGCACTTTGGGAGGCTGAGGTGGGCGGATCATGAGGTCAGGAGTTCGAGACCAGCCTGGCCAACATGGAGAAACCCCATTTCTACTAAAAAAATACAAAAATTAGCAGAGCATGGTGGTGGGCGCCTGTAATCCCAGCTGCTCGGGTGGCTGAGGCAGGAGAATCACTTAAACACGGGAGGCGGAGGTTGCAGTGAGCCAAGATTGTGCCATTGTGCTCTAGCCTTGGTGACAAGAGCAAGACTGCATCTCAAAAACAAACAAACAACAACAACAAAAAATTTTTCAAATGTAGTGGTAATGATTGGACAATTTGGCTTGTTTCTGATTTTAAGTGAAACGTGTTTGGTGTTTCACCATGATGAATATATTGACTATTGACTCAAAAGCTCTTCATGTTGAGAAACTATCCCTCTATTGCTAATTGTTTAAACCAGACATGGGTGCAGAAGAATATTGAGTGCCTTAACAATATCTTGAGATTATTGTAGGTTTTTCTTATTAGATCTATTGCTGGGAGGTGGTCTTACATCTTATTCATAGTAAAGCCCTCTTGCATTTCTCAGAAGACCCCACAGGTAGTTATTTTTTCATTTCTCAAATATTTGCTGAACATCTAGGAAGTGCCAGCCTGGTGCTGGGCATGGGGGGTACAAGCAGGGAACAAGCCAGGCCGAGCCCTCACTCTCCTGAAGCTTACTTCTCCAGTGAGGGAGATGGACCATAAATACATAAATGAGCTCAGGTGGTGGTAGGGTAGTCTGTGTCTTTCTGGCTGGCAGACAATCTGTGTTCCTGGACCCAAGGCATGATGAGGGGGACACTGTGTAAAGTATTGCTACCTTCTTTCCTGTGGGTGGAATTGCTTCTCAATGAGGCAGTTCATCAATAGAAGCACTTTTCCCTTGACTTAGCTCCATCAGCTTTACATTTCATGATCATTCTTTCTAGATTCTGGCAAAGATTGGATGTTAACATTCATTTTTGAAGTTGTTTTGAGTTCCCTTACTTCCTTATGTCTATGGGTATTTTAGTGCTAAGTTCAAAGAGGTGGCCTCCAGGGACTTAAAGTCAAATACCACTTGCAACTGGAATCAAATATATGTATTGTAAATGTAAACCATAATCTAACCTGTGTTAACTATCTCATTAATAATTTTACTTCTTATTTAAAAACAAAGCTAATTAGGAAATTAGAAATACTTGTAATTGTAGTGAGTAACAATCACCACCAGAGTGAATGGGCACTTTCTCTGTGCTTATTCAGTTCTCAGAACTAACTTATGTGGCACTGTTCTTTCACTCTTAGAGCCAAGAAACTATAGGCCTAAGAGGTGAAATAACTTGTTCAAAGACCACTGTAACCAACTGGAGGAGCTGGGATTTGAACCCTGGTAGCTTCCCTCTAGAGGCCTCATTTTTAACCAGTATACCATAGGCCTGGTCTTTTGGTTGTTTTGGGGGGATTGTTTTTGGCTTTGTTTTAGACAGGGTCTCACTCTGTTGCCCAGGCTGGAGTGCAGTGGTGCAATCATGATTCACTGCAGCCTCTACCTCCCAGGCTAAAGCAATCTTTTCATCTCAGCCTCCTGAGTAGTGGAGACCACAGGCATGTGCTACTGTGCCTGGCGAATTTTTTTTGTATTTTTTGTAGAGGCAGGGTTTTGCCGTGTTGCCCTGACTGGTCTTGAACACCTGGGCTTAAGTAGTCCACTGCCTCAGCCTCCCAAAGAGCTGGGATTACAGGCATGAGCCACTGCGCCTGGCTGATAGGCTTGTTTTTAATAGTGTCTATGGGTGATGATTTATATCAAGATGCTCTTTTTGTTGTGTTTCAGGTTTTGCTGATCTTTGCAAAGGAAGATAGTCAGAGTGATGGCTTCTGGTGGGCCTGTGACAGAGCTGGTTATAGATGCAATATTGCTCGGACTCCAGAGTCAGCCCTTGAATGCTTTCTTGATAAGCATCATGAAATTATCGTAATTGATCATAGACAAACTCAGAACTTCGATGCAGAAGCGGTGTGCAGGTACCTTCTCTAATTTAATATGCTTAGTAAATGTTCATTTTACATCTTACAATGGATTTCATTTATAGATATCTTTAGTTTATTTCAAATATTTTTAAAATATGCGTTGATGTTTTTAAGCAGTGTGTACAGATGTCTGTGGTGAAAGCTATAGCTCCTTCCTGTAGATTTCTCTCTCCTCTTCTACTTTCCCACATTTGAGTTGTACTAAATTTAGAGGTGTGAGCTGGGCTCCCCTGAAAACCTCAGGGTATTCCCCCCACCCTGTGTATTGCTCATAAAAAACATTAAAATTCACAGAGTTCGCATTACACAGATACGGTTTGGATTTAAACTAGCTATTTTAATCTTCATTATTCTCTCCCAAAATGAACATCGGAAATGTGTGAAATATAAATTTTTTCCTGCCTGACACAGATGGGTAGATCCCACAGCAGGCTTCCCAGTCATGGAGCGAAGGCAGCCACTTTGCAGCAACAGAAAATCTTCCAGGGACCCAAACCCCCTGCTTGTTTATAGAAATGCTTGCACTCTGGGGAGGAAACACAGGCCTGTTCATAAATAAATGCTCAGTCATAAGAGTTAGCTCTGGATGAACGGATTCATTTAGCAGAAGTGGAATGCTTTGAAGCTAGATGGAAGAGGTCACTAATTAAATGCTAGACCAAGACAGAGTCCAATTGCATGGGGAGCTGGAATTTTCTTGAATGTTAGTAAGTGAAATAAAAGGTGGGAAAATGGCTTTTTAGAACTTTGGTACCCTGACAAGAAATTAGTAGATTAAGAGAAGTGTCTTATCGCAGGCATCATCTTGCTGTTCTTTGATGATTTTCAGTTTCCCAAAGAAGAATTTTTCTTAAGCATCTGTTTTAGATATGTTTTAATGGCTTCAAATAATCTCATCTTTCTGCATAAAAATATTTTTCTATTTAATAGTGTATATAAATATACATATAGTATATCATAAAATATCTGGATGCTATTTTTAGTATTAGGTAATATTTTTGATGATTTTATAGTAGAATTGGGTCTTGTAAAACTAAGTATTTCTGATTTTTCTTGGCCTTCACTTACTTTTCCTATGTAGTTTTATAGTAGAAATATCACACTTCTTTGTTCCTACATATAATCACTTAAGATAAGCTTTACTTATAAAGAATAAATCAACGGGAAGAAATCTTTTAATTCAGGCAAAGGCCCAGTTTAGCAGACAAGCTTTACATTTTTCTTTGAATATAAAGAAATAGAGTTTTATTTCCTACCAAATATATTTCTGTGTTAGCTGCACAGAAAACCAATAGAGGTCTATGCAGTTTAGAAGTCAGATGTACATATCTGGCAGTGTGTTTCCCGACCATTATTGGTCATGTTGAGGGTGGCCAGATTCCAAATGCTTGACTCCCAGCACACATTCCCTGGGGAGATGTGTGGGTGACACGCTTCTGGCAGATGTGCATTCTTTGTTGTCACCTGTGGTGCTAGATTCCTCACCCTTGAGCTAGGACTGGACCTTAGCCTAACATGCGTCCTTGAGCCTCAGCCCCACCTTCCCCTTAGTCCTCTCATCCAGGAAGAGGCCTGGGTCTCTCTTACCATACCAGTTCCTTTGGAGAGACGAGAGAAAAGAGACAAGCAGCAGGAAGCAACCCAAAAGATGGAAGCCAGTCCCAAAAGAAACCAAGAGAGTGTGTGCTCCAGCCCAGTTATGCTCATTACATGTTTTAGCCTCTTTCCTAAAACCCACACCTTAGGATATAGCCCAGCAGTGTGCCCATGATGCCTACTGGGGTGGGAAAGACTGAATGAAGGTGTGAAGTACTTAGTGTTTCCCTAGAGATAAGAGTATGCATCTAAAACACTATGTATTTTTTCATTAGGTGCTAACTGGTATTTCCACTGAGTATCCATCCAGTAGGCTCCTGAGTATAAAATAAGTGTAGCTTCACCTTAGCAGGACCTGCCCTGTGGGGTGGCTGAGTGGGAAGTAGTCTGTGCCGGCATTGGAGGGATATTGACTTATGCTTCCTGCCCCATTGTGAGTTAATAGCATTTTCTCCAAAAGATCTCTTTCAAATACCATTTATCGACAGAGGAAACTTCACTTCCCGGGAATATGGCAGCCGATCATTTCCGGGAGCCTTCCTCCCACACAGTGTGAGGGCTCAAGGAACAGGAGATGCAGAAGGTACATTTTTTGAGAAAGGTCAGAAAATGTTGGAGTTGAAGAGGATGAAGCAATACGAGCCGGCTGTCCCTTGGGGAGTGGTAGTTCAAACACATTAAAGTAGAGAGGAGCAGAAATGCCCACAGCCAGAGAGAAAAACAAATGCGTGTTGTTTCACAAATTACTCTGGAGTAATTCTGTTCTTGGAGATCATGGTTCCCTTCCAAGATATCTCAGAATAAGCAGAGGCCAGACCAAGAGAATAGGTCAAAGCAAGCTGCTGATTCACACTGAGATTCAAGTGTGTGGGCCTTTATTAAAAGTTTGTCCAATTTACAACCCCCTGACCAGAACAGTGCAGAATCTGGGCTGTA
Organism: Symphalangus syndactylus; assembly: GCF_028878055.3. Taxonomy (NCBI): domain Eukaryota; kingdom Metazoa; phylum Chordata; class Mammalia; order Primates; family Hylobatidae; genus Symphalangus; species Symphalangus syndactylus. The sequence continues at coordinate 64,847,746 of NC_072433.2, forward strand.
GCATGGCACAGCTAAGAAGATTCATGGACCTCAAAATTCTATGTCCTGATTATTTTGGTCCTGTTTAATTCCTAGGGAATAAACTAACTATATCCAGGTGGTCCTAGTACAACAAACATTATACGGTGACAGGTACTATATTGCAACATTTCTCAGCCCCAGCTGACGGTCAAGTTGTTTAAAGTATTTAAGCACAAACTACAGTAGGACTGAAAAATTGAGGTGGCTCTTTGTACCACCTTTAATTGGCTTTGACCGGCATTTGTACATCCAGCTGCCAGCAAGTGCTTTAATTTTTATCATAAGCTCAACTTTCGGAACTATCTGCTATTTTAAAAGAAAAAAGATCAAACCCAATGAGCTCTCCCAGGTACATACTGATAAGAAGAGGATTGTAGGACTGCCAATTTATTTTTGTTTTGAAGAGTGGAGTTTCGATTTTAAAAAATGGAATTTAAGTGGAATTTGCCAGTTTTTTAAGTGGAAAATTGGCAGGTCTGACCTATTGGATAATTGCCTGGGAGTTAAGAGAAAAAAATGTTTTAATGAAATGAAGAGATTGTCCTAATCCACAAGGGCATCTTTCTTTGTTGTCTTCTCTGTGTTTTGAGACCTTTTCTTTAGAGAAAGATTTGATGTTTTATCATTTTCAGTGTGAAGAAGTTCCACATTCATTTAATGTAACAAAGCCCAGATCACCTTGTTTGACTTGGAGCCTTCTCATTGCAGGTCGATCCGGGCCACAAATCCCTCCGAGCACACGGTGATCCTCGCAGTGGTTTCACGAGTGTAAGTGCACCTCCCATTCCCAGATGGAAGGAGTACTGTTCATTCTGAAATATTTGTCAGATGTAATCTGGTTTTTGAGCTATCTAAGCAATGGGCGTGTGTTGGGTCCTAGAACACCAGCCTTAGATCTTGATCTTGCTTTGGGGCTTTTGTTTGTTTCGCAAGTTCCTGGAAATATTTAGGTTTTTCTCTGTATCTTATGTAATTGCCTTTAGCACCTAGTCATACACCTCAGGGAGAAAGTTTACTCATTATATGCCAGAAATGAATGGAAAATTTGAGGACGAGGTGGTCTGGAGAAAACATTGTAGCAGTTTATCTTTTTTTTTTTCTTTGAAGAAAAGAGATGGGGATATGCTTGTTTTTCATTTAAGAAGAAACACATTTTTTTTTTTCATATTCAAGCATGAGAATAAAGGGGCACTAAATCCACAAGACAAGGGTTGTGAAATTGATGTTGGGACCGTTATGTGGCTAGAGGCAGGACAGTAGAGTTTATCCAATGCTGGAAGGCAAAGAAAAGGGATTGTGCTGTAGGTGCAGTGAAACTGTAGGATGAGCGACTGCTCTGCTGGGTTTATCGTCTGAAGTGGCCAGCACTTAAAGTAAAAGAGTCAGCAGGAAGAAAAGTTGTCTGTACAAGCTACAGTGGTAGAAATCTTGGCAGGTAACAAAATTTGTTGTAGTCTTTTAATGGCTGTATTTATCTTCGGAGAGAATAAGACCTTAATTAGGACCTAGGACCTGTTGGATTTGGCCTCATTATGGCATTTGGCACAAATTCTGTGACAAAGGCCAGGAAAGTCTGGCCCAGGGGACTTGAAATGCCTCATTCCAAAGCCATGTGGATACAACAGGAAATCATGGCTTCAAAGTCTTACCCTCACCGAAGACTCCTACTTACCTGGTACTCCTTGAGTGTCTTCCTAGGAGCTATGTCTTCTCCTTTGTTTGATACCCACCATGGGATGTGGTCCAGAGAAAGTAGAGACATTGTCCTCACTGGTTCATTACACCTCTCCATCCTGGTGGGAGATTAAGATTCCACGGGGAGTGAATGAGGGGAACTGAGACATAAGATCAGCATCCTTCAGCCCTCTTTTTTACATTTATCTTCTGGACACTCTGAGATCTGAATGAGGTCATAGAGTCTTGGACATCAATACCAGAAATGTTCAAGGCCACAGAGCATTTTTCCCAAGCCTGGCTATTACACGGGTCCAAGAACAAAACACTCTTGTTTTTCTGACTCATGTGGCAAAAAGGTTTGCTAGTCCTTGACAAATAATGGTTGACTATGGCTTATTTGTTATGATGCCACCGATTTTTCCTGGTTTAATTATAAAATATTTCATATAGAGAGAGTAGTAATAAAATGAATGTGTGTCTGTGTCACCCGGTTAAGAAATAAAACATCATTAATACCCTTGGAACCCTTTCTGTGGCCTTCTTAACAGTCAGAGAAGATAGAACTTGGAGTTCCAGAAGAAAAAGAAAGTGGGTAAAATAGCTTTTCCCTTAGGGCAGGAGTCAGCTATGGGTAATGCCACAAGTCAGCACTGGGACTTCTGTTCCTGTTTTCTATCTGCGTTTCCACCCAATCCCTTTTATTCCATTTTTCTTCCCTGGTTCTTAGGATATGTCCCCCATGTTACTTGCTGGCTGTGTCAGACACTGTTTCTCTATCTTGGTGACAGAGAGCCCAGTGATGGCATGTCTTCATGACAAGCCAATCCACATCCCACCTTGTACTCAAACTGAAGTCCTGAGACTCAGCAGTAAGCTCACTATAGCAAACCCTCTTGTGAAATGAGTAGCAATTATCCATTTTTGTTTTCTCTCCTTCCATTCTAACTGTGTGTTCCTGCTGATACTTCTCTCCCATTTGGATTGGGGGTCTTGCAGCCTGGAATGTTGGCTGTCTGCCTCATGTTGAGAGCTGGACCAGCTCGGTTTTGGTGTGGGAGTCATACTTCCAGATGGTTTGGGGACAGTGGTCTCGGAATGAACAGTGCACCTAACACGTCCCTTTATGGGACTGCTCCCATACATGTGGCTCAACCTCAAAGGGCAGCTGAGTTGGAAAGGGCCATTCATGTGTACTGAGGGTGATACCTCCAGGTACACTGCTGGAGCTTTCTCTGCTGTTTTTGTTCTTTTTGCATCTGGAAGGTAGATGTGGGGTCTGTATCCTTGAAGGCAGGTGTGCCCCGTGGGCACGTGCTCGTCAGGAAGCCACTCTTGGAGCTAACGCTGTGTGGCCTCATTGCTCTCTCTCCGTGTTTCAGTGTGAGGAATCCTGGTTTGTATCTGCTGAGTGACCACATTTTCTGCTTTGCTGCAGATCGGATGACCATGAAGAGGCGTCAGTCCTTCCTCTTCTCCACGCAGGCTTCAACAGGGTATGTACAAGATGTCCAGCATCTCTCTCAGGTACAGGCACCTTAACCCCTAACTGTCCCATAACAGGAAAGCAAAACCACCACGGAGAACTGTTAAGGAAATTAAGCCCCAGGACTGCTGGGGAAAGGAAGAAACTGTGTTCTCATGGGAGAGTAACGAGCAGCTTCCAGTCGAGCTCTTTGCCTTTTTTGCTCTCTGGGTTTTTTCCATATATCTTAGCAATAGATACACAATGACATAAAAACACATCTTATTATATCAGATTAAAATTCTGTCGTCCCAAAGTAATAAAGTAATCTTATTTAAATCAGTACAGTCAACTCGATTTAATGTGTGTGTGATTATACGTAGATACATCCACCAAATTGGCACCCAAGACTCTGTTCATCAGGGCTGGCCAGAGCTTATACCCTAGGGACAGGCCCATGATGGCTGTAGCACCCTGTAAACTCCCGGTTGAAACCATTAACATCAGCAAAGAAAAATTCTTTGAGTGACAAACTACACAAATAACACTGAGATTCCAGTTGAAGATTAAGAATTACTCCAAGGAAACTCACTAACAAACTAAATAACCAAGCTCACCCAGCATCTCAGGGTAGAAATTAGACTGGAGGCAAGGCTGTGTGCATGCAAATGGAAAGGAACTGATAGAATGGACTTAAAAGAGAAGAAAGAGAAGAAAGGGAGGAGGAAAAAGATCATCAAAACGTGAATGTTTAAAAGAACTATATTCCCTAATACTAAGAGAAAACAAGTCCTTATAGAGAAATTGTGGAAGACCTTACTTCATATTTTAATTTTTTTAAATAACAAGTATATATATTACTCCTATGTAAAAAATAAAAGGTTTCCCTTAGGAAAATAATAGGATAGAGGACCATGGTTTACTTATACAGCTTTTGCTGATAATCTAAACGCAAGTAATCCTATAGCATCCTGTGACCTCCTGGCTTAAACTGTAAACATCATGAATAACACTGATATTCAACTTGAAGATTAAGATTGGTTATTCCAAAGAGACTTACCAACAATCTAAGTAACTAGGCATACCCAGTGTCTTAAGATCTTTTGGTAAGAGTAATCTGAATCCCAGCCAGGCACGGTGGCTCACGCCTGTAATCCCAGCACTTTGAGAGGCCAAGGCAGGCAGATCACCTGAGGTCGGGAGTTCGAGACCAGCCTGACCAACATGGAGAAACCCTGTCTCTACTAAAAATACAAAATTAGCTGGGCATGGTGGCGCATGCCTATAATCCCAGCTGCTCGGGAGGCTGAGGCAGGAAAATCGCTTGAACCCGGGAGGTAGAGGTTGCGGTGAGCCAAGATCGTGCCATTGCACTCCAGGCTGGACAAGAAGAGTGAAACTCTGTCTCAAAAAAAAAAAAGAGTAATCTGAATCCTAAGTAGGTGGAGTGATGTATTCCTTAAAAAATAGGGTACTGCCTGTGCCTTGTGAATTGTGAAAATCCTCTGTGTGCTTTTAGTAATGGTACTTTGCTACTCCGGGCTTAAATATATATATGTATATATTCCTGTTAGTTGTAGACCACAGAGAAGGAAAAACTACCTTTGCGATGCAGTTGTTTTGTGCTTTGGTATGCTTCAGTGTGGAAGAAAGTGCTATAGAGAAGATTCAAGGTAGTCTAGTGGCTCACGATGTGTGATAGAAATGAATGTTTCCAGCTAGCAATATTTTTCGCGCTCCTAACACTTTTTCCTCTTGTCTGTTATGTCTTCTCACAAAGGTTGGCATTTGGTTCTGAAAGCTATTCTTAGGTGCTATATCTTAATGAGAATGTATGAGACAATGCTTCTGAGTTTTTGGAATGAAGAGTTGCAAAAGAAAAATCAGCAAAGAAGCCATGTGGTTGAGACAGATTTTCTTTACTCACTCATTTTCTAAGAAATAGCTCTAAAATTATTCACAGGCTTCATAGAACTTCTGTGTAATATTGACCCCCCGACTCTACCCCATTCCGATGTTGTCCTTTTCAAGTTTGAGTTGGGACCTCATGGAGTGTGAGGACATAGATTTTCCTCATTACCTGGGAGATGATTGGAGAATGGCAATGACACACTGTGGGTTTTATTGATTAGGACCCATGTACGTGCTGTTGAGTATCCTTTTGGAATTCTACCATTAGTTCAGTGATCCTACCTCAAATTGGTTTAGAATTGCTGCCATTTGAAGCGATAGCATCTTGTCTGGAAGGCTGAGATTGCACATCTGCTCACAGTTAGGAGAAACAACTGGCACTCTTTGGGTGCAAATGCTGTTGAGAAAATTTAACCAAAGTTCCATTGTTTCCTTCTTACACATTTTATAACCGGTCCATGGTGCTCTGGAAGGCTTCATTTCCCACTATCCAGACATGTTACTGTGTTTTGCAGTCAGCCTCAGTGAATAAAGCTTTGGGGGAGGGGCATGAACAGCGGTAGCTGTCAGGGACCACCTGGTGTTCTTCAGTGCTGGCCCTGATAGAGGCCATTTGCCTGTTAGGTCAGGGTGCCCCCAGTAGCTTGGGCTCATTCCAGGAGAAGCACGCTGCACCTACAACAGCTCTCCTGGCATTACTGTGGCACACCATCAGCTGAGACTGATCTTCATGTGGTGGTTCTCCTTTTTTGGGCAAAATCCTGTCTTTCACAACTCTCTTCCCAAGCACCTTTTCAAATATGCCAGTTATCTTTGCCTTCCATGAGGTTGTTTCCCATCTCTGAGCTGTTTTGATTGTATTAGATTATCTGCTGAAACTCACCCCTGTGTTGCTAGCTAATTGGCTGGTGGTTCAGTCTGCGGTCCCTGAGTGGGGATCTAGGAACAAATTATGCCATCACATATCCCACAACAACTCCCCTTGAAGGCTCTGGACCTATGTGTAAGCAGCGAGTATATAGATGCTCAGTCCATGCTGAGCCTTTTAGAAATGAGCATCTTAGCAAAGGACAGTTGCAACTGTTTTTATATCAACTTTATGTGCCTCTTTTTCTATTCGCAAAAATGTTTGTTCAATTTAACAAGTGTTTATGGAGTTCTGCCTCTGTGCAATGTGCTAGGCATTGCCGGGGGCACAACTGTAGGACACAGTTCTCTGTGGAGAGACCTTCTGTGGAGTAGGAAGTGGGGAGCTATGATTTATTGTCAGGCCCAGTTCCCAGTGATTCACTTAATCCTCCTCTACATATGAGGGATTTGATATTTTCTCCATTTTTGCAGAGGAGGAAACAGGCTCAAAACAACTAAACTTGCCAGAGCTGACACTCATGACAAAGTGCAGAAGCAAATACATGTTGTTTAAGTCCAAACTCTATATCGGGTTCACTAAACTTAGATTTCCCAAGCTAGTGTTCCACAGAACACCACTGTACCAAAAGCTATTAACACGTGGTCCGTGAAAAAAGCCTTCTGTGATCAAGTAAGTTTGGGGAATCAGTGAAAACTCAGTTCCCCCTCCTCCCACACCTGAGAATCCACAAAGCACTTTTGCAACATTGCACATTAGCATTTTAAATACTGTGAGAAGTCCCGCAGTAAAGAAACCTGCTAACTTTGTTTATCCCAACATTTTCTTTCCATTTTTTGCAAAAACTAATCCATGTTTGTTATAGAAAATACAGATAAGCTAAAAATTAAAATTATTTATGCCACCAGCCTTTCAGATTTATTTCTAGGCAGAAATGGAAATCACTGTGTATTATTTACAAAACAGTGTCATGATATACATACGTAACTTTCTATGTTATTCCAGCATTTTTCAAAACGTATTTTATCATGGTTTTTTTCATGTTTTTACAAAACATCAGCTAACAACTCCCTGAGTTCTGTTACAGGCTGATATATAGCTTTTATCCATCTAAAAGCGCAAATGGAATCTAACCATGTTTAACTTTGCTCTGTAAATCAAAGAGAAAGTATTTCCCTTATGTGTATGTTTATGGCTTCCTCTCTTTACTTAGCCCTTCCCAGCTTCCACATAAGAATTGTGGAGGACCAGAGGCTCAGGGAAAGCCAGGGAGAAGCCAACCACTCCAGATATGTGGAGCCATCCACTCCAGTGTGTATGTGGTGTGTGTGTGTGTGTGTGTGTGTGTGTGTGTGTGTGTGAGAGAGAGAGAGAGAGAGAGGGAGGAAGGAGTGAGGAGAGGGATTGATTTTTTTCTCTGGCCAACTTGGGTGAAGGAATTCTAAGAAATACATCTTTCAGCAGGGCCTAGTATTCTCCTCCTCCACCTATATAGCTACCTGAGAAGCAAAAGTATGTGATTGGTAGTTTGGAATACTTTGGAATTCTGCTTATCTTTCTACTTAATAGTTTTCCAGCCAAATGCTTAGAAAGGTTTGCATGATGTGTTTTTTCAATCAATTAAAATGCAAAACATTTCCCCTTTCCTAAGTAGGATTGTCCTTAAATCTCTTCCCTTACTTGCTTTTTTTTTTTTTTTTTTCTGATTTCATTATTTCTCATTAAGTATTGACGTGAACATGTCGGAGAAGTGCTCAATTTCCTATATACCCTACACTGAATCACGTAGCATATATAAGAAATGTAAACCAAATTACTTTGGGATTAAGTGAAAAAGGGCCTACTGCTTTTTAAACACGGGACTTGAGCAGCTCATGCCTAGCATAAGTGGTTGCTTTATGGCTCTTTGATGAATGACAATGTGTGCTGCATTTTCTTCTGCGTTATTATTTGCTTATCTATCTGTTCATTCATTCACTAAGTTTATTTATAAATACATGAAAGCCTTTTTTTCAATTGAGATGAGACTAAAATTAGCCATTTTAATGTGAACAATTCAGTGACATTTAGCACATACACAGTGTTGTACAACCACCACCTCTGTCTAGTTAGAGTGAGACCCTGTTGCAAAACAAACAAACAAACAAAAACCATTTTCATCATTCCCAAATGCGTTCCCATTAAGCAGTCACTCCTAGTCCTCCTCCCCACAGCCCTGGCAACCACCAATGTGCATTCTGGCTCAATCAATTGACCTGTTCTAGATATTTCATATACATGGAATCATACAATATGTGAATTTTTCTGTCTGGATTCTTTCATTTAATACTTTTTTCAGGTTCATACATGTTGTAGCATGTATCAGTATTTTATTCCCATTTTATGGTCAAGTAATAATCCATTGTATGTATACACCACAATTTGTTTATCTGTTCAAATGTTGGACATTTGGGCTGTTTCTGCCTTTTGGTTATGGTGAATGATGCTGCTATGAACACGCATGTACAAGTATTTATTTGAGTACTTGTTTTCAGTTCTTTTGAGTCTATACCTAGGAGTGGAATTGCTAGATCATATGAAAATTCTGTGTTTAACTTTTCCCCTGCATTAGGCACTCAGAAAATTAGGAAGGGTGTAAAGAGTAGGCTCTCCCTTCCAAAGAGATCATTGATAATGTGGTGCACACTGAACATGCTGAGTGTTGGGTTTTAGATGATTTTATTAGTGCAATATGAAGCAAAATGTTTCAGTCATTTACATGGCTGGGCAGGCATTCTGTGCCCTAGAGTGTTCGTAATGTAGTTTATTCTACCTTTGTTATGAAGGAAGTGAAGTGTACAGTATTACTTGCTCTGTTGTTTCTCATACATTTAAACAAGCACTTTGAACACCTTGACAGCTGTTTCATCTCATCTTACCTACTAATTGTCTTATATAACGGAGTTACCTGGGGATAGGAACAACTGTTAAGTTTCTCTATTTGACTCTCTAAGAAGTAACTATATATGTCTTATGTATTGTCTTTGCTTTCTTTTCAGAGATTTATGGAGAATAGCAGCATAATTGCTTGCTATAATGAACTGATTCAAATAGAACATGGGGAAGTTCGCTCCCAGTTCAAATTACGGTATGTAGCAAAATGATTCAGTAACATGAGGTTAGCAATTTTTTAGAAAATCTTATCTGTCAACAGGCTGATGTTCATGGGTTCATAGCTGAATCACAGGGATTTTGAAGCTTTTAAACAGGCAATGAATGGCAGCTGGCCAACAGCAGTATCTAAGCCAGAAGGCCCATTATATAAAGAAATAAATTGGAAGCATTTCTTCTTTTGACAGTATTTCCACTATTTACAGAATTTTAAAATTGTAACCTGGGAAAATGTTTAATTTTTGCACAATTAGATCGAGATTAAGAATAGCCTTGAGGATTATTTTCTACTTCCTACTTTCAATATTTATACATTTTTACTTGGATTGTTACGCATAGGGGCAAACTAATGGCGATATTTATCATGCTAACCATAATAATGGCTAAGTAACCACAATAGCAATTTTATTAAGTCTGTTTGTGGCCTCAATATGCATGAAGTAGCTTTAAGAAACCAGTTTTAAGTCTCTTTACAAGCATATAGTGTTTTAAGAGCAGGCTTGTCACTGGTGCTCCATTCTAGGGATGGGATTCTCTGGGTGTCTGGCTGCTGGCCAGAATGCTGGGCTAGGGGATGTTCTGCTCCTGGGCCCTCTTAGGAATATCAGGGTCCTAGCTCCTGCCTGGTTTTGCTCAGGCTCTACTCTGGCAGGCTTTTTGGACCCTGATGTTTTCCTCCCTTCTCATCCAGGGAGCAGGGAAAGGAGAAGGTTCTTCTCCACCCATGGGCCACTGCGGGGCCCAGTCCCCAGGAGCTTCAGGCTGTGGGATGCCAGATAAGTCTGTAGCATGGCTTCTCTCTCTGGCTGACTGAGAAGTCATGGATAGTTTGAGGCTCAACACAAAATAAGTAGGAGAGCATCCTGTTATAGTGAGTATATGCCTTATCTTGATTACTTATTGTCATTCAAAGATGACAAAACCCTTTTCAAACTTAATTATCCTCTGTCCCAGGGAGGCAAAATGAATTGACATAAACCCAGAGAAGCAGGTTCCCCTGGGGTGCACCCTGGTCAGGGAAGTCACTTTTTGGTGGGTAGAGTGCTCTAAGAAATAAAGTGTGGGGATAAACCATCACTTTCTTAGGTAGAAAAGTATTAAAGAAAGAATCTCAAACCAGTGGGAAATCAGATATTTTGGGAATTCAGGTATTTTTAACAGCCCTTGGTAAGAAATATTGCCAAAGACTTTTTGAACATATAAGTAAGCTAGATCCCTTGGTTTCTTTTTATGTGTATGTTAGCTTCAGAGAACTTCATAGAATTTTTCTAGAGACCCACGTTGCCTTTACTTCCGTAATTTATGCCTTTTAATAATGTAGATTAATTGTTATTATTCCTGGGGGTCTCTACTGTTTTTAATTGAAGGTTAAAAGACTTAGTACTTTTATTTTAGATGTTTACACAATAAATAGAATTAGAAAGAGGGGGATTTTACTGTGGTTTAATTCTTCAACTGTGTATTACCCACAATAAAAAATGAACAGCGCAACACCTCATTGCATTGATAGGCAATTCCATTATTTGATTTTAAATAAGTGCTTCCGTTTTTTTAGGCAACATTACATGTGATGGCATATGTTAGGTGCCAGGAGATGCCCTAATACAGATTCTGCAGTGCACATGGGGCACTGGGGGGCTGTCCCAGGAATGTTAGGGGCACCTTGTCCATGATGAGCAGGGCAAAAGCAGGCCTGGAAATTTGAAATAAATATCCCCAGTCAACACAAGAGCATAAAGAAAAGCCTTCAGGTTATTGTACTGCTGAAATCTGTTTAGAGCCAGGGCATCAAAGACTTTTTAAGGTCTTATCAGATTCAGAACTTTGCAAGTTTCTAAGTACCATTATGTAAGTACTAGACTTCTGACCCCTCACTTACTAGAACTGGCTGGGGGCATTGGACCCATTGTTGAGGTCATAATGAAAAGGCTCAAGTTCTTAATACAAATCAGTGTCAAATTGGTGAATGGACTTGACCCAGGAAGGTAGTGGCCCCAGGAAAGAAGGTTTGCCTGGCACATGGATTATCTTGCCTTCTGCACAAGCTTCAGCTGTGCAGATAACTTATTCAAGTTATCGCCCTTTTGGGTGTGTGTGTGAACATGTGCATGATTTTATGTGCATATTCCCAGGTATTCTATATCCAGGCCCAGCAGATAGGGGCAGTGACCCATGCCATGGCCCCTCCCCAGCTCCTTAGGGCACTCAGGGACATCTAGCACATATACCTGTACCCCAAGGCAGGCAAGCAACTCTATCATTTGTTGCAGACTGGGAAAATGAGGCTCTTTATTATACAATGCTAGAATAATTGTAGTCTAATTATATAATACTTTCCCCTACAATTCCGCCCCCAGCTGCAGCTAAATATGTAGCATTACTGTCATTCTGCAAGGACAGTCTGTACTGCAGTATGATGGTGAATGTTGAAGGTAGACACCTCTGCCCGGGTCCCATGTCTAGTGACCATATTTACTTAACCAAGAAACAAAAAGGATCACCTGATGTGATCAAACAGAAGATGTAGTCTAATTTTAAGATTCTATTATATAAAATAACTTAAAGATGTCAGAACTAAATCACATATCTGTATGCCTTTGATGAATTACTCTGTTGAATAGAAGAATTTATGAAATGGAGAGCGTCTAGGATAATCTAGATTAAATGATGACTGTTTATCTCTTCTGATGTTCTTACACCTCTTTATCATGAAAAGTTCTATTTTATCTAAAATAAAGATAATTATTTAGCTACTTAGCAGGAGTTTGGGCTGATCGATATATACTAATGCAGTACTAGCTATTGTTTGATTCATTAGTCAGTCTAGAAGTTACATCCAAGTCATTATATTTATTTCACTCCAAATCTTAAGACAGTAGCAATCCTCAGTTTTAGAAAGAATCAAAATTTTTGGTGGGCAAAACTCTGTATTCTGTGGAACACCACATCTCTCAGTATTAACAGACGTTTGTAGAGCACTTTATTCTCATATGGGCTCTGCGTGATAGCCATTGTGTTACAGGGGTGGAAACTGAGCTGTGAAGGCTTAAAATAACCAGTCCCTATTGCTTTATTGCCCAGTAATGAGTGCCAACAAGTAGCAAGGTCATGATCCTCTCACCTCGTCCACTCCCAGCTCCCAATTCATCCCAGACTCCTGCTGGGATGTGGACTTGTGTCCCTACAAGCCACCACTTTGCCCAGTCCTACCCTTGTTCCAGGCAGCCTCACAGTGTGTGTGTGTGTGTGCGTTGTTTTAGTGGAGTCTAGATAGAGCACTTTTGGAAGGGACACAGGAGATAGTGTAACCCAACACCCTGGCCATGACTGACAGAGGAAAACACTGAGAACCATCACAGCTACTCAGCATGTTGGTGGCAGTGGTGCAGTAGAATCCAGGCATCCTGCTTTTTCAGTCTGGTGCACTTTCCACTCAGCATATTACTATATTATTTATAGACTTTACACCTGGACCCCTGTAATATTTACCTTTTCTCTCTGGACCTTCGAAGGCTCTTAAGAAGGTGCAGGGAAAATGGTGATATTACCTATGCTTCATGGGTTTCCACACCTAGGTTACTTTTCCCTTGTGTTTCTTTTTTCTAGCATTCCAACTTTTTAACCTGAAGAATAAAACATAAAGATACCTGAGACAAAAGAGTTATATGGTTCCCAAGGACAGATATTATTAATAAAGCTAAGGTTCTTCTGCCAGAAGAGTATGAATAATTAATACAAGCAATTAAGTTCTAAAACCCTAGAAACATTACTCAAATTGATTATCTCATTTTGCTGCAGGTTTATTTAAATAGAACCATCAACCAAAGAGGTTGAGAGCCTGAATAAACATTGCATTCTGGTAGTGTTTGTCATGGGGGGCAGAGGTGGGAAATAGTGTGTTCTTTCTACCAATATCCTTTCATTTCAACTGTTGATAAACATTTACTTTGTCTTATGGGGCTTTATACTTATTGAAAATTTCATGCTTTGTGGATAATCATAAAATGAATGTTTAATAAATTTTGGAGATTGGATCTAAGATCATGTATAAAGGCAACCTCTTGAATTGATGAAAATGATAATAGTCTGAAGTACCTGTTTATATACTTAGTTGAAACCTGTTTACATAGTTAGAGAAAATACTTAGGCAAGAGAGGAATTTGTCATTTGATAAAATGTGTTAATTAAAGCTTAATTATCCAACTCTCAAAGTTAACAAATTAGTCCACATAGAGTGTGTTTCTCCACGAGTGACTTCTGAAAGACAGCTGCCGCCCAGGAAATCCTTCCCTACGGTGCTTCGTCCAGTTTTGGACCAGGTGCCTGGAAAACACTGTCGATAAGACTAGCTCTTGCTTGTCTCTTATGAGGCAGTGCAGTGACAAATTTGGTAGCAGTTTTAAAGCCCCCTTTTATTCTTTTTTCTTATTTTAAACTGTGTTTACAAGTGGTGGTACTAAGACAGTATACAGTTCAAATTAGGTAGACTGGAGCAATTTAACTAAGAAAATATACTACTGCACGTGTAAGCCATTTCAGTTGAGTTAGGTTGATATTCTCCTCTGCTCTTCTAACCCATATCATGATTACTTGTTTTACTTACCTTCTCACACTGATATCTTCATTTCTGCGACTATAGGAATGGCGTCCTGCAGTTGGCTAAAATACTGCATTCTGCACACATACCTCACTATTATTGAATACAGTTCTTGGTTTGGCATTTCAGGTATACTTATGAGAAAAGATAGGTTCCGATTCATTTTTTTCACCAAAGCCTTTTGAAAGCCTTAGAGAACAAAGAAGTATTACTCTGTGATCTTAAACATAACAACAGGTGTCATATGTTGTATTCTCATATTGTCCCAAACACTTCAAGAAATGCCTCACATAAACTGTTTTGATCTTTACAAAAACCTGTGAAATACATATTATTACCCTCATTTTATGGATGAGGAAACTGAGGGCCATTGAAGACAAAAAGTTGCCTCAGGTCGCATAACTGGAAAAATACAGAGCCAGATTTCACCCACTTCTTTCTGCCTTCTTCCCTCTAAACAGATCAAAATAGGATGACAAAGTTAGAATGCCTTTATAAGTGGAAAAAATAACATTTTTCAGAGTTTTTTTTAAAGAAAAAACACCAATCCAGTAAATCAAGTTTTTTTTTTTCTTTTTGCAATGTGTAAGAAAGCTTTTTTGTTGGGATTCTTTAAACAGTCAGTATAAATAACAGAGCTCTAGCTACATGCTTGCTGTGTTGGACAGTAAATAGCTTACTGTATTTGGAGTTGCTCTAGATTAGGAAATTAGTTAAAACTATAACAAAGAAAATTAGAGTCTGATTCCAAATACTCCAGAAATATAGGGACGGTCACCAAGAAAAGTCCCCACCTGGAGAGCTGCAGAGATACAATGAACCAGCAAGGGGAGTTCTGCTGGGTTTGCCTTTCACCATGCCAGGGTGAATGGTTGGAAGCCGAGTAATATCACAACAGCAAAAAAGGAGAAAAAATGTTTTTATGTCTGTTGCAAAAGGCCAGAATACCTCACATCCAATTTGGGCCCAATTAAGTTCTCTAATTGATGGAGACTTAACTTCTCCAGGACCACAGCTGTGAATGGAACGGAAGAACGTCATTGCCTCGTGTTAGTGTTGAAGTTTCATTCAGCACACACATAGTCCATTCCATGATCCACAAAGATTTCACTGAATTACAATTCTTCTTTTTGTATCATACACAGATATATATGCTATTGTTTATGCATTTAGTTTGAAAGATGACTTTTTTTTCCCTCAAAGCGTATTATTAACCCTCTTTGTCTGTTAGGATTGCAATGATGAAATACAGTCATGCATCATTTAATGATGGGGATATGTTCTGAGAAATGTGTTGTTGGATGATTTTGTCATTGTGCAAACATTGTAGAGTGTACTTACACAAGCCTAGATGGTATAGCTTACTACACATTTAGGCTACATGGTATAGCCTGTTGCTCCTAGGCTACAAACCTGTAGAGCATGTTACTGTACTGAATACTGTAGACACTTTTAACACAATGGCATTTGTGAATTTAAACATAGAAAGGCACAGTAAAAATGCAGTATAAAAAGATTTAAAATGGTGCACTTGTATAAGGCACTTGGCATG
Source organism: Symphalangus syndactylus (assembly GCF_028878055.3). NCBI lineage: Eukaryota > Metazoa > Chordata > Mammalia > Primates > Hylobatidae > Symphalangus > Symphalangus syndactylus. The sequence goes on from NC_072433.2 coordinate 64,862,984, forward strand.
AATGGAGCTTGCAGGACTGGGAGTTGCTCTGGGTGAGCTGGTGAGTGAATGGAGGGCGAACGTGAAGGCCCAGGGCATTATGTATGTAGGACTGTAGACTTTATCAGCTTGTACTCTTAGGCTACACAAAATTCATTAAAACATTTTCCTTTCTTCAATAGTAAATTAGCCTTAGCTTACTGCTACTTTTTAACTTTATAAACCTTTATATTTTTAAACTTTTTCACTCTTTCTTAATAACATTTAGCATAAAACACAAACACATTTCACAGCTGTACAAAAAAAATTTGTTTCTTTACAACATTATTCTGTCAGCTTTTTTCTATTTCTATTTTTAAACCTTTTTTTTTTTTTTTTTTAACTTTTTAAACTTTTTTGTTAAAAACTAAGACATACTTTGGCCGGTGCCCACACAGGGTCGGGATCATCAATATCACTGACATCCTCCTCCACATCTTGTCCCACTGGAAGGTCTTCAGGGGCAATAACACACATAGAGCTGTCACCTTCTATGATAACAATGCCTTCTTCTGGGATACCTTCTGAAGGACCTGCCTGAGGCTGCTTTACAGTTAACTTTTCTTAGTAGTAGAAGGAGTATTTTATCTCAAACAATGATAAATAGTATAGTAAATACATAAACCAGTATCCCAGTCATCTCTTATCAAATATTATGTACTGTACGTCATTACTGTATTGCTACACATTTATACAGCTGATAGTGCAGTAGGCTTGTTTACACTAACATCATCATGGACACATGAGGATGTTATGTCTGCTACGACACCACTAGGCAATAGGAATTAGGATTATAATCTCACAGGACCACCGTTGTATATTGAGTCCATTGTTGAAATATCATTATGAGTTGCATTACTGTACCTTAAACTGAGTAATTTATGAGCAACAGAAATGTATTACTGACAGTTCTGGAGGCCGAGAAGTCCAAGATCAAGGTGCCAGCAGGTTCTATGTCTGGTGAGGGCCTGTTCCTCATAGACGGCACCCTCTGTATGTCCTCACGTGGCAGAAAGTACAAGGGAGCTCACTGGAGCCTCTTTAATAAAGGCACTAATCGCATTCATGAGGATGAAGCCCCACTGACTTAGGCACTTCCCAAAGGCCCTACATCTTCATACTGTCACATTGGATGTTAGATTCCAACATATGAACTTCTGGGAGACATCAGCATTCAGACCATGGCAATAACAAAAAGTACGTAGATTTGATGAACCTGGTATCTGTTTACTTTGTTAAATTAACAGATGAAATGTGAATGGTTTTCATAGAAGAACTAACTTCAATCTTTTATAACTTTCAGGGCCTGTAATTCAGTGTTTACAGCATTAGATCACTGTCATGAAGCCATAGAAATAACAAGTGATGACCACGTGATTCAGGTATGGAAAGAAACCACTTCTATCATTAACATTCAAAATGAACCTTTCAGGTTTAAGTCACACTTTTTATCAAGTACTTTCCCATCATCCTCATGTATCAGCACATTTTCTTAATAAATATCAAGCTGTGCAAAGAATACTGATAGACTTAAGAATTAGATATCCAATAAAGAACAAAAAATTATTGCTTCAGATCAGAACCTGCAATTTCTTTGACAGAAATGGGGTTTAAAAAAATTTTATTTTTTTCAGACAGATTCTCACTCTGTCGCCCAGGCTGGAGTACAGTGGTAATCTTGGCTCAATATAATTTCTGCCTCTCAGGTTCAAGTGATTCTTGTGCCTCTAAGTAGCGAGGATTACAGGCATGTGCCACCACACTCAGCTAATTTTTATATTTTTATTAGAGATGGGGTTTTACCATGTTGGCCAGGCTGGTCTCAAACTCCTGACCTCAAGTGATCCACCTGCCTTGGCCTCCCAAAGTGCTGGGATTACAGGCATGAGTCACTGCACCCAGCTAGAACCAGGGTAAATTCTTTTGACCATCTGTGAAGACACTATTCACGTAGAAGTAAGTCAGAATGGTACAGCAAATGCTTATAAATGTCTAGGGAACAAAATATTTTCAAAGACATTCATTTGTTTACCTGCAGTGGGTATCCTAATTATAAAGCATTCTTACATGAATGTCATCTTCCTAAGGAAATGTGTGTAGCAGAGAAACCTTTCAAGAAATGAGGTGTTCTTATTATAATTGTTGGAAAGTAATTTGTATTTGTAAAATACCCTGAAATATAGACTTTCCACGAATTGGTGCTTGCCTGCCTGCTGTTGGTTTGCAGAGTGGCATGGAGTGTGAGGAGCACTTAGTGGGGCACCAAAGACAGTGGGCAACACGCAGCGAAGCCCACAGCAGAAGCCTCACATTTGTCTGCCCTGAAATCTCCCAGTGCACACATACACACCCTGTTCTCATACCAGACCAATAACATCAATAGCCCACCCTGCCTAGGCCCTGTCATCAGCACTTTCATTAGGTTGTCTCATTTCTATTCAGTAAGGGTAGGAAAGAGACATCATTACCCTATAGTGCAGATGAGGAAACTGAGTCCCAACAAGGTCAAGGAACTTATCCAAGGAAAGCCTTAGTAATAAATATCAGAACTAAAATATGTAGTCATGTCTCCAAAGCCTTCCTACCTGGTTTCCTGTTTAGCTGTATTGTTAGAATATGTTTTCTGGCTGCCCCTTGAAATGTATCTGAAGGCGTCCTCACGTTGCTGGCTATTAGTGGCCCACCTGCCCACAGGTCTGCCTCTTGGACCTCAAAGAGAGCCAGACGTGTTTCTGTTACAGACCAAGCACAAAAATCCCACATCTCCCCCACTTATACCCAGACTTGGACAATCAGTTCTATTCATGAAGCACATTTTCTCTGCACCTCCCTGTTTTGCAGTGTGCAGCTGGATTTGATTTCAGAAATGAGGAGAAGGGCCTCCCTGCCCACTAGCTGCCCCTCCACCTGTAATCTAACAAACGACTTCTAGAATAGGGAACAGAGTCTTTCATTCTCCATTTATCAATTGGTAGTTAGAAAACCTGTATCCTTGGGAGAGGTAATATTGTGATGGTGTCACATTATGATATTAATCATCTCCCAGCCTTTGCCATAAACAGGAAGAAACAGGAGCATGAGGCCAGTATAATAGATGCCTGTAAAGGAGAGGTGGAAGGAGAGTCAGTGCCTTTAAAGGGAAACTTGGATTCTGAAAGAAGACCTTACAGCTTTTTTCTCAGGGAACCTTTTCATCCTCCTTTAGAAAAATGTACCAGCAATCTGTAGTATGGAACTTAAAACAAGAGGAAGGAGGAAGGAGCTGAATAGAGGATGTTATATGTATGGTGAAATTGCCTATGTGCTATAAATTTTGAGGATGTCATCATTGGATGGGATAGTTAATATACGTTCTTACTTGATATCAGCATCCTTTTCAGGGCACTCCAATCAAATAGTTAGATGCCTTTTTGAATACAAATCTTCAGCGGTCAAGTAGCAGCACTTAAAATTTAGAAGCAATATCTACCTATCTCTGTGTGTCTATCCATCTGTTATCTATCCACCCATCCATTCCTCCCTCCTTTCCTTCCTGTCTTCCTCCCTCCATGCCCCCATCTATCTAAACTCTCTATATATTTGCTTTAAAACCCTTGTTACTTGCCATATACTAGGCTCAGTTCTAAGCATTTTACACATACTCATTTATTTCTTAAAGCAATCCTATGAGTCAGGTATCACTATTGTACTCATTTTGCAGATGAGGAAACTGAGGACCAGGGAAGTTAAGTAATTTGTCCATGGTTTTGTAGCTGGTAATTGGCAGAGCCAGGATTTGAACTTGGGTGCCTTGGCTCCAGAATCCATATCTGGGAGTACCTGCTGCATTCTGAGGTTTCAGGAACCCTGGTGTGAAAGAAGGGCCATGACTTCTATCCAAATTTACAACTTAATAGGGAAGGCAGAATGAACACACATGAAAAGGTATGAGAATATAGCTAACAAATAAAGAAAATAATATAGTCTCTAATATTTTCTATTCATTCATCAGATAGTTACTAAACAGTCCTGAGTATCCAAAGATCAATTCAAAATAGCCTTTGCCCTTGAGGAGTTGCATGTCCACTGGGAGAGAGAGAGATAAACAAAAATTTAAATTCGGTGTAATAAGTCACTGAAAGTCTGCACAGGCATCAGTGGCAGCACTTGGGAGTGGACTAGGTAGGGGAGTCAGGGAAGGCTTCCTGAAAGAGAAGAGGGATAAATTGGAGTTGGAGAGGGAAAGAGTCAGGGAAGGGTATTATAAGCAGAGTGAGCACGTGGGGAAAGGCCCGGAGATGAGAGAGATGTGCAGACAGCTCAGCAGCCTGCAGGGGTGGCCCAGGGAGGTGTGAGGCTGGCGTTGTGAGCGGGGGCCATGCTGTAAGTGATGCCCTTCGCTGCCTAGGGAGGGCCCTGATTACTACATGTCAGTGATGGGGCCAGGAGGGGATCTGGAGATCCACGAAGACAATATCAGGCCCCCTCCTCTTCAGTCACCCACCAAAGGCCTGATGACCAGAGCATCTTCCAAACCCCTTCAACTCTCAGGGTTGATCGTGTTAATAGAAGCTGTGTCTCCCAGGGAACAGCTCCCCAAGTGTCCCTGCACCACCCCGTTCATGACTGCTGCCATCGCAGTTGAGGGCAAGAGTGATTACAGTTGGTTCGAACATCTCCGAAGCAGCAGATGGATGCAATTTAAGCCCAAAGAAATTCATGACCCAGATGCAGTCTGTTTACATTTTCCCGACATTCTTCACCGCTTGTCTCTCTCCACTCAGCCCCCATCTGTGATCTTTGAAAAGAAATCAGAGGGTGGGACAGGACCTGGGAGTCATCTAGGGTCATGGCTCTAAATTCCAGGACCCCAGGCAGAATTTTGAAAAGAAACCTCTGAGTCTGCTGGCCCCAGAATCTGCTGAGGGGAGCTTCCCACCTGCCTGAGCCCAGCACTGAAAGGGCTGCCTCCTGCCAAAGCCATTTAACTGAATTTATTGTTCTGATTCTACTGGTAGTGGCCCCAAACTGTAGCAAACATTGATCAATAGGTAGTGGCAATTGGAAAGGAGACATGAGAAATCCAGTTGCAGAGATGTGCATAATACAAGCCGCCACTGTTGAATGGAGTTCTTATTTGTTTGTTTGTAAGAGACAGGGTCTTGCTATGTTGCCTGGGCTGGAGTGCAACGGTGCAATCATAGCTCACTGCAGCCTCAAGCTCCCAGGCTCCAGTGATCCTTCTGCCTCAGCCTCCTGAATAGCAGGGACTACAGGTGTGTGCCACAACACCTGGCTAATTTTTTTATTTTTGTGGAGGTGGAGTCTAGCTGTGTTTTCCAGACTGGTCTTGAACTCTTGGGCTCAACTGATCCTTCTGCCTTAGCTTCCCAAAGGGCTGGAATTGAATTACAGGCATGAGCCACTGTGCCCAGCCTGAAACTTTTTTTTTTTTTAACTACAAACATATGCACCCAGTCCTAATTTATTTTTATTTCCTTTTTTTCTGAGTTTTTCCTTATTCACGGGGCAGTAGATGGTGAATGAGTTCCCCAAGAGGCTGGTACTGCTAGATAAGGGCTTCCTGTTTTTTTCCTGCTGAAGTTTCTTCTGATTTCCTGTAGGGGATCAGGATGGCAGTTGAATGAATAAATTGCTGCCAAGAAGGAGAGAACTCCTCCAGGAAGGGTCTGGGGATGGAGAGGGGCAGCAGGACCTGGCCAGCTAACTGCATTAGAGAATGTTTGCCCTGGGAACTTCCTGCTTGATATTCCTCTGGGTCCCAACAAGTCTTCCTACGGGGCACACAGACATTTCATGAACTCTGTCTTGTGTCCCTGCACTGATCTGTACCCACCTCCCATTAACAGTATGTCAACCCAGCCTTCGAAAGGATGATGGGCTACCACAAAGGTGAGCTCCTGGGAAAAGAACTCGCTGATCTGCCCAAAAGCGATAAGAACCGGGCAGACCTTCTCGACACCATCAATACATGCATCAAGAAGGGAAAGGTGGGTTACATCAGCAAAACCAGTCCACAAACCCTCTCCCCAATGTACTTTTTTTCTGTGAGTTTTAGAATTTCATCTTTAAGATTAGCTTCTTTAATAATGTCATAATTAAGTGAAAGATCTTTTATGTTTGCAAAATGAGTTCATTTTTGAGTTAACTTTGGAGCTCAGTGAATCTGGTGCTTATCATTATGGTACAGAATCTGGTGATTTTGTGTGAAAACATTTCATCCTGTGCATGAATATATCCCATCTGCCATTGCTGGAATATTGTGGGTATCTCTGAGCAGAGTTCCACCCAGAGAGCTGTTAGTGTTTTTTCAGTTTATCCAGTGTTTGGGGGACTAGACATATTTAATACCAGTATTTATAGGTAAGCCAGGTTTTTTCCCAGTTTTCCTTTTCTGTTCTCTGATCACTGTTCAACATACATTTGTAGCTTCCTCCTCCCAGCTGCACCTGTTCCTCCAGTGGCTTCCCCTTCATCTGGGTAGATGAAGGTAATGATGGAAGTCCGAGAGGAATTTTCCCTGAAGCCCTGTCCTCCTTTGGAGCACTGCCTCTCATCACTGGAACTGCCTGTGCATTTTCTGTTAAGCATTCAGAATGCTTCTTCACATACAATTTCTTTCATCTTCCTTTCTGTGATGTGAAGTAGTTAGATAAGCCCTGTATCCATTTAATAGAGGGAGCATTTTAGAGGGATAAGATAAATTTGGATTATAGATGATGATCAAAATGTTTTTTTTAATTGAGGCAATGAGACCGAAAAGGAAAGAAGACATTGTTAACTATTCCAAAAATTGTTGCCAAAAGAATATAGCCACACATACCAAGGTGCATACCAATTAGCCACCTTATGTGATAGAGGGGGCAAGAAATGGCTGCAGGGAATCTCAGTTTCTGATTAGCCAAACCTCCCACGTTCAGAGAACAGGAACCTTTACTCTCCCCTTGGCCTCTTTCATGGAAACTATGAGGAGCCAGACTAACCCCTGAGAAGCCTTGGCTGGGGGGCCTATAGGATGTTAGGAAGATGATGGGCTTCAGCGAGTGTTAAATAGACATGAATTTATATGCAGATTTTCTGCATCCTAATGTGGGCAAGTTACCTAGACTCTCTGAGCCTCAGTTTACCCATCTGTAAATTTAGTATGATAATGCCAAGTTCATAGATTGCTGTGAAGATTTTGAGAGAGACCTCTGAAGAATCCCTTGACCTGGTGCCACAGCAGCCATAGGGCTGAGAGCAGAATTCCACCCACAGATCAATTGTCCTGGAAGCTGGGACAGACAGCCTGGTGGTGGATATGTGGATCTGTGGTCTTGTCTTCACACATGGGGCCACATCAGCATTGCATTGGGTACAACAATACAGCAGGCATTGGGAAATGTAATGAAAGCATGTGGGAACGTTCCTTCTCAGCCTTCTGAGACCCTCTGCAGGAGCAGCTGTCATCCTTGACTGAAGGATTTTAAGAGCTCTCTTTGTCCATGTAGGAGTGGCAGGGCGTTTACTATGCCAGACGGAAATCCGGGGACAGCATCCAACAGCACGTGAAGATCACCCCAGTGATTGGCCAAGGAGGGTGAGAGCAAACTGTTCAACTCTTTTAGCTGAAGATAAAGACTCAAGGCCCTCATGGGCATTGGGCTTGCAATGCCTGTGTGAGCCTTACATCCACAAATGCAGTAGGATTGTGCTGAATGTAGTATAGACCGAGGGCGCTTCCACTCCGCCAGCAGCAACCCCCTAAACATGGTTTTCCATGTCTTTTATGAAGCATCACCCCAACCTCCCACCTCTACCTGATCACCTATGCCTTCTGTCATTCCCAGTGTGCTCTAAAGGGGCTTGATTTCTGGGCTTCCCTTTCCCCATAACAACAATGATCTCCTGCTGGTGCTCTCTGGCCTCTGCACTCAGTGCATAGGGAGCCAACCTTTCTCCTGCTTGAGGCCCTCGCTCCATGCTGGTTTCTCCAGGCCGGTTCTGGGCTTGTTCCTTGGAGGCCCACTGTTTATGGAGCGAAAGGTGTGTCTGACCAGGAGCTGAGGGCATCTCAATCCACTGAATCTCAGATTACCAGAGAAGCCTCTCTCTTTTGTGGAGAGATAAGAAAAACATGCAATTCCTCTTCCTTCCTCCAGTTAAATTTTGTGGGATTTACAAAGCCAAACAGGACCCCCTAACCATACATCATGGTGAGCCATGGGGATCCAGCCTGAAGGTCAACACCAGGCTCACAGCTTGGGTGTATAAGGAACACAACATTGTGTGACATGTCAGAAAAAGATGAGGCCACAGTCATCCTGCCAGTAACTGGAACAGGAGCCCCACCTGTGTTCCTTGCAAATTGTTGCATGAATAGAAAACGAGATGTTTCATAAAATCAGGCAGGTATTTGTAATAGCTTGTTTCCCCTCCAATTTTGGTTAGTTTCAATATTGCTCTCCCATCAGTTCAGGCTACGTCCTATCAATACCACCTGGTATTTCATGCCATTTTGTAATTCACAGCTCCCTTTTTGCTTCACTCTGGATGATGGGGGCACTGACAGGCCCCTGACCAAGGTTGTGAGCTGGAGAGAGGCTGCCCCTCGGTCCTCCTCCTGAGCAGCCCGGCCTCAGCGTGGCCATTCTCACCCACAGGCAGTGCTGAGAGCCGTGGGGTGGAGATGATGCCCATGGCTGTCATGTTGTTTTTATCCTCATCCTTATACCATCTCCTCAGAAAATCAAAGCTAAGAATCCCCTTTTGTGTGTGTGACCAGAATCATTAGGCAACCAAAGCAGAGGAGACATGCTATTGCCTGGTAATTTCCATCAGAATACATTTTTCTGGTCTCTCTGATTTTACAGATAAGAAAAAGAAGTTCTTTTGTCCAGACACAATTTCCAGTGTTATTTTCCCTGTAATTGTAGGCAGCGAGCTATCAGAGGCAATTCTTATTAAAAGTAGGGAAATTTTACCTCTTCCTAGTTGAGTGAAGTTTATTACAGAGTAACCAGTATTTTATATTTTTATATCCTCTTTTCAGAGGCCTACAGAGAAAAGTGAACCACGTAAAGAGAGAGAGAGAGTGGGATACCCCATGGGCTTCTGGGGGCAGAAAACCTAATGTAACTCTCTGGATTTCATGGCTTTACTCTCAGTAAAATATTGACTGTGAGCTGATTTTTGCGTGGGGCTGAGGCACCTGTAGTCTTTTGCCCGTTTGTCCTTGTGACAATGATAAAGAGTGGGACTACCCACTGAGTTTCAGGACCCAGTCCATGACCTTGAAATGAGAGGATTTTTATCTGCCTGAAAAGTGCCATTATTGTGACAATTATAGTGTGAAAGAATACGGGATATTTAATATAAAAACAGCAGCCATGAAATGTGGTCATTGTCCAAATGAATCTTTTGTAGCTATGCAATTATTAGTGTCAGCAGAATTAAAACTAATTTATTTGTAGCAGCATTTGATGTTATCAACTGAAGATATCTAGGAACCAAACTTTAGGAGTCAGTTAGAAAATGAGATACCCATTAGGGAAGTGTTTCTGAGCCCGCTAGGATGTATAGAGGAGGCCCAGTTTCCAAAGGCATGTGTGGGCTCTGTGTGAAAACTGTGTTTTCTGTAGATTGAGTCTTGCTTGAATTTTAAAGCTGCCCTAGGATGAACCCTGGAGTTTAGCTTTAAGAAGTCTGTTGACATTTTTATTTGCTGATTTGTTGAATCATCTCATATCTGACTCACTAATAACTGATTATTTGTTATTAGGAAAATTAGGCATTTTGTCTCCCTCAAGAAACTGTGTTGTACCACTGACAATAATAAGCAGGTATGGTATCGGCTCACTTCGTTTGCTCTGTCTGTTTGGCCATGCGTCCCCTCTGTTCTCTGCTTGTCTCACCACTGTTCTCTGCTTGTCTTTCTCTATGTCTAATTGTAGCATATTTATGGGAAATATGGGAAATGACATCTCCATGCCAATTAAGCATATTTATGGGAAAATTTGGTTCCTCTGACAAATTTTTTTATTTCCCAGCAAGCCTGTATCACTTTATTTGTAGTGCACATCGGTTATGATTTAGCTTGTGGCTGAGGAACTCTCTAGACTAATATATGAAGGCATAAAATTCTTCCTCCAAATAAAAAATGTTCTATTTTTATCTTAATTTCTTAATCGGTTGGAAAGTATATATCCATTTGAGCATTGCACCCCTACAAATTCATATCAAAAACAAGAATCATTCCAAATTAGTACTGCGATTTTTTTCTTACCCTTACATCATACAGAACAATACATCTGAATGTTATCATCTGCAGTAACAGAATTTTAAGAAGCCACTATATTTAAGAACTTTTTAAGGTAATTTTGTAATGGAGGGCAACATTGGTGTAGGTATTTTTTCTATTTGATTAGTACTTTTACTACTGGATTATGTGTATTTTCACTTCATGCACTGTAATTTGTAGATTAACAATTATACAACAAACATAATTATCAGTGATCTATTTTTGAAAACTTACAACATGTGGCCTTTGATTTTTATGAAGATTTTAAAGAGGGACAGTATCTCTAAAGGATTTCAAGGGCTTCTGTGGCATAATCCATTTTAGTAGAGGATGGCAGAGATGTGTGAAGTGCTGGATGAGAAGGTGAAGCCCAGCCAGGCCTGGAGATCAACTGGAACCAGCAGGACGTGAGTAGACAGTGGGGTGAGCCCAGTGAGCCCGTGAGGGTCTTCAGTCGGTTGTCTCAGGATATCAAAGTGGTCCGTGTCCATGTGCTCCTTTATAAGATATAGTTTGAGATAAAGTCCTTCCTCCAGCACTGAGAATCTCATCTGAAATCAGGACGTTTTCACATAATACCATGAAGTCATGCAAGAGGCAAGTCCTGGTAAAGGAAAAGAATGGCCTTTCATAGGGAAAAAAAAGGGTTCCAACAGACATTTTGCTACATACCAGGAGAAAGAATGAGTTCTTCATAAGAGCTGACACAGGGAGAAAGAGAGGGACAGGGCACCTGGTGTCTCTTTCGAGACAAACTTCTGAACACAAGCAGTGCAGACCAACATTTCTTGGCTGTGGATCCACAGTAGGGGACACAGGTCCACTGGGGCTCATTGATTCTCATGCCAGAAATTGACCAAGCACAGTTCATGTCCAGTTCATGCCTTTCCCCCACCAGCTCAGCCTTGCTCCTCTTCCTTACCCTCTTTCTCACTTAATGACAGGGACCCCTACTCTCCCTGTCACCAGTCTCCCTGCAACTCCATGTGCCCAAGTCCTACCAGTCCTTCCTGACCCAGTGCAAGCAACATTAAGTATCACCTTCTTCCTGAAGGCCCCTGAGGTACCCTCTTTGTTTTGTATCACCCCCCAACCACCACCATCATCTTCACAGCTATTTGTGTCCTAAGCTGCCCTCTCCCCTCTAGCAGGGCCACTGGTCTGTGCTGTCCTTGTGTGCCCACACTGCCTGGCATGTAGTAGGCCCTCAAGCTGGTGGCTAGCGTTAATGAAACTGAATGTCTCAGTCCTGGCCTCCTGCCAGCTGTAAAGCCCTCCTGCCTCACAGGGAGAGCAGGCAAGCCCTTAGCACAGGACTTTAGGATGCAGGGGTGGGGGGCCACCTGCTTTTTTTCTGAGGCTCTAAATAGAAACGCCTTTACTCCCATGAATTAGCTGCTGCTCCTAGAAAAGAGGAAACGCAGAGCTCAGATACCCTGAGCCATTGACGTCACCTAATGGTACTGCACAGGCCTAGAGAGACATTTAGATTTTCTAATAAAGCATTTTTATACCTCTGGCTAGCTACGGTGTTTTTCCTCTTCATCGAAGGAGGCTGCAGCGAATGGCAATGGGATCTGTGCTGGGGAGGGCTCCTGTCTACAGGCGGTTCCGGTGGTGCGGTTTTCTGGGGTTTAGCCTTGATGTCAAAATCGGCCCATGGGTTTGCATTTTAACAAGGTTTATGTGGTGAGCCAGGCTGCCGTCTCCTGGTAGGGCTTGCCGTCAGCAAAGATCCCTTTTCCTGTATGAGCCCTGTAGCTTTTTGCCAAGAGGCTGGAAATGCTCAGTGAGGTTTGTCTGTTGTCTTCCTTTCCTCTGCACACACACTTTATCCCCAAATATGTGTTAAACATCTGTTCTGTGCTGGCACCAGGGACACAATGCATCTGCCCCCAATGTCAGGGAGGCCACAGACAGGTAAACAGAATAAATAGAATGCAGCACAGAGGAAATGTGAATCAAGCACTGGAGAAGCTCAAAACCCAGGACCTAAGGAGACTGTCTGGGATTTTTAGCTATTGTCTAAAATAGGGGCTAAGAAACTAGAGCCTGCAGGCCAAATATGGCCTGTTCTGTAAATAAAGTTTTATTGGAACACAGCCACACTCTCTTGTGTGTTGCACCTCTGGCTGTTTTCATACTATGGTGGCAGAGCTGAGGCCATGTGGCCTGCAGAGCCTAAATATTTACCCTCTGGTCCTGCACAGAAAAAGGTTGCTGACTTCATTTATTGAAGATAATTTTCTTTCTTGGATGTTCCATTTTCTTAGGCCAGCAACAGTCTGCCCTGACCTCCCAGAAGTACCCCTTCTCCCCTTCATACACTTCTTTGGGCACCTTTTGCCTTGATGCCAGCCTCTGCGTCCTGTCTCAAAGCCTATCTCAGCCCCTCCATACTGGTGCGGACACGAGAACCTAGGTCCCCTAAGGCTTTTTCCTTTTCACAAGGACAAAATCCAAATGCAAATTCATGGCTCAAACTTCAGAATTTCAAGGATCTGCAACCATGGTCCAAGAGTCATATTTGCATAGGGAAAAAAGGAGGCAGTTAGGGCCCTGACATTATATCAGCTTTTGTGTCTTGTTTTGTTTTGTTTTGTTTTGTTTGAGACAGAGTCTCACTCTGTTGCCCAGGCTGGAATGCAGTAGCACGATCTCAGCTCACTGCAACCTCTGCCTCCCGGGTTCAAGCGATTCTCCTGCCTCAGCCTCCCAAGTAACTGGGATTATAGGTTTGCACCACAATGCCTGGCTAATTTTTGTATTTTTTGTGGAGCTGGGGTTTCACCATGTTGGCCAGGCTGGTCTTGAACTCCTGACCTCAGGTGATCCACCTGCCTTAGCCTCCCGAAGTGCTGGGATTACAGGTGTGAGCCAATGCACCCAGCCATCAGCTCTTATTCTTTTTACAATTTAATGAGGCTACTAGAAGTTTTAAATTACATATGTGGTTTGCATGTGTGGCTTACACAATATTTTTATTGGACAGACCTGGTCCGGACTTTCCCTCCCCTGCCAAATCCTATCACAGATTCACCTCACTTGCCCTTTTGCAGGTGACGGGATGCTAATGAGCTACAGACATCCTCTCGTTTCTAGCAATGAGTCAGCTCCAGACTCACTGAGCCTCCAGGAAAAGATGCTGTAACCAGTTTCCCAGGCCCCTAGGAGGCTTTTACCCTCACTAGAGGACATTCTGATGGGTGCTTAAGCAAACCTATAGAGAATGTCTTTGCAGGGAGATGCAGGGCCCCTTTCAATTGTTCTCAAACTGCTGCAGAAAGTTAGGTCTCACTGTCTAGAGCTTGGTGGACAGTGGGGAGTACCATGCCCTACTGAGTGTACTCAGGCAAGGGGACACCACAGCCCTCAGAAAACTGAGCAGAAGTGGGATGCATGGGAGCCAGTGAGGGCCAGTGGACAGTTAGGCACAGTCATCATCCCTGAGTTGTCTGGGCAGCAAAGTGGGGAAGGCTTATTCTCAAAGAGGCCATACATGCTTAGAAACCCTTTAGCCATGGGTTGAGATGGTGGGTTAAAGGAGATAGTCAGCCTCCCCTAATTAAAATGACCTCCTGCCCTTTTGTGGGAACAGAGCAAAGCTACCAGTTGACAGCTAGTAAGATTTTTTTTCCTGGCACAGCCTGGCTTCACCAGCGTGTCATGGAGGAGACTGCCCCACAGTTCTCACCAGCCTCTAGGACCTTCTCTCCAAGCCCAGCAGGTCCTGGATCGTGGGCCTTGTCTGAGATGTGTGCAATCTGAGTGTGACCAACAGGCTGCTCCACCAAGCACCCTTGGTCGATTTCTTTCTTGCCTCGCAGGACTGTGCTCACAGCCCCCTGAACCCACAAGGACCCAGGGACTCAAGGACTCTGTAGTTGCTTGTGCCCAGTAGTACAAGAAAGAGGCAGCCTGATGCCATCTTTCTTTTCTTCCTCCCTCTTTTGCCTTCTCTCTTTTATCCACACTCTACCTTCAGTCACCTTCTGTAGGCCTCCAGACAGTCCACAGATTTTCCCATCCAGTCCTTACACCTTCATGGACCATCCTCTCGATGGGTTTCTGCTGCCTACCGCACTTGGTGGCCCATTCCGGTTCCCACCCCCAGGCTGGCCTTCTCTTGGGTGTGTCCTTGGCCTTCACTGCCCCCATGCCTTTACTCTGCCCACATTTGCCCATTTCTGTTTCTCTCACCCCTTACCTTTCTAGGGGTATTGGTGTGGCCGATGGGCCTTCTCATGATTTGGGGCCTTCTCCTCCAGCTTCTGGCAAACCATGGTCCTTAGCACTAACAGAGTCTAATATCTCATGGCATTCTCAGCAGAACTGAGAGAAGAGGGTGGCGGGGCTTCTGTTCATTGCTAAGTAGTGATAAAAACAAAATTTCAATTTGTCCGAAATTCCCAGTACTTGGCTCTTTTACATGCTTTTAAATGATGTGGACGTTTTGTTGCTTCCCTGTCCTTTAGGACTCAACTCAGCTTCTCCTCCCTCCAAGAAATCTTCCAAACCTTTCAGCCCATGTCTCTACCCTGCAAAGAGGGAGCAGGGACACTTTCTGTCTGCACCACCCATTGGATCATTAATCTTATGCTACTTTGGGTGAGTTCTCGCCTTAGGGCGGGGACTGTGGGTTATGCCTTTTCATACTTGCTACTATGTATGCCCCATAGACATCAGGAAATTATTTTGAAAACTAGTTTTTACTCCTTAACACAATAACCTTTGGATGGCATAGGAAATTAAAGATGCAGCTTCTGTCTTATCCCGAATTCTTATTCCATGTAGAGTTGATCTATA
The DNA here is from genome assembly GCF_028878055.3 of Symphalangus syndactylus. NCBI lineage: Eukaryota > Metazoa > Chordata > Mammalia > Primates > Hylobatidae > Symphalangus > Symphalangus syndactylus. Next base: position 64,878,087 of record NC_072433.2, read on the forward strand.
TGTAGCCAATACATGTCTCACATGGTGTTACAAAGAATAGTTTCTGTACTCTTCCAAGGCACACATCCAAGTGTGACTTCTTTTTTAAAAAATTGGAGAAAAAGGCTACTGCAACTGAAAACATGACTGCAGTTATCTCTAAAAGCAGCTAGTCACAGAAATATATTTTATGTAATTGGAATATTACTATGATACAGACTTTGTACATGTGCACCTTATTTGTGTGCCCCAAAATATTTATTGACATATTTGGTAAAGCCACAAGGTAAACAAAATTATCCAAATTTTTCCATTTAGCTTTAGTACATATTTACAAGAATCTATTTAGAGAAAGGCCTCCGATGTTGCGAAACCACATTTTTTTTTCCTGAGAAACCACGTTTGGAACAGCCAAACCCTGAGCAGACATGAATGGAATACCTGCCACACGTCAGGGACTGTGGGAGGCTCTGAGGGCACAAGATAAGCAAGGGCTTGCAGCAGGGAGGAGGGGACAGGGGTGGGGGTATTGAGAATCCAGCTGTAGGATTGTGTGCTTGAGAAGTCTTGGCTTAGAGGAGGGAGAGACCACTTCACGCCTGGTGGTGATGGTGGCTGCTGGAGGTGATCATGCCAGGCTCTGTGAAGTTCCAGAGCATCTGAAGCTGAGAGGGGGCTCTCTTGGCTTGCGAGGGAAAGGGTAAACCTAGAACATTCTGGGCATGTGCACCTACACTGAGCATGATGTGAGAGGAGGCTGCCTAGTTTCAGGTAGACACAGGTGCCCTTTGCCCTGGCAGAGAAGCTTACCCTCATGGCCTGCAGGACAGCAACCCGGGGGGGGGGTGTCTGCCCTGCATGGATGGGGTTTCTTTGACCCGTCTGTTCTCTCATTCTGTCCTCTCTGCTACATCAAGGATGTTTATAAGACAATGGATGTTCGTTTATAAGGTATCCCTGTGGTGGGGATAAGTGGGAGGTGGAGGATGGGAAAATCAGAGGGGAAGAAGCTCTAGGTCTGAGCTGGAAATAGTGTCTCTTTGTGTGAGACCGGTAATGCCTGCTCACCAATATTAACCAGCTTCAGCAGGGATACCCCCACCCCACCTCACCCTTAGCCGAGCCTCAGTCCTGGAGGCCTAGACATAGAGAAAAAATAATTTGACTTAAGAAAAGTAAGATAGCATGCCAGGTGTGGTGGCTCACGCCTATAATCCCAGCACTTTGGGAGGCCAGGGCAGGCAGATCACGAGGTCAGGAGTTCGAGACCAGCCTGACCAACATGGTAAAACCCTGTCTCCATGAAAAATACAAAAATTAGCCAGGCGTGGTGGCGGGCACCTGTAATCCCAGCTACTTGGGAGGCTGAGGCAGGAGAATTGCTTGAACCCGGGAGGCGGAGGTTGTAGTGAGCCAAGATCATGCTGTTGCACTCCAGCCTGGGTGACACAGCGAGACTCCGTCTCAAAAAAAAAAAAAAAAAGAAAAGGAAAGTATGATAGGTTTGGTAATGAATGATGAACAGACATAGCTGAGCTATTTCTTAAAAATTAATGTTATCTATTCATCTCTAATGCATTGAAGACCGCTAGGATTTAAAGAGGAGTATTATGTTGGCCTTTGAGAGGAGGGTTTTTTCCCCATAAGTTTAACTAAAATTCCAAAGGTTGCACTTCTACATGACTTGTGTCATTCTGACTATTACAAGATTCTGCTCACTCCAGAGGCTTGTACTAATTAAGCCCAAGAGACTTACAGTACCTTAGGCCTGACTTCCGTTAAAGTTTTACTTATGTACCAATTTTTAGGTCACTTATGGGTGTTAGCACTCTATGGAAATTTTTTTTTCCAAAGCAACAGTTGGTGGCTGACTTTTCAGAAGGAATTATTCACCTCACATGAAGGAATCAGTTTCTGGCATTTTGCTCAACCTAAATCATCCATTCAGTGAGCGTGCAGTGCCTGCTGGCACTTGGCTCAGTGGAAGATACAGGATGGATGAGACTGAAGTCACTCCTTGCATATGCTCTCACTAGAATAGAATCCCTGGCTTGGCTAATGGGACCCCCATTTACCCAGTCACCCCCATCCTAACCTGGGAACCACCTTTAGCATCCCTGCTTTCCTGAGCCCACTGCATGCATCCTAGAAGCCACTTAGTTCCAAAGATGATGTCTTCGTAACAATCCTTGACTCCATGCCCACTTCCCCACCCCACCACCACTTCCTTCAAGCCATTATGACCTCTCATCCTACAGAGCCTCATGACCGCTCCCTCTGCCTCCTTGTAATGTGTGCTGGAGCCAGTTCATACCGACTTGTGAAAACTGATTGTTTAATTTTCTGGAATTTTGTGATTTAGTGTTAAACCGGCCATTATTAAAAATTAAATTATATAAGCATGCATTTAAGCAAATTTTATTTGTAAGAAGTAATAAGTATTTACAATCCATCCCTTCCCAAGCATATAACTATATTTTACTATCATATGTGCTCTTGACATTTGTACGTCTCTTTTATCTGTATTATGGAAATGCCAGATAAAGCTGTGCCCTGCACACATCTTCCCATTTCCACGTTCAGTGACATCATTCTGGCAGCTTTAAACAGCCGTGAAGGGAGTATTTTTAGATCAAGAAAATTGGCAAACTCTACAAATCAGGACTTTTTTTTTACTGATTTTTCTAGACTTAAAAAAAAGATGAAGAAAATGTTAATAATACAGGATAAACTTAAATGTATATCATGTCTATAGTAGTTTCATTGTGAATAACACAAAAATATCAAGAATGATTCCCCCAGTATTTACAAACTATTATTTGATTCAACAAAGAAGTTCCTCCCGTCACTGACAAATGAGTGAAATTTCTATGTACATCTTTGTTATTTGCCTTTCATCTTACTTTTTTTTTTTGAGATGGAGTCTCGCTCTGTTGCCCAGGCTGGACTGCAGTGGCACGATCTCGGCTCACTGCAAGCTCCGCCTCGCAGGTTCACGCCATTCTTCTGCCTCAGCCTCCAAAGTAGCTGGGACTACAGGCGCCTGCTACCTCACCCGGCTAATTTTTTGTGTTTTTGGTAGAGATGGGGTTTCACCATGTTGGCCAGGATGGTCTCGATCTCCTGACCTTGTGATCCACCCGCCTCGGCGTCCCAAAGTGCTGGGATTACAGGCGTGAGCCACCATGCCCGGCCCTCATCTTACTTTTTGATGTAAATGAAAATATCAACTAACATTTATGCCAAGACTCCACTCATTCATTAACTGTAACCATAAATTGGCTGCTGATACAAGAGGTCAAAAAAAAAAAAAAAAGATTGCTGATCAAATCCCAGCAAAAGCATTTTGTGGGAATCCATTGGCTATATAGACTCTACAACCAAGAGTGCCTTATATTTGAATATTGTTTTGAAATTGTGTGTTATACATTCTTTGTATTAGGGATTGAGAAATTTCTTTCTTTTTTTTTTCTTTTTTTTTTTTTTGAGATGGAGTCTCACTCTGTCACTGGAGCGCAGTGGCGCAATCTCGGCTCACTGCAAGCTCCGCCTCCCGGGTTCACGCCATTCTCCTGCCTCAGCCTCCCGAGTAGCTGGGACTACAGGCGCCCGCCACCATGCCTGGCTAATTTTTTTTTGTATTTTTAGTAGAGACGGAGTTTCACCATGTCAGCCAGGATGGTCTCGATCTCCTGACCTCGTGATCCACCCGCCTCGGCCTCCCAAACTGCTGGGATTACAGGCGTCAGCCACTGCGCCCGACCGGGAAATTTATTTCTTAAAGGGCCAGATAGTAAACATTAGGCCTTATGGTCTCTGTCAAACTACTTAGCTCAACTCTGCCATTGTAGTGGGAAAGCAGCCATAGATGATATATAAATGATGGGCAAGGCTATGTTCTAATGAAATTGTATTTACACAAACAGGTGGCCGGTTCATACCAACTTGTGAAAACTGATTGTTTAATTTTTTGGAATTTTGTGATTCAGTTGTTAAACCAGCCGTTATTAAAAATTAAATTACATAAACATGCAATTAAGCAAATGTTATGTTTAAGAAGTAATACGAACAGCCCATCCCTTCCCAAGCACATTACTATGGTTCACTATCATGTCAGTAATGTCAAGAGCATACATGATGGTAAGCTATAGTAATGTGCTATGTGGCCATATGCTAAATTATGGCCTGGGCCATAATTTCCTGACCTCCGCTTTATATCAGTAAAATGTATATTAAACTTATGTTCGGCTATCGTTGCTTTTTCAGCAAGCTGGTGGTTAAACCCTTAGCAGCACACTGTTGACTACTATCCTATCTGGTCCCCAGTTCTCATTCTGAAGGGCTCAGTGGTGGTTCCTCATCACTGACTAAACCGTCATCAGGCATCTTTGAGGAGCACACTCCTGCCTTCCTGCCCCGCTTTCCCTGCCACCTTCCCAAGCCACACTAGGCTGTTTGTAGTTCTCTGGACATGCCAGGCTTGGCCATGCCTCTGTGTGTCGCTCCCTCTGTCTAGCGTGCTCTTCCTTCCTCCTGTCCTCCTGGACAACTCTTGGTCCCCTGACCCAGGTCAGGAGCCCCCTCTGTGACTGCCCCCGGCCACCTCTCTCCTCCTCCCCGCTGCGGAGTGGATTTGGCACTGACCACACTATCACTACTCAGCCTGACCAGACCCTCCAGGGCAGCATCATGTCTTGGTCCCTGGGTCCCCATCTCCCACTTATGCTGCTGAATGCACTTAGTAAAGATTTGATCAGTGGAGCTTATGGAAGAGCCTATGTTTTAATAATCCAAGTAAGATGTCTTTCGTGTTGATACTTTGTATCTGTTACTCTGCAAGTGCATTTCATACATTAACTCCTGCAATCCTTACCACACCTCCAGGAGGGAGATACTAGGCTCCCCTTTCTACAGATGAGGAAACTGAGGCTTGAAGTGGTCAAGAAACCTGTCCAGGTTTCACATGGGATGCATGTGGCAGAACCAGGATTGTAACCCTAAAGGAGTTAGCAATATGGAAATAAAGGAAGCACAAGTGTATCTTAGGAGAATTCATAAGAGAAAGGCTTCCCTTGCTTGGGAGGTGAGGGGATGACTTCATGGAGGAGGTGTTGACTGACGTGGGTTTGAGCAGTGGATAGAATATGTCATTGTAGGCCGGGTGCGGTGGCTCATGCCTGTAATCCCAGCATTTTGGGAGGCCGAGGTGGGCGGATCATGAGGTCAGGAGTTTGAGACCAGCCTGGCCAACATGGTGAAACCCCATCTCTACCAAAAGTACAAAAAGTAGCTGGGCATGGTGGTGGGTGCCTGTAATCCCAGCTTCTCAGGAGGCTGAGGCAGGAGAATCACTTGAATCCAGGAGGCGGAGGTTGCAGTGAGCCAAGATCCCGCCATTACACTCCAGCCTGGGTGACAGAGCAAGACTCCATCTCGAAAAAAAAAAAAAAAAGAATATGTCATTGTAGGGAGAGGAATCCTCTGCAAAAGTGAAAAGCCAACGAAAGGCAGGACAGGAGATAATCAAACATGGCTGGACCCCTCGAGTAGGGGAGCTTGAGCTGAGGGTACAGTTGGTGCCCAGATGCTCAGCTGCCCACCTGGCTTGGCCTGGCTTCCTCCACAGTTCATACTCTACCTCCAGGTGCTTCAGGGTCCACAGCCACCCTGGTGGGTGTTTGGACTGAAGTAGATCATGCTGTGTGGAAGGGCCTGTTTATATGATGTGCCATGGAAGGGAGTGGCAGGTAGGCAGCTTGGAGGCATGAGTGAAAAGCTAAGAGAGTGAGGTAGCTAACTGCATCCCTACAGAGAAGCCTGGGTCTCTTTTATGGAAAACTGGAGGCCCAGACCTGCATAGCTCCTTGAAGGCCATGAGAGCACCTTGTCCAGGAGTGGGCATGGTTGGGCATGCAGTAATGTAAATGGAGTAGTAGATGTCAGCTCTGACTGCAGCATTTCAGTTCAGCTTTCTACCACACTTTGGAGGTATGCAGCCAGCTGCACCTAAAACCCAGCCATTGTACCACCTGCTTCTTTGTCTATAGGACCCTTTCTTTCTACCATGGTCAAAGCAGTGTTCATCACATAAGATTAGACTCAAGCGTCTGGGCCTTCGCTTATGTGGTGCCTCATTTAAATAATTTCTAAGAACAAAATTCCAAGAGGTATGGTTTCCTCTAGTGCCATTGCTGGAAAAAGAAGTGAGGAGGAGGAAGAATTTTGAGTGTTCTTCCTTCCGCTTCTCACCCTGTTTTGCTGAAGGCTAGGTTTCCTGGGTGAGATTTCAGAGCCCAGCTCCAGGAAACTGAAGAAAGTATGCATTTACTCATCCTGACCAGCTGTCCCTAAACCCAGAATCACCATGTAAGGAGTGGCTTCAATGGTACTTTTCCTCATTATTTGTTAGTCAAACAAGATGGCTGCGGGATGGGAGGCTGAACAGCTGCAATGTATGTACTCGAGGATCTGGGGAGGAAGAAAAGGGCTAGGTCTCAGTGAGTGCCATTCATTCTGCAAGTGCCTATTGAGCACTTTCATAGCAAACACAACCCTGAACTACGGCACGATGAAGAGAAATCATGGGGGAGCCGCTGTCAAGCTGCTTTAGGTCTTGTAGAGGTTTGTGAGAAGGTTTCAGATCACTGGAACTGTTGAGAAGAGTTTAAATCTATTCGCAGAGCTTTGGCCCACAAGTTACAAAGGAAGCAAAAGGCAGATTCATAAGAAGCCAGTTGTAATCCATAGAGAATACTGGACCTGTCTGATGGTGGAAATCCCTACAGGAGGAACGTTCACATCCACCCACTGGTGCTAGGGAACAGCCGCCCCTTCAGCACCTGTGTTCGATGAGGAGGAGTGTGGAAGGGCTAACACAGTGGCTCCCAACCTTGGCTGCACATTGGAATCACCTGGAGAATTATCAAAGCAAACAACAACAACAAAAACAGAGGCTCTGATAGATCGGGTCTGGGGTGCAGTCTGGGCATGAGGATTTCTGAGAGCGCCCCAGGGGATTCCAATGTGCTACTGAGGGTGAGAACCACCAAATTTCTGAGTCAATTAGATCTGGCGTGATCATGTTATGTTAGGCTAGGGAGCTTTCCTGCTGGACGTCTTGGAGGGGGACAAGACTGATTTGACCAAAAACTCACGTTAGGGCAGGTTGATAGAAGGACGGCCTTTGTATAATTCTCACAGGGAAGACCAGGCCTCTGTGGAACTGCCAGGGGTACGGACCATGCCTTCATCATCATTATCTTATATCTGCCTCCTAGGTCCTGGCACACAGAAAATATCTATTGAATAAATACTTGCATCCAGGCAGAGAGAAGCCATGGTGTTTGGGTAGCAGCAGTGGTTTCTGAGAGACAGGGGCCTGTGTGTGCCCTTCCTCAGGCTTTGTCAGGGCCAGGGAGCTTGGAGCATAGCTTGGGCTTCCAGAGCAGCCAGTGGCCCAAGAGAAGGCTGACCTGGGCAAAGCTGCTTTCCTGTCTGGACTCAGAGAGCACTGTGATGATGTGGCTCTGCCTGTCTTGTCAGCCATGTTTCCGGCACTTAGCACGAAGCCTGGTGCACAGGAGGTGCTTCCGAAGGGGTAGATGATGTGCCGGGCAGTCAGCCCTCTTCCTAGAACTGGCTTCAGGCTCCTCTATCTGCAGGGCCTAACCTGAAGGCACTTTACTTCCTGATTACAGTGAGATTTGGGGACAAATGCAACAAAAATTCATTCCAGAGTCTACATCCCAAGCCCCATTATCTGACTCACCTGACAGGTTTTTGGGTTTGTTTGTTTTTTTCATGTCTCTTGCACATTAGTGTTTTATGGTTTGACATTTGATAGGGGAAGTAATAGTGTGAGTGGGACTTATATAGTTTCCTGCTTTAATTGAAATTAGAAAAATTCACCCAACATCCTTTAGGCTATGAGAACTTTGGTTTAAAAAAAAAAAATCTTCAATAGATCATCGTCCCTGCGACGCTGCACCACCAAAACTCCAAGTCTTGTTTCTCTGCCTGTCACTACTGGGCTCTCAGGAGATGCAGCAAACAGCTGCCCCCTTTAGCCACATAAGCACAATGTTCTGGGTAAGCAGTTGAGGGGTAAGATCCAAAGCATGTGCCAGGGTATCACCGTGGGGTGAAAGTCCAGAGACAGCAGTTGTTGAGTAGGCCCTGGGGTCGGTCAGCTGTGCCAAGTGGTCCAGGCTCAGGCAGGGGCAGCTTTTTGCATTAGAGGGTAGATCACCACTGCTCCACCGCTGTCAGGGGCTCTTCCTCTGTGCCTAAGAACCTTGGCACCTGTGCTTGGGGAACTCACTGCCATGGAAACAAAGCCTCGTGGGTGTGCGGGGGTCTGCCTGGCCTGCAGCAGCTCCATGAGGCCAGAGCGGGGCTTGTGTATGTTCTTTCATCTTCTGATGAATGTTGTCCCTCAGAGGGAATTGTCTGAATAGTGGCCCCAGAGACATGTTCTGTATTAGGAATTTAAAGTGACATTAAAAACTGCAACATCTTTAAAACATCCAACCAAAGGTTCTAGGGGCTTCGGGGCTCTAGGCCTTGCTCCTGGATGGCAGCCCCCCGGTGGCCATCAAGGGCACTTTGGTGCAGATGTTCCCTGGGGCATCTGTGCAGAGAATGTGCAAGGTGAGGCCCAAGTAGGCCCTCCAGAGGCAGAAGCTGATGGGGACCAAGGGGGTCCAGGTCCCTTGGGGCCTCTCAACTCATTAGCTTCTATGGGGCCAACAGGATAAAACTGTTGGGAAAAAGGAACTTTCAAAAATTCTTTTTAGACAACGTGGGCTGTTATTTGTAAACTTACAAAGAGGAGGGTATGCTAAAACATTGTTTTCTCAAAACACACACACACTCACACACACACACACACACACAAATGTCTTCACATAAAAAGGAAAGGAAAGAGAAACTTCCTCACTGTCTTCAGAATTCATTTCCTCCTTACACAGCTGCTGAAGGTGAGCGGCGTTGTGATGAATTCCTGGGGTGCACTCTGGTTCCTCTTGGTTCAGTGGTGGAGAGTGGAGAAGCAGATGCTGCAGCCAGTGAGTGTCGTCCCTTGTGGAGTGGCCAGTGCAGGAGTTATCCCTTCCCCTTTTATTTGAATTGATCTGGGGCTGAAAGCACACTTTCCAGCTAGTCTTCCTGGCAATGACCTTGACCTTTGATCTGGAAATACCAACTGGAAGCCTGGGGAGTTCTTTTTCTTTTTCTCTTTTTTTTTTTTTTTTTTTTTGACAGACTCGCTCTGTCACCAGGCTGGAGTGCAGGGGCGCAATCTCAGCTCACTGCAACCTCCGCCTCCTGGGTTCAAGCGATTCTCCTGCCTCAGCCTCCCAAGTAGCTGGGACTACAGGCACGCACCACCATGCCCTGCTAATTTTTGTATTTTTAGTAGAGACGAGGTTTCACCATGTTGGCCAGGATGGTCTCAATCTCCTGACCTCATGATCTGCCCGCCTTGGCCTCCCAAAGTGCTGAGATTACAGGTGTGAGCCACCATGGCTAGCTGGAAAGTTCTACCTTTTTCTAAGGCTTCCAGCAACACAGAGTCACAGACCTGGGTGAGGCATCTGCGCTTTCAGCGTTCTTCACAAAAGCCCCCCACTTGTTCTCAGTCCTGAACTGGCTCCCCTGGCCATCTCTCTGGCATGTGATTGTTGGGGCCAATGAGGTTGGCGTGGCCTTTGTGACTAATATACCCCAATATGAGAATAAGAGATAAGTTGGCAAACATTTGATTCCCTGGAGAAGTCTTAACCTTTGGCATCCCATTTTCAGAAGTCGCATTTAGAGAAGAAAGTGTAATTTTGTGTTTGGTCTTTCAAATCCATCTCTCTTATTCCTTTGGAAGCATCTTCACGTTCACCAGAATCACTGTATTAAAGCCATTCTTCCTCTCCCAATCCATCCAGCACCCCCTTCCAGATTCATCTCCCCAAGATAACACTTGAATCTCTTACTTCTCTTTTAAAAACTTACAGTGACTCCCTGTTGTGTATAAGGTCTGTCTTGCTGACTTAAAGTCCCAGCCCTTGATCCTTTACCCTTCCCGTGACTCTTGCGGAGCCTGCACTGTAGAAGGCTCAGCTTCTTGCACCCTGTTACTCCTGGCTCCCGATCCCCAGGTGTACTGCATATTCAAAAGGCAATCTAGAAGTCTGGTCCCTCCCATGGAATGTTCCCTTCGTAATAGCTTACTGTCCTTTCGGAGCCCTGCTGCACTTGCTGGCTGCGTCACACAGCCCAGCACTCAGCCAGGTTTTGTCTCACTACACAGGTCATCCCAGACAGCATTCACTATCTTCTCCATCTTGACCTCTCCTTCCCCCAAGGGCCTTACACAGTGCTAGGTAGGTGACTAATACGTTCAGACTAAATTAGATTATCTGAAATTATTCATAATTAGGTTACCAGCATCATGTCTTACAAGTCAGTCACTAGAAAGGCACTTACTTGATGAGCTACACAGAAGGGATAAGACAGCCCCTGTTCTATTCTACTCTTATTAAGTCAAGTGGACAATACTCAGATATATGGAAACAGAAAGAAGAGCAGAGGTGTGGTTAGACCCCATCTTAAAGACAAAAGAAAAAGAAGAGGCTGGGCGCAGTGGCTCACGCCTGTAATCCCAGCACTTTGGGAGGCTGAGGCAGGTGGATCACCCGAGGTCAGGAGTTCAAGACCAGCCTGGCCAACATGGTGAAACCCTGTCTCTACTAAAAATACAAAAATTAGCTGAGCATGGTGGTGCGGGCCTGTAATCCCAGCTATTCCAGAGGCTGAGGCAGGAGAATCGCTTGAACCCAGGAGACAGAGGTTGCAGTGAGCTGAGATCATGCCGCTGCACTCCAGCCTAGGTGACAGAGCGAGTCCTCTGTCTCAAAAAAACAACAAAAAAAGAAAAGATGGACATAAGAGATGTTTTGATCAAAACATTAACCAGAATGTTTTTGAAGTGAGGTATTGAAGGGTGAGACAGAAAGAGGAGTAAAGAATGGCCCCACATGAGTAGCAGGGCATTGACTCTTCCATGAATTCCAAGATGGAGGGCGTATCACAGAGCCCTGAGTGGAGGCTTCCGCTGGACAAGAGAAGCAGGGAGGATGAGGGTGTGCTGGGCCGAGGTGACATAAGTGCCAACGGCTGGCTAGATATGCAGAGAGAGGAATCCAAGGAGATCCGAAATGGCACGCTGTATCTGAAAATAATGAAGCATAATACAATGATATTTATAATTTATTGTTTGTTTTGGGACAGGCCCTAGACTGTCTTAAAGGCATCATCTCAATTAATCGTCTTATCAAGCCCATAATATAGTATTTTATTCAGCAGATGAAGAAACTGATACTCAGAGAGCAGTTACACAGCTAGCAAATGTGCAAGCTTGGCATCATACCTCGAGTCCACTACATAGCCCTTCCCTGTGGTGCCTTTGAACAAATGTTTTCACTGGCACAGGCCACTCACAACATGAAGTACACTGAGCCACTTTTTGTAAGTCATGGGGGAAGCAAACATTGTGAAAAGGACACCCAGAGCTCACCCTCAGTTGGCATTCCAGCCAATTTTTTCTCAAGCATTTTATTGTGAAAATTGTCAGGCATATAGCAAAGTTGAAAGAATTTTACAGTAAACACCTGAATAACCACCACCTAGATTCTACCGTTAACATTTTACTATATTAGCATTATCACATCTCTTTAAATATACATCCCTCTGTACATCCTTAATCCATCTTGTTTTTTTTAAATAAATTTCATCTATTAGTACTTTTCCTCCTAAAGCCTTTAGCATGTATATCACTAGCAACAGTTCTATATCTGCTTACATTTTATGTAAAATTAACGTACAAAGAAATGCACAAATGGTAAGTGTACCTTTGTGTGACCTTTGACAAATGTATACACCTTTGTAACCTAAACCCTAAGAAGACATAGAACATCACTGCCACTCCAGAGAAGGTCCTTCTTCCTCTTCCCAATTAATGTCTGTCCCTCAGTCCTCAGAAGAAACCATTGATCTGATTTTATCCACCATAGATTAGTTTTGCCTGTTCTAGAATTTAATCTAAATGGAGTCATACAGTATTTACTCATTCGTGGAAGGCTTCTTTCAGTCAATATAATGTTTTTGAGATGTATTTATGGTTTTGAGTATATGATTTGGTTGCTTTTTACTGCTGAGCACTGTTCTATTGCATGGATATACCACAGTTTGTTTATCCATTCTCCCATTGATAGGCACCTAGATTGGTGCCAGTCTTCAGCTATTATGAATAAAGCTGCTGTGAATATTCTTATACAAGTCTCTTTGTGAATATATATTTTTATTTCTCTTGGGAAAATACCTAGAAGTAGACTTGTTAAGTCATGGATTAAATGTATGTTTACTTTTATAAGAAACTGCCAGTTCTCCCAAAGTAGTTTTTAGCATTTGACATTCCCAAGAACAATGTATGAGGGATTCAGTTGCTGCACATCCTTGCCAACAGTTGGTTTGCCAGTCTTTACAACTGTAGCCATTTTGTTAGGTGTGCAGGTCTTAATTTGCACTTCTCTGATGACTAATAATGTTGAACAATTTTTCATGTGCTATTGGTCTTTTTAAAATGTCATCTTTTGTAAAGTGTCTACTCAAATCCTTTGCTATTTTAATTGGCTTGTTTTATTATTGAGTTGTATTAGTTCTGCATATATCCTGATGAATACATCAGTCTATTGCTAGGTATATGTTTTGCTCATATGTACTTTCACTCTGTGGGTTTCCTATTCATTTCACAGTATATTTTAAGAACAGAAGTTTTTAATTTGATAGTTTAATTTGTTAATATTTTATGTTCATTGTTTTCTGTGACCTACCTAAGAAAACTTTACCTACCCTCAAGTCATGAAGATATTTTGTATTTTCCTTTAAAAACGTAGTAGTTTTACATTTAGGACTATCATCCATCTAGAGTTAGTTTTTGTGTATGGTGTCAGATGGCATCAAGCTTAATATTTTTCTATTTGGATATCTATTATTCAAGCACCATTTGTTGAAAAGACTTTCTTTTCTTCGTTGGATTGTTTTGACATCTTTGTCAAAAGTCAAATGAGTATGTAATATAGATCTATTTCTGGACTCTGTTCTTTACATTGATTTATTGGTCAATCTACAGATTGCATGCTTTCTTAATTACTTTATAGTAAGTCTCAAAGTCAGGTAATGTAAGTTCTTCAACTTATATTGAATGGTTTGGCATTTTATGTCCTTTCAATTTCTATATAAATTTTAGAATTAGCTTGATAATGTTTCCCCCAAAAGCCTGCTGAGTTTATTTTTAGGATTACATTGATGCTGTAGATCAATTGGAGATAATTGATATTTGATGATATTGATTCTTCCAGTCCATGATATTGGGTAGTTTTCTGTTTGTTTAGTTCTTCTTTAATTTCTCTCAGCAATGTTAAGTAGTTTTCAGTATAGAAGTCTTGCATATCTTTGTTAAATTTATTTCAAAGTACTTTATGTTTGTTGATGTTGTGACAAATGGAATTGATTTCTAAGTTCATTTTCTAAATGTTTACTGCCAGTACATAAACATACAATTGATTTTTTGGCCGGGTGCAGTGGCTCACACCTGTAATCCCAACATTTTGGGAGGCCGAGGTTGGCATATCACTTCAGGCCAGGAGTTTGAGACCAGCCTAGCAACATGGCAAAACCCCATCTCTATTAAAAATACAAAAATTAGCCAGATGTGGTGGCCCACACCTGTAAATCCAGCTACTCAGGAGGCTGAGGCACAAGAATTGCTTGAACCCGGGAGGCAGAGGTTACAGTGAGCTGAGACTGCGCCACTGCACTCTAGCCTGGGTGACAGAGTGAGATTGTGTCAGAAAACAGCAACAACAACAACAACAACAACAACAAAATTGATTTTTAAAATTAGCTTTCTACCTGTGAACTTGCTTGATGGATTTATTAGTTGTAGCAGCTGCTTTATAGATTGCTTAGGATGTTATACACAAAAAGGCATGTCTTTCACATCTATTTAGGATGGAATGTTGGTCTGTAGTTATCTGTTTTTTTGATAATGTCTTCATCAGGGTTTGCATATTAGGATTGTGCTGGCCTATTACATTATCTTGAAAATGTTCCCTCCTCTATTTTCTGAACAAGTTTATATAAGACAGGTGTTATCACTTCCTTAAATGTATGATAGAATTCACCTGTGAAGGTATCATGGCCTGGAATTTTTTATGTGGAAAGATTTTTCATAAGATTTTTTTCCCCTAAATATAGGAAAATTCAATCTTTTCTGTTTTTATTTCCATACAGGTGAGTTGTAGTTTTCAGAGAATTTGTCCATTTCATCTAGGCTATCAAATTTTTTGGCAAAAGTGGATCATAATATCCTCTCATCATCCTTTTAATGTCTGTAGACTTTGTAGTGTAAGGCTGGGTGCCATGGCTCACTCCTGTAATCCCAGCTCTTTGGGAGGCCGAGGTCAGGAGTTTGAGACCAGCCTGACCAACATGGTGAAACACCGTCTCTACTTAAAATACAAAAATTAGCTGGGTGTAGCGGCATGCCCTTGTAATCCCAGCTACTCAAGAGGCTGAGGCAGGAGAATCACTTGAACCTGGAAGAGGTTGCAGTGAGCTGAGATCACACCATTGCACTCCAACCTGGGCGACAGAGTGAGACTTCGTCTCAAAAAAAAAAAAAAAAAAAGGAATTTGTAGTGTAACCTCTCTTTCATTTCTTTATTTGTATTTGTGTCCTCTCTCTTTTTTATTGTTCTGTCTAGGTGAGATTTATCAACTTGGTTGATCTTTTTGGAGAACCAACTTGTAGGCTTTATTACTTTTCTCTATTGTTAATCTGTTTTCTATTTTGTTGCTTTCTGTTCTTATCCTTATTATTTCTTGCATTTATTTTACTCAGCTTGGTTTAGTTTGCTCCTTTTTTCAAGCTTCTTAGGTAGAACCTTAGGTCATTATTATTATTTTCTGACAATTTCTTTGAGGAATAACTGACATACATTAAACTGCACATATTTAAAGCATACAGTTTGATGAGCTTTGTTATATGTACACACCCATGAAGCCATCACCACAATCAAGATAATGAACATATCTATCAACATATCCCCAAGAATTTCCTTGGGTCCCTTTGTATTCTTTTCCTCCTGACCCTCCTTGCCCTCCTTTATTTCCAAGCAATCACTGATCACTATAGAATAATTTCCATTTTCTCAAGTTTTATGTAAATAGAATTATAGAGTATATACTCCTTTTTGTGGCATCTTTCACTAAGCATACTAATTCTGAGATTCACCCATGCTGTTGCATTTATCAGTTTATTTATTTTCTTATTGTAATAGCTTTATTGAAATATAATTTATGTACCATACAATGTATCCATTTAAAGTGTACCATTCAATGGATTTTAGTGGTTCATTTCCTTTTATTGGTCAATATTATTCTAGTGCATTAGCTATCCCACAATTCATTCATTCATCTAGTGATGGGCATTTAGTTGTTCTCAGGTTTGGCTATTACAAATAAAGTCACTTTGAACATTCATGTAAAAGTCTTCAAATGCACATGTGCTTTTATTTCTCTTGGGTAGATACCCAAAATTATAACATATTTTGAACTGAATGATTGATTGACTTCTTCTTTGGTCCCTGGGTTATTTAGAAGCTTTGTTTTTTCTTTTAATTTCTTTTAGTTTCTAAATATTTGGGGATTTTACAGATTTTTTCTGTTAGCAATTTCTAATTTAATTCCATTATGGTCAGAGAACATACTTTGTGTGATCTGAATTCATTTAAATGCATTGAGACTTATTTTATGACCCAGATTAATATCTGTCTTTAGTGTCTCAAGTTCATTTGAAAAGAATGTATATTCTTCTGTCATTGGGTGGAGCGTTCTATAAATATCAATTAAGTCAAGGATATTGATCATATTATTCATATCATGTGTGTTTTTCTTAATTTTTTTCATGTTATCAAGTGCTGAAAGAGGAGTGTTAAGATCTCAACTATGATTGTGGACTTGTCTATTTCTCCCTTTAATTCTATCAGTTTTTTTTCCATGTGTTTTGAAGCTCTGTTGTTAAGTAATAGACATCTCAGCTTGTTATGTCTTTCTAAATTGACCTTTTTATCATTATAAAATGTTCTTCTTTATAGCTGGTGATACTATTTTTTTCTTTTTTTTTTTTGAGATGGAGTTTTGCTCTTGTTGCCCAGGCTGGAGTGCAATGGTGCCATCTCGGCTCACTGCAACCTCCGCCTCCCGGGTTCAAGCGATTCTCCTGCCTCAGCCTCCCGAGGAGCTGGGATTTACAGGCATGCGCCACCACGCACAGATAATTTTGTATTTTTAGTAAAGACTGGGTTTCTCCATTTTGGTCAGTCTGGTCTCGAACTCCCGACCTCAGGTGATCCACCTGCCTTGGCCTCCAAAGTGCTGGGATTACAGGTGTGACCCACCGCACTTGGCTGATACTCTGTATCTTATAATGTATTTGATTTGATAGTAATGTAGCCATTCCAGCCTTCTTATGCTTGTTTGCATGATGTGTCTTTTCCCATCCACTTACTTTCAGTCTGTGTCTATTGAAGGTATATTTTTTATGGAGAGTGTATAATTGGCTTTTCATTTTTTAATCAATTCATATCTGCCTGTTATTTGGAATGTTTAGTCCACTAACGGCTAATGTAATTATTGATATGGTTGGATTCAGATCTACCATTTTAACATCTGATTTTTTTTGTTTTATTTTTATTTTCTTTTATATAGGTATTTTAGATTATTTGAACAATTTTTTAAAGCCTTTTTATTTATCCATTGGTTTTTTAGTTAAATCTCTTGGCATTTTTAAGTGATTGTCCTGGGGATTACTATATACATCTTTAACTACACAGTCTACTTAGCCTAATATGGTACCAATTCATGTGAAACATAGGAACTTTTGAAACTGGAAGTCCATTTACCACCTTCCCTTTTATCCTTTATGTTGCAGTTCTCATATGTTATAAACCCCATAATACGGTTACTGTTTTTGCCTTAAATGCATGTGTTTTAAAGAAATTAAGAGAAAATTTGATCTAATATTTACCCAAGTATTTGCCATTGAATCTTGGGCACTGAAGATGGGTGAGAAGGCAGCATACACACTTGTTCTGTCCTTCACTCTGTCTCTGGCTAGTTCTGTGCCTTTGGGCAAATCCCCTAAGGACTTGGCCTCAGCTGTCTCCCTCCGTAGCAGGTCAATAGGTGTCTTAGCTGCCTACAGACTACAGACAAAACCAGATACACACACACACGCACACACACACACCCCTCAACTCTAGGTTCTCTAATTCTTGAGAAATTGCATTGTTAATATGGATTTTAGACACTGAAACAGTTCCCAGAGGATACAGCTGTTTTTCCCAGGAAACTTTTACAATAGCTGCCATATATGTGATGGTGTAATCACTGTGCCATTGCCCCTGATGTGGACACTAACGAAGCTCTCAGCTGTGTTTCCAGGACTTCTACTGGCAGTTTTTCTGCATCCTGCCCATCCTTCTCTTCTGAGATAGACCTCACCTGCAGCATCAATAGGAGTAGTTTTATCTCTTGAGGGAGCCCGAGGGCCCAAGACTGTGGGAACATCTGCTGCTGGAGGCACAACATGAATCGCCCCAGGCAGGGAGGGTCAGGTTAGACAGCTGGGCCAGTCTAAACTGTTACCTGGACAGAATGAGAACTTTAGCAAAAAGTATTTAAATTCCTGCTTTCAGACATGAATTTCAGCTATGTTTTGCTGGCACATTTTCAGCATAATAGTACCAGAATCTGCCAAATTGAAAAGCTAAGAGAGAGGACATCAAACTTCTCTTTGTTTAAAGTGAGAATGGGTCCCATGGCTGCATTTGCTGCCACCTGTGCCCATCTCCCCTCCATCAGCCAGGCCACCCCAGAAAGTTAAATCCCTCCTTAATTTCCTCCTGCAGCTAGCCTGCCATCTCAAAATGCCACTCATAGCCCATTCCTAACGGACTCAGGAAAAGTTCCAGTGGTTGTCTAGTAAGTGGCGCTCAGTGTGGGCTTGGGTGGCATTTTTATCGTGTCTGGAAGGAAAAAACTCATGTCACATGAGATACATATACTTTAAAAAATTATAAATGCTGCTTAATTCATCCATTTTGTTGCCCCTTTTCAGGGTACAGGAGTGTTGTTTAATATTCACTTTGTGCCTTGATTTCTTTTTTTTTTTTTTTTTTGAGAGGGAGTTTTGCCCTTGTTGCCCAGGCTGGAGTGCAATGGTGCAGTCTTGGCTCACCACAACCTCCACCTCCCAGGTTCAAGCGATTCTCCCGCCTCCGCCTCCTGCGTAGCTGGGATTACAGGCATGCGCCACCATGCCTGGCTAATTTTGTATTTTTAGTAGAGACGGGGTTTCTCCATGTGCCTTCATTTCTAATGGAGCATTCCCAGGACAAATTAGGTGAAGGGTCTCATTTCCTAGGATGTCTTCACAGGTGGCACCCGTCCTCAGATGGGCCACCTAGGACTAGGTATGGCTGCAGGTTTCAAGGAGCGAGTAGCTTGAATGTGTGATTCAAGGTCATTTAGTATCAAATTTGAGAATGCCCCAAACTTACCTTTTAACTGCTCAGCTGCATGGCACCACCTTTTGGGAAATACTGTCTTTGGGCACTTCTGAACTAGTTCACTGAGAGCCAGAGCTTTATCTCTTGTTCTCAGTCACATCCCAGTGCCTAGAAAATTGCCCAGCACATAGTATATGCTCAACAAACACCTGCTGAATGAATAATTTCATTGTGACAGCACTGTGTTTGTCCCTTATTAGACAGTAAATCCTATGAATGTAGGGACTGGGACCTAACCACCTTTGCCTCACAGGCCCAATAAATATTTCTTGAGTTGAATCAGAAGTTGAGGTTCTAATTAGAGATGCCCTTTTTTCTCCTGGAGGTAATTGTTTACAAAATGTAAACAAAGTTCTAATGAACAGCATTTTCAGAACCTTAGGACACACAGTGATAAAACTGTTTTACATTCCTCTCGTTATTACTAATTTTTCCGTGTGCTGTCCCCTGGCCTCTGCACTAGCTCTCAAGGGACCTGATTTACTAAGCCCTGGGCTTGAGGATCAATTCTATCTTATGCTAATCAAGTGCAAATGAAGGCCTGGTGTCATTAAGTAGTTTAATGACTCTCTGTTGAGTGCCAGTGTAACGGGTGGGGAAATGTTGGATCTCTCTAATTCTCTCATTCTCTGGACCATAATCTAGGAGGCATGTGGGTTTACACAGAAAAGTGCCATCTGTCACTGACAATTCTTTAAGAACAAGAAACTTTAAGCAAAATGAAATTTCTTTCCGTTACTGTTTATATGTAAGTGTCTCTCTGTCACTGAGCAGCAAGGGGACACGGGCTGGAGGACTGACAGCATAAAAGTAAGGAGATAAGTGTGCTGCTTGTGTGTCAGCCGCCAGCAGAGCACCCCACATATGCTCAACATTGAGCTTCAGAGGAAAGGAAGCTAAAATCAATCCTGAAAGAGCAAGCAATATAAATGTCACTGAATCCAGATTCTCAACAAACAGAATACACTTATGAAAGAGAAGGCAAAGAGAACCAGCATGATCTGGGCCCCACTGTAGGCTAGGCCCGTGCTTCTCAAAGGGTGGCACCGGACCTGCAACTTCAGCCTCACCTGGGAGCTTGTTAGACATGCAGATTCTTAGTCTCCCACCCAAACCTGCTGAAACGAGTGATGGGTGCAGAACCCAGCAATGTGGCTTAACAAGCCTTCCAGGTGATTCTGATATAAAGACTGACTTAAAAGCCACGGGCTAATATTGTCTCATTTGATCCTCTTAGATCCTAAAAAGTAGGTGTGATGCTTAATTTTAGGTGTCAACTTGACTAGCTTAAAAAAGATACCCAGAAAAAGGGTCTATGCAGCAGATCCTTTAAAACAATAAAACATTATTTATGGGAAGGTGTTTCCCAAAGAGATTGGCATTTGAATCAGTGGACTGAATTTGAATCAGAGGACAGGAAGATCTGCACTCACCAATGTGGGCAGGCACCAGCCAATAAGCCAAGGGCTTGGATAGAATAAAAAGGCAGTGGAAGTGCTAATTTGCCCTTGCTTCTGAAGCTGGGACGTTCATCGTCTCCTTCCCTTGGACATCGGTGTTCCTGGCTCTTAGGCTTTCAGACTTCGGGACTTACGCTACCGCCTTCCCTGGTTCTCAGACTTGCAGACATCGTATCATGGGACTCCTCAGCCACCATAATTGTGTGAGCCAATTTATATAATAAACTCAGCTCGCTCGCTCGCTCTCTCCCTCTCTCTCTACACACACACACACACACACACACACACACACACACACCCTGTTGGCTCTTTGTATAGAGAATGCTAATATAGTAGGTGTTGGTCGCCATTTACCTATGACGAAACTGAGACTTAGTAAAGCTCTGTAAGTCCCCCAGGTTTATACAACTAGAAATGTAGGTACTGGCTGGGCAGGGTGGCTCATGCCTGTAATCCCAGTACTTTGGGAGGCCGAGGCGGGTGGATCACGAGGTCAAGAGATCAAGACCATCCTGGCCAACATGGTGAAACTGTGTCTCTACTAAAAATACAAAAATTAGCTGGGTGTGGTGCTACACACCTGTAGTACCAGCTAGTCGGGAGGCTGAGGCAGGAGAATCGCTTGAACCCAGGAGGCGGAGGTTGCAGTGAACTGAGATCGCAGCACTGCACTCCAGCCTGGCGACAGGGCAAGACTCCATCTAAAAAAAAAAAAAGAAAAGAAAAAAAAAGCATGTACCAAAGATCTTTTCTCAAAACCTATGGGCTTTTCACTTTATCAGTGTTTCTCAAACTGTAACGTGTAATTGAATCACCTGGAGATTAAATGGCAAAATGTAGATTCCGATTCAGTGAGTCAGAGAGCTTGCGAGTCAGTTCTAACAAGCTTCAGGTGTTGCTAATGCCGCGGGTACACTGAGCACACCTTAAATACAAAGGCTTAATGTGTTAATGGGGTGGGCCCCAGACCTAAAGTCTCAGCCTCACCTGGGAACTCTTAGATCCAAATGCTTGGCCCCACCCAGACCTACTGAGTCAGCAACTCTGGGGATGGGGCCTATCAGTTGGTTTTAACAAGCCCTTCAGGTGATTTTGATTCATGCATAAGTTTGAAAACTACGAATATATCATCTTTCCATATTAGAAAACTCAGTATTTGCCAAGTTATGAAGTGTGGTTCTTACATTGTAGATATTTGAAAGACATTAGAGAGAAACTAGACAAGAGAAAAAAGATAAAACATTTAAGCCTGAATAGTAGCTTGCATTAAGTGTTTTTCCATGAGATAAGGACACATAAATGATTATCACTGGGCTAAACAATGAGAGTACTTCTCTGTAAAGTCTCTTGCAAATGTGTGTAGAATGTAGAGCTAGTGGGCACAAGTACTGGGAGCTAAGAGAAGTTATGACCAAGGGACAGTATAATATCTGAAGATGTAGACCTGGCATTGCACAGGAAAATGATGCTTAAAATTTTTCAAAGAAAATATATCTAACAGCAGAAGAAGATAAATCTCTGCTTGTCTGGCATGCAGAAAATGATCTGGGGGGAAAAGCACAGCTTGGGATTTTTCTTTTTAATCTTGTGTAATCCTAGAAATTCATATGCAGTTTCATCTATATCAAACCAATGCATGTTGCTTTGATAGAAATAACATTTTAAATTACCATTAAGATAAAAGGGGAGAGATGCTGTTGCACTTAGTCTATTAGACTCATAAAATGTACTGAAGTGATATGATACCAAGTATCAGAATCAGCACCCGTGCATATTTCTTTTCTGTCTTGGTGCTACAGCATTTGGAGAACTTGGAATACATGAAAACAAATGGCAACAGCTTGTGGGTGGCTTTGAGAGCTGTGTAAAGGCAGTCACTGAGGACAGGGGTCTAAAGTCTTGCAAGAGGTGTTCTGTTCCAGTGTTTAGGAGCTGCTTGGGTGCAAATTTTGAGAAGTGAATCTTCAAGTGGTTTTTGAAAATAGAATAGAAAAGATCTTTGATCTATGCACCAGATCTTTTTAATTTCAAGAAAATACTCATCAAAGTTTTTTGAGTAAAGATGATCAAAGATGTTCTGTACTATACCACTCACACTGTCATTTCATTACATGTAAATGAAGGGAGGGTCTCAAATGACTCAGTTCCTGCGATCACATCTCTTTATCCAGCATTCAGACTCCAATTCATCAAAGCAGTCTTGTCATAAACATGAAAGCATTCAGTTCTGTCGTGAAGTTGCGGATCAAGAATGTTCAATCTTAAAAAGTGCTTAATAAGTCAACGTTTAAAGCTACAGTGATTATTTAAGTGAATAGTACTTTTGTTCATCTTAACCAGGTTTTTACCCCTTTCCATAACATTCAGGGGAATGGAGGATGAGACAAAAACAAAACAATATAATTCTGAGTTTGAAAATGTGGATAAAAAATTTCTTCCATTAAAACCTGCATTGTTCTATATAAAATCAAGAAATATTTAAAAATCACTTCCTGTTTCATTGCAAATGTGTGTAAGAATATGAACAATCGTTTTGTTTTTAAAATAACATCTACCATTTGTACCATTCCACTGAATACAACCAGAAAAGTAACAGACTCTGTCAGAAGCTCAAGGAACCAAGTTAGGGACAAGGGTGCATTTAGATATTTGGCCTCCATTTCTCACCATCACAACTCTTTGCCTGTCAGATTTGGCACTATCTGAGCCCATGGATGTATTTTAAATGGACATTTCTCTCAGCATTTTACCATGAAATACTGCAAATTAGTATTTTTAGAGACATAAGTATTAAGTAAAATATATAATGGCCAAATTATTAATAACAGTGTTTTCACCAGAGCTATGAGGCAAACAGCCCAGTCAATCTCAATCTCTTATGGATTCATTTTATATTAGCTTTTATATGCCAGGTACTGTGTTAGCACTGGGTATACAAAGGTAATCAAATGAGACATAACCCCTGCCTACACAGAACTTACAGATAGACATTTTTCAAATAAGTACTAATTTATGAACTGTTATAAATACAATAAGGTGAAAGTCCATTGATAGCATGTAACAGAAGGGCTTGACCTTATAAGGGAGTAGGATGCGCAGGAAATATCCGGGAAGGGTTCCCTTGGAAACCATGTTTGAGCTAAGATCTGGAAGATAAACAGGCAGAGGAAAGACTGTGGACTGGGAAGCTTCCCAAGCAGAGGAGCTGCAAGTGCAAAGACCCGGAGGTGGGAAAGGGCATGGGAGAACAAGAGGGATGGAAAGGAAGCCAGGGTGGCCTGCAAGCTGAGAGCTCAGGGCAGAGTGGCAGGGGTCAGAGGTGCACCTGGAGAGCTGGCAGGGACCAGGCCACGCAGCAGAGCCTCATAGCCAGCTTGCTGCCCGGAGTTGACCCTAAGACCAATGGGAAGTGGGAGTTTTAAACAGGAGAATGACAGGATTAAATACATAGTTTGCAAGCTTACGCTGGCTGACGAGTTGAGAATAGACTGGGTTGGGCAGGTATTGCCAAGCTCAGATGAAAGCTGATGGTACCTGCGTTCTGGTAATGGAGAGACGCAGGTGACTTTACAGGATTGGATGATGGACTGGCTCTGGGGAGGAGAGAAGGAGGCAGCAAGGATGACCCCTGGCTTGCATACTGATCTATCTGGTGATTTAATTGTGAGTTCTGATGCCTTTGACTTTCAGTAATGACTTAGACATTTCTACCAAATGCTGTCTACCTTCCCACGGTGATTCTGAAATGGGCGTTGAAGGAGGCATCCAGTATTTATTTGCTTACTTGTTTGTTATTGTACTGATCCTGGTCTTGACTCATTTTAGTTGCTAAAAAGTCTCATGATTTTTTTTTATTTTTTATTTTTTTTCAATAAAAGGTTGACATGAACACATCATACTAAGAGAGATGTTTTCATATTGTTTTTAGGGTTTTCTCCTACAAGAGATAGATTTATGTTGCAAATGAATTTAAATTCTATCATTTAAGGTCATGGGAGAACTTGGGAGTGGGGGAAGGAGGCTAGTTCATAAAATCTATCCATCATAAATTCTATAAATCAATGTTTTAAATAGTTACCTAAGTAGGTCTTACACTTTGTAGATTGGCAGCTGTTATACAGAATTCCCTAGTTATGGTTTGAAGCAGTGTATTATCTCATGCCCAGGCTCATAGTAGGGTGTCCCAGGAACTGTGACATGACATTAACCTCACTCTGTTTCAGGCTGTCCCCAATTTCCTTCATCTTGTTTATTTTCATAGGTTTTGAAACTACAATTCAGACTTCCAATTTTCAGCCATCAATCCATATACTCAGTTGAACATATAATTTTCCCAGTACTTTATTATGAAAATCTTTAACCGTATAGAGTTAGAAGGACTATAAGTGAATACACATGCACCCAGTACCTACATTCTGTAATTAGCATGTTGCTTGATCATATAACCATCTGTGTCTCCCTGTAGACATCCAGCAGCCCATCTAATTTCTGACATTTCCAACTATCAAAAAAAAGTTGCATATATCAGTATGTTTCACCCCTTGTAACTTCAGCATGCACATTATTAACTAGAGTTTAATATTTGTTTTCATCTATTCTAAGGTAGAAGTTACACAGAGCGAAATACATACATCTTAAGCATAGCCTTCCTTGAGGTTTTTCAAATGTTTTTTATTACACTTCAAGTTCTGGGGTACATGTGCAGAATGTGCAGATTTGTTACATAAGTATACATGTGCCATGGTGGTTTCCTGCACCCATCAACCCTTCACATTAGGTATTTCTCCTAATGTTGTCCCTCCCCTAAGCCCCACCCCACCCTCCGACAGTCCCCGGTGTATGATGTGTGATGTTCCCCTCGCTGTGTCCGTGTGCTCTCATTGCTCACCTCCCACTTATGAGTGAGAACATGTGGTGTTTGGTTGTCTGTTCTTGTGTTAGTTTGTTGATAATGATGGTTTCCAGCTTCATGTTCCTGCAAAGGACATGAACTCATCCTTTTTTATGGCTGCATAGTATTCCATGGTTCACATGTGTGCCACATTTTCTTTATCCATTCTATCATTGATGGGCATTTGGGTTGGTTCCAAGTCTGATATTGTGAAGAGTGCTGCAATAAACATACATGTACATGTGTCTTTATAGTAGAATGATTTATAATATTTTGGGTATATAACCGGTAATGGGATTGCTGGGTCAAATGGTATTTCTGGTTCTAGATCCTTGAGGAATCGCCACACTGTCTTCTACAATGGTTGAACTAGTTTACAGTCCCACCAACAGTGTAAAAGTGTTCCTATTTCTCCACATCCTCTCCAGCATCTGTTGTTTCCTGACTTTTTGATGATGGCCACTCTAACTGGCTTGAGATGATATCTCATTGTGGTTTTGATTTGCATTTCTCTAATGACCAGTGATGATGAGCTTTCATATGTTTGTTGGCTGCATAAATGTCTTCTTTTGAGACGTGTCTATTCATATCCTTCGCCCACTTGTTGATGGGGTTGTTTGTTTTTTTTCTTGTAAATTTGTTTCAGTTCTTTGTAGATTCTGGATATTAGCCCTTTGTCAGATGGATAGATTACAAAAATTTTCTCCCATTCTGTAGGTTGCCTGTTCACTCTGATGGTTTCTTTTGCTGTGCAGAAGCTCTTTAATTAGATCCCATTTGTCAATTTTGGCTTTTGTTGCCATTGTTTTTGACTAAATGGCTTCACTTTCGACTAGTCTGACTTCATGATTAAAACATACCAAGTGTTTTAGTCATGAAGTCTTTGCCCATGCCTATGTCCTGAATGGTATTGTCTAGGTTTCCTTCTAGGGTTTTTATGGTTCTAGGTCTTACATTTAAGTCTTTAATCCATCTTGAGTTAATTTTTGTATAAGGTGTAAGGAAGGGGTCTAGTTTCAGTTTTCTGCATATGGCTAGCCAGTTTTCCCAACATCATTTATTAAATAGGAAATCTTCTCCCCATTGCTTGTTTTTGTCAGGTTTGTCAAAGATCAGATGGTTGTAGATATGTGGTGTTATTTATGAGGCCTCTGTTCTGTTCCATTGGTCTATATATCTGTTTTGGTACCAGTATCATGCTGTTTTGGTTACTGTAGCCTTGTAGTATAGTTTGAAGTCAGGTAGCATGATGCCTCCAGCTTTGTTATTTTTACTTAGGATTGTCTTGGCTATGCGGGCTCTTTTTTGATTCCATACGAAATTTAAAGTAGTGTTTTTTCCAATTCTGTGAAGAAAGTCAATGGTAGCTTGATGGGGATAGCACTGAATCTCTAAATTACTGTGGGCAGTATGGCCATTTTTCATGATACTGATTCTTCCTATCCATGAGTATGGAATGTTTTTCCGTTTGTGTCCTCTCTTATTTCCTTGAGCAGTGGTTTGTAGTTCTCCTCGAAGAGGTCCTTCACATCCCTTGTAAGGATGAAAGAGGATCCTTCACATCCCTTGTTAAGGATGTAAGGGTCCTTCACAACCCTTGTATTTCCAGGTATTTTATTCTCTTTGTAGCAGTCGTGAATGGGAGTTCACTCATGATTTGGCTCTTTCTGTTATTGGTGTATAGGAATGCTTATGATTTTTGCACATTGATTTTGTATCCTGAGACTTTGCTGAAGTTGCTTATCAGCTTAAGGAGATTTGGGGCTGAGACGATGGGTTTTCTAAATATACAATCATGTCATCTGCAGAGACAATTTGACTTCCTCTTTTCCTATTTGAATACCCTTTATTTCTTCCTCTTGCCTGATTGCCCTTGCCAGAACTTCCAATACCATGTTGAATAGGCGTGGTGAGAGAGGGCATCCTTGTCCTATGTTGGTTTTCAAAGGGAATGCTTTCAGTTTTTGCCCATTCAGTATGATATTGGCTGTGGGTTTGTCATAAATAGCTCTTACTATTTTGAGATACGTTCAATCAATACCTAGTTTATTGAGAGTTTTTAGTGTGAAGGCGTGTTGAATTTTGTTGAAGGCCTTTTCTGCATCTATTGAGGTAATCATGTGGTTTTTGTCATTGGTTCTGTTTATGTGATGGGTTACAGTTATTAATTTGCATATGACTAACCAGCCATGCATCCCAGGGATGAAGCCAACCTGATCGTGGTGGATGAGCTTTTTGATGTGCTGCCGGATTTGGCTTGCCAGTATTTTATTGAGGATTTTTGCATCGATGTTCATCAGGGATATTGGTCTGAAATTTTCTTTTTTTGTTGTGTCTTTGCCAGGTTTTGGTATCGGGATGATGCTGGCCTCGTAAAATGAGTTAGGGAGGATTCCCTCTTTTTGTATTGTTTGGAATAGTTTCAGAAGGAATGGTACCAGCTCCTCTTTGTACCTTTGGTAGAATTTGACTGTGAATCCTTCTGATCCTGGACTTCTTTTGGTTGGTAGGCTAGTAATTACTGCCTCAATTTCAGGACTTGTTATTGGTCTACTCAGGGATTCAACTTCTTCCTGGTTTAGGCTTGGGAGGGTGTATGTGTCCAGGAATTTATCCATTTCTTCTAGATTTTCTGGTTTATTTGCGTAGAGGTATTTATAATATTCTCTGATGCTAGTTTGTATTTCTGTGGGATCCATGGTGATACCCCTTTATCATTTTTTATTGCATCTATTTGATTCTTCTCTCTTTATTAGTCTGGCTAGTGGTCTATTTTGATCTTTTCAAAAATCCAGCTCCTGGATTCATTGATTTTTTTTTTTTTTTTAAGGATTTTTCGTGTCTCTATCTTCTTCATTTCTGCTCTGATCTTAGTTATTCCTTGTCTTCTGCTAGCTTTTGAATTTGTTTGCTCTCGCTTCTCTAGTTCTTTTAATTGTGATGTTAGGGTGTCTATTTTAGATCTTTCCTGCTTTCTCTTATGGGCATTTAGTGCTATAATTTCCCTCTACACACTGCTTTAAATGTGTCCCAGAGATTCTGGTACATTGTGTCTTTGTTCTCATTGGTTTCAAAGAACATCTTTATTTCTGCCTTCATTTCATTATGTACCCAGTAGTCATTCAGGAGCAGGTTGTTCAGTTTTCATGTAGTTGTGCGGTTTTGAGTGAGTGAGTTTTTTTTTTTTTTTTTTTTTTGAGATGGAATCTTGCACTGTTGCAGTGCAATGGCGCGATCTCAGCTCACTGCAACCTCCGCCTCTCAGGTTCAAGTGATTCTCCTGCCTCAGCCTCCTGAGGAGCTGGGATTACAGGTGTGCACCACCATGCCTGGTCAATTTTTGTATTTTTAGTAGAGACGGGGTTTCACTATGTTGGCCAGGCTGGTCTCAAACTCCTGACCTCGTGATCCACCCGCCTTGGCCTCCCAAAGGGCTGGGATTATAGGCATGAGCCACCAAGCCCAGCCTTGAGTGAGTTTCTTAATCCTGAGTTCTAATTTCATTGCACTGTGGTCTGAGAGACTGTTTGTTTTGATTTCCATTCTTTTGCATTTGCTGAGGAATGTTTTACTTCCAATTATGTGGTCAATTTTGGAATAAATGTGATGTGGTGCTGAGAGGAATGTATATTCTGTTGATTTGGGGTGGAGAGTTCTGTAGATGTCTATTAGGTTCACTTGGTCCAGAGCTGAGTTCAAGTCCTGAATATCCTTGTCAATTTTCTGTCTTGTTGATCTGTGTAATATTGACAGTGGGGTGTTGAAGTCTCCCACTATTATTGTGTGGGAGTCTAAGTCTCTTTGTAGGTCTCTAAGAACTTGCTTTATGAATCTGGGTGCTCTGTTGTTGGGTGCATATATAATTAGGATAGTTAGCTCTTCCTGTTGCATTGATCCCTTTACCATTATGTAATGGCCTTCTTTGTCTCTTTTGATCTTTGTTGGTTTAAAGTCTGTTTTATCAGAGACTAGGATTGCAACCCCTGCTTTTTTTTGCTTTCCATTTGCTTGGGAATTATTTCTCTATCCCTTTATTTTGAGCCTATGAGTGTCTTTGCACATGAGATGAGTCACCTGAATACAGCATACTGATGGGTCTTGACACTTCATCCAATTTGCCAGTCTGTGTCTTTTAATTGGGGTATTTGGCCCATTTACATTTAAGGTTAATATTGTTATGTGTGAATTTGATCCTGTCATTATGATGCTAGCTGCTTATTTTGCCTGTTAGTTGATGTAGTTTCTTTATAGTGTCGATGGTCTTTACAATTTGGTATGTTGTTGCAGTGGCTGGTACCAGTTTTTCCTTTCCATGTTTAGTGCTTCTTTCAGGAGCTCTTGTAAGGTAGGCCTGGTGGTGACAAAATCTCTTGGCATTTGCTTGTCTGTAAAGGATTTTATGTCTCCTTCACTTATGAATCTTAGTTTGGCTGGATATGAAATTCTGGGTTGAAAATTCTTTTCTTTAAGAATGTTGAATATTGGCCCCCACTCTCTTCTGGCTTGTAGGGTTTCTGCAGAGATATCCGCTGTCACTCTAATGGGCTTCCCTTTGTGGGTAACTGGACCTTTCTCTCTGGCTGCCCTTAACATTTTTTCCTTCATTTCAACCTTGGTGAATTCAACGATTATGTGCCTTGGGGTGTCTTGGGGTTGCTCTTCTTGAGGAGTATCTTTGTGATGTTCTCTGTAATTCCTGAATTTGAATGTTGGCCTGTCTTGCTTGGTTGGAGAAGTTCTCCTGGATAATATCCTGAAGAGTGTTTTCCAACTTGGTTCCATTCTCCCCATCACTTTCAGGTACACCAATCAAATGTAGGTTTGGTCTTTCCACATAGTCCCATATTTCTTGGAGGCCTTGTTCATTCCTTTTCATTCTTTTGTCTCTAATCTTGTCTTCTAGCTTTATTTCTTTAAGTTGATCTTCAATCTTTGATATCCTTTCTTCTGCTTGATCAATTCGGCTATTGATACTTGTGTATGCTTCACGAAGTTCTCATGCTGTGTTTTTCAGCTCCATCAGGTCATTTATGTTCTTCTCTAAACTGGTTATTCTAGTTAGCAATTCATCTAACCTTTTTTCAAGGTTCTTAGTTTCCTTGCATTGGGTTAGAACATACTCCTTTAGCTCGGAGGAGTTTGTTATTACCCACCTTCTGAAGCCTACTTCTGTCAATTCGTCTAACTCATTCTCTGTCCAGTTTTGTTCCCTTGCTGGCGAGGAGTTGTTATCCTTTGGAGGAGAAGAGGTGTTCTGGTTTTTGGAATTTTCGGCCTTTTTGCACTGGTTTCTCCCCATCTTCATGGATTTATCTACCTTTGGTCTTTGTTTTTTTTATTATTATTATTATACTTTAGGTTTTAGGGTACATGTGCACAATGTGCAGGTTTGTTACATATGTATCCATGTGCCATGTTGGTTTGCTGCACCCATTAACTCATCATTTAGCATTAGGTATATCTCCTAATGCTGTCCCTCCCCCCTCCCCCCTCCCCCTCCCCACAACAGTCCTCGGAGTGTGATGTTCCCCTTCCTGTGTCCATGAGTTCTCATTGTTCAATTCCCACCTATGAGTGAGAACATGTGGTGTTTGGTTTTTTGTCCTTGCGATAGTTTACTGAGAATGATAGTTTCCAGTTTCATCCATTTCCCTACAAAGGACATGAACTCATCATTTTTTATGGCTGCATAGTATTCCATGGTGTATATGTGCCACATTTTCTTAATCCAGTCTATCATTGTTGGACAGTTGGGTTGGTTCCAACTCTTTGCTATTGTGAATAGTGCCACAATAAACATACGTGTGCATGTGTCTTTATAGCAGCATGATTTATAATCCTTTGGGTATATACCCAGTAATGAGATTGCTGGGTCAAATGGTATTTCTAGTTCTAGATCCCTGAGGAATCGCCGCACCGACTCCCATAATGGTTGAACTAGTTTATAGTCCCACCAACAGTGTAAAAGTGTTCCTATTTCTCCACATCCTCTCCAGCACCTGTTGTTTCCTGACTTTTTAATGATGGCCATTCTAACTGGTGTGAGATGGTATCTCATTGTGGTTTTGATTTGCATTTCTCTGATGGCCAGTGATGATGAGCATTTTTGCATGTGTTTTTTGGCTGCATAAATGTCTTCTTTTGAGAAGTGTCTGTTCATGTCCTTCACCCACTTTTTGATGGGGTTGTTTGTTTTTTTCTTGTAAATTTGTTTGAGTTCATTGTAGATTCTGGATATTAGCCCTTTGTCAGATGAGTAGGTTGCAAAAATTTTCTCCCATTCTGTAGGTTGCCTGTTCACTCTGATGGTAGTTTCTTTTGCTGTGCAGAAGGTCTTTAGTTTAATTAGATGGCCCATTTGTCAATTTTGGCTTTTGTTGCCATTGCTTTTGGTGTTTTAGTCATGAAGTCCTTGCCCATGCCTATGTCCTGAATGGTATTGCCTAGGTTTTCTTCTAGGGTTTTTATGGTTTTAGGTCTAACATGTAAGTCTTTAATCCATCTTGAATTAATTTTTGTATAAGGTATAAGGAAGGGATCCAGTTTCAGCTTTCTACATATGGCTAGCCAGTTTTCCCAGCACCATTTATTAAATAGGGAATCCTTTCCCCATTGCTTGTTTGTCTCAGGTTGGTCAAAGATCAGATAGTTGTAGATATGTGGCATTATTTCTGAGGGCTCCGTTCTGTTCCATTGATCTATGTCTCTGTTGTGGTACCAGTACCATGCTGTTTTGGTTACTGTAGCCTTGTAGTATAGTTTGAAGTCAGGTAGTGTGATGCCTCCAGCATTGTTCTTTTGGCTTAGGATTGACTTGGCGATGCGGGCTCTTTTTTGGTTCCATATGAACTTTAAAGTAGTTTTTTCCAATTCTGTGAAGAAAGTCATTGGTAGCTTGATGGGGATGGCACTGAATCTATAAATTACCTTGGGCACTATGGCCATTTTCATGACATTGATTCTTCCAACCCATGAGCATGGAATGTTCTTCCATTTGTTTGTATCCTCTTTTATTTCATTGAGCAGTGGTTTGTAGTTCTCCTTGAAGAGGTCCTTCACATCCCTTGTAAATTGGATTCCTAGGTATTTTGTTCTCTTTGAAGCAATGTTGAATGGGAGTTCACTCATGATTTGGCTCTCTGTCTGTGATTGGTGTACAAGAATGCTTGTGATTTTTGTACATTGATTTTGTATCCTGAGACTTTGCTGAAGTTGCTAATCAGCTTAAGGAGATTTTGGGCTGAGACAATGGGGTTTTCTAGATATACAATCATGTCATCTGCAAACAGGGACAATTTGACTTCCTCTTTTCCTAATTGAATACCCTTTATTTCCTTCTCCTGCCTGATTGGCCTGGCCAGTACTCCCAGCACTATGTTGAATAGGAGTGGTGAGAGAGGGCATCCCTGTCTTGTGCCAGTTTTCAAAGGGAATGCTTCCAGTTTTTGCCCATTCAGTATGATATTGGCTGTGGGTTTGTCATAGATAGCTCTTATTATTTTGAGATACGTCCCATCAATACCTAATTTATTGAGAGTTTTTAGCATGAAGGGTTGTTGAATTTTGTCAAAGACCTTTTCTGCATCTATTGAGATAATCATGTGGTTTTTGTCTTTGGTTCTGTTTATATGCTGGATTACATTTATTGATTTGCGTATGTTGAACCAGCCTTGCATCCCAGGGATGAAGCCCACTTGATCATAGTGTATAAGCTTTTTGATGTGCTGCTGGATTCGGTTTGCCAGTACTTTATTGAGGATTTTTGCATCAGTGTTCATCCAGGATATTGGTCTGAAATTCTCTTTTTTGGTTGTGTCTCTGCCAGGCTTTGGTATCTGGATGATGCTGGCCTCATAAAATGTATTAGGGAGGATTCCCTCTTTTTCTATTGATTGGAATAGTTTCAGAAGGAATGGTACCAGTTCCTCCTTGTACCTCTGGTAGAATTCGGCTGTGAATCCATCAGGTCCTGGACTCTTTTTGGTTGGTAAGCTATTGATTATTGCCACAATTTCAGAGCCTGTTTTTGGTCTATTCAGAGATTCAACTTCTTCCTGGTTTAGTCTTGGGAGGGTTTATTTGTTGAGGAATTTATCCATTTCTTCTAGATTTTCTAGTTTATTTGCATAGAGGTGTTTGTAGTATTCTCTGATGGTAGATTGTATTTCTGTGGGATCGGTGGTGATATCCCCTTTTTCATTTTTTATTGCATCTGTTTGATTCTTCTCCCTTTTCTTCTTTATTAGTCTTGCTAGCGGTCTATCAATTTTGTTGATCTTTTCAAAAAACCAGCTCCTGGATTCATTAATTTTTTGAAGGGTTTTTTTGTGTCTCTATTTCCTTCAGTTCTGCTCTGATTTTAGTTATTTCTAGCCTTCTGCTAGCTTTTGAATGTGTTTGCTCTTGCTTTTCTAGTTCTTTTAATTGTGATGTTAGGGTGTCAATTTTGGATCTTTCCTGCTTTCTCTTGTGGGCATTTAGTGCTATAAATTTCCCTCTACACACTACTTTGAATGGGTCCCAGAGATTCTGGTATGTTGTGTCTTTGTTCTCGTTGGTTTCAAAGAACATCTTTATTTCTGCCTTCATTTCATTATGTACCCAGTAGTCATTCAGGAGCAGGTTGTTCAGTTTCCATGTAGTTGAGCAGTTTTGAGTGAGTTTCTTAATCCTGAGTTCTAGTTTGATTGCACTGTGGTCTGAGAGAGTTTGTTATAATTTCTGTTCTTTTACATTTGCTGAGGAGAGCTTTACTTCCAACTATGTGGTCAATTTTGGAATAGGTGTGGTGTGGTGCTGAAAAAAATGTATATTCTGTTGATTTGGGGTGGAGAGTTCTGTAGATGTCTATTAGGTCTGCTTGGTGCAGAGCTGAGTTCAATTCCTGGATATCCTTGTTAACTTTCTGTCTCGTTGATCTGTCTAATGTTGACAGTGGGGTGTTAAAATCTCCCATTATTATTGTGTGGGAGTTTAAGTCCCTTTGTAGGTCACTCAGGACTTGCTTTATGAATCTGGGTGTTCCTGTGTTGGGTGCATACATATTTAGGATAGTTAGCTCTTCTTGTTGAATTGATCCCTTTACCATTATGTAATGGCCTTCTTTGTCTCTTTTGATCTTTGTTGGTTTAAAGTCTATTTTATCAGAGACTAGGATTGCAACCCCTGCCTTTTTTTGTTTTCCAGTTGCTTGATAGATCTTCCTCCATCCCTTTATTTTGAGTCTATGTGTGTCTCTGCACGTGAGATGGGTTTCCTGAATACAGCACACTGATGGGTCCTGACTCCTTATCCAGTTTGCCAGTCTATGTCTTTTGATTGGAGCATTTAGCCCATTTACATTTAACGTTAATATTGTTATGTGTGAATCTGATCCTGTCATTATTATGTTAGTTGGTTATTTTGCTCATTAGATGCTATAGTTTCTTCCTAGCCTCGATGGTCTTTACAATTTGGCATGTTTTTGCAGTGGCTGGTACCAGTTGTTCCTTTCCATGTTTAGTGCTTCCTTCAGGAGCTCTTTTAGGGCAGGCCTGGTGGTGACATAATCACTCAGCATTTGCTTGTCTGTAAAGTATTTTATTTCTCCTTCACTTATGAAGCTTAGTTTGGCTGGATATGAAATTCTGGGTCGAAAATTCTTTTCTTTAAGAATGTTGAATATCGACCCCCACTCTCTTCTGGCTTGTAGAGTTTCTGCTGAGAGATCAGCTGTTAGTCTGATGGGCTTCCCTTTGTGGGTAACCCGACCTTTCTCTCTGGCCACCCTTAACATTTTTTCCTTCATTTCAACTTTGGCGAATCTGACAATTATGTGTCTTGGAGTTGCTCTTCTCAAGGAGTATCTTTGTGGCGTTCTCTGTATTTCCTGAATCTGAATGTTGGCCTGCCTTGCTAGATTGGGGAAGTTCTCCTGGATAATATCTTGCAGAGTGTTTTCCAACTTGATTCCATTCTCCCCGTCACTTTCAGGTACACCAATCAGACGTAGGTTTGGTCTTTTCACATAGTCCCATATTTCTTGGAGGCTTTGTTCATTTCTTTTTATTCTTTTTTCTCTAAACTTCCCTTCTCACTTCATTTCATTCATTTCATCTTCCATCACTGATACCCTTTCTTCCAGTTGATCGCATCTGCTACCGAGGCTTCTGCAATTTTCGCGTAGTTCTCGAAACTTGGCTTTCAGCTCCATCAGCTCCTTTAAGTCCTTCTCTCCATTGGTTATTCTAGTTATCCATTCGTCTAATTTTTTTTCAAAGTTTTTAACTTCTTTGCCATTGTTTTGAATTTCCTCCCATAGCTCGGAGTAGTTTGATCATCTGAAACCTTCTGTCAACTTGTCAAAGTCATTCTCCGTCCAGCTTTGTTCCATTGCTGGTGAGGAACTGCGTTCCTTTGGAGGAGGAGAGGTGCTCTGCTTTTTAGAGTTTCCAGTTTTTCTGCTCTGTTTTTTCCCCATCTTTGTGGTTTTATCTACTTTTGGTCTTTGATGATGGTGATGTACAGATGGGTTTTTGGTATGGATGTCCTTTCTGTTTGTTAGTTTTCATTCTACCAGACAGGACCCTCAGCTGCAGGTCTGTTGGAGTTTGCTAGAGGTCCACTCCAGACCCTGTTTGGGTGGGTGTCAGCAGCGGTGGCTGCAGAACAGCAGATTTTCATGAGACCGCAAATTCAGCTGTCTGCTAGTTCCTCTGGAAGTTTTGTCTCAGAGGAGTACCTGGCCGAGTGAGGTGTCAGTCTGTCCCTACTGGGGGGTGCCTCCCAGTTAGGCTGCTCAGGGGTCAGGGACCCACTTTAGGAGGCAGTCTGCCTGTTCTCAGATCTCCAGCTGTGTGCTGGGAGAACCACTACTCTCTTCAAAGCTGTCAGACAGGGGCATTTAAGTCTGCAGAGGTTCCTGCTGACTTTTTGTTTGTCTGTGCCCTGCCCCCAAATGTGGAGCCTACAGAGGCAGGCAGGCCTCCTTGAGCTGTGGTGGGCTCCACCCAGTTCGAGCTTCCTGGCTGCTTTGTTTACCTAAGCAAGCCTGGGCAATGGCGGGCGCCTCTCCCCCAGCCTTGCTGCCGCCTTGCAGTTTGATCTCAGACTGCTGTGCTAGCAATCAGCGAGACTCCGTGGGCATAGGACCCTCCAAGCCAGGTGTGGGACACAATCTCCTGGTGTGCCGTTTTCCAAGCCTGTTGGAAAAGCGCAGTATTAGGGTGGGACTGACCCAATTTTCCAGGTGCTGTCTGTTACCCCTTTCTTTGACTAGGAAAGGGAACTCCCTGACCCCTTGCCCTTCCCAAGGGAGGCAATGCCTCACCCTGCTTCGGCTCGTGCACAGTGCGCTGCACCGACTGTCCTGCACCCACTGTTTGGCACTCCCTAGTGAGATGAACCCAGTACCTCAAATGGAAATGCAGAAATCACCTGTCTTCTGTGTCGCTCATGCTGGGAGCTGTAGACCAGAGCTGTTCCTATTCGGCCATCTTTGGTCTTTCATGTTGGTGACCTTCAGATGGAGTCTCTGAGTAGATGTCGTTTTTGTTGATGTTGATGCTATTCCTTTCTGTTTGTTAGTTTTCCTTCTAACAGGCCCCTCTGCTACAGGTCTGCTGGAGTTTGCTGGAGATCCACTCCAGACCCTGTTTGCCTGGGTATCACCAGTGGAGGCTGCAGAACAGCAAAGATTGCTCCCTGATCCTTCCTCTGGAAGCTCAGCCCAGAGGGGCACCAGCCAGATGCCAGCCAGAGCTCTCCTGTATGAGGTGTCTGTCAGCCCCTACTGGGAGGTATCTCCCAGTCAGAATACGTGGGGGTCAGGGACACACTTGAGGAGGCAGTCTGACCTTAGCAGAGCTTAAACGGTGTGCTGGGAGATCCGCTGCTCTCCTCAGAGCTGTCAGGCTGGGATATTTAAGTCTGCTGAAGCTGTGCCCACAGCCGCCCCTTCCCCCACATGCTCTGTCCCAGGGAGATGGGGGTTTTATCTATAAGTCCCTGACTGGGAGTGCTGCCTTTTTTTCAGAGATGCCCTGCCCAGAGAGGAGGAATCTAGAGAGGCAGTCTGGCCACAGCGGCCTTGCTGAGCTGCGGTGGGCTCTGCCCAGTTCGAACTTCCTGGTGGCTTTGTTTACACTATGAGGGTAAAACCACCTACTCAAGCTTCAGCAATGGCGGATACCCCTCCCCACGCCAAGCTCAAGCATCCCAAGTTGACCTTAGACTGCTGTGCTGGCAGCAAGAATTTCAGGCCAGTGGATCTGAGCTTTCTGGGCTCTGTGGGGGTGGGACCCGCTGAGCCAGACCACTTGGCTCCCTGGATTCAGTCTCCTTTCCAGGAGAGTGAGCGGTGCTGTTTCGCTGGTGTTCCAGGCAGCACTAGGGTATGAAAAAAAAATCCTGCATCTGGCTTGGTGTCTGTCCAAATGGCCGCCCAGTTTGGTGCTTGAAACCCAGGGTCCTGGTGGCGTAGGCACCAGAGGGAATCTCCTGGTCTGCAGGTTGCAAAGACTTTGGGAAAAGTGCTGTATCTGGGCCAGAATGCACCATTCCTCAGGGCATAGTCCCTCATGGCTTCCCTTGGATAGGGGAGGGAATTCTCCGACTCCTTGTGTTTCCCAAGTGAGGCAATGCCCCACCCTGCTTTGGCTCACCCTCCGTGGGCTGTACCCACTGCCCAACCAGTCCCAGTGAGATGAACCTGGTACCTCAGTTGGAAATACAGAATTCACCCGCCTTCTGTGGCGATCTCGCTGGAAGCTGCAGACCAGAGCTGTTCCTATTTGGCCCTCTTGTCAGCAATCCCTTCCTTGAGTTTTGACAAAGCATATAATACTGGAACCTCATCCCCATCATGATATTAAACCTCGCTGTCCCAAAAGTCCCCTCATGCCCCTTCACAGTCTATCTCTGCCCACCCATCCTGCTCGCCCCCAGAGGTGACCACTTTTCTGAATTACTTAAACATAGATTAGAGTTTGAGTGTATACTGTTGTGGTTGGCTTCTCTCATTCATAATGTTTTTGAGGTTCATCTTCACTGTATGTATCATTTTTTTTTCCTTTTTATTACTGAATATTCCTTTGCATCAGTCTATCGCAGTGTGGAGAATCTACTTCTGCTGATGGACTCCAGGGCTGTTTCCAGCTTTTGGCTGCTTTGAACATTCTTGGACAAGTTTTCTTGTGAATATATGCTTCTGTTTGCCTTGAGTAAACACTCAGGAGTGGGGCTGTTGGGCTGTGTAGTAGGTGGATGGCTAATTTTAAAAGAAACTGGCAGGCCTTTTTTCCAAAGTGGTTGTACAATTTTATACTCCCTCCAACTATGTATGAGAGTTCCAGTTGTTCCATAGCCTTGACAAAACTTCTTTTTAATTTTAGACATTCTGGTGGGTGTGTAGATAAATAGGATTTTTAAATGATTATTTAAGAGACAAATGACCCTGAAATCATGCACACATACACACAAATACATAACTCAGAATTCATAGTGCTTTTTAGAACCAAGCAAAATCAGATGTTTGTAAACAAAGGATTTAGCACAAGGACAGCAAAATTTGTGGCAACTTATAATATTTTTAAGCAATTAAGCGTTTGAAATTATTTTTCTCCCTGAAACAAGCTGTAAGCCTCCAAGGACTTGCTGAGGAATCCCAGCTTTGAGCTCTGGCAAAGAGCTTCACAGGCCAAGGACAGCAGTATTCACATTGCACAAACTAAGCACTAAAGCCTTCAGTTTCCCTCCCCAGTAACACACAAAATCAAACTTCCTAGTCACTGCTGCACATGAGAATATTCTACATTTTATGCTTTTACAAGAGGAGAAACACACACCACACTACAGAGAGACTGACTGGCATGGGGCATTGATGCCATTGAATCCCCGTCCCTTTGCTTTGAGTTAGCTTGCACATGACAAAACCTTTTGATAAGAGATACTCACACTTCCCCCCAAATTTCAAGGAAAACTGTGTTTCAGAGAGATGTCCCGCAGGGGGTGTTTCCTTGACCCCAGTTTAACAAGCCCTGGCCTGGCACGTCCCTTCTGGGGCTTCACTATAAAGAGCAGTTTGACAGAGCAAATGGTTTTAGAGCCAGAGGGACACATTTGAAATTGGCTCTGCATACTACCTGTGTGGCTTGGGCAAGTTTCTTAACCTCTTAAACCTCAGCTTCCCTGCCTGTTCCAAGCAAGGAGGATACCTCCCTTTGTGCAAGAGTGCCATCATGATTAGACTGCAGAGGTCATGCTGCCAGCATGTGGGAAACACGTAAGAGATGGCTGTGGAGCAAAGTTCATCCCCCTGGCTGCCTACCAGAGAGAATGCCAAACCACAGACCCACTCATTCCGTATCTATTCTCCCAAGGAGCTCAACTGAGTATTAAGGAAATAATTTTAGAATAATTTCTACTGAAATGACTGGTAAGTGTAGGGTCCACAAGAAAATTCTGATTCTAGGAGAATTTTGTCATCCAAGTGAATCATTAGTTGTACAGTGGGGTATCTGGAAGAGGTACATGGATAATCAGAGTCAGCTTCAGTGAAAACCCAGCACTGCTGGGGTGTGACAGGGAAAGGTCTGCTGGCATTGCTGTCGGCACAGAGCATCAAGTTGGTCCCAAAATAGGGTTCCTGACGGCAGATGCTGCTGCAGCCAGGAAGAGTCTCTGCTTATAGAGCAAGGAGTTATCTCCATGCTGGGTTGCTAGCCATAGGCATGCAGAGAGCCCAGCAAAGGCAGGTGAGCCAGTTTGGGGGTGTGTTCAGCTCAAAGTGCCAAATTACACTTGGAGAAGAACAGGCCAGAGCCACCTCAGCAGATGGAATTGGTGCCTGTCATCCCTGCTTCTCCCTGTACCTAGTGGCTGGGGTATGTTTCCATCCCCAAAGCAGGATGGGCATGTGCACCTACTGGCCTTGGGCTTTATCTGGTTCCACTCTAGACAGAACACAAAACCCATGTTGACATCACAGGAGCTCCACGAGCCAATCAGCTGGCGCAAGGGGCAGATGATACGCGAGAAAGGCTTTTTTGTTGTGTTTTGTTTTTAAATAACATAGGGAGCCATGCGACACAGCTTCTAAAGGAGAGATGCGTTTTGATTCAGAAAGAAAAGCTAAGCACTTAAAAATCACTTGTTTTTGTGTTAAAGCTATTTGAAAGAACAATTTGCAAGGCAAAAGTTTTATTCATTTGTTATCATATAAAAAATTCACACTAAGCTCAGTAAGTAGCTGTATAGCAAATGGTCTTTATCCCTGAAGGAAAACATGAAACAGTTCTTCACAGAAGAAATTAAAATGTCCCATAATTATGGGATAAATGAGTCACAGCCCTTAGTCACATTTTGACCAGGATATCACACAGGTTGGTCATATAATTGTTTCTGTAATTACGTGGAATGGACTGAGCAGAAGAGTTGGTAGAAAATCCTATTTTCACACTTCAGTTTTATGTGATGATTTTTCAGTGGTTCAGTCAAGCTGAAACCTTTTACCTGTATCTGTCATACAGGGTGTTCTGCAATGGACAGGCCTATGCAGACCTACCCCCCAAAGTCTGAGGAAGCTGAGAGGCCAAAGAAAGAGACTGAAAACTCTAGTTCTCAGAAAGGAACATTAATAAGAACTTAAGAACAGAAGCCCTGTCTGTGTCTCTAGCAGCAGTGAGACAAGATTGTAGATCCCTGCACCATTACCCCCAGACCCAGGGCTTATATGCCATACAGAAAGGGTGATTCAGAGGGAAGTGTAGGACAATTGAAGTATGATAACATCAAGATTGTTTGACCTAATGGCAGTATTTACAGTATGTATGTACTTTTACCCAAGGAACAATAGATAATTTGGGAATCTTTGAGGCCTTCTCAGAACTGAGGTTAATCAGAAGACAACATGGCAGATTAGCATCCAAGATGGAGTTGCTTTGGCCTCCACACTCCAGCCTCCCAAAGCCAGCTCTTAAAATCTCATGCACTCTTCTTCTGTGATGGTCTCTTAGCCTGTAGGGAGGGTGGCTATAGCTTTAGTAGCAGTACATTGGCAATGGAAAACAGCTCAGGCCCAGTGGGATTCCCAATGAGGGAGGTTCATAGGCTGTTGGGTCATCTCTAGTCTTAGGAATACCATGACTTCAGTTTACTCAGAAGAAGTAAGACAATGAGAGATACTTAACATTAATAATTTGAGCCGGGCGCGGTGGCTCACGCCTGTAATCCCAGCACTTTGGGAGGCTGAGGTGGGTGGATCACGAGGTCAGGAGATCGAGACCACGGTGAAACCCCGTCTCTACTAAAAATACAAAAAAATTAGCCGGGCGTGGTGGCGGGCGCCTGTAGTCCCAGCTACTCGGAGAGGCTGAGGCAGGAGAATGGCGTGAACCCGGGAGGCGGAGCTTGCAGTGAGCCGAGATTGCGCCACTGCACTCCAGCCTGGGTGACAGAGCAAGACTCCGTCTCAAAAAACAAAAAAAAAAAAAACAAAAAAAAAAAAACAAAAAAAAAAAAACAAAAACAAAAACATTAATAATTTGAATAGTAGAAATATAATGACAATTGAAAGAGAATTTGTATGCAGAACAACAACAAAAAAAAGCCTATTAGCCAACTAAAAGCATCATGAAGAAAATTAAAACTTGGTTCTTCTTTAGAGACTTGTTGTAGCCAGGAAATCAGGAAATAATTCAGGTTTCGCCCAAATAGTAGGCAAATAATAAAAACTCAAGAACAGTATTTCAGGTCCAGGTACAGTGGCTCACGCCTGTAATCCCAGCACTTTGGGAGGCTGAAGAAGGCAGATTGCTTCAGCTCAGGAGTTGGAGACTAGCTTGGCCAACATGGGAAAACCCTGTCTCTACTAAAAATACAAAAATTAGCTGGGTGTGGTGGCACATGCCTGTAATCCCAGCTACTCAGGTGGCTGAGGCCTGAGAATAGTTTGGACCTGGGAGGCAGAAGTTGCAGTGAGCCAAGTTTGCACCCACTGCACTCCAGCCTGGACGACAGAGTGAGACTGTCTCAAAAAAAGAAAAAGAGTGGTTAAGACTAGAATCTAAGTTTTTCTCTCTCCAGTTTCCCCATTTCTACCAAGGATAAATTATAGTACCTTGGTATTTCAGGAATAATGAAAAATAAAAAATAAAAAAAATTATAGGACCAATTTATTTGCTTTAGTTGCAAAATAAATTTTAGTCTCACTATACTTGGCCTAATTATTTGCTTAAAGTGTAGCAAGAATAGTTATTGGTCACATAAGC
The DNA here is from genome assembly GCF_028878055.3 of Symphalangus syndactylus. Taxonomy (NCBI): domain Eukaryota; kingdom Metazoa; phylum Chordata; class Mammalia; order Primates; family Hylobatidae; genus Symphalangus; species Symphalangus syndactylus. The sequence goes on from NC_072433.2 coordinate 64,920,346, forward strand.
TTCTTTTCAGTTGGCTTTGCTGGAACTTTATAAGGAATTTTGGATATGACATTTTAAAAGCCTTGAGACTAAGGATTCCCCATTAGACTATACATAGGTACTATACCTGTACAAATTCCTCTCTTCTTTAGTTCCCAAAATATCTTGGTTCCTGGGCCTGTCAGAAAGTGATATTCTTTACTTACTAGAGGCCAGGAACCTTGTAAGGAACCATTTAGACAACGTACCAAGTTAGTCTTTCCAAAGGACTTTTTATCGGCTCTATAAAGTCAGTGTCAATTCCTCAAAGCAGTCTGGTTATATCTGAAAATACGTGATTCTAGTCAAAGCCTTGGTGAAATAACCAGTGTTTCCAATTGTGTCCTGTTACAAAACAAAACAGATTCTTACTGAATTTATGCAACCAACTACATTGCCATAAAATAAGAACACTCATGAAAAGTTTCCAAATTCTGGAGAACTCAGGTACAGGGAAGAAGTAAATTTTGCTCACAAAAGTATCCTTTACAATCAGAGTAGCAGTCTTCCAAACAGGATGTTGCCCGTTCATCATGGAACAGCCATCCACAAACCAAGCAGTTCTTTGTCAGTCAGGTAAGGGAGCTGTTTGTCGGGCACTGTAGAATCCAGCAGCTCCTCACACAGTTTCAGTCAGTCCTAGGGAAAAAAGAGGCTCTCTGCTCGTGAGTGTCTCCTCCTTGCACTCTTCCGGTAGCAAGATCCTATATAAACCATTTCCATCTTATCATGGGACTCTTTTTGGGCACTGTGATCCCCGTCAGAGTGTTTCTCTGACATTACCCCCATACGCCCTAGTAAATGATTCACTAAGGGCTGTCGAGTGAAGAATTTATCCCTACAAGCACTCTGGCATGCTACATTCTGTGGGCTCAGGCAGTCTTATTCCCATTTAGCATGTCCAATTAATATTGCTCAAAGGGCAGATTTGCATGCCTTCTCTTCTGTAGTACTAGGTAGGAAAAATGTTTCAGCAGTCAGATATAATATCCATTTTCATAAAACATTTAGGGAAAAGAGATATAACTGTTTCACATAAAGCCTATTTAAACACTTCAACTTTCATAATTCTATCAACCCTTACATTTTTATGTTCTGGTTCCAGGAACTTCTCTTTTTCACCCCCAGACCATTTTACCCTCTTGTCAAAAAGGCTTTGGGTTTGCAGCAGGGGATTGAGCCAAGGGACCTGGGCACTTTGGTCAATGTGTCTTGATTAATTACCTCAACATTGCCCCAGGCAATTGTTGATCACCTTTCTCATTTTAATCTTTACCTTTTGATTTTTCAAAAAAATATTGTCCAATCTAAGGTAAATACAGAAAACTGGTTTGGGTTCCTGTAATGTTGGGGGAAAAGCAGGGGCTCACTATGGTCCATCCAGCTTGTGGTAGTGTTGTATTAAGAACTTTGTTTGAACTCTATCAATTTCCAATTAATTCCATTCCATTTCTTTTTTTTTTTTTTTTTTTTTTTTTTTTTTTTTGAGACAGAGTCTCACTCTGTCGCCCAGGCTGGAGTGCGGTGGCACGATCTCGGCTCACTGCAAGTTCTGCCTCCTGGGTTGACGCCATTCTCCTGCCTCAGCCTCCCAAGTAGCTGGGACTACAGGCACCTGCCACCATGCCCGGCTAATTTTTGTATTTTTAGTAGAGACAGGGTTTCACTGTGTTAGCCAGGATGGTCTCAATCTCCTGACCTCATGATCCACCTGCCTCCGCCTCCCAAAGTGCTGGGATTATAGACGTGAGCGACCGTGCCCAGCCAATTCAATTTCTTTTCTTTTTTTTTTGAGATGGAGTCTCCCTCTGTCACCCAGGCTGGAGTGCAGTGGCGCTATCTCGGCTCACTGCAAGCTCCGCCTCCCGGATTCACGCCATTCTCCTCCCTAAGCCTCTAGAGTAGCTGGGACTACAGGCGCCCGCCACCGCTCCCGGCTAATTTTTTGTGTTTTTAGTAGAGATGGGGTTTCACCATGCTAGCCAGGATGGTCTCGATCTCCTGACCTCGTGATTCACCTGCCTCGGCCTCTCAAAGTGCTGGGATTACAGGCGTGAGCCACCGTGCCAGGCCTTCAATTTCTTAATAACCAAGATTTCCACCCTGCTGGGACAAATTCCATGACTCTCCCTTTCTTTTTTTCTTAGTTTCACCCCTTTCAATTTTTAAAAATTTACCTTTTTTAATAACTTTTACAATTTTCACCTCGCTAGGATAAGTCCTTTGACTCTCCTTTTTGCCATTCCCTATGCTCTTGTTAATTAGCCTAATGTTTTTATTAGCATCTGTAAGACCCATGAGGGGAAGTTGACACAGCAAATTTGAGGCTTCCTGAACTTTTAATTTTGCATCAGTAACGAAGTGCCCAAGCAAAAGTCCCTCCTACCCCACCCCCACCCCCTCACTAGACACACACATGCTTAACCACAGCATTTACCATGACCTGGGTAATAGGCATATTGATGGGGTGGATATCCCTGTCATAAAGCCAGTTCCACATGGCTTATAGACAAAGCATATCAGCTGCTTCATCTGGGGTGCTCCACGTAGCATTGGGGCTGACCCCATTCTCAGGGTAAACAGATCTTACAGAGGCTTTTATCCAGTCCAGCAGGCTGGCTGTTCCCTCAGGAATAACCTCCCATGTGTCTGGATCACATACAGCCATCTGTGATAGTTCAGTAGTGAGCTGGGGATCCTGCATCAACCCAAACATGTTTTTCCACTCTGCAGCATTTAAAACCAAAGACACTGCTCCAAATTAGCTACTCTCACAATTCAACTAAAGGTTTTACCCAGGGAGCTGATGATACCTATCTACAAAAGGGAACAATTCCTTCACACAGTACCCTCTGGTTTCAGTAGTTACTTGGTTTTGCCCTTCTCCCACATTGACTACCTTCTTGGCAACCGCAGGTCTCAGAGGTACTTTCTGTTGCCCTGTCATTATTTTCCCCTTTGTAGATAGCTTTGAGGCTAATGATCTGAGCTCAGACGGACCCACATTTGAGCTTGGTCCAGCCTCAAGGCCCAATCTGGCACTCTTACTTTAGCTTTTATAGAGAATAACCAAGGGACTGAATATTTCACTTTTCCTTATTGGTTTGCATTTATTTACGTATCCAGTGAACAGTTCCTTAGGAGTTGGATTTTTCTCTAAATTCTACTCGTAACTCTTAACTTTCAGTAACTGAGCACAGCACAGCTACAGCTCCATACCATAGGGGACCATGCGGCCGCCCAGGAATCAATCAAAAGTTCCTCATTCTCTATCCTTTTATCTTTTCCTTTTCTATCCATCTAGTTTTATCTGTATCATTTTTCATTCATTTTAAAACAACCTTTAAATAGCCTCTAAACTATGTGGTTACTCTTCCTTTATGCAAAAACCTCATCTTCATGTTTTTAATAAACTTCTTTATCAAAACACATCTTTCTTTATTCACTTTCATATAGAATTGTTTCTCTTATATTTAGTAGTTTTAATTACATATATTAACTACTACTTTAACTCTTAGTAACCCTAATTTCCATGGAAAAACCTAGGATTACTTAATTTAACATAACAGACTTTAAGATTTCACATTACTGAAAAGAACTTTAAAACTAGTTTTATTTGAAAGATTACTAAAGTTAGGTGAACTAAAAGGCATTTGAGGTGGTTTCTATATTTCTGATAAGAACTTTTTTTTTTTTTTTTTTTTTTTTTTTTGAGACAGAGTCTCACTGTGTTACCCAGGCTGGAGTACAGTGGCACGATCTCGGCTCACTGTAACCTCTGCCTCCTGGGTTCAAGCAGTTCTGTCTCAGCCTCCTGAGTAGCTGGGACTACAGGCACACACCCCCTGCCTGGCTAATTTTTGTATTTTTTGGTAGAGACGGGGTTTCACCATATTGGTTAGGCTGGTCTTGAACTCCTGACCTGAGGTGATCCACCTGCCTCGGCCTCCCAAAGTGCTGGGATTACAGGAGTGAGCCACTGTGTCCAGCCAGAACTTACTTTTTCTTTAAGCCAAATTAGAGCTCTGTCATATATTTTGATAATGATCTATCACATATACGACACACTAAATATATATAGACATACACACAAACAGAAGCAGATCTTATAGACTTATAAGATTCTTCATTTGCCAGTTCTCAAATAGCTTCTCTCCCACCTTTACACAACCCACCCAAAGACACGACTCAGATGAAACAAGGTGGAGAAGATTTACATCTCAAAAGGCACAGAACTTAGACCTAAGCAGCATTATCTGAAAACAAGATTGCCAGGAAAAATGTCTTCTCTTCAACTTAGCTTGTTTCTTGTATTACTGTCATCAAGGTGTCAGTATATTCTTATATTACTGGCTTCAAGGAACAGGGCCAAGAAAGCATGGAAGTTTTAGGGCCTAAACCACACATTTCTTATCCAAACATGCCAAGAAATGAGTAGCCGTTATAGTAGTAACCACTTGCTTTAACAAGTGCTGTCGGCCACCTCTAACAATACAGCTGTTACCCGTGACTGCTAGCCATTACATACAAGGTCAGCAACTCTCACAGTACAAAGTAATCTCTGGACCCCACCCCCTGCCTCCCCACACACTAACCAGAGATGAGGTAACACAATACAAAAGAGTCCAGTTTTAGACCTGAGTAGAATCTGTCTGCTTACTACCCTTGGGTTTCGTGAGGAAAAAGAGATTCTTCCCCAAAAGAGGAGTCTTTGATGCCGTCTGTTTTCCCCAAGGGATCCCAGGCTGTTGGAATTCCTTTTTTTAGATCCCTCGTGTGGCAAGAAGAAGTAGGAACAGACGGAAGTAAATGGAGAAACAATTTGGTCAGAAGTTTTACAGAGAGTGCAGAGGCCTTAATACATATGTAAACATATGCAGCCCAAATTTCAGTTTTAACTAAGTTTACTTTTGACTGTAGGGCCCTTAAAAAAAACAAGCCTTTTTCCTAATTGTAATTCCTAATCAAGCTGTTTTACTTTTTTTTTTTTTGAAATGGAGTCTCACTCTGTTGCCCAGGCTGGAGTGCAGTGGCACAATCTCCGCCCACTGCAACCTCTGCCTCCTGAATTCAAGCGATTCTCCTGCCTCAGCCTCCTGAGTAAGCTGGGACTACAGGCGCCCGCCACCACACCCAGCTAATATTGTATTTTTAGTAGAGAGGGGGTTTCACCATGTTGGCTAGGCTGGTCTCGAACTCCTGATCTGAAGTGATCACCCGCTTTGACCTCCCAAAGTGCTGGGATTTCAGGAGTGAGCCACCGTGCCTGGCCGGCTGTTTTACTTTTGTGTCTGCTGCTGGCTGGCTTCCGCTACGAGGCGGTCATCTTACCGCACTGGCTGCCCCGCCGCCCTTCCGGGTCAGTGTGATGGTTGGCACTCAGTTCACCATCACTCTAAATCTGCTGGCATTTGGGGTCATCCCCACATTCACAGGGTGGTCCACAATCATCTGAAATGTGAGCCACACCATTCCACGTAGAAGTGGCTGCCCACCACAAGATTTCCTCCATTTCTTGGTCTCTCAGCTCCTGGCCTGGCTTACCACACGTGTCAGGGTAGGCAGGCCTGTGCACACCTACCCCAAAGTCCGAGGAAGCTGAGAGGCCAAAGAAAGAGGCTGATGAATCCCATTCCTCGGAATGAAACATCTAATAGGAACTTATGAACAGACGCCATGTCTGTGCCTTGGATGGTGGCAAGACAAGATAATGGATCCCTGTTCCATTACCCACAGACCCAGCACTTACATACCAGAGGAAAGGAATGTGTAGGACACTTGTAGAGAAAGGCAAGAATGCTATGTGAGTTTGTCTAAGGGCAGGATTTATGGTCAAGGTTGTTTTGATGTAAGGGCAGGATTTACGGTAAGTACATGCTCTTCTTACACAAGGAACAGTAGATAAAATAGTAATATTGGAGGCCATCCCAGAACTGGGGTTAATCAGAAGTCAACGTGGTGGATTAGCATCCAACATGGAGTTGCTTTGGCCTCCGCAGATAGGATTTCTGGCTATTACAGTTGATGTTGCTAAGCCATATTAATCTGCCTCTGCAGATGTCCTACACACTCATCTGTCTTATTTTTCAAGTTAACCTACCCCATTCATTGAGTGGCTACAAAGATTTAATGGTCTGAGCATTTGAAAGTAGGTGGATTTAGCAGTGAAGCAGCATGATTATAAGTTTAATAGAACTAAATGTGCCCCACTAACAGTGTTGGGGTCAGTTATAAAACAAGAAATGCAGGATCCCAAAGAAAGTACACTTATTATTTCTAGTGCTAATGACTTCATTTTGTCATTGACAGACATTTATTGAGCATTAGCACAAAATCATTAACAACAAAAAAAATTGATAATGAGAAAGAACTAGGTGCAAAACTGCGTCTAAAGTTCAGATCTCATTGCGAGAAAACATTTTATAAATTGTCTATAATTGAGCATTTGAAGAGCTTTGTAGGAAATGTTTTTAACTCCTAGGCTTAAATTCAGATCACTTCTGTAGCACAGAAAAATTTTGTAACATATCTGAAACAAACAGGTTCTATGTTAGCCTTATAAATAAATTTAGTTTTATCTTTTATTTTTCTGCATTTCTGTAGGCTGTCAAAATGAGACAGTAGCTGACCGGAGAAGTAGATGTCCTGTCTAGAGAGTATGTGCCTTGGGTACCTTCCTGCTGTCAGGCTCAGCCATTCTATAAGTGTCTGAAAGTAACAGAACCTTTGGAGTAGTACCACTTGGTGTATGTCTTCCATCTGTTCATATTATATGTGCAGCTTCTTGCTTTCTTCAAGTCTTCAGAGCTTTTTAACTAAATTGTTTGATGAGAAATATAGCAAATGGCATATTTAAAATCTTTCTCTTGTTTTACCAAACTTTTGAATGACTTTAGATTCACAAGATTCATCGTGATTCAGGAGACAATTCTCAGACAGGTGAGAATACTTCAATTGAACTCTAACATACTTAGGAGGCAGTTGTGGGTTCAAATGTATACATTTCTCTGAAGAAGTCTAAGTTGACATCTATTACCCCAGAATGTGGAGTGCTAAAATCCACGTGCTCATATCACAAGGTTGGCAAGCCAGAAGAAAAGCAGAAATCCCTTAAAATGTCCTTGAATTTTCCTTTATGGCAACCTTATCATACTGAATGCCTTCCCCATCTTGTTTTTCTTTTCTTGGCTAGATACCATGTAGGACAAATAAACCCAAGAGAGTGGTGGGCCGAAAGTCTAGGGGAGACACTGGTTGAATATGACACAGGTGACAATATAGTAGTTGCTCAACCATGTCCAGTCTCCCTTTTCTTTGCAGTAATTGGTGACTGTACAGTTGGAAAATGTCACTAGGTCCTGGCCTGGGAAGCAGAAGCACCAAGTTCCTATTTCAGTTTCTACTCGCTTATTTCATATGTTGGGCAAGACTCTGCTTGGTTCTTGGCTTCCTCCATAAAAAAAGGAGCTGGACCTGATGACTTCTACAAGTGGAAAGGTCTGGAATTCTCTGATCGTTAGAGGAAAAAAAAAATCAGTCTGTTACCAAGAATTTAAGATTTTTGTTCCTGCAAGAATTGCAACATTCTTTGCCCTGTTGGTGGCTTTCCCAGCCACTAATGCGTAATGTCAGACCCTAGGCTAGTGTTTAGTCTCTCTTCTTGATGAGGTGGATCATATCTAGCATACTTAGAAAGATTTCATTTGCTCTTTCTAAGCTTCAAATTTTTTCATTTGTAAAATGAATTAACAAAAGTCCATCTCATTGTTAACGAGGATTAAAGAAGGAAATGTGTAATGCTTAGCAGTAACTGGCATTTAACTGGTACCTTCCTTCCCCCTTTCTGAAAACTTTCTAGACATGAACAGGCTGGGATAACATAATGACACTTCACACACAGGTGCATTTTCTCTTTCCCTCACTCATACACATACATTTTAGTTAATTTCTTGTAACACTTGAGCAGGGGTATTATTTTAACTAACTTGGGAACTTCTGGGTGCCGCAAATTGTTCTAAGCATTTTCGTGTCCTTTGCAGTGCCCAGCATTGCCTTGTACATAATAGACACTTTGCAGATACTCAGCAAATATTGGTAAATTGAAACCATTCCATCTTGGAAGTACAGTTTCCACCATTCTCTTTTTGATCTTGGGCTACCTACAAAATCTCTCCATGCTTAAATTTATTATCAGTAAAATGGGGATAGCCCTGTGTAGTTTTGAGAATTGTTGTAATTATTGAATGAGACAATTATTTAAAGTACATAGCACAGTGCCTGGCACAAAGTAGGCACTCAGTAAGTGGAGCTATTTTTTTTTTCAATTGGTGGCACATATTCCTTTTTGCCACAGAGTACAGCTGTTTAAATATCCTTTATCCTTTCTCTGGCTTAAGTTTCTAATTCATATAAACATCTGTTGAAAGAATGACCAATGAATTCTTTAATTATGTGGCCTTACTTTAGCCTTTATTGAAGAATAATTTCTCCAAACTTCTAATCACTTCTATTGCTATAAATTCTCTTAATGTTAACTGAGATAAAATCAGGAAGAATAAACATCATCCATCTTTGAATAATTTCTAATGAACGACTTAGAATTCAACCAGCTAGCCTGGGCCACAGCCTTGAAGCTAACCTCTCTACTTTTAGTTTTGTTTAGAAACTACATTTTGAGGAATTCTTGGTTCTTGAATCTTGAATTTAATCTTAAATCTTTAACTTAGATTTAACTTATTACTTGGTAAACAAATAAATGCTAGGACTGTATATGATTATGAAGTCCCTGAATAGGCTAAACCAAGTGTCTCACAAGTGAGCAGTATTAGTTTCGTTTCTCAGGGTTTCAGAAATGCCATGATCCCAACAATATCACTTAAAGTACTATTATTTATAGATAATTGTAAAAATATATATATAGAAACTTATATGCAAAGATAGGTAAACTACCAAGGTAGAATTTGGAAGATAAAAATTAGGAAAAGAGATACTATAATAAATATTTTAAGTTAGATTATTTAAGATAAGGTGCTATAGCTATGGTGTTCAGATTAACCTTATAATAGTTCCACCTTCACTTAATGTTGTATAAAAATAATTCAGTTTTAATTTTTGATTTAATAATTTTTTTTAGTTGAATCAGGTTTTTAGGACACTAAAGTAAATGGTAAAGAAGGTGGTCTAGAAAAGTGTCTAAGACATTATAAAGTGAAAACAGTAAGTAGTAGAACAATGTAACATGATCACATGTCTAAAGACATATGCAAATGAACAGATGTAATTAATAGCCCCCATATGCTACATGCTCACTATGTGGCAGACACTGTTCTAAATGCTATGCATATATTAACTCATTTATTTCTCAAAACAGCCTATAAATGAGATGCTATCATTACCCCCACTTTATAGACAAGGATAATGAGACCCAGAGAAGTTAAGTAACATTCCCAAGATTACATAGCTACTGAGTGGCACAGTAGAAATTTGAATCTTGGCAATTTGGCTCTGGACCTGGTTTCCTTAACTACTAGGCTTCCTGCACCTGCTGTCACTAGGCAATTCTTAAGCGTTATTGCATCTTTTTTTTTTATTCTTGGAATATGATCATTTATTGGCATCTGAGAAGCGCATTCTTCCTGCTGAAATTTGCGTGTCTGCCTCCTCTCTTAGCCTAGTGAGGAGTAATCTGTGTTATGGTTAAATTTCTCTACTCGCTTATGAGTTACTCTCACAGAAGCAAATGCGCTGAAAATGTGTGTTTCTGAAGCCAACACTGCTGCCTTGTCATTTTTTATATCTCAGCGCTCACTGGTGGCATATGCTTTTTCTTAGTTTTTACATTAACATGACCGTGCATTTTCAGTGTTAAATTTAAGTCTGCAAAGACTTAGGCCAAAATTCTTTAAATGTTTGCCTGCCCCCACCACCCTGGAAAACAGGGACAAGGGTGAGAGTTTAGTTATTGAAATTTTGGGGGAATCTAAAACTGTTTTCTTCCTTTCTTGTGATCAGCAGTATGCATCATTTGATGAAATCCATCCTTAAAGAGAATCTAGAAGACCATCTAGAGGTCTGACTTCTCAGAGGTGCCCAAATTCGTCTGAATTAATTTCTTAATTTAAATCTCTATAGGTTTCATTAGTATTATATTTCCTCAAATATCCCCATTTAAAAGCCTTCCCTATCCAGTTGAATATATTGTCTTTCAAGTAAAGATTTAAAGTACTATTATTTATAATTTTAAAAATATATATTGAAACTTTTATGCATGATAGGAAAATCACTAAGGAAGATAAAAATTAGGAAAAGAGATAGTATAATATAAATATTTTAAGCTAGATTATTTAAGATAAGGCGCTATAGCTATGGTATTCAGATTAACTTTATAATAGTTCCACCTTTACTAGTTCAATAGTTCCCCCGAGAATGTCCCTCAAGTTTTAATGTTTATTTTCTTAAATTCTTTTTTTTTTTTTGGAGACAGAGTTTCACTCTTTTTGCCCAGGCTGGGGTGCAACGGCACAATCTCAGCTCACTGCAACCTCTGCCTCCCAGGTTCAAGCGATTCTCCTGCCTCAGCCTCCCGAGTAGCTGGGATTACAGGCATGCACCACCATGCCTGGCTAATTTTTTGTTTGTTTGTTTTTTTGAGACAGTCTCACTCTGTCACCCAGGCTGGAGTGCAGTGGCACGATCTTGGCTCATTGCATGCAACCTCTGCCTGCTGCATTCAAGCGAGTCTCCTGCCTCAGCCTCCCAAGTAGCTGGGATTATAGGCATGCTCAACCATGCCCGGCTAATTTTTGTATTTTTAGTAGAGATGGGGTTTCACCATGTTGGTCAGGCTGGTCTCGAACTCCTGACTTCGTGATCTGTCCGTCTCAGCCTCCCAAAGTGCTGGGATTATAGGCATGAGCCACTGTGCCCAGCCTAATTTTATGTATTTTTTTAGTAGAGACAGGGTTTCTCCATGTTGGTCAGGCTGGTCTCGAACTCCTGACCTCAGGTGATCTGCCCACCTGCCTTGGCCTCCCAAAGTGCTGGGATTACAGGTGTGAGCCCCTGCACCTGGCCTAATGTTTATTTTCAAAATTACATTCATGGAACTAAATAACCCTTGATACTAAGCTATATTACTATGATATAACATGGCATTATCTTAAAAAACCATCATTTAACTAATATGACTATAATTTTTGTCTTTCATGATTTGAAAAGAAAGTGGTTGACTATTTCTTAAAATTATTTTATAGTGCTTAAAAAGTAACCTTGTTTTCTTTAGAGAATAAAGAGAAAACATGTTTGAATCTCTTCTGTGAATATATGGAAAACTAATCACCTTCCCTTTCTAATCTGAAACCCTTAGAGCCTCATTCATTCAGATATAAGAACAGGAGGAAAGAGTCCATTGATGTGAAATCGATATCATCTCGAGGCAGTGATGGTAAGACGTTTTTCAGATTCCTCTGACCTTTTTAAAATGTAGAAAATGATGGAAGAATATGTTAAAAAATTCATCAGCGTATAAACTCCAAAGAGTAAGAGTTCAACAACACCGACTTCTTTTTCAATAAGCTCAAAGGTTTTAGGGTTTTTAATTATTTTAATTATTTTTAAAAACCTTATGCTGTAGTCTTTGTCCTCTCTTTGGAGGGACTCCATGCTTGTTCCTTGATGGCTTGAAGCATGTTGAGTCATAACCACCCAAGCAACTCAGAGTATTAGTAGCTGAACAAGGTCACTCTTGGGTGCTAGAGGCAGAGAAGCAGCCAGTCCTGGCTTCCTAACTCCCAACACAAACCTAGTTTTCCGTGTACCAGCTATATGCACTCACTTCTTAATAAAATGTCACAGAGAAATCGTGAGGCAGAATTTAGCAAAATGTTTCTGCCCTGCAAAGCAGGATTTAGCAAAACATTTTTTGAGTTCCATCAGCCAGGCCTAAGTAAACAACTGGATTTGCAGGGAGATGGAAAACTCAAAGACGATTCGGACATTTCATTCCTTGGTGTCTGGGAAATTTTAAGTCATATATACAGAAATGGAAACGTCTCCAGGTTTTGCTAGGTTGGGGGTTAAGGAAGATGATGATGAATCTTATTTTAATGGAGATGGCTAGGAAGCTAACCTGCAACCCCGGTACTTGGGGCTATAGATGTGGACTTGGCAGTCCTAGAGGTGACAGGTGAAGCCAGGGGCAGAAGAACATCTCTAAGGGGTGTGTGTTGATGTGCATGTAGTGAAAGGACAGAGGGTCTAAGCCTGAGCCTGAAGGCACAGTCTCAGCCAGGGGGTGGGCAGTGGAAATAGGGCCAGTGAAGAGGACAGAAGAGCTGGGGGTGACCATGAGAGTGCAGTGTCACATGAACCAAGAACAAGAGGGGATTGAGAAAGGAAGTGGCCAGAGCAGTGTTAGATGCTATGGATATCAGAGCTCAAGAGCGGACAACAGACTAGTAGATTTCATTCACTCACTTGGTTTTTATTTGGCAAATAGGAGGACAGGTTCTGGGGTGTGAGGAGGGGATGGTTAGTGCCTGTGATAGAAAAGAGAGACGAGGCTGGTAACTTAAGCGAGTCAACAGAAAGGACAAGGGAGGGAACTTCCAGTCCTTCTGTACACCGTGGGAAGACTGAGTATGAAAGTGGCTGACATAGGCCAAGTGCGGTGGCTCATGCCTATAATCCCAGCACTTTGGGAGGCTGAGGCAGGCGGATCACCTGAGGTCAGGAGTTCGAGGCCAGCCTGATCAACATGGTGAAACTTCCTCTCTACTAAAAATACAAAATTAGCTGGGCATGGTGACGCATGCCTGTAATCCCAGCTACTCAGGAGGCTGAGGCATGGGATTCGCTTGAATCCGGGAGGCAGAGGTTGTAGTGAGCTAGATCATGCCTCCAGCCTGGGCAACAAGAGCGAAACTCCATCTCAAAAAAAAAAAAAAAAAAAAAAAAAAAGTGGTTGACATAGCAAGGACCAAAGATGCTAGAGACAAGATGATAATTCACAGGGCATGTGAGGGACAGAAACCAATAATATAAAGAGAATATGAATCCAGAGATTTTTGAGATGGATTGAGTGGACAGATAGAATATTTTAGTCTGAGAGGATAAGGGATGAGGGAATTTGAACTGGATTCACTGTTTTTGGAGCAGAACTTGAAGGGGACTGTCTTCTTTGCAGTATGGGCACAGTGGAGGCTGAAGAGTATGCAGGTCTGCAATGGCTGCTGCACTAGCAGCAGGGGGGACCCCAGAGGTGGCTGAGCAGGAGGCAGGCTCTGATGTGGGGTGGGTTCAGTGATCCCATCCATGAAATGGGACTCCCCCTCCTGCCTGCCTCAGAGGGGGTGGTAGGAAGATCTGATGAGAACAGTGCTTTTCAAGTCAAGCTTCTACCCTTGGCATCTTAAACCAAGTATGAACATTAACTATTCAGAAAAATAAAAGATTTTCTAAAAAATGAAAGCTTCTGTAGATTTGAACTAGAACTTCCATGGGTTTCTGGGAGTTAAGAGCCTAAAGGCATGGGCAGGCAGAGTGACTGGCCCTAATTCGGACTGAGAATGGGCTCAATCCTCCGCCCTGACCCTAACCATGAACTGCCTCCCCTCTCAAGCTGGCTGCACAGTCATCTGGTTATACGGCCAGCAGCTTAGGACTGAAAGTCATGGAACTGCAAAAGTTGGGTTTGGGTGACTTGGGGGAAAGTGAGCCCTGTGGGGGTCATTAAGCTGTTGGAATGAGGCCTTTTTGGGACCTCGTCAACCTTCTCTGAAATCCCCCTTGTGGACTTGGGGCTCGCCAAGCCCTCCTGCCTCCAAAGTTCCAGGCCAGATCGCCTTTCCAGACTCAAGCAAGTAGCGGTTGGGCTATCAGCCTTGGCAGAAGAGATGGGTGAATTCATGGCTTTTTAGGTGGGAGGGTGGTCCTGTGAGAAGTGGGCCCTGGTCCATGGGACTCCTTTGCTGCACTTAGCCACACTGAGCCACCGGAACTGGACACAGCTTTCTTGCCTTCTCCCCAGCACCAAGCCTGCAGAATCGTCGCTATCCGTCCATGGCGAGGATCCACTCCATGACCATCGAGGCTCCCATCACAAAGGTGAGTGGTGGCTGCTGCCTGCACTCTGCAGTCAGGGGCCCTCACACAGGGCTGTGCTCTGAAAATACATCGCACTGACATCATGGAGCTCAGTCTAGTGGAAGAAGCAAATAACAGGCAAATAAACACATAACAAATAAACACCTCGTCCCAAGTCACAATCAGGGCAGTGAAGGAAAACAACCGGGTTCTGTGAGAGAAAATTAGAGTAGGTTGGAGGAGAAGGGGTGGTCAGGGAAACTCTCAGTCATGTTTGAAGCAAGTCTTGAAGCATAAGATGTTACTCAGGAGAAGAAGGAAGAGAAGACTCCAGGTAGCAGGAACAGCAAGGGAAAAGGCACTGCGATGGGCAAAGAGGGACTGGAACATTTAAGGTGCTGAAAGAAAGTCGGAGTGGCCGGAGCTTGGTAAGCAAGTGAGAGAGGAGGAGGATGTAGGTTGTACAGGGCTCAGCTCATTCTGGACAGCAGGGACATAGTTAGGAGTTTATGTCTTAGTTTATGTGCACTGGAAACCATTGAAGAGTTTCAGGTTTGGGGTGGGTAATGTGACCAGATATGTTTGTTGAAAAGAACACCTAGCTTCTGTGCAAATAATGGATTGGAGGTGGCAAGAGAACAAGTCAGTTAGGGGGCTATTCTAGAAGTAGCTGAGCTAGAATATTATAGCTGTGGAGGTGGAGAGACATGAATAGATCAAGAAATATTTTGAGGCAGACCAATAGGACTTGGCGATGAATTATATTGCCAGGGTAGGGAGAGGAATGAGGAAAAGTATTATGTCAGGCATGGCCCTCCCAGGTTTTTGGTGTGAGCATGAGGTGCTTTCTTGATAGAACGTGACATGAGGTAGAAGTGCTTTCTTTTGCAGTGTAGAAACCACAGAAGGTGAACAGCTTTTGTCTTCGATTTATTTGTTGTGTGTGTTTCTGTGCTTTCTGTGGGGAGAGGGGAACAAGACCATAGTTTAGTGTTAGACCTGTGAGATATTCCAGTAGGTATGTCAGGTAGGGAATTGAATGTACAAGCCTGGAGGTCAAAGGAAGTTGAGGGCTGGGAGGTATATCGAAAGTCCCTAGCTATAGGTGTCCAAAGTCGTGGAGACAAAATATCATTTCTGGAAGCGAGAGAGTGAGAGAGGGGCCCAGAACAGATCTCTGAGCAACTCCAATCTGTAGAGGAGGGTCAGGGGAGGTGAATCCGCAAGGGAGCCTGGGGAAGCCTACTCACTGAGGTAGGAGAACATCCACCAGGAGCCGGCAGGGAGAAAAGCATGCTTCGGGAAGAAGGGCGGTGCCGTGAAAGCACTGGTCATTTTGAATAAGAGATGGTTACCCACTGATTTCTTTTGGATTCTGGGCATATATATGACTTTGGGGAAGTAGAACCCTATTATCCTCAGATGTATTCTTTCTTCACTCCCTTAGGTTATAAATATAATCAATGCAGCTCAAGAAAACAGCCCAGTCACAGTAGCGGAAGCCTTGGACAGAGTTCTAGAGATTTTACGGACCACAGAACTGTACTCCCCTCAACTGGGTACCAAAGATGAAGATCCCCACACCAGTGATCTTGTTGGAGGCCTGATGACTGTGAGTGATGAGGCAAAACCTGAAAAGCAAGAGAGGTGTCCGGGGCCTCTAGAGTGCAGCTGATGTGGAAACTGTTACCTGTGGTTGCAGAAGTACCTGTTATATAGACTAACGTTAGCATAACCAGAAGCAACTGCATCGGAATTTATGTATAACATGTGCAGTGGTATTTGAGTGACTCTTGCATTTGTCTTTCCATGAGGCTGGCCTACCATAGCCATGGGGACAGTGTTTCAGAATTCCTATGACTGCAGGGAGTCATTGGGCAACTGATGGAGGGCTCAATGTGCGAGATGGGGCTTTGCAGGCTCTTGATTATTCCTGCTTTCCCTTGATCTGGTATAGTATTGGATTTCATTTCCATGGACCTCAGACTCCTCATGTAATGAAAGGGTTTATTGTTAGACTATAGCATTTAATCTTAACTATAGAATCCTTTAAAGTTTGTATAGAAGTTCCATTTATAAGGTAAAAGCAGACTGGGGCTGTTCTGGCTCAGGGAGGGGAAGGGGAGAAGGAACCTCTCACTGCCACATTCCAAAAAGAACCATTTATACCACCAAGAGTAGCTGGCTTCTAGCGACTCATCCTGTTCTAGTGTTTTGCTGTGATCTATTTGGCTTTCATAATTATCTATCAGCAAGTAAAGAAAAGGAAAAAAATTCAAATTATTTATTTGAGTTCCCCATCAGAGTCTGAAGCTAGAATTCTTTAGAAAAAAAGTCCAGAAGTCATGTATGAGTTTGACTTTGAAGGTTTCTGTCCAGCCCTGCCGTCAAATGCTGAATGTTGACTGGCTTTCCCCTCCATTCTCCACCTGGAACTTGAGGGCCTCCTTGTTTCTTTCTTGCCCCTGGGCTGGCCTGTTAACTCCATCTAATGCAGTGCAGACCTCAGCTTCTAAGCAGCACTGCCAAGGGCTCTGCAAGAAGGTGGCCACCGTAGAGCTGCAGTGGGAGGGGTCTGGCTCTGGGAGCAAGCCATGTTCCCTCCCTCCCCTGCTGCTGATGCAGGACAGGCAAGTCCCCAAACTGGGGCTCAGCCAGGGAGGGTTCTTGGCTTCGCCCAGGAAATAATTCAAGGGCAAGCTGGTGGTGTTAAACAGCAACTTCTATTGAAGCAGCAGTTGCACTGCAGCGGCAGAGGGACTGCTTGCTGCTTGCAGGGCGGGGCTACCCCATGGGCAGTGTGCCCCTGGTAGCAGCTCAGAGGCAGTGCTGCACTCATCTTTGTATCCACTTTTCATTACATGCAAATGAAGGGGCAATTTTTGCAGATATTTCTAGAATGAGGGTGGTAACTTCTGGGTTGTTGCCATGGAAAGGGTGGAAATGTCTGGGTGTTGCCATGGCAACGGTAAACTGGCATGCTGGTGGGCATAGCTTCTGGGGAGGTGCTTCTGCCCTGTTCTACCTAGTCCTCAATTTGGCCCCATGTCTGAGTCCCTCCTCCTACCTCACTGCCATACCATCGTGGGTTTCCTCTCCAGAGGATGCTGTGAGGAACCAGTGAGTGATTGCACCTCAATTTTACATGGTTTTGGGGAAGCGGAGTGAGAGAAGAGCAAGGAAAAACAAGAATCTCTTGCCATACACACCTTAGAGGCAGGACAATTGTGGCTGTTGGTACTTGTGTATTTACTCAATTTTTAAAATTAAGCTTTTGGCCTAAAGATCCAACATGTAACTTCAGGGGAGTCCTTTGTTAATTAATACTACTTTAAACCTTAGCACACATCGTCTGGGAATGACAAGCATTTATTTTTATTTTATTTTATTTTATTTTATTATTATTATACTTTAAGTTTTAGGGTACATGTGCACAACGTGCAGGTTTGTTACATATGTATACATGTGCCATGTTGGTGTGCATTTCTAAATGACTTACAAGCAAAGATGTAGATAATTTAGGTACTCAGAGATCGAAGGTGGAGGGAAGGAAAGTGAGATTCAGGAACACTTGGGGACTAGTTCAAGAGCCAGGACATGGCCAAGCATTGGAATTTCGTCCACTCTCTTAACACTGCATCTCCGAGGACCTCAAGCCCAGAAACTCTTCTATAAAAGGCAAGCAGCAATGCTCATGTTTCAAAACATAAAATACAGCTGGGGAAAAATTAGTTGGGATATTAGTCAAAAAATAGCTCAATCTTTTTAAAACTTTATATTAGAAGGTAATCCCCTAAATATGGCTGATGGCTTCAACTCCTCAAAATGTAAGTCTAAAAACACAATTAACACAGTCCCTCTGAGGGTGAGGGGGATCCCATCAAGATCTGAAGCAAGGTCACTCCTGTGATTTTGCCTGTGTAGCTTGAAAATACCAGGAGAGGAAGATGGCCTCATAACAGAGTCAACCCACAGCTCACCGTGAGTCCTGACACAGTCACATCCACTCTATCCCAGTTCTCCACTTTCTGGGGCTAATAGTTACAGAAGGGAGAGTATCATCTGTCTTATAACTGTTCTGATTTAATTTTGAGCTTTGCTTCAACTTAGACTTCCAGATTGGTTGGGTTATTCAGGATTCAAATCTCTTTCACTAATAAAAAAAAAAAAAAAAGAGAATGATAATGGATATAAAGCATGCTTCTAACAGGCTCTTCCTTTATTCCAGGATGGCTTGAGAAGGCTGTCAGGAAACGAGTATGTGTTTACTAAGAGTAAGTTTTCATCTATCTACTTGTTACTGTAACCTGTCTCCAGCCTGTGCTGTCCCCACTGTTGTGATTATTGTTCTGGGAGCTGTTACTTCCAGCTCGTCCCATTTGAGTTTAAGCATCAATATGGTCTACATTTAAAATTTGTCTCCTAATTAAAATTACTTCTCTGAGCACAGTTAGAGTAAGAATTGCAAATCTCTATACATTTAGAGTTAAAGTGAATTATTTTTCTATTTGAGGGTCTTGAAGTTCAATAACAGAAAAATCAGGTACAAGACTTTTTTTCTAGTAGTAACCATGAAGATGATGACAGACACCTGGGCACTCAAGATTCCACAATTAACCAGCCTCCCCCATCCCATCTGTTTGCTCAGATGTGCACCAGAGTCACAGTCACCTTGCAATGCCAATAACCATCAATGATGTTCCCCCTTGTATCTCTCAATTACTTGATAATGAGGAGAGCTGGGACTTCAACATCTTTGAATTGGAAGCCATTACGCATAAAAGGTATGTGACTTCTCTGGCTAAAGGCAGAGCAGGATTGATGGCTA
The DNA here is from genome assembly GCF_028878055.3 of Symphalangus syndactylus. Taxonomy (NCBI): domain Eukaryota; kingdom Metazoa; phylum Chordata; class Mammalia; order Primates; family Hylobatidae; genus Symphalangus; species Symphalangus syndactylus. Next base: position 64,939,274 of record NC_072433.2, read on the forward strand.
TGCTCAAACTCACATTTGGAAACTTTGAGGGAGACATGTTTTTGCTGTGAGAGACCTCACGGGTTCTGGCTCTCATGCCATGTTAGAGTAGTGTTGAATGAGCAGAGAGGCTGTGGCCCCTGAGTGAGATCCTTTGTGGAGAGTATTAGTAAGATGTGGGATCTGCCTGAGTATCCACAGCTCCCTCCTTTGTGCTAGTGAGCCAAGAGTTCTAAGAATCCTCAAACTTGTCGAAGCTCTACCCTACAGAATGGAATTGAGAGCACTATAGGTTTTTTTTTTTTCCTGATCCATCCTGTAGACAGAGGAAACATTAGATAACTAAAAGGTCTTTTTCTATACTAGGAGAAGGCTGTTTCTTCCCAGGGGTGGATATCAATGATTCTCACTTGCAACGTAAATAAGTAACAGGACTCTAAATGATAGGACTTTGGGACCATCCAAGCTGTTTCTTTAGGCTTAGTCACTTCCTTAGGGAGCATAAATAAAGTGCAAGGTTAATGTGGAAGTGGGGATGGAGAGGGACTGCCAGGCTCATTTCTAGGTTGTCAGAGCCACTGAGGGGCCTATGATTTAGAGATCATCTAGAAATAATTTGAATGTACTACCATGAAGCATCTAGTTCCAAAGAGGTGGTTGGTGAGAAGGAGAGATCCTACCTCCTAATTTTTAGAGGAGATGCTTTTAAACCCCTGTGTGTGTGAAGCTATCATCAGAAGAAAAATGCTTCCATGCCCCACTATCATCAAAGAAAACAGTTTCTGGGCCAGTGAATACAATGAGCCAGGGTGGGTTTTCCTATTTTTCAGGCCATTGGTTTACCTGGGCTTAAAGGTCTTCTCTCGGTTTGGAGTATGTGAATTTTTAAACTGTTCTGAAACCACTCTTCGTGCCTGGTTCCAAGTGATCGAAGCCAACTACCACTCTTCCAATGCCTACCACAACTCCACCCATGCTGCCGACGTCCTGCACGCCACCGCTTTCTTCCTTGGAAAGGAAAGAGTAAAGGTAGGATTTTGATATCATGACCTAGTTACCTGCCTGGATTGGAGATCCAAGAACTTAATCTTAGTAAATACATTAGGCAAACAGCTGTTCTGCAACCAAGTTGACAGCTTTTTAAAAAAATTTTTTTTGTTGCCGAATCGACTAGTCACTTTGGTGTTGTAAAGACATGGACTTTCTGCTAGCCCTCCCCTCCCCCAAATACTTAAAATAATAATTATATCACCACAGAGACTCCTTTATATGCATGGCAGATCATGAACCCATTTGCCAAATGTTAGCTAGGAGCTGTGTTACTGGGTTGCAGGACAGAACTTAATTATTACAGCAAATGGTTACTAGATCTATAGGTTAAATTTTAGTATCAGGATTTGGCCATTGGTAGATTACAATCCAGATATTAATAATAGCCATTCCGCATTCTGCACTGATTCACATACATTTATGTTTGTGTTTTGTGTAGGTGTGAATGTGCCTATCTGTATATTAATGACTTTTGCATAATTCTGAAAGAGTTCCATATCCCTTAGTCTTACAGTTCAATACTGTCATGTACCACTGCTGATTTGTAGGGCAGCCCTAGGAACCCCTTGCCCTTTACATAAGGGCAGCCCTATTTAAGGCTGGCAAGAGATCCCCATCTCTCATCCTCCCCAGCTACCATCACTTGCACACCAAAGCTTATACATTCTTTTGCTACAACTAGAACTAAAACTTAAATTTTAAATACCCCTGGGAGAAGTGCCATATGGGGATTGAAATTCACATCAATCTGTAAATGCCTGACATTAGATCATTTTCTTAGAACAGGTGTTGATGAGGGATTAAGATCCTAGGTACTTAAGAGCTATAGTGAGACAGGTAGAAGCAGAAATGGCATGAAAACAGGAAGGGGGATGTGGGTAAGGTTTTCTTTTCAGTTTTGCCAACAGCATCCTGATATTTATTCACTTTCATCAGCAAGGAAACAATGTAGCCCAAGAATGATGCTTTTGAATAATTTTGTCTTCTACTTTTAGAAAACTAATAGTGATATCAACCTATGTTTCTATAACACCTTTCTTTGAGGAGCGAAAACACCCTGGATTCCTACTACAGGTTCATGCTCCTCTTTTTAAAATTTTTTTATTTTTTTGAGATGGAGTCTTACACTGTTGCCCAGGCTGGAGTGCAGTGGCACGATCTCAGCTCACTGCAAACTCCACCTCCCAGGTTCCAACAGTTCTTCTGCCTCAGCCTCCTGAGTAGCTGGGACTACAGGCGTGGGTGGGCCACCACGCCCAGCTAATTTTTTTTTTTTTTTTTTGTATTTTTAGTAGAGACAGGGTTTCACCATGTTGGCCAGGATGGTCTCAATCTCCTGACCTCGTGATCCACCCGCTTCAGCCTCCCAAAGTGCTGAGATTACAGGTGTGAGCTGTGCCTGGCCCATGCTCCTCTCTTTTATACCACATGATATTTCACAGCTGAAGCCACATGTTACCAGTTGAGAACAGCACCCAACTCATTAATGCCAAGACCAAGGTGATCAATAGCCTCTGCAGTCTTGAGTTAGAGGTGAACCTCACTCAAGCGGAACCACTCTAGGAAAACATTGATTAAATCTTTGGTAAATTAGGGAATGCTTAGTAACTTGATCATATCTTACTATCTTCCTCCAAAATATGTTTAAATTGTGAGTTCTGCTAGTGTATTTGGAGTCTGATTAGATTTCTCAAATGACAGCAATAGAAACAAATTTAAGATTGGACAGAATATGTTTACAATTCAAAAAACATTTTCTCGGCCGGGCGTGGTGGCTCACGCTTGTAATCCCAGCACTTTGGGAGGCCGAGGCGGGTGGATCACGAGGTCAGGAGATCAAGACCATGGTGAAACCCCGTCTCTACTAAAAATACAAAAAATTAGCCGGGCGTGGTGGCGGGCGCCTGTAGTCCCAGCTACTCGGAGAGGCTGAGGCAGGAGAATGGCGTGAACCCGGGAGGTGGAGCTTGCAGTGAGCCGAGATCGCGCCACTGCACTCCAGCCTGGGCGACAGAGTGAGACTCCGTCTCAAAAAAAATAAAATATTTAAAAAAAAAAAACAAAAACTTTTCTCATGCTGGCAGCCCCTGCCAGAGAATCAGAAAACTTAGAGCTGCGAGGAAGCTTGGAGAACTGAGCTGGAAGGGGTTTCTGTGCTCAGAGGTTTGGTTACCTGCCTGTGATCACTGGTGGGTCCATCATGAGGTGCTTCCAGAAAGATTTACTCCTGAGGCCTCTTCTACCAGGTCTGCTGGCACTGACAGAGGGTCAAGTATTTTCTTACCTCTCTTGTGTCATCTGTCACCCCTAATTTCTTTGTGATAAACTTTTTTTTTTTTTTTTTTTTTTGAGATGAAGTCTCACTCTGTCACCCAGGCTGGAGTGTAATGGCGCGATCTTGGCTCACTGCAACCTCTGCCTCCCAGGTTCAAGCGATTCTTCTGCCTCAGCCTCCCGAGTAGCTGGGATTACAGGCACATGCCAAGCCCAGGCTAATTTTTGTGTGTTTAGTAGAGATGGGGTTTCGCTATGTTGGTCAGGCTCATCTTGAACTCCTGACCTCAGATAATCCACCTGCCTCAGCCTCCCAAGCTGCTGGGATTACAGGTGTGAGCCACTGCTTCCAGCCAGGCTAAAATTCTTAATGTCACTATGACAAAGCATGCCTAACCCAGCTGTAGAGCTAGCATGCCCAGGGCTAACAGCCCCTTCAGTTGGTGACAGACCCCATCCTCTCCCCGTGTTACCCAATTCCAGGGAACTATTCCAAGTGGAGAAGCCAGGATAACAAGCATTCCTTTATTAGTATCTGGGCATACATGAATATTTATCCTGAATAAGAAACTATTTGAAAGGCAGATCTAGAATGAAACCCTTCTGGCCAACTTTCCTCAGTGTGATCCATATCTACTCCTACTGGTTAAAGAGGGAAAAAACTATGCAGAGGTAACTGCACCTCCACGGGACTAGAATTTCGCCAGTTGTGGGTTTGGTGGGGCTTTCTTCCATGGACACTTCTTTCTCGACATAGGGCCTTGCTACTCTCCTCTGCTAGTGAGCTAGCCTGTCTTCCTTCCCTACCTCCCAGCCATTTCTGGTCTGACAAGGCCTTGTTGGTGCTCACCTAAACTGCAGGACCCATTATTGGTATCTTTGTAAAAGTCCCTGAGGGCATGGTTTAAATCAGTGTTAGCTGGAAGGAAAGACATGTTTCTTCTAGTGCTATTTATGTTTTCTACCCCAGTTAATTGAATCTATTTCATTGAAGAATTAAAAAATAAACAGGCCTGAGACTCCAAGCAGGATTGAACATACCACAGGGGCACTAGCTGGAGGCCCAGAGATTGGGCCCTGTGGGTTCTCTCAGGTACAGTCAGTGAAGGTGGAGCCCAGGTTGGGGCTGTCCTGGGTCCTGAGCCTGGAGATCGCTGAACATACCTGCAGGTGACCGTGGCCTCTCCTGAACAGCAGTGAAATGGGCCAAATAGTGCTTGCTTGCCCTGGGCACTGCAGAATCAATCTCTGAGAACAGCTAAGAAGAGTAACTTCTGCTGTCCCTATTCAGGAAGGCTAGTTGTGTTGATTGGAGTCACCCCAGGGTTGCTCACCTGCTCCATGGGGTCAGCGTTGGGAATGGAAATGACTCCCTTCTGGTGGAGACAGAGCTTTCGGGGAAGCCTGCTAAACCAACACAAGCATGTGCAGCCCCTTGGCCATCAGGGTGCCGTTGCAGGACAGGGCTGAGCTACAGGTTCCTCTTCTTCACCTGAGCAGCAGCTCTTCCTCCTGTAGGCCTAGGAGAGCAAATTTTGGGAATCCCAAAAATGATGACCTCCCCACCCCCCACATCCTGGGGACCACTTTCCCTCTCACTCACTATCCCTTCAGCCACAATGATGTTGCTTATGTTTCCTGAACAGACCTTTTTTGTTTGACTTCAGGAACGTCATGCAGGCTTTTCTTTCTGCCTGGAATTGCCCTCTTGCTGCTTGTTGCCTGGACAATTTCTGCTTCTCCTTCAGTCTCAGCAGAAAAATCACTTCCTTGGAAGTGACCACCCTCGAGATTTATGTTATCCAATATGGTAGCCATCAGCCTCTCATGGCTGCTAAATAGAATTTAAAATGCAGTTTGTCAGTTGTACTGGCTACCTTTCAAGTGTCCAGTAGCTGCATGTGACTAGGAGTTACTTCATCAGATAGCACAAATAGAACACATTCCTGTCATGGCAAAAAATACATTAGACAGTGCTGCCCTAAACTAGACCAGGCCTCATGGTTATACTCCCAAAGCATCTGTACTTTCCTTCTTAGCACGTCTCACAGCAAGTTACTTCTCTTTGTGTTTTTAAATGTATTTGTCTCTCTCCCTCTACATTACAAACTCCATCGTGCAGACTGTGCCAGTGTTAATCATCATTGCAGCTCTGGCACTATGCAGTGATAACTGGTACCTGGTAGGCACTCAATGAATAATAAATTCCTAGTACAACATCTCTTACATAACAGTAGCCCATCTGATAACTCCCTCCTAAAGCTGCAGGCTCAAAAACACTTGTATCCCCGGATGCTCTGGTTTGTTTCTTTAATTACATAATGAGAGCTTTCGAATTAGGGTTTCCCTTTTTGCCTTTGCTGCCTGCTAGCCCAAAGCTGCATTTTGTTCTTGTTTGCAAGAACCCCCTTAGCCTTAATTTTCCTGGCGAAGTTATTCTTCTTCCCCTTGGTCGTCTTTTACTGCTTGGTCCTCTTTTTCTTGGTACTCTTTTACAGCGCTAGTCATTTCACCATTGTATGAATAATTTTGTTGTATCTGAGCCATTTGCTACCAGCACACTCAAAATCTTTTCAGAACCAGGCAAATTGGTAATAGTTGTGATCACAGGCCACTTTCTGCTGTGGCAGAAATACCATACAGTGGGCAATTCAAACGGCTTGTTTGGCCTCTTCCTGCAGAAGCAGCTGATGGCCCCTGGAGAAAGAATTAAGTATCTGTTGTAACTGTGGCTCAGGTTTCCCTCCAGATAACAGACAGCACGGTAAAGCGATGCTGCATGTCAGAGGCCGCCTCTCCACATCTAGGTCAGAAGGCTCAGCTGGCTAAAAACGTTCTGAAAATCTCAAATCCCCTGACCCGACCCTCCACACAGACAAGGATGGATGTGGGTCTCCAAGATCCAGTGGGTAATGCTCAACCTTGCCTCCCCGTATCCCAGGGCAGCCTCGATCAGCTGGATGAGGTGGCAGCCCTCATTGCTGCCACGGTCCATGACGTGGATCACCCGGGAAGGACCAACTCTTTCCTCTGCAATGCAGGCAGCGAGCTTGCTGTGCTCTACAATGACACTGCTGTTCTGGAGAGTCACCACACCGCCCTGGCCTTCCAGCTCACGGTCAAGGACACCAAATGCAACATTTTCAAGAATATTGACAGGTTTGTTGTGCTTGGGCTCCTGGGCTCAGGTTTGTGAAGTTTAAGTGGGAAACTCAGTTTTCCCAAATACTTAGTTTCCTCTTAGGGGAAAGGGAAAATAATAGCTGTCCCGCTGTATCAGATGATAAAATAACCTTGCCCTTCACTTAATTTGACTTTTCAGACTGCCTTTATGTTTTGAAATCTCATTTGGTCTTCAGTGAGTTCATAAAAATGTTTTATACACTGCAGAACACTACATAAATATTGATTGTATTATTACTAAGTACACCAGATATTTTTACCCTCCTACGAGGACATCCTGTCTTTTGTGTAACTCGAGGAGAATGTATCCACCCCCATCTTTCCCTAGCTCAATTTCTGGCCGCTTAAAATACTCCCTCATGAGTAGGTCCCACAGAGCGGGAGCACGAAGGGTTGGGCAGGTTCCCCCAGCCCCGCATTCTCCTCTGATGAGAGTGGGTTATACGTGAGCAGGTCCTCTTGCCTGCCAGCACCTTGCAGTCAGGCTGTGGGTATTTCCCACACAGCACCAGCCAGGCTGGTGCACAGATGCCTGGGAAGGGGGCAGTGTACAGAGAGCATGGAGCTCACTCGGGCCTCAGGAATGCTGGTCTATGAGAACCTATTGGTTTGGTCTCCAGAAAACTGGGAAGACATGGAAATGAGTTATTCCAGCTTTGGCTTCAGTTTCATCAGTATCGAGGATGAGTTTTTAAACTTTTGCAGAAAAAATTCTTTCCAGTAGCCAATTTTATTCAAGAGGCATTCTGGCTCTTGAAGTTAGAAAACGACAACAGAATTGGATGGTTAATTTGGGGCAGGGTTGTTGCTTCATTCATTACAATTTCTATCTGCTGCAATCTAGAGAATTACTTATTAACAGGAAAGTCTTCCAATGCCATCAGTGAAAGAGGCTGTGGCCATCCTGTGCGATGGGAATCCCTGTGTTTGCACAGAGTGCAGTGGGCCAGCTTATGTGGCTGCCGTGCCAGCCTGCCATTTCCTGCCACCTTACTGTTTTGATGTTCTCAAGGGAAGGGAGAGGGGAGTCACCTTGTCAGATAAATGTCTACCATGTGACAGGTACCTTCTCTCTTTTTTAAAATACTCACAAATCACATAAGGGTCAGCTATCACTGGGGAAAATGGAATAGCATCTGCAGGTCTTGCTTACTAGGAGGACGAGCAGGTAAACCCTTCTTGTGATCTGCACACATTTCTTAACTCTGTGCCCCAGCTTCCTCCTAGGTTGTGAGGAGTGTAGTGAAATGGTGGCAGAATAGTTATAATTCGAGACACGCTGTGAACAAGCCCCTTTGTCTTCTGGTTATTTTAGGAACCATTATCGAACGCTGCGCCAGGCTATTATTGACATGGTTTTGGCAACAGAGATGACAAAACACTTTGAACATGTGAATAAGTTTGTGAACAGCATCAACAAGCCAATGGCAGCTGAGGTGAGTACTGCTTTCCATGCCATAAGGCACATCCAAGTACATTTCCATAAGAGCCTGCTCTGGCCCTGAAGCATTTTCTCTCCCACTCAGATGCAAGGTGGTTATTTGCTTGGAGTTGGTAAAGGGCTGAAAGGACTGGCCACTTGTTTTCCTTGGGGATGAGAATAAACTGTGTCCACAGCAACTCTGAGCTCCTTGAAAGGAAGGCCCTGAGAAAAAGCCAGTACTGACCAAAAAAGCTAGGCCCAAAGAATATGGAAGGAGCCTCAGACGAGCAGAGACTGGCATAAATGGTGGTATTTTAGAGAATCCAAAGCCTTTACTTCTCTGTTCACTGAGCTCTTGGAAAACCTCAAAGTTGGAGGGTGTTTTAAAAAACAATGTTCCTGATTCACATTAAAAGCATACCGGTACCTGAAGACTATCATAAAACTGGGAGTGACTGGAAAGCAGATGCATTTATTGTGTTTTCCTTTTTTAAAACCTACTCCTGTACCTTGGACCTGCCTTAAGGTCCTTACCAATGTGGGTTTTAGGAACATGAAACAGAAGGTTCACACCTAATAAGATCCACTGTTCTCTGAAGCCATGAAGCTGTTCATAACCCCATAAAGGTAGAAAAGCTTTCCGCTCATTCCTGTTGGGCAGCAGAGGTTGGCAAACTGGATGAATGTGAATGATCATCATGAGGAACTTGATCACTAAGGAGACTGTGTGTGTAGACCCATCCCATGACCAGTCTGGATGGAGGGACAGTGTCTACCTCACCTATTTAAGCCCCTTCCCCCAGGGATTCCACAGCACAACACCAGAGCGCTCTCCTTCCACAGAGGACTTACAGGAGCAAGGATCTGGGGATTTAGAGAAGGAAAAGTACAGAGATTCATAGAACTTTAGAACTGGGAAGGTCATCCACCCATGTAAGCCCCCAACTCTGCACTGAAACTTACTATTAACTGCAGTATTTATAGTAAACAGTATTACTTTGATAAGTAATCAAAAACCTCCAGAACATATTCTGCCCATTCATAGTCTAACAAATAGGTCCAGTCTTAAACCCCCCAAATGTCATGCAGCCTTTTGGCTTGGCAGAGCTCTGGAGACCTAATTGTTTTCATACAATCAATTTGATGGTGTCTTTAAAAGTGGAGAATAACAATCTTTCAGGTTCTATGTAAATGGCCTGTGATGTGTGTACCAACTCGTGTCCTGGCCACATGGCTCAGGACACTGACATCACCACTAGGTGTGGACCAGTCTTTCTAAACATGGCTGAACACACCTGCTCCTGACCACTTCCTAGTCCAAGGACCCCACACCTACCTGGCTCACTTACCAGCCAGTCAGAAGAACAGCCAAGAAAACACGTGTGGACACATGCCTTAGGAGAACCAAAGTGCGAGGGAGTTGGGTGAGTTGGGGGTGGGACGGGTCATAGGAGGGAGGGAGCTGGTAGGCGTAAGTAGTAGAAATCAAGAAATAATTGAAGGGTTACATGTATGTGCCACTGCCCTACTTTAAATGGATTAAAGTAGCTAAAAGCTCTGCTTTTACGCATTTTTTTTTCAAGCTGGGAGAAATTTCCTCTAAGATTACATATCAAATTGCTCAAAATAAAAACAAAACTGCTGTAGCAGTTACCTCTAGGGATGAAAATCGATATGGGGGTAGACAGGTGGTGACAGGGACTTTCAACTTTCAAACTCTGTGTGTGTGTATTGCTGAGTGTCTTTTAAGGCTGTATGAGTATATTCTTTTTTTAAAGAATGTGTCGGTATATTATATATGGAATTTGAAAAAGGAAAAGCTGCCTTCGCTGAGTCCCAGTCCCAGCTGTGTGCTCGGTGATCACCGTCGAATGCCTGGCGAGTTAGCCCTTGTGGGCTTCACCATCATCTTGAGCCAACCCTGATCTGACCATCTGTTTTCCAGATTGAAGGCAGCGACTGTGAATGCAACCCTGCTGGGAAGAACTTCCCTGAAAACCAAATCCTGATCAAACGCATGATGATTAAGTGTGCTGACGTGGCCAACCCATGCCGCCCCCTGGACCTGTGCATTGAATGGGCTGGGAGGATCTCTGAGGAGTATTTTGCACAGGTGCGCCATCTTTCCAGGGAAGCTCCACTTCCCCTCCGGGAATGGGAACTAGGTCATGGAACTCCTGGGGGGATTCTTCAGCTGAGTAACTTTTTACCAATTAGTTAACCACTCCTCCCTGGAAGAAAGCAGCTTACCCTCACCTGGGGTAGACTTCTGCTTCCTTCAGGAGCTGACTGCTGGGGCCGATCACTAACCAGAGTCTCTTGAGAAGGGGGATAAACTGAGCCTTTGGAAGTAACTTTTCATCTTCAGTTTGCTGGATCCAGAACTTGCACAAAAACTGAGAAATCTTCCATTCATTCACTGGGTTATTCCTGGGTGTCTCCATGGCGCGTTATGGGAACACAGGCATTAGTGAAGACATCGCGGCCACGGGGAGTTCCAGTCCAATAGGGGAGAGATGTAGACAGGTCCACGTGTTAGTAAAAAATGAAGTGTATCTCAAGGAAGTTTATGTTAAGTGCTACAGGAGTTCAGAGAGACTTTTTTCTAGATAAAAGGGGGGCTACAGAAATGGGGGAATAGGAAAAGACTTTCTGGAAGAACAAAGCATTCTGAGCAAAATTAACAAAGGGAGGGGAAATAGAATTTTTATATAAAGAGAAGAGCAATATGTAGTTCACTTTAACTGTGGCAGCGTAAAGAGTTAGTTAAAGGAGAGAAATCTAGAAAGCAGTAGACTGTAAATGGACATGTGAAAACAGCCCTACTTCCAGAGAAAAGACTCTAAGCACTGATGGGTGTGTGGGTGACAAGTAGCCACAAGTAGTGAATTTTGTGGGGTCTGCGTGGCTGAAATGTACTATGGAGGCAGGATAAATAAGGGCAGGATAAAGAATAGATGATGCTAGGAAGACTGGGAAGGGGAGTGGCCAGCAGAGGACCCAGTATGTTTACGATTTGGGGGTACATGTGTAGGTTTGTTAAAAGGGTATATTGCTGATGCTGAGGTTTGAGCTTCTAATGACCCATGGCTCAAGTAGTAAACATAGTACCCAATAAGTAGTTTTTCAACCCTTGCCCCCTTCCCTCCTTTTGAAGTCTCCAGTGTCTACTGTTTCAGTTTCTGCCATTGTGTGTACCCAATGTTTAGCTCCCACTTCTAAGGAAGAACATGTGGTATCTGGTTTTCTGTTTCTATATTACTTCACTTTAGGATAATGGCCTCCAGCTCTAGTCATGTTGCTGCAAATGACATGACTTCATTCTTTTTTATGGCTGCATAGTATTCCATGGTATATATGTACCACATTTTCTTCATTCAGTCCACCAATGATGGGCACCTGGGTTGATTCCATGTCTTTGCTACCATGAATTGTGCTGTCATAAACATGCAAGTACAGGTGTCTCTTCAGTAGAATGATTTATTTTCCTTTGGGTATATACCCAGTAATGGGACGGCGGGGTATATAGCAATTTCTATTTTTAGTTCTTTGAGAAATCTCTGAACTGCTTTCCACAGGGGCTAGCTGATCTAACTTCTCACCAACAGCGTATAAGCATTCCTTTTCTCCACAACCTTGCCAACATCTGTTATTTTCTGACTTTTTAATACCAATTCTGACTAGTTTGAGATGGTATCTCATTGTCGTTTTGATTTGCATGTCTGATTAGTGATGCTGGACTTTTTGTCTGGAGACGGTCTTGCTCTGTTGCCCAGGCTGGGGTGCAGTGGCATGACCTCAGCTCACTGCAACCCTCACCTCCCAGGTTCGAGCAATTCTGTCTCAGCCTCCCAAGTAGCTGGGACTACAGGTACACGCTGCCACGCCCGGCTAATTTTTTGTATTTTAGTAGAGATGGGGTTTCACTGTGTTGCCCAGGCTGGTCTCGAATTCCTGAGCTCAGGCAATCCGTCTGCCTTGGCCTCCCAAAGTGCTAGGATTACAGGGGTGAGCCACCGCGCCCGGCCTGGACATTTTTTTTGTTTATTGGCTGCTTGTATGTCGTCTTTTGAGAAGTGTCTGTTCATGAAATCCATGTAAGTAGACTGCAGCTTTCTGGGAAGAGAGCCTCTGAATTGAAGAAAAGTAGGACAGGTAGTTCTGAGCTTTCCAGAGAGAAGAACAGGAAGGGAGTGAGGATCAAATGACTCCTTGCACACCAGTGGATATTTTAAGGCTGCTTGATCGACTGACCTGAAATGAGCAAGCCAAGCCAAAAGCTGCTCATCAATGGGCTTTCCCGGACCCACAGAGAGAGGACCTGAAGTACTACTCCTAGTTATTCTCAGTGTGAATGGAGGATGAGAAAAATGTGCTTTTAAGTTTTTTGATGTAAGCTTCCTATTTAGGTGTCCTTTTCCCAAAAAGCAATGTACTAATGTTCATAAGCCAGGGTGACCTAAAAATGAAAGTCACAAATGAAGCCTTTGAGCTGGCCTCTGGCTCAATACACCACCAGGAAATGCGGATCTTAATATTCAGCTCAATGAATGATGATGGCCTTACTTTAACGTGCACAATACTCAGATTTCTACACACCTCAAAAGCTGCAAGGCTAATACCCAAGTTTGAACAATCATAGTCTGACAGTCATTCTTTCCAGTGAAAATAATGCTCCATGGATAAAAGCAGCTGGTTCAGCTCAATTCAAGTGCATAAGTGCTTTTCCACAAGACGACCAGCAGATTTTGGTATGCAGTTCAAGTGTACGTGTACTCCCATTTCATCACATTCATCATACAGAATATTACAGAGACATGTACTTCAAAGGTCAAGATTTAATACAATTAGTAACTCTTACTGCTTCAAAGAGGTAATTCTTAAATGAAAGTGGTTCCATTTTTTTTTTTTTAATTTGAGACAAGATCTCACTCTGTCACCCACACTGGAGTGCAGTGGCACAGTCCTGGCTGAATGCAGCCTCAAACTCCAGACCTCAAGCGAACCTCCTGCCTTGACCTCCCATATCACTGGGATTACAGGCATGAGCCATTGGGCCCGGCCTGAAACTTTTTTGTTTTTTAAGTGCAAACATGTGGCAGCAAATAATATAATGACTATGGCTATTAATACAGTTTGGTGCTAGTTGATTGAGTCATGCTAAGGTGTTAATAGTTTTACCCACTATTGCTTCTTCTCAGTGTAAATGTCAGTAGTTTTCGTATGAGAATTCGTGTTTGTATGACATTGAACATAGCTCTGACTTTGCAATAATAAAAGCAGATCCCAGAAAAGGGGCTAAGTACCCTTGAGATCGATGTGTCAGGAGATGCTATGGTATCACATAGAAAGAGGCTTGGGGCCAGGCACAGTGGCTCATGCCTATAATCCCAGCACTTTGGGAGGCCAAGGGAGGCAGATCACCTGAGGTCAGGAGTTCAAGACCGGCCTGGCCAATATGGCGAAACCCCTTCTCTACTAAAAATTAGCTGGGCGTGGTGAAGGTGCCTGTATTCCCAGCTACTCAAGAGGTTGAGGCAGAAGAATCGCTTGAACCTGGGAGGTGGAGGTTGCAGTGAACCGAGACTGCACCACTGTACTACAGCTTGGGTGACAGAGTGAGACACTGTCTCAAAAACAAAAGAAAAAAAGAGGCTGGAGAGTGGGAAGACCTGAGTGTAGTCACTGTAGCTCAGCTGACTTATCTAAGTCTGAGGACCTTGCTGAGCCTATTTCTTCATTGAGAAAACTGGATAATGACCCATTTTCACAGGGTTGTTCTGAGAAACAGGATATTACTGTGAAAGTGTCTCGCATGTCCTCCAGCCCTATGTGGTGGTTTTTTCTTACAGACTGATGAAGAGAAGAGACAGGGGCTACCTGTGGTGATGCCAGTGTTTGACCGGAATACCTGTAGCATCCCCAAGTCTCAGATCTCTTTCATTGACTACTTCATAACAGACATGTTTGATGCTTGGGATGGTAAGACAGTTACTGTTTTGTCACCGACAAAGAAAATTTTGTTACGCTTTATTATCTTTAGTGACATAGGGTGAGCCTAAAGGTAAACAAAATATATTTTTAAAAATGTGGCTATCAGCTTTTTGTGGCCAAGTGGGGTGGGGTGCATTCTTTGCATCCCCAGCAGCTGGCACAGAAGCTTGTGTGCAGAAGACTCGATGGATTTTTGATAACTGGATAAACGAGTCTCTGCCTCTTCAAAGGACACGGTGCCAAAACTTACTGCAATGTTATTCTATCGTTGGAGGAAAACTCTAGAAAGAATGCAAAATGTATTTAGTTTACTCTGAATCACAGGTTCTTCTGATAATGTCACTGATAAGCAGCTTTTCAAAAAGGACCTGTTTGTATTTCAGAAACTAGTGTTTAATGACTTGTCCTCATGCTGTGTGTTCACTTAATAGCCAAAGGCCTCACCCAGGGTACGCCTCCTCTAATTCTGATTCCAAACTTGTCCCAGACACCCCCAGGCTTATAAATGCTCCTCGGGTCTAAGTTCACAGGTTTCTTTTGATTCTTTTCTGTCTTTGCAGCCTTTGCACATCTGCCAGCCCTGATGCAACATTTGGCTGACAACTACAAACACTGGAAGACACTAGATGACCTAAAGTGCAAAAGTTTGAGGCTTCCATCTGACAGCTAAAGCCAAGCCACAGAAGGGGGCCTCTTGACCTACAAAGGACACTGTGAATCACAGTAGCGTAAACAAGAGGCCTTCTTTCTAATGACAATGGCAGGTATTGGTGAAGGAGCTAATGTTTAATATTTGACCTTGAATCATTCAAGTCCCCAAATTTCATTCTTAGAAAGTTATGTTCCATGAAGAAAAATATATGTTTTGAATACTTAATGACAGAACAAATACTTGGCAAACTCCTTTGCTCTGCTATCATCCTATGTACCCTTGTCAATCCATGGAGCTGATTCACTGTAACTAGAAGGCCACAGGAAGCAAAGCCTTGGTGCCTGTGAGCTCATCTCCCAGGATGGTGACTAGGTAGCTTAGCTAGTGATCAGCTCATCCTTTACCATAAAAGTCATCATTGCTGTTTAGCTTGACTGTTTTCCTCAAGAGCATCGATGTGAAGGATTCATAAGAAGCTTATCTGAACAGATTTATCTAAGAAAAAAAAAAACGACATAAGTGAAACAACTAGGACCAAATTACAGATAAACTAGTTAGCTTCACAGCCTCTATGGCTACATGGTTCTTCTGGCCGATGATGTGACACCTAAGTTAGAACGCAGCCTTGGCTGGTGGGTGCCCTCTCTACACTGGTATCAGCAGCCTGTGTAACCCCTTTCCTGTAAAAGAGGTTCATCTTAACAGAAAGTCATCCATGATGAGGGAAAAAGTGGCATTTCATTTTGGGGGAATCCATGAGCTTCCCTTATTTCTGGCTCACAGAGGCAGCCACGAGGCACTACACCAAGTATTATATAAAAGCCATTAAATTTGAATGCCCTTGGACAAGCTTTTCTTAAAAAAAAAGTTTATATACATGTTTAAAATTTTTATTAAAATCCAAATTTTCTGGGTATAAGCTCATGCAGTATGTTGTGCCATGCACCATCTATATGTAATAGTTCAGGAGGGGATAGGGGAAGTTTCAAGGTTCAGATATTTTTAACCAATCTATATTTGAAATCATGCCATTAGCTTTAACAATGTTAAAATTGTGCGGTGTAAATATATCAGAAAATAGGCATATGGGGAAGCAGTAAATACTATTTTAAGCTATTAATTGTATGCTAAAAGCTTCTAAAGCACAAGTGCATATTTTTATACTGTTCTTTTCACAACTCTCTGTGATCTACATAAAGTCAGACTTGAGATTTTCCTTTCTCTTTTACCAGCCGATCCTTCCTATGTATTATTATAAATATTAGACTCCGTAAACAAACTTCATTTTTCTTTCTCTGTATTTCATGCTGCATTTTTAAAAGGTATAAACAGAGACTGAAATAATTGAATCAGTAATTACTTTTTTCCAATACAAATTGGAATGCAGAATACTTGGAACTTGTACATGGGGAAGAAATGACTTATCACTAGATAATGTGCCAATGTTTTTTCTATGTTTTGTACCAAAAATGGAAAAATATGACAATTCCATGCAAAGAAATGTATCTAAATTATTTTTGTTAGATGATAAGAGAACTTGCTTGGTCAGGACAGCAGCCAGCTTTGTATTGTAATGCTATATTATGTAAATGTGATGAAAATGTTTTTGTGAAGTACTTGTAACTAAATTCCTACAGCCATTTTTCATTCCCAACAGCTGTTTTTATTTTACTTCTTTGGCCTAAACTTTTCATAATTTCAAATTTGGGGTTTAGTGTCCTTTATTTCATGAGTCACTTTGTTTTCAGAGCACATTAAAAGCAGGATGCCAGAATCCCATATTAAGGACCTAGCTAACCTGCCTAGGCTTCAGAAGCTTGCTCGAGGCAAGGACAGTCTTTTTCTGATCATCTCACTTTCAGTTCTATTTGGTAAGTAACATTTATCAGGTGTCAGACATCTTCTATATGAAATATTTACAGCTTAGTTTTATGTCAAATTTCTTGTTAACTTCAAACTTTTTATTAGTAACATGCAAATGTTTAAAAATGCTTTAAGACAGCTAGGTACTAAAGCTTCAACAATTTCTGCTCTTTACCAGTGTAATCTACAGTATAATCTTCTGGCCTGTGAACTAGTCTATTCTTCCACAGAGTCAACTTGTTAGAAATACAGGCTTTCAGATGGTATGTGTATCAGATAGTTTATATTATATAAACTATGATAACTGCCTCTTACACGGAGTTGTTTACTTAAACGTCATGTGCTGAGGGGGGCCGTATTAGGAAAAGGCAACACTCTCTAATAATTTCCGTGACTACTAAAGAGAAGAAGGAAACCAGTTATAAAACAGTGCTGGACCAGAATGACCCTATAATTTCCTAAGATCATTCTTTATTTCTAATTTAAGATTTTTAAATTTACTTGCCCTCCATGTCAGGACTGGTTAGATTCTGGGCAAAAAAAAAAACAAGCCTATCAATCAGTTCACTCAGAACCTACTCAGCTTTAGAGAGAGAAACAGAAGGGATGATCTTGTGCCCTTGTGCTATGTGAATATAGCCAGAGACTGAGGTAATAATATATTTTAAAATAAAAATGACAAGGCATTTGTATACTGTAACACTATGTAGTGTTACTTCTGCTGTTGCAAGTATCTTAACTGTTGAAAGCTAAACTCAGGAAATGGAGAAAATGTACAGATTACAAGCGTGAGCCACCGCGCCCGGCCTGATTGTTAGCACTTTTTAGCAATAAAGTATTCTTAAGGTATGTATATTTTTTAGAAATTTAAGACTGTAGTATAAACACAAGTTTTATAGGCACTGGGAAACCAAAAACTAGATGTGACTCACTCTATTTGCAATAGTTGCCTTTTTGATGTGGTCTGAAACCTAACCTGTAATATCTCTGAGGTACGCCTGTATAATGACCAGAAGGAATTTGCTGTGGTACTTACGGTACCATTTGCTTCCAAAATTCATGTGATTTCTACCACTCCATTTGAATAGATTCCTATCACAAAATACTAGCCCAGAACAGGCTAGGAAGTAAAACAGTTAAGTCTATGACTCCCTTGTGTCATACAACTTCAGAAAACAACTTTACAAATGTATGGGCCAATACAGAATTTCTAAAGGAAAAAGCATGTGAGTAATGGGAGAAAGTCTTCTGTAATTGAGGTAGCTTAAGTTTTAATATTTCTCCATAAAACTTTTCATGACTCAATGTTATTTGGATTTAAAGTAGTCATATAAGCCTTTCTCTCTCTCATTCAGTCTTCAATTCCTGTTTTTAGAGCTGCTTGGTGATACTGGGCACTACAGATTTAATTGCAAGGCCTTACTGCACTGGGCCTCAGTTTCCTCATTTGTAACATTATGCCACTGGTCTACTCAGATGACCTTAACTCTTCCAGTCTTTGTAGGTAGTTGTGGAAGCAACTGTCAAAGCTAAAACTAGTAAAAAGAACGTATGACGATTCCCTTTAGGGTATATTTGTAGTATATTTGTTTAATGAACAAATAAATCTGTAGAGGTTTTCTGCAAGAAGGGTCAGTCTGCTAACATCAGTCACGTTGCCCTTTCTTAGTAGTTTAAGAATTTCAATCTTTAATGTGTAGACTACTTTCTAATTTTTTTATTTTTTAGCACCAAAAGGAGAAAACATATTGTTACAAGGCTGGTTTATAGTGTCTCAATGGACACTGCAAAGAACTACATAGAAGAAGTCTGTCTCAAGCAGTTCGTATCTGAGTCAGTGGTCAGATGGGGCAGTTGCGCTCAGCTACAGCCCCTGACTCTGGAAACACTGTGCCTCTCAAATGATCTAGAGCTCATCCTTGGCGTACATGAGGGGCAGTTGTTGTTCTAGTACCAGTTTAGCCCATGGCTCTTCAAGCCAATTCACACTGGGAAAAATACACCCTCATAAGATGCCTATCCATTTGAGTTCATACAGGTTTCAGTCGCTAGAACTAAAAAACATTTTTAAAATTAGCTAAACAAATTGGCACCAAAAAAAAAAACTTGCCATACTTAAACAGTATATATGTTCATTTTTTTGGCTGAGAGATTCAAGTTTGTGCTATATAGAACACTAACGGTTACTAAAGACTAGGAAAATTTGCAGGAGAAAGGCTATTTTTAAACTTCACAATAATACACATGCCATAACTTTTACCTCTATTTGTACCTTTCAAAAGGGTCTAGGTTCAAAATAAGCTCAAAACACAGCACTCACCACTTCAACAGCAGCTCAAAGTCAAATGGAAAAACTTGTGGTATATTCTTTGGAGGATACACTAGGACCTGAGAAGCAACATGTTCCTTGTTGGTAGGTCCACAAAAAATTTAAACATGTAGAATTTTATGGACCGACAAAAAAAATTACCAATTTAAGCGATCAATATATTAATGGTTTTCAGAGTAGTACCTGATGTTTGATGTTCAAGGTTCATGCATGTATTTTTAATTCCTTAAACTAGACAGCAAGGTATAAGTCACCATTCTCCTCTAATTTTTGAAATAATCTTAAACTGCGCAATCCAGATTCTCGCTCTCCATTTTTCCACAAAATAATGAGATGATCAGCGGAGCATGTCACTAGTCCATGATCTTCAAAGTATAGAAACATCTGTAAAGAAAATTAAAACTGGTTATAGGGACCCCGAAAAGCAGAGACGTGGCTAATACCATATTAACACATGTGTGTGTGAGATACGTGCCTTAAAGACTCCTTTGGATCTGGGTGTAGAACTTCATTTCAGTATTGGTAACAGTCACATACAAATAATATCTAATATTTTAATCAGAATTTTGTTAATATTGTTCAACTACAGAATAGCTATTTTTGTAAAGTACATGAATTCTCATAGTTCTTCCAGATTTTTTTATAATCTGATTTTTCAAGTATTGGTTTTATTTAACCATTACTTATACTGTATAATGGCTATGGATAAAATGTCTGAATTCTAAATTTCCCAAGATAAACACTGGCTTCAGCTCTCTATAAAAGTAGATATACTCAATCCATAGGTATTAAGTGTCAGCACTAGGTTTATGGTCCCTACCCTCAAGAAGATTCTGAAAAGCAAATCATAATTGAAACAATAAAGGTATCAATGAGAGATTATGTAATCAGGTACTAAATAATGCAGTATAGACTATGACATGCCACAGAAATTCAGAAAAAGCTTCAAAGGGAGAAAAATGCCCCAAGTAAGTGGAAGGGGCTTGCCCAGTGAAGGAACAGGCTGGAAGCTAAGAATAGGAAAACAGAGTGTTGACAAAAGGCAGCATGAATACTATGGGGTGAAGAGTCGTATCAGAGAGAAAAGTGAACCAATGAAAAGGATGAGGTCCTCGAAGGGAAGGGTGAAATAAAACAGAAACAGGGCCGGGCATGGTGGCTCACGCCTGTAATCTCAGCACTTCGGGAGGCTGAGATGGGCGGATTGCCTGAGGTCAGGAGTTTAAGGCCAGCCTGGCCAAACATGGCGAAACCCTGTCTATACTAAAAACTAGTTGGGCGTCTGTTAGCCCAGCTACTCGGGAGGCCGAGGAAAGAGAATCGCTTGAACCCAGGAGGTAGAGGTTGCAGTGAGTGGAGATTGTGCCATTGTACTCCAGCCTGGGCTTGAACAAGAGCAAAACTCCCTCTTGGGGGAAAAAAAGAGAACAAGAGTTTTCTCTGAAATGACATATACATTTCTGAAGACCACAGGATAAGACTCAGCTGAGGATGCAGGAGTGAAGGGAGGAAATATGAGAGCAGAATTCCTTCGGAAACTGGAAAACAAAATTCAGTACACAGGTAGAGGGATTGAGCCGGTAGAGCAAGGATGAAAATATGAAAGAAATGAGGTCCAGCCTGGCCAACATGGTGATACCCCATCTCTACTAAAAGTACAAAAATTAGCTGGGCGTGGTGGCGGGCACCTATAATCCCAGCTACTTGGGAGACTGAGGCAGGAGAATTGCTTAAATTCTGGGAGGTGGAGAGTGCAGTGACCCAACACTGCACTCCAGCCTGGGCAACAGAGTGAGATGCTGTCTAAAAGAAAGAAATGAGGAAATTCAGGTGACATTGCAAAGATAGCCTAGATTTTATCAACGAAGCCAGAGATGCTTTTTAAAAATGTTCAGGTCTCAACACTTTCACTCAGGAAAATTCCTAAGAAGCTGACAGTTTTATAGAATGAGAAATGTGCCACATTCAAACATATTTTGAATGTGTTTTACATGGGGTTTTCCCCACCATCTAAAAACCTTTTTAATGAGTTCCTACTATTTAAAAAATAAAGTCCAAACTCCTCAGCCTTACATTCAAGGACATTCATAATCTGACCCCAAACCACATTCCCAGGCTTTATCCCCTACTAGTGTCTGTTCACAGGAACCCAGCGCTCCAGCCTAGCCAAGGTGCTCCTTGCCACCACGTAAATGCTGTCTTTGCCCTTCTGTCTACCACAGTCCATGCTCACCTCCCAACCATAAACACAAAGTTAAAAACTGAGCTACCTGTTAGAGGAAAGCAAAGATAACTATGACACTGTACCCAACATCAAGGAGCTTATGATGACAAGGCTATATACTCATCCTACTAAACTTCAAGGTTCAGCTCAAGTGTCAAGTCCTATATCCTCTTAACCATTTACAAGATTCAGCAAGAAATGTTTCTTCTGAGTCACTGCTGCTTACTCGGGTCCATCATCTGCAGCCTAGGGTAACAGCCTATTAGGTCTATACTCCTTCTCTCCACTCGAGGCTAAGATCCATGAGGGCAAGGACTGTATTCATCTCTCTCTCTCAACTCCAGCAGCCAGTGTTTAGCACAGTGCCTGAAATACAGGAAATGCTCACTAACAAGGATGCTGCCGCTGCTCCTCCTAAGCATGAATGCCCTTTCAAATAAATTTTTTGTTCTTTGGCTATGAAACAGGGAAGAACAATTTAAGAAATTCCTTAGGGCCCTGATTACACTGTTATTAGTTCTCATAACTAATCTGTTACCTCAACTGATCTTATTCCTTCGCTACAGGCAATGATGCCTGCAGCAAATACTAATGTATCTGCATGTTAAAAGCTTATGCATTTCATAATTTTCAACTAAAATTTTCATATTTGCACAATGAAAAGCAAGGCATAGGTTTCATTAAAGCTAACAAACTATTATCCTTCAAAGGCAGGAGAAACAGGACTCTGTTCATGAATTTGATAAAGGCCCCTGGAATTCGATTCTGTTAAGGCTTTAACTGTATACACATATAACCACAACCCTTCATGCATCCTCTGTTGACTGTTGTCATACAGTCAACATTATTCACACTGCCCTTACTGTCAGCTATCTCCAGCTCATAAATAATGGTGATGAAGCCCATTCTTAAAAGCAATGCATTCCTTGTTTCCTCAAATCATATATCCGGAAAGGGAGATCCTAACTGCACATACTATAGCCTATCCCATTCCATGTTCAGATCTGACAAACACCTACAGATATAAGAAAAAGTATATGCCTTTATGAGACCAACTGAATGAAAAGAGCAATGAAATGCAAAAGCAGGAGTTGCCTGGACACTCTGTGCCTAAAAAGCAATACCTCCACAGATGATGAGTGTCCAATCAAATCTCCAATAAGCTCCAGTGAACATGAAGTAGCATTTTCTTGCTGCTTTTTAATGGGTTGGCTGGCTTGTTTGCTGACTC
Source organism: Symphalangus syndactylus (assembly GCF_028878055.3). Taxonomy (NCBI): domain Eukaryota; kingdom Metazoa; phylum Chordata; class Mammalia; order Primates; family Hylobatidae; genus Symphalangus; species Symphalangus syndactylus. The sequence goes on from NC_072433.2 coordinate 64,961,476, forward strand.
TTCCAAATCCCCACATGTTAAAAAAACCTAGAAAAAGAATCATTTCCAAAATTACTGTGCTCTATACTTACAATAATATGAGATCAGAAAAACAAAATTTAAATGTGAAGAGGTTCCAGACTTGTTTTAGTCAAGGGCTAAGTGGATAGTACCTGAGTACTGTGCTAGGGTTTTCTGAATATGTTATTTCATCTTTCTTAGCTAACCAGGTCTGTTCTTCATCTCTTTTTATTGCCCCTAGTCACCCATTGGTGAAGGTATATTAACAAAAAGACACTTGGAATAAAACAGGACAGAAACAAAGCTTGAATGGCAGTGTCTAACTGTGAAGGGAAAAAAGGGCAAAACTCAGATCAACAAACAAGGCACAGGGGAAAAGCTGTATGTGTGTGTGCAAAAGCAACACCCCAGGACTTCAGGAAGTCAAAAGGACCAGAAGCAACTAGGTACCAGCATCTGATTTTTTGTGCAAAGGTTGGTAACTAATTTATTCAACGCTTCAGAATTTTGTTTTTCAAACTAAACACCTGGAAGTCAAGAGCTCATAAAATTATGATATAAGCACACAAGGAAAAGTATATTTTTCCATAAATTGAGTTTAACATCAAGGGTAAAGAATGCTTTAGTTTGACATCTGATGGTACAAATTTTGTGTGTCAGAATTATAGACAATATAAATGAATACTTCATTAGGCCATTTGGTCATTCAGATTACCAGAAAGTAAGTTTTCCCTCAAAACAAGAAAATCTCTATCTTACTTGAAATGAAGTGGCAGTTCTACATTAGGGGAGTATTAAGCTGTAAATCCTAGATCTCAATTACCATATGCTTTCTATAAACATCTGATGCCTATTTGGAGCATTTCCATATTATTTTAGTGGTTTCACATAATTGTCCTTCTCCTGCCTTTCACGTGAGAAAAAAGGAGAGAGAAAAAGACTACCTTTTTGAGAGAAGACACACACCTGTTGGTACAGGCTCAGCTGCAAGCTGCTGTTTTTCTCTTAACTCCCAAATGCGTACACTGCCATCTTCTGAGCATGAGATTAACTGCCTGTCAGAACAGAAAATCAGTAATACAAAAAGAGCGCACCACTGAGGGTCAATGCTAAATTTGCAGTGAAAGAAATCAGTGGAGCCCTCAACTGCTTTTATTCAGCTCTTAGCAGGAACTGATGAAAATCACAATTTAACATGACGTTACAGCGCAAACTAAAAGCACCCTTTAGGAAAGCCACATGTTACTCGTTACATTAGCTCAAATGCTATAAATTTACTCTCTCCATTAAAAAAATGCACTTGGGAAAACAGTGTGAATTATACTTCACAATGTCCTAAGCAGTCCCCTTCCCTCCTCTTGCTACGTCTCTTCTCTGGGTGCCTCACTCTAAAAATATCCTGCATAGAAAATAATGATATTCCCTGTCCATATGTTCGTCCCTAGAAGCTCAGCAGCAAATCTACCCTGGGAGGAAACCACTCACGTAGTAGCCTCACACAACAAGGAGACTAGCAACCATTTGATTCTGGCCATAAACAAACAGAAGGTAGATTTATGAGAAATATAAAAATTGATACACTGTAAGTGGCCCCAAAGTTGTTTATATTGTTAAATACCAAACTTTAAATCATCTCTTCTTACAATGAAATTCAATGTAATTCATTTGCACCTTGCTTCTTGTAAATTCTGTAATATACTGCCACATACCCTTCTGTTAGAGACAGCCCTCAGGCATTCTCCATTTCCAGAAGAACACAGCAGGTCAAGCCATGAAGCCAGGTAACTTGGCCACTTGAGAAATTACACTGGTAGCCCTGGGAACCGTGACTTGCTTTCATCTATTGCAGAACAGATGGGAACTTGTACCTGTTTGGAAGTTTGGCAATGTGCAGGACATTGGAGTCATGTGCAGTTTTCTGGCAGGCAATCACACGCTTCATTTGAAGGTTATACACGTATAAACCCCTTCCAACTGCAGCAAATACATTCTAGGGGAAGAAAAGTTCAGAAATGGGCGTAAAACTAGCACTCACCCTTCCTAGTGTAATGGATTTCCAGGCCTCATGTGACATCAGAAAGCCCCCATTACCCTTCCCATTCCTAGCGTTTAGCCCAAATTACAGTACTAATCTCTGAAACCCCAAAATGTCAAAGCACTAAAGAAAGCTCTGAGCATTTAGAAGGTAGGGCACAACCACTAATGCAGAGAAAGGTCTGCATAGTATATCCCTTAGCGCCACTTTCTTTCTCACTGAAATATATCTAGAGAAAAGCTATAGCTGGCAGCCTGGCCCTGCAGTGGAAGCTGTTGAGGGATAACCTGAGTTTTCATTTAAATAACACTATATCCTTGGGAAAATTACCTAGCTCCTTCTGCCTGAAAAATGCAAGCATAATTATTTGCATTCCACATCTTAAGCAATCAGGAGACCTACAAGTGATACAAAAAATCACGGCTACAGTGACATTATCATCATGCAATCCTCTGAAGATTTCACAAAAACATTTTTCCGAATGTACTATTAGAAATAAATACCTTTTTACTAAAACAACTTTAATCTTTTGAAAGCATTTTCACCAATACTTATCTCACTTCATCCTCACAACATCTTGTTAAGAAAGGCAAGCATCTTTGCCATTTTCCAGATAAGGAAGTTAAAATTAAAGAGATTAAAGTCACACAAGAAATGAGACATGGAGTCAATATTAGAATCAAGGTCATGTTACTCCAGTCCCTTGCTCATTCCTCACGATTTACATGCAGTAGTAGCCTTTGAAATTTCTGCAAGCACCTGTCCTAGAATCATTCATTCTTACTCAATAGATATCCCCATGAGGCAGACCTTTCAAATATCCCTACATATTGCCTTCTTGTTTTCACCACAGATTCTGGGCCCTCCAACCTTTCTCACACAGCCTCCAAGACTACAAACTCAACTCAGACCTATAGTAACTGAAGCAAAGCATGCCCCCAAGGCTTGCTGGAATCTTAAATCTGGAATGATCCCCTTGATTCTCAGGATTAGTACTCTGCAATCAGCAATGCAGCCAAGGCCCAGTGCCGGGGCATTAATGAACACTGCTAGCCAATGTGCTAAAATGGAAAGCCCTGTGGATTGTATTCAATGCCAAAATCCCCCGAAACTCATTCTACAGACCAGGAAATCTGGGCACAGTTTAAGTAATTTATCCAAGGTCAGGAAGAAAATTATAAACACAACTAGAGAATTCATGACCTTTGGAGGCAGCATTTACTCAATGGAGACGCTATCCCTGCTATCAATAACTAATGGTCCCTTATAGAAGGAAAGAACTCACAACAAAAGAAAAATTAGGGAAAACTATACAATGCTTTATCAAGCATATATAGTAGAAAATAAACATCAATTTAAAAATTTAAGATTAAAATACAAAACACTTTTAAATATTAATTTTCACAAAAGTGAGAAAAAACATGTAACATTTAAAATAGGTAATTCGTAGGGCTACAACTCTTAGTGATCTAGTCTTCATCTTTTCTGAGACCATACTGTTTTTAGCATGTATATTAGTTTTTCAAAATAAAGTTGGGATACAAAGAAACGATCTTTGAATATATTAGTGTTTCTAAGTCCTGTTCCTATCCTAATCTTTTGTTTTGTTTTTAAAGAGTGGTACAAAGAAAAATGGATCATATTCTCCCCCTGCTACATAACACTACTACTGAAATTTTTAATAAAAATAACGTGCATGCTGTTAGAAAATTTAAACAGTATAGAAAGTCACAAAATAGAGAAAATCCTCCCCAACTTCTTCTCCTTGAAGGGTACAACTCATAAACATTTCTTGTGATTACCTTTAGAAAAGTTAATTGCCCTTTAAACACATTTTCTGAGCCCCTGATGCTAAGAGATTTGTTTTTTCAGATCAGAGATAAGATTCAGTAGTCCATTGGTACTAATCTCTTACAGCAAAACAGATCTAAAGTGCTTCAAAAGCATCACTCCCAAGCCCTATAAGATGGAATCCAACAATTCTCACTCAATTTATCTTGCCCCAAGATGCCAGCAGACTGAGAAACATTCCTAAAATTTTTAATTTTCTTTGCCTCACTAGGAAATGCATCAGATCTTCAAAAGAACTCTTTTTCACAGTGTTTCTTAAAACAATTTTAAGCATTAACCTCAAATCCAATGGGATTATTTAATCCAACCCCAAATTTCAATAATTTGTAAATCTGTGGCCATTTAATCATTTCCTTGCTGAGAGATTAGAAGCAAAGATTAAAATGCTTTTTTTTTTTAACACAAATCATACAATTTTAGAAAAAGACCATTTTAAAGCACAACCTGAAACCATGAATGATACCTTTTTTATGTCCAACATGGGATTAAATTTTTAAAATCAGAAATTGGGTTATATATGTCAAAGGCAAGTTTATAGATAGTGTATAGATTTTTTACCTCTTCATCACATGTGAAATGATGAATAGAAATGTCATTTGATTTTTGACAGAGTTTTATTTCTTGTTGGGTGTCCAGTTGTGGAGATGGGTCCCAGAAGTTGCGTTCATAGGCCTGCACGGTCCAGTCCAGGGCATCCCAGATGATCAGCTCTCCGATGTGGGAGCCGGTGACAAAACTCAAATCTAGGCAAAGTTCACATATGCCTCATTATCGATCATTTTATCTAGGTAAAGGTAAAACTGAATGGAATGTCTAGTAGTAATGCCCTATAAAACCACAGTAATTAGAACAGTGAGGTACCTAGGCAAGCCAACAGAAAGATTAATATAACAGAATAGGAAGGCCAGAAATAGACTCAAATTATCTTAGTAATTTAGTATGTAATAATGATTGCATTTCATTTCAGTAAAGAAATACCTCATGCTGGAATATCTGGTTACATTTAAGGGGAATAAAAGTAAAAGAACCTTATCTTGTATCATACACCAAAATAAGTTTCAAACAGATTAAAACATGAAAGTTACTTAAAGGATAGAGGAAGATAAAGGTGAATACTTTTAGGAATGTGGAGTGGTAAAGGGCTCTAATGGAAGCAGAGTGGGGTGCCAGGGGAAGAGATCCTAGTAAATAGCTGCTTGGCAAAACAAAAACAAGGACCGGGCTCGGTAATCCCAGCACTTTGGGAGGCCGAGGCAGGTGGATCACCTGAGGTCAGGAGTTCGAGACCAGCCTGACCAATATGGTGAAACCCCATCTCTACTAAAAATACAAAAATTAGCTGGGCATGGTGGTGTGCGCCTTAGTCCCAGCTACTCAGGAGGTTGAGACAGGAGAACTGCTTGAACCTGGGAGGCAGAGGTTGCAGTGAGCTGAGATCGCGCCACTGCACTCCAGCCTGGGCAATAGAGCGAGACTCAGTCTAAAACACACACACACACATACACACACACACACACACAAATACACTTAAATGACAAAAAGCTGGGAAAAATTTGCAACTCGGATGACAAAATAGGTTTATTATACTTGATACGTAAGGAGTTCTTGGAAATTATTAAGAACAAGATAAATACAGCAGAAAAAAAATGGGAAAAGGACCTGAAAAGGCAAAACAAATACAAATGGTCAGTAAACATGTGAAAAGATGTTCAACTCCTTTAATAATCAAAGAAATCTAAAAACAAGGAGATACCATTTATTGACTTGTGAATCAGGAAATATTATAAAACAGGAAAATACCCAACACAGTACTGGCAAAAGCATAAGAAATCAGCACATTCCTGTACTGCCTAATGCCCTACTATACATTGGTATTTTTTCAAAGATTAATTTGCTAATATGTATCAAAACCTTAAAAAATGTAAATCTCTTGATCCAACAATTCCACTTCTAGGAATTTATCCTGAAGGAAATACATAAATGTACAAGGTTGTTACATACATATATGTGCAAATACACAATCTTAAAAATCTGAAGATAACTACACATCGAATTGAGAACTGAATAAGACATCAACAAAATGAAATAGTAATGCTGTTATTAAAAATTAAGTTATAAAAGTATGCTTAACAATATAAACTTAGATATGGAAATATATTTATGACATATTGTTACAAAACAGTAAACCATATTAATACACATGTACACACATACATATGCCCAGAAAATCACCTAGAAAGATGTGGACTGGTGTTTAATACTGGATAGTGGAAAGATTTTAATATTAACTTTTATATTTTTAATGCTTTCACTATTTTCATATTTTTCTACTATGATTATGTATAACTTGTACAAGTTTTTAAAACCTTTAAAAAAAGCCGGGCGCAGTGGCTTATGCCTGTAATCCCAGCACTTTGGGAGGCCGAGGCGGGCAGATCACAAGGTCTGGAGGTCGAGACCATCCTGGCTAAAACGGTGAAACCCCGTCTCCACTAAAAATACAAAAAATTAGGTGGGCGTGGTGGCGGGGCGCCTGTAGTCCCAGCTACTCGGGAGACTGAGGCAGGAGAATGACGTGAACCCAGGAGGCAGAGCTTGCAGTGAGCCGAGATTGCGCCACTGCACTCCAGCCTGGGTGACAAAGCAAGACTCCGTCTCAAAAAAAAACAAAAACAAAAAAAAGAATTTTTTTCCATTTTACATATTATATACTTTACACACTATATATTTAATAGAAAATGTACAACTGCTAGACTTATTTCAAATAAGTGTAATTTATTTAAATTATTACATATTTAGGGTAAGACAGAAGAGTATAATGCACTTAGTCTAGAAACCCAAGCTCTGATTTTGGCTCTGCCTCTTGCTAGCGAGGTGGTCTTTAGGAAGTAGTTTAACCTTTATCTTGGATTTCTCATGCATTAAATGAGATGACTATAAAAATCAAATTGAATAATAAACGTGTAGCCATTTTAAAAAGACATCAAATGTTATCTTTGCGCCCCTGGTAGTATTTTGAGCCCCTGGTATTATTCCACATTAATCGTATTAAAACATCCTATTACTTGTTAATTTAGGAATACATAGATGAGTAATTATGATTTAATTATTTCATTTATCAAATAAACCAGCACGACAGAAATCTCTAATGACCACGTGAACAATCTCTTAAGAGATACAGAATTACCAGCAATCCTACATGTAAACATTATTTGTCTTGACTCCAAGGCCATAATAGGTAGATTATTAATATCTAATTTCTATAGTTTATTAACAGACTCTATAGAACTTGCTCTGTGGAGAAATCACTTCTCATCTGTGGAGCAAAACGGGCTTCTAGTCTTAGTAGTTGGAAAGTTAAGGCAGTACTCATCTTCCCAGGACCTTCTTTCCCACACCTTTCCCTCCTTTTTCCTATTTCATTCAAACTGCAAAAGAACCAGAGAAGCTAAGGACTGAAGATTCCCCTTGACTCTCACTCTGCATCTGCAGTCATAACACAGAATTAACCTACTGAGACCATGCAGCTGCTTGCTCTGACTTAATCCTCCAAGTGTCTGTGATTCCTCCATGCAGTAGAAACAAAATATTAATGACCAGTTGGAATTTTCCCTAAAAATAAAATACGACATTCAGCTCAATCAGCACTTTTTTTTTTTTTTTTTTTGAGATGAAGTCTCACTCTGTCACCCAGGCTGGAGTGCAGTAACACAATCTTGGCTCCCTGTAACCTCCACCTCCCAAGTTCAAGCGATTCCTGCCTCAGCCTCCTGTGTAGCTGGGACTACAGGCATGTGACACCACACCTGGTTAATTTTTGTATTTTTAGTAGTGACGGGTTTCGCCATGTTGGCCAGGCTGGTCTCAAACTCCTGGACTCAGGTGATCCACCCACCTCAGGCTCCCAAAGTGCTGGGATTACAGGCGTGAGTCACCACACCTGGCCAATCAGCACATATTTTTAAGCAGTTTACTCATGGCAAACTAATTCCCAAATAGGTCATTCAAAATGTTTCATGACAAACAACCTCAATGATGTATTATTAGTGGATGGATTTTCATCCTGTATCAAAAGCCATTTAGTATGAAAATCTCACCTGGTATCTGTCTATCCATCCCTCACAAGTACTAACACTTCATGATTACCACAAGATGCTGGCAACATGATACAAGAAAAGGAATAAAATAAAGGAGCACCCAGAGCCTTCTGCCTGGAGAGATTATCAGTCATTTTTTGTCTGTCTTAGAAAACCTTCCGCCTGGGCATTCCAGTCTTTTTAGCAAATCTGGTATTCATTATCCACACTTGTTGGTGTTGTGTCATACAATTCTAAGGTTGCCCTGGGGCCGCCCCCCTGAAAACAGATTTACCCTGTGATGTACAATCCCAAGCAACTGGCCATATCTTTCATTGGTAATGGGTGAAGAGAAAGGAGCAGAGCTGCAAGTGAAGCAGGGAACTGTACAACATAAACATTTCAGGATCACTGACATCCACATCATGGCTAACATGCCTATGTACTGCAAGATGAGACTGTCAGCAAATCATTTTCAAATTTTAACAGACTACTTGGTCATGTTTGATTCCTAAATACGCTTTTGGCTTATTTATTATCTGTAGTATAATTTTATAGTCATAGAGTTTATAAAGTAAAAAGTACTAATCCAAAAGCTAGAAGAAGACAAGAAATAACTAAGATCCGAGAAGAACTGAAGGAGACAGAGACAACAAAAACTCTCCAAAAAAATCAATGAATCCAGAAGCTGGTTTTTTGAAAAAATTAACAAAATAGATAGACCACTAGCTAGACTTATAAAGACGAAAAGAGAGAAGAATCAAATAGACACAATAAAACATGATAAAGGGGACAGCACCACTGATCCCACAGAAATACAAACTACCATCAGATAATACTATAAACACCTCTACACAAACTAGAAAATCTAGAAGAGATGACTAAATTCCTGGACACATACACCCTCCTAAGACTAAACCAGGAAGAAGTCGAATCCCTGAATAGACCAATAACAAGTTCTGAAATTGAGGCAGTAATAGCCTACCAACCAAAAAAAGCCCAGGACCACATGGATTCACAGCTGAATTCTACCAGAGGTACAAAGAGGAGCTGGTACCATTCCTTGTGAAACCATTCCAAACAACTGAAAAGGAGGGACTTCCTAATTCATTTTATGAAGCCAGCATCATCATGACACCAAAACCAGGAAGAGACACAACGAAAAAAGAAAACTTCAGGCCAATATCCCTTATGAACATCGATGCGAAAATCCTCAATAAAATACTGGCAAACCAAATCCAGCAGCACATCAAAAAGCTTATCTACCATGATCAAGTCGGCTTCATCCCTGGGATGCAAGGCTGGTTCAACATATGCAAATCAATAAACTTAATCCATCACATAAACAGAACCAATGACAAAAACCACACGATTATCTCAATAGATGCAGAAAAGGCCTTTGATAAAATTTAACATCCCTTCATATTAAAAATTCTCAATAAACTAGGTATTGATGGAACATATCTAAAAATAATAAGAGCTATTTATAAGAAACCCACAGCCAATATCGTATGAATGGGCAAAAGCTGGAAGCATTCCCTTTGAAACCTGGTACAGGACAAGAATGCCCTCTCTCACCACTCCTATTCAACACAGTATTGGAAGTTCTGGCCAGGGCAATCAGGAAAGAGAAAGAAAGAAAGGGTATTCAAATAGGAAGAGAGGAGGTCAAATTGTCTCTGTTTACAGATGACATGATTGTATATTTAGAAAACCCCACCATCTCAGCCCAAAAAACTCCTTAAACTGATAAGCAACTTCAACAAAGTCTCAGGATACAAAATCAATGTGTAAAAATCACAAGAATTCCTTTACACCAACAATAGACAAGCAGCCAAATCATGAACTCCCATTCACAATCGCTACAAAGAGAATAAAGTACCTAGGAATGCAGCTAACAAGGGATGTGAAGGACCTCTTCAAAGAGAACTACAAACCACTGCTCAAGGAATAATAGAGGACACATATAAATGGAAAAACATTTCATCCTCATAGATAGGAAGAATCAATATTGTGAAAATGGCCATATTGCCTAAAGTAATTTACAGATTCAATGCTATTCCCATCAAACTACCATTGACATTCTTCACAGAATTAGAAAAAAACTATTTAAAATTTCATATAGAATCAAAGAAGACCCCGTATAGCCAAGACAATCCTAAGCAAAAAGAACAAAGCTGGAGACATCACATTACCTGACTTCAAACTATACTACAAGGCTACAGTAACCAAAACAGCACGGGACTGGTACCAAAACAGACATATAGACCAATGGAGCAGAATAGAGACCTCAGAAATAACACCACACATCTACAGTCATCTGATCTTCAACAAACCTGACAAAAACAAGCAATGGGGAAAGGATCTCCTATTCAGTAAATGGTGCTAAGAAAACTGGCTAGCCATATGCAGAAAACAGACACTGGACCCCTTCCTTACACCTTATACAAAAATTAACTCAAGATGAATTAAAGACTTAATAAGACCTAAAACCATAAAAACCCTAGAAGAAAACCTAGGCAATACCATTCAGGACACAGGCATGGGCAAAGACTTCATGATAAAGATGCCAAAAGCAATTGCAACAAAAGCCAAAGCTGACAAATGGGATCTAATGAAACTAAAGAGCTTCTGCACAGCAAAAGAAATTACGATCAGAGTGAAAAGGCAATCTACAAAATGGGAGAAAATTTTTGCAATCTACCCATCTGACAAAGGTCTAATATCCAGAATTTACAAGGAACTTAAATTTACAAGAAAAAAACAACCCCATCAGAAAGTGGGCAAAGGATATGAACAGGCACTTCTCAAGACATTTATGTGGCCAAAAAACATATGAAAAAAAGCTCAACATCACTGATCATTAGAGAAATGCAAATCAAAATCACAATGAGATACCATCTCACACCAGTCAGAATGGCAATTATTAAAAAGTCAGGAAACTACAGATGCTGACAAGGCTGTGGAAAATAGGAAGAACACTTTTATACTGTTGGTGGGAGTGTAAATTAGTTCACCCATTGTAGAAGACAGTGTGGTGATTCCTCAAGGATCTAGAACCAGAAATACCATTTGACCCAGCAATCCCATTACTTTGGGAATACACCCAAAGGATATAAATCATTCTACTACAAAGACACATGCACACGTATGTTTACTACATCACTATTTACAAGAGCAAAGATATGGAACCAACCCAAATGCCCATCAACGATAGACTGCATAAAGAAAATGTGGCACATATACACCATGGAATACTATGCAGCCATAAAAAGGAATGAGATCATGTCCTTTGCAGGGACATAGTCATGAAGCTGGAAGCCATCATCCTCAGCAAACTAACACAGGAACAGAAAATCAAATGCGGCGTGTTCTCACTCTAACTGGAAACTGAACAATGAGAACATACGGACACAGAGAGGGGAACAACACATACCAGCACCTGTTGTGGGGAAGGGGAGGAAACTGAGAGGACAGGTTGATAGGTGCAGCAAACCATCATGGCACACGTATACCTATGTAACAAACCTGCACATTCTGTACATGTATCCCATTTTTTTAGAAGAAATTTTTTTAAAAGATCATAAAAAACAGCAAAAAGTGCATGAGGCTTTCTGTAACTTTCATAAACAACTTTTTTCTTTAGTTTTCCCTTTTTTCCCCTTACGAATTTGGCAAAGGAATACTCAAAGAAAGCTTTCAGAAACTACTGTAAGTTCCTCTGCATATCACATGGTAAAAGATGTGCCATGAAGTTCAGGCTATCTTGTACCATCCTATCATCTTTATTTAAGTAACCATGCTGGCTCAATGGTAGCAGTGCTTCGCTGCTAAAGCAAAATAACTAAGCGTGACCAGTGTAACGGGCCGAATACTGCTGGGCTTTTCTCAGCAGCCCTGGGAACTTGAGACTTAAGACTCAGTGTCACCAATGAGGCTTCAGAGGGCTTCCCAAATAAGAACTTGCCTTCTGTGCTATGTCTCCATCCATGGCTAGAGAAAAAGAGCCCCCAGAGAAAATTAAAGGGACACCAGCAACCATTGTTATTTCTATCAACACAGACAATCTAGGCCTTAGAAAGACCTGCAGCTGAGTTTTACAATAAGATGGCTATTTGGGAGGAAGATTTTGGAGCTGGGAGGGACATTCTTACTGGTGTATCTGAACATGTGACTGAATGGACACAAATGGAGACTAGACTTGGTACCTCTCTGTGCCCCTCACTCCCCTTTGTCTCACGTTCACGCAAAATACTGCTTAAAAACAAAGCCGGCCGGGCTTGGTGGCTCATGCCTGTAATCTCAGCACTTTGGGAGGCTGAGGCAAGTGGATCATGAGGTCAGGAGTTCGAGACCAGCCTGGCCGATATGGAGAAACCCCATCTCTATTAAAAATACAAAAATTAGCCAGGCATGGTGGCATGCACCTGTAGTCCCAGCTATTTGGGAGGCTGAGGCAGAAGAATCGCTTGAACCCGGGAGGCAGAGCTTGCAGTGAGTCCAGACCATGCCACTGAACTCCAGCCTGGGCGACACAGGGAGACTCTGTCTCAAAAAAAACAAACAAACAAAAAAAAATAAAGCCAAGCCAGGCCTCAGGGAGATATGTTGCTGGGGTGCTGTCTAGTCCTCCCACTATATCATACTCCCAAGCATCCTTACAGGAACGTCCTGCAGGCTCCACCAGACTATCAAACTGAAGCCACCAAAAGCCCTCTCATGTGACTTCATATACAAATCACCCAGCACAGTTCTGGTGATATAAGCTGTCACTTATTTGCAAGTGAACTGAATGTCAAGATCAGTGGTTTGTGATCTTGCCATCTGATGTCAGATTTAGCTCACAGGAGATACTCATTAAAATCATTTAGGAAGCCAAATAGGATGTACAGCAAGTCAAAACCCCCACCACGAGGAAGGGAAGACCTGACCCATTTTCTGCAGACTTTTACTTTAGTTTGGTATTATTCTTTGAGAGTCTTCAATCAGGATTACAACTGGCTTGAATCCTGCTCATTCTAGTCTAAGTGTATAACTTGCTATGTGATATTGTATGGTGTGGACAGCAAGACAAAAGGGCACATTTCCAATCTCTCTACAAAAGAGGAACTAGCCAGAAACAGCTGCCAAAAATGCTGAAACAGCCTGTGACGGTCATCCCACAGCTACCAAGCAGTGCCTGAGATCATTATGTTCTCCTCTATTTTCTTTTCTCTGCCTTACACTATTTTCCTTGTCCCTAAATCTTAGACCTAGCAATCTAGGAAACTTGCTCAGCTCCACCGGCTAAAACTTCAGAGTAAAAGAGAATGACAATCCCATTATTTTAGTGACTTATTCTAGAATCCCAGAACAAAGCAAGGCTCGTGTTCAGAGCAGGTTGTGTTAACACGCACAAAATTGTACATAATAAATGTACACAATGAGCTTACCATTGACATTAATCAAGGAGAGAATATTATCCTGGTGATCGAGGAGGCGCTTAACTTCAAGAATATCCCATTCTAGTGATCCTTCTGTGGGTGCTACCAACCTGAAAATTACTAAATGAAAAAGACAGATAAAATTTTATTACAATGCTCTAAGAGGATAAAATACTACTCCTGCTCTAAAAACGAACATTTCATTAAGTGAAAAATACCTACCATACTGAAAAACCCGTCTCCAAAAAAAAAGCCTTATTCATACTACTTTAAACTATTTCTTTCAAATGCTTGAGACGTTTGAGATGATCTACTAAAACCCATACTGAATGTGTCCTGAAGAACTCTCTTCCTTTACTGACTTTTCCAAACAGTGAAGCTCCCATTCTCTCTAGGGTTTCAATGGATGTCTGGCTATCTCAACTCACTCCCTCCCTAATCAGTGACTAGCCCACATCCCTCAATCACCTCCACCATCAGCTTTCTCTACTCATGTCCCCAGGCCAGTAAGCACTGCTACAGAATAAGCTGCAAATCCAAGTTTAACTTCAACTCAGTGAAGATGTAAGCAGTTTCTTTTTTAAAAAGCTTCTGATTCCTAGGCATATACCATTAAATTATAAATTCTCTGAGTATGTCTTATAATGTTTATATATCATGCAGTTCTTCTGACTATAGTAATGTTCAATGTGTTGCTTTACTCATTATTTGACTTTAACAAATACAGTTTTATTTAAACTAGTATAAATCCTAACTTTAATCAATACAGAAAACCCGTAATAAAATCCACTGACGTGGATTCTATCAACATTTGCTAAACATTTATGTTCCAGGAACTCTAGGTCCCAAATGTGAATAAGGCCCAGTCACAAATGCTCAGTCTAGAGTGGGAGAAGGACTTGTTTATAAACAGGCTTACCGTCAATGTACTGAGTGTTTTAAAAATACGCCACTGGACGAAGTGCTGTGGATGCTCAAAGATTAGGATGACTAACACCTGAGAAGTGACAAGTCTCAGAGATCGTGTCCTTTTCAAATTACGAAAGTATCTTTTCTTTCTCACATTTCTTTCTGGAAGATAGGTCATGCCTTGCTTCTTTCTGTGTCTCTGACAATATTTTACCAAACTACAAATCTCTAACCAGGTTATTTAATCCTGACAGCCACTCATATTCAAACTGTGGTTGTCAAAAGAAGGTTTTTCAGTCAATAGAAGAGAGAACTCTTTCTGATACACACTGAACTTATGGGAAATTCTACTTTAGTTGGAATATTATGAAGTGATCTTGAGACTGGAATTTTGGAATAACAAGCAATATACTGTTCAACCAAGCTAACACACTGATTAAAAGACTCATAAGAAAAAGAAACCTGGCCTAACATCCTGAAAATGTCTCAGTCTCTGTATCACTTCAACGATCCCAAGAAGCCAAGAGTGGGGCACACGCAGATGTCCCCTAAATAAAAAATTGCTTTAGTCCTTCCAGCATGTGTATACAATTCTCGTTCAAAATACACAAAAAGAAAAAAATTCATACTCACTCAGTTCTTTGCCAACTGCTGCCACAACACAGTTCTTAGGTATTTCAACCAAAGCACTAATACCTCCAAAAACATATAAAACAAAGGTCAAATTATTTTTCTCACAGATTATATCAAAAACAAAAACATTCTCAGTTTTATGTCAGTCGTTTTCCATAAAGAAGATAAAGCACACAGAACTAGCTCCACACACACTTCCTTGCTTGCCTACTCATGGAAAATGATTTTGTTAAATGTGGGTTTCTGAGACTTTTGGAAGACATTATTGATTTATTAAGAGCAGAATACGGGGTTGGTTTTTTTTGTACTTTTTTTTACTATTGTGATAAAGTGGTAGATTCAGCAATTCACACTTATTTACCAGGGATCCCTTAAGATAATCACCATCAACCATTTACACGATGGCTAGCTCAAAAGTGACGTAAAATTGGGGTTTTCCTTCATGTAAACTTAAGAAGCCTGAGCAGGCTCCCTGGCACTGAATGAACTAGCCAACAGTCAGCAGCTAAGAAAGCAGCCTTCAAATAGCATGTTTGTGATCCATTAATATATGTACAAATTTTCTTCTATTATTGAAAGAATCAGATTCAACATTCTAACACATTTCACTTATTTAAGTAAAGAGGTCTCAGCATCTTTTCATAACCGAATAATGATTTTAGTGTAACCATAACTTCTACAAGGCATGTTACAATTTTGCTTCTGTCAGCATGAATAAGAGTTGATATATTAGAACCACCACGTGTTGGCAAAAAAAAAAAAAAACCTGTTTAATTTTTCCATTATGATATATATGTAATTTATAATATATATGCAAGTGTAGAAAATGGTCTAGTCATTTGCTTATCCTTCCCATCCATCAAAGGACTGACTGTTGTGATTTGGATAGTATTTCTGGCCAAGATTTTTCTCCACATAGGCGTATTTTAACAGTAGGTTTTGTATTTTTCCATGTACAAGGAGGAGGATATGGTGCTGCAAGGAAGGCAAAGGAGTGGTACAGAGAAGACAGAGGACATGGGAGAACAGCGGGGTGGGTAGCAAGAGAAGAATTCTAAATGCAGAAAACAGCTTGTTTAAAAATCTTTCACTAAATTATATGTGAAAATACTAGAAGCCCACCAATCCAGATGTAGCAACCTAATACTCAGAATCACAAAACATATTACTGGAAAGGACACGGGTGCCCTGTGTTTTAGTCCAGGGCTCCTTCCATTGTATCACATTGACTAAGATTATCTCTGCTTATTTCCAAACACAGAATAACTGCTTGTAAAAGCTCCACCAGTCCATAAATCAAGCAGGGCTTATGAAAGGACATCATGACATAAGGATCTAATAACACTATTAACAATCTGGCCTCCAGTAATTTGGAAAACCCAAATGATGAACAGCTCACCAATGGTAGCCCATGGCCTTCTCAAGGCTTTCCCATAGATACCCTCAAAGCCTTCTGTTAACTCTTGAGACACTGATAAACGGCAGTATCGTAATGATTTAATATATAGTACTTAAAGATAACTTGCAAAACAAAGGGAGACTGCAATAAGAGGTGGCTATTTCCAGGAACACACAGAAGATTCTTTTCAGCCCCAATTTCAACATTTTACAATATAACTTTACCAAAATAAAATTCATGAAAACCACAGGCTAGTGAAAGAGAGAGAAAAATGAACATAAAGATACATAATTCATGATAATAGTAAACAGGGAAATATATTCTAGATTTGAGCAAGACTATTAGTAATCAAATGTTGAACCGAGTGGTTAAACTGTAAACCCTAGCAATGTATGGATTTAGTTTTCCTAAGTCATTATGTTTCTGATACTTTAAAATATCTATGTGGAGCTAAGCTAGCTCCTATTAGTAACTAAATTCAATTCACAGGGCTCCTGCTACCGTTGAAATGTCAACAACATGCACAATAATGTTCCTTCTAGGATACCCAGGCTTATTTGATTATTTTTAGAAATAACAATAGTTAGTGTGACTTCAAGGTTGTTATTAAAATCTACTCATTTAAATATTTTACTGTAAAAATAGATTTTATTTATTTTTTTTTTTTTTGAGACAGAGTCTCGCTCTGTCGCCCAGGCTGGAGTGCAGTGGCGCAATCTCGGCTCACTGCAAGCTCCACCTCCCGGGTTCACACCATTCTCCTGCCTCAGCCTCCCAAGTAGCTGGGACTACAGGTGCCCGCCACCACGCCCGGCTAATTTTTTGTATTTTTAGTAGAGACGGGGTTTCACCATCTTGGCCAGGATGGTCTCGATCTCCTGACCTCGTGATCCGCCCACCTCGGCCTCCCAAAGTGCTGGGATTACAGGCGTGAGCCACCGCGCCCGGCCGTTGATTTTATTTTTTAAGATCAACCTTGGTATCAAAAAGTCAAAACTGATTTGATTATTTTTTTTCTGTTGAAACCAAAAGCGTATGTACACAGAATTCTGAGAACATGAAACTTTATCAGTAAGCTTGCACATGTATGAACTTTTTGGCAAGGACAATTGTAAAAAGAGGTCATCCTTAGGCATTTATTCAAAGTTAATGACCCCACAAATGCTACTGTAAAGCTGTAAGGGTCTGCTTCTAGGTATCAGCGTGCTCACCAAACACAGTTCAGGAAAATAGCCCAAGAGCACTGGAAAAGGTTGTTCTTGAGTGGAGTCTTCTCCTCCCGATTCAGGATAAAAATATATTTTACACAACCCCTGATCTGAATTGAATATGGCTACCTGTTATCTTCAGAACTGAAAAAGAAAAATCCCCTATATTGACCTTTCTACTTATGGAAAGTCTCTCTGAAGATCTGCTGTGTCTTCTAGTCTGTTAATCAGAGTTCAAAATTACCTTGATTTGTTTTTTACCTGTATCAGAAAGGTGGCTAGTCTTACACAGGAGATCTAATTTTCGGTTCCACACACACAGGTCATTCCCACCAGAAAGCCAAACATCTAGTCTCTGAAGAACAGTTAAACACTGCAAAATTTATTTGAAATGTATATCAGGTTAGAAACTCAAGCAGTCATTGTTCAGTGGTTTAAAAATATATCCACAAGTTCTTAACCCCTTCCTTCACTAGGTGGAGCTTATTTCTCCTTAGTAGAGCATGTGGGCACTACTAAGTGACTAGCTTCTACCAAACAGAATCTGGCAAGAGGAATGGTGTGTGACTTACAAGACTAAGTCATAAAAGATACTTTGGCCTCCTCCTTGTTCTCTCTTGGATCACGTGCTCTAAGGTGAAGACACTAAAGCAATCACATGGAGAAAGGTCCATGTAGCAAAGAGCTGAGGCTTCTGGGCAACAACCAGCACTAACTTGCCAAGCACATACGTGAGCCTCCTGGGACGCAGCTCCTCCACCGCAGTCAGGCCTTCAGATAGCAGGAGCCTCAGGAGAGGCCCTGAGCCAGAACCACCCAGATAAGATGCTCTCTAGTCCTAATCACAAACACTGTGAGATGACAAAATGTGTATTGTTGTTTTTTTTTTTTTTTTTTTTTTTTTTTGAGACGGAGTCTCGCTCTGTCGCCCAGGCTGGAGTGCAGTGGCGCAATCTCGGCTCACTGCAAGCTCCGCCTCCTGGGTTCACGTCATTCTCCTGCCTCAGCCTCTCCGAGTAGCTGGGACTACAGGCGCCCGCCACCACACCCGGCCTTTTTTTTTTTTTTTTTTTTTTTTTTTTCAGTAGAGAGGGGGTTTCACCGTGGTCTTGATCTCCTGACCTCGTGATCCGCCCACCTCGGCCTCCCAAAGTGCTGGGATTACAAGCGTGAGCCACCGCGCCTGGCCACAAATGTTTATTGTTTTAAGCCACTAAGTTTTGAGGTAATTTGTTACTGAGTAATAAATTACTAATACACAATTGCTTAAACTCCGTTTTAAATCAAACTGAAACTATGACCTTAGTTTCTCTGTATCTTTAGAATAAATAACGCCCAAGTCTTCTCAATTCTATACATTTGGTAGACTCAGGAAAGTGAGTGTTTCAAGTACCATATAAGCCCTTTACCTTTAATAGTACTCTCCTCGCCCACTGACTCTGAGTCAGACAAGGGCAAGAGCGAGAGAGGAGAACAGAAAATAAAAGGCAGAGCTTCTGGTAATCTTGCCTAGGCTGCTTTTAAAACTGTTGGATTAAAAAGAGTTGAAAATAACCAATGCAGTTTATATTTCTAGTGGTCCTACCCTGTCTAATCTCTGAATTTTTAATGCCAGTGTTTCATTTTTTATTGCCAAATAGTATTCCACTGTGTGGATATACATTGTGTTTATTCATCAGCTGATGGACATATAGGTTTCCATTTTTGACTATTATGAACAATGTTGCTGTGAACAATCATGTACACATTTTTATATGAACTTACATTTTCATATCTCTTGGGGATATACCAAGGAGTAAGACTGCTGGGTCAAATGATAATTCTGTTTAAACTGTTTTCCAAGGTATTGTATCATTCTAGATCCCACCAGCAATGTATGAAGGTTACAATTGCTCCACATTCTTGCCAACACTTGTCTTTTAGATATTAGCCACTCTAGTATGTAGGAAATAGTATTTCACTGTGGTTTTGACTTGCATTTCTCTAATGACTAATGATGTTGAACCTCTTTTTCATGTGCTTATTTGCCATTTGTTTATCTTCTTTGGAGAAATTTCTTTCTTTCAAATCTTGTCTATTTTTAATTGGAGTATTTGCTTTTTTATTGAATTCTTCATATACTGTAGACACAAGTCCCTTATCAGATATACAATTTGAAAATATTTTCTCCAATTCTGTATGTTGTCTTTTCACTTTGAAGCACAAAAACTTTTCATTCTGGTGAGGTCCAATTTATCTTTTTTTGTTGTTGTTGATATGCTTCTGATACCATATTTAAGATACCTAGCCCAAGGTCACAAAGATGTACTCCTATATTTCTTCCAAGATTTTTGTAGTTTCAGCTCTTACATTTGGGTCTTTGACCCATTTTGAGTTGACTTTTGGATATGACATGCGGTAGGGATAAAATTTCATTATTTTGTATGTGGATGTCCAATTGACACAGCATCATTTTTTGAAGAGACTATTCTTTCTCCCATTAAAGGTTCTTGGCGTTCTTGTCAAAAAATCAATTGGCTATGTGAGACTTTACTTCTAGGCCTTTAATTCTGTTCCATTGATCTGCATGTCTATCATTATGCCAATACCACACTGTCTTGACTACTGTAGCTTCATATTAACTTTTGAAATTGGGAAGTGTGTCTTGGAACTTTGTTTTTCCATTTTAAGATTGTTTCAGCTATTCTGGGTCCCTTGCACTCCCATATGAATTTTAGGATCAGCTTGTAAATTTCTCAAAACAAAACAAAACAAAACAAAACAAGCCAGCTACAATTTTGATAAAGATTGGCTTCAACCTGTAGATCAATGTGGGTAGTGGTGGAATCATAACAATAGTAAATCTGATCCATGCACTCAGGATGTCTTTCCATTTATTTAGATCTTTAATAATTTTCAACAATGTTTTGTAGTTTTTGGTATATAAGTCTCATACTACTTCAAATTTCTTTTAATAGTGATGGGGTATTGCTATGTTGGCCAGGTTAGTCGTGAACTCCTGACCTCAAGCAATCCTCCCACCTTGGCCTCCCAAAGTGCTAGGATTATAGGCATAAGCCACCCCACCCAGACTAAATCCATTTCTGAGTATCTTATTCTTTTGGATGCTGCTGTAAATGGAATTGTTTCTTAATTTTTGGAATGTTCATTGCTAGTGAATAGAAATACAATTGATTTTTGTGTGTTGATATTATATCCTGAAACCTTGCTAAATCCATTTACTAGCCTCAATAGTTTGGTTGTGGACTTAGGATTTTCTATATACACAAGATTATGTCATTTGGGAATAGAGATAGTTTTATTTCTTCCTTTCCAATATGGATGTCATTTATCTTTTTTATTGTCCAACTGCCCTGGCTAGAACCTCCAGTACAATGTTAAACAGATGTGCTGAGAGCAGACATCCTTATCTTGTGCCTGATCTTTGGGGGAAATTATTTGTCTTTCACCATTTTTAAAAATTTTTATTTTATTAGTTTTTTTGAGACAGGGTCTTGCTCTATCACCCAGGCTAGAGTGCAGTGGCACAAGTACAACTCACTGCAGCCTCGATCTCCTGGACTCAAGCAATCCTTCCACCTCAGCCTCCCAAATAACTGGGATTACAGACATGTGCCACCAGGCCTGGCTAATTTTTCTTCCTTTTTTTTTGTAGAGAAGAAGTTTCACCATGTTGCTCAGGCTGGTCTTGAACTCCTGAGCTCAAGCAATCCGCCCACCTTGGTCTCCCAAAGTGCTGGGATTGCAGGCATGAACCACCACACCCAGCCTAGCCTTTCACCATTAATACGAAATTAGCCTTGAGATTTTCACAGAAGCCCTTTATTAGGTTGAGGAAATTCTCATCTATTCCTAGTTTGCTGAGTATTTTTATCATGAAAGGGTGCTGGAGTTTGTCAAATGCTTTCGCTGTTTCTATTGAGATGATCCTGTGGTTTTTATCCTTTATTCTTACTATGGTGCATTTCATTGATGAATTTTCAGATGTTAAACTAAGCTCATATTCCAGGGATAAATCTCGCTTGGTCATGGCGTATAATTCTTTTTAGATGTTGCTGAATTTGGTTTGATAATATTTTGTTGAGGATAATATATGTTTTTGTTACTTAACATTTTACCACTAGCATTTTCCTCTTTTAATATTCTTCTGAAATATGAATTTTAGTATATATATCTACCATAATGTATTTTCTTATAAGACATTTAGGGCACTTCCAATCATCCATTTATAAAAATGTATTTGTAGTACACATTTCTGTTCATAAATTTCTGCCCTATTTTCTGATTATTTCCTTTAAAGAGTTTTCTAGAATGATCACTGGATTAATGCCTATAATAATTTATTTAGATTCATTCATAATGCCAAACTACCTTCCGGGAAGATCATATTAATTTATAGTCTCAATATGCAATAAAATGCCAATTTCACTATCTCCTTGCTAACATCAACCCTTATAAAAAATTTTGCTAGTTCAAAAAATAAATGATAGTATTTCTCATATTAGGGATATAAATTTCTTGGATAAACTATCTATTCAAGAACAACTGAACCACTAAACTAAATGAGTGCAATGCTATTTTTTTAACAATTTTTATGTGAAACAGGATCACAGCAGGAGAAAAACACAAATATCTAGCTGACTTACATTACAGTAAAACCCCTTTTAAAACTACTTTCACTATATTGGAATAAGATACTTTTTTAGTGACCAGTTCCTATAACCAGTTCATAACACAGTTTACCAAACGGAATTTCCCCCAAATGCATTAAATTTTTTTCTCTTTCTTTGTTCCTTCTTAATGACCTTAGTTTTTCAGAGAGCAAGAATATTTTTAAAGGAATGTAAAAGGCGCATCATTTCAGGTCACATATAGATATTTTAATTAAATCAATACTTTAATGACTTCTTTAAAAATCCACTGTTAAGTTAGATAAAAGTATATATAGTACATGGCATTTTCTTCCCCTGAAACTTGACTAAGTTGATATTTTGAACAGCACAGTGCCATGAGATGGCTACCAGAGATTCTGCCTTTTTGGGAAAAAATGAACTATTCTAACTATTGGCACACAGCAATTCTTTTTACATTAAGAAAAAAAAGAAACAAAAGAGCTCCAATATGGAGATCAGTTATCCTTAAAATAAATGAGGGAACATCTACTACTACTACTATCTTTTCCAAAACTTGCTTACATTACTAAAAAAACAGTGGCACTTTCTCTGAACACTTATTTCTGTAGGAATCACAAGCAACCAAGTCTTATCTATGTTTGTTTCTTTAAAATGTAGCAGAGCTTCTGTCATATCATAAGCCCCAATAAATAATTGTTTGTAAAAGGAATAAACCTAACAGTAGCAGCAAATTAGCTATGTAAGATTTTTAGTTTTGAAACTAAGTAACTGACATGTCTTGCTTTTGTGACCTTAGAGAAGGCAGAGGTCACGGGACAAATAACTCTATATTTTAAATTCAAAGTATAAAGAAAACAGACCAGCTACTATTACGGTCATTCTGCAAGTAATATCTCTTCCTAGAATTACCTACAAAAAACATACCGGGTACTACCTTTTTTCCTTATCCTGCTATTGGGATTATCCCTTGCTCTAATTTCAAATTGAAACATTCTAACACTTAATACATGTGCTCTCAAAAATCTGATCTTCCACGAAGCAAATGACTACAAGTGTGTGGGAAGAAATAATTCATTAAGACCCACAAAAGTAATTTCATCTAACTTTTTAAACCATGTCTTCTGAGACAAAAACAGATTGCCATAAAAACTCATATTTACTTAAGATTTTACCTTTACAGTAGACTGGAAGCATGATATTCTCTGAACTTGTCTGGCAGTATCACCATCCCACACCTAAATTTATGTTAAGAAATAATTTCTAAACAGAATTTTAAAATCTTAATTATAACTTTTCTACTTAACAATTAAGCCACAAATGTTAAGCAGTTAGAAAATCTTTAAATCAAACATAAAATACTTAGCGTTTATACCACCACAAAAATGAATTCATATAGTGAGTTATCAACTTAGCAAAGCAGGCTTATGATCTAAAATAAGTTTGAGGTAAATTTTACTATCAAATTATTTGAAAATGACAACATAATGAATGGTCTGAAGTACTGAATCTTTACAAGCACTAAATATTCCAACTGTTTAAAGTTTATTCTCCAGAATAGCCTACCGTAATCTAATAAGCATAAAGTACTTATACCAAAAACTATCATGTCCATTAATATTTACTGAAAGCTCCCTATAATGTGGATAGCATGATTTATTACTGTTATCTTGATTCGAGAAGACGCTAACAGTGTATTACTGTTACCTGTATATGTATTTAATATAATCAGAGGGCCTCTCATAAAACATCCAAGTTCAGTTTGACTTAAGAAGCACAGTGATTTTCAAACTTTTACACCATTTCCTATAGTAAGAAATACATTTTACACCATGTCTGAAAACACATTTACATACATGTACTATGTATACAAATGTATATGAATGTATTAAAAATTGAAACCACTTTCACAAACTAGTTAACCTTATCATGGCCAATGCCTTTTGTTATATTTTTATTATACAGATGTGCCTTGACTTAAAGTACAGTTATGTCCCACAATAAACCCATTCTAAGTGGAAAATATCCTAAGTCAAAATGCATTTAACACATCTATCGAACATAATAGCTTAGCCTGGCCTAACTTATATGTGCTTAGAACACTTACATAAGCCTATAGTTCAGCAAAAAAAAAAGTCATCTGGCAACAAAGTACACTGTAGAGTAAGGCTGTTTACCCTTGTGATCTCATAGCTGACCAGGAGCTGCAGCTCCAGGCTGCTGCTGCCCAGCACTAGGAAAGACTATCGTCCCATGTATCACTAGTGTGAGAAAATATCAGACTTCAGAATTCAAAGTACAGTTTCTACTTAATGCACCTCCCTTTCACACCATCATAAAATTGAAAAACTGTAAGTCAAACCACCCTAGGTCGGGGACCATCTATATTCTATGTCATGCTTTAGATGGAGCTAGCTTATCATGAGAATTACATTTTATGTATATAACACACTAAACAAACTGCTAGCATATAAAAAATGCTCCCAGTAATTAGGAAATGTTTTCTAGCCTAATATTTACCAGAATTCTAGTAGTATCTCACAGCCTTTTCACTTATTTCACTATTCGCAAGCAGAACATTTAATATTCAGTAACTTAAGCTCTTAAGGCTATCGCTTTAAAAAATTATCTACCTTCAGTATTTAATTAAGGAAGTTAGTTTTTACAGGTTGGGTATCCCTTATCCAAAATGCTTAATACCAGAAGTGTTTCTGATTTGTTTTGGATTTTGGAATATGCGCATATACCTAATGAGCTATCTTGGGGACAGAACCCAAGTCTAAACACAAAATTCATTTATTTTTCATATACACCTTATACATATAGCCTGAAGGTAGTTTTATACAATATTTTTGGTAATTTTGTGCATTAAACAAAATTTTGACTGTAACCTGTCACATGATGTCAGGTATAAAATTTTCCACTTGTGGCATCACATCAGTGCTTAAAAGGTCTTGGATTTTGGAGCATTTCAGATTTTGGATTTTCAGATTAGGGATGCTGAAACTGTAGTGAAAACCCAAGCAGAGTAAATTTAGAATTCATCTGGGTAAGAGAGACTGCCAAATAAGCAGCCTAGAATTTTTTTCTAACAACAAAAATCATTTAGCAAAGGAAATGAGTCCATACTATCATTTACAGGTAAAATTCATAGTGACACTGTACCAGCTACTAACTTCTGTATATAATTTTAATCACTGCCTCAAAATATTGTTATAGTGTCTTAGGAGTGATCTAATATAGTATTTTAAATTCTATTTTTGCAAAGATTACACTGATACTGAAAAAGAGAGCTTTATTCCATATTTGCCTCTACAGAGTAGTAATAAAGCAGCTCTGACCTAACCATCTGAGTGAATTTTATGCCTTTGTTTATGTTGTATTGTAATCACACACAAACATACACATAATATGTGTGTATGTATATATGTATGTATGTATATAGAGTTTATCCCCATTTAAACCTTCTTTGACATTTTTTCAGCTATAAACAATCTGTCTAGAAAGCACTTCAGCTGATGAACCCACTTAAAGCATGTTAAAGTCTATATCTTGGTTCTATAAGAGCCTAAGAAACACCTATACGTTTAGGCTTACTCCAAAACTTCACCAATGCTTGAAACTGTTTAAACAGAACTTTCAGATAAGCATATACTTTTAAAAATTAATACGACCAGAGACAGTGGCTCATGCCAGTAATCCCAGCACTTTGGGATGCTAAGGCGGGCTGATCAAGAAGTCAGGAGTTCGAGGCCAGCCTGGCCAATATGGTGAAACCCTGTCTCTACTAAAAATACAAAAAAATTAGCTGGATGTGGTGGCACGCGCCTGTAGTCCCAGCTACTTGGGTGGCTGAGGCAGAAGAATCACTTGAACCTGGGAGGTGGAGGCTGCAGTGAGCCGAGATTGTGCTACTGCACTCCAACTTGGGCAACAGTGAGAATCCGTCTCAAAAAAAAAAAAAAAAAAAATTAATCTGACAACTTCTTTTAAAAAAATAAAAGTAATGAAAGACAACAGTTATCTATAGCATTTGACTCTGGACTTCACCAAGCCAATTCCTCATACAGGGGTATTAAATGGCTTAGCTGGTTTACAGAAAACATTTTATGAAGTGCAGTGGTTCGGGACTCTGACTCTGCAGTCAGACTTGCCAGTTCTGCCCTACACTGGCTGTGTGCCTTGGGAAAGTTACTTAGCCTCTGTATGACTCTATTTTTTCATCTGTAAATAAGAATAATTAAAAATAAGGCCAGGCACAGTGGCTCACGCCTATTATCCCGTATTTTGGGAGGCCAAGGTAGGTGGATCACCTGAGGTCAGGAGTTCGAGACCAGCCTGACCAACATAGTGAAACCCCATCTCTACTAAAAACACAAAATTACCTGGGCGTGGTGGCACAGGCCTGTAATCCCAGCTAATCGGGAGGCTGAAGCAGGAGAATCGCTTGAACCCGGGAGGCAGAGGTTGCAGTGAGTAAAGATCACGCCATTGCACTCCAGCCTGGGCAATAAGAGCGAAACTCCGTCTCAAAAAAAAAAAAAAAAAAAAAAAAAGAATAATTAAAAATACCTATGTCAAATGGCTAATTTTAAAGATTAAATGAGTTAATATATGGAAAACAATTAGAACAATGCCTGTTACACATAAGCACTTTACTATTGCTATTCCATCTTTTTACCTGAAAGTATGGGTAAAGAAAAAGTAATTTTACTTTTATAAAATTGTTTTTAATTATTAAATATTAAACACTGAACAAACAGTAATTCACTTTTCTATCAGACTCAGATGCTCAAAAGATTTTTATGGGTTGGGACCATTTGGTTTCTTCTGCTGTACAGTGGGGAAAAAAAAATGTAAATTATCCTCCAGTCCAACTCATCGTTGTTTCCCTAAATTGAAAAGCAAATTGAGATAGTAAAATAAATTATTTTTAAGTCCACATTCTCCCATTTCATCAATTTTATACAACCTGATAGAGTAACTCTGGAAAGAACAGCAATAGTCATAGAGTTTCCATCAATAACAAGCCTTAACCTCCTATTTCCAGTCTAATACTTTTCAGATACCTAATAAATGGTATCTTACAAGTAACAGAACAAAAATTATTTTTGCTATAACAAGAATATACAAACACGACCCTATCAGCTAAAGACTAATAATGTATGTAGTGGCTCCTTAGGCCACTATAGCTTGTTCATTTCTTCCAGATTAAAGGATACAATAACTGTTCTATCAGCAGAGGCTGTCAAGATGAGTTGATTTTTTTCTTCACAAGATTCCAAGGAAGGAAATGTAATAATAGCTGTTATCTTTTGAGTGTGTCCATTCAGTTCTAAAAGTTTTTCCCCTGTCTGAAATACCAATAAAAATGTTAATAGGCTTAGGTTTCACAATTTAGATAATCATAAATGACAACATTAAGTAGAACTGCCATACAGAAGATACATATACATTCCATTTAAAATTACTTATTCAGAATTTAACTTAAGCAATCACACAGAATCTAAACAAGCGCTGAAGGTATAGCCATAAATAGTTTTATTTTCTAATACAAAATGCTAATTTTTAGTATATTTTTATAGAAAATTGAGTATTCTTTTCTATAAATTTAAAAATATAATTGTGTAAATTAAGCATAA
Source organism: Symphalangus syndactylus (assembly GCF_028878055.3). Lineage (NCBI taxonomy): Eukaryota > Metazoa > Chordata > Mammalia > Primates > Hylobatidae > Symphalangus > Symphalangus syndactylus. Next base: position 64,989,283 of record NC_072433.2, read on the forward strand.
AAACATCAGTAACTTAGTTTGCAGGAAAAAATATGGAGTCCTCATTGTCCAAGTATTTGCTATTTAAGTCTCCACAGTTATAAGGTCATAGAAGAAAATAAAAGTCACCATAACAACTGTATATGTACCTACACACACATAAGTATATATATCCACTCATTTATTAACCACTTAGAAAGTTAGTCTCTACTCCATCGTTATTTAACACCAATATCTATTCCTACCCATCCAACATCTTCATCCATCAGTCTCTCACTAATTTACCAAGTAGTAAACATGCAAAAATACAATGTAAATGGCAAATCTTTCCAAGATTGCAAGACTTCATGAATGTGGTGAAAATAATATTAAAGAACTGCTTTTATCACAAGCAAAGCCATTGAAAAATAAAGATCTGACACAGTCAGACTAGATAACAATCCAAAATAAAGGTGAGAGGAAGATACTTCAAAATAGAATAATTTGAGTAACAAATGATCAGGAAGGGAGGCTCTGAAGAAACTGGTGAAGCCTTAAGTATTTATTAAAAAAAAAAGTCCTTTGTAATATTAAGTCAAACATGAGAAAAATGTTACATTATGCTATTATGCAATGTTGAAAGAAAACTTGTGTGTCTCACAAAAATCAACACAATTCATTTACTCATTTTGGAAGTCAGGGCATAGCTACTGATAACCTAAATTTTGTTAAATAAGATTAAAATTTTATATTTTTTGAATTTTCATACTTTGGCATTTGTTTCTTAGGAAAAAACTTTTTTTTTTTTTTTTTTTTTTGAGACAGTCTTGCTGTGTCACCCAGGCTGGAGTGCAGTGGCATGATCTCGGCTCACTGCAACCTCAGTCTCCTGAGTAACTGGGATTACAGGCGTGCGCCACTATGCCCAGCTGATTTCTAGTATTTTTAGTAGAGATGGGGTCTTGCTATGTTGGCCAAGCTGTTCTCAAACTCCTGGCCCCAAGTTATCCGTTTGCCTTGGCCTCCCAAAGTGCTGGGATTACAGGCACGAGCCACCACACCCGGCTGGAAAAAAAATCTTAATTTAAAAAAACTTTCCCTCTTCATTATGAAATACTAGTCCCCACTGTATATGGATTTATCCTAATTAGCTCTTTTCAAATATTAATGTGTCAATTAACAGTGATATGCAAATGTATCCCCAGATAGTATTTATATGAATACATACTCAACTACATCATCATATCTTTATTACACAATCCACACATAATCAATACACACCTGGGCATTCCACACAACTACAATTCCATCATCACCAGCAGATGCAAATCTGGTTAGGGAGAAAGGGTCAAGAAAAAAAAAAAATCACTGGTGACATTTAATTACTAAGATTAAGAACTATCAAACCTTATTAGTGGTATTTTGACTAATATTAACGAAGATCAAGTTATTTCAGCTAATTTAAGAAACACATTCCAGGTTCTGTACCAGGTATGGAAGATCAAAAGATAAATAAGACATTTGTAAGTTTACAAAGAATAACCCGCTAGAAATGTAAAAATAATCTTTAAAGTCCTTCTTTGCTTTAAAATTCTATGATTTTAAGAAATCCCTGACTTAAGTGAAATGAAACCAAGCTGAGAAGTGCCTTCAGTGACAGGAAGTGATATTCCAGGGGTGGAACTGATTACGATGTTAGATAAATTCATTACTTCTATTATTCTCTCTGTAAATAATTATTATTTAAAGTCAAGATCTCTCCTTTGCTCAGCTCAACTCCTTAGTCTTTCCACATAAATGCTTTGTTCTTGGTTTGGAAGGTTTGAGGATTTTTAGGGGTTTTTTGTTGTTTTTTAGTGAAGATGCTTGAAATGCACAGGTAAAGTTTGTCTCATGGCACGAAAAAAGAGCTGTGATAGTCTGCTATAGCTTCTCCTTTTTACACCCCATTCACCATATACACAGGGACAATCACCAAATTCTGCAGAGTAGAAGATATTCTGAACACAAACACTATCAAGAGGAATAACCTGTCATACAGGATTATTCATCATCATATTATACTAAAATTCACCATCTTATTATACTAACCCAACAAAGTAGTATACAATATCACATCGTAAGCATGTCAAATAATTTATTGTTAATGTCATACACAAGTTTGTAAATAATTTTTAATGACTCAGAATCAATTTAAAGTTGTCCCCATAATATTGCTTTCACTCAAATTCAGGGGTTTTTTTTTTTTTTTTTTTTCCAGTATGAGAGAAAGAAGTGGTGTTAAAAAGAGTCAGCTATGACTGACATATAACTGGCCCCTTATAATTAACAGATGCTATGTGAGCATCTGTTCTAATGGATTTTTACCCCTTTATGAGACAACAAAATCCCACTACTTCAGTCATGAAATACTTTCCTTAACACTCCAAACTGAGTTTCATGTTCAAATCTCTTATCTTCAGTTTCAAAGTTCAGTGCCTTCACTGGCTCAGACAACTCCAATACAGTTCTTATTTCAAAACCCTTTGAGTACATCTACTACTGGTAGAACTAAGATTATTCAGGAGATATGAAATTGATCAAATACAGTCTGACACTCTTTTAATAATTTTTAAATACAGAACTACCTACCTTTTTAATGGAAAGGACCTTTTAAATTTAGTAACTAGCTAAAAATCAGAGTTATTTTTAAATCCACGCCTATCATTTATTCTTATTTTAAAATGTAACATATAAAAGATCTGGAGATTAAAAAGAAAATGATCATTTTTAAAATAAAAATAGATTTCCTATGCTTAATTATCTGCATTTTCTCAATCAGATTAGTAAATAGTACCTTGAATATCAAAAATAGTTGCTGGAAATAAATCTTTAGCAGCTTATGTTTCTGGGCCTATTGATTTCTTTTTATTTGTATAGTGATGGTGGGGAGGGCAGGACTCAAGGTCTTAAGCGTTCTTTGGTATAAAACATCAATTTCTATTGATTCTTTAAACTCTTAAAATTGCATTTAAAGACAGCAAGTTTAAAATACATACTTTTTTTCTAACCCTAATTTTTAACTTCTTATGATTGTTTTGTTTGACTTTCACGAGTTCACAATGAGAGATGACTGAGAACAGCTGAGGGTTTAGAAATGGGATATAGAGCATTTAACCTCAAACTTTAATTCAATCAGTAGGGAACAAAAGTTAAATCTAAATAAGGCTCAACAGTAATGCCTGAAATCACAGTCAATTTTTTATTGCTCCAAGGTCAGTTACCTGGTTGGTAGATTATTCAGGCCTTCTATTCTTATATATATTCTACTGCTACCATTTTTTTTTTTTTTTTTGCCATTTCAGTATTTATTATTACCTCCCCTAAAGAGGAAATATTAAGCTTTAAAATACAAACCAGTATAACTTTGATACATATTAGTACCTGTCATAAAAAAACTAATAAAGGGTTGAGATATTCACAAATTACAATTATCCAACCTATTATGATGGATAACAAAAAACCAGCTATACTTTATCAGTTTATCTTAAACTAAATCCTAGACAGTCAAGCATACACTTCAACCATCTCCAAATGAGAAATGGAAATACAACCCAAGAATTCCTAATTGTAAGGTATAGTGTAACTGCTGAAAAGAAGTAATGAACTATAAAATAAAAAAGGGATTAAAATGTCAATAAGGTTTAAGCTATTCTATCCAATGGAAGAGTAGCAATATTGCCAGATAACATTTTACATACTAATTTTTAAAAACACTCTAAAGTAATAGAAAGCAAAAACTTAAGCCTAAAGATAAGATATTGAGAGAAACGTTTCTTTACCGATTAGCAAAAAATGTATTCAGTATGATTCCGTGCTAGGAGTTAGGGAGATGTCAAGACACCTTACATGTGGTTCTTGCTTTGAGATCTTAAAACTTAATGATTGCTTAGAAATGTACCGTATTTCATCAAATCTAAGACATCAATTGTAAGACACTCTTATTTTATTTACCATTAAGGAAAACATACTGCCAATTACAATTGAAAGACACAATTATATGATGTGTCCACATTTTAGAGATGTCAAAATAGAAAAAAATATGCTTCTTAGAATCATGAACTCTAAAAATTACCATATTTATTGATCTTTATCTTTATAACATGGCATTTGCCAGTCTAATGAATCTCTGATTATCTCTGGCAGGTTTTAAGTGCTAAAGAAATGCTTGTTGAATGAATAAATGAATGCATAAGCAAACATTTAAGTGTTCAAGGGCTCTGCGAAACAGATTAATTAATGATGGTAATGTAACCTCATATTTTCCTTTTATCATAATTAATGTAAATATACTACCACAAAAAATAGAAACTTAAAAATTTAAAACCCAGACTCCCTACCACACAAAAATAAATTTCTATATTTTTTCATATTCCTGTCCAATTCTTATCCATATACTTAAGGGTTTTTTGTTTTTTTTTTTTTAACTTAAAACCAAGTCCAAGATCACACCACTGCACTCCAGCCTGGACAACAGTGCAAGACTCCATCTCAAAAAAAACACAAAAAACAAAAAAAACCCAAGTCGTTAAAAATACTTGAGACTACACAATTAAATGACTAAGCAAAAATTATATTCATGAAAAACAAGTTCAACAAGGTGAAACATGGTTTAACAAAGACCTACGGCAGACCTCCTAGAATGTTCCATCCTCTCATCCCCTAATTATGAGAACTAAATTTATTATGATAATCCATAAGTCACTCGGTCATTCAATACTTACTAAGCACTAACTACATAGATGCTTAAACCTGAGAATAAAGATCAAGAGATTGTTCTTGCCATTCAAGAACTCACAGTCCAACATTACTATGTGATGCTATAGGGTCCAGATCATGAGTCCTTAGAGAATTCTCACAACCATCTTAATGTATAAAAATAATTCCCTCTAAACACCTTCTCTTTGAACATCTCTGAGAAAGAATTCTCTCGTTCCTTCCAACAGTGGGCTGAAACTACAGCAAAGCTTAATAAAGATTTGTAAAAAATAAATTGTTTTCACAATAATTCTTATGTCCAAGAGCTAAATGCTCATTTAATAGTTCTCACTTATGTGAAGCCCTTTCAACTAAGTGAAGGTCCCAAAAATTCAAATGTTACCTTAAAGGACATAAATAGTCCATACACCTGAACCATAAATCTTCCTGTATTCAATGTCTACATAAGGCACTGAAAAAATAAAAAATATTAATACAACATTATTATGGCAGTACAGGCACCCCAGTGGTTAACTTTCCACCTAACCTGCAAGTACTTTCTAATGCATGATAAAACTAAAATACTATACGGTTTCCATGATCATCTCATCATTTTTTTTTTACAGTAAGATGCAGGATCTAAATAAGGTCTATACAGCATAATTGCTTGATATATCTCTAAAGTCTCTTTTATTCTATGGTTTTGTTCTCCATCTTTTTTTCCTTGCAATGTTTTTGTTGAAAAAAGTTGTCTCTCTTCAACCCAAATGTCTATCAATGATAGACTGGATTAAGAAAATGTGGCACATATACACCATGGAATACTATGCAGCCATAAAAAGGGATGAGTTCACGTCCTTTGTAGGGACATGGATGAAACTAGAAACCATCATTCTCAGCAAACTATCGCCAAAGACAAAAAACCAAACACCACATGTTCTCACTCATAGGTGGGAACTGAACAATGAGAACACTTGGACACAGGAAGGGGAACATCACACACCGGGGCCTGTCGTGGGGTGGCGGGTGCGGGGAGGGATAGCACTAGGAGATATACCTAATGTAAATGACGAGTTAATGGGTGCAGCATATATGGCACATGGATACATATATAACAAACCTGCACGTTGTGCACATGTACCCTAGTTGTCTCTCTTGTAGAATTCTCACAGCCCAGATTTTGCTGACTACTTTCCTGTGTTGTCATCTAACATGCACCTCTGTACTCTGTATTTTTAGTAAACTGATAGTTAAATCTACAGACGTAATCTGATTCAAACCTGACTCTTTGGTAAGACCAATTCATAAGCAGTTTGTATACTCCATTAGGAAACAAATTTCTGGCAGTCATTTGTGTGTGTGTGTGATGTTAACACCCATCAATAATCACTGTCTGAGGTCATTATTACATTTACAATAAAATAACATTGAAAAAATGCTGCTAAGGATATCCGTTATGGAATACGAAATAAATGAAATGAAGCGAGAAGAGAAATTTAGAGAAAAAAGAAAAGAAACGAACAAAGCCTCCAAGAAACACAGGACTATGTGAAAAGACCAAATCTACATCTGATTGGTGTACCTGAAAGTGACAGGGAGAATGGAACCAAGTTGGAAAGCACTCTGCAGGATATTATACAGGAGAACTTCCCTAATCTAGCAAGGCAGGCCAACATTCAAATTCAGGAAATACAGAGAATGACACAAAGATACTCCTCGAGAAGAGCAACTCCAAGACACATAATTGTCAGATTCACCAAAGTTGAAATGAAGGAAAAAATGTTAAGGGCAGCCAGAGAGAAAGGTCGGGTTACCCACAAAGAGAAGCCCATCAGACTAACAGCTGATGTCTCAGCAGAAACTCTACAAGCCAGAAGAGAGTGGGGGCCGATATTCAACATTCTTAAAGAAAAGAATTTTCAACCCAGAATTTCATATCCAGCCAAACTAAGCTTCGTAAGTGAAGGAGAAATAAAATACTTTACAGACAAGCAAATGCTGAGACATTTTGTCACCACTAGGCCTGCCCTAAAAGAGCTCCTGAAGGAAGCACTAAACAAGGAAAGGAACAATCGATACCAGCCACTGCAAAAACATGCCAAATTGTAAAGACCATCAAGGCTAGGAAGAAACTGCATCAACTAATGAGCAAAATAACCAGATAACATCATAATGTCAGGATCAAATTCACACATAACAATACTAACCTTAAATGTAAATGGGCTAAATGCTCCAATTAAAAGACACAGACTGGCAAATTGGATAAAGAGTCAAGACCCATCAGTGTGCTGTATTCAGGAAAAACATCTCACGTGCAGAGACACACATAGGCTCAAAATAAAGGGATGGAGGAAGATCTACCAAACAAATGGAAAACAAAAAAAGGCAGGGGTTGCAATCCTAGTCTCTGATAAAACAGACTTTAAACCAACAAAGATCAAAAGAGACAAAGAAGGCCATTACATAATGGTAAAGGGATCAATTCACAAGAAGAGCTAACTATCCTAAATATATATGCACCCAATACAGGAGCAACCAGATTCATAAAGCAAGTCCTTAGAGACCTAGAAAGAGACTTAGACTCCCACACAATAATAATGGGAGACATACTTTTTTTTTTTTTTTTTTTTTTGAGACAGAGTCTCGCTCTGTCGCCCAGGCTGGAGTGCAGTGGCGCAATCTCAGCTCACTGCGAGCTCCGCCTCCCAGGTTCACGCCATTCAATAATGGGAGACTTTAACACCCTACTGTCAACATTAGAGTGATCAATGAGACAGAAAGTTAACAAGGATATCCAGAAATTGAACTCAGCTCTGCGCCAAGTGGACCTAATAGACGTCTACAGAACTCTCCACCCCCAAATCAACAGAATATACATTCTTCTCAGCACCACATTGCACTTATTCCAAAATTGACCACATAGTTGGAAGTAAAGCACTCCTCAGCAAATGTAAAAGAACAGAAATTATAACAAACTGTCTCTCAGACCACAGTGCAATCAAACTAGAACTCAGGATTAAGAAACTCACTCAAAACCACTCAACTACATGGAAACTGAACAACCTGCTCCTGAATGACTACTGGGTACATAACAAAATGAAGGCAGAAATAAAGATGTTCTTTGAAACCAACGAGAACAAAGACACAACATACCAGAATCTCTGGGACACATTCAAAGCAGTGTGTAGAGGGAAATTTATAGCACTAAATGCCCACAAGAGAAAGCAGGAAAGATCCAAAATTGACACCCTAACATCACAATTAAAAGAACTAGAGAAGCAAGAGCAAACACATTCAAAAGCTAGCAGAAGGCAAGAAATAACTAAGATCAGAGCAGAACTGAAGGAAATAGAGACACAAAAAACCCTTCAAAAAATCAACGAATCTAGCAGCTGGTTTTTTGAAAAGATCAACAAAAGTGATGGACCGCTAGCAAGACTAATAAAGAAGAAAAGAGAGAAGAATCAAACAGATGCAATAAAAAATGATAAAGGGGATATCACCACCGATCCCACAGAAATACAAACTACCATCAGAATACTATAAACACCTCTATGCAAATAAACTAGAAAATCTAGAAGAAATGGATAAATTCCTCGATACATACACCCTCCCAAGACTAAACCAGGAAGAAGTTGAAACTCTGAATAGACCAATAACAGGCTCTGAAATTGACGCAATAATAGTTTACCAACCAAAAAAAGTCCAGGACCAGATAGATTCACAGCCGAATTCTACCAGAGGTACAAAGAGGAGCTGGTACCATTCCTTCTGAAACTATTCCAATCAATAGAAAAAGAGGGAATCCTCCCTAACTCATTTTATGAGGCCAGCATCATCCAGATACCAAAGCCTGGCAGAGGCACAACAAAAAAAAGAGAATTTTAGACCAATATCCCTGATGAACATCGATGCCAAAATCCTCAATAAAATACTGGCAAACCGAATCCAGCAGCACATCAAAAAGCTTATCCACCATGATCAAGTGGGCTTCATCCCTGGGATGCAAGGCTGGTTCAACATACGCAAATCAATAAACATAATCCAGCATATAAACAGAATCAACGACAAAAACCATATGATTATCTCAACAGATGCAGAAAAGGCCTTTGACAAAATTCAACAACGCTTCATGCTAAAAACTCTAAATAAATTAGGTATTGATGGGACATATCTCAAAATAATAAGAGCGATCTATGACAAACCCACAGCCAATATCATACTGAATGGGCAAAAACTGGAAGCATTCCCTTTGAAAACTGGCACAAGACAGGGATGCCCTTTCTCACCACTCCTGTTCAACATAGTGTTGGAAGTTCTGGCCAGGGCAATCAGGCAGGAGAAGGAAATAAAGGGTATTCAATTAGGAAAAGAGGAAGTCAAATTGTCCCTGTTGGCAGATGACATGATTGTATATCTAGAAAACCCCATTGTCTCAGCCCAAAACCTCCTTAAGCTGATAGGCAACTTCAGCAAAGTCTCAGGATACAAAATCAATGTGCAAAAATCACAAGCATTCTTATACACCAATAACAGACAAACAGAGAGCCAAATCATGAGTGAACTTCCATTCACAATTGCTTCAAAGAGAATAAAATACCTAGGAATCCAACTTATAAGGGACGTGAAGGACCTCTTCAAGGAGAACTACAAACCACTGCTCAATGAAATAAGAAGATGCAAACAAATGGAAGAACATTCCATGCTCATGGGTAGAAGAATCAATATCGTGAAAATGGCCATAGTGCCCAAGGTAATTTATAGATTCAATGCCATCCCCATCACGTTACCAATGACTTTCTTCACAGAATTGGAAAAAACTACTTTAAAGTTTATATGGAATCAAAAAAGAGCCACATTGCCAAGACAATCCTAAGCCAAAAGAACAAAGCTGGAGGTATCAGGCTACCTGACTTCAAACTATACTACAAGGCTACAGTAACCAAAACAACATGGTACTGGTACCAAAACAGAGACATAGACCAATGGAATAGAACAGAGCCCTCAGAAATAATGTCACATATCTACAACCATCTGATCTTTGACAAACCTGACAAAAACAAGAAATGGGGAAAGGATTCCCTATTTAATAAATGGTGCTGGGAAAACTGGCTAGCCATATGTAGAAAGCTGAAACTGGATCCCTTCCTTACACCTTATACAAAAATTAATTCAAGATGGATTAAACACTTAAATGTTAGACCTAAAACCATAAAAACCCTAGAAGAAAACCTAGGCAATACCATTCAGGACATAGGCAAGGCAAGACATAGGCAAGGCAGAACATAGGCAAGGACTTCATGACTACAACACCAAAAGCAATGGCAACAAAAGCCAAAATTGACAAATGGGATCTAATTAAACTAAAGAGCTTCTGCACAGCAAAAGAAACTACCATCAGAGTGAACAGGCAACCTACAGAATGGGAGAAAATTTTTGCAACCTACTCATCTGACAAAGGGCTAATACCCAGAATCTGCAATGAACTCCAACAAATTTACAAGAAAAAAACAAACAACCCTATCAACAAGTGGGCGAAGGATATGAACAGACTCTTCTCAGAAGAAGACATTTATGCAGCCAAATGCCACATGAAAAAATGCTCATCATCACTGGCCATCAGAGAAATGCATATCAAAACCACAATGAGATACCATCTCACACTGGTTAGAATGGCGATCATTAAAAAGTCAGGAAACAACAGGTGCTGGAGAGGATGTGGAGAAATAGGAACACTTTTACACTGTTAGTGGGACTATAAACTAGTTCAACCATTATGGGAGTTGGTGTGGCAATTCCTCAGGGATCTAGAACTAGAAATACCATTTGACCCAGAAATCCCATTACTGAGTATATACCCAAAGGATTATAAATCATGCTGCTATAAAGACACATGCACACATATGTTTATTGTGGCACTATTCACAATAGCAAAGACGTGGAACCAACCCAACTGTCCAACAATGATAGACTGGATTAAGAAAATGTGGCACATATACACCATGGAATACTATGCAGCCATAAAAAATGATGAGTTCATGTCCTTTGTAGGGACATGGATGAAGCTGGAAACCATCATTCTCAGCGAACTATCGCAAGCACAAAAAACCAAACACAGCATGTTCTCACTCATAGGTGGGAATTGAACAATGAGAACACATGGACACAGGAAAGGGAACATCACACACTGGGGCCTGTTGTGGGGTGGGGGGAGTGGGGAGGGACAGCCTTTGGAGATATAACTAATGTTAAATGATGAGTTACTGGGTGCAGCACACCAACATGGCACGTGTATACATATGTAACTAACTTGCACGTTGTGCACATGTACCCTAAAACTTAAAGTATAACAAAAAAAAATCACAATTTTCATTTAAAGTATATGTTTGTATGCTAGAAGTACTTGAAGAAAATTAGAGAAGCATCCAGATAGAGACTTGTAAAGCAGTTGAAGGAAACTTCAAAGCATTTTCAGGAGCCATAGATGCTGACGCAACTAATTCCTTCATTAGATCTTCTTCAACATTAATTTCTTTTCCTTAAAAAAGAATGTATTATATTAACACAACTCTAACATCTAAAAGTCTAAGGTCCTTTTTTAGCTCACAAATAAAGATTTCATAGTTCCCATGGTTATTTGCAAAGGTAAAACGTTTGATAAGTTCTGCCCTCCCCAAATCACAGATAGAAAGCTAAAGTACACATCAAGGTTACAGTATTAGAATACCAAAAAAATCTCTGTGACTTCTATTAGGTGAACCTCCATTCCCCTGCACTCAAGTTGCCATGGAGGACTCCTACTACTAGGGAAACATTCTTGGTCTCTCTCTGCCCCACTTGCTTGAGACAATGAATTAGGCATGCTTAGTTCAGACCCTTGTGGGTTTTCTGGTTTTTTTTTTGTTTGTTTTGTTTTTGAGATGAAGTCTCGCCCTGTTGCCCAGGCTGGAGTGCAATGGCAGGATCTCAGCTCACTGCAACTTCTACCTCTCGGGTTCTAACGATTCTCCTGCCTCAGCCTCCCGAGTAGCTGGGATTACAGGCACCCGCCACCACGCATGGCTGATTTTTGTATGTTTAGTAGAGATGGAGTTTCACCATGTTGGGCAGGCTGGTCTCAAACTCCTTACCTTGTGATCCACCCGCCTTGGCCTCCCAAAGTTCTGGGATTACAGGCATGAGCCATCGTACCCGGCCCCCTGTGGGTTTTCTGAAGATTCATCTGTTCAGAGAGGGAACATACTGGTCTGCTCTTATTTTTGAGGTAAGCCTGTATCTGAATGGGAGGCTGGCAACTGTTCAGTTGCCCCAGGGATTCACTGAAAAAGTCTACCTGACTCAGGGTGAAGTGTAAGGAAATCTACTGTGGGTATATATTAAAGCCACATCCTGGCCGGGCGTGGTGGCTCACACCTGTAATCCCAGCACTTTGGAAGGCTGAGGCAGGCGGACCACAAGGTCAGGAGTTCGAGACCAGCCTGGCCAATATGGTGAAACCCCGACTCTATTAAAAATACAAAAATTAGCTCGTTGTGGTGGCACATGCCTGTAGTCCCAGCTACTCGGGAGGCTGAGGGAGAAGAATCGCTTGAACTCGGGAAGCAGTGGTTGCAGTGAACCGAGGTCACACCACTACACTCCAGCCTGGGCGACAGAGCGAGACTCCGTCTCAAAAAAAAAAAAAAAAAGCCATATCCTGTAATCCAGCTTTGTATCGGTTATTCCTTTATGAAGCTGATATGTTCATGTTCATCTGTATGATTCCTACATCTATTCTCAATAAATTCTGTTCTCAAAGAGAAACAAGGGTGGTTCTCCACTGAACACTCAGAACACTAGTAATATCTAAGAAAACATTTTATTTCATACAGAGGCATAAATACCTTTTAAATTGGCATTTTTATTTCCTCTATTTCAAATACAGATAGTTAACTTTTCGTTATGGAGAATTTAAATATATACAAAAGCGGAGAGAAGGGCATAATAAAAAGCCACATGTACTCATTGCCTGTCTCTAGTAATTATCAACTTATGGCCACTAGTGTCTTATCTGCACCCAGTCCAATCCCTCTGTAAATTATTTTGAAGCAAATCCTAGTCACTGTATTTCATTTTGTCAGTATTTCAGAATGCATCTCTAAGGACTCTTTTATATCACACCTAAGTTAACATTTACTTCCTTAATGTCATCAAATACCCAGTCAATGATCAAATTTACCTGATCATAATTTTTTTAACAGAAGGATCCAAATAAGGCTCCTATAATACACTTGGTTGATATATCTCTAATATCTCTTTTATTCTAATGATTTTTTTTCTCCACCTGTTTTTCCTTGCAATTTATTTGTTGAAAAAAAAGTCACCTGTCTTGTCGAGTTCTCACAGTCTGGATTTTTTTCCTGTGCTGTTATCCAACATGCACCTCTGTCCTGTATTTTCTGTTAATTGATAATTAAATCTAGAGACTAAATAAGATCCAAATCTGACTTTTTGGTAAGACCACCCCAAAGGCAGATTGTATACTCCATCAGGAAATATAATTTCTGGCTATCTTGTGTGTGTATGTGTATATGTTATGATTTAGGCCATCTAAATTCATTATTTCATTTGAAGGGGTTCAGAGCACATAACCCCAAACTATGCCACTCTGACATAATGATTATTTTCAGCTTAAGGCAACTGAAAAAATGCAGGTACAGAACTGAGCTCTGTCCTCCCCACATCTACCTGAAAAAAAAAAAAAAAACACACATCACCCTTGGGAAAGTGCCGCTGCAACCTCCACCCCCCTTCCCATACCAGAAGGGGGATGACAACCTTTATCACAGATGAGATGGCACCAAGAGTTTACACAAACCAACCTCACTAATGACCCCTTCTCTACCATCAGTTTCCATCATATATTTGCCTTCTCAGAATTTGCACGCCAAGAAACTCCAAGTCGATTTCCTTTGTCTTGTCACTCAACAAATTTCTTGTTCTACTAAGATGCTATATAAGCCGAAGTTTTATTTTTCTTTTTTGAGACAGGGTCTTACTCGGTCATCCAGGCTACAGTCAGTGGCCCCGATCACAGCTCACTGCAGCCTCAACCTCCTGAGCTAAGGTGATCCCCCCACCTCAGCCTCCCAAGTAGCTTGGACCACAGGTGTGCACCACCACACCCAGCTAACTTTTGTATTTTTTAATAGAGACATGGTTTTGCCATGTTGCCCACGCTAGCCTCAAACTCCTGAGCTCAAGGAATCCTCCCATCTCGGCCTCCCAAAGTATTAGGATTACAGGGCTGAGTCACCGTGCCCAGCCTAAGCCCAAGTTTTAACCACCCCTATGAGTTACTTGAGCACTCGTGTGTGTGTATGTGTGTGTGTGTGTGTGTGTGTGTATGCAACGTATGCATTGATATGCTTCTTTTTCTCTCATTAACCTGTCTTTTGTATGTCTAAGTTGTAGAGCCCTGGTCAATGAATCTAAGATACGTAGAAGAAAAGTGTTTTCCTCCTCTACACATTAGAGGTTGCCAAATCACAATATTTTAATTCTATCATTCTTCCTAGCTTGAATTCTTCACAGAAATTTCTTCTCATCAATTATTACTGATCCCAAGACACAGTTTACATAAGAAAGGCAGATTTTGACTCTGCCCCTTTATTTATCAATTTTCAAAATAATGAGTTAGTTCCCCAGCATTCTCCAAAGGTGAGTTATCTTTTTAAAGTATGATTATGAACACGTGGATTTAAACATATGTGATATGTTGCAATTCATTGCAGTTACTTCCCGTATCTATGCTCAAGTTGCCAAATGGATTTTTAAAGCTATATTTTAAAGATGTTCAAGAAAATAATTTTCAAATGCCTAGAGTAAGGGTATTTTGTAGTTGAGAGAGACTGATTTTATCTAGAAATTATAGAGTTTTACTGCTAAGATGACAAATTTGAAAGTGAAATACTGTTAGACACTTGCTGTCCTTATCCTAAAATTTGATTCTATGCTACTGCATGAAGCAGCAATTACCTTTTCACTCACTCCTGTCATCCTCCCAAACCTTGCAACATCTTATCCAACTAAACAAAATTCAGCTACAGCTCCAAAACACAAGCCGAAAGGACAAAATTATTAGAAATAAGGAGAAAAGCAGCAACGGTGGCACACGCATCTGTGTGATGACACTGCCGTAATTCCCTACTTGATTCAGGGCACGATCCAAAACAACAGAAATTCAATCAACACATTCACCACACACAGTGGATTAGGGGGTTTTAGAAATGGAAAAGTTATTTGGTTAACAGATTTTAGTAAAATTTACTATAATAAAGTTGTCTAAAGTCAACTCACACTGGATATAAGTGCTTTAAAAAAAATGCCAGATATGGAGTCTGTTATTAATATTGTAGCTGTTGGAATTTGCGATAAAAAGGATTCTGCTTATACCCTTTTTTCCAGGCATAAGTATGTTAATAGCTCTAAAAATATTAACTTTTTCAAGCTATCAAATAACTATTAACCAATGGCATACTTACAGTTTCTTAAAAAGCTGCCCAAAGACATAGCCAATGAGTATGTTCATGCAAGTTAAAAATAAAATAGACCAACTTACAACTATGGAAGTGTGGCAGACGCCAATACCTGCCTTCCAGACCCCCTTTCAAGACAGGACTCACTGCTCAGCTGTGAGGAATATAGTTATCTGACTGCCTCCAGCTGTTGACTTCAGGATCCATTTCCGCTTTCAAGCCAAAGTTATACTAGCTCAATCGGCTCCTAGTCACTGGGATGTAAGCAAGATAGTAGAAGCCAGGTGCATGTTCTCCATGAAGGACCCTCAGCAAATAACTAAGCAAGGCAATTGTACAAAGCCCTAGCTATTTACATCCAGCAGAGAGCTCTTAAAAAGCAGCCTTTCCTCCAGTGGTCCCCATTGGGCTGGCAGAAACTTTGTCACATCTGCATCAGAGTCTGAGACAGCTCCCCTTATCCAATTCTGCTTCCTCCTTTCTCCTTTCATTGGCTTTCTCTCTTATAAACCTATTGCATGCTTAACCCCATTTTAGTGTCTCTTTCTCAGGGAACCCAGGTACTAGAAGGATCTATACTGACTATCTGTTTCCCAGGGAACCCAGATCCTAGGATCTAAACTACACTGATTTCCATTCTCTGAAGGTTAGTGTATAAGAAAGAATATGTTTAGCTTGAGAATATTTCCTTAAAAATGAGCATATTGTTCATTTTTAGTGGATTATCAAGCTATATTGAGTTTACTTTCTTGTGAACGTACAGCTTCACCAACCATCCTAGAGGCACATTTTGTTCTCCAGTCTGGCACTTCATCATGGGTCATCTGATTCTTTTCCAGTCATGATCACCATCCTACATAACCTTGTCTGTTTCCTGAAGGAGCAAGGAATGGTCAAACGAGCAACAGAGAAAACTCTTCTTAAAATGTGTTATGAACTCAGTTTAGTTTAATGTGTCAAACGCTAGAGTATTACATGCAATTTTAGCACAGTCCATTTTTTGGAAGACTCTTGCTGAGGCTTAGCCTTCTTTAGTGATCTCCCAATCAATATGACCCTCACTTCATGTTCAAAAAATACTAAAGAAGAACAGAAAAGGCAGCTGTCTGTTAGGTTACACAGGATTTATTGGGTATCTTCAAAAACCAATCTGAGAAAATTTTCCACTCACTGATTTTAGCTGAGCCACTGAGAAAACAAGAAAATCCTTCTGCAAAATTTTCAATAAAATGATATTATCTAAAGACTTGAAGCGTGAAACCTGGATTATGACAGCTGACCAAAAAAACCCAGAGTGTAATGTCTTCAAAAACTAAGAAACAAAAAAAGTACAATGATATAAAATTTTAAAACTGGAAAGGTATTTCTCTAATTTGACAATGCATAATATACATATGTAATGGTAAAGATAATTCTAAACTATTAGGAGTAAAAACATTCGGTTCTTAATTCTGTTCATAATATGTTTATACTTTGTAGATTTTCCTGTGTTCTTCTTACCAAGAATGACTCTTCGGGTTTTTTTTTTTTTAGTACACTACAGAATTAAATTTTTAAAAACAACATACAGACTGAAAGTTCTACAGGTCAGCAAATGACCGAAAAACTTCACAGTTGATTATATGTAAATCTGATGACTTTTCAAACAATTAAATGTGAATCATGAAGTCATATCATCACTGTATTACAAAAGCCAAAAAGCAGGCTTCTTCATCTATCTTAGATTCACTGTGGTAGACCACAAACTGGCCACAAATTATTCCCCCTCCCAATATTGCCACCACCATTAGCAATGGGACTTAGTTACTTCTACCATGAGAGGTCAAGTTTATTTATCCACTCACTGAATTTGTGCCAGCTCCTAACTTGCTTTGGCTGATGAAACAGCAGCAAACATGAGGCAAGCTGAGACTTGAAAAGTGTCTTACTTTGGGGCTTGCCCTTCTGCTGCTATTAGAACTCCACGATCATTATGTGAACAAGCACCTGAAAAACCACATCGAGGGAGACCACAGTCATTTCAGCTGAAGGTCTCAGCTGAAATGAACCAGCCAGCCCCCGCCAATCTACCAGCTGACAGAGGCATAAGTGAACCTAGCCAAGATCAGTCGCTCCTGGTGCAAAGACAGACTCACCCAGCTGAGCCTAGCCCGAATTGCCATCCTGCAGAATAATGAGCTAAATAGATGGGGTTGTGTTAAGCCACTAAGTTTGGCGTGACAGCTGACAGAGCAATAGGTAACTAACATACTCACATATGGCTTTTTACTCTTTACAGAATATTTACTCTATCATTAAACAACTAAAGTATATGTGACCACCACTGTGGGGAAAATAGAACCAAATATATGTCAGCATTTGTACACTAACCATTATTCTATAGGCTGGCCTCTTCTACAGAGTCATCTTCTAACTATGGGATAGGAATAGCCAAGAGGATATTTCACAGAGGAAAGACAGCAATGAACATGATCTCTTAACAATTTATTCAAACATTTAAAGTCCACAACCTGATCACATACTGTGTATTCACTATTTAACTTTCCCAGACAAAACAACTT
This sequence comes from Symphalangus syndactylus, assembly GCF_028878055.3. Taxonomy (NCBI): domain Eukaryota; kingdom Metazoa; phylum Chordata; class Mammalia; order Primates; family Hylobatidae; genus Symphalangus; species Symphalangus syndactylus. The sequence goes on from NC_072433.2 coordinate 65,007,056, forward strand.
TAGGATTCCTTAACACCCAAGTATTAGTGATTATAAGAAATTATCAGATTTTCTTTAATCTAACAACTTACTAGGGTAAAATATAGCACAAGAAAACTTTAGCTGTCCAAAATCTTACCTTTCCAGAAATAATTAGTTCCCCTCAAAAATGATCACTTTAATAAATGGAGTGTCTCTCAGGACATAGCAACAAGTAATATTGCAAAAAAAAAAAGGCTGTAGATGATTGTTTAACATGCCATGATTTGGTTGACTTGCATCACAACAGGAAAACAGTGATGACAGGCCAGTAATATATATGAGACAAATCTTTTCAAGCAAAAGTTTAAAAGCACAGTACTATTTAATAACTTTGCTGGACTTTGTCTCTGGTTCCTATGGTCTCTAAACCCTTGGAATTTTCCAAGTGGTAAGAATGTCTTCATTATTCATGGTGGGTCCCTTGGACCACACCTAAGTTTATACTAACGGAACAACTCACAGTGGGCCCTGAGATAACATCAAGAAGGGGCTGGCCAAGCTGGAAAAATGAACCACATAATTTAAAGGTTTGGGCTTTGTGCTACCAGTCACAGTGGGGAGGGTGGGGACTGAAAATTGAGTTCAATTATGTGACCAATGATTCAAACAATCATGCCTACTAATGAAAGCTCTGGACACCCAAAGCTCAAGTGTGCTCATGCATTGGTGATACACACTGATGTGCCAAGAGGGCAAGGAGTCTTGAGACATGGAAGCTTTGCATGTGGGACCCGCAGGCCTTGCCCTATATACATCCTTTCATTTGGCCGGTCCTAATTTGTATCTTTTATAATAAAACTGTAATCCTGTGTATAGTGCTTTCCTCAGTTCTGTGATTCCTTCTAGTGAATTATCAGACCTGAGAAACAGTAGGAACTTGTAGCCAGCAGCTGGAAATGCAAGTGGCCTACAAACCCATACATGGCTTGCAGCTAGTGTCTCCAGTGAGGCGTGTTGTACAGACTATGCACTTCACCTGTGGAATCTGACCTAACTCCAGGTAATGTCAGAACTGCACTGCACATGTTAAAGCAACTAAATATGAGTGACATTTAAAGAGCAGTGAGAAGGCTGAGCATGGTGGCTGATGCCTGTAATCCCAACACTTTGGGAGGCCAAGGTGGGAAGACAGCTTGAGCCCAGGAGTTGCCCACCAGCCTGGGCAACATAGTGAGACCCTGTCTGTATTCAAAAAATAAAATTAAATTAAAAAAAAAAAAGAAAGCAGAGAAAAGACAAGGTTAATAGACAGCAGAAGTGGTGGTCAGAGTTAGGAATAATCATAGTAACACTCATCCATGGAGTGAAAAAAAACAGCAAAAGCGAAAGAGGAAATTAGAGATGAAAGTGGAAAAACTAGTAGAGACAACAAAAATGAGGTTGGGGGATTAGGATGGCATGCAGTGTGGATGCTTAGTAGTCTGGGGAGTCATTCATTCACTCAGCCACCATCTATGAATTATCTGCTACATGTAAGGTACTGTACTCGGTACTAAGAAAACATGGTGAATAAGAAAAACATAGCCTCATTCTCATGAAGCTTACATTTTAGAGAGGATGAAAATACTGAATTACACCACTAATTATGCAATTGTTATGGTGAAACATGCTACAAAGGATATACAGTTGGATATGGGCTTAATATACATATATACATATGAGTATTAGTCTACAGTCCTAAAGCCTATACACCTTCACCTCTATTTGCAAATATATTAAACACAATTATTATACATGTTAGCAAGGAAGTACAGAATAATGTACATTTTCAAGTGGTTTCATCAATAACAAATACTTTGGATTAAACTTACCTTCCACTAAAAATAAAACATTCTTGGTAGGTACCTGATACTTAAACACTTAGCATATTTGTTTCTCAAATACAAGTTCTGCTTAATATACTGTTATAACTCCCACCCAAATTTTAAAGTCATACACTTCTTTTAAACTATTAAGAATATTTCTGAGAATGCAAACAAACAAACATAACCCTCAAATCACCAGACACGACACCCGGACTTTGGGCAAAAAAGACTCCAGATATATATTTCATCAAGATGCAGGGGCCAATTTCAATTTCTACTAAATGTTACTAATGATCACAGCTTTTAAATTTTTAGAAAAGATGTATTAATTTTAAAGGTGTTTAACATAAAATTCCCTAAAACCTCTTCCCAAACAATAGTCAATTAGATCACTATGGTTTCTTACCTGTAGTCATCTAACTGTACCAGAAACCGTACAATATCATGATGAGCCTTCAGTACTAGCAGTTCAGTGTAGGGATTCTGGGTTTGTTCTTCACCTATTGTCTGTAAAGGAGATTTCTTGTATTGGAAAGAAAAAAAAAAAAAGCAAAAAACAAAAGACAAAAAAGAGATAAAATGATTTGTAAGACCATATTGGAATATAACTGCATGGTATACATCTGAGAACACAAGATTTTAAAAGCCTTAAGAGATCATGTTCTACTACTAAATATTATTTATCCTTATATCAACTAAATAACTGCCAATTCCACATAAAACACTTCTCCTACCACAAATTCGAATCATGAATTTTAGTATTTTCAAATCACAATAAATTTACAAAAAGGGTAAATTTTATTTTATGTAAATTGTATCCTATTAAACCTCACTTTAAAAAAATTAATGGGCCAATCCAACTCAACATTTTTGAATGTGTGTTTCTCAGTTAAAATGTGGCAGAAACAAAACTGCAAATCAAAGACATAAAATAGTGAAACAGTGCCTCATCCATTACAAGCACTCAATACATGCTTGCTAAATGAATAAATGAAGGCATGAAATCAACTCTGGATTTCTCAAACTTGATGCTGACATTTTGGGCTAGATAATTTTTTTTTTCCGCACCACCACGCCCAGCTAATTTTTGCATTTTTAGTAGAGACAGGTTTTCGCCACGTTGGCCGGACTGGTCTTGAACTCCTGACCTCAAGTGATCTGCCCGCCTCGGCCTCCCAAAGTGCTGGGATTACAGGCGTGAGCCACCGCGCCTGACCCAGATAATTCTTTGTTGTTGAGGACTATCCTGTGCATTATAGGATATTGAGCAGCATCCCTGGTCTATACACATTAGATGCCAATAGAACTGCCCCTCTGCAAGGCATGACAATCGAAAATGTCTCCAGACATTGCCAAATGTCTCCTGTGGGGCAAAAATCACCCCAGTTGAGAACCACTGCTTAAACGAGAAGCCTGAATACAAAGTTCTTGCATAAATTAGGGAAAATCATAGGTTCCGATAATGTACAAATTCACAGCAGTTATACAATTACCTTTATATGAAGAAACATATAAATTTAAAACATGCATAAATATTTTCCAAAAAAAAAAAAAACACCACCACAAAGCATTAATTTTGTATTTATTCTGTCTTCCTTCTAGAAGAGGTTGTGGTGAGAAATTTGAAAACTGTATAAACTCCTTCCCCTCCAAAGAAAACTTGCCAGGAATGGGAGAACTGGTTAAGCAAAATAACATGATTAACCAAAGAACCAGGTTAAAACAGAATTATCCAAAATGTTGTATATACCATATATGGCTATTCAGTAATCCACAATCTCAAGGATTTAGGATTAATCTGAAATAAGAAATTTTTAAAAACAGACCATACCTTCAACTGCAAAGACATGCGGAAGTTAAAATTGAGAAGACTGCCTACTCTCAACCATCCAATTTCTTACTTTTAACAATCTAAACAAATACTTCTTATGAGAAATAAAATGGAATTCACAAATTCTGTTCTTGTCAGGCCTCTGAGCCCAAGCTAAGCCATCGCATCCCCGGTGACTTGCACATATACACCCAGATGGCCTAAAGTAACTGAAGAATCACAAAAGAAGTGAAAATGCCCTGCCCCGCCTTAACTGATGACATTCCACCACAAATGAAGTGAAAATGGCCAGTCCTTGCCTTAAGTGATGACATTACCTTGTAAAAGTCCTTTTCCTAGCTCATCCTCGCTCAAAAACCTCCCCTACTGAGCACCTTGCGACCCCCACTCCTGCCCGCCAGAGAACCCCCCTTTGACTGTAATTTTCCTTTACCTACCCAAATCCTATAAAACGGCCCCACCCCTATCTCCCTTCGCTGACTCTTTTCGGACTCTAATCGCCTGCACCCAGGGGATTAAAAGTTTTTATTGCTCACACAAAGCCTGTTTGGTGGTCTCTTCACACGGACGCGCATGAAAGTTCTTGTGTGGCATACGAAATAAATTTGGGACCTCAAAATTTTCAAGACTGCAAAAATCATTTTATTCACATGTCAAATGTAAATTTCATTACACACGGTCTATTCAACTACTCGGGCCCATGAAGAAAGTGTGACTATGAAACCAAAAACAGCAGTTAATTAGAAAATCATGTTCTTGACCTTGAAGCAAATTATTACTTTTTAAAAATAATTATATCCTTTTTCGGTTCTTGGATAAGTAAATTAATTTTATAATCCCTGAGCAAGTATCAGTAGACGCCAGGAAGAGACACCAATTCAAATAAACCAAAAGTGGAAAGCTGCGGTCACAACTCGTTCGTTTCTAACTAAATCGGATACTTTTTAAGTGGAAATGAAGATAGTTTCGGTAGCTAGAAGCCCTAAGTTGTCACAGGTCCCAACAGGACTGCTGACCAGCTGAGCGTCGCTGAGCCAGGGTCTCACGATTCGGCTAGCCGTGGGACGAGGCCGGGGATCTGCAGCTCCAGGGTGCGCATGGGGGCCCGCCGGGTCCGAGGAGCTCCGGCTCTCGCGCCCTCCGCCCCCACCGGCGTGAGGACAGCGCGCGGCACGAGCTCAGCAGCCAGCCCCGCCTCCGCCCGGGTCCCCGCGGTCGGAACCCAGGGACGCCGAACCAGAACGAAGCCGCCCCTCCAGCAAGCTCGACGGGCGCAGGGCAGACCCGCCCGGGGTTTACCTCGGCCAGTCCCTGCGGTTCTCGGCCTCCCCCGATCAGCCATCGCAACATCCGGGCGGCAGCGGCGGCGTCTCGCCCGGTCCAGCCCCAGTCAGCCCGAACTCCGCCCCAGGCTCGGCCTCCTCCTTCGTCCCCGGCTGCAGCGCAACTCAGAGGCTAATACTTCCCGCCCCAGATCAGCCCACGGGCCAAAGGAATGCAGACCACAGTTGAGGGAGAATCTTTGTCCCCAAAGCGCTCCCGTACCCAGCCACAGAGGCTTAGTTTGGGCAGTCGCTTGGGGAGCGGCGGCCAAGGCGGGGGCGGCTGAGGCGATTGCCGGGCGCACGCTGCTCCGAGTGAGCACGCGCGGGTGCGCCGCCGGGTGGCGCACGGAGCTTAGGAAGCTCGAGCGGCCCCTGGTGGACGCGCGCGGAGCAGCAACCCGACCCTGGCGAGCAAGGGCGCACCAAGAATAGTGCCCCCTCCCTGTGACATGGCTTTAGTATCCCCCACTTCCTGGGGTACCAGGAAACCTCCCCCGCTTTCCCAAGAGCTGGCTGAAGAAGGTGTACGGCAGTAGACTTCTGCATCCAGACAAATCCAGTGGCTCATGTGTACAACCGAATAAATCTGGCCAACATTTACTGTATGCTATATAGTACAGCTACTGTGCTAAGGCTTTACATAAATCCTCATGGTAAACCTATATCCTCTATTTTACACATCAAGAAACTGAAGCTCTGAACGATTAGGTAATTTGTCTAAAGATAACAGGAAGTGGCTACATTGGTAGTGTTCTTGACCGTATGCTATATTAACATAGAATCTCCCTAAAGAATAGAAGGCAGTTCATATACATTTTTTTGACTACTAAATTTTCTTAGGTAGTCAGAGGGCTGTGGTTCTCTATGCTGACTGTGTATCAGAATTACCTGGGTGGCTTTTGAAAATGTAGATTCCTGGCTTCCACCTCAGACTCATTAAAATAATCTTTGTGGTTGGGACGTAGGAATCGGGGTTTTGGGAAGGTTCCTCAGGTGATTCTGATGAGTAGCAAGGTCTGAAAATCACTGGTCTAGGAACTACTTATACATATCATGTTTGCAAAAGTACAAATATATCTATTTGCATATGTATTTGTTAGGTTCAAATAATCCTCCTAGCAGTAAATTGTTGTAGGGAACCTACAAATGTCCCAACCAATGCATTAATTCAGCAAACATGTATTGGACACAGATGCACTAGAGAAGCAGAAAGGAATCACATAAAATGCTGCTCTGGAGGGACAAGGCAGAATGTCCCAGTCACCAATAAGAGAGAGCCATACATTCCACTTTAAGGTAAGTTAGTTGTGAGCAGCTGCACAAACTTATAGTCCCTCTGGAACTGGGATCTCCTATAATTCATCTTTGTATTCCTTTTGAGTGCACTCAGCAAGAACACACTCCCAAGGATCAGGAGCATGTTGCCTTCTGTGTGCTAGCCCCAAATTGCAGTCTGCATACAGTTGAAGACAGACCAAAACAGAGACTATCCCCTGGGAAAGAGGGACTTATCTTTAGTAAAACAAAACTCAGAGACGTCAGGAGTTCAGTTCTGGAAGGAATATCTTCACGTGAGACAATGTGGTTGCCCAAATAGCCTACATTTTATCCTTCTCATTATCCACATTCTTTAGGGTTTGCCCCACACTCTTTAGGGTTTGCCCAATGCCACATTACTCTGATGTAAGGGACATTCTGCTGATCCTTTAAAGCACTGGTGCAGGGTTGAACACTTCCTCCCTTGGTTCCTCTTAGGACAGCTAAGAAAGAACATTTTACAAGATTAGTATATTATTGGGCACACAATGTATAAAGATGTAATTTGTGGCATCAGTAGAAAGGGTGGGGGTGGAACAATATAGGAGCAGAGTTTTTGTATGCTATTGAAGTTACGTTGGTATAAATTTAAATGAGATTGTTATAACGTTAGGATGTTAAATGTAATTCTCATGGTAAACACAAAAATACCTGTAAAATATACATAAATGGAAATGATCAGGGAATCAAAACATTTACTACAAAAAATAAGCTAAACACAAAAGATGGCAGTAATAGAGGAAATGAGATACAAAAAAAACTATAAGGCATATAGAAAACAACTGGCAAAATATAAATTCCTCTTTATCAGTAATTACTTTAAATATAAATAGATTAAACTGTCCAAAGAAAAGGCAGATTGACAAAAAAAAAAAGCCAAACTCTAGAATCCAACTATATGCCGTCTATGAAAGACTGACTTTAGATCAAAGACACAAATAGATCAAAAAGGAAAGAATAGAAAAAGATATTCCATGCAAACAGTAACCAAAAGAGAACTGGAGTGGCTGTACTAATAACTGACAAAATAGACTTTAAATCAAAAAAGTTTCCAAAGACAGAAACATTATGTTACATATTAATAAAATAGTAAATATAGCAAGAAGATAAAACAATTATAAATATTTACACACCTAATAATAGACCCTCAAAATTTTTGAAGCAAAACTTGACAGAATTGAAGAAAGATACAGTTCTACAACAATGGTAGCAGACTTCATTTGCCCACTTTCAATAATAGATAGAACAACCAGACAAGATAAAGAAATAGAGGACATAAACAACACAATAAACTAATTACACCTAACACATATAAAGAACACGCTACCCAACAACATCAGCATAAACATTCATCTCAAGCACATGTAGGACATTCTCTTAGATAGACCATATGTTAGGCCACAAAATAAGTCTCAATCAATTTTAAAAGATAGATACCACACAAAGTATCTTCTCTGACCACAACAGGAATCAGTGACAGAAGTAAAACTGGAAAATTCACAAATATGTTGAAATTAAACAAAACACTCAAACAACCAATGAGTCACAGGCAAAAGGAGCACAAAAGAAATTATAAAATACCTAGAGACAAAAACACAACACGACAAAACTTATGGGATGCAGTAAAAGCAGTACTTAAAGGGAAATTTATAGGTATAAATGTCTACATTAAAAAAGAAGATCTAAAATCAATAACCTGACTTTATGCCACTGGAACTTGAAGCAGAAGAGCAAATGAAACCCAAAACTAGTAGGAGGAAGGAAATAATAAGAATCAGAGCAGAGATAAACAAAATAGAGAATAGAAAAAATAGAGCAAATCAATGAAACCAAAAGTTGGTCTTTTGCAAAGATGAAAAAAGTTTAAAAACCTTTAGCTGGACTGACCAAAAAAAAAAGAGAAAATGCAAATAACTAAAATTGAAAAGAAAGTGGAGACATTACTACTGACTTTACAGAGAGAAAAGGGACTGTGTGACTACTATGAACAATTGTACACAAACAAATTAGATAACCTAAAAGATATGAATAAATTCCTTGAAATACACAAATTATTTAAATTGACTCAAAAAGAAACAGAAAATGTTAACAGACCTATAACAAGTAAAGAGATTGAAACAGTATTCAAAAACCTCCCAAAAAAGTGAAGTCCTGGACCAGATGGCTTTACTGATGAATCTACCAAACACTTAAAGAAGAATTAACACAAATCTTTCTCAAATTCTTCCAAAAAGTGAAGAGGAGGAAACACTTTTTAACTCCTCATACACGGCCAGCATTACCCTGATACCAAAGCCAGATAAAAACATCACAAAAAGAGAAAATTACAGGCCAATATCCCTTATGACTACAGATGAAAAAAATCTTTGACATAATATTATCACATTAAATCCAACAGCATATTAACAAGTATTGTTTACTATGACCAAGTAAGATTTATTCCAGGAATGGAAGAGTGGTTCAATATAAGAAAATCAACCAATGTAATACATCACATTAATAAAACAAAGGAAGATAACCACAAGATAATCTCAATTGATGCAGAAAGGCATTTTACAAAATCCAACACCCTTTTATCATAAAACTCTCAGAAAACCAGAAATAGAGGGGAAATTCCTCAATATGATAAAAAGTAATTATGAAAAACCCATGGTTAACATTACATTCAATGGTGAAAGACTGAAAGCTTCTCCCCTAAGATCAGAAACAAAATAAAGATGTCCTCTTTGACCACTGCTCTTCAACACTGTATTGAAGTTCTTGCCAGAGCTAGTAGAGAAAAAGAAGTAAAAAGCATCCAAATTGGAAAGGAAGAGGTAAACCTCTCTCTATTTGCAGATGATATGACCCTATATATAGAAAATCCTGAAGAATCCACAAAAAAGGTATAGAGCTGATAAATAAATTCAGCTAAGTTGCAGGGTATTAGATTAATACAAAAAAAATTAGTGTCGTTCCTACTTGCCAGCAATGAACAATACAAAAAGAAAACTAATAAAGCAATTCCATTTACAATAGCGTCTAAAATAATTAAATACAGAGGAATAAATCTAACCCTGGAGGTGAAAGGCTTCTATACTGAAAACAACAAAACATTGCTGAAAGAAATTAAAGACTACCTAAATAAATAAAAAGACATCCGAGCTCTTGGAGAGAAAGACTTAACATTGTTAAGATATAAATACTTCGCAAAGCAATCTCCAGATTCAATGCAATCTCTATCAAAATTTCAATAATCTTGTTCCTAAAAACGGAAAAATAATCCTCAAATTTATATGGAATTGCAAGGGGTCCCAAATAGCCAAAATAATCTTGAAAAAGAAAATAAAGTTGGAGGACTCCCACTTCCCAACTGTGGAAGTTACTATGAAATTAAATAGCACTGGCACAAGGACAGACATGTAGAGCAATGAAATAGAACAGAGAGCCTAGAGATAAACTCTTACATACGTGGTCAATTTTTTTGACAAGTGTACTAAGACCATCCAATGGGGAAAGGACAGTCTTTTCAACAATTGGTACTAGGAAAACTGGATCTCTACACATAAAAGAATGAACTTGGATCCTTATCTTATACCATACATAAATGTTAACTTAAAATAGTCAAATACCTAAACTTAAAAGCTAAGTTGTAAAACTCTTAGAAGAAAAAAAATTGGAGGAGAAAATATTCATCGCATTAAATTTGGCAAAATTTAGTGGCTGTGACACCAAATGCACAGGCAACAAAAGAAAAAATAAACCAATTTGACTTCATCAAAATTAAGAACTTTCATGCGTCAAAGGATACTATCAAGAAAATGAAAACCTGCAGAATGGGAGAAAATATTTGCAAATCATACATCTGATAAGGAAGTGATACCTATAATATATAAACATCTCCTACAACTCAACAACAACAACAACAACATAAAACAACCCTATTAAAACTGGGCAAAGGACTTGAGTAGACATTTCTCCAAGGAAGATATATGAATGGTCATTAAGCACCTGAAAAGAAGCTCAACATAATTAGTCGTTAGAAAAATGCAAATCAAAACCACAATGGCATGCCATTTCACACACACTAGGATGCCTATAATTTTTTTAAGCTGAAAAATAAATGTTGATAGGGATATGGAGAAATTGGAGTCCTTGTGCATTGTTAATAGAAATGTAAAATGGAGCAGCCACTGTGAAAAATCTTTTAGCAGACCCTCGAAAGTTAAACATACAACTACCATATGACCCAGCAAGTCCACCTCTAGGCATATATCTACAAGAAATGAAAGCAAGGACTCAACAGATATTTGGGCCAATGTTGACATCAGCACTATTCACAATAGCCAAAAGGTGGAGACAACCCAAGCGTCCATCCACAGATGAATGGATAAATAAAATGTGACGTACGCATATAATGAAATATTATTTAGTGATAAAGGAATTAATTTTTAAACATATTCTACAACATAGATGGGCCTTGAAAACATTATGTTAAGTGAAATAAACCAAACACAGAAGAATAAATATTGTATGATTCCACTAATATGAAATGCTTAGAATAGGTAAATTCATAGAGACAGAAAATAGAATAGAGGTTACCAGGGATGGGAGAGGGGGAAATAGTGAGTTATTACTGAATGAGTACAGAGTTTACATTGAGACCGATGAAAAACATTTGTATATAGTGGCGATGATTATACAATATTGTGAATGTACTTAAAGTCACTGAATTGTACAATTACAAATGGTTAAAATGACAACTATATTAGTATATTTTACCACAATAAAAGAGATAAATAGATCAATGGGACAGAATAGAGTACCAAAATAAAACCACATATATATGGATAACTGATTTTTTTACAAAAGTGTAAAGGCAGTCAGTGTAGAAAAGACTGTTGAAAAAGTCTTTTTGTTAATAGTGCTAGACAATTTGACATCCATATCCAAATAAATGTACTTCAATTTATATCCCATTCCATAAGCAAAATACAGAATTAATCATAGGCATAAATGTAAAACCTAAATCTATAAAACTTCTAAAATAAAACATGGAGAGACCAGTCACAGTGGCTCAAGCCTATAATCCCAGCACTTTGGGAGGCTGAGGTGGGAGGATTGCTTGAGCCCAGGAGTTCAAGACCAGATTGGGCAACATAGCGAGACCTCATATCTATAGAAAAGTTTTAAAATCAACCGAGCGTGGCGGCAGATGCCTGTGGTTCCAGTTACTCAGGAGGCTGAGGCAAGAGGATCACTTAAATTCAGGAGCTAGAGGCTGCAGTAAGCCATGTTCATGCCACTGTACTTCAGCCTGGGTGACAGAGTAAGACCCCATCCAAAAAAAAAAAAAAAAAAACCATTGTGACTTTTTAAAGACTTTATCTCAAAAGCATAATCCATAAAAGAAAAAATTGATAAATTGTACTACATCAAAATTAACACTTCTGTTCTTTAAAAGACACTGTTAAGAGAATAAAAAATAAGCCATAGACTAGGGAAAATACTTGCAAATTACGTAGGTGAAAAAGGACTTGTCTCCAGAATATATAAAGAACCCTGAAAACTTAATAAAAGTCCAGTTCTGAGTGAGATAGGATAAATACATCACCCTTTCTCTCCAATTGAACACAAATAAACCTTGAACAAAACAGATGACGTAACTATTTGAGGACTCTGAAAAAGGAGGAATGGGGAAGAATACCAGAATTCAAATTACCAGCAAGTCAGCATTTCTTTTTTCTTCGGCAACTTCCCCAGCCTGAATCCAATGCAACCTCAAATCTGGAAAGGAGCACTGTGGTACAGAAAGAGAAAGGTGTACCTTCCAATTGTGGCTGGAACTGCAGGAAGAGGAACTCCCAAAGCTTAGAGAGAACGCAGGAATCCTCTGTGTCTTTTCCTCTCCTTTTTGTCCATTCTCTCATGCCTCAGACTCCAAGATATCCCACAGTAATGGTGGCAGCTGTTACAGTGGCCACCAACAGGAGACTGCAGGAGCCAAAACTCTAAAGGAAGGGAGACTTCCTCTCCATTCGGTGGAGCTCATGCTGCAAAAGAGTGCATCCAAACCCAGACCTGTTTGTTCCCATCTTTCTACCCTTCCACTAACTGGCACCAGAGGTGGAGTAATTAGGAAAGTGGGTGGTTTCCAAAAAGGGAAACCCCAAGGAAACAGAAAGTACCAGAGAGATAGTGGTAATAGAAGAGTTCAGGAAAACAACCCCAATTACTTTTATATGAACATGTGGGCTCACCTTCCTTATCTTCATATGCAAGGCTCTTAACGTAATTAGTGTACTAAAGACTTTGAAAACTGAGCTAATAGAATTCTGCCTCAGTCTGAGACTAATTACTAGGTGGGACAAATACAGATAACACTGTAAAGGCTTTAAAACTGAACAAACATTGGAGCCACAGCTCACAGAAGATGAGTTAAAACTTGTACCTAACCTAGTCAGGTTAATTGCTTGTTAAAAGAAAAATACCAACAGTCTCCATAGGACTTAAAACCAAGTTTCATAGTGTCATATTCCAAAGGTCTAGGAGTATAAGCCCAAATTACTTGGCATGTGGAGAAACACAAAAGTCTCAGCTCACATGGAAAAATACAATCAACAGTTGCCAATGACAAAACTACAGATGCTGGAATTACCTGAGGAAGACTTTAAAACATATTATAAAAATGCTGGCATGGCAATTATAAACACTCTTGAAACAAACATTAAAACACAATGTATCAGCAAAGAAATAGAACATATAAAATAGAAAGAACCAAATGGAAAATTTTAAATTTAACATACAATAACCAAAATATAAAACTCAGTGGATGAACTAATAGCAGAACGGAGATGACAGAGGCATGAGTCAGTGAACTTAAATGGAGAAAATCAATAAAACCAAAAGCTGATGTTTAAAAAGATCAATGAAATTAATAAGCCTCTAGCAAGACTGACAAAGAAAAAAATAAAAGATAAAAATTAGCAGTATAAGGAATGAAAGCAGGGATATTACTGTAGGCCCCACAGACGTTAAAGGGATAGTAAGAGAGTATTATAAACAGCCCTACACACAAAAATTTAACAACTGATGAAATGGAGCGATTTCTCAAATATCACAAATTACCAAAATCTGTTCAAGCTCAAATAGGTAACCTAAGTAGTCCCTTAACCATTTACAAAATTGAATTCATAGTTTAAGATGTTCTTAAAAAGAAATCTTAAGGTTCAGATAGCAAATCATAATGAAAATCCCAGCAGGATTTCTTGTAGATAGACAAGCTGCTTCTAATATGTATCAAGAAGGGCAGACGAACGAGAATGTGCTGTGAGACATTACATTAAAAACCAAAAAAGATACTAAAAACTTTAAAATTTGAACCTTGTAGTCCCTGCTCTCAAGAAACATATTTCAGGAGGTTCCAAGATGGCCAAATAGGAACAGCTCTGGTCTGCAGCTCCCAGCGTGATCGACACAGAAGATGGGTGATTTCTGCATTTCCAAATGAGGTACCTGGTTCATCTCATTGGGACTGCTTGGACAGTGGGCACAGCCCACGTAGGCAAGCCTAAGCAGGGCGAGGCGTCGCCTCACCCAGGAAGTGCAAGGGGTCATGGGATTTCCCTTTCCTAGCCAAGAGAAGCCATGACAGACTGTACCTGGAAAAATGGGACACTCCTGCCCAAAGACTGTGCTTTTCCCAAGGTCTTAGCAACTGGCAGACAAGGAGATTCTCTCCCATTTCTGGCTCAGTGGGCCCCACACCCACAGAGCCTTGCTCACTGCTAGTGCAGCAGTCTGAGATTGAACTGCAAGGCGGCAGCCTGGCTGGGAGAGGGGCATCCAGTATTGCTGAAGCTTGAGTAGGTAAACAAAGCAGCCAGGAAGCTCAAACTGGGCAGAGCCCGTCACAGCTCAGCAAGTCCTACTGCCTCTATAGACTCCTCCTCTGTGGGCAGGGCATAGCTGAACAAAAGTCAGCAGACAACTTCTGCAGACTTAAATGTCCCTGTTTGACAGCTCTGAAGAGAGCAGTGGCTCTCCCAGCACAGCGTTTGAGCTCTGAGAACAGACAGCCTGCCTCCTCAAGTGGGTCCCTGACCCCTGTGTAGCCTAACTGGGAGATACCTCCCAGTAGGGGCCAACAGACACCTCATATAGGTGGATGCCCCTCTGGGATGAAGGTTCCAGAGGAAGGATCAGGCAGCAATATTTGCTGTTCTGCAGCCTCTGCTGGTGATAGCCAGGCAAACAGGGTCTGGAGTGGACCTCCAGCAAACTCCAACAGACCTGCAGCTGAGGGTCCTGACTGTTAGAAGGAAAACTAACAAACAAAAAGGAATAGCATCAACATCAAAAAGGACATCTACACCAAACCCCATTGGTAGGTCATCAACATCAAAGACCAAAGGTAGATAAAACCACAAAGATGGGGAGAAATCAGAGCAGAAAAACTGAAAATTCTAAAAACCAGAGCACTTCTTCTCCTCCAAAGGATCACAGCTCCTCGCCACCAATCGAACAAAGCTGGATGGAGAATGACTTTGACGAGTTGACAGAAGTAGGCTTCAGAAAGTCGGTAATAAACTCCTCTGAGTTAAAGGAGCATATTCAAACCCACCACAAGGAAGCTAAAAACCTTGAAGAAAGGTTGGATGAATGGCTAACTAAACAGTGTAGAGAAGATCTTAAATGACCTGATGGAGCTGAAAACCATAGCACGAAAACTTCGTGATGCATACACAAGCTTCAGTAGCCAATTCCATCAAGTGGAAGAAAGGGTATCAGTGATTGAAGATCAAATTAATGAAATAAAGCGAGAAGAAAAGGTTAGAGAAAAAAAAGTAAAAAGAAATGACCAAAGCCTCCAAGAAATATGGGACTATGTGAAAAGACAAAATCTACGTTTGATAGGTGTATGAAAGTGATGGGGAGAATGCAACCAAGTTGGAAAACACTCTTCAGGATATTATCCAGGAGAACTTCACGAACCTAGCAAGGCAGGCCAACACTCAAACTCAGAAAAATAGAGAACACCACAAAGATACTCCTCAAGAAGAGCAACCCCAAGACACATGATTGTCAGATTCACCAAGGTTGAAATGAATGAAAAAATGTTAAGGGCAGCCAGAGAGAAAGGTCCAGTTACCCACAAAGGGAAGCCCATCAAACTAACAGTGGATCTCTTGGAAGAAACCCTATAAGCCAGAAGAGAGCAGGGGCTGATATTCAACATTCTTAAAGAAAATAATTTTCAACCCAGAATTTCACACCCAGCCAAACTAAGCTTCATAAGTGAAGGAGAAATAAAATCCTTTACAGACAGGCAAATGCTGAGAGATTTTGTCACCACCAGGCCTGCCTTACAAGAGCTCCTGAAGGAAGCACTAAACATGGAAAGAAAAAACCAGTACCAGCCACTGCAAAAACATGCCAAATTGTAAAGACCATTGATTCTATGAAGAAACTGCATCAATTACGGGAAAAATAACCAGCTAACATCATAGTGACAGATTGTATTCACACATAACAATATTAACCTTAAATGTAAACAGGCCAAATGCCTGAATTAAAAAACACAGACTGGCAAATTGGATAAAGAGTCAAGACCCATCAGTACGCTATATTCAGGAGACCCATCTCACCTGCAGAGACACACATAGGCTCAAAATAAAGGGATAGAGGAAGATCTACCAAGCAAATGGAAAGCCAAAAAAAAAAAAAAAAAAAAGCAGGAGTTGCAATCCTAGTCTCTGATAAAACAGACTTTAAACCAACAAAGATCAAAAGAGACAAAGAAGGCCATTACATAATGGTAAAGGGATCAATTCAACAAGAAGAGCTAACTATCCTAAATATATATGCACCCAATACAGGAGCACCTAGATTCATAAAGCAAGTCCTTAGAGGCCTACAAGGAGACTTAGACTCCCACACAATAACAATAGGAGACTTTAATACCCCACTGTCAATATTAGACAGATCAACAAGACAGAAGGTTAACAAGGATATCCAGGACTTGAACTCAGCCCTGCACCAAGCAGACCTAATAGACATCTACGGAACTCTCCACCCAAAATCAATAGAATATACATTCTTCTCAGCACCACATCACACTTATTCTAAAATTGACCACATAATTGGAAGTAAAGCACTCCTTAGCAAATGTAAGAGAACAGAAATCACGAAAAAACTGTCTCTCAGACCACAGTGCAATCAAATTAGAACTCAGGATTAAGAAACTCACTAAAAACCGCACAACCACATGGAAACTGAACAACCTGCTCCTGAATGACTACTGGGTACATAATGACATGAAGGCAGAAATAAAGATGTTCTTTGAAACCAATGATAACAAAGACACAACATACCAGAATCTCTGGGACACATTCAAAGCAGTGTGTAGAGGGAAATTTATAGCACTAAATGCCCACAAGAGAAAGCAGGAAAGATCTAAAATAGACACCCTACCATCACAATTAAAAGAACTAGAGAAGCAAGAACAAATGAATTCAAAAGCTAGCAGAAGGCAAGAAATATCTAAGATCAGAGCAGAACTGAAGGAAATAGAGACACAAAAAACTCTTCAAAAAAATCAATGAATCCAGGAGCTGGTTTTTTGAAAAGATCAACAAAATTGATAGACCGCTAGCAAGACTAATAAAGAAAAAAAAAAGAGAAGAATCAAATAGACGCAATAAAAAATGATAAAGGGGATATCACCACTGATCCCACAGAAATACAAACTACCATCAGAGAATACTATAAACACCTCTATGCAAATGAACTAGAAAATCTAGAAGAAATGGATAAATTCCTGGACACATACACTCTCCCAAGACTAAACCAGGAAGAATTTGAATTTCTGAATAGAACAATAACAGGCTCTGAAATTTGGGCAATAATTAATGGCCTACCAACCAAAAAAAGTCCAGGACCAGACAGATTCACAGCTGAATTCTACCAGAGGTACAAAGAGGAGCTGTTACCATTCTTTCTGAAGCTATTCCAATCAATAGACAGGGAGGGAATCCTCCCAAATTCATTTTATGAGGCCAGCATCATCCTGATACCAAAGGCTGGCAGAGGCACAACAAAAAAAGAGAATTTTAGACCAATATCCCTGATGAATATTGATAAAAAATCTTCAGTAAAATACTGGCAAACCGAATCCAGCAGCACATCAAAAAGCTTATCCACCACGATCAAGTCAGCTTCATCCCTGGGATGCAAGGCTGGTTTGACATACACAAATCAATAAACGTAATCCATCACATAAACAGAACCAGCAACAAACCACACGATTATCTCAACAGATGCAGAAAAGGCCTTCGACAAAATTCAACAGCACTTCGTACTAAAAACTCTCAATAAACTAGGTATCGATGGAATGTATCTCAAAATAATAAGGGCTATTTATGACAAACCCACAGCCAATATCATACTGAATGGGCAAAAACTGGAAGCATTCCCTTTGAAAACCAGCACAAGACAAGGATGTTCTCTCTCACCACTCCTATTCAACATAGTGTTGGAAGTTCTGGCCAGGACAATCAGGCAAGAGAAAGAAATAAAGGGTATTTAATTAGGAAAAGAGGACGTCAAATTGTCCCTGTTTGCAGATGATATGATTGTATATTTAGAAAACCCCATCGTCTCAGCCCAAAATCTCCTTAAACTGATAAGCAACTTCAGCAAAGTGTCTCAGGATGAAAAATCAATGTGCAAAAATCACGAGCATTCTTATACGCCAATAACAGACAAACAGAGAGCCAAATCATGAGTGAACTCCCATTTAGAATTGCTACGAAGAGAATAAAATACATAGGAATCAAACTTACAAGGGATGTGAAGGACCTCTTCAAGGAGAACTACAAACCACTGCTCAATGAAATAAAAGAGGACACAAATAAATGGAAGAACATTCCATGCTCATGGATAGGAAGAATCAATATCATGAAAATGGCCATACTGCCCAAGGTAATTTATAGATTCAGTGCCATCCCCATCAAGCTACCAATGACTTTCTTCACAGAATTGGAAAAAACTAAAGTTAAAAAAGTAAAGTTCATATGGAACCAAAAAAGAGCCCACATTGCCAAGACAATCCTAAGCAAAAAGAACAAAGCTGGAGGCATCATGCTACCTGACTTCAAACTATAGTACAAGCCTACAGTAACCAAAACAGCATGGTACTGGGACCAAAACAGATATATAGACCAATGGAACAGAACAGAGGCCTCAGAAATAACACCACACATCTACAACCATCTGATATTTGACAAATCTGACAAAAACAAGAAATGGGGAAAGAATTCCCTATTTAATAAATGATGCTGGGAAAACTCTCTAGCCATATGTAGAAAGCTGAAACTGGATCTCTTCCTTACACCTTATACAAAAATTAATTTAAGATGGATTAAAGACTTATATGTTAGATGTAAAACCAAAAAAAACCCTAGAAGAAAACCTAGGAAATACCATTCAGGACATAGGCATGGGCAAGGACTTCATGACTAAAACACCAAAAGCAATGGCAACAAGAGCCAAAATAGACAAATGGGACCTAATTAAACTAAAGAGCTTCTGCATGGCAAAAGAAACTACCATCAGAGTGAACAGGCAACCTACAGAATGGGAGAAAATTTTTCCAATCTATGCATCTGACAAAGGGCTAATATCCAGAATCTACAAAGAACGCAAAAAAATTTACAAGAAAAAAATAAACAACCCCATCAAAAAGTGGGCGAAGGATATGAACAGACACTTCTCAGAAGAAGACATTTATGCAGCCAAAAGACACATGAAAAAATGCTCATCATCCCTGGTCATCAGAGAAATGCAAATCAAAACCACAATGAGATACCATCTCATGCCAGTTAGAATGGTGGTCATTAAAAAGTCAGGAAACAACAGATGCCAGAGAGGATGTGGAGAAATAGGAATGCTTTTACAAGGTTGGTGGGAGTGTAAATTAGTTCAACCATTGTGGAAGACAGTGTGGCAATTCCTCAAGGATCTAGAACTAGAAATACCATTTGACCCAGCAATCCCATTACTGGGTATAAACCCAAAGGGTTATAAATCATGCTACTATAATGACACATGCACAAGTATGTTTACTGCAGCACTATTCACAATAGAAAAGACTTGGAACCAACCCAAATGTCCATCAATGATAGACAGGATTAAGAAAATGTGGCACATATACACCATGGAACACTATGCAGCCATAAAAAAGGATGAGTTCATGTCCTTTGCAGGGACATGGATGAAGCTGGAAACCGTCATTCTCAGCAAACTATCACAAAGACAGGAAACCAAACACCATATGTTCTCAGTCATCAGTAGGAACTGAACAATGAGAACACTTGGACACAGGGTGGGGAACATCACACACCGGGGCCTGTTGGGGGGTGGGGAGCTGGGGGAGGGATAGCATTAGGAGAAATACCTAATGTAAATGACGAGTTGATGGGTGCAGCAAACCAACATGGCACATTTATACTTATGTATCAAACCGTCACGTTGTGCACATATACCCTAGAACTTAAAGTATAGTTTTAAAAAAAGAAACATATTTTAGACTTTAGGATAACATTGAGTAAATTCTTGCATCTTAAGAAGAACCAACTGAAGGGTAACAGATGAGCACATGCAAATTAATGAGTAAACTGAAGGAGTAAGTTCTAAGGAGATCTAGCTTAAAAATAATCATCAGAGTTCTGGAGATTGGTTGCACAAGATCATGGGCATATTTAAAATAACTGACCTGCACACTTAAAAACTGAAAAGATATTAAATTTTATATAGTATATATTTTACCAAAATTAAAAATAAAACACAAATACACTGCCCCACCCATTTCCAGCACCAGTACTGCTTCTAGAGGCAACCACTTTCAATGCTGTAGCTGCTTCTTTGTAATTTGCCTTTATTTTTCTGACAATATGCAATACTGCTATATCTTATACTTGTTGTCTCGTGTCATCATTTTGCAATCTTTGATTTCTTATGTTAGATGAGCACTAGCACTAAAGCCTTCCCCACCAAGCCTTCACATGAAACCTTCCTCACCTCATCACCTACCTATATTGCCAATGTTCCTTTTCATTATACTCTCAATATAAGTATAACAGATATTTTTGTCAGTCAATATTCAGTGTTTACAGTGTTATGGCTGTAATATTAGGTGGAAAAATGTTATTCACTATTGAGTCAAATATAGTGATAGAATTCCATTTCTTCTTCATGATGTGACTAGGTATGGATCTCTTTGTTTATTCTACTTAGAGTTTATTATGTATCTTTATTGCATAATTTTTTAATGAAATTTAGAAAGTTTTAGCTATTATTTCTTCAAATATTTTTCCTGCTCCTTCTTCTCTTCTCCATTTGGAACCCCTACTGCATGTATGCTGGTGTGCTTAATGGTGTCTCACATTTCTCTGAGGTTCTGTCCAGTTTTCTTCATTCTTCTTTCTCTTTGCTCGTTGGCTTGCATAACCTCTATCAATCTGTTCTCAAGTATACTGATTCTTTCAGCCAGTTCAAATCTACTGAGCCTCTCCAGTAAATTTTTTATTTTGGTTATTTCACTTTTTGACTTCAAATTTCCATTGGTTCTTTTACAAAAATTTCTTTTCATTTATTTTTTTTCTTTTGGAGACAGGGTGTTACTCTGTCACCCAGGCTGGAGTGTGCAGTAATGCAGTCACAGCTCACTGCAGCCTCGACCACCCAGGCTCAAGTGATTCTCCACCTCAGCCTCCCAGGTAGCTGGGATTACAGGCACACAGCACCAAGCCCAGCTAATTTTTTGTAGAGACAGGGTTTCTCCACGTTGCCCAGACTGATCTCGAACTCCTGGGCTCAAATGATTGACCTGCCTGGGTCTCCCAAAGTGCTGGGATGGCAGGCATGAGCCACCACACCTGGCCCTTTTATAAAAATGTCTGTGATTTTATTGGAATTGTTTATTTGATTAGACATTGTCATCATAGCATCTTTTACTTCTGTACACATGGTTTTTGTTCTTTGAACATATTTATAATGGCTGTTTTGAATTCTTCATCTATTAAATCCAAGATCTGGACCCTCTCACTGGCAGTTCTGTTGCCTGATTTTTCTTCTTGTGTATGGGTCACACCCTCCTGTTTCATTGCTTGTGTCATGATTATTTGTTGCTATTGAAAACTGAACATTTTTGGTAATATATTGTTTGACACTAGAAACTTATTTCCTCCCTTCTCTGGAGCTTGTTTTTGTTGTTGTTTGCTTGTGTACTTAGTAGCTTGGCTAAACTATTTTGGTGGTCTGTTTCTCTTCCCCCGCAGTGTGAAGCTTCTGTACTCATCACAGTGTGCATCCTTGGGCATGGGACAGTCACCCTGGAATGACTGATCTTAGCAGGGCTCTCTTCGTTTATCTGGTTTCTCTTTAAAACCTTCTTCCCCTTATTTGCTCTTAATTTAATTGCTGGCTGATTTTTTTTGACAATGTCCTGTGGTATAAATGGTTCTGTGGTCTGATCCAATTAAATTCAGGCAGGGATAGTTTTTGAGGCTAGTGTTTGAGGTTTGTTCTGTTCCCAGGAGAACTCTTCTTAACTGTCCCTTTCTCTGGGTGAACTAGCTGGCCTCTGATTTAGCTTATTGCTCTCAATATAATCTTTCAATCAACCAGACCAATAATAGAAAATATTAGTTTAATTTTATTGCTGGAGACCTCCCTCATCAAGACTTTTGACTTGCTGCTTCTATCTGAACTGGTTGTTTTCTAGGTCTGATACACAGCTGTCACCCTGGGGTTTCTTTTGCCATCTTCCTGAGGATTCCCTGGAATTCCCCTTTGAATTCCCTGAAATGAAGGGGTCCCAGCAATTACATTACTAGGTATATAACCAAGAGAAACAAAAACATATATTTACACAGAAACTTGTACATGTGTGTTTATAGCAGCACTATTCATAATACTCAAAAGGGGAAAGAACTCAAATTGATATGCAAAATGTTGTATCACCATACAATAGAATATTATGCCATAAAAAGGAATACAGTACTGATACATGCTGCAACATTGATGATCATTGAAAACATTATGCGAAGTGAAAGAAGGCAGTCACAAAAGACCACATGCTATGATTTCATTCATATGAAAGTCCAGAACATGGAAATCTATAGAGACAGAAAGTGGATTAGTGGTTGCTTAGGGGTGGGGAAAGGGGTAACAGGGAAATGGCAGCAAAAGATATAAGGTTTCTTCTTGAGGTGATGAGAACCTAAAATTGACTATGGTAATAGTTTCACATATCTGTAAATAGGTTAAAAACCATTAAATTGTATACTTTAAATGGGTAGATTATATGATACGTGATTTATATTTCAACAAAGCTGATGTTAAAATTCAGATATTTATTGGCAACCTGAAGTTGTCATAGAATCTTGCAACTCTACCAGTATATGAGAGTAAATCTTTAATAGAACCTCTTGAGAAACTTCCCCTCACATCCATTGGCCAGGTTTGGATCCCCCTCCCCATTTCCTAAACCAATCACTAGTATGGAACTGAGATCACCAGGTGTATTAGTCCATTTCCACACTGCTGATAAAAACATACCTGAGACTGGGCAATTTACAAAAGAAAGAAAGAGGTTTATTGGACTTACTGTTCCACATGGCTGGTGAGGCCTCCCAATCATGGTGGAAGGCAAGGAGGAGCAAGTCACATCTTACATGGATGGCAGTAGGCAAAGAGAGAGCTTGTGCAGAGAAACTCCCATTTTTAAAACCATCAGATCTTGTGAGACCCATTCACTATCACAAGAACAGCATGAGAAAGTCCTGCCGCCGTGACTCAGTCATCTCCCACCAGGTCCCTCCCACAACACATGGGAATTATGGGAGCTACAAGATGAGATTTGGGTGGGGACACAGAGCCAAACCATATCACCAGGATTACATTAGATTAATCATGACTTAACCAATTAGGAAATGAGTGAATACATAAATAAAATTATGGTTCTGCCCAATAAGAATGAAGGGAGGATTGGCTATTGGGTGGGTCAGCAATGGTGTCTGCTACACACTTGCTTAGTGTTTCCAGGTTTCCATCCCTTTCTACTATCTTAATTTTCCTCACAACCACCCTATGAAGTTAGCAGGAGAAATAGCTACATTTTTGAGATGATGAAACTGAATCTCAAAAATGTAAAGTATCTTAGCTGTGGTTATACTGCCTGTTGAGTAATGGAGCCAGGACTTGAATCTAGGTTTTTCTGACTCCAAATTCAATTTTTTTTTTTTTTTTTTTTGAGATGGAGTCTCACTCCGTCTCCCAGGCTGGAGTGCAGTGGTGTGATCTCGGCTCACTGCAACTGCCACCTCCCAGGTTCAAGCGATTCTCCTGCTTCAGCCTCCCAAGTAGCTGGGATTAGAGGCACACACCACCACACCCAGCTATTTTTTTTTTTTTTTACTTAGTAGAGACAGTTTCACCATGTTGGTCAGGCTGGTCTCAAACTCATAACCTCAGGTGATCCACCTGCCTTGGGCTCCCAAAGTGCTAGGGTTACAGGTGTGAGCCACCACACCTGGCTCAAATTTAATTTTTAAAATTAGAATTTAAAAAAAACTATGTCCCTACAAATATAATTTCTATTAACAAAGTGTTACTTATCATAATTTTTAGTACTCCGCACTGAAAGATCCTCCAGATTACAATTCTTATTTAAAGCTTTCTCTTACTTTCTCCTCTAACAAATACAACCAGTTCATTCTCTCCAGTTGACGTCTTTTCAATACAGGCCACTACACCAATAGATTATCCTGTGCTCTTATTGAAAGAATTGTTCTGCTAAGGATTGTGCATTCCTACTAATGAGTTTGTTGTAGATTTTGTGGAATTAAGCAGAATGCAGTAGAATTTTAAATTAATTTATCTGTCTTTATCTCTAATGGCTTTTCATTCATAATTATAGTTTTGTAATGAGTGCATTCGTGATGACAGAAATCCACCATAACATATTCTATTGTCTGAATTAGCTTCAGACCCTTATTTAATGACTTATTAATCAACCACAGTCAGCCAACAGTGTATCACATTAGATCTGTGAACACAGGCAAATAATTTTTCCTTTCTCTCTATGTAACCCGTGGAGCAATGTTTAACAATAGGAATCTGTTCAAACATCCATCCACAGTTCTATTACATCTGCAGTTCTATTAGTAAAGGTCGGCCTAGGTTAGTTCACTGTCAGCAGCCAGAAAGGTGCAAGAATAGATGAGCTTAATTGCTGTATTGTTACTATCACTATGACTATTTAGAATGCAGGTAAGTAAGACTTCCAAGATACTAAATCTCCATTTAGGTTACCAAGAAGCATTAGTTAAGTTTGGATTCTTACCGACAGCCACGCTAATTATTAATACTACAGATAGCACATCTAAGACACTTTCTAAATCAGTAATCGGTAATGTATATTATAATTACTTTACCACCTATTCCACTTCTACCATTCTTAGGATTTAAGCAGTTAATCAACGAATATAATATCCCATTGGGCATTCATAGCCAGTATCTATAGACACAGAACAACAATATTATGCCTTTATCTAGATAAAGTATGAAAACGCTAAAATAAATGTATAATTTTGTTAGCTTACTTGTGTATGGAGAGCAAGGATTCTCAACCTTGCTGCACAGAGGAATCACCTGGAGAATATTACAAAATATTCATGCCTGGGTTCCACCCAGAAGCTAATGTAATTGGCATAGGGAGCAGCCTGGACACAGATTTTTAAGTTTCCCAGATGATTGTAATGTGCCCCGCAAAGTTAAGAAAAGCCATTGTCTGTAATTACATGGGGTGAGTGAGAGAGAGAGAGAGTGTGTGTGTGTTTATGATGGGGACAGTCAGGAAGAGAGGGTGAGAAATTAAAAGTCTTTGGACATAAAATTGGTCAGCCGGGGCCAAGCGAGGTAGCTCATGCCTGTAATCCCAGCACTTTGGGAGGCCGAGGCAGGCGGATCATGAGGTCAAGAGATCAAGACCATCCTGGCCAATGTGGTGAAACCCTGTCTCTATTAAAAATACAAAAATTAGCCAGGGGTGGTGGCGTGCACCTGTAGTCCCAGCTACTCAGGAGGCTGAGGAGAATCGCTTGAACCTGGGAGGCAGAGGTTGCAGTGAGCAGAGATCACGCCACTGCACTCCAGCCTGGCAAGAGGGCGAGACTTCATCTCAAAAAAAAAAAAAAAAAATTGGTCAGGCGGGACCTCAACTTTCCTGGTAGGAAAATGATGTTTAAAATTCTGAACATTGAAATCAAATTAATATATAAATGCATTATTTTATTTGGTACTCACATATTTTATTTTTCTTACAAGTTAAACCCTGTTTCAAGTGCTAAGGATTCAAAGATGCCTTTTCTCTTAGGGAATCTTAATTAGCAATGGAAATTTCCTGATTAAGACAGAATGAAAAGGCTTATCATTTTCCCCACCTGGCTGAAATCTGGAACCTTAATTTAAATTATTATGATTTTATTCCACAGATGCTAAAATAAACAAGTAATTGACATATTTTGAACATATATGGTTTTGTTTCACCTTCATATTCTTGGGGTAAACTATATGGCACATGTACTTTTTAATTCTTGTACTTCTGTACACAGTTTCTTGTGTTAACCTCTGTTTAATGAAATTTTGTAAAGATTCCTGAGCCTAATTAATAGATTTTAGTGTCTTATTACTACTTGGCACTCTGTAGGTCTGTGCACCTGCCAATGAAACTTGAATTCTTCAGTGGCATGGCCTTTCTTATTGTTGCTAGTGGTCAGCATTCACTAGATAACTAAATTAGCTCTTAAACTGAAAAAGAAAATCTATAATGTGTCTTCTTTCTAGAGCAGAAAATAACAGCAGAAGAATTCACAACAGTCTAGATACATTGCCATAGCCACAGATCCTGCCTTTTTTTCCAATTAGCAAAGGGTTTCCCTGGGAACTAAATTACTATTCCTCATTCATCCATCTGCTTCCTTCCTCCTTGCATTCAGAGAAAGTATAAAAGTTACTTTGTACACAATACTAGACATGACATGAAGTTGCCAAGATTTTTCTAAACCAGCCCTTTAAAAGGGCTAGTGTACCTTTTTTTCCTTCATAAAAATTTAAACACGTTTTAACAGAACAATTTCCAAAAACAGTTAATCATTTCCACATAGTATTTGCCAGCTTTTAAGCCTGCTTTTTAAATGTTCATGAGCCCAACTTATTTTTCTAGCTCCTTTGACTACAGAAGACCTCTGAATGGTAAAAAGAAAAAAAAAAAAAAACCTTTTCTGCTCCACTTTTCAACTTGGAGTAGACAAATTCTAATACCCTATGCACATGTCCACAGAGGGCTTTTCTTAGGCAATGACTGCATAATCGAACATTTATTTTTCTTCTTTTGCTTTACAAAAAAACTTTAATTTTTTTCTTCTTTGTACTCTAAGAGTCAAAACTTCCCTACATGTGTAATGCTGATTGTTTTGTTACTCAAACAGAAAAAAAACAGCATTTCTCTAAAACGTTTTTCATACAAGTAATTATAGTACATTATACAGAATTAGGGAAATATATGGAGGGGAATCACCTAAAATTTTAACACCTTTTAAATCATTCTTAGCATTTTGATGTATTCCCACCAGTCTTTTTTTTTTCTGTACACCTACATCTGCACATAATCATATTGCAGATTCATTTTTGTGCTACATGTTTTCCAGTTACAATAGCCTAGACATTTTCCATGTTAATGTATAGCGTTCATATCCATTTTTCTCATTAACTTCTTTCCATTCTTTAAGTCTTAGTGCAAAGGTCACACCTTTAATTAGCAATGCCCATCTTAACATCTCAAACTAGGTCAGGTTCCCTTGTTATTTGCTTTTATGGAATCATATTCTTTCCTATACAGCAATAACCATAAGCGTAATGATTTCATCATCTGTCTTCCCCATAAGGTATAAGCTCTATGAGAACCAAGACCATGTCTACCTATTTTTGCCTATCATTATGTAACCTGAACAAACCCTGGAACGCAGTAGACACTCACATTTGACAAATAGAGTAATGGTCACTTAATTATAGGGATACATTCTGAGAAATGTGTTGTCAGGTGATTTTGTCATTGCACCATTGTAGAGGGTACTTACACAACCTAGATGGTATAGTCTACTACACACCTAGGCTATATGGTCTAGCCCATTGCTCCCTCTACCAATCCATACAGCATGTTACTCTACTGAATACTGTAGGCAACTGTAACACAATGGTAAGTATTTGTGTATCTAAACATAGAAAAGGTACAGTGAAGATACAGTATGAAAGATTTTTAAAAGGGTCTACTTGTATAGAGCACTTAACATGAATGTAGCCTGAAGGACTAGAAGTTGCTCTGGGTGAGTCAGTGAGTGAGAGGTGAGTGAATGTGAAGGCCTGGGACATTACTGTCCACTCCAGTAAACTTTACAAACACTGTATACTTAGGTTACACTAAATTTATTTTAAACTTTTTTCTTTCTTCAATCATAAATTAACCTTAGCTTATTATAATTCTTTTACCTTATCAACTTTTTAATTTTTAAAAATTTTTTGACCGTTTTAATAACACATCTTAAAACATACGTTTTACAACTGTACAAAAATGTTTTCTTTATATACTTATTCTATGAGTTTTCTATTTTTAGAGTTTTCTATTTTTATTGTTTTACTTTTTAAATGTTTTTGTTAAAAACTAAGACACGAACATACACACTAGCTTAGGCCTACACAGGGTCAGGATCACCAGTATCACTATCTTCCACCTCTATATCTTGTCCCATCAGGAGGTCTTCAGGGACAATAACACATATGAAACTGTCATCTATTATGACAACAATGCCTTTTTCTGGAAAATCTCCTGAAGGATCAGCCTGAGGCTGTTTTACAGTTAACATTTTTTTATAAGTAGAAAGAATACACTCTAAAATAACAATAAAAAGAAGAGTATAGTAAATGCATAAAGCAGTAACATCATTATTCTTATCAAGTATTATATAGGGTACATATTATATATGCTCTACTTTTATATGACTGCTTTGTTTATACCAGCATCCCCACAAACACGTGAGTCATGCATTGCACTTTGACATCACTAGGCAATAGGAATTTTCATCTCCACTATAATCTTATGGCACCATGATCATACATGCAGCCTGTCACTGACCAAAAAAAATCATTAGGCAATATAGGATTATATTTATTGAGATGCCATTGTATGCCAACACATAAATTTTTTGAATGAGTAAATAAATAACCCTCATTTTCAATGGTCATTTGATAATCTATTCAATATATGTGATTATACTTTACTTAGCCAGTCCCTATATTGGACGTTTAGATTGTTTCCAATTTGTCAACATTATAATGCCTCAGTGAGTACCTTTGTGCATGTAACATTTTAGTATTCACAATTTTTTTTTTAGAACTGTTCACCAGAAACAGGATTTCTGGATCAAAAGGCAAATATCTTCTTATGGCTCTTGGTACATAGTTCCAAATTGCTCTTCAAGTTATGTTGTGACAAGCAGTGAAATGGTAGGCCAGTTTCCTTTCTCTATCTGTTTTGGGTATTTAAAAATGTTCTTGTTCAGTGAGAACTCATGGACACAGGAAGGGGAACATCACACTCTGGGGACTGTTGTGGGGTGGGGGGAGGGGGGAGGGGGGAGGGACAGCATTAGGAGATATACCTAATGCTAAATGACGAGTTAATGGGTGCAGCAAACCAACATGGCACATGGATACATATGTAACAAACCTGCACATTGTGCACATGTACCCTAAAACCTAAAGTATAATAATAAAATAAAATAAAATAAAATAAAAATGTTCTTGTTAAGTTACTAGTAGATAAATAATAATTTATTGTTTTAATTTGCATTTTTAGTTATAGGCTGGATATTTTTCTTATGTTTATTATTTGCATTTCTATAAACTGTGTGTAACAGTACCCTTTCTAATACTGTCATGATGCGTCTAAGCTGAGAGGATGGACAAAATGAATGTGGTAAATAACGCATGAATATATTATATAAAATTAATTTTTAAACATATGCTTTTCCAGTAACTAATCAATAAATGAATCTGCATTTCCCATAGCAATTATATCCATTGAGAATAGGTTTAGCTGCAAGTTGTAGAAAATCCAAAATAAGAGTGTCATAATAGAAGTTGATTTCTCCCTTCTAGGGAGACAGTCCCGAGGTAAACAGTCCAGGGCTGTTTTAGCACTCCATGGTGCAAGGGACTTTAGCTTCTTCCATATAGCTTTACTCTGTGTGGCCTCTGTATTATGACCCAAGACAATAGCACCTTTGTTCAAACAGCAGAATTGATGAAGGGATGAAAAGAAGAGGCAAATGGTGTGTGCTACTTGTCTCAATGTTTTCCAGCCGGGTGCGGTGGCTCACGCCTGTAATCCCAGCACTTCGGGAGGCCGAGGCGGACGGGTCACGAGGTCAGGGGATTGAGACCATCCTGACTAACAGGGCGAAACTCCGTCTCTACTAAAAATACACAAATTAGCCGGGTGTGGTAGCAGACGCCTGTAGTCCCAGCTACTCGGGAGGCTGAGGGAGGAGAATTGCTCGAACCTGGTAACTGGAGGTTGCAGTGAGCCGAGATTGAGCCACTTCATTTCAGACTGGGTGACAGAGCGAGACTCCATCTCCAAAAAAAAAAAAGAAAAAGAAAAAGAAAAAAGAAAATAAAAGAATGTTTTCCAGAAGTTGCCACAGGATATTTCTATTTACAACCCATTGGCCAGAACTTATTTATATGGACACAGACAGCTGCAAGGGAAACTAGGGAATGTAACCTCTATTCTGAGCAGTGAAATGCTCAGATAAAAATTTTATTGGTAACAATAAAGATGGATCTAGGGGAACTGCTACTGGTTTCTGCCATAGTAATGTAATACAGTTCAAATAACCTGCAGATATAATTTATAGATCTTCATCTTTAAACATCACAAATCTCATCAACTTCTAACCAGAGCTTACAGCAGATGCTATAGTGACTAGCTGATGGAAAAACAAAAACAAAGATCAGACTCACTTGCAGACTTATTCTTCTTGTTTAAATGCCCCTGCTGCAGCTGGACCATGCTTAGTTCTCTGAACATATGCACATGAACCAAATCCTTCATCTCACAGATCTAGTCACTGTCTATTTCAACTTTTTTTCCTTTTCCTTTATGATATATCTTTTCTGTTGGGAGAACTAGAAAATTCTAAAATATTGACATTTATTCATATTTATTGAACATATATATACATCAGGCTAACAGGTAATTAGTGGAAAGAGAAAAAGGATGTGAATAAATTCACAAATAGAATAACGAGCTTTTAATTAAACATGATATTGCTTATAGCAACAGAAATTTGAAAAACACCCAGATAGGAAAGATACGGTTAAAGCATAAGATAGCCAAAATGGTAAAAATAATAATAAGAAGAAACAAACATTTTGTTATAAAACAAAAATACTGTAGATAAGGACATTAGCAGCTCTTATATATTTTCATCTCATGTGTGTTGTGTATACTATCATTTGACAACACAGATGGCCTTTTTTTAACAATATTCAGAAAACATTAGGCATTCAGTAAAGACTACCAAATCATGAATGCAAATTAGCTCCCTCAAAAAAAAAAAAAAAAGTTGTTGCACTGTAACCACTTCTCATATGCTACATCCCTGAGGTTGCTCGGCTGGTGTGACTAACTCTTCTGTTAGTTTTTAAGATTAACAAAAAAAGAGAGAATATTTTCACTGCCATAGATACATATCAGTATATGGGATTTTTTTGTTGTTTAACCTTGTTCTTTTTTGGTTTGACCCTGTAACCCTATTGCATCTCGTAATGTAATATAAAATTGTAGATATCTTATGGTGTACCTATGCTGTCTCCTAAGAGGAAGAATGTTGCTTGGTTACAGGAAAGAAATATCTTGATAATGTAGACTGTAGAAAATAGGATAATATTTTGAACCATTATCCCTTCTCTGTAATAACTATAAAAATCAGTGAAAAGGGAAAAATAAGTGGTAATTATTATTCTGAAGGACAAATGGAGGTAACTGGAATTTATCCTATAGGATTATTAGTTTTAGTGAACTGTGATGTCCTTAAAAGCCCCCAGGTGGCATTATAGCCTTGTTTTCCCTAAGTCATTTGTTTTCATATAGCACAGATCAGAATCCACGTTAACAAGAAATTCCGCTTACTCCAATGATAAATGTGAATATGAAAAATACTATTTTCTTAATTTGTTTATTTATTCACTTTGAGTAAATTCACTTCTGGAATAGCTATGAATTTGAAATATGTTTGGATTAAAATAAGATAAACCACTTTCCAAATTAAATAGTTTATAAACCAAACTTTCCCAAAAGAAGTTTCAAGGATACTACTTTAAGAATCCAATAATATATGTTTAAATAAATATATATGAGCAGTATAAATTTAATTCCAAATGAATAATCTCAGTGAGAAGTAGAAGTTTTTTTGCAATTGTTACTAATTTTCCTTGCAACCTCCAATAAATTGTTAATTTTCTAAGACTCAGTTTCTGTAACGTTCAAAGCAAGAACACTACATTTATTAAACTGAAAAACACTTTTAAGGTCTTTAGCTAAGTGCTAGGAATAGGTATGAAAAGAGAACTTTTCAGCTAATATCAAATAATATAATTCGTGTATTCAATAAATATAATTTCAGGTACTTGACCAATATAATTCAACAATGAATTACTGTAATGAATACAAAAAGGAAAATAATTATTTATTAGGGTATTCTGCCTGGTTATTTATATTCAGTAAAATAAACTTGTTTAAATTACTATCCTATGTACTTGCATACATAATAAGTTTCAATACCTAAACCTCCTATAAATTATTTTCAAAGTATGTAAGACCAAACTTATCAAACTATACTTGAGTAGTAGACACCATAATCAATTATACTGTATGACTTTCTAAGGACGTTATTTCTGTACTCACTTTATTTACTAAATAATCAACATGATAATTAAATTGTAAGTTCAGGTTGCTATTTATCTCCAAGTATTTAGTTTTTATTTTTTTCAAATTTAATCTACCCACTGCTCTAGCAAATTATCTTTAACATAACGTACTAAGAGTTCAAACAAAATTATATTTATTGTGAAGTAATTATTTAATATTAGACCTGAAAATAGTTTCTTGTCAAACTTCTACCAGGTTTTAAACTTTTTGTTCTAAAAAAACCACCTTGGTTTGCATTTAAGTTGAATAATTAAAAATATTTTAAAAAATCATGTATTTTTCATCTTTATTAAAATTAGTTTAAGTGTTTATGTTAAATGTGAAGTCCATTTCAAAATTATTTCAATTGTAGGCATGTACTTAAATTTTTTCATGAATTTTTCCTTACAACTTTCATATAAACACACACAAGAAAGTTATTATATTCAAAGCTCCAGAAAGTTAATTAATCTAAGCCCTTGGATTGCTCATTGAAAACATTTTTTAAAATTATGCTTAATAAAATATATTATTTCAATGTATTTTTCTAGTATGTTAAAATTTTGTATTTTTAGTAAGTAAAAGAAAAACACCTAAAAAATGTTTTTAGGCCTCTAAGTTACTCTCCTTGCATTATTTTCAGAGGGCACACAGCCTAACTGGGAAAAATTGCACAATTAGAGACCTAACATTCAGATGAGAATGCCACGATGATCATGTATCTTGCCCTTTTGGTGTAAGATCGCTCTCTGACAGAGTTCCAGGCCCATTTAGAATGGATTGATTAAATAAAATTAATTTGCTAAATTAGAAACTACAGCTGTAACTTGAAAAAGGGTCTACGCTAATAAACGTGCATTGACAGTATTTTTGTAATCTCTTTAGAACCATTATTCTAAAGTCCAAATTATTCTATGATATGATTGATAATTACTTGTATCTAAAGATCTTTAAGCTCTTTTCCAGCATTAACCCATTAATTTTCACACTTTCTCTGTGAGGTAGTAGGATGTAAGTACGGTTAGTTTGATTTTCCACATGAGAAAACCAAATCATCAAGAAATGAACTTGCTAGAAGTCACACAAGCAACACCAACAAATGAAACAGAGCTCAAAGACCTGACACCCCATTGAACAAGGAGGTGCCTTATACACTGGTACATGCAGAGTGACTCTCTCTATCACCAAATTTACTAGCTTCATCCTCGTAAAATTGAGCCTTGCCTGACATTCTCCCTGCAAACTCCTCCTCAGCTGCTCATCCACCCTGAAAATGAACTTCCTTTCAGATCTGAACCCCATAAAGCTGAAGGTCACTTTGCCCTGTTCCCAATTATTACAGAGTACATTATAGCTGTTAAAGAGTTACTTGTAGGTAAGTAGGTTCAGATTATGCTTGTGCAGATTATGCTATTATTTAACCTATCAAGACCTAGAAATAGATTTTATTTTATACAGGGCCGAAAACTAGGTTTGATAATGAATGGAATTTGGAGTCTGACAAAGTTGCACTTAAGCCTTCGTTAAGTATCTGAAAACATTCCTCCAGGACATCTTACTGGCAGGAACTCATTAATACCACCTGACTGAAAATGGAAACTTTGAGACAGCAGCGATTTCCGCAGAAAAAGCCTTGAGGAAGCCAGCCCCAAAGAACGCCAGGGAAGAAGGAATCTTTAAAAGAAACGGAAAGAGGCCGGGTGTGGTGGCTTACACCTTTAATCCCAGTACTTTGGGAGGCCAAGGCACGCGGATCACAAGGTCAGGAGATCAAGACCATCCTGGCCAACATGATAAAACCTCATCTGTAGGCCGGGCGCGGTGGCTCACGCTTGTAATCCCAGCACTTTGGGAGGCCGAGGCGGGCGGATCACCAGGTCAGGAGATCGAGACCACGGTGAAACCCCGTCTCTACTAAAAATACAAAAAAAATTAGCCGGGTGTGGTGGCGGGCGCCTGTAGTCCCAGCTACTCGGAGAGGCTGAGGCAGGAGAATGGCGTGAACCCGGGAGGCGGAGCTTGCAGTGAGCCAAGATCACGCCACTGCACTCCAGCCTGGGTGACAGAGCGAGACTCTGTCTCAAAAAAAAAAAAAAAAAAAAAAACCTCATCTGTACTAAAAATACAAAAATTAGCCAGGCGTGGTGTCACGCACCTATAGTCCCAGCTACTCAGGAGGCTAAGGTGGGAGAATCTCTTGAACCCGGGAGGCAGAGGTTGCAGTGAGCCAAGATTGCGCCACTGCACTCCAGCCTGGCAACAGAGCGAGACTCTGTCTCAAAAAGAAAGAAAGAAAGAAATGGAAACAACCATCCAAGAAATAGTAAGAAGGCCAAGAAGTACATCACCATAAAAGCCAAGATAAGTCACGAGTTTTCCAAAGGGGGTGACTATAAAAATTAAATGCTAGAAAAAAAGAGTAGGGAGTATGAGGTGTTTGAGCAAGGGTGTTTGCAAAGATGTTTTGACCAGAAAGAAGCCACTGAAGATTTTGAAAGTGTAGTTTTGGTAAAAACAACAAGGGATTAAGAAAGGATGTGTAATGCGTGGTGAGAAAATGAAGGTAACAGGTGCAGAGCATTCCTTTGAAAAGGAATACAAGCAACTGCAAAAGACATCAAAGAAAAGGAAAATTCGAAAAGTAAATAATGGAAAACACCACATGCATTTGAAAAGTTGGCCAGACGCTGTGGCTCACACCTGTAATCTCAACACTTTGGGAGGCCGAGGGCAGGCGGATCACCTGAGGTCAGGAGTTCGAGACCAACCTGGCCAACATGGTGAAACTCTATCTCTACTAAAAATACAAAAATTAGCCTGGCATGGTGGTGCACGCCTGTAATCCCAGCTGCTTGGGAGGCTGAGGCAGGAGAATTGCTTGAACCCGGAGGGAGGCGGAGGTAGCAGTGAGCTGAGATCGTGCCACTGCACTCCAGCCAGAGCCAGACTCCATCAAAAAAAAAAAAAAAAAGATATTTTCTACCTTTTAGAATAATCTATATAACTTTTCACTCCTTAATAATTTTTATATTTACCAAGTGGTTGGTACATTTATTCTACTTTACAGCTTTTCTAAGGGGAAATAATTATGTCTATTTTACAAACAAAGGAGTAAATGGAGAGAGTTTACATGCTTTGTTTGTTACTGTTATTCCTACTTTCAAGACCTTTACTGATTACCTACTATATTCAGTAAACTATACTAGTGCCACACCTATAGTGCCTTGCACCGATCAGTGCTTAATTTTTTTTTTTTCAAGTAAGCTGAGTTAGAAATATATTTGGGTTTAGTAAGTGTCACTTCAGGCAACACAGACACCTGGAATACCAGGCTCTTTTTTAGTTTAACAATCTTGCCAATTATGAGAAATGGATTTGAATACACCCATAACCATGCTGGAAAAAAAGTGACTATGAAGAATAAATATCAAATTGACAGTTCAATAAGACAATTTTGAACTTTGAATATTGACTGCATTGACTGAAGTAAATGCCCACTCACTTGAAAGCTAAGAAAATGAGAAAGAAAAAAGCCAGACTTGAATGAACTAAGAGGATTTGAATTATCTGATCCTTTTATTAAAGAGAAAGGGAGCATCTAATTACTTAGGGAATTGACAATGGTTTCAAATTATCTTCTCTTTAATAAGAAAACAATCTTATATACACTGACTATGATTTTTCTAAACGTGTTTTCTAATACTTTTCATAAATTATATTTCAGTCTAAAACAACAGTGTTCATGTGTTCACACACAGGGACAAACCAATCAAGTTAGTCCTAAAGAAAATATGACAGATTTTCCCCCAGAGCTTTACTGAGGTGTAGTTAACAAATAAAAATATGACAGTTTAAAAATAGAATCGGTAACTTGCTTTCTTTTATTATTACACTGGGAATTTCATATGTCTTAGGTCAGCACAACTTGGGCATTTTCTACCAAAGTACGGCAGAAATAATAAATCAGGCCAAGTGCGGTGGCACACACCTGTAATCCCAGCACTTTGGGAGGCTGAGGCAGCAGGACAGCTTGAGGCCAGGAGTTCAAGACCAGCCTGTGCAACATAGTGAGACCCTATCTTGGCAGAAAAAACAAACAAACAAAAAAACAAACAAACAAACATTAGCTGAGAGTGGTGGTGTGTGCCTGTAGTCTTAGCTACTTGGGAGGCCGAAATGGGAGAATCGCTTGAGCCCAAGATTTTGAGGCTGCAGTGAGCTATAATTGTGCTACTGCACTTCAGCCTGGGTAACAGAGCCAGATCCTGTCTCTAAATAAATAGATAAGGCACATTTTTTTTTGTCTTCCTCGAGGCTTTTTCTGTGAAGCTGTCTCAAAGGTTCCATTTTCAGTCTAGTTTTCCTCAACTCCATAGCTCTTACTTCTGCACCCGGCAGAGCCACAGCCTATCTGTATATCTGCCTGGTCGGCATCCTCACAGGTTATCTCAAATACAAATACCTAAATAAATCACTGACCTAGGAGTTGAGGCGGAGAGGACAGTCTTAGCCTAGAAGATTCCCAGAAATCTCAAGGTCTAGCTTAGGATTTTGTGTTCATTGAACATTTTACTCCAAAATATATCTGAATTTGTTTTAATATAAAATAATGCTTCATTTGCCAATTACATTACATTTCCCTAAATATTTGCAGAAAATCAGTCCTCTGGAGGATGTACCACAATTCACCTATGGCCTCCCCCGCCTCCTGCCCCCCCTCAGCCCTAGTTTTAAAACTACAGCTAAAGGAATTTCGATGATGAGGGGAGGACATAACTTAATGCTTTCTGATCAAATGAATCCTGCTGAAGATTATTGAAGAGGGTGGAATAAGAAGACAACAGAGAAAGTGAGTGGGTATGCCAATAAGAATGTACCTCATTGAAGAGCCAAAGCTTCCTAAACTTCATAGTAAAAATTAATTCATATTCTTTTCATTATATTCCACGAAATTAAATGTCACAAATTATTTTAGTTTATTTTAATTCATTCATGCATTAATTCACTCAGCAATTAATATTTTGTATGCCCCTTCACATGCCAGACTGTGTCCTAGGTACTTAAGGATACAAAAATGAAATAGAAAGTTCCTACCTTGAAGCGCTCACAGTCTGTGTGAAGGCACATGCAGTAAGACAGAATAGGAGCTGCAAACGTAACTGTACATAGTGGGCACAGAGAGACCAACTCTTTCTAGAGATGCTGGCAGAAAACAGGAACCATGAAAAAAAAATTTAAATAGTGGCTGAGCTGGGTTATTAAATTGGGGTTTAGGGAAGATCTACACTTTTGATCCCTCAGCCCTCTTCCTTCCCCTTGCAGGGGTTCCTTAAGACCACCAAAATTTGGAGGGGTGCAATCTGAAACCTAGTATCTTGTGAATGTTCCTAATTCCAGGAAACAAAAGATTCCAAGTGCAGTACATTCAGAACCATAGGTAATAAGACCTAGAAAAAGACTTTTGAGCTCATTTAGGACAATGCCCCATCTTAGAAACAAAAAAATGGCCCAAGGCCCAGAGAGGTGTAAAGATACTGCCAAAGGAGTGGAGCTCATTAGTGGCAGCTTGAAGCCTGTAACCAAGCTTGTGCCCATTCCACTGCAACACATGCCAGCACCACCCTTAGCATTCCCTGTTTCATTTTCTAGCCTTTAGTCAGCTGAAAAATATACATAAAACTTTATCCATCATGAAAATATTTAAATGTGTTAACAATAAGAATATATAGTGCTTTTCTAACAGTGTTTTATTCCTTACAAAAAGTTATTATAAATTTTAACCATACACTAAAATAGAGGAAATAGTATAAGACATTCTCATACTACCTATTGATCAAATTCAATAGCTTTTAACATTTTGGCACACTTGTTTTATCCCTCTTCTTGTTCTTTCTTTTTCTTTGTTACTGCAAATATTTTAAAGCAAATTTCTGATATTATGTCTACGTCAGTTCAACCTTAAATACTTTTACGTGTTCTCTAAAAAATAAGGACAATTTTTTTTTTACTGCAATGTGGCCACAGCTACAAAATTAACAATGATTCCTTAATATCATCTAATAACCAATGTTCAAGTTTCCTCATTTGTCTCAAAAATATCTTTTTACACTTATTTTAGTCATTTTAAATATGTATTTCTATTTTACCACAAAATAGTATTCTATATTTGGATTCAGCAATCCGATTTTTCTTGCTTTTTATAAACTTCTATTCTGAACTGGTACCTTAGTTACAAGGGCCTTATATATAAGTCATTAACTTCAGGCACACCTCCCTAATCCTGATCCCAGCCATAATATATTTTTAACACATCAGTGATTACTACAGATATCCTTCCTGCTTTTTCACCCCAATACACACAAGCTATGACTAACTCATTACTTTCTCCAGTCTATTAAAATTACAGTAAAATCCCATTAAAAAGGCCTTTTTATATCACAGATAAAATCACACTTGCTATATATGTAGTGATTGTGATTCATACAGC
The DNA here is from genome assembly GCF_028878055.3 of Symphalangus syndactylus. Classification (NCBI taxonomy): domain Eukaryota; kingdom Metazoa; phylum Chordata; class Mammalia; order Primates; family Hylobatidae; genus Symphalangus; species Symphalangus syndactylus. The sequence continues at coordinate 65,045,913 of NC_072433.2, forward strand.
TGTAATTATAATTCAGTAAGTCTAGATATTTTCTTTCTCCATCAATGCTAACATGATGATTGGGTTTGGCTGTACTCAAAATTTGATATGGCTCCTTTCTTAGCCAGTGCTTCCAATAGCTATCCCATATGGAATCTAGTTTATTTGAATTTCAGCTTGAAACCACATCTACTGTCTCTTTCCACATCTATGGAATATTTTTAAACAAAAATGGAAATTTTCTCTATACTTATGACATACCTAGAAAATTTGAGCCCATAGTAAATATCTTAGAAAGGCCATCCCATTAGCCTAAGTTTAGTAAAAGCCAAATTCCAGGTCCTCCTAGCAAAGCAGAAATACCAGTAATTGTGATAAATAAATATTAGCGGACTCAACACTCTAGTGAAAACATAGACTGTCAGGCCAGATTTTTTTAAAAATCTAATTCTGTATTGTTCAAAAAGGATACACATTAAGAAGAATTTTACAGTATTAAAAGTGAAAGGAAAGAAAAACATATACCTGATGCAAACATCTACAAAGAGGAAGCTGATCTATCTGTAGTAATATCAAGCAGTCATATTTAAGGCAAAAAAGCAATATTAGGCCGGGCGGTGGCTCACGCTTGTAATCCCAGCACTTTGGGAGGCCGAGGCGGGCGGATCACGAGGTCAGGAGATCGAGACCACGGTGAAACACCGTCTCTACTAAAAATACAAAAAATTAGCCGAGCGTGGTGGCGGGCGCCTGTAGTCCCAGCTACTCGGAGAGGCTGAGGCAGGAGAATGGCGTGAACCCGGGAGGCGGAGCTTGCAGTGAGCCGAGATCGCGCCACTGCACTCCAGCCTGGGCGACAGAGCAAGACTCCATCTCAAAAAAAAAAAAAAAAAAAAAAAAAGAAACAGAAAGGAATACTTCATAATAATAAAGAATCCAATTCATACAGAAGATATAACAATTATAAATTTGTAGGCACCTAATAATGTGAACTCAAATATATAAAGCAAATATTACAGGACTAGAGGTAGAAACAGACAAACCTACAATCATGAATAGAAGCTGATAGAATACAGAGACTATACAATTTAAACAAAAGAAGAAGAAACTTGACCCGATTGATGTAAATGGAATGTTGTGCCCCAAAACTAAAATGCATATTGAGTTTTTTAAAAATCTCATTTTCAAAAATTGAGCATGTGTTGCAAAGCAAGTCAAGTCGCCACAAATTTCAAAGAACTGATATGAGACAGAGTTATGTTCTCTGACTACAATGTATCTAGGCTAAATGTCAATATTTTTAAAAACTTTAAAATTTCCATGTATATGGAAAATAAGAAATCTACCTCTAAATGATATAACAGCCAAAGAAAAAGTCATGGAAAATATTTTGAACTGAAAATTCAAAATATTGAAACTTGTAAGACGTAGTTTAAAGGAATACTTTAAAAGAAATGTACACCATTAAATGCACACCAGAAAAGAAGTAAAACTAAAAATTAATGAGGTATGTATTAGTCACAAGAAGTTAGGAAAAGAATAGCAAATTAAAGTCAAAATAAGAAGAAAATAATAAAGATTATATCGAAATTAGTAAAACATTAAAAAATCTTACAACAGAGGTTCAATAAAGCAAAACTAGGTAAATTGAAAACACTATTAAAGTTGATAATTGTATGGTAAGAATGACCAAGGCAGGAAGAGAGAGAAGGCAGAGATTTACAACACATACATAGAAAAGAATAAATTACTACATATACCAACTATTAAAACAACATTAAGAGGTGGCTACTAACAACTTTATGACAATAAATTAAAATTTTAGATAAAACAAACTTCTTAGAAAATACAATTTACCAAAATGACACAAGAAGTAGAAAATCTAAATAGCTCATTAACTATTAAAAGAACATTAAATCCACCAAGGAAGCTTCAGGCCAGGTGGCTTCACAGGCTAATTCCACCAAACAGTCAAGGAAGAAATAATGTCAATCTTACATAACTCTTCCAGAAAATAGGAAAATGAAGGCTATCATTCAACTTCTTCTGTGAGCCTAAAGTTAGCTTAATAGCAAAGCCTGACAAGAACATTTTGAAAAAGAAAAATTACTAGCCAACCTCATTCATGTACATAATTTAGAAATGCCAAACATAAAATATAAGCAAGTAAAATTCAACAACACACAGAAACAATAACACAACATGACCAAGACATGTTTACTACAGAAATGCAAGGCTGTACTAACACACTAAAACCAATCTGTAAAATTCAGAGCATTAACACAATAAAAGAGAAAAATCATATTATCATTTTGATAGAGAAAAATTACCTGACAAAATTCGATATCTCGTCACTTTTTTAAAAAAAAGAACTTTCAGCAAACTACAATTAGAAGCGAACTTACGGCCGGGCGCGGTGGCTCACGCTTGTAATCCCAGCACTTTGGGAGGCTGAGGCGGGCGGATCACGAGGTCAGGAGATCGAGACCACGGTGAAACCCCCTCTCTACTAAAAATACAAAAAATTAGCCGGGCGTGGTGGCGGGCGCTTGTAGTCCCAGCTACTCGGAGAGGCTGAGGCAGGAGAATGGCGTGAACCCGGGAGGCGGAGCTTGCAGTGAGCCGAGATTGCGCCACTGCACTCCAGCCTGGGCGACAGAGCGAGACTCCGTCTCAAAAAAAAAAAAAGAAGTGAACTTGCTTAATCTGATAGAGATTATTTATTTAAAAACCTATAGCATTATACTTAATGAAATATTGATAGCTTTCCCTTGAAATGTAGAATGAGATAAGAATGCCCACTGTCATTTCTATCAACTTTGTACTGAACTTTGTACTGTACCAATACAATAAGGCAAGAAAAAAATTAAAACGTATAAGAATTGGAAAGAAAGAGATAAAACTGTCATATTCATAGCTGACATGTATAATGGCATACATATAAAATGCAAAATAATCTACAGAAAAAATATTAGACATCAAAAGCAATTTTAGTAAAGTTGCTGACTACAAAGTCAATAAACTAAAATCAATTTATTTCTATATACCAACAACAAATAAATAGACACTTTAAGATGCCATTTATAAAGAACATCAAAAAAAGCAAACAAGAATAAATCTAAAAACTTGTAAACCTCTACACAGAGAAACGCTAAACTATGACTGATAAAAAAAAATTTAAAGGTTTAAATAAATGGAGAGATACACCATGTTCATGGATTCAGAGGCTCAAAATTATAAAGATGTCAATTCTCCCCCAAACTGATACAGAGAAACAATAAAACCACAATCAAAACCCCAAAATTTCCTAAAACTTTACAAGTTGATTATAATATTTTAATGAAAATGCAAAGTGCCAAGATTAGCCAAGACAATCTTGGAAAAGAAGAACAAAGTGAGAAGACTTGCTTTATCATATATCAAGATTTATTATAAACCTACAGAATTGAGTCAATGTGGTATTGGTATGAAGACAGGCAAACAGATCAATGAGAGAAAACGGAGAGTCAAGAAGCAAATCCAGGCATAAATGAATACTTGGTTTATGAAAAATAGCAGCTCATAGAATGGTGGGGAAATAGTGGTCTTTAAAAGATAATGGTTCTGGAAAAATTGTATATTCATATGGAAAAATAAATTTTTGCTGCTTCTTTATATGATGTACTAAAATTAGTTTCAAGTGATTTGTAGACCTAAGCACAAAAAACAAAACAAATAAATATTTTAGTTGGCAGCATGGGATAATATTAGTCTGGAAAACACTAACCATAGAAATGACTGATACATCTTACATATGTGTCATAAAGACTTCTATCAAGATACAGAAAGCAATAAAGCAATAAGAAAAAGACAGTCACATACAAAATGAGAGAGAAGGAAAGATGCTCAACATCATTAGTCATCAATGCAAAATTAAAACCACAATAAGAGATGACGACATGTCCACCAGAATGGCTAATGTTAAAAAGACCACCAACCTCAAATATTGGCAAGAATGTAGAGCAAACAAAACTCTTATTCACTTTTGCTGGGAAAACGGTACCCCTACCCTATTACCCAACAATTCAACTACTAAGTGTTTACCCAAGAGAAATGAAAACATATATGCAGAAAAAGACTCAGACAAGAATGATTGCATCTTTATTAATAAGAGCCCTGGACTGGAAATAACCCAGGTGTCCAACAATATAAGAATAGACAAACATCTTTATAAAATGAATTACCACTTACCACTAAGAAAAATCAAACTACTGATACAATCAACAGTATGGATGAACTCAAAAAATTATACTGGGTGAAATAAGCCTTACACAAAAAAGAATATACTGAACAAGTCTATTTATACGAAGTTCTAGAATAGGCAAAACTAATCTATAGTGGAAAAAAACTTCCTCTACTCTTGGGAGTTTGGGAAAATTCATGGAGGAATATCCTTGCATAGTGATAATGTTTTATCTTGATATAGGTTTGGGATATATGGTCATATGTACCTGTCAAAAACTAGAACATGAACAATTAAGATTTATGCATTTCATTATATGTAAAATTTACATTAATAAATCAACTGTAAACAAATATTGAATTCTATTTAATGATATGTATGCTGAAAAATTTAGAAGAAAGTGATTGAAGAACTCTATTTTGAAATGTATCAAAAGGTAAGATGGATTGATGAATGGGTAGAAATATAAAAAACCAAGCACAGTTAAATCTTAATGGTACAAGAACTGGTGCTGAGACAACTGGATACTCACATGCAAAAAAAATGAAGTTGCACCCTTACCTCACTTGTTATACAAAAATTAACTCAAAATGTATCAATTACCTAAATATAAGAACTAAAACTATAAAACTCTTAAGAAAAAACAGGGGTAAATCTTCATGACCTCAGATTTAGCAATGGATTTCTAGATATAAAACCAAAAGTACAAATAACAGCAACACAAATAGGTAAATTGGGCTTCATCAAAATTTAAAACTTTTGTGCATCAAAAGGCATTAAAAAGAAAGTAAAAAGACAACATACAGAAGGGGAAATAACATTTACAAATTGTATATCTGAAAAGGGTCTCACATCCAGAATACAGAAAGAGCTCTTACAACTCAACAACAAAATGACAAACAACCCAATTTTAAAATGGGCAAAGGACTTGAATAAACGTTCTTCCAAGGAAGATATATAAATGGCCAACAAGCACATGAAAAGATGCTCAACATCATTAGTGACACACAAATCAAAACCACAATAAGATACCACTTTGCACCCACTGAGATGGCTATAACCAAGAAAGACAGACAATAACAAGTGTTGGTGAGGATGTGAAGAACTAGGAACACTTGTACATTGGTAGTGGGAATGTTCAGCTGCTGTGGAAAACAGTTGGTGGTTCCTTAGAAAGTTAAACATAGAATTACCATATGCCCCCACAATTCATTTGTACTCAAAAAAAGTAAAAACAGGTACTCTTATGAATATTTGTACATAGAGCAATATTCATAATAGCCTAAATGTGGGCTATACATGTTCATAGCAGCATTATTCACAATAGCTCAAATGTATTGTTCAGTCATAAAAAGGAATTAAATACTGATACATGCGACAAGTTGCATGAATCTTGAAAACATTATGCTAAGTAAAAGAAGCCAGACACAAAAGATCGCATATTATATGACTCCATTCATATGAAATATCCAAAAGAGGTTAATCCATAGAAACAGAAAGGAGATCAGTAGTTGCCAGGGACTAGGGGGAGGGAAGAATGGGATTAACTGCATAATAGCTATAGAGTTTTATTTTGAGGTGATGAAAACATTTTAGAACTAGATAGAGATAGTGGTTGTACAATATCGTGAATGACTAATTGTGAATGTCACTTTATTGTTCACTTTAAAATGATTACTTTTACATTATATAAATTTCAACTCAATTTTAAAAATTTGAAAATGGAAAAAGGGAGAAGATTTAGAAGGTTCTAAATGCTAAAAGAAGTTAATGATAGAATTCAGGTAGCGCTTATACAAGTGTTCACTGAAATCTTTCAATTTTGCTGTATGTTTGAAATTTTTTGTAATGAAAAGTTCAGGGGGGAAAATGGACAATAACAAGTATAGTGCAACTTAAAATAGCAGGAACCCTCAAATGCTGCTGGTGGAGATGGAAATTAATACAACCACTTTGGAAACGTGTTAGTCATTATTCACCGAAGTTGAATATCTTGATATTTTACAATCCAGCAATCCTTCTTGTAGGTATATATCCAACATAAATGAGTGTACATGAGCACCAAGAGTCTTGTATAAGAATGTCCATAACAACTCTATTTATAATATCTAAAAACTTTTGGAAACTCAAATGTTTATCAACAGTAGAATGGATAAGTAAACAGTAGGGTAGTTTATAATCACACAGTGGAACATTATATAACAGCCAAAAATGAACTCACTACAGCAGTACACAACATGGTTGAATCTCCTAAACATAATAGCAAATGAAAGAAGCCAGACTCAAAAGAATACATATATAACTCAAATACAGGCAAAACTATACAGTCAATATTTTAAAAATTATACAGTAAATATGAATTATTGGGTGGTAAAGGTAAAAAGAAAAGCAAGGAAATGATTACCATAAAAGTCAGGATAGTAGTTAAGCTTGGGAGAAAGGAGGGGATTATGACTGGGAAGGGGGCCTTTCCTGTAGGGGATGCTAGCAATGTTCTATTTCTTTACTGGGATGCCTAAATTTTTGCTTTTTAATAATTAGGCTGTATGTTTATGTTACGCACTTCCTTGCATGTATTTTGCATTTCACAATTTTTAAAAGTAAAAAATATATCGCATACACATGGACAAGCATATCAGGAAATGGGATCCTTCATACATTGCCGGTGGCAATATAAACCAGCAAGCTCTCTCAGGAGAACACAGTATTTCCCATGAAATTCAGTAGGCATTCTGTCTACCACCTGGCAACCCCACTTCTAAATATCTACCCCAGAGAAATTCCTCACAGATATCTGCATAGGCTGTTCTTTGCGACATTTGTTTATTTATTTACTTTTGGTAGTGTGTAGTTGGAGGCAACCTCCATGTTTGTTAGAAAAGGAACTAATAAGTAAAATCTGATACATATATATTAAGGAAAGATAGGTAGTCAGAAGCAATGAACTCTAAAAAAAAATAGAGTAACATGGATTGGTTTTTTAAGAGTGTTGAGTGGGAAAAAGTAATACAATTATATCTATGCCCTTTATGTAAATGTAAAACACATATACAAAGATATATTTTTCAGACACATACTTACCCAAGTACAGACAATGTATATACACCTACATCTATACCTATCCCAAATACTTCAGAGTAGGGGATGGCTATGGGAGGTAGGAAGGTGGAAACAGGGCTCAGGATGGAGGGAACGAAAGGATAGGAGCCTGAAATGGATGATGATGGTTGTGTGCTGTGAACAGAATTATATAGTTAATTCAATTCTCCATTCCTAAGGTTCAAAGGAGAAACAAAAGAGTAAAATAATATACGAATATTGTTATTGTTGCTAATCTACAGCACTCTCAGATCAGCGTAGGGCCCCTTCACATCCTTAAACCTTATCAGATTTATTTTTCCGGGCTCCCTTTGCAGGGCTACTTCTTTATGTGATGCCTGTGCTTTTCCACATATTAAAGAGCTGGTCTCCCCAGCACTGCATCTTCCTTTGCAAGTCCTACAGAATTCTTTTGTGGAGTTGTTACAGTACACCAACGAAATAAGCTTCTACAAATATCATCTATGTATGTGGTATTGAAGGGCATACCACTGTTACAGCTATTAGATGAATATTAACCTATAGAATACAATGCAGTATTTCTAGTAAAAATGTTCACCACTCCAGCTGAATCTAAAGATTCCACCCCCAGAATACAAGTTTAAATAGACACTTATAAAACATATTATTTGCTTTAAAAATGAATGTAGCATTCTTTGCTTATTAAAAATAACCCCATAAACTACTAGAATATTCTTTATGGATCAGAATCTTTAAATTTACATAGGTCCTATGTAAAAATTATATTCAAGCCATAAAATTTCAGATAATATTCTAGAACAAATTTGCAACTACACCACTATATGTGAGGGGGAAAAAGACCTTATATGGACAAAAAAATGAGAAGCAAGGGTAACTAAGCAGAGACGATGAAAAACAGTTTTGAATAAAGCATCTACAAAATTTCTATTTTTTTTTTTTTTTGAGACAGTGTCTCACTGTCACCCAGGCTGGAGTGCAGTGGTGTGATCTCAGCTCACTGCAACCTCCATCTCCCAGATTCAAGCGATTCTCCTGCTTCAGCCTCCCTAGTAGCTGGGATTACAGGCATGCACCACCATGCCTGGCTAATTTTTGTATGTTTAGTGGAGACAGCGTTTCACTATGTTGCCCAGTCTGGTCTCAAACCCCTGAGCTCAGGTTATCCTCCCACCTCGGCTTCCCAAAGTGCTGGGATTACAGGCATGAGCCACTGACCTGGCCTTAAAATTTCTATTTAACCAAACACTTATTGAACATTTAATGTGAGAAAGGCATAGTCTAGGAGCTGGGGATACCAACATGAAGTAGGTCCTACTCTCAGGGATCAAAGTCTAAAAACAATAAATGATGTGTGGTGGTTTTAGTGTCTTTATTCCCCAGACAAAGGGGGATGTTTTGACTGTGTTTATAAAATGGGTACAAATTAAGACTCAATAGTTTAAAGATTATATTTTACATTTGTGAACCCAATAGTTACGTTTAAACATTACCTGGCACATTAACTGTTCTGGGTAAATACCAAAGACGTTCATGGATCCAGTCATTTTTAAGTTTTTTTCTTTTTTTAAGAGTCATGGTTAATTTTAGCTGGACAAAGTCTGAGGCAGGTCATTTCTACCTTGCTGAGCTCCCCTTACAGTCTCAGCTGGACCCAGCATCCTTCATTTCCTATCCTAAATTGCCCCCCTTATGTTCTATGCTTGCTGTGGAGAAGAACTGCAGCTCTTAATTGTCTGTGGCCAGATCCTCCCACTCCATCTTCCCCTTCTGCACAGAACACTCCATGTCACTCTGGGGAGAAACATGCTATATCCATGCAAAGGGTGGTTATATGGATGTTTCTCATAAACACTGAAGTTTAGAATATCAAAAGTCATGTCAGACCCTAAGGTAACAACAAAACTTCCTTGGAAATCTATTCCATGATGTTCACTTTGATGTCAGTTACAACTGTGTTGTGCACACATATATCTCTGTGTAGTCACAGCTAAGAGGCAGGGATGACTAGCACACAGGGCTAATACTGATGACTTTATTTTCTACCACATCCTACCAATTAAGTAGTTCTCATGGTGGTTACCTGAATCACAAAAATTCTAGGGTCTTCAACTCCGTAATGACAGGAAAGGGAACAGTTGGCCTAGCTTTAGCCATTTATCCTGGACTCACAAAAACCATCTTTATTCATTTGTCTAGTCTTTCCCAGTCACCAGTATTAATAAACGGCTGCCAGATGACAAGACCAAATTGCCTCTGCCCATGGATTAGAGTATTATGTTATAGGCTCAACAGCAGAAGTTTAAATTATGAAAGCGAGAACGAATGAAGCCTACTTGCTAAGATATGCCTATCTAGCTGGTGTAAGACAATCGTAGCTCTACTGAGAAATTTACAGTGCATATTGTTTTTCTTTCATCTGCCCTTACAAGGATGGATAGTTCTGCAGTCAGAATTTTTGCCCAAGGATTTTACTATCACGGTGAACTTTGGTCATCAAAGTCTGAGCCAAAGAAAATTGAAGGTGATTGGTCTAATCAGTTTCCCATTCCTTGGGAATGCCACTAAAGAATGCTACCCTGTTTTCTTGGCTCAATACAAATAGCCTCATTTATTATATGTACATCCAAGTTTATGCTCGTCTGAGAATTATATTCAGAATTTAGATTCCAAAAAGCAAGCCCCATGCAAGACTCCTGATGATTAATTAGTCATTTAATTTCAATGTTTCCTGAGATCCTACAGTGTACAGTGCTGTGGTAGGTGCTGGAGACCTCGCACCTAGCTGTGCTGTGCTAGTTGCTGGGGACCTATATCCCTGTAATATAAATATCCTCCTTGATCTCAAGGAGCTTAGAGTGCAATAAAAGAGACAGATAAAAACTACCTATAAATGAAACAAGGACTCTAAGAGATGCATAAGCAAAGTGTTAAAAAATAAAGTAATAAAAATTATCTGGGAAAAGCAGAGAAGACTCCAGTGAAGATATGGCAGTTAAACTAGAAATAAGATTTCTGAAATCAAAGATGAGGAAAAAAAAGCATCACAAACAAAGTCAAAGGGGCTTAAGAGTTAAGTACAGTCATGCGCCATATAACATCATTTCGGTCAATGACAAACTGCATATATGATGATGATCCTGTAAGAGTATAATACCGTATTTTTACTGTACCTTTTCTATGTTTAGGTACACAAATAATCACCACTGGGTTACAATTCCCTGTGGTATTCAGTACAGTCACTTGCTGTACAGGTGTGTAGCCTAGGAGCAATAGGCTATACCATGTAGCCTACCTGTATAGCAGGCTAAACCATCGAGGTTTATGCAAGTACTCTATGATGTTCGCACCAAGATGAAACCACCAACGCACTTCTCAGAACATACTCCTGTCATTAAGTGATGGATGACTATAGTTCAGAATTGTATTTTAAAAGAGAAAAGGCACTGGACGTTGAGTTCCAAGACAGGTTTTAATTCCTGCCTCATCTTTTATTCTCTATGGAAACCTGACTGGTAAGAAAAATGGGATTAGGGTTTGCCTACATCCAGACATGCTATTCAAAAATTTGATATGTGGTATTATGGTATGAGCACTGACCAATCAGAACAAATGTTGGCTGTGATAATCAGTACAGACATTTTGGTGCATTCCAAGTGAATACTTACCAACCTTGCCCACATCTTTTCCCCCCTATCTTCCCACTTTAGAATTTAGGTTCCATGAGAGCAACCACTGTTAACCATTGCGTTCTGAAAATGTGACTGGGATTTATTTTCATCAGGTGTGGTAAGACACATAGGCCCAGAAATGACTGATGTGAAGGAACAAGTTTTTACTCACCAATCCCTGGAAATAAGAGGCCTGGCATGCCATGCAGATCCGCGTGGGGAATCTGACCATGGTTGGTCAGGAGGCCGAAGAGGAAGAGGAGAAAACACGGCCCAGAGCCTTTATTGGGGTTTTCACAGGAAGGAGTGGGTGCAGCAGGGTAGGTATAATGAGCATGCTAATGAGTAGACAGTTTGAATAATTTTGACGGGCGCTGGGCTGTTGGAGTGCTTCCTAGTTGCTCAGTACCTGGCCCTGGGGTCATTTAGGGCAGAAGAAATATTGGCTTGGTGTGTGAGAGTTTGATAAAGGAGACGTTTGGGGGAGTGGGCTCTGGATTGGTTGGATTGTATGTTAAAGATATGCTCACAGTGGAGCCATTTGATCTCTCTAGGAATTAGCTAGCCCTGGGAGGGTTGGTCTCTCCAGCATCAAGGCCTCAGCAAGATCATCAAGAATATAGAAAATAAGAAAATATAATTAATACACGCTGCTTCCAGCATGCCTGGTAAGTGTAGGTGCTCAACAAGTAGGTATTATATAGATGAATAAGTAAATGAGAGATTATTTAAATGTGACTGGAGTATAGAATAGATGAAAATATATATGGGACTAGGACTAAAAATGTATGGGTATTTTGGGGGTTTTATATAAATGTATGGGGTACAAGCACAGTTTTGTTACCTGCATAGATTGTGTAGATGTCAAGTCAGGGCTTTTAGGGTATCCACCACCCAAATAATATACATTGTACCCATTAAATAATTTCTCATCATTCACCCCCTCCCACTCCTTCACCCTACTGATTCTCTCCACTATGTCCATGATTCCACTCTCTATGTCCATCTATACATATTATTTAGCTCCCACTTATGAGTGAGAACATGCAATATTCATCTTTTGTGACTGACCTGTTTCATTTAAGATAATGACCTCCAATTCTACCCATGTTGCTGCAAAAGACAAGATTTCTTTTCTAAATAACTTCCACTTTTATTTTAGATTCAGGAGGTACATATGCAGGTTTGTTACATGGGTCGTGTGACACTGAGGTTTGGGGTACAAATGATCCTGTCACTCAGGTAGTGAGCATAATACCAAATAGGTAGCATTTCATTTCACCCTTGCCTCTCTTCTTCCCTCCCCATTCTAGTATTCCCCAGTGTCTGTTGTTCCCATCTTTATGTCCAGGTGTATCCAATGCTTGGCTCCTACTTATAAGTGAGAACATGTGGTATTTGGTTTTCTGTTCCTGCATTAATTCATTTAGGATGACAGCCGCCAGCTACATCCATGTTGCTGCAAAGGACATGATTTTGTTCTTTTTTATGACTGCTTAAGATTCCAAAAAGACAGGATTTCATTCTTTAAAAATGTACATTGAAGTCAGTTGGGAAGGCTTGCTTTCCATGCTAAGAAGCTGGTCTTGTAACAGATTTTAAAGTAGTTCTGAACGTCTACTATGTGCCCTGTAATGAAATCAGGGTAATTATATTGGCCACTCAAGTAATGACTGGTAAACTAGAGAGGTTTTTGTTTACTTTTTCTCAGAAGTCTTTTTCTATATTATTTCACACCATCTGTCTCAGTGAGTTTGGGCTGCTATAACAAATACCATAGATTAGGTGGCTTTAACAACAAGCATTTATTTCTCACAAATCTGCAGGCTGAGAAGTCTACGATTAAGGTACCAGCCTGGTAGGGGCTCTCTTCCTGGTTTGCAGGTGGCCATCTTGCTGTATCTTCATGGGAGGAGAGAGAGAGAGAGAGAGATCATCTTTCTGGTATCTCTTTTTATAAAGCATTCATCTCATCATGAAGGGCTCCACCCTCATGACCTCATTACCTCCCAAAGACCCCACCTCCAAATGCTATCACACTGGGGATAAGGGTTTCAGCATCAGAATTTTGGGTAGATATAAGCATTGAATTCATTGCACCATCTGCAGACAAAAGTGGAAATTAGCCTTCTATAAATATCAGTCCATATTCTGTGTGCTCTGTAATGTCTTTCCTAATCAAGTTAATCTGCCTTTTTTATATTCTGTTTTGGGTCATGCTTCTTAGACTTTAATGTGTGTAAGAGTCACCTGGCAGATATTGTTAAAATGTGTATTGTGATTCAGTAGGTCTGAGGTAGAGTGGGGCTGATTCTGCCTTTCCAATAAGCTCTCTGGTGATTCCAGTCCTGCTGGTCTAGGGGGTGTACTTTGAATAGTAAGGTTTCAGAGGGTGGACTCTTTTTTATTAAAAAGGCAATACAGTACACAAAACTGGCTAAGAGCAAGTCTGGGTTTGAACCCTGACTGCTGCATGTGGCTGAGGACAAGTTACTTAATCTCTCTAAGCCTCTGTTTCCTGTAAAATGAGGACAACAAATAGTACCAACTTCAAATGATTGCTTTAAAAGGCTTAGCACAGTATTTTATACTAACAACTAAAAGAAAACACCACAATAGTGACAAGAATGGCAAAAATAGTAACCATGGTAATATTTAGGATAGGAGGATAACCACATAAACTTGGATTATATCCAATGAATGTTCCTGACAGCTCAGTGGGCAGGATTCTAAAATGGTACCTAACCACCCTCCCAACAAATTTATAGCAGTCTGATTAAGATTTTTTCCTCCCAGTGATGATGGAAACAAGAGTAGGTTCTGTATAGCTGGGCCTTTACATAGAGAACAGGCTCACAAAATGAAATACAAAGTAAAATATAAGTAATCTTTAAGAATATTACCTAGCTTTCCTCAACCCAGTGAGGGAGAAAAAGGGAAGATAACCAGCTAAGAGGGAAATGAAGGGTTATGGGATCTCATCACTCCTGATAGAATTCCCAGTACACCGTAAAGCGGGAGGGTGTCAAATGTTACTCTAGCAGCTGGCAGGACCCCGTGGGATGAGTCTTGCTTTGATAATTCTGCAAACATATCACAGCATATGCAATAGCAGCAGAAGCACAAACCCCAACTGGTCTTGTCTCAAGCTGCCTTGGGGATATATGGCCACAGAAATATCAGTTTAAGAAATCTAAACTCTTGAAACTTCTCAAGACTGGCTAGACATTTATAAGCTATGCTACCCAGGCCCAAGTAATCTAATGATCCTTTTAAAACATACTGCTAAGAGCGAATGACATTCTTACATTTCAAACATAGTTTTGTGTCCATTCAAATTGCTGGGAGGATCACATGATTCTCGGGCAACATGATGAAACTCCGTCTCTATAAAAAATACAAAAATTAGTCAGGGGTGGTGGCACATGACTTTAGTCCCAGCTCCTAGGGAGGATGAGGAGGTGGGAGGATCACCTGAGCCCAGGTAGATTGAGGCTGCTTTGGACCATGATCACGCCACTGCACTCCAGCCTGGGTGACAGAGCAAGACCCTGTCAAAGAAAAGAAAAGAAGAAAGAAAAGAACATAGGAAGGGAGGGAGGGAGGGAGGGAGGGAGGAAGGAAGGAAGGAAGGAAGGAAGGAAGGAAGGAAGGAAGGAAGGAAAGAAGGAAGGAAAATTCAAACTGCTGTATTCCAACAAAATTGTATAAAACCTGTTTCACATTTATGGTACACAGGCTTCAACTAATGAAGGTGATATTTTGATGACTAAAAGAAGAATGTCTTGTCTCAAATTGGCAGAGGAAATGGGAGCCAAAGCCCTGGAAAAAGAAATTTTTCTAAAACCCCTACCAGTACAAAATCTGAGGCTACTGCTATACCAAGGGGAAAATCAATATAATTCAGTGGGAGGAAAGGAAATTGAGAAAGTTTGCTACCAACAAATTCTCATTAAAGAAAATTCTAGGTATGCACTTCAGGCAGAAGGAAAGCAATCTCAGGTGGAAAGTCTGCCATGCAAAGAAAATTGTAGATATGTCATCAGAGTGAACAGACAACTTACAAAATGAGAGAAAATTTTTGTAATCTATCCATCTGACAAGGGTCTAATATGCAGAGTCTACAAGGAACTTAAACAAATTTACAAGAAAAAAACAAACCCCAATATAAAGTGAGCAAAGGACATGAACAGACACTTCTAAAAAGAAGACATACATTCAGTCAACAAACATGAAAAAAGCTCAATATCACTGATCATTAGAGAAATGCAAATCAAAACCATAATGAGATACCATCTCATGTCAGTCATAATGGCTATTATTAAAAAGTCAAAAAACAACAGATGCTGCCAAGGGGATGGAGAAAAAGGAATATTTTTTTTTTTGAGATGGAGTCTTGCTCTGTTGCCCAGGCTAGAGTGCAGTGGTGTGATCTTGGCTCACTGCAACCTCTGCCTCCTGGGGTTCAAGCAATTCTCCTGCCTCAGCCTCCTGTATAGCTGGGATTACAGGCATCCACCACCACGCCAGGCTAATTTTTGTATTTTTAGTAGAGACGAGGCTTTGCCATGTTGGCCAGGCTGATCTCGAACTCCTGACCTCAGGTGATCCCCCTGCCTTGGCCTCCCAAAGTGTTGGGATTACAAGCGTGAGCAACCACACCTGGCAGAAAAAGAACACTTTTACACTGTTGGTGGAAGTCTATATTAGTTCAACCATTGTAGAAGACAGTATGGCAATTCCTCAAAGACCTAGAGGCAGAAATACCATTCAACTCAGCAATCCCACTATTGGATATATACCCAATGGAACATAAATTATTCTATTATAAAGATACACAGACACATATGTTCAATGCAGCACTATTCACAATAGCAAAGACATGGAATCAGCCTAAATCCCCATCAATGATAGGCTAGATAAAGAAAATGTGGTACATATACATCATGGAATACTAAGCAGCCATAAAAAGGAACAAAATCATGTCCTTGGCAGGGATATGCATGAAGCTGGAAGCCATTATCCTCAGCAAACTAACACAGGAACAGAAAACTAAATACCACATGTTCTCACTTATAAGTGGGAGCTGAATGACAAGAAAACATGGACACATGGGGGAGAAGAACAACACACACTGGGGCCTACTGGAGGGTAAAGGGTGGGAGAAGGGAGAGCATCAGGAAAAATAGCTAATGGATGCTGGGCTTAAAACGTAGGTGATGGGATGATCTGTACAGCAAACCACCATGGCACATGTTTACCTATGTAACAAACATGAACATCCTGCACATGTATCCCTGAATTTAAAATAAAAGTTGGAAAAAAAAGGGATGAAAAATGCTGTGAAAAGAGAAAAATGTAGATATGTGATAGAATGAAAACAAAACACTGATTCTTATAAAATAAAAATGATAAGGTTTTGTGGAGCTAAAAAAAATGATAACAATAGTGTAATAACATATAAGACAGAGCATGTAAGCCAGGAGTGGTATGATTAGAATTAAAATGTTCTAGGATTCAACACAGTACTGGAAGTCCTAGCCAGAGCAATCAGACAAGAGAAATAAATAAAAGACATCTAAACAGAAAAAAGAAGTCATTGGCAGATGGGAGGCAGGAGTAGATTTCGGCTCCAACTCGGATGGACAGAACAGCATGTGAAGCTCGCATGGTGAATTTTTGCTCCAGAATGACTGCAGGAATGAATCAAGAAACCTGAGAGACCCCGATGGAAGTGGATTGCTTTTGCAGGACTCAGAAGACACCCCAAATACTGTGCTGGTATCCATGGCTGAGAGACCCACAGACAGTTCACATCACAGTACTCTGTGCAGATAACCCCCACTACCAGCCCAGAGCCTGGTAGACTTGCTGCGTGGCTAGATCCAGAAGAGAGATAAAAATCACTACATCTGGTTAGCTTCGGGGGGTGGAGCTAAGATGGCCGAATAGGAACAGCTCCGGTCTACAGCTCCCAGTATGAGCGACACAGAAGATGGGTGATTTCTGCAACTCCGTTTAAGGTAGCGGGTTCATCTCACTAGGGAGTGCCAAACAGTGGGTGCAGGACAGCTGGTGCAGCGCACTGTGCATGAGCCGAAGAAGGGCAAGGCATTGCCTCACTCGGGAAGCACAAGGGGTCAGGGAGTTCCCTTTCCTAGTCAAAGAAAGGGGTAACAGACAGCACCTGGAAAATTGGGTCAGTCCCACCCTAATACTGTGCTTTTCCAATGGGCCTGGAAAACGGCACACCACGAGATTGTGTCCCACACCTGGCTCAGAGGGTCCTATGCCCACGGAGTCTTGCTGATTGCTGGCACAGCAGTCTGAGATCAAACTGCAAGGTGGCAGCGAGGCTGGGGGAGGGGCGCCCGCCATTGCCCAGGCTTGCTTAGGTAAACAAAGCAGCCAGGAAGCTCGAACTGGGTGGAGCCCACCACAGCTCAAGGAAGCCTGCCTGCCTCTGTAGGCGCCACCTCTGGGGGCAGGGCACAGACAAATGAAAATTCAGCAGGAACCTCTGCAGACTTAAATGTCCCTGTCTGACTGACAGCTTTGAAGAGAGTAGTGGTTCTCCCAGTGCACAGCTGGAGATCTGAGAACGGACAGACTGCCTCCTAAAGTGGGTCCCTGACCCCCGAGCAGCCTAACTGGGAGGCACCCCCCAGTAGGGACAGACTGACACCTCACTCGGCCAGGTACTCCTCTGAGACAAAACTTCCAGAGGAACTAGCAGACAGCTGAATTTGTGGTCTCACGAAAATCCACTGTTTTGCAGCCACAGCTGCTGACACCCAGCCAAACAGGGTCTGGAGTGGACCTCTAGCAAACTCCAACAGACCTGCAGCTGAGGGTCCCGTCTGGTAGAAGGAAACTAACAAACAGAAAGGACATCCACACCAAAAACCCATCTGTACATCACCATCATCAAAGACCAAAAGTAGATAAAATCACAAAGATGGGGAAAAAACAGAGCAGAAAAACTGGAAACTCTAAAAAGCAGAGCACCTCTCCTCCTCCAAAGGAACACAGCTCCTCACCAGCAACGGAACAAAGCTGGACTGAGAATGACTTTGACGAGTTGAGAGAAGAAGGCTTCAGACGATCAAACTACTCTGAGCTACGGGAGGAAATTCAAAACAATAGCAAAGAAGTTAAAAACTTTGAAAAAAAATTAGACGAATGGATAACTAGAATAACCAATGGAGAGAAGGGCTTAAAGGAGCTGATGGAGCTGAAAACCAAGTATCGAGAACTACACGAAGATTGCAGAAGCCTCGGTGCCGATGCGATCAAATGGAAGAAAGGGTATCAGCGATGGAAGATGAAATGAATGAAATGAAGCGAGAAGGGAAGTTTAGAGAAAAAAGAATAAAAAGAAACGAACAAAGCCTCCAAGAAATTTGGGACTATGTGAAAAGACCAAACCTACATCTGATTGGTGTACCTGAAAATGACGGGGAAAATGGAACCAAGTTGGAAAACACTCTGCAAGATATTATCCAGGAGAACTTCCCCAATCTAGCAAGCAGGCCAACATTCAGATTCAGGAAATACAGAGAACGCCACAAAGATACTCCTCGAGAAGAGCAACTCCAAGACACATAATTTTCAGATTCACCAAAGTTGAAATGAAGGAAAAAATGTTAAGGGCAGCCAGAGAGAAAGGTCGGGTAACCCACAAAGGGAAGCCCATCAGACCAACAGCTGATCTCTCCGCAGAAACTCTACAAGCCAGAAGAGAGTGGGGGCCGACATTCAACATTCTTAAAGAAAAGAATTTTCCACCCAGAATTTCATGTCCAGCCAAAATAAGCTTCGTAAGTGAAGGAGAAATAAAATACTTTACAGACAAGCAAATGCTGAGTGATTTTGTCACCACCAGGCCTGCCCTAAAAGAGCTCCTGAAGGAAGCACTAAACATGGAAAGGAACAACTGGTACCAGCCCCTGCAAAAACATGCCTAATAGTAAAGACCATCAAGGCTAGGAAGAAACTGCATCAACTAACGAGCAAAATAACCAACTAACATCATAATGACAGGATCAAATTCACACATAACAATATTAACTTTAAATGTAAATGGGCTAAATGCTCCAATTAAAAGACACAGACTGGCAAACTGGATAAGAGTCAAGACCCATTAGTGTGCTGTATTCAGGAAACCCATCTCACATGCAGAGACACATATAGACTCAAAATAAAGGGATGGAGGAAGATCTATCAAGCAAATGGAAAACAAAAAAAGGCAGAGGTTGCAATCCTAGTCTCTGATAAAATAGACTTTAAACCAACAAAGACCAAACGAGACAAAGAAGGCCATTACATAATGGTAAAGGGATCAATTCAACAAGAAGAGCTAACTATCCTAAATATATATGCACCCAACACAGGAGCACCCAGATTCATAAAGCAAGTCCTGAGTGACTACAAAGGGACTTAAACTCCCACACAATAATAATGGGAGATTTTAACACCCCACTGTCAACATTAGACAGATCAACGAGACAGAAAGTTAACAAGGATATCCAGGAATTGAACTCAGCTCTGCACAAAGCGGACCTAATAGACATCTACAGAACTCTCCACCCCAAATCAAAAGACTATACATTTTTTTCAGCACCACACCACACCTATTCCAAAATTGACCACATAGTTGGAAGTAAAGCTCTCCTCAGCAAATGTAAAAGAACAGAAATTATAACAAACTGTCTCTCAGACCACAGTGCAATCAAACTAGAACTCAGGATTAAGAAACTCACTCAAAACCGCTCAAATACACGGAAACTGAACAACCTGCTCCTGAATGACTATTGGGTACATAATGAAATGAAGGCAGAAATAAAGATGTTCTTTGAAACCAACGAGAACAAAGACACAACATACCAGAATCTCTGGGACACATTCAAAGCAGTGTGTAGAAGGAAATTTATAGCACTAAATGCCCACAAGAGAAAGCAGGAAAGATCCAAAATTGACACCCTAACATCACAATGAAAAGAACTAGAAAAGCAAGAGCAAACACATTCAAAAGCTAGCAGAAGGCTAGAAATAACTAAAATCAGAGCAGAACTGAAGGAAATAGAGACACAAAAAACCCTTCAAAAAATTAATGAATCCAGGAGCTGGTTTTTTGAAAAGATCAACAAAATTGATAGACCGCTAGCAAGACTAATAAAGAGGAAAAGAGAGAAGAATCAAATAGATGCAATGAAAAATGAAAAAGGGGATATCACCACCGATCCCACAGAAATACAATCTACCATCAGAGAATACTACAAACACCTCTATGCAAATAAACTAGAAAATCTAGAAGAAATGGATAAATTCCTCGACAAATACACCCTCCCAAGACTAAACCAGGAAGAATTTGAATCTCTGAATAGACCAATAACAGGCTCTGAAATTGTGGCAATAATCAATAGCTTACCAACCAAAAAGAGTCCAGGACCTGATGGATTCACAGCCGAATTCTACCAGAGGTACAAGGAGGAGCTGGTACCATTCCTTCTGAAACTATTCCAATCAATAGAAAAAGAGGGAATCCTCCCTAACACATTTTATGAAGCCAGCATCGTCCTGATACCAAAGCCTGGCAGAGACATAACCAAAAAAGAGAATTTCAGACCAATATCCTTGATGAACATTGATGCAAAAATCCTCAATAAAATACTGGCAAACCGAATCCAGCAGCACATCAAAAAGCTTATCCACCATGAACAAGTGGGCTTCATCCCTGGGATGCAAGGCTGGTTCAACATACGCAAATCAATAAATGTAATCCAGCATATAAACAGAACCAAAGACAAAAACCACATGATTATCTCAATAGATGCAGAAAAGGCCTTTGACAAAATTCAACAACACTTCATGCTAAAAACTCTCAATAAATTAGGTATTGATGGGACATATCTCAAAATAATAAGAGCTATCTATGACAAGCCCACAGCCAATATCATACTGAATGGGCAAAAACTGGAAGCATTCCCTTTGAAAACTGGCACAAGACAGGGATGCCCTCTCTCACCACTCCTATTCAACGTAGTGCTGGAAGTTCTGGCCAGGGCAATCAGGCAGGAGAAGGAAATAAAGTGGATTCAATTAGGAAAAGAGGAAGTCAAATTGTCCCCTGTTTGCAGATGACATGATTGTATATCTAGAAAACCCCACTGTCTCAGCCCAAAATCTCCTTAAGCTGATTAGCAACTTCAGCAAAGTCTCAGGATACAAAATCAATGTACAAAAATCACAAGCATTCTTGTACACCAATCACAGACAAACAGAGAGCCAAATCATGAGTGAACTTCCATTCACAATTGCTTCAAAGAGAATAAATTACCTAGGAATCCAACTTATAAGGGACATGAAGGACCTCTTCAAGGAGAACTACAAACCACTGCTCAATGAAATAAGAGGATACAAACAAATGGAAGAACATTCCATGCTCATGGGTTGGAAGAATCAATATCGTGAAAATGGCCATACTGCCCAAGGTAATTTATAGATTCAATGCCATCCCCATCAAGCTACCGATGACTTTCTTCACAGAATTGGAAAAAAACTACTTTAAAGTTCATATGGAACCAAAAAAGAGCCTGCATCGCCAAGTCAATCCTAAGCCAAAAGAACAAAGCTGGAGGCATCACGCTACCTGACTTCAAACTATACTGCAAGGCTACAGTAACCAAAACAGCATGGTACTGGTACCACAACAGAGACATAGATCAATGGAACAGAACAGAGCCCTCAGAAATAATGCCTCATATCTACAACTATCTGGTCTTTGACAAACCTGACAAAAACAAGAAATGGGGAAAGGATTCCCTATTTAATAAATGGTGCTGGGAAAACTGGCTAGCCATATGTAGAAAGCTGAAACTGGATCCCTTCCTTACACCTTATACAAAAATTAATTCGAGATGGATTAAAGACTTAAATGTTAGACCTAAAACCGTTAAAATCCTACAAGAAAACCTAAGCAATACCATTCAGGACATAGGCGTGGGCAAGGACTTCATGTCTAAAACACCAAAAGCAATGGCAACAAAAGCCAAAATTGACAAATGGGATCTCATTAAACTAAAGAGCTTCTGCACAGCAAAAGAAACTACCATCAGAGTGAACAGACAACCTACAGAATGGGAGAAAATTTTTGCAACCTACTCATCTGACAAAGGGCTAATATCCAGAAACTACAATGAACTCAAACAAATTTACAAGAAAAAAACAACCAACCCCATCAAAAAGTGGGTGAAGGACATGAACAGACATTTCTCAAAAGAAGACATTTATGCAGCCAAAAAACATATGAAAAAATGCTCATCATCACTGGCCATCAGAGAAATGCAAATCAAAACCACAGTGAGATACCATCTCACACCAGTTGGAATGGTCATCATTAAAAAGTCAGGAAACAACAGGTGCTGGAGAGGATGTGGAGAAATAGGAACACTTTTACACTGTTGGTGGGACTGTAAACTAGTTCGACCATTGTGGAAGTCAGTGTGGCGATTCCTCAGGGATCTCGAACTAGAAATACCATTTGACCCAGCCATCCCATTACTGGGTATATACCCAAAGGACTATAAATCATGCTGCTATAAAGACACATGCACACATATGTTTATTGCGGCACTATTCACAATAGCAAAGACTTGGAACCAACCCAAATGTCCAACAACAATAGACTGGATTAAGAAAATGTGGGCCGGGCGCAGTGGCTCACGCTTGTAATCCCAGCACTTTGGGAGGCCGAGGCGGGTGGATCACGAGGTCTGGAGATCGAGACCATGGTGAAACCCCGTCTCTACTAAAAATACAAAAACTTAGCTGGGCGTGGTGGCGGGCGCCTGTAGTCCCAGCTACTCGGAGAGGCTGAGGCAGGAGAATGGCGTGAACCCGGGAGGCAGAGCTTGCAGTGAGCCGAGACTGCGCCACTGCACTCCAGCCTGGGCAACAGAGCGAGACTCCGTCTCAAAAAAAAAAAAAAAAAAACAACAACAAAAAAAAAAACAAAAAAAGAAAATGTGGCACATATACACCATGGAATACTATGCAGCCATAAAAAATGATGAGTTCGTGTCCTTTGTAGGGACATGGATGAAGCTGGAAAGCATCATTCTCAGTAAACTATCGCAAGGACAAAAAACCAAACACCGCATGTTCTCACTCATAGGTGGGAACTGAATAATGAGAACTCATGGACACAGGAAGGGGAACATCACACTCCGGGGACTGTTGTGGGGTGGGGGGAGAGGGGAGGGACAGCATTAGGAGATATACCTAATGCTAAATCACGAGTTAATGGGTGCAGCAAACCAACATGGCACATGGATACATATGTAACAAACCTGCACATTGTGCACATGTACCCTAAAACCTAAAGTATAATAAAAAAAAAAGGAATAAGAAAAAAAAAATCACTACATCTCGGCTCTCAGGAGGCCACATCCTTAGGAAAAAGGGGAGAGTACTACATCAAGGGAACACCCTGTAGGACAAAAGAATCTGAATAACAGCCTTCAGCCCTAGACCTTCCCTCTGACAGAGCCTACCCAAATGAGAAGGAACTAGAAAACCAACTCTGGTAATATGACAAAACAAGGTTTTTTAACACCTCCAAAAAAATCACACTAGCTCACCAGCAATGGACCCAAACTAAGAAAAAATCCCTGATTTACCTGAAAAAGAATTTGGGAGGTTAGTTACTAAGCTAATCAGGGAGGCACCAGAGAAAGGCAAAGCCCAATGTAAGGAAATCCAAAAAACGATACAAGTGAAGGGAGAAATATTCAAGGAAATAGATAGCATAAATAAAAAAACAATCAAAACTTCAGGAAACAATGGACATACTTATAGAAATGAAAAATGCTCTGGAAAGTCTCAGCAATAAAACTGAACAAGTGAAAGAAAGAAATTCAGAGCTCAAAGACAAGGTCTTTGAATTAAACCAATCCAACAAAGACAAAGAAAAATGAATAAGAAAATATGAACAAAGCCTCCAAGAAGTCTGGGATTATGTTAAATGACCAAACCAAAGAATTATCAGTGTTCCTGAGGAAGAAGAGAATTCTGAAAGTTTGGAAAACATATTTGGGAGAATAATTGAGGAAAAATTTCTGGGATATTCATCACAAAAAGATCATCGCCTAGCCACACTGTCATCAGATTATCTAAAGTTAAGATGAAGAAAAAAATCTTAAGAGCTGTGAGACAAAAGCACCAGGTAACCCATAAAAAAAAAACCTATCAGGTTAACAGCAGATTTCTCAGCAGAAACCTTGAAAGTTAGAAGGGACTGGGGCCTTATCTTCAGCCTCCTCAAACAAAACAACAGCCAAGAATTTTGTACCCAGTGAAATTAAGCTTCATAAGTGAAGGAAAGATACAGTCTTTTTCAAACAAATGCTGAGAGAATTTGCTACTACCAGGCCACCACTACAAGAACTGCTAAAAGGAGCTCTAAATCTTGAAACAAATCCTAGAAACACATCAAAACAGAACTTCTTTAAAGCATAAATCTCATAGGACCTATAAAACAAAAATACAATTTGAAAAACAAAAACAAAAAACAAAAAATCAAGGTATACAGGCAACGAGTAGCACAATGAATGGAATGGTACCTCACATCTCAATACTAACATTGAATGTAAATGGCCTAAATGCTCCACTTAAAAGATACAGAATTGCGAAATGGAAAAGAAGTCACCAACCATCTGCTGGCTTCAAGAGACTCACCTAACACATAAGGACTCACACAAACTTAAGGTAAAGGGGTAGAAAAAGACATTTCAGGCAAAGGGACAATGAAAGCAAGTAGGAGTAGCTGTTCTTATATCAGACATAACAAACTTTAAAGCAACAGCAGTTAAAAAAGACAAAGAGAGATGTTATATAATAATAAAAGGACTTGT
Source organism: Symphalangus syndactylus (assembly GCF_028878055.3). Lineage (NCBI taxonomy): Eukaryota > Metazoa > Chordata > Mammalia > Primates > Hylobatidae > Symphalangus > Symphalangus syndactylus. Next base: position 65,070,776 of record NC_072433.2, read on the forward strand.
CCAACAGGAAAATATCACAATCCTAAATATATATGCACCTAACACTGGAGCTCCCAAACGTATAAAATAATTACTAATAGACCAAAGAAATGAGATAGACAGCAGCACAATAATAGTGGGAGACTTCAGTACTTCACTGACAGCCCTAGACAGGTCATCAAGACAGAAAGTCAACAAAGAAACAATGGATTTAAACCATACCTTGGAACAAATTGACTTTACAGATACACACAGAACATTCCATCCAACAACTGCAGAATATACATTCTATTCAACAGTGCATGGAACTTTCTCCAGGATAGACCATATGATAGGCCACAAAACGAGCCTCAATAGATTAAAGAAAGTTGAAATTGTAACAAGCACTCTCTCAGACCACAGTGGAATAAAACTGGAAATCAACTCCAAAAAGAACTTTCAAAATCATGCAAATACATGGAAATTAAATAACCTGCTCCTGAATGATCGTTGGGTGAAAAATGAAATCAAAATGGAAATTAGAAAGTTCTTCAAACTGAACGACAATAGTGACACAACCTATCAAAACCTCTGGGACACAGCAAAGGCAGTGCTAAGAGGAAAGTTCATAGCCCTAAATGCCTACATCAAAAAGTCTGAAAGAGCACAAACAGACAATCTAAGGTCACACGTCAAGGAACTAGGGAAACCAGAACAAACCAAACCCAAACCCAGCAGAAGAAAGGAAACAACCAAGATCAAAGCAGAACTAAATGAAATTGAAACAAACAAACAAAAATACAAAAGATAAATCAGCTTCTTCGAGAAAACACCAAATGGTGGATGATGCCGATGCAGCGCAGGGGCAGGTGGGGCCGGAGGCCCCAGGGGCCCTGGGATGGGGAACCACAGTGGCTTCTGGGGAGGCTTCGGCAGTGGCATCCAGGGCCAGGGTCACAGACACAGAGCTTGCAGAGGCAAGGTGAGGACAAAGAGTGGATGCCCGTCACCAAGCTGGGCCGTCTGCTCAAGGACATGAAGATGAAATCCCTGGAGATCTATCTCTTCTCCCTGCCCATCAAGGAGTCTGAGATCATTGACTTTTTCCTGGGGGCCTCTCTCAAGGATGAGGTTTTGAAGGTTATGCCAGTGCAGGATGAGGTTTTGAAGGTTATGCCAGTGCAGAAGCAGACCCATGCTGGCCAGTGCACCAGGTTCAAGGCGTTTGTTGCCTTGACTACATTGGGGACTACAGCGGCCACGTCAGTCTGGGTATTAAGTGCTCCAAGGAGGTGGCCACTGCCATCCATGGGGCCATGATCCTGGCCAAGCACTCTATTGTCCCTGTGCTACTGGGGGACAGAGGCTACTGGGGGAACAAGATTGGAAAGCCCCATGCCATCCCTTGCAAGGTGACAGGCTGCTGCGGCTCTGTGCTGGTGGCCTGATCCCTGTGCCCAGGGGCACTGGCATCATCTCGGCCCCTGTGCCCAAGAAGCTGCTGATGATGGCTGGTATTGATGACTGCTACACCTCAGCCAGGGTCTGCACTGCCACCCTGAGCAACTTTGGCAAGGCCACCTTTGATACCATCTCAGATCTACAGCTACCTGACCCCCGACCTCTGGAAGGAGACTGTATTCACCAAGTCTCCCTATAAGGAATTCACTGACCACCTTGTCAAGACCCACCCTAGAGTCTCCGTGCAGAGGACCCAGGCTCCAGCTGTGGCTACAACATAGGGTTTTTATACAAGAAAAATAAAGTGAATGAAGCCTGAAAAAAAAAAAGAAAGATAAATGAAACAAAAAGCTGGTTCTTTGAAATGATAAATAAAATTGATAGACCATTATCAAGATTAACCAAGAAAGGAAGAGAGAATATCCAAATAAGCTCAGTAAGAAATGAAATGGGAGATATTACAATTGACACCACAGAAATACAAAAGATGACTCAAGGCTGCTATGAACACCTTTACACACATAAACTAGAAAACCTAGAAGAGATGGATAAATTCTTGGAAAGATACAACCCTCTTAGCTTAATTTAAATCAGGAATAATTAGATACCCTGAACAGACCAATAACAAGCAGTGAGATTGAAATGGTAATTTAAAAATTACCAACAAAGAAGTCCAGGACCAGATGGATTCACAGCAGAATTCTACCGGAAGTTCAAAGAAGAATAGGTACCAATCCTATTGACACTATTCCACAAGATAGAGAAAGAGGGATCCCTCCCTAAATCATTCCATGAAGCCAGTATCACCCTAATGCCAAAACCAGGAAAGGACATAACCAAAAGTGAAAACTACAGACCAATAGCCCTGATGCACATGATGCTAAAATCCTTAACAAAATACTAGCTAACCAAATCCAACAAAATATCAAAAAGATAATCCACCATGATCAAGTGGGTTTCATACCAATGATGCAGGGATGGTTTAACATACACAAGTCAATAAATGTGATACATCACATAAACAGAATTAAAAACAAAAATCACATGATCATCTCAATAGATGCAGAAAAAGTATTCAACAAAATCAGCATCCCTTTATGATTAAAATTCTCAGCAAAATCAGCATACAAGGATCATACCTCAATATAATAAAAGTTATCTGTGACAAACCCACAGCCAACATAATACTGAATGGGGAAAAGTTGAAAGCATTCCCTCTGAGAACTGGAACGAGACAGGGATGCCCACTGTCACTACTCTTCATCGTAGTACTGGAAGTCCTAGATAGAGCAATCAGACAAGAGAAAAAAATAAAGGGCATCCAAATCAGTAAAGAGGAAGTCAAGCTATCACTGTTTGCTGATGATATGACCATTTATCTAGAAAACCCTAAAGACTCCTCCAGAAAGCTCCTAGAACTGATAAAATAATTCAGCAAAGTTTCCAGATACAAATTACTGTACACAAATCAGTAGCTCTTCTATACACCAACGGTGACCAAGCTGAGAATCAAATCAAGAACTCAACACCTTTTACAATAGCTACAAAAAAAAAAAAAAAAAAACAAAAAATAAACTTAGGCATATACCTAATCAGGGAGGTGAAAGATATGTACAAGGAAAACTACAAAACACTGCTGAAAGAAATCATAGATGCACAAACAAATGGAAACACAGTCCATGCTCATGGATGTGTAGAATGAATATTGTGAAAGTGACCATACTGCCAAAAGCAATCTACAAATTCAGTGCAATTCCCATCAAAATACCACCATCATTCCTCACAGAATTAGAAAAAACAGTTCTAAAATTCATATGGAACCAAAAGAGAGGCCTCATGGCCAAAGCAAGGCTAAGCAAAAAGAACAAATCTGGAGGCATCACATTACCTGATTTCAAACTACACTATAAGGCCATAGTCACCAAAACAGCATGGTACTGGTATAAAAATAGGCACATAGACCAATGGAACAGAATAGAGAACCCAGAAATAAACCCAAATACTTACAGCCAACTGATCTTCGACAAAGCAAACAAAAACATAAAGTGGGGAAAGGACACTCTTTTCAACAAATGATGTTAGGATAATTGGCTAGCCACATGTAGGAGAATGAAACTGGATCCTCATATCTCAGCTTATACAAAAATAACTCAAGATGGATTAAGAACTTAAATCTAAGACCTGAAACTATAAAAATTCTAGAAGATAACATTGGAAAAACTCTTCTAGACATTGGCTTAGCCAAGGATTTCATGACCAAGAACCCAAAAGCAAATGCAATAAAAACAAAGATAAATAGCTGGGACTTAATTAAACTAAATAGCTTTTGCACAGCAAAAGGAGCAGTCAGTGGAGTAAACAGACAACCCACAGAGTGGGAAGAAATCTTCACAATCTATACATCTGACAAAGGACTAATATCCAGAATCTATGATGAATTCAACAAATCAATAAGAAAAAAACAATCTCATCAAAAAGTGAGCTAAGGACATGAATAGACAATTCTCAAAAGAAGATATACAAACGGCCAACAAACATGAAAAAATGCTTTACATCACTAATGATCAGGGAAATGCAAATCAAAACCACAGTGTGATACCATCTTACTCCTGCTAGAATGGCCATAATCAAAAAATCAAAAAATAGTAGATGTTGGCATGGATGCTGTGAACAGGAAACATTTCTATGCTGCTGGTGGGAATGTAAACTAGTACAACCGCTATGGAAAACAGTGTGGAGATTCCTTAAAGAACTAAAAGTAGAACTACCATTTGATCCAGCAATCCCACTACTGGGTATCTATCTAGAGGAAAAAAAGTCATTATATGGAAAAGATACTTGCACACGCATGTCTATAGCAGCACAACTCACAATTGCAAAATCATGGAACCAACCCAAATGCCCATCAATCAATGAGTGGATAAAAAAACTGTGGTATATGTATATATATGATGGAATACTACTCAGCCATAAAAAGGAATGAATTAATGGCATTTGCAGTGACCTGGATGAGATTGGAGACTATTATTATAAGTGAAGTAACTCAGGAATGGAAAACCAAACATCATACGTTCTCGCTTATAGTGGGAGCTAAGCTATGAGGATGCAAAGGAATAAGAATGTCACAATGGACTTTGGGGACTCAGGGGGAAAGTGGGGAAAGGGGGTGAGGGATAAAAGACTACAAATAGGGTGCAGTGTATATTGCTTGGGTGATGGGTGCACCAAAATCTCACAAATCACCACTAAAGAGCTTACTCATGTAACAAACATTACCTGTTCCCCAATAACCTATGGAAATTTAACACAAAAGAAAAATAATAAGTCAAATTATCTTTCTTCACTGATGATATGATTATATACCTAGAAAACCCTAAAGACTACCAAAAGGCTCCTAAAACTGATAAATGACCTCCGTAAAGTTTCAGGACACAAAATCAATGTACAAAAATCAGTAGCATTTCTATACAACAATAGCATTCAAGCTGACAGCCAAATCAAGAACATAATCTCATTTTACAATAGCCGCTCAAAAAAAAACACCCCAAAAAACACAAACCTAGATACACATCTAGTTAAGGAGGTGAAAGATCTCTATGAGGAGAACTACAAAATGCTGCTGAAAGAAATCATAGATGACACAAACAAATGAAAAAACATTCTATGCTCATGGATTGGAAGAATCAATATTATTAAAATGGACATAGCCCAAAGCAATCTATAAATTCAACACTATTCCTATCAAGTTACCAATGTCATTTTTCACAGAATTAGAAAAAACTTCTGAAATTAAATAGCCATAGCAATCCTAAGCAAAAAGAGTGAAGCAGGAGGCATCACATTACCCAACTTCAATTATTCTATAAGGCTATAGTAACCAAAACAGCATGGTACTAGTACAAAAACACACACATAGACCAATGAAACAGAATAGAAAACTCAGAAATAAAGCTGCACGCCTGCAACCATCTGATATTCAAAAAAGTTGACAAAAATAAACAATGGATAAAGGACTCTATTCAACAAATGGTGCTGAGATAGCTGGCTAGCCATAACCAGAAGAAAAAAAAAAAAAGGACCTCGACATTTCACCTTATACAAAAATTAACTCAAGGTGGATTAAAGATTTAAATCTAAGACCTCAAACTATAAGAATCCTCAAAGAAAACCCAGGAAATACCATTCTAGACATTGGCCTTGGGAAAGAATTTGTGACTAAATTCTCAAAAGTAATTGCAGCATAAACAAAAATTGACAAGTGTGATCTAATTAAACTAAATAGTTTCGGCACAGCAAAAGAAATGATCAACAGATTTAACAGACAACCTACAAAGTGGGAGAAAATATTTGCAAACTATTCATCCAACAAAGGTCTAATATCCAGAATCTATAAGTAACTTCAACAATTCAACCAGCAAAAAACCAAACATTCCCTTTAAAAGATAGGCAAAAGACATGAACAGACACTTCCCAAAAGAAGACAAAAAAGTGGCCAACAAACATAATGGGAAAATGCTCAACAGAGAAATGCAAATCAAATCCACGATGAGACACCATCTGACACTAGTCAAAATGGCTATTGTTAAAAAGTCAAAAAATAACAGATGCTGGCAAGGCTGTAGAGAAAAGAGAATGCTTATATACTGTTGGTGGGAATGTAAATTAGTTTATTCACTGTGGAAAGCAGTTTGGAGATTTCACATAAAACTGAAAACAGAGCTGCCATTTGACCCAGAAATCCCATTACTGAATTATAACCAAAGACAAATCTAATCATTCTACCAAAAGACACATGTACTCATATGTTCATCACAGCACTATTCACAATAGCAAAGACATGGAATCAATCTAGATGCCCATCAATGTTGGATTGAATAAAGAAAATGTAGTACATGTATACCATGGAATACTACGCAGCCATAAAAAGGAATAAAGTCATGTCCTTATCCTAAACAAATTAATGTAGGAACAGAAAACCAAATACCACAGGTTCTCACTTATAATGGGAGCTAAGCATTGGGTATACATGACATAAAAACGGGAACAATAGACACTGGGGCCTCCTAGAGGAAGGAGAGAGAGAGGGGAGCAAGGGCTGAAAAGCTACCTATTGAGTACTATGCTCACTACCTGGGTGACAGGATCATTTGTACCCTAAACCTCAGCATCATACTATGTACTCACATAACAATCCTGCACAGTACCCTGTGAATTGAAAATAAAATTTGAAATTATAAAATAAAATTTCAGAAAGAAAGAATAAAATAAAATAAAATAAAATGTCCTAAGGATTTTGTATGTTTAAGAAGGGGGCAAAAATATTAATTCAGGTTAGATTTTGATAAGTGATATTCAAAAGCTAATTTTAGAATGATTAACAAAGTAAAAATAATATAGCATAAAATTTCCCTACTAGCTGGGTGTGGTGGCTCATGCCTGTAATCCCAGCACTTTGGGAGGCTGAGGCAGGAAGATCACCTGAGGTCAGGAGTTTGAGGTCAGCCCGGCCAACATAGCGAAACCCTGTCACTACTAAAAACACAAGAATTAGCCTGGTGTGGTGGCGCTCACCTGTCATCCCAGCTACTTGGAAGGCTGAGGCATGAGAATCGCTTGAACCCAGGAGGTAGAGGCTAAAGTGAGCTGAGATTGCACCACTGCACTCCAGCCTGGGTGACAGAGTGAGACTCTGCCTCAAAAAATAAAAAAATAAAGGCCAGGTGCGGTGGCTCTCGCCTGTAGTACCAGCACTTCGGGAGGCCAAGGTGGGTGGATCACCTGAGGTCAGGAGTTTGAGAACAGCCTGGCCAACATGGTGAAACCCCTTCTCTACTAAAAATACAAAAATTAGCTGGGCGTGGTGGTGCGAGCCTGTAATCCCAGCTACTCGGGAGGCTGGAGAAATGAGAATCGCTTGAACTGGGGAGGCGGAGATTGCAGCAAGCCGAGATCATGCCACTGCACTCCAGCCTGAGCAACAGAGCAAGACTCTGTCTCAAAAAATAAAATAAAGTAAAATCTCCTAACTAGTAGGGAAAAAAATTGAATGAGAAAAAAAATGCAATTGATGCAGGGGAGGACAAGAAAGACCATAGAAAATGTAGGGCAAATACAAACCACTAAATAAAATTGTCAAAATAAATCTAAATATATTAGTAATTTAAATAAATACAAAGACACATAAAAATCAATTATAGTAACAGTGAACATGCAGAAGCTGACATTAAAAACACAGGGCAATTTACAATCACTCCAAGGAAAATGAAATACTTATGCATTTACTTAACATGCATAAGATCTATATGCTACAAATTACAAAATGCTGATTTTGTGAAAGTCAAAGAAGACTTAAATAAATGAAGAGATATATCATGTTTATGAACTGGAAGACTCAGTTTAGTAAAGCTGTCAATTCTCCCCAAATTAGTCTATAGTTTAGTGTAATTCCTATCAAAATCCCAGCAATATTTTTTTCATAGACCTAGGCAAGCTTATGCTAAAATATATATGAAAAGGCACAGGCCCTGAATAGCTAAAGCAATCTTGACAGAGAAGAAAGACAAACAAATGGGAGAAACTACTCTACCCATATTAAGCCTGGCTATATAATTACTGTAATCAAGGGAGTGTGGTGTGAGCAGAGGGGTAGACACATGAATCAACGGAGAAGCACAGGAGACCCAGAAATAGATTCACACAGTCTGCTACACTGACTCGACAAAGGTGCAATACCAATTTAAAGGAGGAGGAATAACCTTTTCAACAAATGATGCTGGAACAATTGCATATCCATATGGGGAAAAAAAAACCTAGACCTAAATTTCATGCTTTATATAAAAAATGAGCTCAAATTGGATCACAGACTTAAATGTAAAACATAAACCTATAAGACTTTCAGCAAAACACATGGAAGAAAGTTGTCAGGATCTGGCGCTAAGCCAGTAGTTGCCAGACTTGACACCAACAGCATGATCCATAAAAAGAAAAACTGATGAATTGGACCTCCCTGAAATTAGAAATGTTTGTTCTGTGAAAGCCATATAAAGAGGATGAAAAGGAAAACCACACACCAGGAGAAAATATTTGCAAGTCATATGCCTTAGTCCTTTTGTGCTGCTATAACAAAATACCTCAAACTGGGTAATTTATAAAGAACAGACATTTATTTTTCACAGTTCTGGAGGATGGAAAGTCCAAGATTTAATCACCAGCATTTGGTATCTGGTGAGACCCCCATCTCCACTTTCAACCAAGATGGAGCCCTGTTGCTGCATCCTCTTGAGGGGACAAATGCTATGTCTTCAAATAGCTGAAGGGATGTAAAGGGCAAAAAGGGCCTAAGCTAGTTCCCTCCAGCTAGGCACTAATTCATTCATGAGAGCAGAATCCCCCTGACTTAATCACTTCCCAAAAGACCCCACCTCTTAATACCATCATAATGGGGATTAAGTTTCAACACATGAATTTTGGAGAGAATGCCATCTTTCAAATCATAGCACCAAATATCTAGCAAAGAACTTACATATTTTAAATTCTAGAATATGTAAAGAACTCTCAAAACTCAACATTAAAAAATAATCTATTAAATGAACAAAAGACATAAACAGACATTTACCAAAGATGATAAAAATAAGCACATGAAAAGATATTCAAAATCATAAGCCGTTAGAAAAATTTAAATTAAAACTACAATGAGATACCACTACACACATATCAACATGACTAAGATTTTAAAAAATAACACCACCAAATGCTGGCAAGGTTGCAGAGAAACTGGCTCACTCATACATTACTGGTGGGAATGTAAAATGGTAAGCCACTCTGGAAAAGAGTTTAACAGTTGTTTGAAGTGTTAAACTTGCAACTACCATACAACCCAATAATTGCACTCCCGGACATTTATGCCAGAAGAATGCAAGTTATTTTAACATAAAAACCCAAATAATTAATGGTTATAGCAGCTTTATTTGCTATTGCTAAAAACTGGAAGTCAACAGATGGTTAAAGAAATTGTGGTATATGCACAACATGGAATTCTACTAAGCAATAAAAATAGTCTGTTGATACATATGACTTGGATGTCTCTAGGGAATTCTGCTGAGTACAATAATATAGTGTTTTATAATCCCCAAAAGTTACACACTACATTATTCCATGCGTATAAAATTTGGGGAGTGCCAAATTTTAGAAATGGAGGATCGATTAGTGGTTGCCAGATGGTAGAGATTAGTGGTTGCCAGATGATAGAGATTGGTGGTTGCCAGATGGTAGAGATTGGTGAGGGGAGGTAGGGAAGTAGTTGTTCTGGTCTGAATGTTTCTGTCCCCCTGAAATTCTTATGTTAAAATCTAATCACCAATGAGATGGTGTTAGAAAGTAGGACCTTTGGGAGGTGATTAGGTCATAAGGGTAGAGCCCTCGTGAATAGGATTAGTGCTCTTGTAGAAGAGATCCCAGAGAGCTAGCTCACCCTTCCCACCATGTGAGGACACAACTAGAAAGTACCTTTCTAGGAGACAAGCCCTCACCAGACACTGAATCTGCTGATGTATTGATCTTGGACTTCCCAGCCTCCAGAACTCTCAGAAATAAATTTGTTATTATTATATAGCATAAATTTTTTATAGTATAAATTTTTATAATTTATAATATATAGTATAATTTATAACTTATGTAGTATAATTTCTGTTGTTTATAAGTTTATAGTATTTTGTTATAGCAACCCAAATGGACTAAGACAGTGGTGTAGTTATAAAGAGCAACAGGAAGGATCCTTGTAGTGCTGGAACTGTTTGGTATCTTCAACAGTGGTAGTGGATACAAGAATCTACATAGCTGATAAAAGTGCCTAGAGGCCGGGTGGGGTGGCTCATGCCTGCAATACCAGCACTTTGGGAGGCTGAGGTGGGTGGATCACTTGAGCCCAGGAATTCGAGACCAACCTACAAAATATACAAAAATTAACTGGGCACAGTGGCATACACCTGTAGTCCCAACTACTCAAGAAGCTGAGGTGGGAGGATTTATTGAGCCTAGGAGGTGGAGGCTGCAGTGAGCCATGATTTTGTACCACTGCATTCCAGCTTGGGTGACAGAACAAGACCCTGTTACAAAAAAAAAAAATACAAGTATATAGAACTTAACACACACACTTGTACAATTCAAATTGGAAAAATCTAAATAAAATCAGTGAACTGTATTAATTTTCAAGTTGTAATACTATGCTATTATTTTCAAAAATGTTACCATTGGAGGAAACTGGGCAAAATGTACAAAGGATCTTTCTGCGTTGTATCTTAAACTGCATATTAATCTACAATTATCTTTTATTTAATTAATTTATTAAGACAGGGTATCACTTTGCCACACAGGCTGAAGGGCAGTGGCACGATCATGGCTCCCTGCAGCCTCAACTTCCTTGGCTCAAGTGAGCCTCCCACCTCAGTCTCCCAAGAAGCTGGGACTACAGGTGCACATCACCACACCCAGCTAATTGTTTTGGTTTTTAGCAGAGGCAAGGTCTCGCTATGTTGTCCAGGCTGGTCCTGAACTCCTGAGCTCAAGAGAGCCTCCTGTCTCAGCCTCCCAAAGTGCTGGGATTACAGGTGTGAGCCACCCCGCCTAGCCTGTAATTATCTTTTTTTTTTTTTTTTTTTTTTGAGGCGGAGTCTCGCTCTGCCGCCCAGGCTGGAGTGCAGTGGCGCGATCTCGGCTCACTGCAAGCTCCGCCTCCCGGGTTCACGCCATTCTCCTGCCTCAGCCTCTCCGAGTAGCTGGGACTACAGGCACCCGCCACCACGCCCGGCTGATTTTTTTAATATTTTTAGTAGAGACAGGGTTTCACCGTGGTCTCGATCTCCTGACCTCGTGATCCGCCCGCCTCGGCCTCCCAAAGTGCTGGGATTACAAGCGTGAGCCACCGCGCCCGGCCACCTGTAATTATCTTTAAAAAAGACATTAATTACAACAGCATCCAAAAATATAAAGTGCCTAGAAATGAATCTAACAAACAATGGGTAAGATCCTTATGAAGAAATTATACAATTTTACTGAAAGAGATAAAAAGACTAAATAAATGGAGTATAAATCTTATCCTCATGGATTGGAAGACAAACTCATAAAGATGTAAAGATTCAATACTATTTCAATCAAAATCCTAATAAGGTTTCTTTGTGGAAACTAACAAGCTGATTCTAAAATTCATACGGAAAGAAAAGAGCCAAGAATTAAACACTACTAAAGAAGAAAAACAGAAGGAAGAGACTTGCCTTACCAGATATCAGGTGTTTTATTAAGCTGGAGCAATTAAGACAGTGGCATTTGCAAAGAAATAGCAAAAATAACCAACAGGAGAAAATACAGAACCCAGAACCCAGAAACAGGTTTGATTTTTGACAAAGGTGGTGGGGAAAAGATGGACTATTTTTTTTTTTTTTGAGACGGAGTCTCTCTCTGTTGCCAGGCTGGAGTGCAGTGGTGCGATCTCGGCCCGCAGCAATCTTCGCCTCCTGGGTTCAAGCGATTCTTCTGCCTCAGCCTGCCGAAACAGCTGGGATTACAGGCCCGCACCACCATGCCCAGCTAATTTTTGTATTTTTAGTAGACATGGGGTTTCACCATGTTGGCCAGGCTGGTCTAGAACTCCTGACCTCAAGTGATCCACCCACGTTGGCCTCCCAAAGTGCTGGGATTACAGGCGTGAGCCGCTGCACCTGACTGACTTTTTGTTTGTTTGTTTTGAGGGGGAGTCTGGCTCTACTGCGCAGGCCAGAGTGCAGTGGCATGATCTCAGCTCACTGCAACCTCTGCCTCCTGGGTTCAAGCAATTCTCCCAAGTGTAGCTCCCGAGTAGCTGGGATTACAGGCACGCGCCACCACACCCAGATAATTTTTGTATTGTTCGTGGAGTTTTAAATTTAATATCACTAAGACAGCTGGTTATTCATGTGGGGAAAAAGTGAAATTGGGTCTTATTTTTGTGGTTGCCCCACGAAAGGTGAGCTCAATGCCCCCATCCAAAACTGGTTCAGATATCAAGATTGTTGATACCACATTTACAACGAGAAGGTATTTTAAAAGTTTATTACACACAATGAGGCTTTCCGGTCAGAACAGGACAGGCACCCAAGCCAGTTCTAAATGGCTTGAGGGAGGGAGGGACAAGAGTCTTTGATTTTTAATGTGGTCAGTGATGGGGCTAATATGAGGGATGATTTGAACTTCTCCTTGGCACCAAGGGAGGGGGCACCTGGGGTTTCTAATCAGCTTGCCAGATGCTGGGCAAGAGGGAAAGGGGGAGGGGTGGAGCCTGAAAGCTGTTGGTAGTCAAACATCAAAAATGGAATTAGATTATTTATTATAGATCCCTTTTACACACATAAACAAAAAATTCTTGTGGATTAGGAGTTAAAAGCAAAAGTATGAAACTTTAAAAAGACAAAATTGAAGAATATCTTTATGATCTCAAAGTAGTGAAAGATTTACTAGACATAGCACAGAAAGTACTAACCATAAAGAAAAAGTGATAAATTTACTCCAGTGTATTAAAGTTAAAAACTTCTGTTTAAAAACAAAACAAAACAAAAAACCATTAAGAGAATAAATAAGTAAACCACACTCTGGGAGAAGTGATTTGTTACACCCTAAAAGTGACCCCCCAAAATTGTACCCAGAATATACAAAGACCCTATAAATCACCAGAGAAACACACACAATCCAATAGAGAATGGACAGAAGACTTGAGCAAGCATTTCACAAAGAGGAGGCAGAAGTAGCCAAAAGTATAAAAAGATAAAAGATGCTCACAGTAAGATGACATTTCACATCTGTAAAGCTTGCAAAAATTAAAAATTCTGACAATATTAAATGTTAGCATGAGCCACTAGAACACTTGTACACTTCTCATGGCAGTAGAAATCAGTATAGTTGCTTTGAAAACGCAATTTGGCATTAATTACTTAGTGGATTTGAAGGCATGCAATTCCACTCCTAGGCACGTACCTACAGAAACTCTTGCACATATACACCAAAATACATGTGTAGTAATATTCATAGTATAGTGACACTATTCATAATAGAAAAAAATGAAAACAGCCCAAATGTTTACCAACAGTAGAATGAATAAATTGTGGCATATTCATACAATGGACTATTAGGTGAGAGTTAAAAGTAATGACTTATAGTAGAAGCAATGAAGTTACAAAAGAATGTATACGGTATGATTATCTTTATATAAAGGCCAAAAACATGCAAAATTAAACAACATATTGTTTAGAAGAAAAAATACAGCAACACAGAGAGTAAGAACAAGCAAATAAAAACCCCACGTCCGTGTAATGATTACCTTTAAGTAGGGAGGGAAGAAATGAACACATAGGGAACTTCGAATGTTCTTTTAAAAAAAAAAAAATAGGAGTAGGTATGTAGGTAATCGTTAAAATGCTATTCTTCAAATGTTAATATATTTTAAATTAATATTTAACTTTAAAAAACAATTTTTATAAAGAAAAATCATTGCTGTTGAATTCTCTTTCTGTTTAGGAAAGGAAAATTTACCATTGTGACATTTTTAGTGTCTTATAAGCTTTTCCTTGTGCATGAGTATAAATCTAAGAAAAATAGAAAAGGAAATTGAAAAAGAAAATTCTTGCATACGTGCCAGGCAACAGCAGACAGCCCACCTTTCCCAGGGAGTCTGGCTACACAAAGGCCTATGGAGGCAGAGCAGATTGGTGCATTCACCAAAAGAGCCTCGCTGACCTGCACTGAGTTCCCTAGAGGACCCGGCCCTACTTATTTTTACATCATTAGCCCTCTTGGGGCAGGCCGAGGTCATTTCCAATTTGAAAATGACCTTGGATCACAAGCTGAAGTTTTTAATTTGTTTACACTATTAAACATCCTGAGATACGATTAATAAGTCTTCTGCATAGAGAAATAAGTTTATTTCGAACAAAGATGGTCCTTGGCATGTTTCTACTACTTATATTATTGCAGTGAGTTCATTCCACAAACTAATTTTCCAGCACTTTCTAATCTTAGCATTGTTTGGCAGTCTCTTAAACTCAGCAGTAAGCTGTCTGATAAACCAATATGCAAGACATGAATTGTTTAGAAAATTAGGAATATGTGATTACTTTCATCCTTTCAAAATAATAAAGTCATTGAAAAAATATTTTTTCTGTATTTTCCAAATTATCTATTACACTAAGGGAAAAAAACCTTAATTTTTAAAGCTTAACAAGAAATTGTGGGCTAAGATTCCTTAGGGAATCAAATATACATTTCACTTCTTGTAAAAGGGTCTATGAAAGCTGTTATTACTCTTTTAGGAGAGCTCAAGAATAAATAACAGACACATGTATTGAGTTGCTCTGTGTGTATTATAGTTAAAAGACAGTGGTGCACTGGTAAATAGTTAACAACCAGCTATATAGACAGGGAAATAGCCTTGACCTGATTTGTAGCATTTGCCAATTTCTGTCATGTAAATACTCCCACTGTGGCCAATTTCAAGCTACCAATTTGATATCACTAAATGTCAAGTTGGGGAGAAATGTACCACACAGATACAAAAGATAGATGTAAATAATCTTAAGAGTATAGATGTTAAAATATAGCACCATAATTAGAAAGTGATGTTTTTGAGCAGTTGTTACATTAATATAAATTTTAAATTGTAAGTTTATATAATTTGATTGTTAATAATTACTGTGTTTAACAACAGGCTGGCAAAATTCCTGAAGCTGCTTTATTAAGGCACTAATTAGACCATACTTGTGGTAATGTACTACCCAATCCAGTACAACAATTAGTAGATGACAGAATTCAATATATGGACATGATTTTTACATAATGTTGTTTTATATATATATAATGTTGATGTATACATATCTATAATTTGCTATATGTCAGCATTATATATAATATATATTTTCATTATATCTAATGTTATATATAAAACTTTATATATAATGTTATGTGTGTGTGTGTGTATTCCTACATACTCATGACCTTTATATAGGAAAGAGTTCTGAAATCCTCCTTTAAGGTAATTGCTTGGTAAACTGTATGCACAATTCAATCACAGCCATGCTACTGAATTGTTTTGCAGATAACAGACCTAATTTTCAGAATTACCTCTTGGTCCAGCCAGATCAGAGAGAATAAAGCAACACATAATTTCTGGATTCCTAACAAAGTCATCTAGCAGGCCTAAAAGAACTCCAGTATCATTCCCAATCTATCTAGTCAGTGTGTGAGACACAAGGTAGGAAAGGAAAAACGGGGGAAAGGGAGACTCCCAAAGGATCCCTTCCACAATTAATTATGCAAATCACAAGTAAATTAGACACTAAAATTTTAAGATTGATTGAAAGGCTTGCTCAAATTGCTTTAACTGTGATTCATAAACCAATCACGCAAATTCATATGTTAGGTTGTATAAAAAAATTAGAAAGATGTAGAATGGAATAAGATTACCTTAATTTAAATGTAAAAGACATGGTTGCTGAAGTATGAGTCTCTTACACTGTAAGCACTAGCCCATCAGATGTTAACAAAATCTGATATGCAACAGTTTTACATATCCCCTTGTGGGAGAAAGATCAACTTGTGATCTGCTTTATAAATCAGCTACAGTGTTAGAGTTAGGCTACTGTAGCTAAATGGCTTTTAGATATGCTTTCTGTTTTAAGCTACCATATTTACAAATGAAAGCTTTTTCAAACCATGGCTTTTAATATAATTTGCATATTTAGTAATACATTGATTAAAATTAAACACGGATTATTGCAATTTATTTCAGAAACAGATGGGATGCATTAAGTGAAAAGCCAGAGTTTTTAAATAGAACAGACTCACTGGCTGACTACTGATGAATGATGAATATAAAAACTTTGTAAATTGGCAAAAAGAAAAAAAAAGTCCTTTGCGCCAATTTCTTTTCAAGGTTTTCCTGACTAGTGATTCCAGGAAATTAGTAATCAAGTTAATTTAAAATGAATAATGTATATCAAAGGTATGCATCAGCTTAATGAAAGCAGATTTCTCAGAATTAAAAATGCTTCCACAAACTTTGAATCTTCCTTGTCTACAGGGTATGTGTTCTCAGGTTTTCCTAATTATGGATTTGATAGGGTTCACCAGCAGATGGCATTCTTCCATTACATACACTCCTGCTGGATTGCTTTGCTTTTACAGTTTCATGAAACTTCTTCACCAGCTAGTGTAAATTAACCATGAATTCACTCAATGGTAGAGATAGCTGAGTTGAAGCATTTGTTTCTGAAATGGCATATTCTTAAAATAGTCTTGGTTGCTCTAAACCTGATTAGATGGTAACAAGTATTTCATTTTTACATTGTTCTCTGTATCCATTGTTTTGTTGAATATCATTCACAAAAGCTAATTTTAGTAGGAATAAGTCTAAGTGAATTACGTTAGCCTCTTGTCAGTTATTTCATCAAAAGTAGATCTAAGCTTTTGCCTCATCCCCTCCTCCCATAGCAGTGTGATATAATTCAATCAGATCACATTACTATGCTAGTTCAATTATGAAAATAATTTTTGCATATAAGTTTTTCATTTTGTGAAGCATAGGAATTTTCCAAGTTAACTTAGCAAAATCCAGTTTACTTTGCTTGGCTATCCAAAATTTCTTATTAACCTAGATAATTAATTCTCAGAATCTCATAAAATTCATGAAGCAGAGTTCATTATTTAGTTTTGATACATTTTTTTCCTTGTTTTTTAAAGTGGGAAGTAAAAAGGGAATTGCATCTACAACATTTAAATAATGTTTCTATTATTAGAAATCTTCATTGGACAATACAGAAATCTTATTAATATATAAGCTCAAATTCAGCTACTTCAACTTGAATTGGATTGCTGAAGGTGAACTTGAAATAAAGTCACACTAAGACCAAATATTTCCTATTTAATATAGATGTGAATTATAAATTCTCAGAATAAGCTAAACTGAGCAGTTTACAGCACAAATTGTTCACTTCATAGTGAATCGATGACACACTTTTCAAAGCAAGAAATCAAATGAAAACTATTTTTATATAATGTTTCTGATGATTTTATATCTTAAAAACACATGTGTTTTCTTTTGAAATAAAGAAAGATTCTTTCATCAAAATCCTGATTGCAGTAACAATATGCTATAGAGGTTTTATTTTGTTATATTTTGTTTATAAATGTAAAATATTACCAAAAATTACCTCCAGCTTTTTCAAAGTTTGATTAAATACTCACAAGTACTTAAAAGGTCAGTTCCCAGTTTCACTGCTGTGGATTAGTCTAACATGAATGTTTGTCACCTATTGTGAGTTGTGAAAATCCCCCTGTATCCAATGTGTTTTGTTTGGATTGAGATGGCATGCAGTTGATGGCTGTGACCTTCATGGTGGCTTAGATCCCTGGCTGGCACTGATTTTTGATTTAGTGCCGATCTGCTGCGCTTGTCACAGGCTGCAAGGTGCTTTCCATGCACTAATGGAACAGCTCAAGGGCAGAGGGGCCCTGTAAATGTCTATCTCTCACCAACCACGGGCTAAATAGAGAGGTGAGTTTTCTACATGTGAATGACAGACTCTGAGATTACATGCAGAAGGTAATACAAAGTTTTAAAACCTGCACAGACTTGGTGAAAATAACAAGCATTTGCAAAGTGCCAACTCTAAGGTTATTCTGCCTGCTAATGAATATGTATCTGCACTGTTAAAATGGAATATTTAACACAAATACCGATAATATATCTTCATTTGGTGGCAGGGAACTAACAATCAGTTGATGTGTCCTTTGTTTCAACTGTAGTTGTTAATAAATTCTGTTATTTAATGATGTCTTCAACAGAAAATTGCATATGTCCAAACTTTTTCCTTCTAACACAAAATGACATGATAATTGTTCTAGAAAGAGAGGAATTTAGAGACAAAATATAACCTCTTGGCCTATGCATCATATTGGCTAGGCATCTTGACTACTAAAGGGTATTCCATACATGCAGCAAAACAAAAACAAATACAGGTAAATTTTGCCTTCTAAAATCACTTGGGCCTCGGTGAGAGTAATTCATGCCAAGAGGCTAGTAAACAGATTATTAGTGCATCTGTAAAGTGACCAAATCCTATTTATCCTTTAAGACTCAGCTCGAATGCTGTCCCCTCAAGATGAAATTCCTGATTCTCCCACGAAGTAAGATTTTCCGTGAAATTCTACAATATTTGATTTGTGCATTCCTTAGTTATTATTGTTTATCTTGTATGAGGGACACATTTTATCTCATTTCCTGCAATAGACTGTAAGTTCCTTAAGAGCAAGTACCGCATCTATTTTATCTTTATAAACATCTCCTTCCCTAGCACTCAATACATGTTCGTTGAATGAACGAATGATAAATGCGTATCTACAACATGGTAGCAGTCTCCAGGTTGATGAAATTTTAAAGTTATGAGTATTTGCGGTGATTTTATCATTAACATTAATATCTGGCTGACTTCCTGAATCTCCACTTCAATCACCACATACAGGTTACGATGGTCCCTCTCACATTCAGAAGTCTCACTTTATAGTTTCCAATTTCTCTCTGAATCTGCCTCCCACCAGCAAGACCACATGCTATACCTAATTCTCATCTAAGACCCCTCTACAGCCAACCTCACCAAAACAGCACTCCCCTACACATAATACTCAGATCTCTCAATATAGAATAACCTTAGTGTGCCTCATCTAACCACAGTGTAAGTCACAGGATATAAACTTCATCCATGTCTTGAAGTATTTGAAGTCATTCCATGGGAAGTTGCCTTCTCAGTAAAAGGTACATGCAGCTCGCTTTTATGGCCCTTTGATTCATACATTAATTCACCAACTCATTACTGAGTGCTTACTATGTACCAGGCACTAGAAGGTAATTACAATACAGTGCTGTGTACTCTCACGAGGAACCGGGCAGTGTGCCAGGACATACTGCATACACTGGAGAAACATGGTGCTTCTTGGATGGGGAATTTCAATGATTTAAAACATTATTTTTATATTAAAATAAAGTAAGAAATAAATGCAAAATTTACGTGAATTTTTAAAATATAGAATTCAAAAAATTCCTACTGTCAGTAGACTGCTTTTGATCCCCCTGAGTGTGAATGCGTTCTCTTCTGCCATTCTAGGTAGGTCAGTTGAAAAATGTTGATAAGTTGTCTGAAAGAACACATGCTTTGGAATAAGTCTTGATTAGAATCTCAATTATTCCTCTTCCTCATTATATATCTTTGGGTGAGTTATTTAATCACTATGAGTGTGAATGTTCTCATCTATAAAATATGCATAATAATACCTACCTTTTCAGGCAATTGTAAAGATTAAGTAAATACATGTAAAGTATAAAGACAGCACCAAACATAGTAGGTGGTTCTGTAGGAACTTCATCCATCCCCTAAAGGAGACCTATCAGATCCTTATGTTGTTATTTCACATCTCTGCCATTTCAACTCTTCGCACCGGAACCACTGAATAACTGATAGAAAAGTTAACCATCAAATTGCATTCTTGGCCAGACACAGCAGCTCATTCCTGTAATCTCAACACTTTGAGTGGTGGAGGCAAGAGAATTGCTTGAGGCCAGGAGTTTGAGACCAGCCTAGGCAACATATTAAGACTCCGTCTATATTTAAAAAAAAAATTAACGAATTGCATTTTTTCCCAATAAATTCATATCTTGCATGTAGAACATCCCATTAAGACTTCATGGACATCGTTCAGATGATCTACGTAGTTTTGTCACCACTCGTAAAACTTTCAGAAGCCTCTAGTTCAATCATCTCACGTTCTAAATGGCCTAACTTCTTTGTCTCCTTTCCTGGCTGAAGTCCTTTTACTGCCCAATGGTAGATAGGTATAATATGAGGTTCTATTCTTAACTCTCATCTTTTATCTCTCTATACATATTCCCCTTGGTAAGCATAGCCACTCTAATGGCTTCAACCACCAATTCTATGCCAGTGACCCTAAAATCCTTATCTCCAGTCCTGACTTTTGCTTTGTGCTGCAGTCTTCAGCTTCCACCCACCTACAGAATATGCACTAAGTGAACTACCATATACTCAAACTCAACAGTCCCATAATGTATTTCAAACTATCTTTTCTTCTATCAAAGTAGAAACTTAGAAGGAATTTGAGTATTTTCCCCTTTTAAATCCCCTATAGTCAATTTATCACCAATTTCTTTTCTCTCTTTAATGTGTCATTCAAATTTAAATAGTCCTTTCTACTCCCATTGCCATGATTGTACTACAGGGCCTCATGACCTCAAGCCTGAAATGAGGCAGTGGGCTCCCAGCTCAGTGCTTCTCATATCCTAGATGCAGAGCACAATAACTGGAGGGAATTTTGCAAAACCACAGATTCTCAGGCTGCCCCAGGCTTACTGAATCAGAAGACTTGGGGGATAAAGCTCTCCAGTTGATTCTCACACACAACTAGACTTGGAACCATGATTTCAATTGATTTCATGTCTCTAGTCTTTCCACTTTCAACACATACAGTGCATTTAAATACCAATTTTATCATGGTGCATTTCTAATGGTGTCCTACTGCCAGGCACGTTAAGCTGAATGTCCTTTGCCAGTTCCTAAAAGTCTCCATAACCTAGCCCCACCTTACTTTTTCAGATCTAATTTTTAGTCTGACAAGTACAGTCTTCTAATCTTATTCTCATGTCAATTCCTCCATTCATTTTCCCTGAGCTAGGACCCCCCTGTATCATTCCAGCTTGAGGTCATGAGGCCCTGGACCGCAATCATGGCAATGAGAGTAGAAAGGACTATTTAGATTTGAATGACATATTAAAGAGAAAGAAATTGGTGATAGATTGACTATAAGGGATTTAAAAAGGAAAAGACTCAAAGATTCCTTCCCCATCTACCCACCAACATAAACCTCCTCCTTCCTTCAAAGATGAGCCCCATCTGACCTTCTTACCTAGTGTCCTCTAGCCATACTCTTCCCTCTATATTTTTTCCTTCTCTGTCTCCTATTGTGATTTAAGTCAGTACCATGCTGTTTTATACTTCTCCTATTACATTTTTATAAATCTTCTCTCCATAGACAGAGTGTAAATGTCATGAAAAGAAGAACTACACCAAAAATTTGTTTTCATGTTTCTTCTGATAACATCTGAAGGCGTATTGTAGGTATTCAACACATTATTGTAATTAATTAAAACCCATTGAATTCTTACTGCATAGCAGATATATGTATTGACTCATTTAATTCTCATAACAACCCTATGAGGATTTTAACGTAAAACTCCTTGTTTAGACAAGGAAATAAACAGAGAGGTGAAATAATTTACCTCCCTATGGTCAAGACTGCCCTGGTTTGAATTTCATTTCTTCCTCTTGTGAGCTTAACACCATTCACAAGAGGAAGCATTGAAATTCAAACCTGTGCAGTCTTTCCAAAGCTTATTGTCTTAGCCAACACACCATGGAATCATAGAACATGAGCGGCAGAAATGACTTTAGAGGCCATCTAACTCATCTGCCTAGAACTAAGCTATTTTTCTATTTACTAATCTTTATGTGTTTGTTTAGTTAAAGGCAACTGTTCTCTACTCACTGTCCTGTATATCCTTTAGGTCTCTCTGGGTCTCTATTTATATTGATACTACATAACCTTTTAGATAACTCTTAATTTATGCATATTAGTTGCAGTGATGAGTACCTAAACCATTCTAGGACAAAAAAAGATGCAAATAAAAATTCCCCCTTACCCAAACTGTCCATTCTGAAGGCTATTAAAGCAAGCCAAGACACATGTTTCATTAGAGAGTTTCCTTTTCAATATTTCTGGGCCTTTGCTGCCATTTTTTAAAGAAAGGGATTTATTTATTCAGTGAGTTTGAGGGTGTGGTACACACATATGCACGCTTGTGTGGTGGGGGACAGAGGGATTAAAAGAATATGCTTTTGAAGGTAGAGTGGTCATCAAAATTTATTTATGTCAGTATAATAAGTGACTTGTTTTTTATGTTTCCCACTTCTTCTGACACAGACCTGCTATGCCTCAGGGTGTGTGAATTGACTGCAATCAAAGTCTGTGCACGTGTCTGGGCCTGGGGGTCTGGTTTTCCTGACAGTCAGCATGATCTGAGGGGCACCAGAAGTCACTAGAGTTAAATGGCACTCCATGTGATGGAATGAGGCACTTCTATCAGCTCATGTTAATGGGAAAAAATATGTTCCAACATTCATAGGAGAGCCAGTATGGTAGTACATGAACCAACTTTCTTGTCTTGAACTACACACTGAAAATTTGAGCCCTATTAAAATGCTAAAAACAAATGAGGTAGAGCGACAGAGTCCATTGCTCTATTTACACTGATATCGGCTTCCACATACTTATTGGAGGTTCTACTAGAACAGGTAATAAGTAGCTCTAGATTTTTCATGCTTTGGAGTTGTGGAATAGCATGAATAATTGAAATCCACAGATAATACAAAAATTTAATTTTAGTCAAGGTATTAAGCCATCTCCTCCTCAATGGAGCTTTTATTATATTAGCTAACAAACAGAATAAGTGACTGGCTTGCATTTCAGCTTTTAGTTTTTTCTATACATCTCCTAGCATTCTTGGGTAGATGTCATTAAGCCAACAGAGAAAAAGAGATTTGCACTCTTGGCTTACTCACTGTGATCAACTACTGCCTGTATATTTGCAAGAAGGCTGGCTGATGCTGAGGTTGAAAAAAGAGCACCACTTTCATCCTCACAGAGTTACTTGACCCATGTACATACCAACATTACAGGGTTAGTGCAAACCCCTCATTCTCAAGTGGTAGTACAAACACTCCATCAAAAGAACTATTTTTAATTAGTAGGAAATGTTATCTCTACAAACTAAGTACTGATGTAAACACAATACAATTACCCTAAACCAACTAGCAAAAAAAAAAAAAAAAAAAATTAAAACAAGGAGCCAATGCTATTCTGAATCACCTAAAAATCCTGTTTAAAATGAAGATTCCCCAAATCTTTCTCTAGAGAGTCTGACTCAATAGGTTTGGGTCCAAGTATATGCATTTTAATAAGTACCCCTTCTTCTCCCTTTATTCATCCTGCTACTCCTCCCCTCTCATCCCGACCCCAGCCTCATCCCACCACAGTGATTCAAGTATGAAGGGTCCATGGACCACATGTTGAAAATCAGTGCCTAGGGAATGAAAAAAAAGAGTTGGATATCCCTGCAGTTGGTTTCATAGCAAGAGATCTTTTTTTCTTGTTCCACAATCCCCAGCTGAGTTGAGTCTAAATCAGCTATACTGACCTAGAGACCATGTTAAAGATGCAATACACACTTCCTCTAAAGCAAGAACTGATGAAAGTGTTTGCTTCCAGGGTATATAGAGCTTTAAGATGTAGCCTTGAGGGCTGTTTAAGGGCAGTATCAGGCTTATGGATAATGAAATGTACAAGATAGTGATACTGTCCAGCCAGAATACTATTCTTCCATGCTCGGATCCAGGCAGAACAAACAGCTGCTGAGGCCAAACCATGACAAGGGCTATTTTTGCCTATGACATTGGAGAATTTATTCAAGAACAGTTCCCCTTTGTGCCAGGATTTTCACTGTGCAGCTGTAAAGGTTGCTTAGTCCTTGGATCATCTGTTGTTTAAACTTCCTCAAATGTCTAAAATAACCCATTCTTCCTGGGATTATGAACCTGTATGAGAGCTCTGCTAGCTGGGAATGAAATTGCTTGTCCCTATTTCTTCTGCTCTATATACTTTGAAGAGCAGTCACTTTGCAGTAACTGTAAGTTATCTAAATAGCAACTCCCCCCACAGATACTATGATTTGGGGGAGAAAATAATTTCCCCTAAAGGCCACATAGTTCACAAGGGTCTTTGTGATGACTAAACAATATAATGCCCATGAAAGCATTCTGCGTACTCTAAGATGCCATGGAAACACAAGAATTATTAACTAGCATGTAGTAGATAGGAGTCAAATGATAAATATCCAACCAGGAAGGTTACTGTAACACAGAAGTGAATCAACAGACTATCCTCTCCCAGAAAAGCTCTTTGAGTGTCTGGCTTCCCACCCCTAATCTGGAAGTACAAACAGCCTGTGCTATGTGTGCTGGATTTCTGTGGACTGAGGCAGAAAAACCCTAAGCAAGAAGAGAAAATTGTTTTGTATTCATTTCAGCAACAAGAGACTGCAATGTCACAGACTGGTCCCAGTGCAGGGACATCTTATCAGACGTCACCCCGTCACTGTGCCCTGCCTTTCTCTGGTTCCTTCCCACTGTTCAAGCACTTTGACACTTTGTGGATTACGCTTTCAGGTTCTTTCATCGATTTAACATTAAAAGTCCTGTGAAATATTAATGAAATAATGTTTTTAAAAAAGAAAAATGTTTCTACAATACTGCAACATTTTAATGCCTCATTAAAATCATTAGCAATGCTAATACTAAGGAACTTACTTCATCTTTCAAGGAGCCAAAAAATAAATCATAATAAAATGTTTGTTAATGTTACATCTGGAGAAATAAATTATACAATGCCTTTCTATATGGGCTTTACATAGTTTAAAGATGACACACTAAGGTCATATTATTAAGTACATGCAACTAATTTTTTCCTATGGAAACTCATATTGTATTTTTTATAATATTCATTAAATGCTGTGAGTATTATTTGTATTTTTCATTTATGAGAAAAATACACAGTATGCCTATCAGCCACCCAGAGCTCTCATGGAACTCAGGTTGCAAACAATGACATGCTTCACTGACCTGGATGACTTACAAAAGCCATTTATATTCAGTACTCTCATTTATGCTATCTTTAAAAATGAGTAAGGGACATATATTAATAGCAAGAAACCAGTAGAATGATTGCATCACTACCCATCTCCAGACTTATTGCAACACTTCATTTTCCATCAGTTGAACTGACATGGGAATGTAAATGTCGTATATAATAGTCATATAAAATTTTACTACAGAAGTTACTAAGGCAAGTGTGACAGTTTTCTTCTCTTTGTTGACCAACTTTCCATTGGAAAACAAAGGGGTTTAATGCATGGCAAAGTTGTAGCTAGTTTGTTATCAAAGGAAACCTCTCACCATTGACTGGGGTGAATGGCACGCATGTTCTTCTTAAATACATCTACATCTCCTGTGGCTATTGCACAGTACAGTATAAGCTCAGCATACGAGCACATCGAGAAGATCCTGGGAACTTCTTTTCTCTCTAAGAATAAACTGGTATTTAGTCATGTACGTCAAGACAATTATTTTTTAGAAACAAATAAAACAAAAACTCTAAGCCTAAAAGTGTCCCAATACCTTCCTAGATAAAAATAAGTATCAGGAACCCAGCCAAATCCAGTCTCTCCAACACAGCTATTTGATATTTTATTCCATTGAAAACTAATTGTTGCTAACAGTGTGACTTTCACCTGAGCCTGATTTCCCTCAGGTTCTCCATCATAGGTTATACTATTGAATTTTTCTTTAGGGGTGACTATTAACCATAGTTTAATATTCTCATTAAAATATATCACACAATGCCTATTGATTATTTACTATTAAAAATTATCATTATCATCTAATAATTATATGACTAAAACATGATTCAATGGGAAGAACTGCAGGAGTTAGGAACAGTTGCTTACAAATGAAGCTAGGGTACATTATTTGGAAAATGCAATACTTATCCAGAAGGGAAGTGGGGAAGATTATGCTTTACTATATATATTAGGTCATCTAGTATGTCCTACATCACAGATGTTGCTAATTTTTACGTTAATATTCTAAGATATAGTGTTGAAAGTTTATATTAGCATAGCTAAGCCATTTTTTAAAAAATGTAATCCTAAATTCTTAAAATCCAAGGATTTAAAGGTGCAAGTTCCAAATCAGAGAACTTAGTGTGGCACTTTCAATTCAAATTATCATTAGGTTTAGACAGATAGTTAAGGGTTTTTAAATCATATATTTCAAACATAGGCAAGCTCTAAAAATGATAAAATCATTTGTTAAAAACTTCAGTTACATCTTCCTTAGTCATCCGTCTCTTCAGAGAGCAAATTAATTGTTCCAATCTAGTAAGCAACGAAAGAAATCGTCGACAAAGGGTGAAATATGAACATAAATGGTAAGTTTTGAATTTACCCTATTTATCTCGAATGTAAGATCTCTTGACCCACTAAAACTCAGTTCACAGTGTTTTATGAAAAATAATGGCTGAAATTGAATGTCTTAATTTACATTTAATGCAATTAAGAATGGTTTAAATTATGACTGATGAACAGCACACACAGATGTCAGTCAGTTTCATCAGAATAAATTGAAGTCAGTGTCAATGAATGTTCCACTGATAAATCCCACTTTACATAAAATTAATAAAAATAAGGAAATATAATCCTTAACTAATTGCAAAATGGTCCGGAATTCCCCTAAATTCTGGGGGAAAATTTATGTAGCTGAGAAAACTACAGTATTGTTTGGAAAATATTGGGTCGTTTTTAATACATAATACCCAAATATTCCATCAGCAAGCAGCCCTAAAGAGGTATAGGATACAAACTTCTACACTGAGTTATGCAAATATTCATGGCGGGAGGGAAAAAAATCCACCAGGAAAAAGAATAGGAGGAACATAGGAGGAGGATGCAATTAAAAATGAGGATGAGGAAGAGAAAGAGGGGAAGACACTGGAATAACCTCTTTGAAATAAATGCATTGGGCAGAACTTTTTTCAGGTTGCTGCACTCCCAAGTTTCCTCAGCTAGCCTCAAGCATAACATTGCATTCACATCTTGCTTCATAAAACTGCTCCAAGTTTTTGCTGGAAATGATGCCCTCCTTCAGTGTTTTAATGCCAAACTAGGAAGGCTTTGGTCTTGACTGCTGGTTGGATTCTTAGCTCACAGAGAGCACTCTCTTCCTCCATGGTAGACTCTGAAGCTTTGTGGATTGGAGCAGATGTTGCTGCTTTTGAAGTTAATAGAAACTTTATGGACCATTTTTCACTCTCTCGTCCAGGAGCAAATGTCAACCACAGTTTTATTCAAAATCTGAATTCTTGGCTCAGGTACTAATTGCTGTTAATGTGTTTAAATCCCAATTCTCAGGGAAAGGGGGAAAGTGTTTTTCCAATGGAAGAAATTGGGTTAATATTTGCATTCTTAGTGCCTGGATAAGCAAGAAAAATGCTAGGCTTCTGAGCCACACAATTCTGCAAGCAACCACGGAAGGCCTAAAAACCACGTTTCTCTAGGCTTAGTGGGTTAGTGTGTTCAGGATGAAATCAATCTTGAAAAACCGAAGAATATGAAAGGGAGTTAGGAAGATAGGCTAAAAAAAGGGAGAAGAAGGTTCACTTTATGAAAGCTATCTTACTAACAACCGCTATTCCTATTGCTGCTTGTACAGCACTTTGGAACTAACAATGCACATCCATTGTATGATACACTACTTTTTCATGTCATTCTACCCACTTTACAAAAGAGAAAAGTACTCAGAAATTAAGAGACACAACAGGAAGTGGCAATGCTGAAACTTGAATCAAGGTCTTTTGGCTCCAAATCTTGTGTTCAAATTACATGTATCTGTTCTAGCTATGTGAATTAACAGCAATTTTAAAAGCTCTCAAGAGTATTCAGTAATCGTTGCTGCTTTACAAGAGCTATAATTCTAAAAAATGTTACTTCAAGGGCCTTTTATTTTGTTTCATGTTGTGGACTTTTAACCCAATTTGGAACTCCTACTATCTAATAAATAGTGTTGAATCATTATAGACATTTCCCAATGACAATTTTTTACCTAACAATTTCCTGACATTTTTTTCAAGAATAAATGAAGACAAGATCAATCTTAAGGAGAGTGGATGAATAGGTAGCCAGTCATCCAATGTCCTGAAAAGTTTGCTTATCAAGACCACCCTCCCCACTATAGTGAAATTTTACCATTTCCGAAACAATGATTTGTCTCAAAGTAGTCAGTTTCATTAAACAGTCCTTCAAGCTAGTTGTTTGGCATTTATTTCTCAAAATACCTGTTAGGGATTGAGTTTTTCAGGAACCCAAAGTATTTTATTTCATTGTGTATCTTTCATTAGATCAGTCTATCATTAGATCAAACCCAACAGTGATGTATAAAACAGGGTCTCTGCAATATGCACAAAGGAGTGAGCAGTTCCTATGTATTTCCTATGCTTTCCCTTCCCTTCTTCAAATCTCCCTCTCCTAGCATACCAATCAAAGTAAAAGAGCATGTACTCATTCACTCACGATTGTACATGATGCCACAGAGTCACAATTCAGACATATCACTATCCTCAGAGAACTTACAAGGTTCCTTCGTCTCCAGGACAGAGCTGTTTTCACTACTTTTGCCCAGCTACCTGCAAGGCTTAGGGGATCCAGAAACTAATGGGATATTAAGAGACTAAACTAGGCACAAGTCAAGTACTAGGCCTGACCTAATTTACTACCAGATTCTCTCTCTCGCTCTCTTTTTTTTATTTTACTTTAAGTTCTGGGATACATGTGCTGAATGTGCAGGTTTGTTACATAGGTATACATGTGCCATGGTGGTTTGCCACACCTATCAGATTCCCTTAATTAGTTTCTGAAAACATTACCAGAACATTTATAGACTCCACTCATACAGGAATTACAGGTTTTTCAACTTGCTTCTCCAAATATGCAGAAGAGACCACAGAAGAATGAAATATGAAGCTTATCCCAAACTGCAAACTCTGCTAGATCTTCCCCTACTAACTCTTCATGGTACCTCCTTTTTCTTTCCGTAGGCTGAAGAACTGTTCTGCTTGCAGCCACGGAATTTCCAACTATAGCCACTAAAGTATGCACAGCATCAGCTTCAAAGCTCAGAAGTGCATCCCAGATTTATAGAAAGGGGGAGAGATGAGGAGGGGGAAGGAGATTAAAAGAGACTAACTTCAGAAATTTCCACCAGAACTAGATGTGGTCTAGACAGCATCAAACACACTACTCCACCCCTTTCCAATACCTCTGCCTCAATAGCTCTGTAAGCAGTATTTGAGTAAGTTCATGAGAGACACTATAACCTCTGTTAATTGACCTGATTTTCATATCCACCATCACAGGCAACTTTTCTAGAAGAGAGAACCCTGGTCTCATTATTGCTTGCTTCCTCCCCACTTTTCCCCATCTGCCCCAGGTAAGAGACTTTTTACAACAAGTTCCCTTTCAATTAAAATTCCTGGCCGGGTGCAATGATTCACACCTGTAATCCCAGCACTTTGGGAGGCTGAGGCAGGCGAATCACCTGAGGTCAGGAGTTCCAGACCAGCCTAGCCAACATGGTAAAACCCCGTCTCTACTAAAAATACAAAAATTAGCCAGGCGTGGTGGCACGTTCCTGTAATCCCAGCTACTCAGGAGGCTGAGGCAGGAGAATTGCTTGAACCCGAGTGGCGAAGGGTGCAGTGAGCCGAGATCGCACCACTGCACTCCAGCCTGGGCAACAAAGCAAGACTCCATCGCAAAATAAATAAATAAACAAATAATAAATAAATAAATAAAACTCCTATATGGGCAGTGATTGTGTTTAGCAAACTGGTTTCTGATCTCACCTCTTATTCCACACCAAGCTCCTGGAGACATATCAGATGTGCAGCCAGCAGTCAAGAGGGAGGAGGTCAGACATTGTAAGTGTTCTGTGTGAGTGACGTATAAGCCAATAAACACTATGTAGGTTTTTTATGTATATTTTTTTCATTTGACTTCAAAGGATTATTACTCAATGTTATTTCTCATATTGAAGAATCTAAGGCTAATGCTTCGACTTGATTTTAAAGACTGAATTTTTTCTGCTGGTATAAATAGTATGGACACAGTAAAAGTACTTGAGAGAGCCTAATGAACCATTTCTTATACCCCATTACCTTTAGTCTGATATGACTGAGAGTGCAGGCACTAATTATCCTCTCTTTCACAGACACCGACATAGATCTACAGTAGGTCTTAAAACACAATTTCCCATACAACTCAACATTTCCATGCATAATACATTCCTGTATTTTTCTCCTTGTCATAGTTTAAACAAGAAAGTCCAGGTTCTTGTCTTCCTACAACTTTGTCTAAATACAAAGGACATAGAGTTAACAATACATCTGAATCTCCAGAGACCAAACATAAAATTATGCACAACTAGAAACGAGGCATTAAAAATAAATTACAAAAATCACATTTCATAAAAGCCTCTATCCATGGGAGAACAAACTAAAATGCATTCAGAAAATTAAAAAAAAAACAAGCGTACCTTATTTCCTACTGAGATATAGGAATGATTTTGTCACACTGAAACTTATTTATAATGTATTAGATATATACTGCAGTATAGTGTCTAGTGTAATGGACATGCTTTCTCCCATCATTACACCACTCTAACTTGTGAAAGAAATATCTTTGTAGTTTCTGAAAGAAAAAGAGGAAAAGAATAAGCTATGACACTAATACCAGAATTGATATAGTGAGAAATAGGAAAGAACTTTGCAATGAGATAATTTAGAGACCTATACAGTATATTTGAATGTAGATGGTTAAGATAATATAGACATTTATGAAGGAGATATGTAAGGGCACAGCAAGCCATGTGCTTTCAGTATTTAAGCATCCTCCTGCATGACATGTTGAATACTTCTGGTAAGGATTTTAGTGGTGAGAGAGAAGTCCTTTATCATATAGCAGAAACTGAAAAGAGATCAAAGAGTGAGGGAACACACCTTAAGGTGGACATCCCAGTTGAAATAATGCTATAGCACACCAAATAAGTTGCAGGTGTGCTCAGGTGTGCCCAAGCTATTGAAGCCCTTAGGATACTCAGAGAGGAGTCCCTGATACCAATTGTGCAACCTGTTCACCCCCAGCATACAGGAAAAATACTATCCTGTTTTTTTCTGTGTGTCATGATGTGGAAAAATGCTGGGAAGTATTACAAGACAAACTTTTCTGTTCATACAGTAACCTTGATGAAGACTGAGACTTTCCTCATGGAATTTGTGTATGGAGAAATGGAAAAAGCAAGATTTATTTTCTGCACTATCATATATTCCAATAGTTGAACAAAAAGAGCCTAAAAAATGCATCAAGTCTACAAAATCCTTGATCCCAAGAACCATAAAGTGACAAAGTTAATGTCTGTGGTTCTGAGTACTCCGCTGACAGGCAGTCTGTCCGTCATACAAGAATAAAGTGAACCTTCTGGATGGAGTCTTTCTGACAACACAGACAGAGATTTAATAGTTCTCTCCTGGATAACCTCTTATCATGTTGTAATACTTCATAGCATGTCTTACACAGTGAATAACTATTTGCAATATAACAAAACACACCCTTACTCTCTTTCCCTCTTAAAAGAACCCCTCGATCTATGTTCAGCCCCATTCCCTCCTGTCTCCCAAAAATCATTGTCTCTTGCCTGTTTTTCTGCGTCTCCTTCTGGTCCTTTCCCTTACATATTAACATGCACAATTCTCCCACACCTTCAGTACCCCCCTCAACCTGACACCCCTTCTAACTATTGTCTTATCTCTGCTTCCTTTCACATTAAGTTCCTCAAAATATGGCTCTACACACACTCTCCACTGTCCTATTGACTTCTTGACCTTCTGCATTTCTAGCCCCTAACACTGACCAGGGCAACACCATTTATGATTCCTCACTGCCAAATATTCCTTGACCTGATATAAGCCACTGTCTCCTTAAACTCAGGTCTCTTACTCATTTATTCTGTTCTCTATTCCCCACTTCTTGAATCTCTTTCTCACATCACCGTGATCTCTGGCTACCTCATCTCAGATCTCTTTATGGCCTCTTTTTCCTCTTTAAGAGTTAGCATTAGCTAGGTTTCTGTTCTTGGCCCTTTTTCTTTCTCACATTTCACACTCTTTCTGGGCAGTTCCACTTGGATACTTCACAGGTAGCACAACTAAACATGGCAAATCTGCACCAACTATCTCTCCTCAAATGCTACTACCTGCTCACTCATATCATCCTGATTTTTGGTTAGTGACATCACTCTCAGACCAATAACCTAAGCCAGAAATTTGAGAGTTATATTAAAGTTATTTTTAAGATTCATTTTTATGGTTAGAAGCAACAACAAATGAACTCCACATAGCATAATAATAATTTTTACGTAGGTGGATATTGAAAGGATACTGGCATATTTCACAGAATCAAAGGAAGAGTTGACATTGGAAGTGAAGGAAACAGGACATCACTGGGGACTTCACAAGAAGATCATGATTTTTCTCCTCAGCCTAGCCACAAACGTAACTCTCAGTCTCTGCCTTCTGTGTTCTAAATTTCTTTCGTATTCTCAGGGAAAAAATTGTGTTGGGTAAGCTTGGGTCATGTGTCACTTTTAGGTCAATCAACTAAGTTCTAAAAACTGGAAGAATAAATTCACAATCCATATACCAACAAGGAATTTGTACCACAATGTATAAAAGATTTCCTACAAAACAATATCCCCACCCCACCCCGCTCCCCTGCCCCCTTCCCCCCCGCAAAAAAAGAAAAATGGGCAAAGGAAATAAAGATAATTTTCAAAATAGGAAACAAGTATCATCAATAAAATATGAGAAATTGCTCAATCTCGGTAGTAATCAAGAGATGCAAATTAATAAAACAAAGAGAATCATTTCACACTAATCAGAATTGCAAAATATTATTAGTTCTGATAACACAAACTATTGCTGAGGATGGAGGGAATAGAAATTCCTCTAAATACTTCAAAGATTATTTTGGCAATATTAAATAAAGTTGGCCATAATGTTACAGAACTGAGAAATTTTACTTCTAGATGTTTACCCTAGAGAAACTTTACACATGTGCACTAGGAAATATATACAAGAATATATATTGCAGCACTGTTCCTAGTGAAAGAATACGAAAGCTGGGAGAAGCTCTCCTGTGATCAGAATAAATATCAAACACTGACCTCAGAAACTACAGATGCTCCTCAACTTATTATGGAGTTACGTCCCAATAAACCCACTGTAAGTTGAAACTATCATAAGTCAAAAGTGTATTTAATATACCTAACCTACTGAACATCATAGCTTAGCCAAGCCTAACTTAAAAATGCTCACTCAGAACACTTACCTTAGCCTACAGCTAGGCAAAATCATTTAACATGAAGCCTATTTTATAATAAAGTGTTGAATATCTCATGTAATTTATTGAGTACTGTCCCGAAAGTGAAAAACAGAATGGCTCACTGCCACTACCCAGCATTGCAAGAGTATCATAAGCAAATCGCTAACCTGAAAAAAGATCAAAATTCAAAATGCAAAGTACAGTTTCTACTAAATGCATATTACTTTTGCACTACTGTAATGTCAAAAAAATCATAAGTCAAATCATCACAATTTGGATACATTTGCAGAGCAATTTGTACCCCCAGGGAATTGTAGAAAACAATAGAGACATTAGCCATGTCATAGAGTTTTAGGGGCTTAATGCTGTAGGGAGCTAGGTGGTAGAGGGTAGGATTCACTAAAATATACCAGTGAGTCAGAAAACAAGCAAACAAACAAACAACAGCAAGACCTGGGGGAGGGGAGTTTAGTATCCAGAGTACTACATATATTATTTAAAATGTCCATTTTCCAAATAAAAAATGCAAGTCATACAAAGAAACAAGAAAGTATGGCCCATACATCTGATAGCAGGCAACAGAAACTGCTGGGGAGAGCAACCAGATGGTGGATTTAATGGAAAAGACTTCAAAGTAGCCATTATACATATGTTAACAGGACTAAAGGAAAGCATAATTAAAGAAGTAAAGGGCCAGTCATGGTGGCTCATGCCTGTAATCCCAGTACTTTGGGAGGCCAGGAGTTCAAGACAAGCGTGGCCAACATGGTGAAACCCTGTCTCTACTAAAAATACAAAAATTAGCCTGGACTGGTGGTGGGAGCCTGTAATCCCAGCTACTCAGGAGGCTGAGGCAGGAGAATCACTTGAACGCAGGAGGCGGAGGTTGCAGTGAGCCAAGATCGCACCACTGCACTCCAGTCTGGGTGACAAGAGCAAAACTCCATCTCAAAATAAATAAATAAATAAATAAAGTTATGATCATAGTGTCTCCTCAAATAGATAATATCAATAAAGAGATAGAAACTATAAAACAGAGTCAAACAAATATTCTGAAATTAAAAAGTATAATAAAAGAAAATTTAAAAATTCACTACAGAGGTTCCATAATAGATTTGAACTGGCAGAGAAAAAAATAGTGAACTTGAAGATAAATCAACTGAGATTATGTAAGCCAAAGAAAGATAGAAAAAGGAATGAAGAAAAATGAGCAGAGCCTCAGAGAAATGTGGGGCTTGACTAAGCTTGCCCAACATGTGTAACGGGAGTAGCAGAAGTAGAGAAAAAGACAAAGGAAAAGAAAAAATATTAGAAGAAACAATGGCTGAAGCCTGCTCAAATTTATTGAAAAACATTAACCTACATACCCAAGAAGTACAATGATTCCAAGTAGGATAAATTCAAAGAGATCTGTAAATAGACACAGCACACTAAAAATGCCAAAATCAAAGACCAGGAGAAAACTTTGAAAGTAGCAAGAGAAAAATGATTCATCATTTACAAGTGATTAACAGCAAACTACGCAATAAAACTCAATAAGATTAACAGCAAACTACACAACGAAAGCAATGGAGACCATAAGATAGTGGAATAACATGTTCAAAATGCTAAAAAAAAAAAAAAAAAAAAAACCTGTTAAACAAGAATCCTATATACAGCAAAAGCTATCTTTCAAAAAAGAAGTTATAATAATGACTTTTCCAGAAAACAGAAACTGAGATAATTTGTTACTAGCAGATCTTCCATACAAGAAATACTAAAGTTCTACATGCTGAAAGCAAGTGACCCCAGATGGTAATTCAAACATGCACTCACACACATTGTAAAGTTAATTATGTAATCAGAAAAGAAGTATAACTGCATATTTTCCCCTTTCTTATCTTCACTGATTTAAAAATTATTTGTATAAAATAAGATGTATATAATGTATTGTTGGGCCTATAACATATTGAAATATAATATATGTGTAATATATTTGCCAATGGCAGCAAAAAAAATGTGAGTGGAAGTTAGGCTATATTGGGCTAAGGAAATGACCACAAATTGATGATTGTAACAATGTATTATTGGGTTTGTGAAATCAGTAGCTATAATATATAGAACAATACTGCTACAAAAATAGAAGAAAAGGAATAGAGCTATATAGGAGTAACACAGATAGATAGATAGATAGATAGATAGACATTACTGAAATTAAACAAGTATAAATCTGAAGTTTATTCTGATAAGTAAATGTGTATATGGTGTATTAGTTTGTTCTCATACTGCTAATAAAGACATACCTGAGACTGGGTAATTTATAAGGAAAAGAGGTTTAATTGACTCACAGTTCAGCATGGCTGGGGAGGCCTCAGGAAATTTACAATCATGGCAGAAGGCACCTCTTTACAGGATGGCAGGAGAAAGAATGAGCGCTGAGAGAAGAGGAAAGCCCCTTATAAAACCATCAGATCTCATGTAACTCACTATCTCGAGAACAGCATGGGAGAAACTGCCCCCATGATTCAATTCTCTCCACCTGGTCCTGCCCTTGACACATAGGAATTATTACAATTCAAGGTGAGATTTGGGTGGGGACACAGAGCCAAACCAAATCATATGGTAAATCCTAGAGCAACCACAAAAAATTACAATATAGTGAAAAAATCATGAAAGAAATGAAAATACTACCTTAGAAAATATACGCTTAATGCAAAAGAAAGCAGTACAAAAGAAATGGAACAAAAAATATATAAAAAATAAAAAGTAGGCCGGGCACAGTGGCTCATGCCTGTAATCCCAGCACTTTGGGAGGCTGAGGTGGGTGGATCACGAGGT
The DNA here is from genome assembly GCF_028878055.3 of Symphalangus syndactylus. Classification (NCBI taxonomy): domain Eukaryota; kingdom Metazoa; phylum Chordata; class Mammalia; order Primates; family Hylobatidae; genus Symphalangus; species Symphalangus syndactylus. The sequence continues at coordinate 65,107,191 of NC_072433.2, forward strand.
CAGGAGATCAAGACCATCCTGGCTAACACTGTGAAACCCCATCTCTACTAAAAACACAAAAAAATTAGCCAGGCGTGGTGGCGGGCGCCTGTAGTCCCAGCTACTCAGGAGGCTGAGGCAGGAGAATGGCCTGAACCTGGGAGGCGAAGCTTGCAGTGAGCCGAGATTGTGCTACTGCACTCCAGCCTGGGTGACAGAGCGAGACTCTGTCTCAAAAATAAATAAATAAATAAATAATAAAATAAAATAAAAAGTAAAATGCTAGATGAAAACTCAACTATAGCAGTAATAATATTAAACATAAATGGACTAAACAATCCAATCAAAAGGATTGTCAGAGTGGATTAAAAATATGATTTACAGGAGACACACTTTAGATTCAAATATAGAAATAGATTGAAAGTAAAAATGTAAAAATTATATATTATGCAAACAGCAATCACTTAAAAACTGAATAACAGATACTACTAATAACAGACAAAAGAGACCTTAAAACAAAAAATATTATCAGAAATAATGAGGGACATTTTATAATGATAAAAAGTCAATCTACCATGAAGATATAATAATCATAAACATATATGCTTCTAAAATGGAGCACCAAGATGCATAAAGCAAAAACTGACAGAAATGAAGGGGAAACAGATAATTCAACAATTATAACTGGAGGCTTCAATATCCCACTTTTAATAATGGATAGAACAACTAGACAGAAAATCAACAAGAAAACAGAAGACTTGAGAAACTGTATAAACCAACTACACATAACAGACTTCTAGAGAACACTTCACCCAACAATAATGGTATACATTCTTCTCAAGTGGATGTGGAGGATTCTTCAGTAGACCATATGCTAGGCCACAAAATGAATCTCAGTAAATTTAAAAAGATAGAAATAATACAATGTATGTTCTCCAACCATAATAAGATGAAATTATAAATCAATAGTGGGAAAAAATGGGAAAACTCACAAATGCATGGAAATAAAACATACTCCTAAATAACGCAAGACTTAAAGAAGAAATCAAAAAGGAAATCATGAAATACTTTCAGATGAATGAAAAGAAAGACTTCATACCAAAATTCACGGGCTGCAGCTAAAGCAGCACTTAGAAGGAAATACATAGCTGCAAAAGCCCACATTAAAGAAGGAAGATCTCAAATCAATAACCTAACCTAACACCTTAGGATACTGGAAAAATAAAAGCAAACTAAGCCTGAAGCAAAAGAAGAAAATAAGTAATAAAATTAGAGGAAAGATAAATGAAACAATTTTTTAATTAGAGAAAATCAATGAAATCAAAAGCCAGTTGTTTGATAAGATCAACAAAATTGACAAACCTTTAGCTAGATTAATGGAGAGTGAAGGGAGGACTCAACTTATTAGAATCAGACATGAAAGAGGGAACATTACTACCAAACTTACAGAAGTAAAAAGAATTATCAAAGAATATTATGAACAATTATATGCCAATAGATTACACAACTTAGATGAAAAGGACAAAATTCCTAAAAGACACAAATTACCAACTCTGGCTCAACAACAAAGTAGACAATATGCATAGACATATGTAACAAGTGCAGAGGTTGAATTAGTAATTAAAAAAACTACCCACAGGCCAGGCGCCGTCCCTGTTATCTCAACACTTTAGGAGGCCAAGGCGGGTGGAAAACTCGAGCTCAGGAGTTCAAGACCAGCCTGAGCAATGTGGTGAAACTCCATCTCTACAAAAAAAAAAAAAAAAAAAATTAGCCAGGTACAGTGGCCCATGTCTGTAGTCTCAGCTACTCAGGAGGCTGATGTGAGGATCACTTGAGCCAGGGAAGCAGAGGTTGCAGTGAGCTGAGATCGTACCACCACACTCCAGCCTGGGTGACAGTGAAACTCTACCTCAGAAAAAAGAAAAAAAAAAAAAAAGCTACCCACATACGCATTGCATGTCTGTATCAAAATATTATATAGGTACCCCATAAATATATATTCCTATTATATATCCATAATAATTAAAAATTTTTAAAAACTAACAACAGTGAAACTCCCAGGCCCAGTTGACTTCACCACTGAATTTCATCAGCCATTAAAGAAGTAATACCAATTCCAAAAAATAGCAAATGGGGGACCACTTCCTCTCTCCCAACTCATTTTATGAGGCAAGTATTACTCTGATACCAAAACCAGACAAATACATCACAGGAAATGAAAATTACAGGCCAATATCTTTATAAATATGGATGCAAAAATTCTCAACAAAATATTAGCAAACCAAATCCAGCAAGATATACAATGACCAAGTGAGATTAATCCCAAAAATGCAAGGTTGACTTGACTTCCAAAAATCAATTAATGTAACACATCATATCATTAGAATAAAAAAACTGCATAATCATATCAATAGATGCAGAATAATCATTTGACAAAATCCAACACCCTTTTATGACAAAGGCACTCAACAGACTAGGAATAGAGAAGAATTTCCTCAACTTAATAAAAGACATCTGTGAAAAAACATAGCCAACATCAACCTCACTGGTGAAAGACTGGATGCTTTGTTCCTAAGATCAGGAACAAAATGAAGAGGTCCACTCTGACCATTTCTATCCAACATTGTACTGGAGGTTACAGGCAGGGCAATTAAGGAAGAAAAAGAAATAAAAGACATATAGACTAGAAAGGAAAAAGTAAAATTATCTTTATTTGCAGATGATATAACCTTGTATGTAGGAAATCCTAAGGAATACACTAAAAAACTATTAAAACTCATAAATGAGTTGAGCAAGGTTGCAATAAACCAAAATCAGTTGTATTTTTATACCCTTGCAATGAAATACTCAAAATGAAGGTAAGAAAGTAATTTAATTGATAATAGCATCTTAAAGAATAAAGCACTAAATTTAAGACGTAAATAATTTTAAGAAAACAAATAAATAAATTTAAGAAGACAAAGACTTGAAACTGAAAAATACAAATACAGCCAACTAATCTTCGACAAAGCAAACAAAAGCATAAAGTGGAGAAAGGACACCCTTTCCAACAAATGGTACTGGGATAATTGGCTAACCAAATACAGCTAATTGATCTTCAAAAAAGCAAACAAAAACATAAATGGGGGAAAAGACATCCTATTCAGCAAAGGTGCTGGGATAATTGGCAAGCCACATGTAGGAGAATGAAACTGGATCCTCATCTCTCACCTTATACAAAAATCAATTTCAAGATGGATCAAAGACTTAAACTTAAGACCTGAAACTATAAAAATTCTAGATGATAACATTGGAAAAACCCTTCTAGACATTGGCTTAGGCAAGGATTTCATGACCAAGAGCTCAAAAGCAAATGCAATAAAAACAAAGATAAATAGCTGGGACCTAATTAAACTAAAGAGCTTTTGCACAGCAAAAGGAGCAGTCAGCAGAGTAAACAGACAACCCACACAGTAGGAGAAAATCTTCACAATCTATACATCTGACAAAGGACTAATATCCAGAATCTACAACAAACTTAAACAAATCAGTAAGAAAAAAAAAGACCCCATCAAAAAGTGGGCTAAGGACCTGAATAGACAATTCTCAAAAGAAGATATACAAATGGCCAAGAAACATATTAAAAAATGCTTGACATCACCAATGATTAGGGAAATGCAAATCAAAACCACAATGCGATATCACCTCACACCTGCAACAATGGCCATAATCAAAAAATAGTGTATGTTGGCATGGATGTGGTGAACAGGGAACACTTCTACACTGCTGGTGGGAATGTAAACTAGTACAGCTGCTATGGAAAACAGTGTGGAGATTTCTTAAACAACTAAAACTAGAACTACCATTTGATCCAGCAATCCCACTACTGGGTATCTACCCAGAGGAAAAGAAGCCATTATTCTAAGAAGATAATTACACATGCATGTTTATAGCAGCACAATTTACAATTGCAAAATCGTGGAACCAACCCAAATGCCCATCAATCAATGAGTGGATAAAGAAACTGTGGTATACTTATACGGAATACCACACAGCCATACAAAGGAATGAATTAACAGCATTCACAGCGACCTGGATGAGATTGGAGACTATTATTCTAAGTGAAGTAATGCAGGAGTGGAAAATCAAACATCATACGTTCCCACTGATATGTAGGAGCTAAGCTATGAGAATGCAAAGGCATAAGAATGATACTGAGAGGTGACAGCGTGCTGGCAGTCCTCACAGCCCTCGCTCGCTCTCAGCGCCTCCTGCCTGGGCTCCCACTTTGGCGGCACTTGAGGAGCCCTTCAGCCCACCACTGCACTGTAGGAGCACCTTTCCCGGCTGGCCAAGGTGGGAGCCGGCTCCCTCAGCTTGCAGGGAGGTGTGGAGGGAGAGGTGCCAGCAGGAACCAGGGCTGCATGCGGTGCTTGCGGGCCAGCTGGAGTTCTGGGTGGGCGTGGGCTTGGTGGGCCCTGCACTCAGAGCAGCCGGCTGCCCTGCCGGCCGGGGCAATAAGGGGCTTAGCACCCGGGCCAGCGGCTGCGGAGGGTGTGCTGGGTCCACCAGCAGTGCCAGCCCACCGGCGCTGCGCTCAATTTCTCACTGGGCCTTAGCTGCCTTCCTGCGGGGCAGGGCTCGGGACCTGCAGCCCACCATGCCTGAGCCTCCCACCCCCCTCCATGGGCTCCTGTGCCGCCCGAGCTTCCCCGACGAGCGCCACCCCCTGCTCCACGGTGCCCAGTCCCATCAACCACCCAAGGGCTGAGGAGTGCCAGCGCACGGCGCAGGACTGGCAGGCAGCTCCACCTGCAGCCCCGTGCAGGATCCACTGGGTGAAGCCAGCTGGGCTCCTGAGTCTGGTGATGGGGAAAACCTTTATGTCTAGCTTAGGGATTGTAAATACACCAATCAGCACCCTGTGTCTAGCTCAGGGTCTGTGAATGCACCAATCAACACTGTATCTAGCCACTCTGGTGGGGCCTTGTAGAACCTTTATGTCTAGCTCAAGGATTGTAAATACACCAATTGGCATTCTGTATCTAGCTCAAGGTTTGTAAACACACCAATCAGCACCCTTTGTCTAGCTCGAGGTTTGTGAGTGCACCAATCAACACTCTGTATCTAGCTGCTCTGGTGGGGCCTTGGAGAACCTTTGTGTCCATACTCTGTATCTAACTGATCTGATGGGGAGGTGGAGAACCTTTATGTCTAGCTCAGGGATTGTAAACGCACCAATCAGTGCCCTGTCAAAACAGACCACTGGGCTCTACCAATCAGCAGGACGTGGGTGGGGCCAGAGAAGAGAATAAAAGCAGGCTGCCTGCGCCAGCAGTGGCAACACGCTGGGGTCCCCTTCTGCGCTGTGGAAGCTTTGTTCTTTTGCTATTTGCAATAAAACTTGCTACTGCTCACTCTTTGGGTCCACACTGCTTTTATGAGCTGTAACACTCACCGCGGAGGTCTGCAGCTTCACTCCTGAAGCCAGCGAGGCGAAGTCAGAGAGACCACGAGCCCATCGGGAGAAAGGAACAACTCCAGACGCCTCGCCTTAAGAACTGTAACACTCACCACAAAGGTCTGCAGCTTCACTCCTGAGCCAGCGAGACCATGAACCCACCAGAAGGAAGAAACTCCGAACACATCCGGACATCAGAAGGAACAAACTCCAGACGTGCCACCTTAAGAACTGTAACACTCACCGCGAGGGTCCGCAGCTTCATTCTTGAAATCAGTGAGACCAAGAACCCACTAATTCCGGACACAATACCGTGGACTTTGGGGACTTTGGGGGAAGAAAGGGAGGAGGGCGAGGGATAAAATACTACAAATAAGGTTCAGTGTATACTGCGTGGGTGATGAGTGCACCAAAATCTCACAAATCACCACTAAAGAACTTACTCATATAACCAAATACCACCTGTACCCCAATAACTTATGGAAAAAAAATACATATAGTTTACTCTTCTTAATTTAAAATATATTGAACTTTGAACAATTCAAGTAATATAACTCTATCTAAAACTTCATAAGCCATGCAAGTATATACTGCATTTTAAACATTTTTAGAACTTTTTACAAAATTATAAACTAAACCATGACAGTTTAGTTAAACAAATAATAAATAACTTTTTATTTGCAAAAAAAAGTTATTAAAATTGATTGTGGTGATGGTTGGATATCTGTGAATATACTAAAAACAAATTTTACACTTTATATGGGTAAATTGTATAGTCTGTTAATTATATCTCAATAAAGCCATTTTATTTTATTAATTATTTATTTTTTTTGAAACAGGGTCTTACTCTGTCACCCAGGCTAGAGTGCAGTGGTGCAATCACAGCTCACTGTAGCCTCTACCTTCTGGATTCAGTTGATCCTCCCACTTCAGCCTCTCCAGTAATTGAGACTACAGGTGTGTGCCATCACGCCCAGCTAAGTTTTGTATTATTTGTACGGACAGGGTTTCACCATGTTGCCAGGCTGGTCTTGAATTCCTGGACCCAAGCAATCTGCCCACCTCGGCCTCCCAAAGTGCTGGGATTTATAGGCATGAGCCACCACACCTGGCCTCAATATAGCTATTTTTTTAAATGTTGAGAAAAATGAGCAAGTTGCAAAATAGTTTATATGATATTTTGAAACATGCATGAAATCAAATTTTTTTTTTTTTTTACTATTATATAAACTTTTTTTTTTTTTTTTTTGAGACAGAGTCTCCCTCTGTCACCAGGCTGGAGTGCAGTGGTAGGATCTTGGCTTACTGCAACCTCCGCCTCCCGGGTTCAAGCGATTCTCCTGCCTCAGCCTCCTGAGTAGCAGGACTACAGGCACGTGCCAGTACGCCTGGCTAATTTTTTGTATTTTTAATAGAGAGGGGGTTTCACCATCTTAGCCAGGATGGTCTCGATCTCCTGACCTTGTGATCCGCCTGCCTTGGCCTCTCAAAGTGCTGGGATTACAGGCCTGAGCCGCCACGCCTGGCCTATTATCTAAACTTTTTAAATCTAATGTTTTGGTTGAAGTATCACTTACATACAGAAAAGTGCACAAATCTGAATTTTTTTTGTTTTTGTATTTTGAGATGGAGTCTAACTCTGTCGCCCAGGCTGGAGTGCAGTAGTGCGATCTCAGCTCACTGCAACCTTCACCTCCCGGGTTCAAGCAATTCTCCTGCCTCAGCCTCCCGAACAGCTGGGACTATAGGCGCCCACCACCATGCCCAGCTAATTTTTGTATTATTAGTAGAGACGGGGTTTCACCATATTGGCCAGGCTGGTCTTGAACTCCTGACCTTGTGATCCACCCGCCTCGACCTCCCAAAGGGCTTGGATTACAGGCATGAGCCACCATGCCCGGCCCCCCTGAATTTTTTATAAGGTTAACCTACTCATGAAACCACCACCCAGATCAAGATATTGAACATTTCTAGTACCCCCAAAGCTTCTCTCTTGCCCCTTCTCAGTGATTGCCCCCCAAAGGTAACCCTATTCTAAATTTTGTTACCTTAGATTGATTACTTATGCCTGCTCCTGAAGTTTATATAAATGGTACAACCTGTATTTTTTTGTGTTATAGTTTCTTCTGTAAGATGGACATTTGAGTTATGCTCCAGTTTTTGGCTACTACAAATAATACTTCCCTAAACCAGTCCAGTGCGTGTATTTTTGGTGCATATGTATAAACACACATTTCTGCTGGACATATATCTTGGAGTCAAATTGCTGGGTCTTAAGATATGCACACATTCAGCTTTAGTAAACACTTCCAAATAATTTTCAGAAGTTTTGTACCAACATATATTCTCACCAGCAGTATGACAGTTCCCATCTCCACTTACTCATCAACACTTGATATGGTCTATTTTGTTTCATTTTATAATTTTAGCAATTCTCATGTATATAAAGTGTTATCTTTTGTTTTAGTGTGCCTTTCCCTGATAAGTAATGATGTTGAGCACTGTTATGGACTGAATTGTGTCCTCTCAAAATTCATTTGTTGAAGCACTAATCCCCAGTACCTCAGAATGTGATTGTATTTGGAGACAGGGCCTTCGAAGAAGCAATTAAATTAAAATGAGGATGTTAAGGTGTATCCTAATATATTAATATGACTGGTGTCCTTATAAAAGGAGGAGATTAGGACACATGGGGAAACCAGAGGCATGTGTGCACAGAAGGATGATCATATGAAGAAGCAGCTAGAGCATCTGCAAGTCAAGGAGAAAGGCTTCAGAACAAACCAGTTCTACCAATAGGATCTTGAACTTTTGGCCTCTAGAAGTGTAAGAACATAAATTTTTATTGTTTAAGCCACCGATTATGTGGCACTTGATGACAGAAGCCCTAATAAACTAATATAGTCACCTTATCATATGCTTATTGGCCATTTTAAAATCCTTTTTTATAAACACCTGTTCAAACAATCCATTTAAAACTAGATTATTTGCCTTTTTCTTATTGATGGTTAGTAGTTGCTTATATATTGGGGATATGAATTCTTTGTCATATACATGCATTGTAAAAATCTTCCACTCAGTGATTTGCCTTTTACTCTTTTAATGGTGTCTTTTAATTAATAGATATTCTTGGTTTCCATGAAGTCCAATATCTCATTCTTCTCTTTTATAGTTGTACTTTGAATTCTGTTTAGAAAAATCTTTGCCAAAAAAAATGCTGATAAGGATATTCTCCTGTGTGATTTTTTACAAAATGTATTGCTTCACTTTCCACATTTAGATCTGAAGTCCATATGGAAGTGATTTTTTGTGTGTAACTTAAGATAAAGATGAAGATTCCTTTTTACTTCAATTTGGATATTTCCTTTTTTGGAAAAAATATGACCCTTTCCCATGCACTTCCAAGGCAACTTTGAATTTAATCAATTATCAGTCTATTTCTGTGTTTTCTACTTCATCTCACTGAACTATATGGTCAATTCTCATTATTTGCAATAGCTAATAATAAAGTTTCTGCAAACACTGAATTAGCAAATACCAAATGATTGCTCCTATGGGAAATAAAAGATCAGGTTCCTGAAAGCCTCTAGTCACTACATTTGTGTCAACTGATCAATACATAACCTTGTTTTATGTGTGTTTTTGTTTAAAAAAAATCTTTAATATGTATTGTTGATTCGTTAACACTAAGCTCATGGCTAACAGCACTATAAATATGCCTAAAAGAAGCTTATATAACAGATATATTTTCTCAGTAGAGCACATCACTGCCTTCTTTCACTTAGGAACACTAGCAAGTACTTCAGCACTACTCTTGGTGGCCATTTAAATAGCAAAATCATCAACAAGAAGCACAAAAATGTGAAAAATGTGGCACTTGATCACAAAAAGTACATTATTTAGATATGAGAGAAACCAACACCTTGTTCAACCTCAGCTGGTAATATGCATGTTAGGCAATTCAAATTTTTCAATGCTATGCAAATGTCCTCTAATGACTGTGAAGCAGCAAATGTTGATTTGGGGGTTACAAATAATTTTAACAGGTATGTGAATTTGCAAATCTAAATCCATGAATAATGAGAATGAATTCTATATCATGTCAGTTTTATCCTATTATATTTACTATGGTTTTTTAACTTGATATCCAGTAGTATATAAATCCTTTAACTTTGTTCTTTTTCAAAACTGTCAGAGTTATTCATTTTAGAATCAGCTTATCAAGTTTTAATAAAGCTTCCAGGGGTTTGAGATTGCATTACATTAAAAAACAAAAACAAAAAACTGGCTTAGATTCTGATTGGGATTGCAATGGCTCTAGAGATCAATTTGGAGGAAACTATGTTGTCTTCCAAATCTGCATATGGGATGTCTTCCCATTTATTTATGTCTTTGTCTCAGAAATATTTTGGAGTTTTCTCTGTAGATATATCATTTCTTAGGATTTATTCCTAAGTGTTTTCCATGGGATTGCAAAAATTATCATTTTAAAATTTTACTTTATAATTTTTCACTACATATAAATATGATTGATTTTTGTATTTTGATCTTGCCAAATTCACTTACTAATTTTAACAGTTTATCTGTACTTCTAAAACTTTATACATACATAATCATGTCATTCATGAACAATGACATTTTTATTTATTCCTTTCCAATCTTTATAATATTTATTTTTCTTGCCATATAGCACTAGCTAAGACTTCAGTACAATTCTGAATAGAAATGTTGAGAGCTGACACCCTTTTTTCCCTATCTCAGGAAGGAAAACTTTCAATAATTCAATATATGTTTGATGTTTACATAATATTTTTGTAGGTATTCTATATGAGTTTCAGGTTATAGCCTTTTATTCCTAGTTTTCTAAGAGCTTTCATAAAAATGTGTTGATTTTCTATCAATGCTTTTTTTCTTTGTTTATTGAGATAATCATATGGAGGAGGTTTTTTGTCTTTTATTCTATGAATTTTATTAATGTGAATTTTATTGATTTGTTAAATGTTAAACTAACCTTGCATTCCTGGAATAAACCCAACTTGGTTGTGGTATATTATCAGTTTTATAGATAGCTGGATTAAATTTGCTAATATTTTAATTCTGGATTTTTACAACTATGTGTCTCTGTTTTGATTGCCTTACCAATGTCTGCAGTGGATTAGCAGGCATCTCTTTCACGATAGGTTCACATGACTGAGCATGTAACACCCAACAGGATGTAGAGGAAACACATCAGAGTTATTAAGACATACAACTCCCAGGAGAAGGGATACAGCTTGCCCCAAGGGACCACATAGATGGCACATGGGGTGAGAGAAAGAGGACAAAACAAGGCAGCCTTACAAGGTGCAAAGGACAGGGCTTCCCACAGACACCTTTACTTGGGTACTTTGAGTAAAAGTTAGTGGGAAACCAGGTCAGGGCTGACAAAGAGGAAGAGCAGAGGGAAACTGAGAGTGAGCTGTGTTAGATAAAACAGCTGGCAGCAAAGGAGTCTTGCTCAGGACAGCAAGGGGAAGAACAGCTAGTAGGACTAGTGGCCTGTGTGATAAGGGAGGAGTCCTCCCTTGGAACAGGTCTATATTTCTCCCTTTCCCCTTGACAGATGTCGTGGCAACAACTTATGCTAAGTAAAATATTTTCTCACTACAGTGTTAATGAGAGAGATTGGCTTGTATTTTTCCTTTCTTTTATTGTCTTTGTCAGGTTTTGTTAGAAAGGTTATGCTGGTCTCATAGAATGAGTTGGAAAGTGCTCCCTGTTTTTTTTGTTTTCTGGAAAAGTTTATGTAAGACTTGGATTACCTAATGTTTGGAAATATTACTTTTAATATTAATGGAAATAAATGTATGGAAGAATTCACCAGAGAAGTCATCTGAAACTTTATTTTTCTTTCTGAGTGGTTCTTCTAATTAGACTCAATTTCTTTAATAGAAAATAAAATTGAATTTTTTATTCCTCCTTGATTCCATTTTCTTAAGTTTTTTCAGGTAATTTTCACTTTTGTTGAAGTTTTCAAATGTTTAGGTATAAATTTGTATTTAAGGTATAAATATACATAACATCCTCCTTATTGCCTTTTCAATAATTAGGATCTACAGCAATGTCTCATTTTGTTACTGATATTGGTCATTTGTGCCTTCTCTGTTTTTTTCCTCATCAGTATTAGCAGGAGTTAATCAAACTTATTAGCCTTTTCAAAGAACAACTTTTGGCTGTATTTATTTTCTCTATTGTACCTATGTTTTCTGTTCTCTTGCTTTCTGTTCTTATTTTTATTACTTTTCTTATTCCATTTCAGGTTTAATTCACAGATCCTTTACTAATTTCATGAGATAGATACTTCATTTGCTGATAGTCAGCCTTTCTTTTTTCCAATATATGTGTTTAGAGCTGTAAGCATCCCAGTAAGCCTGGCTTTCACTGTATCTCATAAGTTTTAATCTGCTGTATTTTTATTATTGTATAGCTCAATGTTTTCTAATTTCCAATTCGATTTCTTCTTTTACCCTTAAGTTATACAGAAAATGTTATCCAATTTCCAAATATTTGGGAGTTTACTAGTTTTCTGTTATTGAATTCTACTTTAATTCTGCAATGGTCAGAAAACAGACTTTGTAAGATTTCAGTCATTTGATATTTGCTGAAACTTGCTTTATGTTCCACCATATGATCAATTTTAGTAAATGTTCCATATGCACTTAAAAGAATGTACATTCTAGGTTGTTAAATACTGATTGTAATTATACCAATTGAATTAAGATTGTTCAAATCTTTTATGTTTCTACTTATTTTCCCTGCCTCCTCTATTGGTGACTGTGAAGTACACTAACCTACAATTATGATTGTGAAATTATCTATTTATATTTTTATCTGTTTTATTTGATATGTGTTGAGGCCATGTTATTAAGAATATGCAAATTTAGAACTATGTGGTACTGGCCTTTCATTATGAAATGAACTTGTCTGTCTTAGTAAAGTCTACTTTATCTGGTATTACTGTCACCAGGTTTCTTGTGGATTACATTTACTTGAAATATCTTTCCTTATCCTTTTATTTTCAGTGTTTTATGTCCCTGTACTTAAGGTATGGCACTATAAGCAGCATATGGTTAGATTTTTTAAAATTGAGTCTGATAGTTTATCTTTCAATTATTTATTCAACTTACATTTAGTGTAACTATGATAATATCTGGGTCTAAATCTCCCATATTAATTTATATTTTCTACTTGTGTTATTTGTTCTTTGTTCCTTATTTTTCTTTTTTTTTTTTTTTTTGAGACGGAGTCTCGCTCTTTCACCCAGGCCGGAGTGCAGTGGCACTATCTTGGCTCACTGCAAGCTCCGCCTCCCAGGTTCATGCCATTCTCCTGCCTCAGCCTCCTGAGTAGCTGGGACTACAGGCGCCCACCACCACGCCCGGCTAAATTTTTTTTGTATTTTTAGTAGAGACGGGGTTTCACCGTGTTAGCCAGGATGGTCTTGATCTCCTGACCTTGTGATTCGCCCACCTCAGCCTCCCAAAGTGCTGGGATTACAGGAGTGAGCCACCGTGCCCAGCCTTATTTTTCTTTCTTGCCTTGTTTTAGATAGTCAAGAATTTATTATTATTCAAATTTCTCTCCCTGTGGACTTATTATTTGTGTTGGCAGATCTCCAGACTGCCCTCAGGTTTGATAATTCCTTAGAAGAACTCAAAACTTGGAAAAGCTGTTATACTCACCACTACAGTTCATGACTGCAAAAGTATACAAAGTAAAATCAGCAAAAGAAAAGGGCAACAGAGGTGTCCAGGAGAAACCAGGATCAATCTTTCAGTTTGGAAAAGAGGAAACCAGGATTCCTCTTTCAGTGTAGTTGGAATAACACCACTTAATTCTCCCAGCAATGATGTTTTCAATGCATGCAAAGTACTGCTAACATGAGAAAAACCAGAGAAGCTCACCTGAGCCTTGGTGTCCAGTGTTTTTATTGGAGAGTCAGTCACATAGGCATGGAGAACACTTGTGATTTACCTTAGCTAATCAGTTTCCAGTCCCTCCATCTCACAGTTCAAACTAATGTGGTATGGCCAGGGCCACAGGTGAACAAAAACAGGTGTTCACCATAAATCACATTGCTAGCAATAAACTAACTGTCATGACCCACATTCCCAGGTAAGAGACCCAAAGGAATTGAAAGAACAAATCACATGAATATCAGAAAGAGAGTCCCAGGCAGATGAAACACCAGGAGCAAAAGCCCTGAGGTGGGCACATGCTCAGAGAGTTGAAAAACAGCCATGATAACAGTGGGTAGAGTACAGTGAGACAGAGAGTATTAGAAATAAGGTTTCAGAGGTAGGCAGGTGCCAGATTACACAATGCTCTGTAGGCCACATAATGACTTTGTATTTTACTCTAAGGATGATCAGGGCCTTTGGAGAGTTTTCAGCAGAGGAATGTTGTATCTGAATTGCCATGAGTGACAGAGGCAGAGACAGAGAGAGAGAGAGAGAGAGAGAGGGAAAGAGAGTGAGATTTATTTGGTTACAGAAATTATAGACTATAAGCAGCAAGAGTGGAAAAGGGGAAACCAAGTAATAAACTATGGCAGCATTACAAAAGAGAGATGATGGTAGCTTTGATTGTGTCCAGCAACAGGAGAATGATTAAATGAATTACAGTAAATCCATATAATGGAATATGATAGTCATTATAAATAATATAATACATAAGAACACAAGAAAATGTTTATAATATTGTAAATGTAAACAAAGCAGTTATAAAAATAAACTATTATCTGAGTCAAAAAGTTCATTCGTCCATGTATAATATGGTGCTAGTTTATAAAAATATTATAGGCATAGAATATTAAAGCTGAAAGAGACTTAGGACGCACCTAGCCTACCAAGAACAGAAAGATTACATGACTTAAGTGATGGAGCAAGGCCTAGAATACAGATCTGATTTTCAGTCTAATGCTCATTCTATTTCACCCATGGTCTCTCTTTTATGTTAGATTTCATAAGTGCTTATACTCCTGCTAATTGGCATTCAAACAGACAATTAGAGCTAACAATTTCTATTTTATTCATAAGTTATATTAAATCTGCTTAAATCTAGATTTTTAAAATTAATCTATAGTAGACTGAAGTCCTGTCCAAATAAAAAAGGGGGGAGGATTACCTCAAAATAAGAGATAGATATGTAGATAGATAGATGATAGATACATAGATAGATATAATTTTCAGGACTCTTCACATAAATCAAATCATTGAAAATAAATGATGAGTTCATGTCCTTTGCAGGGACATGGATGAAGCTGGAAACCATCATTCTCAGCAAACTATTGCAAGGACAAAAAACCAAACATGGCATGTTCTCACTCATAGGTGGGAATTGAACAATGAGAACACTTGGACAGAGGAAGGGGAACATCACACACCTTGGCCTGTTGTGGGGTGGGGGGAGGGGGGAGGGACAGCATTAGGAGATATACCTAATGTAAATGACGAGTTAATGGGTGCAGCACACCAACATGGCACATGTATGCATATGTAACAAACCTGCACGTTGTGCACATGTACCCTAGAACTTAAAGTATAATGAAAAAATATATATATATAAATAAAAAATAAATTTAAAAAAGAAAATAAATAATTAAATGCATCTTGGCATACATTATACAAATGTCTGTGATCCATGATTGCTAAAGTTTCTAACAATGGTATACAGAATTTATCAAGGAAATAACATGCTTGGGCAGCAAAATACTGTTTCTATGACACCAGTAACCATTTCTTCTTTGAATCTGCAGGTTTCCCTGGCTATGATTTTAGATCAACAGGCTAGAAGCCTCCTTCTAGAAACCAAACAGCCCAACCTTCTCCTTTCTATGGCAACATAACAGAGCCCTTCACTGTCTGAGCTACAGGAAAAAAAAGCTGTTTTTAATTAACCATTAATTATTTGAATGCAGCCTGCATTATGAGGAAAAATGTGTTACTTTCATCTTAATTTAAAAGACAACATCTGAGGTTCCAACTGACAAGAAGATACACTTTATAAATGCATTTATATCACTATTCTCCTTCAGAGCATTAGAAAATAGATTCATGGGCTTGGATAAAGAAGACATCTATGGTTCTGCAGGGTCTGAAATAGTAAGAAAGGTGAAAGATGAGGAAATAAGGGTTTATCCCCGAAGCTTTTTACAGAGGAGAGAAAACATTTTTTAATTTGAGAGGTTTCTGATTACTGTAAGTAGCTATCTGAATATTGAAAAGTAAAATTCAGATGAGATCTTACTGACTGCTAACAAAATCTATTTGAAATTTAAGGTCTTTGTGCTTCATTTGCTATAAATTCTTTAAAGGTATTTGAATTTGTGTACTAAATTAGATCAAATAGAAAATAGAAAAGATTTGTCACAGGTATAGAGTGCATGACCAATAAAATCAAGTTCAACTATAAGAAAGAATGTTTATAAATATGGGGGAGAGTTGCCTCAATATTTTTATAATTTTATGTGCATTATTTTTCACATCTTAAAGCTGCCCAAGTATAGAAAAATACAAGACTTCAATAACAGTTACCAGCATGATTTGCTTTTATTACCTTTCTGTTCAAGACCCTTGTTTCCCCTTGTAGCATGTCAAATTGCCCCCAAAACCATATTATACAGCAGAGAAATGTTGTTCACACTTCACTGGCTATTGATTTACTTTATTTATTGGCACAAAATCAGCTTGAGATAAACATTTTGTCCCCCATTTCCACTATTGTAAGTGGTATACTTCATTGCAAGATAGGTAAGCCCAAATGTGCAGGGTCACAATTCGACATGGCTTTCTAATCAATGTGTGAAAAATTATCTAATGAATAATGGGTTGCACATTTCCACAAACAAATTAACCAGAGTGAGACTGAAACTAATGATTATATTTATCTAATGTAATTTCACATCTGTTACTAGTGGTAGTAATTTTTTTCTCTTTCATCCATGGTGTCCTCAAAATTACAACTTAGCTTTTCAGATATAGTTATGGAACATCAGTTTAACTAGAAAATGGACAGTTTTGTGGAATGTTTATTTTTTTCTTTAAATGCCAGTGGTCCTGAGCAATATGATGCTATTTTATGAAATTTGAGAATCCAGAAGTTTCT
This sequence comes from Symphalangus syndactylus, assembly GCF_028878055.3. Classification (NCBI taxonomy): domain Eukaryota; kingdom Metazoa; phylum Chordata; class Mammalia; order Primates; family Hylobatidae; genus Symphalangus; species Symphalangus syndactylus. The sequence goes on from NC_072433.2 coordinate 65,123,758, forward strand.
TAATTGTTACCTCTGTTGTTTTCTAAGTACCGGCTGTGGGCTTAATGCCATAACCTATTGGTCAAATTCCATCATTCAGTCTCATAAAAGCCAAAATGACCCCATTTTACCACTGTAAGACCATCCTTAATTTTGCCTGTCTTTACAATAATATAACATTTAATCCTGATCTAAAATGTAGAAGTTTTTTTGAGACAGAGTCTCGTTCTGTTGCCAAGCTAGAGTGCAGTGGTGTGATCTTGGCTCACTGCAACCTCTGCCTCCTAGGTTCAAGTGACTCTCCTGCCTCAGCCTCCTGAGTAGCTGAGACTACAGGTGTGTGCCACCACCCCCAGCTAATTTTTGTGTTTTTAGTAGAGACGGGGTTTCACCATGTTGGCCAGGATGGTCTCAATCTCTTGATCCCAAAGTGCTGGGATTACAGGTGTGAGCCTCCACGCCTGGCTGAATTCTTTTTTAAGTAGAAGCAGTTTCCAACTTGGGAAAAAAATTATTACTATTACTTTGAGACTTTTTTTTTCAGTGCTTCATCAAAAATGTTCTTAAACTTTTTCTAAATTGAAATGGAGTCTTGCTATGCTGCCCAGGCTGGTCTTGAACTCTTGGCTCAAGCTATCCTCCTGCTTCAGCCTCCCAAGTAGCTGGCGTTACAGGCACCACTACACCTGGCTTCTTTTTCTACTGCAAGCAGAAATACAACAACTAGCACAGTTTTGTGCCATCTGTATTGATTCACTCTAAAACATGAGCAGTTTCATCTACCATTGCTTTTGCACCATCACGGCAAATGTCAACACAGTGAAAAAGGTAGATAACATCTTGTCTTATTATGAAAATGGTTTTAGCCAGGCAAAGTGGCTCATGTTGTAATCCTAGCACTTTGGGAGGGAGGCCAAGGGGGTGGATTGCTTGAGCTCAGGAGTTCGAGACCAGCCTGGGCAACATGGCGAAACCCCATTTCTACAAAAAAATACAAAAAATGTAGCCAGGCATAGTAGTGCACACCTGTAGTCCCAGCTACTTGGGAGTCTAAAGGCGGAAGGATGGCTTGAGCCTAGGAGGTTGAGGCTTCAGTGAGCCGTGATTGTGCCACTGTAATTTAGCCTGGGTGACAGAGTGAGATTCCGTCAAAAAAAAAAAAAAGAAGAAGAAGAAAAAGAAAACAAAGACAAAAAAATGGTTTTAACCTCCTGTATCTCTTGAAAGGGGACCCACAGATGTCTGCAGACCACTCTTTGAGAACCACTGCTCTAATAAGCCTATAATTCTTTGTATAGGGAGGGAAGGTAATGGCTGAGGGGAAAGTGGAGAAGAACTCTTTAAAAACAATCCAGAAAATTGAGGAAAATGTACTTTGAATATTAATGAGTGTTTAACTCATTTAGCTTTCTTTACAGTTTGACTGATATAGTTTCTTTATTTAGTTCTCTACCTTGTTTCTGGCCCTGATCTGAGTTTGGCCCTCAGTAAGTAGTTTCATCAGAGTCGTGATTAGGCAAACTGTGGATGAAATTTCACAGTTCTGCCTACAGCAGCAAATACCTATGAGGGCTTGAGCCCCTTCAGTAATCTAAAGTAAAGGGAAATCTCATGATCACCCGATATTATATACCTCTTCATGTATTTTGTCTATACTAGAATGTAGGCTCCTTGAAATAGACTTGTTTTGTTCACTGCTTTATCCTTAGTTCCAAGGGTGGTACCTGACTCATATATAGGCACTCAACAAATATTTATTGAATGAATGAATGAATGTACCCCATACGAACCTACACAAAGAATAAGCTTAAAATAATGTAACATTATTTTTCAAACACATCCAGATGAATGTTTCAAAATAATTTAACTTAGAGAGGTTAAAATCATTTTCTAGTGATTCTGCAACTGTCATTCAGAGTGTTTTTTGAACATCAGAGAGGAGGTGATGGGAAATATGCCACATTTGGATTCAGAAAGACTTTAGTTAGAATCCTGGTCCCAGCAATTACCACTGAAATGAAATTAGGCAGTGACTTAACCTCTCAGATAATCTCCTCAATTGTAAAACAGAGAGAGAAGAAACTATCTCAAAGAGACATTGTGGGAATAAAATTAAAGGAAACTACATTTGTAATAGTATCTAGCACATGGCCTAGCAAATAGAAAATAACAAGCACAGGTTAAATGCTAGTGTCTAGACAGTTGGTACTGGGCTATCATACTTCTATTCCATCTACCTTGGATAACAATATCAAAATTGTCCCTCTCCAGTTATCAGTCCATATGCTTTGGATAGAGCTTCAGACCTGGGTTTATTGGCCTGAGCCTAAACAATCAGTCCATCATTTCCCTGGACATACTACTCCCTTGTACAAGATGACCACATATCTCAGTCAGAGCCAATGAGAGTCAATGGAATTCCTGTTGGGAATCTTGGGGAAAAGCCTCTCTCTTTTCCACTAGACTTAAACCTGAAAAGATGCAGACAGGAGCTGCTTCAGCCATCCTAGAACCACAGAGAAGTCCCCGCCTGAGAACAGAACACAAACAGCAGAAGTCAGAGGTGACAGACAAAGAAGGAAGAACTAGGCTCAGTGAACAACACTTGAGCTCCAATCAAGTAATGCCTGAAGACAAGTTGGCCTTTGAAGTTATGTGAATCAGTAAGTTTCCTTTTTTTTTTTTTTTTTTTGTAACTTAGCTTGAGTTGAGTTGTCTGACATTAACAATAGAAAAGTACAGTCTGATGTAGTATTTTTTGCTTGTTCATAGGCTCAACCTAGATTTGCACAGACAATTATGGTTCAATGTTAACGCTGCTGCTGAGAGCTAAAACATAAAGCCAAAGTCTGTCCTGAAGTATTTTAAATTGCTACGGCCTTAAGGAAGCCACAAGTCAAGGAAGCCAAAGTCAAGGAAATCATAAGTCAAGATTCTCATAGCATTTGGCTAATATTTAGATCAGGCATTCCTGACAAAAGAAAATACAGTAATTTCAAACTTGAAGTGTTTAGACCTTTAGAGATATGCAATTACTAATATTAGAAATATTAGGAATAGCTTGAGGCACTTCAAGCTATTACTAATATTTCTAAAAAGCCTAAAACCAGTTGCAGATGTTCCTTTAATGAGGTTAACTAAAACATAAGTTTCTTTTCTATTGATAGAATTATGTCTACTCCATGCATTTACAATGGTTATCTCTTGCTAATCGGAAGCTTTTTTTTTTTTTTTTTTTTTTGGGATGGAGTCTCTCTTTCTCGCCCAGGCTGGAATACAGTGGCGCTATCACGGCTCACTGCAACCTCCGCCTCTGGGGTTCAAGTGATTCTCCTGCCTCAGCCTCCTGAGTAGTTGGGATTACAGGCGTCCACCATCAAGCCTGGCTAATTTTGTATTTTTAGTAGAGATGGGATTTCACCATTTTGGCCAGGCTGGTCTTGAACTCCTGACCTCAGGTGATCCGCCTGCCTCGGCCTCCCAAAGTGCTGGGATTACAGGCATGAGTCACCATGCCCTGCCTGGAAGCTCTTAATATCAGATACATAGATAGCTACACAGACAGCTAGCTAGCAAGATATCCTTGACTGATTTTCCAAATGAGGAGATTATTTAGTCAATAAATGCTATATGATAGGTAAAATATTACAATATACAGGGTCCCATGGTGGGAAAAGAGGTGAAGAATAAAAAGGGTCTTTAGCATTTGGTGATGAAAAGAAGAAAATGCTAATGTAAGAGGCTAGCCCTTTCTTTACAGCTATTTGTTGGTGGTGGGAGGTGGTGGCATGGAGAACACACAATCCAATAAAGTACACAGTGGTTTTAAACGCATTATGCTTTAGGAGCAAGATATGTTAAAGCCACAATCTGATTGCATTTTGGGATGATTCTGCTTACTCAGCAAATAACTGTCAAGGGCCCAGAATGGCACTGGAGAGGAAAGATAACATAGAAAAGAGTAAGACAAGTTCATCGAGAAACCAAGTTTTGTGGTTATGGTCACATATTATTCTGTAACATTCTCTTGTGGATCATGGCATTCTCCTTCCTCATGCCTCCAGATATAGCTAAAGTGATGTCTTCTACATGGCCTATTCCTAAAGAAAATTTAAAACCCCTGTGCCAGAATGTACTACTAAACTTTCATAGGTCAAACATGGGTTTGACCATGGATTAATTGAAATTACTGATCTATACACTCAAGCCTTACCAATATACTCAAATTACTCTTCAGAATCACACACTAAAAATAATAGCCTTGGTACATTCATACAATGGAATACCACTGAGCAAGAAAAAACTGACACATGCTACAACTTGGATGAATCTTAAAACATTCATGCTAAGTGGAAGAAGCTAAACTCACAGACCACATATTGAATGATCTCACTTATTTGTTATTCTGGAAAAGACGAAACATTTAGAAACAATAAATAGACCAGGGGTTGAAAGCAGGGAGAAGGGATTGACTACAAAAAGGCATAAGGGGATTTTTGGAGGTGATAAAAATATCCTATATATTGATTGTGGTGGTAGTTACATGGCTATGTACATTTGTCGAAACTCAGAGCTGTATATCTAAAAAAATTTTTACTATGTAAAAATTTTACATAGTTGAGGCTGGGCACAGTGGCTCACGCCTATAATCCCAGCACTTTGGGAGGCAGAGGCGGGGGGATCACAAGGTCAGGAGCTCAAGACCAGCCTGGACAAGATGGTGAAACCCCATCTCTACTAAAAATACAAAAATTAGCCGGGGGCAGTGGCAGGCGCCTGTAATCCCAACTACTCAGGAGGCTGAGGCAAGAGAATCGCTTGAACTCGGAGGGCGGAGTTTGCAGTGAGCCGAGATCACGCCACTGCACTCCAGCCTGGGTGGCAAAGTGAGACACCGTCTCAAAAAAAAAAAAAAAATTCACATAATTAAAATTATATTATCTAACTCTGTATGTGTGTGTATGTGTGTGTGTGTGTGTGTGTGTGTGTGTGTAAGGCCATAAACAGTGTGTATCTAGTCATCATCTAAGTCAGAGTAAGTTCAAGAAGATCATAGTAAGAAAAGGTGTTCAAGAAAAATTCAAACACTAGAGTTCTGGAAGTTCATGGGAAATGTTTCTCTTGAAACCAAAGGAATTATAACTGAAGGTTAAAATTGAAACATGAAACTAATAAAATAATAAAGTGTGGGGAATAGTACTATTGGTGGGAATAGTACTATTGCCTGAAATAGTTTTTTAAATCATCAGAAGAAAAATTTTAGAGTAAAAACTTGACCCTTTATTAAATTTTTATTTTGTCGAGATATACCTACCTGAGATGAACCCCAAACTAAAGTGGGCCTGAAAGATGAAAATCATTTTATTTCAGCTACTGGGAATCAGTCCATTGCTTTCCTTCTGACTTCCTAGAGGGATAATAGCATAGTATTTTCTCAAAATCTTCATTAGAAAGAGTTGCAAGGATGTCAGCAAAGCAGAGAAACTATAAATAACATTAATTTTAAATGTATTGTTTATAAATGAAGTACTTAGACTGCAAGGAGGTTAGAGAGTGAGAAAACTAGCTTGAAGATGCACGGTAGAAAACCTTCACTACAATTTGACTAAGGGTTTGGCACCTAAGGATGTGGGAGGGAAAGTCTCTGCTTCTTCAATATGAAGCTACTTTTCTAAATGTAGCTGCACCCTCATTTCAAGTTCACCACCCAATAGCTCATCTCTCCTTACCTGGTGCCTCCCTCAGAGACACAGAATGGAAATAAAATGAAAAGTAATTCTTCCCCAGCTCCTTTTCCTATTCATAAACGTCAAGGCTGAATCTTTTAAAAAAACTTTTTAATTATTTTTTGTTGATACATAGTATTTGTACATATTTATGTAGCACATGCGATATTTTGTCACATGCATAGAATGTGTCATGATCAAGTCAGGGTATTTGAATCCATTACCTCAAGTATTTACCGTTTCTATGTTCTGGGAACATTTCAAGTCCTCTTTATAGCTATTTTGAAATATACAAAACATTGTCATTAGCTACAGTCACCCTACTCTGTTATCAAACATTACAACTTATTCTTTCTATCTAACTGTATATTTGTACCCGTTAACCAACCTCTCTTCATCCCCACCCTTCCCATCCTCTGGTATCTATCATTCTACTCTTTTTTTTTTTTTTTAGATGGAGTTTCTCTCTTGTTGCCCAGGCTGGAGTGCAATGGCATGATCTCGGCTCACTGCAACCTCCACCTCATGGATTCAAGCGATTCTTCTGCCTCAGCCTCCCAAGTAGCTGGGATTCCAGGCATGCGCCACCATGCCTGACTAATTTTGTATTTTTGGTAGAGACGGGGTTTCTCTATGCTGGTCAGGCTGGTCTCGAACTCCCAACCCTAGGTGATCCACCTGCCTTGGCCTCCCAAAGGGCTCAGATTACAGGCATGAGCCACCATGCCCGGCCCATTCTACTCTTTATATCCATGAGATTGGTTTTATTAGCTCCCACATATGAGTGAGAATGTGTGATACTTGTCTTTCAGTACCTGGCTTATTTCACTTAACATCATGACCTCTAGATCCATCCATGCTGCTGCAAATGACATGATTTTTTTTCTATGATCAAATAGTATTCCATTGTGTACATATAGCACATTTTCTTTGTCTATTCATCCTTTGATGGATATTTAGGTTGATTCCATATCTTTGCTATTATAAATAGTGCAGCAATAAACATGCAAGTGCAGGTATTCCTTTGATATAGTGATTTCATTTCCTTTGGATAAATGCCCAGTAGTGAGACCATCCTGGCTAACACAGTGAAACCCCATCTCTACTAAAAATACAAAAAATTAGCCGGGCGAGGTGGCGGGTGCTTGTAGTCCCAGGTACTCGAGAGGCTGAGGCAGGAGAATGGCGTGAACCCCGGGGGGCGGAGCCTGCAGTGAGCCGAGATCGTGTCACCGCACTCCAGCCTGGGCGACAGCAAGACTCTGTCTCAAAAAAAAAAAAAAAATGCCCAGTAGTAGAATTTCTGGATTTTATGGTAGTTCTACTTTTAGTTTTTTGTTTGTTTGTTTGTTTGTTTGAGAAATCGCCACACTGTTTCCCATAGTGGTTGTACTAACTTATATTCCCACCAATCATCTATAAGAGTTCCCTTTTCTTTGCATCCTCACCAGCATCTGTTATTTTTTTGTCTTTTTTTTTTTTTTTGAGGCGGAGTCTCGCTGTGTGGCCCAGGCTGGAGTGCAGTGGCTCAATCTCGACTCCTGCAAGCTCCGCCCCCTGGGTTCACGCCATTCTCCTGCCTCAGCCTCCCAAGTAGCTGGGACTACAGGCGTCTGCCACCATGCCCGGCTAATTTTTGTATTTTTAGTAGAGAGGGGATTTCACCAAGTTAGCCAGGATGGTCTCGATCTCCTGACGTCGTGATCCACCCGCCTTGGCCTCCCAAAGTGCTGGGATTACAGGCATGAACTACTGCGTCCAGCCCTTGTCTTTTTAATAACAGCCATTCTAACTGGGTAAGATGATATCTCATTGTGGTTTTCATTTGCATTTCCCTGATGATTAATGATGTTGAGCATTTTTTCATGTACCTGTTGGACATTTGTATGACTTCTTTTGAGAAATGTCTATTCATGTCCTTGGCCCACTTTTCAATGGGGATTATATGGTTTTTGGTTTTTACTATTGAGTTGTTTGAGTTCCTTGTATGTGTGGACATTAGTCTCTTCTCAGATGCATAGTTTGCAAATATTTTATCCCATCCAACAGGTTGTCTCTTCACTGTTGATTGTTTCTGTTGCTAGGCAGAAGCTTTTCATAACAGTTTAATATAGTTCTATTTGTCCATGTTTTAGTTGTCTGCGCTTTTGAAGTCTTAGCTATAAAATCTTTGCCTAGACCAATGTCCTGAGGTGTTTTCTTCTAGTAGTTTTATAGTTTTAGGCCTTATGTTTAAGTCTTTAATCCATCTTGAGTTGACTTTTGTATATAATAAGAAACAGGGGTCCAGTTTGATTCTTCTGCATGTGGATATCCAATTTTCTTAGTACCATTTATTGAAGAGGGTGTCCCTTCCCCAGTGTATGTTCCTGGCACCCTTGTCAAAAATTAGTTGGTTATAAATATGTGGATTTATTTCTGGATTCTCTATTCTGTTACATTGGTGTATATGTCTGTTTTTATACCAATACCATGCTGTTTTGGTTAACAGAGCTTTGCAATATATTTTTGAGTCAGGTAGTGTGATGGCTCCAGCTTTGTTCTTTGTTCCTCAGGATTGCTTTGGCTATTCAGGCTCTTTTCTGGTTCCATATGAATTTTAGGATATTTTTTTCTATTTCCGTGAAAAATGACATTGCTATTTTGATACGGATTGCATTGAATCTGAAGATTTCTTTAGGCAGTATGGTTATTTTAATTATATTAATTCTTCCAATCCATAACTGTGGGATGTCTTTCCACTTGTTTATATCCTCATCCATTTCTTTCATCAGTATTTTGTAGTTTTACCCTGTAAAGGTCTTTCACCACCTTGGTTAAATTTATTCCTGCTTTTGTTTTGTTTTGTTTTTAGCTATTGTAAATGGAATTGCCTTCTTGATTTCTTTCTCAGCTAGTTCTGGTGCTTTACATGCTCAGAGAAACTTTTCTAGTAATGAACTAAGAAATGACCTCTGGAAATACAGTCTTTCAAGGCTCAATCTTTAAAAGTCATCCTCAGTCTTAAGCAAACTGGCATTCTCATAAATTGCTATTGGGGCTTGTTAAGCCCTTGTGGAGGATGTTTTGACATTATCTATAAAATTAAAAATGGAAAAGTCTTTGATCTAGCAAGGCTACTTCTAGAAATTATCCAATGCATATATTCAGGCACATGAAATGATAAATGTTCATTATTCACTACAGTGTAATTATAATAGGAAAAGACCAAAACCAACCTAAATGATCACCAATAGGGGACTCAAGTGATTATATTACATCCATACATGAAATACCACATAACTGTAAAAAAAAATGAGAAAGCTCTTTAGGTACTGAGGTAGAAATCTCTCCAATGTACACTATATGAAAAAAGTAGTGTACAGAACAGGGAAACAGAATGTTACCATTTGTGCACTAAAAGGGGAAAGAACATATAATCAAATTGGTTCTTAATGCATTTTTTAAAAATCTCTAGGATACACAGGAAACATAACAATGACTACCTGTTAAGAAGGAGAATTTTAGTATGGGGGCAGAGGTGGGAGGAAGGCTTTCTACTATAGACTCTTTTATATTTTAATTCTTAACCATTCTACCCTCTCCAAATTGATGAGTCAACTCTTACCTCCTAATGAGCTGCCAAAAATGCTACTGATTGAACCAGCCCTAAATAAAATGATGAAGATTGTCCTTGGGATCCTCGTCTGACCTGGACAGTTTTCTGCTTCTGCTGTGTTAGCACACATTCTGTCTGCTCCTTACTGTTGTCTGCCCTAAATTCTCAAAGCCTTCACCACTGACCTTCTTCTCCCTACCACTCCACATGCCCAAGGATCCTTGCCATAAATCACTTCTCTGCCAGATTTCCCAAAGCAGGAGTTACATACGCTCTTTATTCATTAGTAGTGGGTATTTTGTTGCTGTTTCCCTCTGGGGGTGGCGTGTGGTGGAAGTTGCCCAGTATAAAATCCTCTTCCTATTTAGAGGAATCCATTTTGTGTATAGTCTTGTGAGAGGCTTTGCTCTACGGGACCAAAAGGGACATATCCTTTGTTTCTGTACTCCCTGAAGGGCAGAGCTGCTTAGAACTCTGGAGTTTGGAAGAATGACCCAAAGACAAAGGCTCAGATAGGACTGATTGATGGAGGAATGCATGAGGCTGGCAGTATCCACAGACACAGCAGCTGGCTGGCCAGATTGTTAAGGCTGCCTAGTCTCTAGGGCCCTCGTGGTTCCTGCCCATTTTCTAAGCCTGTTCCTTGGGCCTCACAGACTCATTTCTGTGAGTCTCCATTATCTGTCCAATAAGCCCTTTGTGCTTAAAACAATATGATAGGTAAAAAAAACTTTGACTGATAGACTTTAAACAAAAACTTGAGAACCTATCATAAGCAGGGAAGGATATAGGTAAATAAAATACAAATGTGATTACTGTTCTCAAGAAGACTGGCATCTAATTTGGGAAATATAAAGAACGAAAAAAAGGTGTGTGTGTATATGTTAAGAAATGGTACGGTCAAAGAACAAAGAAAGAAGTCAGTGATTTGGAGCAGTTAGGGAAAGCTAGAAGATGTGGCCCTCCCAAGCAGAATTTGCCTTTCATACCTTCCAAGCAGAATTCACCTCTCTTCACAACTACCCTTTTTTATCTGCTATCAAAATTAGCTGTTTACACACCAATCTTTTGCATAGTCTATGAGTTCCTCGAAGTCAGATATTATATGAGCCTAACTAGTGCCAGAAAAACTCATCCATCCATTCATTTAACACATGGAGCCAGAAACTGGTCATAAGGTGTCTGATAAGCTGATTGCAAGGTGTTGGGATGAGGGTAAGAGGTGAAAAAAGGAGAGGTAGGATAAGAAAAGAAAAAAAGGCTTCCTACAGGGGAGGAAACAAAGTTGGGAAAATAGAGTGCAGACATTATTTGGTGCATTGAACACCATGCTACATATCAGGAAAGATGGCCAACTCAAATGGATACAGGAACAAACAGGAAGTGTAAATGACTGGAGTGACCGAGCTAGATAAATGTAATAGAGGCTGGGTGTGGTGGCTGCAATCCCAGCACTTTCGGAGGCAAAGGATGGAGGATCACTTGAGGCCAGGAGTTCGAGACCAGCCTGAGCAACACAGCGACACCCTGTCTCTACAAACAATGAAAAATTATCCAGGTGTGGTAGCACACACCAGTAGTCCCAGCTACTCAGGAGGCTGAGGAGGGATGAGCACTTGAGACTAGGAGTTTGAGGCTGCACCAAGCCATGATTGTGCCACTGCATTCCAGCCTACATGGCAGAGTGAGACCCTGTCAGAAAGAAAAGAAAAGAAAAAGAAAAGAAAGTTTAAAAAAAAGCAGTGGGATATCATGCAGCCTGGGGTGAGGTCATGCCTTGCCCCAAAGCATTTAATTAAAAAGGAAAAAAAAAAAAAGCACTTTGCCAGTAACTCAAAATAAGTTTGCAAGTCACATACTACCAAACTGTGACTTCTGTGGGATGGCCATGGAGAAGTTTTTGAGTAAGACACAAACAGGATTAAAAGGATAGATTAAGAAGACAAACCAAGCAGTAGTACACATGGAGAGAAAAGCAAAAAGCTCAGGAGGATGAGCAAGAAACAATAAGGCTCTGAATTAGGATAAGAGTAATATTATCAAACTATTATTAGATATTAGATCGAACTATTATTAGATAAAAAGTTGATATGGAACTGAACAATGAAGGTAAGGCTATCAACACTTGAACCCACTGATCAATTGCAGCATCACTAAAATGAAGAAATAGAGGAAGGTGTGATAGATGCTACAAAGAAAACTTCCACAGGACTTAAGTTATTAGATGTGAGACAGAAGAAGAAGGGAGAATAGAAATTAATGACTATTTCCATATTTTAAGCCTGGTAGCTAGATGAATAATGAGGACACTGAAAGATACAGGGAAAGCAAGAGGTAGAACGAGTTTGCAAGAGGGTTACTAGAAGCAGCTGGGTGCAGTGATAAGAACATCAAATTGGATAGGCGTTCTGCCAGGTCTACCACTACTTACCTTGAGTAAACACAACCTCTGGACCCTGTGTCTTCCTCTAGTTTAATCTAGATCCTCTGTATGATTCTTCCAGATATGGCATTCAAAGATAAGTGTGATTTAAATACATTTAAGGTGTCTCAGGATAATGAAGAGGGGGAAAGACTCCCTATGGATTTTTTAAATGTAAATTTCTTCAATAATATACACATACATGTGGAAAACATATAAAATAACTTTAAAGTATATGCTTATCTTTAAGTAGCATATAAGTGGATTTTAAAATACTTTTTGCTGACTTTGTATATATTTGAAGTTTTCAAATAATTGCCTATATTTATATTCTCCAATTCTACTCCTTCCATTCTCACTTAAATGTACTCCAATCAGGCTTTTGCCCACATGAAACTTTATGGAACTACTTTTTTATGTGGTAAAATATGCATAAAATGCCGGGCGCAGTGGCTCACGCTTGTAATCCCAGCACTTTGGGAGGCCGAGGCGGGCGGATCACGAGGTCAGGAGATCGAGACCACAGTGAAACCCCGTCTCTACTAAAAATACAAAAAATTAGCCGGACGCGGTGGCGGGCGCCTGTAGTCCCAGCTACTCGGAGAGGCTGAGGCAGGAGAATGGCGTGAACCTGGGAGGCGGAGCTTGCAGTGAGCCGAGACTGCGCCACTGCACTCCAGCCTGGGTGACAGAGCAAGACTCCGTCTCAAAAAAAAAAAAAAAAAAAAAAAAAAAAAAAAAAAATGCATAAAATAAAACTTACCACCTTATGTATTTTTAAGCATACAGTTCAATGGCAGCCGTCCACAAACTCTTTTCTCTTGCAAAATTGAAACTCACCCATTAAACAATAACTCCCGATTCTCCGCCTACCAACCCTGGCAATCACTAATCCACTTTCTGTCTCTATAAATTTGACTGCTCCAGGTACTTAATGTAAGGGGAATCATACAGTATTTGTACTTTTGAGATGACCTATTTCATACAGCAAAATGTACTCAAGGTTCATCTATGTTGTAGCATGTGTCAGAATTTCCTTCTTTTTAAGGCCGAATAATATTCCATTGTAAAATGTTGATGGGGAATTATTACAATGGAGATCAAGCTGTTACCACTTCAACATTAGATCCCTGGAAGTAGGAAAAGCAAACATTACATGCTTCCTGATGTGAATCTATGAAATATTCATGCCCAAAAACATTGGGCCTAATTCTGATTAAGCCTGTAGAGGCTTCAGTATCTAACAGTTACTATGGCCCATGTAGATATTTAAATTTAAAAAGTAAAATAAAAAAATCAGCTTCTTCATCACAATAGCCACATTTCAAGTACCCAAAAGCCACATGTAGTCATTAGATAGTGCGTATACAGAACATTTCCATCATTGCAAAAGTTTTATTGGATGGTGCTCTTCTGTACCTAACTCCATTTAAAAGAAATGTGGAGGAGAAGGGGATAAAGGAAAAAGTTAAATGACACCAGAAAGAAGTGAACAAAAAAGTTCAGAAAACAGGGCATTCTACAGAACAATAAGTACATGACAGGAGGAAGTGGGAAGAGAGGAGGAAACTATGCTAGATTTTAAAAGACATAATCTATGAAATGTCCAGAACGTAAAATTTATACAAATAGAAAGAAGATCAGTGGCTGCCTGAGGCTGAAAGTGGGAGCAGGGATTGACTGAAAATGGGCTGGAGGAAATTTTGAAGGGTAATGGTAATGTTCTGAAACTGGATTATGATGATAGTTGCCCAACTCTAGAAGTTTATGAATGTCACTGAATTGTCTAAAAAAGAAAAAAAGTCTTAAGACAACTCTGTTGTATGGACCTTGTTTGGACCTGACTCAAACTAATTCTAAAGACATTTTTGAGATAGTCAAATAAATTTGGTTATGGATTAAATACTAAAAATATATCATTTATTTTATTGGGTGCAAATGGCATATTTGTCCATATTTTTGAAGATGTTTATTAAAATATTTATAATGTCTGAGATATGCTTTAATATACTACAACAGATTTTTTAAAATGGGAAAAAGAATGAATTAAGTAAATAGGATACAATCTTGACAATTATTGAATCTAAGTGATGGATATATGGTAGTTCATTGTACTATTTTTTCTACATTTGAATATGTTTGAAGTATTTTATAATTTAAAAAATTAGTGGTTACTATAATAGCCTCTCGTGGTCAACACCATAAACCAAGGCAATAATGAGTTTGTGTGATTTTCCAATATTGCCAGCAACTAAGATACCAGGTTATCATTCTAAATCTCAGTTTTTAAAATTATTGCAAGTCAAAAAAAAAAAAAGGCCAGGTGTGGTGGCTCACGCCTCCTGTAATCCCAGCACTTTGGGAGGCTGAAGCAGGTGGATCACTTGAGGTCAGGGGTTCGAGACCACCCTGGCCAACATAGTGAAACCCTGGCTCTACTAAAAATCCAAAAATTAGCCAGGTATAGTGGCACATGCCTGTAATCCCAGATACTCGGGAGGCTGAGGCAGGAGAATCACTTGAACCCAGGAGGCAGAAGTTGCAGTGAGGCGAGATCACACCACTGCACTCCAGCCTGGGAGACAGAGTGAGACCCTGTCTCAAAGAAAAATAAATAAATAAATAAATAAATAAAATTACTGCAAGTCTCCAAAGTAAAATTAAATTGCTTACCTTTAAGTCATCATTTGAAATTTCAAAACTTTATATAAACCTACTCTGTCTTTTTTTTTTTTTTTTTTTTTTGGTGGGGGAAGTTGGGGTGGGATAGGAGGTATATGTATATATTTTTTTCTACCAACTCAATTTAGTCTCTCCTCGTTGCCTACTTTACACCACACAGGTCATGAAATAAATCCATCAGCATTCTCAGTAACTAGCCTGTGATAAATAAGCCTGGCACCAATGCAATGTATTTAAGCCCTTTCAACAGCTTTTTCTTTGTGCACATCTGCAGGCTTTCCATGCACATCTGCATACAGAATCCACAACCATGATCTGCATTATAATTAATGTAGCAGCACATCTGACCAGGTCCACAGAGTATTGATGTATAACCGGTTTTGAGATCTGCAGGGAACTAAGGATGCCCTGGGGAGAAAGTGAGGCTAATTTCAGATCAGGCACTGGAGAAGCTGTAAGTGGTAAGACACTTGTTCTCCTGAAACAGCTATGACATCGCTGGAGAATGTCTTAGTGTGCATGTATGTGTGTGTGTTGCATACACATACGTTTACTTCAAGTCATAGTTTCTCTCCTCTTGCACTCCTTACCACATCTCTCATATACCCACTCTAAATGACCAAGCCACAGCCCAAACATTTACATACAGATACATTAAAACCTTAGAGAAAAAGCCTTCTTTGGTTACCACTGATGGAAAATCACCGAAGCATGGATTCTAGTAGTGGTGTATAGCACGCACAGAAATATCAGACCTAAACTACACACCCCTCTCATTCTATTCTCTTGGTAGTTAAGACTTTCTTCTTCTTCCCCATCCTATTCCATTAAAAATGTTTTTACTTTAAAATCTAGATAGAAATCTCAGGACTAGGCCAAGTTCCTACTTACATGCATTCCTTCAACGGCCTTCAGGGACACTCACTGTCCACATCCATTGTTCTATTCCACAGCTAAAGCACAGAATGTGGGCCCATGAAACTCAGCAAGAAGCAGGGCAACTTTATTCTGTATCTTTTTAGCCTAGAATGCTGAGTCAGCACTGTCCAATAAAGCTTTTTGCGACGATATCCAATATAATAGCCACAAGCCACATGTGGGTTTTGAGCACTTAAAATGTGGCTATTGTGACTGAGGAAGAGAACTATTGATTTTATCTAACTTAAATGTAAATAGCCACATGGTGCTGGTGGCTACCATATTGGACAACGTTGCAGTAAGTGAAAGACTTTCATTTGTTGTGTTTTCACTTAGGAGACTTGTTATATACAAAACATTCTTTAAAATAATTTTCTGTCTCTCTCATCTACACACACACACACACACACACACACACACACACACAGAGAGATACATTAAATCTTAATAGTGCTTAACTCTGGGCGAGCATCTATAGAATCAGACATTCAAATATATTTTGAGTGAATAAATATGTTTATATTTAACAATTTTTAAAATAAACAGGTAATATTTAAAAATCAGAGAAAGCTATAAACAAATACCATAGTCATTAAAACTATGCATATGAACATATATACGGATATGGAAAATAAACAGAAGCAAAATGCAAAACAAAATACAAAATGCCATCTATGTTTTTGATCATAAGTACTAAAATATTAGGTAGGTATGTGTCAAAGGATTGAAAGGGAACATAATCCATGAAAATAACCAGATGCAGCAACAGGTTATAAATGGATTTTGAACATTTGTATATAAGTAAAGTTTTAGAAAAAATAAACAAAGGTTGAAAGGCAATGCAATTTAAAGGACTGAGTGTAGGAATAGTCTCATAAAACTTGAATGTTGGAAGCAAATAACTACCCACATGAGTGGCAACTTGAGGGCTGAGGATATGGAGGCTGAAAGAATTCCAGTTGTGGGCTGCAGAGGGAGATGTAACTAGAACTGAGAAATCGATGACTTAAGAAAAAGAAGGGAGAAGAAAGCTTATAAATGAGAATAAGAGAGCTAATGAGGAATAATGTTAATATTCAGTCAGTAAAAGACGTTGTTCCAAGGCCATTGGCTGAGAGGCCAGAAAGGCTCAACATTGCTTTCCAGATGTGACCCATTCCTGAGGTTAGCATCAATCATATTTAATTCCCCTGGACAGGTGAAGCAGTTGAAACAATTGTTCTCAAACTATTAAATGGGATTCCTAAGCCCCATTCCCAGGGCCTGAGAAATACTGATTTAAAAGAATAACTTGCTCTAAATGTCTGGTATAGGAAAAGGTGTATGAACACTCTGATGCTCTTTATGGATAAAATCTGTCTTCTATTTAATAAAGATGACTAAACAAGTTTTTTTTTGTTTTTTTTTTTTCTGTTTTTGAGATGAAGTCTCACTTTGTCTCCCAGGCTGGAGTGCAGTAGCACGATCTCAGCTCACTGCAACCTACGCCTCCTGAGTTCAAGTGATTCTCCTGCCTCAGCCTCACAAGCAGCTGTGATTACAGGTGCACACCACCATGCCTGGCTAATTTTTGTATTTTTAGTAGAGATGGGGTTTCACCATGTTGGCCAGGCTGGTCTGGAGCTCCTGACCTCAAGTGATCGACCTGGCTCGGCCTCATGAAGTGCTGGGATTACAGGCGTGAGCCACCACACTCAGCCTAAACAAGTTTTTTGATGACTTGGGGAACTTTAGTGCCTATGACCACAGCCCCTTATTGTTTCACAGAATTTAATAAAGAAGGGGGACCAGAAAAGCTATCTTTAAACATGTGAGGACCTGTCAAGCAATAAAGGTTGAAGACTTGCTTTGTGGGACATCAAGGATAAGCCAGAAGGGGGATGGTTTCAGTGTGATATAACGACATTTTAGAAGAAATGGGATCCCATAGAAGGTGGTGGGCATCCTGTCCATAAGCTATGCTAAGTGACAATTTGGTCTATAATTTGTGTGAAGAATTTAACCAGCAACAATAAGATTAGATGACCAGTAACCTCCCTTTCCACACCTTGATACAGCCTACCTGACACTAGTAGAATTTACTACTGTTACAAAATAGAACTTAAAGTTCATTTGAAAGTATTTTATTTTACATATAACTGCTTCATGGTAATTGCTTCGTGATGATTACATAAGCAGCTCACATCAATATGATTTTTACTTTTACATGGAAAACCATTTGATTCCTCTCTCACTTTTCTGGTACCTAAAGTCAAAGTCGATATTGCATTTCCCTCACACCATTCCAGGATCATTTATTCAACAAATAATTTTTGCCATCTAATAAGTGTCAGGTACCACGCATTCCGGCCAGGAAAATAGCTAAACTAATCATCAATACACACAAATTAAGAAACAAAAGTCTTGAATCTGATTCTCCCCACACTCAGGTTTCATTGTCTCAACCTATCCCTGTGTTCCAGGGCAGACTTTCCTGTATTACACCCCTAGAGGCCCCCCAATTTTCCCTCTTACCCTCACCCCCATTATCTTTTTTTTTTTTTTTTTCTTTTGATGGGTATTTATTTTTTATTTATTTTTTTTTTCTTTTTTTTTTTATTATACTTTAGGGTTTTAGGGTACATGTGCACAATGTGCAGTTTTGTTACATATGTATCCATGTGCCATGTTGATTTCCTGCACCCATTAACTCGTCATTTAGCATTAGGTGTATCTCCTAATGCTGTCCCTCCCCCCTCCCCCCACCCCACAACAGTCCCCGGAGTGTGATGTTCCCCTTCCTGTGTCCATGAGTTCTCATTGTTCAATTCCCACCTATGAGTGAGAACATGCGGTGTTTGGTTTTTTGTCCTTGCGATAGTTTACTGAGAATGATGTTTTCCAGTTTCATCCATGTCCCTACAAAGGACACGAACTCATCATTTTTTATGGCTGCATAGTATTCCATGGTGTATATGTGCCACATTTTCTTAATCCAGTCTATCGTTGTTGGACATTTGGGTTGGTTCCAACTCTTTGCTATTGCCCTCACCCCCATTATCTGAGAGGTGCTTGAGCAACATGTCCAGCTGCTGCTTCTCCCCAGACCTGACCCCAAGTCCCGGTGTCTCTGATGCAGTGGAAATTGGGGGCCAGGAGGATGAGGACTACTTGTCTAGAGGGAACAACAGGATTACCACAGGGAAGGAAGAAGAAAACTCAGGGCAGGATATTACACAGTAAGAATGAACCCTGGGAATTTTAAAGCAGAGGACTAGAGGTAGGAAAGGAAAAGGGGTGTTTTTTGTTTTTTTGTTTTTTAACAAGGGTTAGGTAGTCCTACCGGAAAGCCAGGAAACAGAGGTGACTCCGGAGCCCGGGGCTTTCCATAGGAGAAGTCAGCAATGCCAAAAGGTGCCTCTGTATACTTAGCAGCTGTGAGGCAATCAATCCCTCGGGGAACCTGTAGGCTATCACTCTAGTAAAGATGATGTTTAAAGAGGGGACACTAAGGGAAGAGGAAATTACTACTGGTACTTTTTTTCTTATCTTATTGTGAAATATGTCCAAGAAATAAGCATATATATATATATATATATGCTATATATAAAATATACAATGTAAATAATAAGAAACCAAATACCTGTGTTCCCACCTCCGAAAGAAAATTTTCTTCACCCCTTTTGCTCCAGCTCCTTGAGCATTCCCAAACAATTAAAGTAGATTCTTCTCAGCTGTGGTATAATTGCCTGAACCTGCAGAATGGCCCCCGTGCAGACTCTACCCACAACATCACCCTTGCTTGCCTCCTACTGCTTAAAAGTTCTTTTAATGAATTAAGATAAAAATATTCTTTCTATACTAAAATTAAAGAGTTTAAAATAGAAAGTTAGCATATTGTTGTAAGTTTATTTAGTCAAAATGTAAATGATCCCAGCTAATTTCCTGTTTTAATAGGGGAAAAGAATTTGAAAGATAAGGTCCTATGACCCTGAAAATATTGGGGGATGAAGAAAGCTGAAGGTCCAACAAAAACTTCACATACCTCACCAGTTTCCCCTGGACTTGAACAATTAGCCTTCATGCATACATAAAGAGAGGTTAGGAGGAGAGATACTTCCTGGTCTGTGTACCTGCGCTCACCTGAGCAACCACTAGGCTGCCCGTTCTTTTCATTCTCCCATGTAGTCACAAACACCTGGTGTTGCCTTGGCAACGAAATAAATATGCTGGAACTGCCCCCTCAGGCTTCTAATTCGTTGGCCATTTGTTCCACTAAGTTTACACAAGGAACTGGTACTATTTGAATCTAATTAATCCAACCAAAATTTTCTGAGTGCTTCCTATATGAGTATATGTCTAGGTTGTCTATTTTCTAATTTCTCCTTTTCAGTTAGATGATATGCAAACCCCATGGCACTAATTGTTTAAGGACAGGAATGAGGATTCTTTTGCACAGCCATGTTTGTCTATAAGAAGTTATATCCTTGCATGTTCCACTCTTTCTTTCCTACTCTGTAAAACAGTTCCTACACAGTCCCAATCCCTTCCCTGGGTCCTATTACAAGGAGGCTAATGATGTTGTCAGTGGCAGCAACTCTTCAGCAGAGCATTGATATTATGAGCTTACCTTTTCACCACCATAACACAATGCTGACTTGACTCAGAATCAGAGCCCCTATCTCCAGATTAAAAAAAAAAAAAAAAAAAGGGACAATGCCTTAAAAAGAAACAGATTAGACAAAGACCAGTCCAGGCATTTGATTATGTTTAAACTGAGTTGCGCCAGGCGCGGTGGCTCACGCCTGTAATCCCAATACTTTGGGAGGCCGAGGTGGGCGGATCACAAGGTCAGGAGTTCGAGACCATCCTGGCTAATACGGTGAAACCCCATCTCTACTAAAAATACAAAAAAAAAATTAGCTGGGCGTAGGTGGTGCACGCCTGTAGTCCCAGCTACTCGGGAGGTTGAGGCGGGAGAATGGCGTGAACCCGGGAGACGGAGCTTGCAGTGAGCCGAGATCACACCACTGCACTCCAGCCTGGGAGACAGCGAGACTCCGTCTCAAAAAAATAAATAAATAAATAAATAAAATAAAATAAAATAAACTGAGTTGCCCCACACTAGTCAGCAATGTAGAGTTAATCATTACTAGAAATGGTCAGCATTGGGAAATAACTTCAGATATTAGATGAGGAAATGGAAGTGCACAACTGCTAAGTGACTGAACTAAAAACACAGTCAGGTAATGGCTGATCAAGGACTATAACTATGTTTTCTAAACCATGCATTTCTTCTGGGTCCCCAAATATAGCAGAGTCATGACTGGACAAGGATTGTTCTTCTGTAACTAAAAAACAAACAACCTCCCTCCCTGAGAAGCAATACTCTCCTAACCTGAACCCAAAACAACCCCTATCAGAAGCTCAAGGTCTTCCTCCGGAGTTCTTCTGCCTAAGGAGAAAATTCTCCTCATCACTCTTCAAATCTAAAATGGCTTATGGCATACAACCAGTTCTCAAAGAAACCACTAGGTTTAAAATGAAAATGAAGCTCTTAAGTCTTCCAACAGGGAAATCAAAGACAGCTGGTTTCCTGGCAAGTGTGTGCTCCTCCCTCCATTGTGGTAGACAATCCAGTCACTGGAGTTTCTAAAAGTGGCATATTAACTCTTCCAAGATAAAAGGGCATCATTCACTAAATTACCTTTTCGAAGACATTACATGGTACCCCAGTTCTTTGGAAAAGGTAATTAGCTCCCCATGGGTGACTAGTTTACTCCAAGTGAGCACTGTGCTCATCAGAGGACAAGGATGATCTCTTTTTGTGGGAATAAAAACATTATCTTGCTTGTCAGGAGTGATTTATTTTTTACCTTAATAATGATATAAGCCCTTTACGATACATGTTTTTAATTGGTAACTACCCCACCATGATAATAGATCATAGCAAGTGCAATAAGCTGGGAGCTTTAACATCAACACATCTGACCTAAATTCAACTTAATAAGCATCTATTGCGCACCTAATATGTGTCAGAGTCTATGCTAGATACTGGGGAATTACATTGCTTAAATGTATCCATTTGGGGAATATCAGTGATACTAAAACACTCTATCAGATTATGAATGGCTATTAAAGTGAGTCTGGCAAGTGGCCCACCATGTCTTGCCTTGGTCATTAGAGATTTGAATCCGGTTAATGTCTCCACATTTAAGAGATTAGTGGAGAATTTAGTAAGGATATATATAAACACAAGAAACATACTTTAGAGATCTGAAAATAAGAGCCACAAGGAAAGGTCAAAATAATTCCAACAGAATAAAACCCAGTTCCTCCAGGAAGCCTGGCCAGGAATTCTACCCACAATGATCTCCTGCTTCTCTGAGTTTCCATTGCATTTGAGATATAGATCAGTGTACTTAGCACTTGATCAATCCATTATAACTTGACTTGTATGATTTTCTTTTTAAAATATATTTGTCTTATCTCTCCAGTTATATGATAAGCTCCCTGAAGAGCTTGGATGTTATATATTTCTCTGGTACCTCCACCTACAGGCTTTGCCAACAAGCACAAAAAAAAATTGTTGACTTATATGTAAGTAGGAAAAACATGTTAAATGAGAAAACTAAGAGTGTTTATCACCGAGAAAATAAGATTAAGGAAAAGATATGTTCTATTCACTGGCTATTCATGTGTTCCACATTTGCCAGTCCTCTTGCAATTAGGGGAAGCCTTATAATAATTTCTTAGGCACTGGACCATGAGTAGAAGTTTCTGGACCAAAGCATAAAGAACGAGTTTAAACTTCTAGTTTGTTCTTCCTCCCACAAAGACCATGGAAACCCCATAATGGGGTGATTAAGTCACAACATGAAACCTGCTTGGATCACTGGGCCACCACATGAAGAAGAGCTCTCCTAGAGATTCACTTTACTCACAGAGACATTTGTGTGAGCAAGAAAAAAAAATCCCTGGTTGTGTTAAGCCAGAGATGAATTTTATCTGGTACCATAGCATAGCCTAGGGGTATTACACTGACTGATATTAATAAAAGAAGACTAAAAAGAAAAATCATTTCAGTAGTAAGAGCTGTGATAGAAAGTCCTTCCTGAGGTAACACTATAGAAGAAAGATCTAGGAGACAAAAGACAGACTAGGCTCAATGAAAGGAAGGACTCTGGCAGGCCAATAAAAGACATCTACCTTGCATTCAAACAGAGCCCGCAAGTCCACTTGGTGAGAAATAAAAAAGGGACAACTGTGGTCAAGAAATTTGAATGAGATGATTTCAAGGTCCCTTCAAATGCTAAGATTTTATGATCTATGTTTGGCAATGGATTCCTAATATGTGGAGGCCAGAATAAGGACATGCAGTTTATGCTGAGTGGCAATTCTTTTAATAATATACAGAAGCAACATCAAAGTATCTCCCTGTAAAATCTTGCAGGAACAGACAAGAAAAGCAACAAAAGACCCAAGGATCCTCTCCCTTCCCCGTCCATCTACAATGCCACCCCCTTCAAAGTACTCCTAGGGCTATTTCACAAGTTTATTGCCACCTCAGCTCAGAGCTTGTGTCACAAGGAGATGACTTCATTGATAAAGATTTCTCACAGGATTAAGAGCCTTCTCGGTGGCTGAAATATCTTGAATTAACCTCTGGAAAGAGGGTGAGGTTCCGTAGGACAGGAGTGTTTCTAGACTCTTGTAACCATGTGTTATTTTGATGCAGTTATCATGTCCTATCAAAGTATCTCTTGTTTAAATTACAAGGGTGGACTGTTAAATTTCTAAGTAAAGATATTTAGTTTTATTCCCTGAAAATATTTTAACAGTAGGGGAAATGTCTATATGTTACAAACACAATGGTAATGCTTAATAACCTGAAAATGTAACTTAAAGAATGATCTCTGCCACTTACTAGGGATGTGACCTTTGGCAAGTTACTTAGCCTTCATGACTCTCAATTTCTTCCTCTATACAACAAGGGTTAAAATATCTACTTCATAATGGTGCCATGATTTAAATGAGATAATGAGCTGTGTCAACTAAAAAATGGAGTTCAAATGTAAGGTATTGGAGGGAAAGTAATGAAATAACACTCTCTAAAAATGTTATTTTTGAAATCAATGTTGGAGTACCTAAGCATTAAGATAATAGACTAAGATAATTAATAAAGCAAGGGTAGCAAAAAGAGAGACCAGTTCAGCTTCACTTAACTCATTCAGAATTGTGCAATTAGCAAATCTAAAAAGAACTTATTTTAATTTCAGTATATTTATGTTTTGTTTTATAATTTAATATTTTTATTTTTAATTTCATAAAAATCACCTATAATCTTTTCCGTGTTAAAAAGCATCTACAGTTCTTAATCTGACCTTGAGTTTATCTTTAATAGATTCAATAAAGACTAGGAACAAAAGTATATAAAGCCTTACGACAGTTCAGTGAAAGATGCAAAGAACATATACTATATATGTCATGTGGGTTAATTATATATTTCCTGGTACTTGTGAATTACTTCAACACAGAACTGAGAGGGATTGTGGCAGTGTGAGCAACTGCAACAAGTGTAACTCAAATAAAATGGGTCCGAAGATGGGAACTGAGATATATGGGATATTTGATCATGTGGATTGAAGATGCAGCTTAACGGTAATAACAACTAATTATGCCTGCTTAAAGACAAACAACTTATGAGTGCAGGGCTCGGAAGGCCGAGGGTGTGAACTGTGGTCCCCATGCCATCATTTGTATGGCATGTATGCCATCACCAAAATCAAAAGATGGCTCTCTTTTGTCAGGTCAAGTGAAAAACTGTACACAGCTCATACCCAAAACTCCTTAATGGCACGTTTTAGTAAGTCTTCTAAATCCAAGCCTTATTTTGATAGTGTACACGTTAGAAAAAGCCAAAGGCATTGTTCTGTGTCTCTCTGTAATGGCCACATGCTAAATCGGCCATGGTTCCTATACCAAAAGCTCTGCACTCAGGAGACTTAGCAGAAAGCCGGGCAGGGGGTGCCCCTCTTTGTTGCCACTTTCATTTTTAAAATAAGTCATAATTTCTGCATTGGATACGAAGATGGGTTTACAGCTATTAGCCATCATATTAATAATTTAGAAAATACATGCCCAATCACTTATGTTCTTTCAATTCCCTGTGAACACAGCTGCAACCCACATTAGAAGTGAGGGTGAATGGATATTTTTCAGATGAGATATTTGGGCTGAATTATTAGGGTAGCCTGTACTACAAAATTACTAATAAACATTGCTTCTGGCTCAATTTAGCCTGAACTCAGTGAACCTAGCCAATGGTGACAAATCAAAAAGTCTGAAATGCCCAGTGAATGAATCTAACTAATCAAGGAACCCTGTAGGAAGTAGATGCCAGGATTAATGAGCCAGTGGTTTCACCATGCCATGCTGTTATTTCTTCACATAAATGCCCTCAGATGAGATTATCTTTATGTCATGAAAAGGAGAAAAGGAAGGTTACATTATTTCAACTGACAGGTTAACTACTGCCATTACTAGAATACACATATTTGTGGGCTAAGTTTTTTCTTTATCCTAAAAATTTAGATGTAAGGTCCACAATATAAATTAAAAACACATTTTCATTTTTGGGAAAAGCTGTCATTGGGGGCACCAAACATAAATTGTCCTAAAGTTAGAATTTCCTCTTTATTTCCTCTGCATGTCTATATGCACATCTACCTTGATTTACCCAAACTGCTCTGCATGCTGTTTTGTATTCAGTATCTAACATCATCTTCAGCAGGTTGCATTCCCATATCATATTTCCTCCACCATCAACAAAAGGTAATCTGAGTGCAACATCATTACTATACCATCACTTGTATGGCATGTATGATATTTAGTACCAATACTGAGGAAAAAATAAAGATACAAGGATGAACTTGTATATTAAAATAAATCAATCATATGGTTACATCATAATGGATTGTTTCCAGCTAGCATGTGGTGACAGTATTCAATACCAAACAGGCTACTCAGCAAAAAGTACAATTATTAGAGGCAGGATATCTAGCATGTTGTACTTATCTACTTTGTGTTCTGATACTATTCAACATTATTGTCTTTATTCCCTTATTAAATTTACTTAATTATTATTAGATCTTTAACAATTTTGAGTCAGAATTGCTGTTAATGATGAGTAAAAAAATTATATGAAGCATTATTCTGTTGTTAGATTTTTCTCCTTCAAAAAGCAGAAATCTTTCAGGCTTGTGATTGAGGTTCTTATTCTCCTCTTTTTATCTTTGCTAAACCGTCAACCTTAACAATTCAGGCCTGCTTGCCTTCCCTTAACCTAATGGCATATATGACTTTAAAATGTTCAGGATTCTTAATACAAAAATCTATTGCTATAGAAACAAATATTAGCCCAGAGTCAGGTCAAGTGAAAAACTCTGTACACTTTATTATAATATTGATAAATAACCACTACATTATGAAATATAAGTATCTTTGAAAGCATCTATCACTTGAGTTGATTTGCAACTTCTCATCAGTGTTCTGAGTTGGCCCATCTTTTTCCAATGAAAGATCCCATTTCCCTTGCCTTTGAGAAATACAATTTTTAAAGATTCCATTTAGCATCCTTTATTGCATTCCTACATCATAAAGTTATGCTTTATAGCAGCATAAAAAGCTGTAAAATTAGCATCCTTGTAAACAACATTCCATGAGCACTGGTGAAGCAATCCATAATTTGTACTGATCTCTTAAATGTGACTTGAGATTACAGTATCCACGATTTCAATTTTTTTTAAAAAAGAGCACCAACATAAAACAAGCGAGAATATGATGAAATGTAAAAACAAGGAAAAGTATTTTTCATTAACTCCTATTTTAGAAATTTGGTGGTTGTGTGCTGCTAAATTCTTGGATGACTTCTCAAATACAGAAATGTTCCATTATTGTATGAAATTCAAAATGAGCATGTTTTCTCTTCTTTAATATTTTAATGTACTAAAAACAGTCTTTAGGAAAGTGTATAACTGAAATATGCTGTGAACCCACCCACCAGTTTACCTCTAATTAAAATTCCTAAGGTAACATGAACAGATTTACTTTATCATTAAAAATCATAGCTTTTTGTTCTCCTCTCTGAGGAGATTCCATTGTGTTCTCTTAGTTGAGTAACGATTACAACAGCTCCTCACATTCACATGTAGCCCAGCTGTATTGTATTTTAGCAGGAGGGTGTTTTTTAGGGTTTACACTCTGAGGCAACCAAATGAGAAGTCTTCCCGTGGGAAAAGGGGTGCCCTCTCAATGCCTATAATGACCATTACATTTCAAACCACAAGATTGATTTCGGTTAGCCTTCCCAAGGAAGCCTGTGATATCGATTTGCCTCCAAGTTTAAAACACGCCGCAACCTTCCCCTCGGCCGACCGAAGAAACGGCATTTTTTTCCTACTCCTTTGGGGCAGTCCCCTGGGCACGTGGCTGAAGTCGAGGTTAGTACGCAGCCAGCAGGGACCCTGAGAGGAAAGCAGAGCAGCCCCGGGTTTGGGGGAGCCCTGGTAGGCGCTAGTAGTCCCGGACACGCCTCTTCTGGAGAAGCGCGTTTGCCCCTTACTTGGGAGGCCCCGGGTAGCTGAAGCGGATCCCGGGTCTGGGGACATGAAGGGGCGCCGTGGCCTTAGGGAAGGCCCCAAAGAGCCCTAGGCCCCGGAGGAAGCAAGAGCCGCGGCCTCGCTTCCACCGCGTTCCTGGGGCCAGACACGGCTGGGGCGGCGCCGGAGAGCGAGAACTCCAGGCTCCGAAGGCCGAGGGTGCGAATTGTGGTCCCCTCCCACCCACGGCCTCCCCATCACGCGCACGCAGCCCGCGAGGGGCGCCCTCCGCGCCACTGCCCCAGGGACACCGTTCATCTGAGGAACTCTCGCGCCCTGCGATTCGCGCCGACAGCGACGCTCGGAGTCCCACCTGGGCCTCGGAAACCTGGGTTGGCCGGGAAACCTCGGGAGGCTCAGAGCTTGCGTGGGGCGTTCGCGGCGCCCCAGCACGCCGCCCCGTCGCGGAGACCTCACCGTGCAGCCTAGAAACCGAACCCAAGCCCACTGCAGGGCGAAGGGCCCACGCATCCCAACTGCCGCGAATATAACCATTCCCAAGACTGGCCCCTCCCCTCCTCCCACGAGACCCCTCCGGCCGTTCAAGGTCACACCAAAACCCATCATTTTCTATATCACATACTGAAAATGATTTTATTTTATCCATTTACATTTAACTTGATATAAACTTGTCCGGAAAAGTCAAATAATATGCTTTATATTCGCTCAAACATTTATTAAGAAAACCGAATTCCATAAATAAGCACAGACATTAAGTTAAAACATATCACAAATTGACCAGTATGTAACAATAATGCTTTATCTACACAAAACATCCTATTTCACATGTTTGTTCATTCTTAGAAAGCGCTTCTGTTCTCTGGGTTTGGATTTGACCAGCACATGCAGAAAGAGCTGATTGTGTTTCTCTGTACAAAGTTGCAGGGTTGTAGATGTCCGAGTGCCCCATCGGCTGCCAGCAGGTGGCCGAGGGGCACGAGGGACGACAGGACCACCACAAAACAACCAAGGGCACAGAGCAGCGAGAAGAGAGAAACGGAAAAGGAAGCAAACAAACCCCAGTCCTGAAGGATCCAGAAAAGAGATGTGGCTTTTGCTTTTACAAAAGAAAATTTTGCTTGCACGTTTATTTTCTTTCTTATAAAGACTTATCAAAATGGGTCAGATCACCTCTTCCTCGTCACATGACTGCTTTAGTCTACTCCAGCCACCCAATCCACTGTCACGTTCCTCCTGAGAAGCCTTCTCTTCTACACCCTTACACAGTTGTGCTTAAGAAAATGAAAATAAGATAAAATAAAAATAAAAGCGTTATCTTGCAAGCCAAGAGAGGGCTGCACGGATGTGACTGGGTGGACTGGGCAAGGGTAGCGTGCTGGGAGAGGAAAGAAAGACAGGAGCTCGGAGAGTGCAAGGATAAATCAAATTATATCAGTTGGGCCCTCAGATGAGGCGGTTGGTAGCAGATGCTTGTCCTCCTTTAAGACAAAAATCCCTAACATTGTGCTGTCCCTTGAACACGTCCGTGTGTGACCTAGGTGCACCGTGTCTGTGCGCGCGCGTGTGTAGCGTCTGAGCGTGAGCGAGAGTGCGAGTGTGTGTGTTTCTGCCCACAAACCAGTCCATTGGTGTCTGATTTCAGATCCTGAGTCGACTCCCTGGTACGTAAAATGGCGGGAAGGATGCTTTTTGCCGGGCGCGGGAGGAGGGGCGCGAAGTGTCGGGAAAGAGGGGAGCGGAGGGGAGGCGGCGGGCGAGGGGGGTCGTAGGCGTCGCGTCGAAGGTGTGGGTGGGAACGCCGCCAGTCAGAAGGCGGGGAGGAGGGCGCGAGCACGGCCAGCGCGAGCAGGGAGGCCGGGGTGGCGGGAAGGGTGGGCTGAGGCGCTGGAGACCCGGCCGGGGGCACAGCTGGGTGGGAAGGGAAGAGGGGCGGCCGGGAGACGGGGGACCGCGGGCAATCGAAATCAGGCGGAGGGGAGGCCTCGCGGGCTGGGGCTTGGGGTGAGCCCGAGCGAGTGGAGGAGAGAGGCGAGGACGAAACGAGACCGGGCGAAGGCCGGGGCGGGACGGGGCAGGGCGCCGGGGTTCGGGTGCGCGCCGGAAGGGCCTCGGGGCGGCCCCGGGGGCGGTGCTGGGGGCGGTGCTGGGGGCGGAGAGGGCCGGGGCGCGGCTGCATTAAGTGAAGCTCATAGAGACTGTGTGCTCTAGCGCCTTGCGGCGGAGGGAGGCGATGCTGGTGCCCCGCCACACGTCGCTGCTGTCCGGGGAGCTGCAGAGCTGGGGCGAACCGGAGACGTTGCTGGGGCCGGGGAGGGAGGCGGGCACCATGCCGGGGAAGGCGGGCTGGTAGAGGTGCGACTGCAGCCCTGCGCCGTTGGAACCCGCCAGGCTGTTGGACAGGCCCATGGAGTTGGGCGGCGGCCCGGCCGCCAGGCTGCACTGGGACAGCGACTGCGCCATGGCCTGCTGCCTGCCCAGCGCCGGCGGCAGAGGCAGCTGTGACACGCCCGGCATGGCGGCCGCCGCCCAGCGGGTGTCGTTGGCGTGGAAAGAGCACAGGCTGTCGCCCATGGCCGCGGCAGCGGCGGCGGCAGCCGACGGGAACTGAGGCAGGCCTGGCGTGGGCAGCAGTGTGCCGGGCGCGCGGAACACGTTGGTCGTCTTCTTGCGCTTCTTCCACTTGGCGCGTCGATTCTGGAACCAGACCTGGAGCGGGCGGGGCGGGAGACAGACAGGGCGCTATTAGCCGGCCCGGCGGCTGGGGAGTTGGGGCTTGAGCCCCAGAAACCCGCCTCGGATACAGCCGCTCTGCCCCAGGAGGAACAAGTGCCATCGGCCCGACAAGCCCCCGTACCCAGCCGGAGACTGTGGCTCCCCACCAACTCCTGGCAACTGGCGCCCCCTGCACCCACCAAGCGCGGAGTCCTGCGCTCCTAAGAGCTCGTGCCCCGGAGCGTTTACGCACTGTGCACACACACCAAACGTGTGCAGTCTTCACCACGCCCCTGCACATTCTGTGCACTGCACAGATTCACAGGTCTGCAGTCAGGCATGTGTCAAAGCTCGACCCACAGGTGTACAAATGAAGATAAACATGTGTACCCATGTGGCTTAATAGCATGCCTTATAACACTGATGGGCTATAGAATTTTCAGAAACGCTGGAAATTTGGAAATTGATGACGGGCTGTGGATGACATAGTTTCAAAATCGAAAGACAAAGGAAAACCCCTAACGCCACGGTTGGGAGAGCGGAGAGGTTAATACAGTGATCTGCGTGGGAAAGTGAAGGCCACTGAGCTACAGTGTTGTTTGGGTCACCACCATGACTTCCGATTCCTCCCATATTGCTTGGTGCTACTGCCACAGCTCTCCGTGCCTCATTCCCAAACCACTCTACGGACTCCTTTGTCTGGGCTGTACGAGTGGCTGGAACCTGCTGCGCCAAGAGCCTTCAAGCCTATTCTTTTTATTTTATTTATTTATTTTATTTATTTTTTTTTTGAGACGGAGTCTCGCTCTGTAGCCCAGGCTGGAGTGCAGTGGCACGATCTCAGCTCACTGCAACCTCCGCTTCCCGGGTCCCGGCTGAAGCAATTCTCCTGCCTCAGCCTCCCGAGTAGCTAGGATTACAGAAACGCGCCACCATGCCCAGATAATTTTTGTACTTTTAGTGGAGACGGAGTTTCACCATGTTGGCCAGGCTGGTCTTGAACTCCTGACCTCGTGATCCACCCGCCTCGGCCTTCCAAAGTGCTAGGATTACAGGCGTGAGCCACTGCGCCAAGCCAAAGTCTATTCCTTTCAGAAACTTACTAAGGGTCCCAACTAACATGGCCTCTAATTCCCTCAAGTCGCCCCCATTTCATCTATAAACTAAAAGCAAATTTTCGGACCAATACGAATTAAAGGAGGTCATATTTCTCCACGAGATATATGAATCAAATTTAATTTTGCTCAGACAAACCCAAACGTCCTTTTTCAGGGAAATGAGTTTGATAAAATACACTCCAAATGAAAATAGCCTTCCTATTCTTTTTTTTCTTTTTGACAGTAGCCCAGGAGTTACAGACCCTGTCAGGCAAATTTGCCTAGGCATGTCAAACCCTCTGTCACAGAAGAAGAGTTCTGCCTGAAAGATATCACATAAGCTGCCAATCCAAGATAACTCCCATCTCCCCCTATTTGAATGTGATCTTTTTAAATGACAATAATAATAATAATAATTTGCCAGCAAGCCTGCCTGGAAGACGTGCAGTTTAAAATCTAGTCATCTGGAGTTTACTGTGCCTAAATATAAATGATGTGGGACACAGCCCGGGTACTGAGCTTCCTCTTAGAATTTGGCCAACGCGATTTGACCACCATATCCGTGGCAAAAAAAAAGTTGTGCGTCCGTTAATCTAACCTATTTAGTATTTACTCTGCAAGCTAAAGTATCAGGGGTATGGACACACCTGCCCTGGGTCTCGCTGAGCCAGCAATGTTCAGCGGTGTGTCCATGCCCAGGCAAGCGTAGACGCACTCTACGCTTAGCAGTGTGAAGGGTGTTGCAGTCTAGAATACTCCCCCAGCTTGGGGCCAGCCCTCGCCTTTCTACCGTGCCTGCGCCGTGGCCTACCACTTTCTTCCTGTGGTTTCTACCCCATTTTGCAGATTGCTGCGCATCCCAGGGTCGGCGATGGGTAAACAGGTCTCCTCTCTTCCCAGTTGCAGCCCGTGAGCTGGTGGCACAACGGATTAATGAGGCAGCAGGGCTCTAGATGGTGAGTGGGATCAATGAGACCCAATTGAGCTGTTAGCGGTCTTAGGCGGAGAGCATCTCTCAGGAGGAAAGGAAGGCACAGCGAGAAGACCTAAGGCCGCAAGTCGCTGTGCAGCACCCACCCAAGGCTGGACTCGGGGGAGGTAGACGGGACGGTGTCTGTGACTAAACGGTTCTCACACCTTACACGCCGCACCGGGATTATGTTTTGAAAGGTGTCTTATAAAATCAAGACCGGTTCCTAACAACCTGCAAGTGCCAATGAATCCCGAAATGTTTGTTTGAGGGGAGGGAGTGTGAGGGAAGGAGCAGAAAAAAGAAAGAGGGGGAGGATTGCCCAGTAGAATTTCAATAGAAAATGCTACTACCAGAATGGTTTCTGAATCTAGGATCTGCTCAGGCACAGGCGGAAAAGAACAGCTGTTAAAGAACTACATATTATAGAAATAATCGAAAAATCGTGCTCAATTATGTTTGAGGGTTAGTAGTCAAATGATGGCTACAATTTTTTTTTATGTTTCATTGCTTACTGGGATTGGGAAAAAAAAACCTGCGTGGGGTCTGAGCACCTCCGTTCCAAGCTACGATGCATATGTTTTTTAAATGTGAATGTTTCCACTTGAAAACTAGAGCATGACGGATTAAAATGCAGGCAAAACCTAAGGGAGATTTTTAGAATGCACGGATGACAACTCCAGGAAATATATTAACCACAGCCACGGGCCAACTTTGTACTCAGTTTGAAATGCAGCTCTTCTTGGAAAATGCTTAATACAACAGAGAGAATCTAATGGAGGTTGGAATCTAAAAATCCACTTTCATGATATCTGCTGTTACAGTAATATAGACATACTGTAAATGTACTTTAAAATATATAGCCCGTTTAATTCCCCAGCTATAAATGACTGAGAAATGGCAAAAAAGAGGGAGAGAAGAGAGACTATTACTTTTTCCCCCTTGAAGCAAATGCTTTATGAAGATCTCATTGGAATCCAGCAAATGATTAATGTGAAGATTTTGGAGGAAATCTGGGGACCTGTATTAAAGCCTAGATCTCAGGTTCATTTCGATCAGCCAGCCGTGAACTCTGGGCCGAATTCATTACACTTTAATAGTGCTGGGAGAGGAAGAAAATGCAATTTCTCATTCCATTAGAAAACTAGAAAATACTCTCAGCTTGTTCCCCTATTAAGATGTGGCAGGTGACAGGGCCATTCTGGGGGATACGGTCAATGGAATTACAGCACATTATTTTTGTTCATATAAAATATTGAAAGGCAAGCCTGACTGTGCAGAAGTTATTTCACTGATTTGGTTTTTATGTAAATAAAATATTGAAAGTTAATTAATCCATGCTAGAGACTAATGATTATGCTTATTATATTGCATTTGATCACATAATTTGCATGATTCTCACATTGCTGCTTAATAAGCCATTCCAGGTTATAAATAATTCTGAAATTGGTTTCTAATAATGGCATGCTATAAAAGGAATGGTTTTATTACACTGGCCAGAAAAGAGGAGCGATATCAGACATGGAATTGGCCTCCATGTGAGTAGAGATGCTTTAATAAATACTTAAAAGTGTGATATATACCAAATAAAGATAAAAATAAGTATATTGGATAATTTAGTCTAGAATCAAAAAGCACCTTTAAAAATATACAATTACAATGAATTAAATGTTTAGATAATTTTTAATCAGCGCAGTGGCCCACGTACTGAAAAGAATGTGTGGCAATCTGTTAACTATAAAGAAAACTATGAAGTACTGATCATATAAGAACATAAGCCAATTACTATTTAATTTGAATTTGGTCAAGGAGCAATGGTACAGTGAATTGTGAAGTAAATACATTTTCCATAAATTATTTTTGCATTACATTACATAATGTTAATCATTTTGAAAAGTTAATTAAGAAGGTTATGTTGATCTGATTACTTTTTAAACTATGGAACATTATTTTAAAAAATATTGAAATTGCCATTCTATTAAATTGTGTCTATCAGCAGGCTCAAGCTATTATCTTTGCTTGAACATTATGCTGGAACAATTAGAGTACTTTGTCTCTTTCTTCTCACGCGTTCTTTTGTGTACTTTTTGAAAATAACTATTTCTGTCACATAGCTTATATTTTATTTCATTTACAACTTTTTCTGTTAAAAGAATAACTGTCATTAACCTTTGGAAGACCTAATAAAGTTTAATAGACCTCGTTTTCTTTTTTCATAAAATCAGTTGTTCAATTATATTTTATTTGTGATTCTAAGTTCTATTTTAATTTAAACTAATTGCCAGTATATCTAGGTTTAGACACAGCATTTTACCCTTTAAATAAAGAATTAATAGATAATCTTTCTCTTAAGGGACAAAACCCCCAAATTTATGAATTTCTAACCTGCAAGATTGAATCTACAAGCAAGCACTGTCATCAGTGTTGATGGAAGTATTGAAATTGTGTATTTATGTAAAGGTTCAAACTCAACTTCAGATATTTTTTAAAAGGTGAAAAATAAAAATTTTGAAGAGCATTACTAATACATGTTTACAGTTATGCAATTAGTACTCTTTCGGTGTGTAGTTTTAAAAGACTGTGGTCTAGGCCTTTCACTAGCAAAACCACCCAGACGTATATTGAATAAAAATGCTAATCATTATGTTAATCAGTATTACTTTATTAATTTGACCATTTTAAATCCCCAATGATATTCATTTGCTATTAGACTAGAAGCATGAGCTATTTTTTCAGTTTAGACTATCTTTAAAATGCCGAAAGGAGACAGAAATATTCAACTCTGTGATTACGGAAGTTCTCATTGCTTACTTCTTAGATCAAATGTAAAGTAACTAAGATCTCAAAGTTAATTTTATAAAAGTAGGTAGCACTGGTTTAACAAATTGACCAGGTTGATGGCACCCAGGATATCGTACAGAAGATACCACCGTCCAAGACGGCAAAGGAAGATTTTTTCAGCACCCTGGATAGCTCAAGAGTAAGTACCGGCGCTTGGAATTTCACCTCCAGGCACCTGTACATAAAATATTTGATATGTCTTCATTCTTTTAAAAAGCAAAAAAAAAAAAAAAAAAAACTGGGATTCACTAGCCTTATGCTTTTATTCACCAATTTTCGGAAAAGCTATAGGTGTGATTTTCTAGGTTATATATAATTTACAGCTTGGAGAGTGGTTGGAGGAGAATAAGGGGTCAGCAATTATTTCCTCTACTACCTGTCCAACCTTTCCCGTTCTGAATGCCCCTCCTTCAAACAGGATATCCACAACAGAAAGCCTTAATTCTCCCTCCCCCACCCCAGCTCCCTTAGAGGACTCCAAAACAAAACGGGGCTCACCGGCTGTGGGAATCTCGTCAGCTGCCCCCCAGCGCACTGGTAGACTACGAAAGTTCAAACCCCTTGCAAACATCAAAGCTAGGAATATTTCGCCTGAGTGCAAGAGAGAGGGTGATACTTAAGATAATAAAGCCACGCCGTGAAACCTGGGTGTAGCACTTTTTTAAAAGGCGCCCATTCGCCTTATTTGCTCTTTTCTCTTGTTTTCTGTGTAATTGTTGCATTCCTCCTTTTATCCAAACGCTTAACACAAACTCATTAGGGGATAATACTTGTTAATAATGCGAGCAGGAGTTGAGGTGCGAACTCGGCTGGGCCGCCCGGGGGGCGCTGAGGTTGCCTTCTCGGGCGGAGGAGGCGAACCCTGTAGCCCGACAACGCCGGGCTTCGATTTTGAGGACCTTCTTCCAGGATGTCGCTATACTGGCAGGAGACGGGCCTTGAGTGTCCATTGGGGGGATGGCGATGGGGACCAGTTTCCGGGTAGAGAAGGAGATAACTCGACACAGGAACGCACAGGCAGCGTGAACGCAGCCCAGGATCTCGACAGGGGAAGGGAAGACCCTGCTCCCTTTGCCCAAATCCTCCCGCCCGGTACTTGCCTTCCGTCCCAGAGCCCAAGCCCCTCGTACCTGCACTCGGGACTCGGTCAGCCCGATACGCAGTGCCAGCTCCTCACGCATAAAGATGTCGGGGTAGTGAGTCTTGGCGAAGCTCCTCTCCAACTCGTTGAGCTGTGCGGGGGTGAAGCGCGTCCGGTGGCGCTTCTGCTTCTGTTGGCCCTGCTGCTGGCCGGCTTGGCTGGGGTTCGGGCCGCCCTGGGGCCCGGGCTGCTTGTCCGGGTCTTTGGCGCTCACCGCCAGCGAGGCCGGAGTAGAGCCCACTGTGGTGATGTCCTCCCCGGGCAGCAGAGTGGCTCCCTCCACTGGGTCAGAGTTGGGCGCCAGGTCCCCCGGATGGCCCCCGGGGTCGGAGCCCCCCACGCCCAGCCTACACTTCACCGCCTCCCGGTGGCCCAGAAGCTCGGCGGCATCTTTCATACCTGAGGAGGCAAGGGGATCGCGGTCACTACTTACTTGGCGATGCCAGGAGGGGCTGTCTTCCCCGCGCAGCCTTCCTTCAACCCGTCCTCAGCCCCCTCCGCACCCACGCTTGTCCTAAGGAAGAAACTCCCAGGGTATTCAGCTGGGTTCCCCAGAATTTGGACAGCCGGGTTGGAATAACATCTCCCGGCCCCTTGCCCTCTCCGCAGCCGGCTCCCGTAGTAAACAGCACAAGCTTTCGTCTCTCCCGCAATAAAACACTCCCAGTCCCGGCAATAAAACATGCCTCTGAATCCCTTCCATAAACCGTACCCCAGGCGCCCCAGGAAATCGAGAGCAAATCTTTGGACACAGGGGTGCGGGGGGCAGAAAGAAAATTAAACAATTCCTCGGTTGCTGCGGCACCTGCGCTTCGGCAGCCTGACGAACTCTACCTCCGGCCCTCAGCCGAGTCCCTCTTACTTTCGGAAGATGAATAAGCCTCCAAGCTTTCCACCCCCCGAAATCAACCCAAATCAGCTCCGCCTCCCCCCTCAAATCAGAGAAAGTGTTTGGAAAATGGAGTCACATCCATCACCAAAGATTCCCAATCCGGAAACCCAGAGCCCAGCAACCCAGATAGCATTAAGGAAACTCGAGTGAACTCTATGGACAACCGGGAATCAAACTTTAGAGATTTCAACTTTTCTTTCCAGAGAAATAAAAGGCGCATTCCTCACAGCCATTGGCAACGCCGAGTCCCTTGCAGAAGGGGGGGGATGACTGTGAGGTTGAATTTGGCTTCTCTCCTTCTCAACCAGCACACTTAGCAAACCCGCCTTGATAGCAGCAGCTTCTCCTTTATGCCAGATTTTTTACAAATTACACCACACTTAGAAAAGGAGGAGAGAAGAAGGTGGTGGGGAGAGAGAAACGGGGGGAGGGAAGGAGAAAGAAATCCCAAATCAAAACAAACAGGAGAGGAAAAAAAGAGAAACACCTCCTAACAAATTATCACAGGGTATATCGCCTTTCAAAAAAAAAAAAAAAAAAAAGGCGGGGGAGGGGGGAAGAGAAAAATAAGAAAAACAAAAAGTAACAACATTTCCCAACTCCTTTCTTGGATCTACATATTCCATAGATTTTTTTAAAAGGCGATGTTAAATCAAATTAAACTTTAATGCAGCACAATTACTTTTAAAGAAATTAGTCCATTTAAGTCGCATTAAGGTAAAATAAGGAACAAATTGACAATTTCCTGCCCCGGCTTCTCCTGGCTGCCCGGGCGAGAGGCGCGCACTCACCTAGCCTGGCGTCCAGGAGGTCGGCGTGAGACAGCATCGCGCACCGCTCCAGGGTGAAAGCTGTTCCCCCCCAAATTTTAGCGGCTTTAAGTTATTTAAAATAGATATAAGCTATACGATATAGATATATATATATAGATCACCTAAATGAAAGAAAATTCGGTTTGTGGGTAAAAAGGGGGCTTCTTGCATTATAATGTCCTTTAGAGAGACGGGGAGGTGCTTAACAGTTGAATGAACCCGTGAGCAGCTCGGCGAGGGGACCAATCAGGAGGGCAGCCTGCAAATGTCAGCGCCCGGAGAGTCCCCCACTCCGCCCGCCCGCTCGCCTGCGCCCGCCTGAAGGAGGCGGCGGCGGCAGCCCTGGCAGCTCCAGCCCGGAGCAGGAGCTAAAGCAGCGTCAGCTGCCTCGGCCTCGCCCTGAGCTTCTGGGCCCGGCTCCCTCTAGTTCTTCCCTGCGATTTTTCTCCGGGCTCCCCTTTCCTTCTCCTTGGCCGGCCCTGCGCGCTTCATAGGCGTAGCTCTGTGCCTCTGAGCTAACATCTTCCTAGAGCAGGGGCAGAGCAGGGGTCAGAGCGGGCCATGACCCTGGCGTGACCTGAGGGTCGCCCCCACCTGCGCGCTCTGGGCCTGCCGCTCATACTGGCCCGCCAGCCCAGGGCGCGACGAGGGCACACCGCGGCCTTCAGACAGCGCCTAGACTTCGCCGCGGCTCAGCAGGCCTGCGCCTAGGGTCCAGGCGCCCTGGCTGTGCCCCGGGGCCTACACGAGCCCCAACCCCACAGTGGGCCTAGAGCGCAAAGAGCAGTCGGCTTCCCTGGCACCGCCAGCGCCCGCTGTCTGCTTCGGGGACCCTCGCGGAGTGTGGGTTTGAGCGCCCTGCACCCTTCTCACCTGGCTTCTTCCCGGCTCCTGCTCTTCCGCTTGGCCCACGCCCGCATCCTCGCCCCTAACTCGCTCTTTTGGTCAAAGTTTCTAAGTTCAGCTCGGCTCCCAACTCCACTTAAGGCTGTAAATAAAGTTAAATGCTCTTTATTTTCCTCTTGAATATGTTAAACTACTTGAACAATTTAAAGTGCTTTGCACAAGTGAAGCGAACCATTTCTAATGTTCTGATTTTTCAGAGCCAGCCAACAACAAAGTTTAGATTAGTAATATATTTCTAACCAGAGTAATTTTCAAGATCATTAGGCATTTATGTAATTAGTGCCAAATCTATAAGCTTTTATTACGATTATTAGAGTAAAATCAGTATAAATTTGTACTAATTTACTACTGTTTAGACTTGGCTGTCAAGCCTAGAGGTTCTTATTGTAAATGATAACTGAGGAAATTAAGTGCAAAATTCTGTACCGTTTCTGATCTGCTCCTAAACAATCCGTTTCAATTTTATTTGTAGCAGAACATAATGCCCTTTTAAAGTTATTTGACTTGTATTTTTATTTGCAACACAAGAAAAATGCCCTCTACCCAGTCACAATGAAAACTGATATTTACTACTCCCAACTTGATTAACATTGATTTTTAATTCGAGAGTGATGCAATTAAGATTATTCATTTAGTGCAAATAAACCTTCCACAAAAGGGTGGCCCTATGAAGTCTGTTTTAAATAATACTGAGCAAATGGCTTTTTTTGTTCGCCGTCCAATTGACTTAGACAAAACATCGAAAATGCTGGCCGAGAGCAGATGCGAGAGGAATTGTGTGTGTGCGTGTGTGTGTGTCCTCAGCTGTATGTGTGACAGGGACCGAGCAAGGAGACAAAGGAGGCAGCAAAGCGAACTCTGGGGCAGTTTTGTTTCCTCCTTCCCTCCTGCAGCCCGTTCGCCTCCTCTCCTGCACACACACGTGCGCGCGCGCACATATGCACACACGTGTGAATGCAGGGTATTGACCACACCAGTTTCTTCTGAGCTGCGGAGACCGCTTCCCCGGAAGCTCCGGGCCCGACTGGGCTTCAGCGGCAGCTGCAGCTGCTACCAACGCGGCCTATGTGGGGCTGGGCGCCGGGGTCGTGGACTCAGGCTCGCGGCGTGTCTGGGAGCCGCTAGGGTTTTTGGCAAGCGGCCGCAGCCCTTTTGAGAAACGCTTTGCCTGGGAGGAGAATTCGGAGACCTCAAGCAAACAAAGTCTCCCCAATAAAAGCTTCCTTTGCCCCCAAACAAAACCTCAAATCTAGAAGCTAGAGCACTGGGCGAGCACAGCAAAAGCAGGCCAGACGGCAGCCCTGGGCGGGGCGGCGTGAGGTCAGGACGGTGGCTCGGGAGTACGCACCGGCCTGCGCACGTCCAGGGACTCGCAGGAGGTTTCTGCCCACCTAGGTGGGGCTTGCAGGGTGTCCACACCGGAACGCAGAGGGGAGAAGTGGGGGGAAAGTGGCTAAGGAAGAGACAGGGAGACCTGGCCCCAGAACCCTGCTCCCAGAAATAGGCAGGTCCGCCAGGCCTGCACAGCCTAGCTCCACAGCCTGTCTGGAGAGAGGGAGAAGGGGCCGCGACTTGAGGAGACAAGGATAAGGGCGCGGGGCCGCGCGTCTCCACGTGCGTGCACACAAGCACTAGTGTCCCCAATCCACAGTCGCCCCCGGAACGGCGCCGGCTGTGCAGCGTCCTCCCACACGCACTTGCTCGTATATTCTGTTTTGTTGTATCTTTCAGGTCGATAAATAAATGTGTAATAGTTAATGTGAAGACACATCAGAGTAATAACAATGGGACGAAATCAAAGGATTATCCATCTCTGTTAGTAACCGCTGAATAACAATGTTGCGGCGTGATTGATAGCCCGCTTCATTTTATGACTTTTCTATTGGTCTTGATTTTTATAGCAGTATAAACAAACTAAATCATTTCTTCCAAGACTTCAGAGC
The DNA here is from genome assembly GCF_028878055.3 of Symphalangus syndactylus. Lineage (NCBI taxonomy): Eukaryota > Metazoa > Chordata > Mammalia > Primates > Hylobatidae > Symphalangus > Symphalangus syndactylus. Next base: position 65,163,997 of record NC_072433.2, read on the forward strand.
ATAAGCATCTCAGAGAGGGGGGGGAAAGGGAGAAAGGAAAGAAAAAAAAAAAAGAAAGGGAAATCTGAGAGTGGGAGCGGGGCGGTGTGTGGGGCGTCGAGGCGGGGAGGGCTCAGGCTGGAGTTGGAGCCGGGTGCCCGCCGCCAGCAGGCAGGGCGAGAAAAACGACAATAGCCTGGATGTAAAAAGCTCGCCCCTGCTCCCGGTTCCCTCCCGGCAGCTCGTTTTGGCCAATGTCTGAATCCACCTGGGTAGCGCCTGGTATGTATTTACCAGAGTTTTATTTCCCGTCATCTTCCCACGTTCCTGGGGCAGCCGGGAAAGTGCTGGTCAGGCCCATTGCTGTTGATAATTTAAGGCATTTCCCACATGATCATGGGAACTGAAGTCCCTAACAAGGCGAGGCTTTAGCGCAATGGCCCCCAAATCTTCGGAATGACAAGAATGTCTTCAGAAATCACTTCAAAGCAAAGTAAAAGGATTTTCTATGACGGATCCAGTGATTTTTCCTCAATAAATAGGTTTTAGATTGTTACACACACGTAGAAGTGGAACAAAGGGAACTACCAGAAAATATATTGGTTGCCCCTAATAAAATTTATTTAGACAGTTTACTTCTCATAAAAAATAGAGATTGAATTTTGTACAAGATCCTGCCAAGGGACGATGGACAGGGAAATCATTTTTTTCTTTCTCCTTTTCCCCCCTTCTCTTTTCTAACGAAGCACAAAGAGCGTTCACAGGCCAGGGAATCGGCTCCTGACTCCAGCCACCCTGCGCGCCCAGACTGAGCCAGATAACTCTGTAGCTGCAAGGAAAGTCGGCTTGCTGAGAGAGTAAAAACAACAACAACAACAACAACAAAAACTTGATGACTGATAATGTAAATTACAAGCACAGCAACTATCAAATCAGTGTCTTTACTCCTGCTTTGCCGTCCAGTTCTAGATCAAGACTTAGAAATGTGTGTCTAGACTGGGAGGTGGGGGTGGGATGGGGCCCCCGGGCAGCTAGTGCCTTCCAGAGGAATTTGTGCTGATTATACTTGTAATTCTGATTTTCTCTCTAATCGTATTTCTGCGTTCATTGCGAATCCTTTGTAGACACAGAAACAGACAGAATAAAAATATATACCGGGTGTTGTGGGAAGAATTGGGTGGTATGCCCAGAGCCCTAATTGCTTTTCCACTTACAAAAACCTCGGAGGTTTATTAAATGTAACTTTCGGCTGTTTGAGTTGTTTGTAAACGGCTCTCTTTTCTTTGCAGACAGTGGGCTGAAATATGGCGCGTTATTATTCACATTCCTGCTATTAAATGCTGAATTGTAACATTGTTCCCTTTAATGAGGAGCTCCTCCCTCAATAATTAACGATCTCACATTTTCCTATTTTCTTGCCTGATGAAAAGAATCAATTTTAATTCGTGGTAAATTACAGCCATGCTTTTGGGTATTATTTGCTTACAGAAAACAAATCAAGTGACTTGCACACTCCTGTTTACTTTTCCAGATATGAAATAATCCAAACGCAGTGGCAAATCAGATCGTGTTCCTCAGGCCTACCTAAGAAATGGAAAAGAATAAAGGGTGGGGACACATACTAGAGGAAAATAAGGACGCTCTCAATTCCACTGTGCTCGGAACAATGGTGACCACTTTTCCCGCACATCCTGCCCTGGGTACCAGAACCTACACTCCCCCCAGCCTCCACTCTCCCCACCTGACCCTGTCCCAGACTGGGGTTGGTGGTCTGCATCTGGCCACTCTGGAGTTTGAGACTGCTTGGTGTATGGCTTATTTTGGGGGAGTCATTTTGAGGGTAGGATGACTAGTAGGAAGGAGATCTGGGAGGGCGGCCAAGTCTCTGTAAAGGGGTAAAAGGCATTTCCATGCTTCTCTGCATAAAATAACTCTCTTGAGGTTTCCAGCAATAGAGACCACAGCCAAAGTGGCTTCTGTTCTGAGTGTCCCTGCCCGGCCACTGCGAAAGGGTCCTCCGCTCGCCTTGGGGAGAGGGCTCTGGAGGGCAAAGTGAAGCGTTTTTAATTCCTCTCAAACAGGCCGGGGCCCAGCCCAAATGTGCATCTTCCCGGCCTCCAAGAGCTGGGAGCGCAGGGACTCCGGGAGGCTCTCAGCCAGTTGTTCAATTGATGTCGCTGAGGGGGCCTTGTGGCCGCAACAACTCTGCCTACAGGACCCAGGATCCCCAGCCTCGGAGCCAAATGCCAAGCAGCGTTCAGGATCCACACTCAGGGCTTTTTGTTTTTTAAGCGCCGGTAGCAGGCTGCGTGTGCATGACACGTGTACTTGTGTGTGCTTGTGCGAGCAGTGCGTGTTCATTGCCTGTTCACTCACACGGAGGGGGCGTGCCAGGCGCTGCGGAGGGGCAGAAACCTGCCCCAAAGAGTCTCATTTCCTATCCTACCCAGAAGCCTTTGGCAATACACAAGCTCGACATATACATTTTTTCTTTTCTGCAGTAAACAGTTTCCCACACATTCGAGTTTGCAAACTTTAACCAGTCCACCCGCCTGACTTTTCGTGTGCGCCGGTTCCTTGCTCGTTTTTTCTCTCATCTTTCCCTTCTAACTACTGGCGCCCACGGCCCTCCACGCAGAAAGCTCTACACAAAACAATGACGGATTAGTATCCGCCCCCTGACTGCGTATCTTGCTTCTCTCTCTCTTTTTTTTTTTTTTTTTTTTTTTTGCCTTTCGCCCCGTAATTTTAATGGCCTCAATTAGCCACACGGAATATAATAAGTGACACGGAGATTTTGTTTGCATGTGTTAAGTTCGTTGCTTTTCTGATTTCTATTTACTCAGGATAAATAATCATATATCAGTTATTCAGTTAGGTGACAAGGCTAGTAATTGGAATAAAAAGAAAAACATCTCATCCTTATCTCTTTCTATAACTAGATATAGCGCTAATAAGACTGCATCAATCTTATCTAGCAAATAAATAAAATAGACAAACAAATTCGCCTCCAACAAGTTAATGCAGTGTATCTGAGTGGAAAGTAGATATTTTCACGCATTCTGGAGATGAGGAGTGACTTTTAATAAAATCACAAGAAAAACAAATGTAATTCTGTAAGCCATTTCTTCGAGCCGCCTGCGCTCGCCCACTCCTCGCTCGCTCCCCGCCCTGCTCCTACGTCCCAACCTTTTTCTTTTCGCTCGCAGTTAGTGCCAGGTTTGCGACAGACGCCGGGACTCGGCCGCTCCAGCGACTCTACGCTTCGGGGTGTGGGTGGGGGAGGGAGGTCGAGTCTATGGGTGAAGAGCCTTTCTCAAATAGGATTTCATCTCCCTGTCTTTTCCTCCTTGCATCTCCTGCCCTTACTCTTCCCTTTCCCTCTTCCCTTTCTCTCCCTTTCCCCCTTCTCCTTATGCGCTCTTCCTTTTCTCTTCTCTCTTTGCTCCTTTTCCTGCTTCCTCCTTTCTCTCCTTTTTCTCCCTTTCCGTCCTCCACTCCTTCCTCTCATTCTTTTTTCCATCCGTCCTCCCGTCCGTCTCTCTTTCCCCTTTTCTCTCGTTTCTCTTTCTCGCTCCCCTTTTTCTCCTTCCCTCCCTCTCTTCTGTCTTCTCCCTTCCTCCCCCTCTTTTTTCTCCCCCGCTTCCCAGACCCTCGTCCCCTCCCCGCAGCCCAAGTGCGGCTAATTCCGGGCGTCTATATTCACTCAATTAGAGAAATCTACAGAGAAGATCGATCTTCCATCTGCAGACATGCCAGCTTAACAAATTAGATTCTTGTTTCGTGCAGGTGATTTGGTGACAGTTGGGGAATTAGAAGTGATAAGTTGTTGTGTTTGAGCCCGGGCCCCCGCCCCCCGCCTGCGCCCCTCCCCGCCCGCGGGCCCCTCGGCCGCGCCCGCCGCCCGGGCACCCCCTACCGCACCCCCCAGCCGGCCCGCGCTGCCGCCGCCGCCGCCGCCGCATCCCCCGCCGTAATTAGTGCTGCTGCCCTCCATGTGGGCTCGATTAAACCGTGATTTAGCCGAAAGAAATATAATTATGGCTGCAAATAAAATAATCAGCATTGAAGAGCGATTTCCTTAATGAGATGGAGCGGTTGCACGTCACGGAGTAAAGGGGTCTCATTAAGAGGTGGTAATGAGGCTTGGGTGGATGGTGCAGTTACAAAATAGCCCAACTCCTCTGCAGGCCGGGCCCGTCCGCCCGAAGTGGCCGCCGCTTCGCCTTCCAGCCGTCCGGAGGTGCCGCGGTCCCAGAGGGCACTCGGGCCCGCCCCGCCCGGCCCCCAGGGGGCGCAGCGCCGGCAGCGCAGCCTCCTCCCCGCGCCTCCCGCGCCGTCGGGCCGGGCAGGGGACACAAGCCGCCGCAGCGGCTAGGGGGCCCAGCCAGCCCGGCCTGCTCCGCCTCGGCTGGGCCGCCGGGTTGGCACAAGCAACTGCCAGGCCCCTGGACACTGGAGAAGCTGGCCCGAGGGAGGGGCCCTTGCCTGGGGCGGGTGCCGAGGGGCAGTCCAGGAAACTTCTGGAGCAGGTGGAAGTCCTCCCGGGTAGATGTGAGCTCCATCGGGAAAAGGGTGTCACAAAAACAGGTGCTCAGAGGCAGGGGTGCCACCGCGGCACCCCAGAACCTCGGGTCAGCTCGCGCGGACACCGCGTCTGGGAGTCCTGGCGTGGAAGGGCCTCGGGGGTTCTCATTCTCTCCAAGTCTCTTTCCACACTTTATTAAAGTACTGAAAAGGCAACAACTCTGTTTTTACCACGTCTTTTTTTTTTTTAAGTCTAAAATAAATTATTCCAAAGTTTCTTAAACGGGTACCTCTGACCTTTCTGGTTTATTAGGCCCAGGACGACCTATGAATGCCTTCTCCGCATCACGGTGTATACATGTGCATGCTCCCAATGTCCAGAGGTGGTGATGCCTCAGTATTCATTTCTAATTAGGTTGTTAGCCCTCTCTTTGACTCAGTTTCATCATTTAGACCCATTCTTAATGGGACAAGGAAATTTACATTATTTACACAAGGTGACCAGTGAGGCAGCTGACACACTTTCCTTTATTCATCCAACCAACATTTGCTGAGCATCTACTATATGTTGGGCACTGAGGGGTGAGAGATGAACAGAGAGACAGACGCTTGGGTTAGTAGAGCTCACAATGGCCTGCATTGAATTTTTCCACTACGGTAGACTGTGGCCAGCAGGAGTTGTACCTGTAAGAGGCAGAGATAACCCAGGAAGAAGCTCAGTTTGTTTTGGTGGGCTCTCACCCTCTCTTACTTTCTCAGTCCGTATTTTCTTCTCATCCAGAAACCTGCGATCTCAAGGAGGAAAGTAATTTGCATTAACTTTCTTAGGTGTTAAGAGTTAATGTAATATCCTTCACGGAATGTTCCCATTTTTGTAAAAGGACTGCAAGGAGAGGCACTTTGCCTAGATAAGTGACTTTTCCATATCTGCCTAGTGGTGGTCTCTCAAGAGACTTGAGACAGAAGGATTTGGGGGTTACTGTGATCCAAATACTGGTTCCCTAATCAGCCTCACCAGTGCTGATGGAAACTCTTGCATATTTTTAAGAAACGTTTTTGGGGGGTGTGAAGGCTATGGACCACCTCCCATTAAAATGCATTTATTTACCAAAAACTTTAGGGGGTTCAAAACCCCCCTTGAGCCGTCTATGGGCTCCAGGTTATAAAAGAGTGATATTTGGGTGACAATTTATGATTATCACCTTCAGAGAAGAAATGCGAATCTCCAGAGGAGTTCTACCAATAAGTCTGAATGTAGGGAACAGCTGGGTGAAGAATCAAAAAGAAATTGTCAAACCAGTAAGTTCCAAGAAAACAACTGGCTAGAAGATGCATGCGGTCTAACAAATTTATAACAATTTCATATCTTCCATCTGACCAAAATATAGGTTGATATTAATCCAAACCTATATTACATGTTTTCATGTTGCAGAGAATTGTCAGGAAACCTGGTTTGTTGGTGGGCAGCTCTTGCTCCTAGAGGCAGGCCCTGGGCAGTTGGCACTCTGGCTGGAGAGATCAGCCTCATACAATGGTGGGTCATAAATAAACAGACCTAACCCTGGGTGGAGGTGCAAGTGAATGTGATTAAAATTCACATGTTGGGACCACAGAGAGTGAAGGGTGATTAAAGTCTGTCTTAAGCCTACTAAAGCCCCCAAATTCAGACCTTAAGCTAATTCTTTCATTCACTCCCCAAAGGCATTTCACACATTAGGGCCCGAAAGCCAGTAGCAGGGCTGCCTTCTCCACCCTTCTGCACTTTCTTAAGTTGCTGACATATGGAACCAAAGAGCCTTTTCTGTGGAGATAGCTCTTTCCCAACTGCTTTAGAACAAGGATTTACTCTACTCCCCCTTAATTTTTGAGAGGTCTCCAAGTCACCCATTAAAAAGGAGATGGACTTTTACATGTATTTTCCTAGCAGAATTTTTTTTCACACTCTTGGAAGCAGCTGTGGTAGGGAAGGGAATATGTATTAGTTAGGATACACAGGCTGCTGTAACAGAGACCCCAAATCAGAGTGGCTTAGAACACATAGAATTTTATTTATCTCTCACATAACAGCCCATGAAAAACATGCCAAGGCCAATATGGCAGGCAGTAGCTCTAAAAGACTGGGAACCTAACCTTCTTCTTCCGTGTGTGTGTGTGTGTGTGTGTGTGTGACAGTGGCTATTCACAGCCATGATCATAGTGTACTGCAGCCTTGGGCCGAAATGATCCTCCTGCCTCAGTCTCTCTGGTAGCTGGGAAAACAGGCTTGGCCACCATGCCCAGCCCAGCCTTTTTATTGTTCTCTGTCTTCCTTAACATATTCTTCCATCTTGCAGCCTAAGATGGCTGCTCCAGCTCCTGCCATCACCTCTGCATTTTGGGTAGCTGGAAACAGAGATGAAGAGGAAGGCTCATTCCTTTCTTTTTAAGGTCATGGCTCAAAAATGCTTCTATTACTTCCTCTCACAATGCATGGAACAGAATTTAGTCACATGGCCATACCTACCTAAATAGAAATTGAGTGCTATAGTCTTTACCTGAGTTGGTTAAAATAGGAGAGAGAAGGCTCTGTGGTTTTCCTGCTCTGGGAGGGGACAAAAATGCTGTCTTCAATATGGCCCTCATTTATGACTTGGCCCCATCTTCAGTCTTCTCCAATACTTGTACTGAAAAAAATGGTGTGTGTTTGCCAGAGGAGGGATGGAAGGTGGAAAGTGGAGGCAGAGGGGCCAGGTAGTAGCCTAATGCAATAATCCAAGGGGGAAATGATGGCTGCTTGGACCAGAATGAGAGCAGTGGAGGAGGTGATAAGTGGTTGGAATCTAGAAGTATTTCCTAGGAAGCCTAGGATATGCTTCTAGATGTGGGGTATGAGAGAGAAGAGCCGAGGATAATGCCATTCATTGATTATCTATTCATCCATTGACTGTTTTTTTAGAGACAGGGGTCTCGCTACATTGTCCAGGCTAGCCTTGAGCTCCTGAGTACATGGGATCCTCCCAGCTCAGTGTCCTGAGTAGCCAGGACTACAGTTGCTCACCACCACACCTGGCTCTAAATTGTTATTGAGCACTGGCTGTGAGCAAGGCACTGAGCTGAGGCCTGTGGATACAATGGGTATAGTCATGCTTTTATAATTGCCAAAAATAGCCAGCAGAGAAGTAAACACAAGTATGATGTATGTAATAAAAAGCAAATCCCAGAGGCTTCGAGATAATAACTCAGAGGAAATGAATCTAGTTTAGGGGTCTGGGAAGTGATGTCTAAGCTGAGACAGGAAGGGTGCATAGGGAGTGGTCAGGAAATTGAAGTGAGCTGGGGCCATAAGGGGAAGCATGTTCCTGTAGAGGAATTCACTTTAAGCCCTACTTCCCTCCATACATTCATGTTGTCTACTTCATGTTGTCTACTTGGGATAGAATGAAATCCTGGACTTACTTTATGCTTAGTTCATGCTATCTCTCTGAAGAGAAAATGCTTTTTGAAGTTCAATTCAAGTTAATTAAATTCAATCAACATTTGTAGGTTCTGGGCGACGTTCCTAGCCAAAAGACAATAGCCCATGGTAGCATTTAACTGAGAGCAGATAATAAAATTGAAATCATTGAATCAATGAAAACTCAAAGGATTTCAACATAGGAAGATGTGCTGTGGTGTGACATGATCAAAATCTACACAATTCAGGACGGCAACAAAAATCTATACAATTCAGTATGGTGACGAGAGTGTAAATATAGATCAGGAGACAACCTACAACCTTCGTTTAAAGCATTTAAAAAGTCCTTTATACATGGGAAATCAAACGTGTGGAATGCATTCCCTCCAAGGGGTGGTAAAATTACTATATTTGTTGGGATGAGAGTTTAGTGGCTATAAAAGAAACAACAGCAGCAGTAACAAAAACCAACAGTGGCTTAAACAAGATAGAAGTTTCTCTCTCACTTAATAGTCTAAAGGCAAGAACTCCAGGACTGTCATGGTTGGTCTACGGTGTCAGCGACCTAGCCTCTTCTATCTTGTTCCTATCTGCTAGGATGTCCCCCTTGTCCATGTTATCCAGGATGGCTCACCACCATGTCATATTCTAGACAGCAGGAAGGGAAAGGAGGAAGACAAGAGTATCCTTCTTCCTTTAAAAGCACAACCCTAAAGAAGCACACATCACTTCTCAATCCCATTGTCAAGAATTTGGTCAAATGACCACACCCAGCTACAGGGAAGGCTGGGAAATCGTATTTTTATATTAGATATTCATATTCCATGTGAGAACAGAGAGTTATATTAGTGAGAGACGGAAAGAGAGAACAGACACTAGAGTCTCTAGCAGTCTTTGTGGACTAAGGGGTTCTTTTTCTCACTCAGAACTTCCAAAGTTAGTGCTTGAAAGAAAATTTTCAGGAGTGTGTGTGTGGAGGTATAAGGGTTGGCAGACACCCCTGAATCACAGGCTTCACCTCCTTCTTTGGGTTCTTTCATGTGACTTCCTGCTGGCACCCAGGTGCTGCTGCCCCCTTAAATATTTTGGCTGAAGTAAAGATCAAAACCTTTCCCTGGGTTTCCCTTAGCCAAGACTACACGGAGTTTTCTTTTTCTTTTTTTTTTTTTTGAGACGGAGTCTCGCTCTGTCACCCCGGCTGGAGTGCAGTGGCGCGATCTCGCCTCACTGCAAGCTCCGCCTTCCGGGTTCATGCCATTCTCCTGCCTCAGCCTCTCCGAGTAGCTGGGACTACGGGCGCCTGCCACCACACCCGGCTAATTTTTTGTATTTTTAGTAGAGACGGGGTTTCACCGTGGTCTCGATCTCCTGACCTCATGATCTGCCCGCCTCGGCCTCCCAAAGTGCTGGGATTACAAGCGTGAGCCACCGCGCCCAGCTACGGAGTTTTCAAAGAGTTTAATATAGATAGATGTAGAGAAGACAAAGAAGAGCATAAACATAGAAAATACAAGAAATGTGTAACCTTCCCAGCTTACAAAGTCCAAGATCTCTATCAGCTCTTCCTTACTCTTGCCTAGAAGATTAAGCTCAACTTCTCCAGCACCTTGACCTCAGCCTTCATTCCCTGGGTCTTAGCTTGTCTCTGCATGGAGGATGATTGCTTTAATATTCACCTTCCAGGAACAACCTGCAGTAGTAGTTCAGGTGAGGTATCGCCCTTATACAGGATGAGAAGGAGCTGCCTGCCCTGGACCTTGGCTTTAAACAGCCCCATTTGGACCATCTCCAGCTGCAGCCCGTCAAGAGCCTGCTCTTCCCCCTCTAGACTACCCGGGACCCCAGAATTCCTTGCCCAACAGTCCTGCTCCTGCTTCCAGAGCTTCTGTGGGTCTCTCCCACATCTGCCCGTCGTGTGCACACTCCCAGGCCCAAGAGGCAGCTGCTTGTGATGAGATGTGGGCGGAGCTTGGAGAAGTGGGCTGGGCTGACCACTTGTGCGTGTGGGAGGCCTCTTGCTGCCCTGGATGCAGCTGGTGGGCAGGAAGAGAAGGTGCAAACCTGGAGCTGGGGGCTGGGACTCCAAACATTATAAATTTGAACTTGAACTTCTAGGTTGTTATGAAGATATAGTTAAGGTAAGAAGACAGGACATATTTCACTGAACAGTTTGTTAGCTTAATTTATAATTTTTAAATATTTGGACATATAGTATGTGGGCCTCTGTTCGTACTCTTGCTCCAGGTCCTGCAAATGTTAGGTTAGGCTTGGGCTGTCTTGCCACATATGTTGTTATCTTTAAAAGTTACAGTATGTGAGATTCCTCTTCTGCACCCTACACTTCTAATTTCCAATGTGCAGCCAAGTCAGATTATGAAGGAAGGCCCTCCCTGCTCAGATGGAAGGCTGCTACCAGTATGCACACACACTAACCTTTTGCTTTTTCTTGGACTTGCCATTCCCATTCCAACCTCTGGCCATGGTACCTTCTGGTTTGTTCCTTCTTCCTGAAGTACACATCTCTGGACTTTCACATGGTTAGAGCTCTCTCTTTATTCAGGTCTCTGTAAAATTTTATCTCTGTAGAGATGCCCTTCCTGACATCTCGTCTCCAAACTTAAAAGAGTCCCCCAAAAGAGTCAAGTAGATCCATAATTCATCATCCTTTATCTTGCTTTATTTTTTCAGCACAGCACTCATCACTATCTGAAAAGTGTGCTATGTGCTTATTTGTTTATTACCTCTTTCCCTGAGCAGAATGCAAGCCCCATAATGGCTGAACCTTTGTCTTCATATCTTAGTACCCCTAGAGCCTTGTACCATTTCTGATGCATAATAATGTGCAAAAAAAGTTTTGTTGAATGAATAAAAGGAAGAATGAATGAATGGTCTAGTTGTTCAGTAGCAGCTGGGAATCAAATTTCCCAATTCAAACTAATCTTAGTAAGCAATCTGAATTATGAAGAAGAGTTTGTTATTATTGAAATTTATGCCACCCATTCAGGATGGGGTCAACCTAGCCAATTCCATGTGTGTAGAGCAGTCCAGAATGAGAGTGGACAACTGCCTGATGATGCGATGTTAAAATGGCCCTGTTGGTAAAGAGCCCAGTGTGACTTTTGCAAATGAATGCAGGTTCTCCCTCTCTAGCTCTGTGCTCAAGGCTAAGCCCTAGAAAGTTAGCCCAATGCAGAGACTGCCTTGTTAGTCATTGGTCGTGAGGGACTCCATTTTTGGATAGGAGACTGGGCTGAAATTTAATGCACATAAAATAGAGGATGCTGAAGTGAAGGGTCATATACCATCCGTGCCAGAAGAGTCCTTGGGAATTGTTGCCTAACATTTGTGTCTTTAAAGATGAGACACAGAGGCCCCAAGGGACCAAGGTGGCACAACAACTAATAGAAATCAAAACTGGGGCTTGGGTCTCCCAACCCCCAGAACTGTTTTCACTCTCCTGGATTAACCTGATTAGTGTCATAGAAACTGCCAGGATTAGTACGAAATTTCTATCAAACACTAAACGCAGTGACACTTATTAGAAGAATCCCTACTTGCAGAGCTTCCCTAAATGATCTGTAAAACGGGGATAATCATAGTACCTGCCTCCTGAGGTTTAGGTGAGTCTTCCTGTGGAGCACTTACAGTGTTGTGTCAGTGATAGCTGCTGCTGTGTTTCTTATTAACCCTTCCCATTTCCACCCATTCATGGACCCATTTCCCATACCCTTGCTGAGAAGTTGTATTTGACTACAGTTATTATGGAAACAAAAGGATTGGCCCCTGGAGCCCTGTTCTAACCCAGAATAGATGTATGGGGCGGTCCACAGAGCATAAAGTTACAACCAGGCCTGATGCCAATGGCCCTACAAGCAGCTCCCACAAGTCTGTAAGTGGCCAAGCAGCATGAGCACCCTACTATCCTGAGCAGGTGCCCAGAAACCTCGGAGGTGCTACTTGGCATAAGCGACTGCTCCTTGGGGGGCAGGAAGGTGCCACAGCTGCAGACCTTTGAGATTCTCACAGTCCCGTTTTCAATTTGGAGCCTGGAGCTAAAGAGATAAATTGAGAATATTGATCAGCTCATCAGCTCACAATTAAGATGTTCTTCTTCCCCCTTCTGAAATTTGGTGTATGGCTGTGGTAAAGGGAGGAATGGCTGTCCCTCATAGCGACTGCACACAGGCTCTCAAGCCACTTCCAGGTTACCACACCATAATATTTTCGTGGTCATTCATTCTCATCTATCCACCACCATCAAATATCACCTCCTCTCATGAGGGGATGGTGCAAAGTGGGCAGACCTTCAAGTGAGAAAGAAACAGGGATAAGCGGCTGGGAAAGGGCATTCTACCAACACTTGTAGATCGGAACAGTCAAAGAAGTCCAAGTCCTCTGTCTTTCTGTGGAGCCACAGGATCTGGAGAAAGGGAAGTGTGTTCATCTCAGGAAAAGATTGAGGACTCAACTTTAGAAAAAGAAAAAGGGGGTAGTGGTGGAATAAAGAAGTAGGCAGCATCAAATCTGTTCAAGCCACATCTTGGCAGAATACTATGCCTGCCCTCTTTGCTTCCAGAATTTCAAGGCCAGGTGACATAGCATCATACAACTTTAAATCTTATTGCTGTTAGAAAATAAACCTGTGTGCACATGCACACACACATACACACACACAGACACACAAATACTACTGTCTAAGCTCATAAGCACCGGCATTACCTGACCCCTGTTTATCTCTCTACCTCCACTTCTGATTGGTGGGATACACATCAGCCACCTTAGCCTCCTGAAAATTCATAAAATTATTTTTCCTCTGATTCAAGGCCCTTACACATGCTTTCCCCTTTCCCCTCAGCGCTCTTCCCCTATTCTTCACATAGCAGGCTTCTTCTTGGCTTTCAGACCTCAGTTTAAATCTTGCCTTCCAGGCAAGGCCTTTCTCATCTTTCTCCCACCAGGCCCTTTCCTCTCTGGGGTTCCCTTCTATCCCAGGACCCTGCTATCACCCCCATAGTCCTCTCCCAAAGTTATTACTGAGTTAAGTGTCTGCTTGCTTATTGTTTGTCTCTCCCATTTCAAAATGATTTCTCTGAGGGAAGGACCATATCTGTTTTCTGCACAGAATACAATAGGTACTCAAGTGTCTACCTAGCTCCTCCAATCAAAAGGATTAAAGTCACCCTCAGATCATCCCTTGTTACCACCCAGACATACAATTCAATGGCAAACCTTCTTGGCTTTATTTTCAAAATATATCCCAAGATCTCCCCACCTTCACGGTCATAGGTTCAAGCCACTATATAGGGTACCTGGATTACTGCAACAGCTGAATAGCCTCCTCTTGTCCCCACCTCTGTCCTTGCACCTCTCCATGCTACTCCCGGCACAGCAGTTGGAATGGAAGTCCAATTATATCACTCCCCTGGGCAAACCCTCCACCAAAAATGGACAAATGAGATCACTTCAAGTTAAAAAGGTTCTGCACAGCAAAGGTTACAATCAACAAAGGCAGAGGACAACCCACAGAATGGGAGAAAACATTTGGAAGCTACCCATCTGACAAGGGATTAATAAGCAGAATATATGGAGCTCAAACAACTCTATAGGGAAAAGTCTAATAATCTGATCAAAAAATGGGCAAAAGATTCGAATAGACATGTCTCAAAAGAAGACATACAAATGGCAAACAGGCATATGAAAAGCTGCTTGACATTACTGATCATCAGAGAGATGCAAATCAACACTATAATGAGGTATCATCTCACTCTAGTTAAAATGGCTTTTATCCAAAAGACAGGCAATAACAAATGCTGGCTAGGATATGGAGAAATGGGAATCCTTGTATGTTGGTGGGAATGTAAATTAGTGTGGGGAACAGTTTGGAGGTTCTTCATAATATTGATATGATGTATCCCACTGATTGATTTGCATACGTTGAACCATCCTTGCATCCCTAGGATAAATCCCACTTGGTCATGATGAATGATCTTTTCTATTTATTTACTAATTTATTTAATGTATTTATTTTGAGACAGAGTCTCACTCTGTAACCCAGGCTGGAGTGCAGTGGCGCAATCTCAGCTCACTGCATCCTCTGCCTCCTAGGTTTAAGCAATTCTCGTGCCTCAGCCTCCTGAGTAGCTGGGAATCCAGGTGCACACCACCACGCCCAGCCAATTTTTTATTTTTATTTTTAGTAGAAACAGGTTTTCACCATGTTGGCCAGGCTGGTTTCAAACTCCTGGCCTCAAGTGATCTGTCTGCCTTGACTTCTCAGAGTGCTGGGATTACAGGCATGAGCCACCACTCCTGGTGAATGATCTTTTAATGTGTTGTTGAATTTCGTTTGCTAGTATTTTACTGAGGATTTTTGCATCAATGCTCATCAGGGATATTAGCCTAGAGTTTTCTTTTTTGGATGTATCTTTGTCTGGTTTTGGTATCAAGGCAATACTGACCTTGTAGTATATGTTTGTAAGTATTCCCTCATCTATTTTTCACATTAGTTTGAGTAGGATTGGTATTTACCTCTTCTTTAAATGTTTGCTAAAATTCAGCAGTGAAGCCATCAGATCCCAGACTTTCCTTTGCTAGGAGACTTTTTATCATGGCTTTGATCTGGATACTTGTTTTTGGTCTGTACAGGTTTTTGATTTCTTCATGCTTCAATCTTGGCAGATTGTATGTGACTAAGAATTTATTCGTTTCTTCTACATTTTTCAATATATTGGCAGATAGTTGCTCATAGTAGCCTCTAGTGATCCTTTGAGTATCTGCAGTATCAGTTGTAATGTCTCCTTTTTCATCTCTGATTTTATTTATTTAGGTCTTCTCTCTTTTTTCCTTAGTTAATCTGACTAAAAGTTTGTTGATTTTGTTTAACTTTTTAAAAAATCAACATTTTGTTTCATTTGATCTTTTGTGTTGTTTTCTTCATTTCGATTTCATTTATTTCTGCTCTGATTTTTATTATTTCTTTTCTTCTACTAATTTTTCGTTTGCTTTGCTCTTGCTTTTCTAGTTCTTTAAATGCATTGTTATGTTGTTTATTTGGAGACTTTCTACTTTTTTGATGAAGGTGCTTATAGCTATAAACTTTCCTCTTAGTACTGCTTTTACTTTATCCCCTAGGTTTTAAGAAATTTTAAAATTTCCCTCTTAATTTCTTTATTGATCTACTGGTCACTAAGGAGTATATTATTTAATTTCTATGTGTTTGTATAATTTCCAAAATTCCTCTTGTTAAGGATTTTTAGTTTTTTCCATTGTGGTCAGAGAAGATATTTGATATAATTTCAATTTTTTTGAATGTTTTAAGACTTGTTTTGTGGCCTAACATGTGGTCTATCCTTGAGAATGATTCATGTGCTGAGGAGAGAAGAACGTGTATTCTGCAGCCATTGGGTTAAATTTTCTGTAAATATATTTAGGTCCATTTGGTCTATAGTGTAAGTTAAGTCTGATGTTTCTTTGCTGATTTTCTGTCTGGACAATCTGTTCAATGCTGAAAGTGGGGTGTTGAAATCTTCAGCTATTATTGTATTGGGGTCTATCTCCTTCTTTAGCTCCAATATTTACTTTGTTTATCTGGGTTCTCCTGTGTTGAATGCATACATATTTACAATTGTTATATCCTCTTGCTGAATTGACCTCTTTATCATATAATTACCTTCACTGTCTCTTTTTATAGTTTTTATCTTGAAATCTATTTGGTCTGATATATGTATAGCTACTTCTGTTCTTTTTTGGCTTCCATTTGCATGGAATATCTTTTTCCATCCCTTTATTTTCAGTCTATGTATGTCTTTATAGGTAAAGTGTGTTTCTTATAGGCAATCGATTATTGGATCTTGTTTTCTCAACCATTCATTCAGCCACTCTATGCCTTTTGATTGGAGAGGTTAGTTCATTTACATTCAATATTATTTTTGATAAGTAAGGTCTTATACTTGCCATTTTGTTATTTGTTTTCTAGTTGTTTTGTGATCTTTTCTTCCTTCCTTCCTTCCTTCCTTCCTTCCTTCCTTCCTTCCTGTCTTTCTTTTAGTGAAGATGACTTTTTCTGGTGGTATGTTTTAAAATCTTGTGTGTGTGTGTGTGTGTGTGTGTATGTTTTGTGTGTATTTGTTGTATGTTTTTTGATTTGAGATTACCATGAAACTTGCATATAATATCTTGTAACCCATTATTTTAAACTGATGACAACTTAGCACTGATTACACACACAAGTAAAGCGGAAACTAAAAAAACTCTACACTTTAATTTAATTTCCTGCTTTTTCACTTTTTGTTGTTTCTATTTATATCTTATTGTACTGTCTATGTCTTGAAAAGTTGTTGTAGCTATTATTTCTGATTGGTTCATCTTTTAGTCTTTCTACTCAAGATATGAGTAGTTTACACACCACAATTACAGTGTTATTATATTCTGTGTTTTTTCATGTACCTACGGTCACCAGTGAGTTTTGTACCTTCAGATGATTTCTTATTGCTTGTTAACATCCTTTTCTTTCAGATTGAAGAACTCCTTATAGCATTTCTTGTAGGGCAGGTCTGTTGTTAATGAAATCCCTCAACTTTTTTTTGTCTGGGAAGGTCTTCATTTCTCTTTCATGTTTGAAGGATATTTTCATTGGATATATTATTGTAGAATAAAAGTTTTTTCCTTCAGCACTTTAAATACATCATACCACTCTCTTTTGGCTTGCAAGTTTCCCACTGAGAAGTCTGCTGCCTAACATATTGGTACCCCATTGTATGTTATTTGTTTCTTTTATCTTGCTGCTTTTAGAGTCCTTTCTTTATCCTTGACCTTTGAGGTCGTCTTATTTGGGTTAAATCTGTTTGGTGTTCTATATCCTTCTTGTACTTGAATATTGATATCTTTTTTTAGGTTTGGGGATCTCTCTGTTATTATTCCTTTGAATAAATTTTCTATCCTCCATCCCATCTCCTCTTTAAGGCCAGTAACTTAGATTAGCCCTTTAGAGGCTATTTTATAGTTCTTGTAGGCATACGTCATTTTTTTTTATTCTTTTTTCTTTTGTCTCCTCTGACCATGTATTTTCAAATAGTTTGTCTTCAAGCTCACTAATTCTTTCTTCTGCTTGCCCAATTTTGCTGCTAAGGGACTCATGCATTCTTCAGCATGTCAGTTGTGTTTTTCAACTCCAGAATTTCTGCTTGATTTTTAAAAATCATTTAATTCTGTTTGTTACATTTATCTGATGGGATTCTGAATTCTTTCTGTGTTATCTTGAATTTCATTGAGTTTCTCAAAATGGTGATTTTTGAATTCTCTGTCTGAAAGGTCAGATATCTCTGTCTCTCTGGGATTAGTCCCTGATGCCTTATTTAGTTTGTTTGGTGAGATCATGTTTTCCTGAAGGGACTTGACGCTTGTGGATGTTTGTTGGTGTCTGGGCATTGAAGAGTTATGTATTTATTGCTGTGGTTCTCACAGATTCATAGAGGTACTGCCCTGGAGATCTTGGATAAGATCCAGAAGAATTCTCTGGATTACCAGGCAGAGACTCTTGTTCTCTTCTCTTACATTCTCCTAAACAAATGGAGTCTTTCTCTGTTCTGAGCTGCCTGGAGCTGGGGGAGGGGTGACAAAAGCACCCCTGTGGCCACCACCACAGGACTGTGCTGGGTCAGACCTGAAGCCAACACAGCACTGGGTCTTGCCCAAGGCCCGTGGTAATCACTGTCTGGCTACTACCTATGTTCACTTAAGGCCTAGGGCTGTACAATCAACAGACGGCAAATCCATCCAAGCTTGCGTTCTTTTTTTCAGGGCAGTGAGTTTCCCCTGGTCCTGTGTGAGTCCAGAGATGCCATCCAGGAGCCAGGGCCTCAAGTCAGAAATCTTAGGAATCTACCTGGTGCTCTACTCTACTGTGCCTGAGCTGGCACCCAAACCCCAAGACAAAGTCCTTCACACCATTCTCTCCTCTTTCCACAAGCAGGGGAGTCTCTGCTTATGGCCACTACTGCCCCAAGCCCATGGTGAGTACTGTCTGGCTACCACTGATAATCATTCAAGGCTCAAGGGCTCTTCAGTCAGCTTGTGGTGAGTGATGCCAGGCCTGGGACTCACCCTTCCAGGCAGTGGGTCCCCCTCTGGCCAAAGGCAGGTCCAAAAATGCCATCCAAGAGCCTCAGCCTGGAAACAGGAACCTCAAGGGCCTGCTTGGTCTTCTCCTCCACTGTGGCCAAGCTGGTAACTGAGGTGCAAGACAAAGTCCTTTTTACTCTTCCCTCTCATTTTCTCAAGCAGGAGTCCCTCCTCATAGCCACCCCAGCTGGGAAGATGCTGGGTTACATCTGAAGCCAACACATCTTTGAGCTAACTTAAGGTCCACAGTGAGTACTGCCTGGGTATCACTGCTGATTATTCAGAGCCCAAGGGCTCTTTATTCAGCAGGTGGTGAGTGCTTCCAGGATTGGATGTTTCCCCTCAAGGCAGTGGGTTCCCTTCTGGCCCAGGATGTATATAGAAATGTGGTCTGGGAACGAGGGCCTGGAATGGGGGCCTCAGGACTCTGCCAGGTACCATATCCTACTGTAGCTGAGCTGGCATCCAAGTTGCAAGACAAAGTCCTCTTTACTCTTCCTCTCCTTTTCTCAAGCAGATGGAAGGGTTCACTTCTGGAACCATGAGCTGTACTGCTTGGGGTTGGGGGAGGGAAGACGTAAGCACTCCTTGGCTGTCCCGTTTGTTATCTCAGTAGGTCATGTGCCCCCCAAGTCCACTGGCTCCAAGCTCAACATAGTATCAAGACTCGCTCAGGAATTGCAGTCCTTGTGGCCTAGACTGCTTTTCAAGTTTATGTAGGAATCAGAGCCCTTTAGCCTGTTGTGCTGAGGCTTGCCCGAACTCAGGTTCCAACAACTGGAATGGGCAATTCACCTCTGGCTAGGGCCAGTTTAAATGCTCCTCCATGGGTGTTGGCTGAGTTCTGCCCAGGGTTGCTTTCTGTACAGCAGAGCAGCACTGTGTTCCAATGCACAGGCCCACAATCACTGCATTTTCCCTCCTCAACGCACACAAATTCTTGCTCAGTGTCATGCAGCCACTGCTGTGGGATGGGGTAGGGGTGGCGCTGGCCATTCAAGACTGTCTTTCCTACTGTCTTCAATGCTGTTTTCAGTGATATGAAGTTAAAACCAAGTACTGATTGCTCACCTGATTTTTGGTTCTGATGAAAGTGCTTTTTTTGTGTGCATAGTTGTTCAATTTGGTGTTCCTATGGGGAGGATAATCAGTGGAGGCTTCCATTTGGTCATCTTGCTCTGCCTTTTTCTGCTTTCACAACTCTTAATGGTAGTTGAAATGTACTTGAAATGATATTATATAGCTATCTGTTTACTTATTTTTTGTCCATCACTATGACAAATAATTAAGCTGCATTAGGGCAAGGGCCTTGGCCATCTTTGTTTTCTACTGTCTATCCAAAGTCTAGAAAGTCTCTGGGACACAGTAGATGGTCAATCAGTGATATGGTTGGATATTTGTCCCCTCCAAATCTCATGTTGAAATGTAATCTCCAATGTTGGAGGTGGGGCCCGGTGGAAGGTGAGTGGCTCATGGTGACGGATCCCTCACGAATGGCTTAGCGCCATCCCCTTGGTGATGAGTGAGTTCTCACTCAGTTAGTTCACATGAGATCTTGTTTAAATGTCTGGGAGTCCCCTTTCTCCCTCTTGCTCTTTCTCTTACCATGTGACATGCTGGCTCTCCCTTCACCTTCTGCCATGAGGCCCTCACCAGAAGCAGATGCTGGTGACATGCTTCTTGTACAACCTGCAGAACCATGAGCCAATTAAACCTCTTTCCTTATAAACTACCAAGCCATAGGTATTTCTTTATGACAGAGAAGATAAAAGAATGAATTAGTGAGTGTATCAGAGAGCTACAATCACAATGAAGCTGCATAACAAACTAGTCCAAAACTCAGAGGCATATAACAATAAACTTTTATCGCTCAGTCACATAGGAATTAATACTGATATCTGAGTTCCTTCTCCCAGAAATTCTGATTTAGTTGGACTGGGATGCAGCCTGGGCATCTGGATTTTTATTTTTGAACTCTCTAAGAGAGCTAACATGTAGTGATGTCTGAGAACTGCTATTATAGATAATATTTGCTATTATTCTGATTATATCAACACTTTGAGTTGATTAATTACAACACTATTATCTGAAGCATATTGATGAGAAAACTGGGGCATATGGAAAGTGAAGTGGAACCTGGACTGTGTTTACACAGAACAAAAAGGTGAAATTTTAAGAGCTAATAAGGGATTTAAATGTAAGCAGTCAAGCTATATAATTCAGCTTCCCAAGTGTAGTGTTCACTCCATGAGTGATAATACAATAGTTTATCTCGTGGGGAGGGAAGTATTTCTTGTCAAATGATTCAAAGCCTCCAAATATTAAGGACGTATATAGAATATTCATGTCTCAATAATACATAATCAAATATGTTGAGGAGAAAACAGGCATTTGCTCTTATTTTTTTTGTTGTTGTTGTTATTGTTAGGACAATCCTGTCGAGTTAGCCCAAGATCATCTGATGCTGTGACAATTTTTCCTTCTCAGGAGAACCAGATGAAATTAAGAGAGGGTGATAATTTATCTCTTGTTCTTTGGCAAGGTACTGTGAAGGTCCTTGGACTTCTCTCCCAAAGACAGGCAGTATTCACAAATTCCTTATCTGAAGCTTCTTCATTTAGAAGTCCTGCTTGATTGATCTTCTGATATATTGGCTCCATAAGTAAATTGGGAAGAAATGTCTCTTTTTGATACTCAGGTAAGGGGAAAGAAAATTATGATTGGATGTCACCACAGGATCACAATTTCTGTACCAAGGAAGGTAAGAAATTAGACCTCTCCTCCCTCACCCTTGGAAAGTTCACTTGGTTGTCACATAGGGGCTTGGCCAAACTCCAGAGTCAAATCCTGTTTATGCTGGAGGCAGAGTAGATAATATAGGACATTTCTTGGCAGTGTGAATTATGAATAAAGGGGAAAAAAAAACTTTGGTCACTATCTTTCTTGGGCTCTGCAGCCATCTCATTGCGATCAGAAGAATCAAATTGCTGTCTAGCCCAGAGGAGTGATTTCTAACCAGCAAACTAAAAAATAACTGTGTGTTTTGAGTGGCATCTTGCACTCAACAGGCACTTAATAAATATTCGCTAATAACATTAGGCCACTCAGCACCAAGCAGGAAGATAAGGCCATTTTTTTGTTGTTTTATACTTGGGTAATTGATAAAAATAATTGCAAAGCTTTAAATGTTTAGCAGTGATTAGCTAAAACCATCACCTCCAAGCCCTTCCCACTTTGATAAACTCATTCCCGTGAAAATATTCAGAACCTGAGGAACAGCAGGGAAAGAAGCCAATAAAAGCAGCTCAAAGAGTTTTACATTATCTCCATAAGCTATCTAATCTAGCCATTTTGAATGATCTATGTAAATTAATTATGCTTTTTAATTAGGTGGTCTTTTAGCTTGCATATTGAAGTTTGCCACTAATTACAGTGAGGCAGGAGGTCACTTGATTGGTATGGGAAACAAGAGGCCTTTATTTCACTGAACTGAAACACTGAACAGTTAATGCTTAGGGGGAAAAACTGTAAAATTTATGCTGGTTCTCAAAATTCAAACTGTGCAGCTCTTGTTCATTTTTTTTTTCTCTGACTCAAATCCCCTTCTATGACTCACTGGGGGTTTTTCTTTATAAATATCAGAATGACTTCTAAACACCCACTGACTCAAAAAATAATAGAGTAGCTTGGAAGCTGAAATTTTGCATCCTTAATGCTAGGGGGAAAATAACCCACCCTTTGATATTAGTCATATTAAATGCTATTTAATTGCTAGTGCAGCTGTTTCCAGATGTGACTTTATTTTTTTCTGCCAGCCAGACAGTCTGATTTTCATTAACTTCATCATTTTTTTAAAAAGCTCGTGCTATGCTTGATGCCAAGCAGAATATAGTGTTCTTTAATTTAAAAAATATAGTGGTCATTGTAGTGAACAGACTACTTTTAATATCTCTAAAATATTTCCGAATGACATTTTATAGCTCTTTACCTCCTCTGATCTTGCGTCATGCACCAGGATTCCAAATTTTCATTCTTTATCCACATTTTAGTGACTCGTGTCATCCAATAGTGAATCAGTGGGTGGGGAGTTATGCAAGAAGCATTTGCTGATTTAATGCAATCCTTGGAAAAATCAAAATTGCTAATTAAAAATCACAGAGTGAATAAAAGTCTCGACCCAGAGGAATTCTCCTGTCTGTCGCTCAGACAGGCTGTCATTTTTATGCTGGCACACGCATATCACCACAATCCTGGGAGTTCAGGGAATCTACCGTGGGTGGCATTTCCTCTGGGGCCAAGGACTATGCTTCTGCGAGATGACCTGCCCAAAGAGTAGGGGTGTATTATTCCAGTCTCTTCCTCTAGCTTCATATTTTCAAGTTGTATCAAACAGGACAGTGTAGTCAGAAAGGGACCCACTTGGGCATCAAGAGGTTTTGGCTCGAGGCCTGGTTCTCTCTGCAGAGAGCTGGGTAACTCTGCCAGCCCTTTCTCTTCCCTGGTGGCTCCTTCTTTCCTTGTCTGTGAAATGAGGGATTCATTTCTCATGCTCTCTCAAGTTCCTTCCACTTCTAATAATGTACAAGGCTGCTCTGCTGAAGCTTTTACCACATTCAATTCACTGAGTATTTGTCTACACAGATGGTAAACTCTTAGAAGACAAGGATCAGGCAAGGATTTCACTGATCTGGCAAGGATTTCATTGATCCCTAACACCTAAATATTGAATATTGTAAAATTGCATAATATTGGTTGAATTAATGGGACTGTGAAAAATCAATAATACATTTTATTTATTTATTTATTTATTTATTTATTTATTTATTTATTTATTTTGAGATGGAGTTTTGCTCTTGTTGCCCAGGCTGGAGTGCAATAGCACGATCTTGGCTCACTGCAACCTCTGCCTCACCAGTTCAAGTGATTCTCCTGCTTCAGCCTCCCAAGTAGCTGGGATTACAGGCATGTGCCACCAACCAGGCTAATTTTCTGTATTTAATAGAGATGGGGTTTCACCATGTTGGTCAGGCTGGTCTCGAACTCCTGAACTCAGGTGATCCACCTCACCCTCCCAAAGTGCTGGGATTACAGGCATGAGCCACCGCACCCAGGCCATTTTATTTATTTTTAAATTTTTATTTATTTGTTTATTTATTTTGAGACAGTCTCACTCTGTTGTCCAGGCTAGAGTGCACTGGCACAATCTCGGCTCACTGCAACCTCTGCCTCCTGGGTTCAAGCAATTCTCGTGCCTCAGCCTATTGAATAGCTGGGACTATAGGCATGCACCACCACACCCAGCTCATTTTTGTATTTTTAGTAGAGATGGGGTTTCACCATGTGGGCCGGGCTGGTCTCGAACTCCCAACCTCAAGTGATCAGCCCTCCTTGGCCTCCCAAAGTGTTGGGATTACAGGTGTGAGCAACTGCACATGGCCAATAATATATTTTATTTTATTTATTTTTGAGATGGAGCCTCACTCTTGTCGCCCAGGCTGGAGTGAAATGGTGTGATCTCAGCTCACCGCAACCTCTACCTCCCAGGTTCAAGTGATTCTTCTGCCTCAGCCTCCCGAGTAGCTGGGACTACAGGTGCCCGCCACCATGCTCGGCTAATTTTTGTATTTTTAGTAGAGACAGGGTTTCACTATATTGGCCAGGCTCGTCTCGAACTCCTGACCTCGTGATCCACCCACCTTGGCCTCCCAAAGTGCTGGGATTTCAGGCATCAGCCACCACGCCCAGCTGCCAATAATATATTTTATTAACAGTACTAGTAGTTGTGGTAGCAGCAGCAGCAGTAAACTTTTTTTTTTTGAGCACACACTATAAGCTAGACATTGTGCTAAATGCTTCATATGGTTTGTCTCATTTATTTGAAGGAGACAAGCTCATATTTCCTTTTTCCCTCTGTGCAAACACTACTAAATATAATCCATTCGCACCTTCATCCTTATTAATAGAACCTCAATTTTGTTTGGGGTAGCAATGTAAATGTTGGGGACAATTACCTCCCCCAGATACGCTTGCTTCTTGGGGTAAACGATTGGGCTTAGTTCTGGCTAATGAGATGTAAGCAGAAGTCTGCTAGGTGGGATGTGTAAGAAAGCTATTGTTTCCTGGATTTAAAAAAGGGGAAATCTCAGCTAGAAATTGACTTTACACCTTCTCTTAATTCCTGCCTGGTATTAGGATGCACTGCCTGCTGGCAGGTGAATTGGCCTTCTTGCTACAACATGGACTAAAACGCGGTGAGTAGGAAGTGATATGGAGCCTGCATCAAGGCGTCAGCCCTACACTACACCTCCAGACTTCTGGTTATATGAGAAAGGCAAACCTTCTACTAAGATATTCTACCTTGACTACATGCCATTCATGATGATACAATGATGGGTGTTTCCCCAAACATGGGCATTCCTGGCCTTTGCTTTTTATAAGCCCTGACTTCACTCTTTCTTCCAAGAGCCACCTCACTCTTGCCTCATTGCCTGCTTCTTCATGACTCTCTACCTTTCTATCTTAGGCTTTGACCACTTTGATATTAACTATATTTTCTCCTTTTCTGACTTCTTGATGCTCTGGCATTTGCGGCCTAACTGACTGGGGAAAGACTGCCTCTCCTAGGGCTAGCCATTTCTTAGAGACAGCAAACAACCCTCTGGGAAGTGTGCCTTTCATATGTGAACTAACCAGTCCAGAGCCTTTAGTCTAAACCACCTTCTCTACTTAGCTTTTATATTCCAGGAGGCAATATTTTTCGAATCATCCCAGGCTCAGATACTGGACAACTTAGCGACCACCCCTCTGTCCCAGAGCCTGCCAAAATCCTTCAAAGTATCCAATACTAACCCTGCTCAAGTGCTCACCCTGCCTCGTCATGGAACCACAGTAAAGGCTTTTGCCTCCTCTGTCCTCTTGGTCCTTCTTCCTCTTGACCAACTCTGGTGCTTTTCCACATGGCCCCGCCTGGTTTGGCATGACCCTCTTGGGAACTGTTAGTAACAAACCATCTTTTCAATGCCAATAGCCTCCTGATCTGTAGGCATCCCCAAACCTAAATGAAATAAAAATTTTAAGACCACTTCCAATGGCTTTACCCAACCTACCTCTCTCATTCTCTCATTCCACATGTTAAGACCCATGCAGCTAGGCCAGGAAGAGCTACTGCTTTTTTGCACTTGCTATTCTTGTTCTATCTTCAGTACTGCACTTGGTCACCGCTGTTGAGCAAGGATTATATGCCCCTTAACTGGGAATAATTATTGCCTCTCTTGATGGATTAAAATTTTTTCTTTTGCAAAAAATCTCAAGTCTCTACAACGTAGGATGCCTAGTGATGATATAATTTACACTAGCAAATAGGCGAAAGTAATAAAGAAACTGGGCACATGGATTCTTAGAATGTTAAAGCTGAATGGGGCCTTAGGAACCATCTGGAGAATAGACTCTGGTCTCCTCCTGTGACCCAGAGAGGACAAGTGACTTATCCCAAGGTACACAGGGAACTAATAAGATTCAAACATATAGATAATTTGCATGAATGACTTCCTTCAGTGTTGAGCAGTTAGTATGTACAAACTCAAAGGTAGATGCTAGGAAGGAAGTGGTGGGTGGATTCAAAGATAAAGCAGTCCTTGATCCTGCCCCCAAGGATACTGCTATATCTTAGAGGAGAAAATAAAAATTGGTGAATAACTAGAGCTCAGGATAGAAACAGGGCTTCTAGGTACAGATAAGGAAATTGACCACATGTGTTGATCTCCTCTCTTTACTAAAACCCTACTGAGAAAATACTAAATAATTTTAAATGACTCACAAGGACAACAACAGGACAGGAGGCAACAGTAGATGAAAGACTTAAACACAGTTTTTTAACAATGAAAAAACAGAAAGAGCAGTGGTAACTGACTTAGCAGAATAGAGAAAGTTACAATCCAAGTACTTACAGGGGTAAGTACTTTTTGGTGCCAAAAAGAAGTGAAACCCTTCACCCTACAGTACGATAGAGGAGCTCACAGTTGGAATAAGACACATCCGCTTTTCAATCCTGGCACCCACTCAGGTGACTACCTCAACCTTGCCAAGAAGTAGAAAGTTTATTCTCTAGATAAATTGAACTAGAGGCAATCTGAATTTGGAAACTATCAGAGAGGCCAGGGATGAACAGGCACTGAAAATAGTGGAATTAAGTGAAAAATGGACACTTAGCTCCCCATCTGTCTTTCCCATTCCTAAAATGCCAGTCTCCTTCCCCAACTACTTACCAAGACAGCAGCCTGGAGGATTTTTCTCTCGAGAAACAAAAAAGTACAGAGCCAGAGAAAAAGATTCCATAACTGACACTTGGGGAGTGGTCATGGTGTCTCTCAAAGAAAGTTTAGTTTTCCACCTCGTCAACCCGTAATAAAGACCACCAGAGAACAAGCCAGTGCACACAGCATTCCAGGAAGCTTTTTGGTGCCTCTTGAATATGAACAAGAAGCTTTAAATGGTTGAGGAAAGCCTCCAAGGTGAAAGATAGAGACCAAATCAAGAGAATGAGGCAGGCTGTAACATACTAGAATAGTGCAGATTGCAGAATAAAATGTCAAGAGAACTAGAATTACAAAATCAGAGAGATGAGAAAACACTGCATTCATAAACTAAGCGTAAAATGATATGTAAAAGGAAGGATGAGAGATCAACAAAAATACTCTTGGAAATTAAAAAGATGATCACTGAAATGAAATGAAAAATTTAGTAGAAGGCTTGGAAGGTGAAATTAATGAAATTTCCCAGAAAACAGAATAAATAAAGAAGTGGAAAAATAGAAAAGATAATATATATTTGAGCAGTGCTATGCAATAAGAATATATTACAAGCTGCATTTGTAATTTAATTTTTCTATTAGCCACATTAAAAAGGTAAGAATAAACAGTCAGGATTAATTTTTACAATATATTCTATTTAACCCAATAAATCTGAGACCATATCATTTCAACATGTAATCAACATACAATTATTAACAAAATATTTACAATCTTTTTGTCCTACCCAGTCTTACAACATTCCTCGGTTTGGATAATATATGTTTCAAATGCTCAATACCCAGATTGGCAAGGGGCTATCATATTGGACAGCACATACATAGAAGATCAGTCCAGAAGGTCTAATATCTGTATAACAGAATTCCAGAAAGAACAAAAAGCACACACACATGGGATTCTGGAAAAAGAGGGCTCACTACAAGGCAAAAAAAAGACACCATCAGGAGGACAAGTGTGTGGCAGAGAGCTGCTCCCAGTTCCAGGTGGAGCCAGAGGAGGATGGAGGCTCCAGGAGAGAGGGCTCTGTATCAAAACACCAATGTGATATTTAAAAATTTGGAAAAATTAATTCACCCATTGTTTGGCAAATTTATTGAAGCATTTGGAAAAAGTTAATCATGGATTTATTTATTATTTATTATTATTTTTTGAGACAGAGTCTCACTCTGTTGCCCAGGCTAGAGTGCAATGGCACGATCTTGGCTCACTGCAACCTCAGTCCCAGGTTCAAGCAATTCTCCTGCCTCAGCCTCCCGAGTAGCTGGGATTACAGGCACCTGCCACCGTGCCCAGCTAATTTTTGTATTTTTAGTAGAGACGGGGTTTCACCATGTTGTTCAGGCTGGTCTCGAACTTCTGACTTCAGGTGATCCACCCACCTCAGCCTCCCAAAATGCTGGGATTATAGGTGTGAGCCACCGTGCCCAGCCTAGTGACGGATTTACAGAAAATTAAAATGAAAAATATTGAGGCTATTATTAAATATGAGGAAAATAATTGTGTGAGAAATCAAACATATAATCATAGTACACTAATAGGCTTAAGAGAATGAGATCCTCAGTTATCATGGGAAGTTGATAAATGTTGTTGAGCATGGAGAAACCAAGAATCAAGCAGCATAAGCCTTGATTCCTATAAGTGCTTTTTATAAGAAATATGGAAGTAAATACCAAAAGCAGCAGACAGAAGAGCTAAATGTGGCTCTGGGAAGCGAGACTGAGAGGATGGTAGGAGTCTGCTGTGTTTTGCAACCTTTTAATATTTGATTTTTAAAAAATTCTATCCATGTAATATATTGATTAAAAAACAAGTAATACATACATAAGAAACCAATACTGTTAATATAGATACATGCTAAGAGAATTAAGACTGGAGAGATTATATGCTTCCAGAAAGAGGGGAGGAGAAAACGCTTTTTGGAGGAGTTGTGATTTTCAGTCCTCCTTGAAAGATTATTACAGTGTCTAGTATAGTAATTTCCAGCTTCTTCCCCCCGGCATGGGGAGATGTTTAAATAAATAACAAACATTGATCCACAGATGTCTACGAAATTGGGAAGGACAGTGAAAATACTACATCCTTCGTGGTTATGTTTCCTTTTTGACTGCTCAGTTTGCTGTAACTGGTGAGCTTGCTTTTAGAATTTGGAGCTAGAAGCATCTTAAAGATGATCTAATTTTGTAACCCCCAGACTGGTAAATCATGATACTCACCCGGGGGGTATTTAATACAAGTCCTATTCCTGGGCCCAGGCCCAGATCCACTGTATCAGAATCTCCAGGGGTGCAGCCCCACAATCTGCATTTTTACAAACCTCATGGAAGGATTTTGGCAATTAGCCAGGAGTGATAAGATCTCTCCCGGATAGCTACGTCTTCATTTTACAGTTTGGGGAAACTAACACATTAGAGGTGACACCAGTGCTTCTCAAAGTGTGACCCTTGCACTGGCATCTTTAGCAACATCTGGGAACTTGTTAGAATTTGTTAGAGCTTGTGAATTCTCAGGCCCCACTCCAGACTTACTGAATCAGAAATTCTGTGTTTTAGTTAAACCTCCAGGTGAGTATGATGAACACTCAAGTGTGAGGACTGTTGTGCTAAATTATCACCCCAGGGTAGCAGTTGGTATAATAGATAGCTAGGTCCAAAAGGGGCCTTACTCATGATTTTTTTTTTTTTTTGGCGACAGAGTCTTGCTCTGTCGCCCAGGCTGGAATGCAGTGGCATGCTCTCGGCTCACTGCAACCTCTGCCTCCCAGGTTCAAGTGATTCTCCTGCCTCGGCCTCCTAAGTAGATGGGATTACAGGTGCCTGCCACCACACCCTGCTAATTTTTGTATTTTTTGCAGAGATGGGGTTTCACCATGTTGGCCAGGCTGATCTCAAACCCCTGGCCTTGGCCTCCCAAAATGCTGGGATTACAGGCATGAGCCACCGCACCCGGCCCTTACTCATGATTTAATCACATCCCTCATTTTATAGAAGAGAGATGGAGATCCAGAAAAATGTAGATGACTTGCCCACCAGGGTAGCAGAGGCTGTCTTGGTGCCAGAAGGAAGACAGTCCCTACAGTCTGAAAATGTGAAAGCCAAAAAGGTCCAGACAGCCTGAGCCCTCAATCACATCAATAAACTACTGGACTGAGCTCAGGACCACCCACTGCCAGACCTCCCTAGTGGTGAGAGCACCGCTGTTCAAACCAGTGTCAGTCAGGTGTTCTGTTACTGCAGCTAAACACATTCTATGGGATCCAGGAGTCTTCTTACCACTCTCTGAGATTTTTTCATATGACCTCCTACTTGAGATGACTTGGACAGCTGGGGCATAGTATATGGAATCCAAACTGAAAGGTTCCTGTTGGCCCCTTCCTCTGGGCTCCCATAGGACCTTGTCAAACCTTTCTCACACCACTTGGTCCACTACTGCTATAAGGGTTAATTACTGGGTCACGAGCTTCTCCATTTTGTATCCCCAGAGCCTAGCATGGTGCCTGGCACACAGCAGGTGTTGAATGAACGGTTGTGTCATGAATGGATGAACAGGTTCTAACTCTGTGTTCAGGTTAGAAATCAGTATGTGACTACTGCTCCTCTTTTATTTTGTCTACAGGACAAGCTATTTCCTCACTCAAGTGTTTGCTAACTTCCCTGCCTATTTATAAACAATTTAACTATTTCATTATCAATGTAGCCTTCCCCCTAACTGAAACATGCGGCTTTTATTCTTAGTCATAATTTTCCCACTGCTCCTGGGATGTCTATCTCTGTCTTTGGGGGAAGTGGAGGTGAAGGCTGGATATTCAGAGGAGAACTACCCTTAACTGGCTCTACCTGTAAACGAAATTGTGCTCTGCCAAGAATCTGGAGGGGGCAGAGGGTGTGGAGGGTCTACATTGAGTTGTGGGGAGTGGATAGGGGAGGAATCAGGGCAGTGGTGTTAGCTGTCCTGCCTGGCTGAGCAGTCACTGGTAAGGAGGCTGCCAGACCCCCCAGGGCCAACCCACGGCCAAGGCCAAGTTACATTGTCTAGGATCCTTATACCATAGATCTTTCAAAGGAGGCCACAGTGTCCGAGGACTCAGAGTAGGCTCCCCTTTCCATTTCCTCAGGGCTTTCTGGTCAGAGAAAGAGGCTGTGAGCTGACAGTCGCTTTTGTCAGGCAAGAGGGGAGGAAGACACCAGCATGAACTGGATGAACTGGGCACTCCTCCCTGGGAAGCCTGCCCAGCTGTGGCACTGTCAACGGCCCGCTGGAGGTCCCACACACCTGAGAAGTCAGAGGAGTAGATGCTGGTTTGGGGGAGGGAGGTGGTCTCTGCTCTGCAGGAGGAAAGTCTCTCCAAATTGAGAGTTTGGAGCAGGCAAAGACTGACAGGTTCTTTTCCTCAATTTCGTCTTGTGTCCACTTTACCTCCAGGACTCTGGATAACTCATCAGAAAATTGTTTGCTTTTAAAAGGAGCAGGGGAGATGTCAAGTGCTGTCTTTCTCCATGAGATAACCTAACAAATGTCAATTTTCTGCAATGTCAAGTTGTCCAGCTCAGCCGGATCACATTGACAATAGACTCCCATCCCTTTTCCCAGGACTGGTGGAAACAAGCCCTCGGAGCAGAAGATTTGGCTCCAGTTCTTCCAGGCGATACTGCCCTAATTCTAGCTGCACCAGGCAGTCCTGTACCCTGGGCTCCAGAAAACCCTTTTTTCCCTTTGTTCCTCCAGCGTGGGGTGGCAGCAGCTCTCTGTTGTTTCTAATCTCTGATTGCTTCACCATCTCCTGTTCGGCTGTCAGCTCTTCCATCATGTAGGGAACCACATCCCTGCATTAAATTCCATGCCTTTGCAATTTTTGGTTTCTGTTTTCCCGGTGGGGCCCCGGCTGATGAAAGCACTTACTGTGTGTGAGGCTTGATTTAAAGTGCCATAGATACTACATCCTGTGAGGACGGGCCTGTTATCATTCTGCTTCTGTATCTGTGGAAATTACGGCTCAAATGAAGTCAATTGTCCAAGTTCACATAGCTCATGAATGACAGAGTAGGACTTGGGGCCCAACAGTGCCACTCCAAGGTCCATGCTCTTAAACACAAAACTAATCATCTATATCCCATTTATGAAACCGTGGGGTGAGCTTTGAGGGTGGGAATCCAAGCGGTTTGTTTCCTTTCACTGGAGTGTTTCAGGTCTCAAATGAAATCTCACTTCCCTGAGGAAGCCTTCCCTATCACCCACAGCTGACATTGAATATCTCCATCCCTGCAGCTCCTAAAGCCCCTAGGGCTTTCTTCTTCTATCTCCACACTATATTGTATTTGCTGGTCTGCTGTTTGTTTTTCCACTAAACTGGAATTGCTTGAGGACAGAGACTGTATTTCCTTTACTCATTAGTCTATTCCCACTACCTTGCACACTCAAGATTTGATGAATAAATGACTGAATCACTCAAACACTAGAGACACATTGCTGCTCAAGAAGGTCTGAGTCTCCACATTGCCTGTGCCACCTAAGGCTCAAGCTCCTGTTTGGCTTCCAAGATCCTTCATATCTGGCCAGACTGTTGGTCCAACTTAGCTTCCCACCATGACTTCTGAGTCCAGCCAGACCTCCACTCACACAGGCCAGAAACTTTGTTATCTTTCTCAACCCCCTTCTTAGATGCATAGCTCTTCCCCAGCACCGTGGGAATTGCTTATCTTCCATACTTACACCCCGCCATCCTTCAAGGCTCCTCCTCCCTGTCTTCTCCATAGGCACCCCAGGCAACTTTATTCCTATCTGAAAACTCTTATCATGCATGCTCTTCAGTTGTCATTTTCAGCATCTGAATACCCATTTCCCACCATCTACCCACAAGTGCTCTAGAGGCAGAGCCTACATCACATGATAGAAGCAGAAAAATGTCAAACAATTGCTTTCCCAAGCCTCACTTGCCAAAGCGAGGGCATGAACCCATGTCCTAAGCTCCACCTGTCAGACACATTCACCCTGGACTGAAATGGGAGCCGGTGTTGCAGAGCAAGGAGGGTAATGCAGTGCTTTCTCTGTTTACGATGGCGGCAGTGGCCAGACTGAGTTCCTGGAACGGCCATGGCAGAGAGGCACTGCTTGCGTCCAGTGCTCAGAGGTAGCCATGTAGGCAGTACTAACGGGCATAGTGTCCCATCAGGACCTGTTCTGAGTCTTCATTCAGGGATTGCTCTTAACTGCGTAAGCTTGAGCTTAGTCTTTCAGCCCTCCCAGTGGTGAACTGCCTAACACCCTTTCTTTAAAAAGCAGCTACTTTGAAGTATAATTAACATACAATAAACTTGAATTGTACATACTTGAAATGTGCAATTTGATAAATTTTATCGTATGCAGAAACCTGTGAAACCATGACCACAATCAAGAAAGTGAACTTCCACATCATGCTCAAAAGTTCCCTCATGCCCCCCGGTAACCACAAATGCCAGTGGCCGCTTTAGCACTGGGGGAGTTCTGAATCAGGAAAGATGAAGGCAAGCCCTTTGGTTGTTCTTCCAGGAGCTACCAGAGAGCTTGAAACAATCATGAACATTCAGTGTGAATGGGGTCTACTCTGCTCCCTCTGGTGCTGGTACCAGGCATGGGGGCTGCCTGGTACAACTGAGCATAAAACCCTAAAATTTATATGGACCTCACCCAGCCCTAGATTCAGGGGTGGCCCTTTGGTTGATTTAAGCTCTCAGTGTATCTCATTCCTTTATCCACAGCAATTGACTCAAGAATCAGTCATAACCCAGGCTCAGGCTAACAAGGATGTTACATTACTCCAGCCATAGGAACTAGTTTAAGTATGGCCATGTGTGTTCTAAACAGGTTCAATCATGGTGAACTTCAGGAATTTTTCTAGAGCTACAGAAAACAGATTTATCTTTCTTTTATGGGCTCGATAGGGGTGCCCAGTAGTACATACAGTGGCAGTTGACACCTTTAATGACGATGTATAGTCCAAAGGGAAATGTTTATAACAAAAAAGGATTAAATGAGAGCCGATCTTGTTTTTTAAAATTGAGTGAAGAAAGGCATATCAGTCAAGACAGGCTAGGTTATGCTGCAGTAACAAACAACTTAAAATCTCAGAAGTTTAGAGCAACAAGGGTTTATTTCTTGCTCAAATTACACATCCATTATTCTGTTATATGCTCTCTTCCCTAGGGCCTAGGCTAATGGAGCAGCCTCTTTGTAGCACATTGCCAGGTATCAGGCAGAGGGATGAAAAAACATGGAGGATTATGTGCTAGATCTTAAAGTTTCTGCTCAGAGGTGACTGTTGTTACCTACACCCATTTCATTGGTCAAAGTAAGTCACATGGCCACACCTGACTTCAAAAATGGATGTGTACAATTCTCTGGTGGGAAGCAGCACTAAATATGCATAAATAAGTGATGTTTATCAGAGAACGTGTTGCCTCAAAAATTATAACCTAAGGAAAGAGATATTTGTAAATTTAAAAAAGTGTTGGCTCATATAAGAAAAAACAGAAAATATTAATAGGTCAATATCTATTAAAGAAATTGAATCAGTAATTAATAACCTTCCAAAACAGAAAACACCAAGCCCTGATGAGTTCCTGGACAATTAAGCCAAACATTTAAGGAAGAAGTTATATCAATTCTTTATAATCTCTTTCAGAGGATAAAAGCCGAGGGAATACTTCCTAACTCATTCTATGAAGGCAGCATTACCCTAATACCAAACCAGACAAAGATATTATACGAAAAGAAAACGACAGGTCAACATCACTCATGAACATATTAGTAGATGCAAAAATCCTCAACAAAATATTAGCAAACAGAATTCAATAATGTATAAAAAGACTTATATGCCACAGCCAAACAGGATTTATCCCAGATATGCAAGATTGGCTCAACATTCAAAAATCAATTAATGTAATCCATCACATCAACAGGCTAAAAATGAAAATTCACATGATCATATCAATGGATGCAGAAAGAACATTTGACAAAATCGAACATGCATTTATGATAAAAACTCTCAATAAGAGAGTTACTAGTAAGAGAGGAATAGAGGAAGACTTCCTAACTTGATAAAGAATATCCATGACAAACCTGTAGCTAACATTATGCTTAATGGTGAGAAACTGGAAGCTTTCCCATGAAGACCAAGAACAAGGCAAGAATGTCCCCTCTCACTACTACTCTTCAACATCATAGAGGAAGTTCTAGCTTATGCAATAGGACAAGAAAATAAAATAAAAGGTATACAGATTGGGAAGGAGGAAATAAAACTGTCTGTGCACAGATCAGGTGATTGTCTATGTAAAAAACCCAAAAGAATTGACAAAGAAAAACCTCCTGGAAGTAAAAAGTGATTTTAGAAAAACTTCAGTATACTAGGTTAATATACAAAAGTCTACTGCTTTTCTATATACCAGCAATGAAAAAGTGAAATGTGAAATTTTGAACACATTATCATTTATATTAGCATCCCTTAAAAATGAAATGCTTAGGAATAAATCTAACAAAATATGTATAGGATCTATATGAGGAAAACTATATAATTTTGTGAATGAAATATAAGAACTAAATAAATAGAGGGACATTTGAGATTCATGGGTAGGAAGACAATATTCTCAAGATGTTAGTTCTTCCCGACTTGATCTGTAGAGTCAATGCAATCACAGCCAAGTCTCAGCACATTATTCAAGTCACATGGCCACACCTGACTTCAAAAACGAAGGGTGTACAATTCTCCTGTGGGAAGGAACACTAAATATGCAGAAATAAGTGATGTTTATCAGAGAATGTGTCACCTGAAAAATTATAACCTAAGGTTGTAAGAATCAGCAAACTGATTCTAAATGGTTTTTTTTTGCTTGTTTTTTTGAGATGAGGTTTCACTCTTGTTGCCCAGGCTGGATTTGCAGTCGTGCAATGTCGTGATCTTGGCTCACTGCAACCTCCGTCTCCTGGGTTCAAGCAATTCTCGTGCCTCAGCCCCCTGAGTAGTTGACATTACAGGCACCTGCCACCATGCCCAGCTAATTTTTGTATTTTTAGTAGAGATGGGGTTTCACCACGTTGGCCAGGTCTGGAACTCCTGACCTCTGGTGATCCACCGGCCTCGGCCTCTCAAAGTGCTGGGATTACAGGCGTGAGCCACTGCACCTGGCCTGATATTAAAATTCATATAGAGGACCAAAAGACCCAGAATGACTAATACCATGTTGAAGGGGAAGGACATAGGTGGAAGACTGATACTACCCAATTCAAGAGTTACTACAAAGCTACAGTAATCAAGACAGCATGGTACTGGCAAAAGAACAGATAAGTGGACCAATAGAACAAAACAGGAGCCCAGAAATAGATACACATAAATATAGTCAAATGATCTTCACAACGAAGTAAAGGTAAGAACATGGAGCCAGTATTTTATTGAGGATTTTTGCATCAATGTTCATCAAGGATATTGGTCTGAAATTCTCTTTTTTGGTTATGTCTCTGCCAGGTTTTGGTATCAGGACGATGCTGGCTTCGTAAAATGTGTTAGGGAGGATTCCCTCTTTTTCTATCGATTGGAATAGTTTCAGAAGGAATGGTACCAGTTCCTCCTTGTACCTCTGGTAGAATTCAGCTGTGAATCCATCAGGTCCTGGACTCTTTTTGGTTGGTAAGCTATTGATTATTGCCACAATTTCAGAACCTGTTATTGGTCTATTCAGAGATTCAACTTCTTCCTGGTTTAGTCTTGGGAGGGTGTATTTGTCGAGGAATTTATCCATTTCTTCTAGATTTTCTACTTTATTTGCATAGAGGTGTTTGTAGTATTCTCTGATGGTAGATTGTATTTCTGTGGGATCGGTGGTGATATCCCCTTTTTCGTTTTTTATTGCATCTATTTGATTCTTCTCTCTTTTCTTCTTTATTAGTCTTGCTAGCGGTCCATCAATTTTGTTGATCTTTTCAAAAAACCAGCTCCTGGATTCATTAATTTTTTGAAGGGTTTTTTGTGTCTCTATTTCCTTCAGTTCTGCTCTGATTTTAGTTATTTCTAGCCTTCTGCTAGCTTTTGAATGTGTTTGCTCTTGCTTTTCTAGTTCTTTTAATTGTGATGTTAGGGTGTCAATTTTGGATCTTTCCTGCTTAAAGACTTATATGTTAGACCTAAAACCATTAAAATCCTACAAGAAAACCTAGGCAATACCATTCAGGACGTAGGCGTGGGCAAGGACTTCATGTCTAAAACACCAAAAGCAATGGCAACAAAAGCCAAAATCGACAAATGGGATCTCATTAAACTAAAGAGCTTCTGCACAGCAAAAGAAACTATCATCAGAGTGAACAGGCAACCTACACAATGGGAGAAAATTTTTGCAACCTACTCATCTGACAAAGGGCTAATATCCAGAATCTACAATGAACTCAAACAAATTTACAAGAAAAAAACAAACAACCCCATCAAAAAGTGGGCAGAGGACATGAACAGACACTTCTCAAAAGAAGACATTTATGCAGCCAAAAAACACATGAAGAAATGCTCCTCATCACTGGCCATCAGAGAAATGCAAATCAAAACCACAGTGAGATACCATCTCACACCAGTTAGAATGGCCATCATTAAAAAATCAGGAAACAACAGGTGCTGGAGAGGATGTGGAGAAATAGGAACACTTTTACACTGTTGGTGGGACTGTAAACTAGTTCAACCATTGTGGAAGTCAGTGTGGCGATTCCTCAGGGATCTCAAACTAGAAATACCATTTGACCCAGCCATCCCATTACTGGGTATATACCCAAAGGACTATAAATCATGCTGCTATAAAGACACATGCACACGTATGTTTATTGCGGCACTATTCACAATAGCAAAGAGTTGGAACCAACCCAAATGTCCAACAACGATAGACTGGATTAAGAAAATGTGGCACATATACACCATGGAATACCATGCAGCCATAAAAAATGATGAGTTCGTGTCCTTTGTAGGGACATGGATGAAACTGGAAAACATCATTCTCAGTAAACTATCGCAAGGACAAAAAACCAAACACCGCATGTTCTCACTCATAGGTGGGAATTGAACAATGAGAACTCATGGACACAGGAAGGGGAACATCACGCTCCGGGGACTGTTGTGGGGTGGGGGGAGCGGTGAGGGACAGCATTAGGAGATACACCTAATGCTAAATGACGAGTTAATGGGTGCAGGAAATCAACATGGCACATGGATACATATGTAACAAACCTGCACATTGTGCACATGTACCCTAAAACCCTAAAGTATAATAAAAAAAAAAAAAAAGAAAAAAAAAACAAGAACATGGAGCAAAGATGGTCTTTTCCACAAATGGTGCTGGAACAACTAAATGTCCAAATGCAAAAAAAAAAAAAAATCTAGAGTTATACCCTTCACAAAAGACCTTACACCCTTCACAAGAATGAACTCAAAATGTATCATAGATCTAAGTGTAAATACAAAACTTTAAAACTTCTAGAAGATAACAAAGGAGAAAACCTAGATGACCTTGGGTTTGGTGTTGACTTTTTAGATACAAGAACAAAGTCATGATCCATGAAATAAATAATTGATAAACTATACTTCATTGAAATTAAAAACTTCTGCTCTGCAAACACAATGTCAAGATAATGAGAAGAGAAGCCACAGACTGGGAAAAAATATTTGCAAAAGACACATCTGATAAAAGACTGTTATCCAAAATATACAATGAACTCTTAGAACTCAACAATAAGAAAATAAATGACCCAATTTTAAGCACAAGCCACAGACTGGGAAAAAAATATTTGCAAAAGGCACATCTCACAAAGGACTGTTATCCAAAATATATGATGAACTCTTAAAACTCAAAAATAAGAAAACAAATAACCGAGTTTTAAGATAGGCTAAAAGACTTTAAAAACCACTTCACCAAAGAATATATACAGATGGGAAATAAGCATATGAAAAGATGCTCCACATCATTTGTCATCAGGGAAATGCAAACTAGAACAACCATGAGCTACAACTACACATCTATTAGAATGGTCAAAATCTAGAACACTGACAATAACAAATGCTGGCACAGATGTGGAACAAAAATTCTCATTTGTTGCTGGTGGAATGCAAAATGTTACAGCCTCTTTCGAAGACAGTTTGGAGGTTCTTACAAAACTAAACATACTCTTAACCATATGATCCAGCAATTACACTCCTTGGTATTTACCTAAAGGAGTTGAAAACTTATGTCCAAACAAAAACCTGCACATTAATGTTTTTAGTTGGTTTATTCATAATTGCCAAAACTTGGAAGAAACCAATATGTCTTTCAGTAGGTGAATGGATAAATAAACTATAATACAACCAGACAGTAAATCTTCTTTTCATTCTTTTTTCTTTCTCTCTCTCTTTTTTTTTTTTTTTGAGACAGAGTCTTGCTCTGTCACCCAGACTAGAGTGCAGTGGCACAGTCTCAGCTCACGACAGCCTCAATCTCCTGGGTTCAAGTGATCCTTCTACCTCAGCCTCCTGAGTAGCTAGGACTACAGGTGTGCACCACCACGCCCTGCTAATCTTTGTATTTTTTTGTAGAGATGAGTTTTCATATTGCCCAGGCTGGTCTTGAAATCTTGGGCTCCAGCAATCTGCCCACCTCAGCCTCCCAAAGTGCTGGGACTATAGTCATGAGCCACCATGCCTGGCTGGACAGTGAATTTCCTTCAGTGCTATGAAAAGACATGGAGGAACCTTAAAAGTATATTACTAAGTGAAAGAAGTGAATCTGGAAAGGCTACATACTATATGATTCCAATCATATGGCATTATATATGAAAAATGCAAAATACGAAGACAATAAAAAGATCAGTGATTGCCAGGGATTGAGGAGGGGATGGAGGAAGGATGAATAGCTGAAGCACAGAGTATTTTTAGGGCAGTGAAAATGCTCTGTACAATACTATAATGATGGATATATAACATTGTCCAAACACATAGAATGTACAACACCAAAAGTGAACCTTAATGTAAACCATGAATTTTTTTTTTTTTTTTTGAGATGGAGTCTCATTCTGTAAACCAGGCTAGAGTGCAGTGGCACGATCTTGGCTCACCGCAACCTCCGCCTCGCGGGTTCAAGCTATTCTCCTACCTCAGTCTCCTGAGTAGTTCAGATTACAGGTGCGCACCACCATGCCTGGCTGAGTTTTGTATTTTTAGTAGAGACAGGGTTTCATCATGTTGTCCAGGCTGGTCTCAAACTCCTGACCTCAAGTGATCTGCCCACCTTGGCCTCCCAAAGTGCTGGGATTACAGGCATGAGCCACCACACCCAGCTTAAACTATGAATTTTTTATGATCATGAAGTGCCAAGGTAGGTTCATCAGTTGTAACAACTGTACCACTCTGGTGGAATGCTGATGATGGGGAGGTTGGGCATGTGTGGGGTCCGAAAGTGTATGAGAAATCTCTGTACCTTCCACTCAATTTTGCTGTGAACCTAAAACTCCTCTAAAAAAAAATCTTAAAAAAGGGGTGGGGGAGTCTTGGCAGTTCAAAAGAGGGTAACACCTTACTATTATTGGAACATTAAATATGCATTTATAACTGTGTAGTAACTTTTACGTCTCATTTCTACGTAAGTATTGCACAAAGCACCTATCTTGTAACTTTCTTTGATTACAAATGAAGTAAGTGTTCCTTTGAAGTATTTATTGATCATTTTCTGGCTCTTTTGTGAAATGCCACCTTGTGTTCTTTGCTTATTTTTCTATTAAGCTATTTCCTATTGGATTTTAGTGATTGGTACATTCTAGATACCAATCTTTTGTTAGATGTATTATAAGTATATTTTTCTAGATTGTGACTAGTCTTTCCCTTCTGTAGTTCTTTTTCATGTAAAACTGATCACTTTTTTCTTTGTGTATTTCACTTTTTTGTGTCTTAAGAAATTCTTACTTGAAAAACTTGAAAAAATATTTTCTTTATTTTATTTAAACTTTTTTTTTTTTTTTTTTTGAGACCGAGTCTCTCTCTGTCACCCAGGCTGGAGTGCAGTGGCGCGATCTCAGGTCACTGTAACCTCTGCCTCCCAGGTTCAAGTGATTCTCCTGCCTCAGCCTCCTGAGTAGGATTACAGGCACCCATGACCACACCCGGCTAATTTTTGTATTTTTAGTAGAGACAGGGTTTCACTAAAAGTAGTTGGCCAGGCTGGTCTCGAACTTCTGACCTCTGGTGATCCGCCTCCCAAAATGCTGGGATTACAGGCATGAGCCACTGCGCCCAGCCCTAAACACTTTACTCTTCATCCTACTTTGAAAGAACTCATGGTAGAGTTAGCCAATCATGGACGTTAGCTTGCTCGATGGCAATGTCATAAATCAGGAATTTCGCTCCTATTACGCAGACACAGCTGACTTATTAGACATTTCATTGTGCCATCTCTGTGACCTTTGGCAAGCCTCAGTTTCCATATGTAAATATAGAATAACACCACCTGCTTTTCTCAAAGTATCACAGGCTGGTTTGAAGAAGTGGAAAATACCATTTGTGTTCCAAATGAACGTGAAAGAGGTTTGCAAACTATAAAGCACCATTCAAAATAAGGTTTCCATTTTATAATGTTACTTTATTCTTTTCTGCTATAATTAAAAGTATAACTTTCTTTTCCATAGGTTATATGATAAGAAAAGATTGAGTAATGAATATTCAGTAATGTTTATTTTTTATTTTTTATTAGTTTTTATTTTTTTAGACGGAGTCTAGCTCTGCTGCCCAGGCTGGAGTGCAGTGGCTCAGTCGGCTCACTGCAAGCTCTGCCTCCCGGGTTTAAGCCATTCTCCTGCCTCAGCCTTGCGAGTAGCTAGAACTACAGGTGCATGCCACCAGGCCCGGCTAATTTTTTTTTTTTTTTTTGTATTTTTAGTAGACACAGGGTTTCACTGTGTTAGCAAGGATGGTCTCGATCTCCTGACCTCATGATCTGCCCGCCTCAGCCTCCCAAAGTGCTGGGATTACAGGTGTGAGCCACTGCGCCCTGCCGGGAATGGTTTTAAAAATGAATGAATTTAACAGTGCAGATAAAGTTTAAATTCCTTCTGTTCCCTTCTACAGTACTGGTTCCTTTCTCTGTTCTCCTGAGGCAGCCAGTGTCACAAATACTTGTTGACACTCTCCTTACAGTTTTCTTATAAAAGTATGCATCAACAATGTTTAGAGTGTTTCAAACCTATAGAAAAGTAGAGAGAACAGTATGATGAACTCACATATACCCATGAATGAGCTTCAGTGGTCAACACATTGTCAAGTTTGTTTCACCCATGCCTCCCCTCTCCATATCCCACACCCTGCTGGGTTATTTGAAAGAAAAGCTCAGCCATGTTGTAATGTAGTTAATACACACTTCAACAGAATCTCTAAAAAATATGGCACACTTACCCTGTTTATTAGTTTTCACGCTGCTGATAAAGACATACCCGAGACTGGGAAGAAAAAGAGGTTTAATTGGACTTACAGTTTCACATGGCTGAGGAGGCCTCAGAATCACGGTGGGAGGTGAAAGCCACTTCTTATCTGGCAGCAGCAAGAGAAAATGAGGAAGACGCAAAAGCGGAAACCCCTGATAAACCCATCAGATCTCGTGAGACTTATTCACTGCCACGAGAACAGTATGGGGGAAACTGCCCCCATGATTCAAATTATCTCCCACCTGGTCCCTCCCACAACAACACGTGGGAATTATGGGAGCTACAATTCAAATCGAGATTTGGGTGGGGACACAGCCAAACCATATCACCCCTTGACCTTTTTTTCCCCCAAAAAACATAATCACAATAATATTACCACACCTAAAAAATTAACATTAATTCTTTAACATCATCGATTAATTAGTAACTGTTCAAATTTCTCCAATTGTTTCACACATTTTTTTTTTAAAGTATTTGAACAAGTTGTGAGTCCAAACAAGGTCCACATATTTATTTACTTGAATTTATTGAGAAATCTGTCTTTTGTCCTGGAGAATTTCCACATCCTGGTGGTGTCATTTAATATATTCCTCTGCCCTCAGCATTTCGTATACACTGGTAGTTAGAGCCAGAGGTTTGACCAGTTTCAGGTTTGACGCTTAGGCAAGAGTACTTCAGAGGCAGTACTGTGTTCTTTCTATTGCCTCTCATTAGGAGTCCTGTAGCGTCTGGCTTGTCACTGTTTTACTGACATTAAATCAGTCAGAGAGTTTAGCTCTTATCAGCCTAAACCATTCATATTGTTTGTCATTAGTATTTCACCTAATGGCTTTAGAGAATGCACATGTTTAAGGCATTATTTTTATTTTTTTGAAACAAAGTCTCACTCTGTTGCCCAGGCTGGAGTGCAGTGGTGCCATCTTGGCTCACTGAAACCTCTTCCTCCCGGGTCCTGGTTCAATCAATTCTCCTGCCTCAGCCTCCCAAGTAGCTGGGAGTACAGGTGCCTGCCACCACACCTGGCTAATTTTTGTATTTTTAGTAGAGACGAGGTTTCACCATCTTAGCCAGGCTGGTCTTGAACTCCTGGCCTCAAGTGATCTGCCTGCTTTGGCCTCCCAAAATGTTGGGATTACAGGCGTGAGCCACCGCGCCCAGCAAGGCATTATATTCTTATTGCTTATTTCTACTTCTACCACAGTGTGCTGAAGTGTCTGTTACCCCAAATTTCCCATGTTTATAAAAGAATTTTTTAAATTCCTTGTCAAATTGACTGGAAGGTAGGGTAATCTCATTGTTCAAATTTGCATTTCTTTACTTATTTATGAGGTTGACCATAAACATTCATATATTTGTTGTCAATGTGTACTCCTCCTTTTATGCATTGACTATTCATGTTATTTGCTCTTTTTTTCCTAATGGGATGTTTGCCTTTTCTTACTCACATGTAACATTAGTTTTGTTTGCTTTTTAAAGAAATTTTTAAATAAGTAGACTTATTTCTTTCTTTCTTTTTTTTTTTTTTTTGAGATGAGATCTTGCTCTGTCATCCAGGCTGGAGTGCAGTGACGTGATCTTGGCTGACTGCAACCTCCGCCTCCTGGGTTCAAGCGATTCTCCTGCCTCAGCCTCCTGAGTAGCTGGGACTACAGGTGCGTGCCACCACGCCCAGCTAATTTTTTGTATTCTTAGTAGAGATGGGGGTTTCACCATCTTGGCCAGGCTGGTCTCAAACTCCTGACTTCATGATCCACCCGCCTTGGCCTCCCAAAGTGCTGGGATTACAGGCGTGAGCCACCGCGCCTGGCCAAGCAGACTTATTTCTAAAACTGCCCTTAATTTTTCGTCCATTTCTTCACCAAGTCCATCCTCTGGCAGGTACCAGATGCTTTCAGAATGTTCAGCTTGCTCCCATAATAGTTAGTTCAAAATTCCATTTCAAGCGCTCCCCTCGCTTCCTCTGGGTAAATACCCATGTCCTGGGATACTTATCTCACCAGAGCTGGTTGCCAGTGGTGGAAGCAGGAGCAGTTGTGCCTGCTTTCTTGATCTAGGTTGGGTGGTTAGAGCTTTTTAAATTTATTAAAAACATTCATCCTTTGATGGCTTTTCTTTTCTTTTTTTTTTTTTTTTGGCTTTGCTTTACCAGCAGGTTTTATTTTGGAAATTAAGTAACTTGCTGAATCATGAAGTCATGCAGTTAAG
This sequence comes from Symphalangus syndactylus, assembly GCF_028878055.3. Lineage (NCBI taxonomy): Eukaryota > Metazoa > Chordata > Mammalia > Primates > Hylobatidae > Symphalangus > Symphalangus syndactylus. The sequence continues at coordinate 65,208,007 of NC_072433.2, forward strand.
CAGATTTGAATTCAAGTTGTTTGGCTCCAGAATCAGGGCTCTTAATCACTATATACTCACCTGTTCTCCATGATGGCTCAGGCATATACAGACATGTGAAGCACTATGTAATATCAGCTGATGTGCTTTTACTTGTATCCAATTGGCCTTACTGTGCCACTCTCTTCAGACTACAAAACAGAAACCATAAGGCTCCCTAAGATTTGTGTGTGCTGGCGGATGAAAGGGAATGAGGACAGGTGCAGACAGTGTGCGTGGGTGATGTTTAGTGAGGCACTGGAGGACAAAAATGGAAGACTCATGTCTTTTGAGTTTATTAAAAAAGGAAAAGGATTTGAGAAGAATTCAATAAGTGAGTTTTTCCTAAGAATTCCCAATAAAAAGAATTAGATATATCTTTGGCTACAGAGAAAGGGATGGCCAAATTAAAAGTAACTGATCTATCTTCATATATATAGTATGTATATATACATATATATATTTTAATAGAGATGGGATCTCACTAAGTTGCCCAGGCTGGCCTCAAACTCCTGGGCTCAAGCAATCTTCCTGCCTTGGCCTCCCAAAGTGCTGGGTTTATGGGTGTGAGGCACCATGCCTGGCCTTTTCTAATATATTAAAAATATTAATTATCTACTAAAATCCTTAATCTTTTATCCTAGTCTGATGTTTGTTATGTAATTTAGTTAGTTCTATTTTGAAAAAGATATTCACAATTTTTTGTTCAACGAAATGTAATCTTTATATTTTTAGAAATTGATTTTCCATTTGCAGATTAAATCTTAAGTAAAATATTCTTGGTTTTTTATGTTTTATTTCTTACATTTAACTCTGTACTATTATAGCAGCCTTTCTCTGCTCTCATTTTTGCCCCCATGACTCAGTTTCTAAGAGCAACAAGATCTTTAAACAGTGCTGTAATTAAACCATGTCACTCTCTTGCTTAAAATCTGTGGCTTCTCATTAGAATAGAACCTTAATTTCTTTCCTTGGTTTACAAAGTCCTAAAAATTCATGTACTACTTTCCCCATCATTCACTTAACTCTAGCCTCACTGGTCTCCTTTCTTTGAACTCACCTAGCCTTTTCTTAGGCGTCACAGTAGTTTTTCTTTTGCTTGCAATCCACTTCTCTCTGTTGAGGTTCTGGATCAGAGCCTAGCTCAAATATCTCTTCAGAAAGGCCTTCCCTCATCATCTGGTTGTTCTCTAATACACCAGCTTGTTTTCATTTTATGCACAGAACATGCCTCTGATATCTTCTTGCTTATTTATTATCAACCTCTATGAGTTATATGCTCCTTAAAAGCAAAGATCTTTGTCTGTCTTGCTCACTACTGCATCCTAGGACCAGAATAATGCCTAGCTAATAAAAGGTTTGAGAAATATTTGTTGCATAAATTCTTTAATCTATTTAAGCTTTATTTTATTGTGTGAGGTGAGACAGAAATCTATTTTTACTTTTCTCAAGAACTGACTTTTCTATTTATTGGAATGGGAATTATCCATCCTTTTACCATGAACTTAAGATGCCACCTCTATCAGATATTTATGTATTGATATATATTTGGGTATGGTGTGGGTGTTCTACTTTATTCTGACAGTTCAATCTCATGCCAGTTTCACTGTTTTACACGCAGGAGTTTTAAATTTCAAATACCCAACTGCAATGCCTCCTACGTTTATCCTCTTTCTCCTTCACCAATTCTCCATTTTTAAGATTTTCTTGGCCAGGCACAGTGGCTCACACCTGTAATCCCAGCACTTTGGGAGGCCGAGGAGGGCGGATCACGAGGTCAGGAGTTCAAGACCAGTCTGGCCAATATGGTGAAACCCCGTCTCTACTAAAAATACAAAAATCAGCTAGGCATGGTGGTGCATGCCTGTAATCCTAGCTACTCGGGGAGGCTGAGGCAGGAGAACTGCTTGAACCAGGACCCAGGAGGCGGAGGTTGCAGTGAGCCGAGATCGCACCATTGCACTCCAGCCTGGGCTACAGAGGGAGACTCTGTCTCAATTCTTGAACAGTCTTACCACTTATTTTTCTCTTTATAAGTTTAATACTTCTTGTATTATAGATATATGTTACTTTGTGGAGAATTGCCATCTTTAAAATATTCTCACCAACTGTGTGTTACATTTTCCATTTCCCTATACTCTCATTGCATAATATCAACTTAAAAATTGTTAGTCTATTAGATTCACCAGTGTTTTCTTCTACATTTTCTTTTCCATTTTATACTGAAATTTTTGACTCATTTGAGATGCATTTTGGTGTGAGAGGTGAAATAGAGATCCAGCTCCATATTTTTCCCCCAAGGATCTGAAATAGCCTTTATCATATACTAAATCTATATTCATATAAATTTGGGTTTGCTTCTGGACTCTTATTCTGTTTGATATTCTCTTCTTTTACCATACATTTAATTATTGTAACTTAACAAAGTTTTACTAGTGAGCAGAGGTAGTTCCCTCTTACCACTATTCTTTTTCAGATCCCTCCCCCAGCCATTCTTGCCTGTTAAAAAAATTTTCTTAATTGGATTTTAGAACCATTTCCTCAAATTCTCCCCTCTGCTAAAGCCTTTCTGTGCTTATTTCATTGAATTTACAGATTAACATAGAGAGAATTCACATTTTCACAATATTAACTCTCCATATACAGTACAAGTCATTCTTTTTAAATGTCTTTTTGACTCTCACTGGAAATCCTTTTTTCAATTATATTTGGCCACTGCTGGCATACAGAAAAGCTTTTGGGTTCTATGTATTTGTTTTCTAGGACTGCTGTAACAAGGTACCACAAACTATTGTCTCACATTTCTGGAGGCTAGAAGCCAAAATCAAGGTGTCTGCAAGGCCATGCTCTCGGAGGCTCTTGGGGAAGAATCTGTTCCCTGCCTTTCTCTTAGCTTCTGGTGTCATGCTGGTGGTCCTTGGCTTGAGGCTGCATAACTCTGTTGTCATATGGCCTTCTCACTATGTCTTCACAGTGTCTTCTTATTCATACATCAGTCATACTGGGTTAAAGGCCCACCCTACTCTAGTAAGTTAAGACCTTATCTTAACTATTTCTGCAAGGATCTGTTTCCAAATAGGGTTCTATCCTGAGGTATTGGGGGTTACGGCTTCAACATCTCTTTTTGGGTAACATAATTCAACCCATAACAGTTCTACTATCATGTAAATACTCATTTTAATTTCCTCATCGCTCCTGATTATTTCACAGATGACTCTCTGGTGTTTTCCTGGTGCACAGCTTATCTGCATATAATGAAGATGATGTCTCTTTTCCAATATTTATTTCTCAGTTCATCTTCTTATCTAAGCTCGTTGACTAGTACTCTATCACACCTACACAAGAGGTAGTCATTATCTTTAAAAAGTTTGCTGTATTGTCTTTGAAATCTGAGTATGATTACTACTGGAGTGGAACATTTTAAAAACCCATCCATTTGTATTTCTTCTTCTGTGAACTATGTGTTTCTATCCTTTGTTTACTTTTTATGCTGAAGGTTTTTAATTAATTTGAAAGAGCTCTTGTGCATTGAAAATCTTAACTTCTTGTGACATATTAAAAATATTTTCCTCCAAGATTTTGAAAGCACCTTGTCAACTATCCAGCAGCCAACAGAAAGCATAAAATATAAGAAAGGTACAGATCTACTGTAACATAGATTAATTATACCTTTCTGTGCAACAGTCCAATACATGAGCAAATCCCTCTCATATTGTAATAGTAAGATGAATAGTGGAGAGCAGTGTAGATTTTTATGAAGCACTCTTGAAAATTTCAAGTACAATAATACTTATAACTTGTCTCATAGTATAGCATTACCAAACCATTCATTTTCTTTCCAGCTAAAGCACTCAAAGGAGCTTCAGGGACTAAATGATCTGATTAACCCTTTAATACCACATGCTTCACAGCTCTGGCTCCCACGTACTTAAGTTTACACTGACATTTAAAGGCCTTAACGCCATCAAAGAAAGGATTAACCTGTCCTTGGTTTGTCTAAATGGCCAAATAACAAGATTTAAGTGATAACTAGCTGTAGGATATGTCCTTATTAAATTTGATAGGATTTAAAAAAACCCAAGTAATGTAATAAAGTTTGCAAAGTGATCTAGATTAAACAGGTTTGACTGCTCAATTTGGAAGTGATTCAGTGTACAGGTACAGGTATAAAGGTAATTTTAAAATATTAGGCTTTGAATGTTGCTGACCAGAAAGTTGAGGAATGTTAAACAAACATTACAATATATTGTTTTAGCTACTTTTCATTACCCATAAAATAAACGTGTGCTTATTTTAGCAGTGTGCCTTCTCTCCCCTCCTCACAAGTTTCATTCCTCCCAAAGATTTACGTAACATGGTACAAAACATGAGAAAGGAAAGACAACCTACTTCTTGAGATGTTGATGCTCATCTAGAAATATAAATGTCCTAAAAGCCCAGACAGAAAGTCCCTGTCCAGGACCACTGAGGGGATATTTTGATTTACTAGGACTGATCTGCCCATTAGCCAAGAATGTACAAGTAAAGATGCTAGGACTTGGGAATGTTCTTACTGGCATTAAAACCAGCCTGGATTTGGTCACCTTACTGATTCCATACCTTGTATCTTTATTTCTTTGTCCTATGCATATTCTTACTTAAAAATGATGTGGCCTTTGCTGTACAGAAAAATACAGATGTTAGGTTTACTACTTATTATCTATCGCTTGTATGCCTTTGTTTTGCCTGTGTTCCCTATGGAAGCCTTTATATTTGTCTGTGCAAGGACTCGGGGCATATTACGAATAAGTGGTTACACTTTACCATGACACTTTACACCTGCAATGTGTATGACTTTGCACATGTTCACTGAGACAACTGATCTAAGAAGTTTATATGTCTGTGTGTGTGTGTAAAATTTTTCACAAACAGAATAATTTTATATGATTGTATTTGGGTAGTGTTTTTCACCACCCAATAGCAGGTAGGAATTGTACATAGTAAGAACACATATTGTATATACACACACACATTCATATATATGCCCTGGGTCACAATAGAAAATGTGTTTTGTATTGTGGTTTGCAGTCACAACAGTGGGAAAGGCACTGTATTAAACGTGTTTACAATGCGATGGAATCCTTCATGGCATTCTTTCATTTCCAGAGGTCAAAGATGTTCTTGCTTTTCATTCAATCTACAAATGTTTACTGGACAACTACTATATGTTGGTTGAGGGCTTAGGTGTTGGGGCAGGAAGAAAAAGAGGCAAAATTACTTGGCAATTTCTACCTATTATTACACAGATATAAGGGTTTAAATAAAAACATAAAAACAAGATGCTGAATTGATTACAGCTGCTCGTATTTTAATATGCTTATTGATGGCCATGAAAACCTAAGTGGAATGTATGAAAAATTCCCAGAAATAAAGTCTTCACCGAATGTTAAGCCTCTTGTGCTTCTCATTAATACTTGGAGAGTGATCCAGTATAAAATCTATAGTTGAGACAGGAATTCTCTAAAGATATATTTCTTTTTCTTTATTTTTTGAGACAAAATCTTGCTCTGTCACCTAGGTGGCAGTGCAGTGGTGCGATCTTGGCTCACTGCAGCCTCTGCTCCCAGATTCCAGCGATTCTCCTGCCTCCGCCTCCCGGGTAGTTGGGATTACAGGCACCTGCCATCATGCCGGCAAATTTTTGTATCTTTTAGTAGAGACGGGGTTTCACCATGTTGGTCAGGCTGGTCTCAAACTCCTGACCTCAGGTGATCCACTTGCCTCGGCCTCCCAAAGTGCTGAGATTACAGGCGTGAGCACTGTGCCTGGCATAAGTTTATTTTATAAGTGATATAATCTGTGCTTTATAACAACAGAAGCTTTAAGAATAACTTAGGAAAAAATAATTATTTTTCTCTTTTCTGATCTTTGGACAGATTCAATAAATATGTTATGATTTCTAGTGATTATTTACAACTTCCAAAATCATACCAACCATACTAACACTGTAATTATTTAATGCAGCAAAAATTCAAGTTTTATTTTTTTCCAATTTTGACTTTTCAAATTTAAATGCTATATATAGATATTTGGTTCCTTACACCAAATGCCCATTAGGCTGGTGATATAAGGCTCACACACATTTTCTGGAAATATAAAAAATCTAAATGAGTTGTCTTGTATTTTTGGAAAATAAACTCAAATAATTGGGTAATAGGGTCACAACTGTACTGGAAAAATGCTTTCTGACAAAATGATACTTTTCCCCCCCAAGTCAATCTAGATAATCAAGATTGGCTACAGCCAAATTATGATGGAGCTGGCCCAAATTTTCATAACTTTGTGTTCAGTGATGTCATATTAGTAGTTTGAAATTGGTCACAGGTAGGAGTATTTATACCACAGAAATCAGCAAAAGCTACCAATCAGAGGTTCCCCTCCTATTCTGAAGAGCCTTTAAATATTTGCCAGCACTTCACTGGCAATAGCCATTATTGTTTCAAAATACCATTTAACTCTTCATTGTTCATAAGAATCTTATTTGAAGATCTAAATGGTTGGGTGTTTTCTGTGTGAATCTGTCCTGGAAAAAGATTTAAATGTTTCTCATTCATTTATAGTAATGGAAATGTTAGACTTTCACTGTGAAGGCCTTATTATGTGAGACCTTCCCCAAAGAGAATTCTTCCTTTTGTATCAGTTGTATTCTATTCCAAATAAACTGCTTACAATTCAATCTTCTAGAGATAGGGTCTTGCTATGTTCCCTAGGCTGGAGTACATTGGCATAATCATACCTAACTGCATCCTCATACTAGTGGACTCAAGCAATCCTCCCACCTCAGCCTCCCCAGTAGTTGGGAATACAGGCATGTACCACTACACCCAACTAAAATTTGGATTGTTATTTGAAAAAATGTTATTCTATTTTTTAAAACTCAATCCATGCTTGTGAAGCAAAATACGTAGACTTCGAATAGAACCTAACAGATTATAGTTCTCTGTCATAAAGTCTATGTGGTTTAATGATAAAAGGTTAATTTAAAAATTTTGTAAAGTATAAAATAAACAATTTTATTAGATGAACTCATTTATTTGACATATTAAATTAGACAAAGAAATATATATGTAACCAGATAAAAACAATCACATTCTCATACTACTTGAACACACAGCAGTGGTTAAAAATAATGGATTGTAAAATGGACCCCAGGATTTAATGCAAAAACCACCCCATACGAGAAAAGTTTCAGGCTTCTAACTTCACTGAATCCAGTACTAAACGTGCTTCTTTATATTCCTCAGCTTCTTCCAAGTCTTTTTCACTTTCCTAAAATTAAATACAATAAAAATTAAGTTTATCCTTTTCAAGTTTCAGTTCTTTGTTATTTACTCAAATATTACAAACCATTAATGTAAATAACTAAAATATTAAAAGTAAAAAATCCCAAGCCTCATCTAAATATATTGTAATTCCACAGGTTTCCCACGTTCTGCTCCTTCTTTACAAGGAAAGGGAAATAACTGGTGGTTTTGTTTCACTGTATATATTCTCATATAATAAGTGAATAACAGTCTTCTAAAGCTACCAACATTAAGTAAATTAAATAAAAACCTCAGAAAAAGTTTATTCTCATTTTGGTGACCCATCATCATCATACGAAAGAGAAAAGTAAAAAGGAAGATCTACTAACATGTTACATATATGACAGCATTCAGGCCAATATAATCCACCAACTATTCGCAATGACAAAGAAGGCTTCCGATGTCACAACAGAGTTAAATATAATCTTTGAATTAAACAAATGAATTGCCTGCTTGCTAATGGGTATTACATACCCTACACTAAAGGAAAGAAAATACATCCTTCATTTTCTGATATTTAAAGATTGAGTTTTTCCATAATACTGATATACAGGCAACTTTTACTAATATATTGTAATGATAACAGACAAATGAAATAATATTATCTAAATTACATAGGAAATTTTGTTTGATTTTTAAATGAAGCTATGGTTAGCAATTTATGTCAGGTCAATAAAAGATGGAGATATACAAACAGAGTAGAGGAAATACAGTATGTGTGTATTTAATATGAGAACTGAAAGCAAAAGGACTAAGAATTTGCTTAGCTCAAACTATAGGTAAGAATTTCTTAAACCTCCATGTTATACCTTAAACACATCTTTGTTCTCTGTTAGTAAACATAAGCTCTTCGAGGGCAGAGATATTGTTGAATACATTTCACATACAAATATATAATCCAAATACATTATTATTATTATTATTATTTTGGTATTTTTAGTAGAGACGGGGTTTCACCATGTTGGTCAGGCTGGTCTTGAACCCCTGACCTCGTGATCCACCCACCTTGGCCTCCCAAAGTGCTGGGATTACAGGCGTGAGCCACCGCACCTGGCGGCCAACATTATTTTTTTTCAAGCAATTTCTATTACTTTCTCAGCTACTAGATTCATGAGAGAAAAAAGCATTTAAACTGTCAAGAAATACAAATGATGCTTCCTGTCTTAGACAGTATTTTAACAGTTATTATTTCCTGCTTTATCTCCCTTCTGTATCACAAGGCATTTATATCAGCAAGTATAAGTGTTATTCAGCTCCAAGTTAATATGAGGGGACTATATAGATTGCCAGGTTTTTTCCCCCTCTCAAACTGATTTAGGTTTGAATGTGAAAGAATTCCAGATCCTTTTAATAAGATTGCAAATTCTTTTGAAACATTAGATCTTTTAAAATTTTAATCAGTCAACTCATCGTCAATGTCTCAAAAGATCCTTATGTATGAAAACAAAATAATCAAGACATTGCTGGACAATACTGGTACTATCATAACTTAAATAAATTTAACTAGCTAAATTTTAATAAACTGAACAAACATGCTAGAAAACAGTACTTTTACTGGAGGCATAATTCAAAACACAATTTAAACTCCATTAATTATTTTAAAATATAGTGGTATAAAGGGCAAGTGAATAAGAAATACTGCCAACTAGTTCTCAGTGTTAAATATTTAAACTTTTGGCTTTCCATGTATTGGATTGAAAAAAAAATTTAAACATAAGACACAGAAGTCTTTGCTTACTAATATCTGCTGAAGATCCAAATATGCGGCTTCCAACCTGCGCTGGCAATCTGGGATCATCATCCGGGATTCTTGTAGGATCTCTGCCTAGAATGAGAATCTCTGTGAGACGTTTAAAGATGGCAGAACTTGTATGTGTTTAGCTCATATCTTGGTAAATATATCCTTATTAAGAGGAATCAGAAAAAAGTTATGGTTATGTTAAATGGTTCAATATTTTAACTTAAATTGTATATATTAGAAGTTAAAAAGAAAGACCAGGCACAGTGGCTCACGCCTGTAATCCCAGCACTTTGGGAGGCCGAGGCAGGCAGATCACCTGAGGTCAGGAGTTCGAGACCAGCCTGACCAACATGGAGAAACCCTGTCTCTACTAAAAATACAAAATTAGCAGGGCGTGGTGGCGCATGCCTGTAATCCCAGCTACTCAGGAGGCTGAGGCAGGAGAATCGCTTGAACCCAGGAGGCGGAGGTTGCGATGAGCTGAGATTGCACCATTGCACTCCGGCCTGGGCAACAAGAGCGAAACTCCATCTCAAAAAAAAAAAAAAAAGTTAGAAAAGAAAGACTATCATACTGTAAAATCTACAAAGTACAGGTTTTAGAACTAAATCTTTTTGGTAATCACCTTCGCATGCTAAGTGAAAGTTAACTGGAAAAGCTTTTCATAGAGCATTTATTTTAAAAGGCTATTTAAAATAAACTATTTCCCCTGCTGTCACAAAGCACCTTTATCCAAAATGGGATCAGCTGGTTATATAAATATCTCCTGCATCTTTTGAGTAATAAAGAAAAACAGTGTTTAGATAATATCACATGGAGATAATTACTGCATGAAAAAAGTTATTGAGTTATTGATCACATCGTGTGCACACTGCAGGAGGTTCACACTGAAAGAGAGAGGTAAAGAAAAATGAAAAGCAAAGACCAGCAGGTTCATATTTTTGATGCTTATCATGCATAAAAAGTTATTACTTATCCTTGTGCTTCATTTTAGGAGAGAGATTATTCTCCCCATGCAATGTGAGCCAAATTACCAATGTGGCACCCCTCTGAATCTAAACTTCTTCCTATTCCTCCTGATGACAGACACTACAGAATTAAACACAGAAATATGTATTCTAGAGGATATTTCTGGACATAAAATCCATCATTCAAAACTGGACTATAACACATCAAATCATGAAAGAAAAAAAATCAAATCAATGACAGGGAAACCCAACTGATAAGAGTAAATAAGTTAATGCCACATATTGGACTTCAAATAGGGCTTTTTCTTAGAGTAGTAGGAAGCTTTATTTCCTTAAACAATTCTCAGAAAGAAACATAGAGCTCATCTAAACATTTATTTTCAAAAAAATAATGTTTGGTCAAATACCTTTAAAGAAATGGGTAGAAAATCTGAGCTTTTTACTAAGGAGATTATCAAGCTCGTATAAAATAAAAAGTAATGATATAATTTAACAGTAATAATACTATATTTTAATAGAAACTTTAAGTCCCAGTACCTTCTTCCTTTCCCAAACAGCTTTGTCAGAGCTCATATTGAAAACAAAAATCTCAATTATAACATACAAAGAAGTTCTTTATTCACATGTATTTTCTCAGGTGGAAATCTATTGTTGAACTTAAACTTCTTTTACTAATAAGGCACAGGTTGAAAATTTCAAACATAACATCATGATTTTACCTCAGAGCTAATCATACTATGCCTACACATTTAACCACTGCCATTAAATTATTTTTGTGTATCTGGTTAGTTTGAATATATGTGAAAAATCAGTGACAGGAATATTTCATGTTGGATTTTTCCTATTTCCTTTCCTATGGAATTCCCTTCAGAATGGTTACAGGAATTAAACAAGATGAAATGAATAGGTCAAATCCATGACAAGTCACAATATGTGTTTGTAAAAAAAAATATTTTCTAAGCTTTAGCCACCAAAAAAAACTTTAAACAATGCCACCCAAAAATAACTTCTATTCATTAAAATTCCATCTATTATTACAAATCAAGAATCCTCAGTCTATCAACACAGGACTCTGACTTACACGGGGCCAAAGCTCAGGCTCTCCCATACACTACCCCAATTCATTCAATAAGTTTACTATACGTCTTCAGGATGCCAGGTACTGGGGATACAAAGATGAAAAAGAAAAGGTCTCTGTCCTCTAAATCCATAAGTCTAGGTGTATTAACATGAAAAGAAACATTTGAGATTGCTTCAAGAAGATCATGCCACAGAGAGCCAAAGGAACACAGTGATGGCTATGATTTGGAATTCACAAACCACATCTTCATCAAAGCCATAAATCATATATTTTACCTTGGGACAATGAATTGCAACTGTCTGGAATAATTTTAAAACACAGTATATGAGGCGTGATTATATATGTAAAGATACCCCCCAAAATACCTAAACTTAATTAAATGAATATTATCTTTCAAAGTGTTTCCCTTGGGAGGTAGTACTCAAATGAATTGTGCCTCTGTTTACAATATCTGAATCAATTGTCAGTTTATTCTAATGTTGACTATGATAAATCTGAGCTTAATTCAGGATCTTGGCATAGACTGGGAGATGCAAAGAACCTTAGAGGAACAAACACAACAGGATGTGGTACTAACTGATGTCTAATTGTTTTTAAAACAAGTTATGGTTTTATAGGGGGTACTTATTTGGTAAAATGGAAGTTGGGAGTTAGTTTAGCAAGGTTCAGGTTACAACAATGAATAAATGGCTGAACCTAAAATCTAAACAATTTCCTTTAGAGTCAAACATATGTAAATTGGAAAGGAAATACCCCAATTGGCAGATCTTCATTTTTGTCAGAAAGAAGAGTTCTGTGAAATAATCTGGCCAACGTCAATCAAGCTCTTAGGTTATTGCTGATTGTGATGAGGTTTCCAGATTCTTTAAGGATCCAGATCATCCATCAGAAGCTGGCTATACCTATAGCTATAATAATCAATAGATACTCTAATATTGGCTATTGGCTACCTCTGAAACCAATGGCATTAGTTTGCCAGGTTGAGCTCTAGAGTAATCCAGAGATTACTGGAATAATGGTTAAGTGTTTCCTTTAGATGGCAGTAAAATGTTAAGGTACTCACTTGTCAGGAAATCTATTTGACTTGTATTCTGTGGTTATTGCTAAATGAGTAAGATTGTAAGAAGAATCTTAAGTCAAAGAAAAAAAATGATCTTTGGGCCCTTAAGCTCTAATGTATCAATAATTACTTTAAATGTAAATGATGTAAATACACTAGTTAAAAGGCAGAGATTCATGGATTGGACCCAATAACATGCTGTCTACAAGAAACTCATTTTAAACATAATAAAATAAAAAATAAAAGGATAGGAAAATATATATAATGTAAACATTAATTTAAAAAATCAGGGCTAGGCATGGTGGCTCATTCCTATATAATCCCAGCACTTTAGGAGGCCAAGACAGGAAGATCGCTTGAGGCCAGCAGTTTGCGACCAGCCTGGGCAACACAGTGAAACTCTGTTTACCAAAAATAAAAATTAGCTGAGTGTGATGGCACATGCCTGTAGTTCTAGCTACTCAAGAGGCTGAGGCAGGAGGATTACTTGAGCCCAGGAGCTGGGAGGTTACAATGAGCTATGATCGTGACAATGTACTCCAGCCTAGGCAAAAGAGTGAGACCTTGCCTCTAAAAAGCCAAAAAATCAGGAGTGGCTAAACAAATACCAGATAAAGTAAACTTCAAAGCAAAATAATTATTACAGACAAAGAGGGATGTTACATTATCATAAAATTATCAATCTACCAAGAAAATACAGTGATCTTAGATGTGCATGCATTAAACAAAAGAGTTTAAAAATATGTAAAACAAAAACTGAGAGCGCTGAAAGGAAAAACAGACAAATCCATAAACATTAGCTGGGGATTTCAATACCCCACACTCAGCAACTGATAGAAATATTAGATGAAAATCAGTAAAGGTATAAAAGAACTGAACAACACCAACGCACAAGGTGTAACTGACTTTTATAGAACACTCTACCTCAGAAAGAATACAATGTTCTAATAAGTAAGGAGAATACAAACACTTTTCAAGTGCCCATGAAATATTTACTGAAGTAAGCCATATTCTGGATCAAAAAACCCCAACAATAACAAAAACCCCAACAAATTTAAAAGAACTGAAATCCTACATAATACATTATCTGACTATAATGGAGTAAAATTAGAAATCATAACAGAAAGAAGGAAAATCTCTACTTAGAAATTAAACAATATACTTGTAAGTAGGCCATGGGCCAAAAAAAAGTCTCAAATAAAGACACAGATAAATGGAAATGAAAATATAACATGTCAAATTTTATGGGATGCAGCTAAAGCAGTGTCTGTTGGGAAATTTATAGCACTAAATGCTTAATCAAAAGGAAGGGTCTGAAATTAATAATCTTGTTTTAATTTAATTTAAATAAGTTCTTGTTTCAAGAACCTAGAAAAAGAAGAGCAAAATAAACCTAAAACAAGCAGAAGGAAATAATATATAAGAGCAGAAATCAACGAAATTAAAAACAGAAAAGCAACAGACAAAACTGTATGAAACAAAAGGCTGGTTTTGGCTGGGTGCCATGGCTCATGCCTGTAATCCTAACACTTTGGGAGGTTGGGGCAGGCAGATTGCTTGGGCCCAGGAGTTCGAGCCAGCCTGGGCAACAGGCAAGACCCCATCTCTACAAAAAATTAGCCAGGTGTGGTGACACACATCTGTAGTCCCAGCTACTTGGAAGGCCAAAGTGGGAGGATTGCTTGAACCTGGGAGGTTAAGGCTGCAGTGAGCCATGATCACACCACTGCACTCCAGCCTGGGCGACAGAGTGAAACCCTGTCTCAAAAAAATAGTAATAAAATAAATAAACCAAAAAGCTGGTTTCTTGGAAAGAAAAAAAACCACACTGATAAACCTTTAAGCAAGACAGACAAAGATAAAGTGAAAGGGCACAAATCACCAAAAGCAGTCCAAAATAGAGGATATCATTACGGATCTTGCAATTATTAAAAGGAGAAGAAAGAAATAATATAAATGATGTTATAATATTGTTCATAATGCTCATAAACAACTTAGAAGAAATTGACCAATTCCTCAAAAACTACCAACTACCCAAACTTAATTACTTAAATAGTCCTATTAATCAATCACTACAGAAACTGAAGTTGTAATTTATTTGTTGTTGTTAATTTAAAAAATACTTTTTCTACAATGTTCTGCTGAATGAAGTTGTAATTTAAAAGTTCCTATAAAAGAGCTCTCCAGGCCCAAACAATTTCAATAGACAATTCTACCAAACATTTAAATAACAATTAACACCAATTTTACACAAATCCTTCAAGAAAACAGAAAAGGAAGGAACAAATGATTTTTGAAATCAGTATTCCCAAATGATTTTATGAAATCAGTATTAACCTTACAGCAACACCACACAAAGACAGCACAAAAAAAAGAAAACTGCCTCAACAAATTAACAAACTGAATTCAGCAATGTATACAAATAATTATTTATAGATCAGTATCAAGTGGGATTCATTGTACGTATGCAAGGATGGTTAAATATTTGAAAATCAATCCATGTAATTCACATCATCAGGTCTGAGAAAGAAAATGAATATAATCCTAGAACTAGTAAGTTTAGCAAGGTGAGTTTGCAGGTTACAAGATCAACATAAAAACAAAAATCAACTGCACTTTTATATCTAACAACAAATATGGTATGTAGAAACCAAAACTAAAAGCAATACAATTTGCAAGAGCGTCAAAAAAAAAAAATACTTAGCTATACATTAATAATGTGCAGGATCTGTATGCTGAAAATTATAAAATGTTGATGAAGGAAATCAGACCTAAATAAATTAGAAAGACTTACCATATTCATTAACTGGGACATCAATTTGCCCCAAGCTGATTTATAGGTTTAATGCAATTCCTATCAAAAGGTGTTTTATAGACACAGACAAGCTTATTTAAAAATTTACATGGAGAGCCAAAACAAACTAGAAAAACTAAAATAATTTTGAAAAAAAAATAAAATAAATTCTCATTCTTCCCAATGTTAAGATTTACTACATCAGTACAGAATCAAAACAGTGCAGTATTGTTAAAGGGATAGACAAAGATTAATGAACCAGAAGAGAGAACACAAAAGTAAACCCACACAAATATGTCCAACTATTTTTGACAAAGATACAAAAGCAATTCAATGAACGGAAGATAGCCTTTTCAACAAATGCTGCTGGAGCAACTGGACATTGATTGGCAAAAAGATGAATCTCAAACCAAACGTAACACTTTATATAAAAATTACCTCAAAATGGATTGAAGACTTAAATACAAAACACAAAATCATACAACTTTTAGGGAAAAAAAATAGAAAATCTTTGGGACCTAAGACAAGCAAAGAGACCTTAGCCCTGAAACCAAAAGTATGATTCATAAAAGGAAGTACTGATAAATTGGACGTTCTTGAATTTAAAAACTGTTGGCTGGGCGCGATGGCTCATGCCTATAATCCCAGCACTTTGGGAGGCCAAGGCGGGCAGATCACTTGAGGTCAGGAGTTCGAGACCAGCCTGACCAACACAGTGAAACCTTTTCTCTACTAAAAATACAAAAATCAGCTGGGCATGGTGGCAGGCGTATATAATCCCAGCTACTAGGGAGGCTGAGGCAGAAGAATTGCTTGAACCTGGGAGACAGAGGTTGCAGTGAGCTGAGATCGCACCATTCCAGCAAAGAGCATGGCTCTGACTCAAAAAAAAAAAAAAAAATTAGCCAGGCATGGTGGCACATGCCTGCAGTCACAGCTACTTGGGAGGCTGAGGCAGAAGGATCGTTTCAACCCAGGAGGCAGAGGTTGCAGTGAGCTGAGATCTCCTCACTGCACTCCAGCCTGGGCGACCAAGCAAGATTCTGTCTCAAAACAAAAACAAAAACAAAATCCTTGTTTCTCTGTCAAAGACACTGTTAAGAGGATAAGAAGACAAACTACAGACAGAAATATCTGCAAACCACATATCTGACAAAGGGCGTGTGTCTAGAATATACAATGAACTCTCAAAACTCAAACGTAAAAAAAAAAACAAAGCATCCAATTAGTGGGCAAAAGGCCTGATCACTCATTTTCACTGAAGAGGATACACAGACAGCAAATAAGCACATGAAAAGACATTCAATATTATTAGCCATTATGGAAATGCAAATTAAAAGCACAATGAGTTATCACTATACAGCTATCATATAGCTGATGGCTAAATGCTAAAATTAAAAAATAGAGATCACACTGAATGCTGGTGAAGATGTAGAGAAATTGAATCATTGCTGGTGGGAACATAAAATAGTACAACCACTCTGGAAAAGAGTTTGGTAGTTTCTTTTAAAACAAAAACCACACGAATACAACCTAGTAATTGCACTCTTAGGCATTTATCCCATAGAAATAAAAACTTATGTTCAAGAGTAGAGAACTCAGAAATAAACCCAAATACAGCCAACTATCTTTGACAAAGCAAACAAAAACATAAAGTGGGGAAAGGACACCCTTTTCAACAAATGGTGCTGGGACAATTGGCAAGCCACATGTAGGAAAATGAAACTGGATCCTTACCTCTCATCTTATACAAAAATCAACTTAAGATGGATTAAAGACTTAAATCTAAGACCTGAAACCATGAAAATTCTGGAAGATAACATTGTAAAAACCCTTCTAGACACTGGCTTAGGCAACAATTTCGTAACTAAGAACCCAAAAGGAAATGTAATAAAAACAAAGATAAATAGCTGGGACTTAATTAAAGAGCTTTTGCATGGCAAAAGGAACAGTCAGCAGAGTAAACAGACAACCCACAGAGTGGGAGAAAATCTTCACAATCTATACATCTGACAAAGGACTAATATCCAGAATCTACAACAAATTCAAACAAATTAGCAAGAAAAAAACAAATAATCCCATCAAAAAGTGGGCTAACGATATGAATAGACAATTCTCAAAAGAAGACATACAAATGGCCAACAACTATATGAAAAAATGCTCAACACTAATGATCAGGGAAATGCAAATCAAAACCACAATGCAATACCACCTTACTCCTGCAAGAATGATCATAATCAAAAAATTAAAAAAAATAGATGTTGGTGTGGATGTGGTGAACACGGAACACTTCTACACTGCTGCTGGGAATGTAAACTAGTACATTCGTGTGGAGATTCCTTAAAGAACTAAAAGTAGAACTACCATTTGATCCAGCAATTCCTACTGGGTATCTACCCAGAGGAAGAGAAGTCATTATATGAAAAAGATACTTGCACACGCATGTTTATAGCAGCACAATTCACAACTGCAAAAATGTGGAACCAACCCGAATGTCCATCCATCAACAAGTGGATAAACTGTGGCATGCATATATATATATATGATGGAATACTACTCAGCCACAGAAAGGAATGAGTTAATGGCATTTGCAGCAACTTGGATGGGACTGGAGACAATTACTCTAAGTGAGGTAACTCAGGAATGGAAAAGGAAACATCATATGTTCTCACTTATAAGTGGGAGCTAAGCTATGAGGATGCAAAGGCATCAGAATGACACAATAGACCTTGGGGATTCAGAGGGAAAGGGTGGGAATGGGGTGAGGGATAAAAGACTACAAATCTGGAAACCATCATTCTCAGTAAACTATCGCAAGGACAAAAAACCAAACACCACATGTTCTCACTCATAGGTGGGAATTGAACAATGAGAACTCATGGACACAGGAAGGGGAACATCACACTCCGGGGACTGTTGTGGGGTTGGGGGAGGGGGGAGGGACAGCATTAGGAGATATACCTAATGCTAAATGACGAGTTAATGGGTGCAGGAAATCAACATGGCACATGGATACATATGTAACAAACCTGCACATTGTGCACATGTACCCTAAAACCTGAAGTATAATAATAAAAATAAAAATTAAAAAAAAAAGACTATAAGAAAATAAATATACTGAAACATTAAAAAAAAAAAAAAAGACTACAAATCAGGTTGAGTGTACACTGCTTGGGTGATGGGTGCACCAAAATCTCAAAAATCACCACTAAAGAACCTACTTTTGTAACCAAATACCACCTGTTCCCCCAAAACCTACAGAAATAATAAAATAAAATAAAACCTATGTTCACATCAAAACTGTACATGAATGTTCACATCAGCTTTTTTCACTACAGCAAAAACCTGGAAACAATCCAAATGTTCATCAAAGGTTAAATGTTAGTACATCCAAACCATGGAATACTACTTAGCAGTAATAAAGAACAAACTATTGATACACTCAATAACTTCAATGGACTTAAAGGGAATTATATAAAATAGAAAAAGCCAATTTTAAAAGGTTACATACTGTAGATTCCATTCTATGTTATGTGACATTCTTGAGGCAGTGTAATTATTTAGGGTTTCTGGAGCAGAGAGGATGGGGTGGCTAAAAAGAAGTGGCAAGAGGGAGCTTTGCGATGGAACAGTTCTCCATCTTGATTGGTTGCTGCACATGCTACTGCAGAGAACTATACAGGCAAACACACAAATGAGTGTACGTATAACTAGTGAAATATGAGTAAGCTCTGTGGTGTACCAAGGTCAACTTCATGGTTTGAATACTGTATTATATTTATACAAGATACTAACATTGGGGGAGGAAGGATGAAGGATGTAACGACACCTCTTTGAGTATCTTTTGGAATTTCCTGTGAAATCTATAATAAGAAATAAAAAAGCAAGTGTATTACCTTCTATAAGCCTGCATATATGTACCAAGAGACAAACACATTTTCTTGGATGACCGTAAGTTATTTTCCATATTTTTACTACTGATTAAAAGAAAATCTGGGTTTTTCTTCCAGGATCAGCCTTGTGAGACACTCCTGGTCAAAGGGGTATCTTCTTTGTTGACTGAAGCCTCCTAATATTTTCCATATATTTAATGAAAAGCATTTCCCCTTTATTTTTAGGAAACACATAGAAACATGTCATCGTAAATGTTCACTCTTGTTTCAAAGAGTAAAAAAAAGTATGTACATCTTTTTCAAAAAGATGAATTTTACATTACTGTAATTATATGCAATAATTGCAAAGCTTTTGTGAAAACTCTTTTGTGAGAAAACTGAGAACTCTTTGTCCAAAAATTATACCAGTTTGTCTTACTACTTCTGGAACCTAAGAGGTAAGTTGTGCCTTAGGAGAAATGACAGAGATATGTCTGACTGAGTGTCATTACTGCCAATCATTATGCCCTAGGATAGGTTGAAAAACAAACCAGAAAGCTTTACCAAGTGAGGGCAAAACCCTCTGTATCCAACCCTAATTGGTGGAGAAGAAGAGAGATAATCAGAAGCAGAAGGCTAAAATCAATTTGGGCAATATTTGAATGACATGTTATATTGTTTAGCCAGAAAATAAAAAAAGACAGAATAAATCTTTAACTGACTGATATTCTGGCCTCCTGAAAACTTTTACCTAGCTGCTTATTTTTAAATTTTCTACTTTATTTTATGTATTTTTTGAGACAAGGCCTCACTCTGTCACCCAGGCTGGAGTACAGTGGCATGATCATGGCTCACTGCAGCCTTGACCTCCTGGGCTCAGGCGATCCTCTTACCTCTGCCTCCCAGGTGGCTGTGACTTTTGGGTGCACACCACCACACCCAGCTAATTTTTTGTATTCTAATAAAATTTTTTTTATTTTTTGTAGAGACAGAGTTTCACCTTTGATATGGTTTCACTCTGTGTCCCCACACAATCTCATCTTGAATTGTAATCCCCACATGTTAGGGAGGGACCTGGTGGGAGGTGATTGGATTATAGGGGTGGTTTCCATATGCTCTGATAGTGAGTGAGTTCTCATGAGATCAGAGGGTTTAAAAGTGGGGCACTTCCTATTTGTTCTCTTTCTCTCTCTCTCTCCTGCCGTCTTGTGAAGAAGGTGCTTGCTTCCCCTTCACATTCTGCCATGATTATAAGTTTCCTGAGGTCTCCCCAGCCATGTGGAACTGTGAGTCAAGTAAACCTATTTTCTTTATAAGTTACCCAGTCTCAGGTAGTTCTATATAGCAGTGTGAAAACGGACTAATGCAAACAAGCTAGCCCCAGGCTAGTCTCAAACTCTGGGCTCAATTGATCTACCCAGCTTGGCCTCCCAAAGGGCTAGGATTACAGATGTGAGCCACTGCACCTGGCCTAATTACTGATTTTAAAAGAACCAAAATTATACCTAGTCCAACAGAGGGACTGTCCCCTGATTTTTGGCAACCATCTTCAGGTAAGAGTTTGGTAGGAATAAGAGATAGCACCTTAACTGTGTGCTTAAAATACAGCCAATTTAGAAGAGGTAGGAAAGCTGGAGCAAAACGGATACAAGCGAGAGAATAGCCAAAGTAGTGAGAAGTGACTGAGGATAGTGTTTAGCTCAGAAGAGGAAGAAATCTACGGAGAAGTGTAGAAAACCCACAAAATGCAGTACTTGGCTTTCTTGATATTTTCTATGAAAGGCACAATAAATGTTAAGAAAACCATTGCTGACCTTAAAGTCCCAGGCAATCACAAACACAGCAGTTCTTTTGGTTATGCAATACCCATTGTTCATGATAAAAAAAAAATGAATGGCCACAATATAGCTAAGCCAGGGAAAGGAAATTAAGAAATATATGTAGGTTGGCTAAAGACAAGTTTTTAGGAAACTCTGAAACAAAACTGCAATTGACAACTATATACATGGTAGGTTGACAACAGAAGCAACCAGAAACAACTATTATTCTGTAATCAGATATGAAATGTTATTTCTCAATAAGTACTAAGTTGGCTATGAATCTAACAAATCCTGTTAAAAAATATGATACCTATGACCAAAAAGAGAATTTTAACACGTCTGAGGGTAGAAACAACTTTTGAACAATTTTTTTACCCCTTTTATATCTGTGTATGTAGTCAGTAATGTAACTAGTGTGTGGCTGGTATTTTGAAATGACAATTACCACACAGGATTCCGTAGTTAATCCTTACCTATAAAGTAGTGATTTTATTGAAAGATGATACATACATAAATATAAATGAAATAAAACAGGTTCTGTGATAACTCATAACTTTATTTGTAAAATTTTATTTAGAAAGGGAACACATTTATTCCTCCACTCCATGTAACTGATAACTCCTATTTTAGCTATAGGACTATTTTAAAATACATTATTGATGGTGAAAAAAAGCCAGGCAAAGAAAAAGACTAAATGAGGTCACTAGCTACATGACTGGGAAAATAAACTGATGAAGTCCAAGAAGGACCTGGATGAAATAAAGTTATATACTGTGTCATAATATTTTCCCACTAGATGTAGGAAAACAATAGAAGACATAAGATTGAAAAAGGTACAAAAGCAGTATGTATCATAATTTTAAGAATAAAAAGTTACATTCCATATGTAAATCCCTATGAATGGTGGTTAGTTCATAAAGGTGGACAAGGCCAGGTCAGGGGGCACTCACGCTTATAATCCCAGGACTCTGAGAGGCCAGGGTGGGAGGATCACTGGAGGCCAGGAGTTGAAGACCAGCCTAAACAAGAAAGTAAGACCTTGTCTCTATAAAAAATTTAAAAATTGGCCAGGCATGGTGGCACACATCTGTAGTCCCAGCTACTCTGGAGACTGAGGTGGGAGGATCACTTGAACCCAGGAGTTTGAGGCAGTAATAGTGAGCTAGGATCACACTACTGTACTCCAGCTTGGGCATCACAGAGAGACCCCACTGCCCAATATAATTTATTAATATTCAAAAATAAAGGGGACATACTGTATCTACACATCTGCTTACTAATCCTCCCTCAATTAGTGAGTATCTGACACACAAATGTCTTTTATACACACAGTGCTATATCATAAATAAAGGAAGACGGCCTCTCCTAAAAGCTTAATAAAATAAGAAGGCTATCTTCCTAGATAGCCAAGGGAAGACACAGCCAACAAGTTGTTTCAGCTGCTGCTGCATTTCTTTTGCACGGCAGGAAGCAACTCCCTACAAAAAAATCTATTTTAAATGATTGATTAATTTTACTGAATTAAGCCTGAGTTAAGTGTGATTACCAATTTTGCCACAATTTACATGGCAAAAATGACTGTGAGTTCATAAAGCTGATTTTAAAACTAAATTTTAAGATATAGTCTGTACAAGCTGGTTCACACTCTCCTTTTTTTAAACTGTCATCTGGAAATTATTTTAAATGCATCTGACACTAGATTTTAAGTAGAAGACCAAGTGATCTGAGGTACATGTTACAGAGATTTATTTAGTTGTTGTGGTAGGGAAGGAATGGAGGATGTCAAGGGTGAAAGAAGTATGCCAGCTGGGAGGCTTCCGAAATAAATAGTACTAGCAAGAGATGATAGTGGACTAGACTAGAACAATGGCAGTAGAGAGAAAAATAGAGAGAGTAAGAAATAGGAGGTGCTGGCTGGGCACGGTGGCTCACCCCTGTAATCCCAGCACTTTGGGAGGCTAAGGCAGGCAGATAGCCTGAGGTCAGGAGTTCAACAGCCTGGCCAACATGATAAAACCCCATCTCTACTAAAAATACAAAATTAGCTGGGCGTGGTGGTGTTAATCCCAGCTTCTTGGGAGGCTGAGGCAGGAAAATCAGCTGAGCCAGGAGGCAAAGGTTGCAGTGAGCCGAGATTGCACCACTGCACTACAGCCTGGGTGACACAGCAAGACTCCATTTAAAAAAAAAAAAAAAGAAAAAAAGAAATAGGAGATGATGCTGATATTAGATGTGGTTATTAGAAAGAGATAAAAATATCAAGAAGGGACCAACTAAATTTTTGGCTTGAGTATCTGGATGAGTGGAGGTACCATTCACTGAGATGAGGAAAAAGAAAGAAGAAATAGTTTTTTGTTTGGGAGAATAGCTTGGAGTAGTGTGAAATCAAGATTTTAATTTTGAACTCCTCAGAGGATATGTCAAGTTTCAAGGTGAAAGTGGTAACTTGTGTCAGATGCTATTGAGGTATTTCAGATGAGGGAAAAAAGAGTAATAACAATGTCACTGATAATTGTAACAAGGGGTAGGGTACATAATCCACTCTTACAGGAGGGAAAGTGGCATAGGTACAGATGCAGATAGGTTGATAGATTTTGTCGTAAGAATATGAGAAAGTTCCCTAATGACCTCTATTTTCTCAAGGAATTATGAAGCAAGTGTCAGCTGAGAATGAATGTTCAATATATGCTATGATGGGAATAAAGAAAGTGTTACGGGAGCAAAAAGGAGGGGCACCTAACTCAGTCTGAGGTGAGAGTAGAAGAGACCTCAAGGAAGAACAGAAATTAATAAGAAGAGGGTAGGTAAGGCCAGGAGTAAGAGCATCCCAGACATGCAAAATTTCAGAGGCAAACAAGAAAGGGCATGTTCAGGGAGCTATAAGGCACCTAAGAGGTTGAGATAGGGATTGGTAAGAAATGAGGTTAGATAAGCAGATGTAACCTCATTTCTTGATTCAAAATCAAGAAGAGCCTTGTATGCAATGTTAAGGCCACTGAAATCTGTCATGAAGACAATCAGAAGTAGCCATTGAAAAGTACAATGCATATTTTATTTTTGTGGTCTTCACATCGGTGTGGAGACAATATTTGTGAATCTAAATATATAATTAATATAAGATTAGTCCATTTTTATATTTGATACTTAAAATTGGAAAGACAGTAGAGTTTAGCAGTTAAGAGTACAGATACTAGAGCCAGAATGCCTGTGTTCAACTCTTAGCTATGCCAGGTGCGGTGGCTCATGCCTGTAATCCCAGCACTTTAGGGAGTTGAGGTGGGAGAATTGCTTGAGCCAAGAGGTCAAGGCTGCGATGAGCCGTGATCACACCACTGCACTCCAGCCTGGATGACAGAGTGAGGCCCTGTCTCAAACAAAACAAAAAACAAAACAAAACCTCAGCTATGTCACTTAGCAACTGTGTGATTTGGGCAGTTATTTAACCTGTGTTTGAGTTTCCCTATCTTTAAATGGAAGTTTTAATAGTAAAGAAGTAAATAATAATATAATCTCAGTCAGAGGACTATTGTAAAAACTACGTTAGTTAATATGGCATTCTGTAAATGTTAGCTATTGTTATTTATGATATAATTTTACCTGCTTTTTAATGTCATAATTTTCACCATCTTCAGCTCTCATTTTTTCAATCTTTTCTTCTTGTTGTTTTGCCTCTTTTTCGTACATCACTTTTTCTTTGACCAACCTATAAAAAAGCCAAAAACATTTCAGAAAATCAGCTTTCTCTCTAGACCATAAGAAAGAAACTGTGTAAATATAAAATATATTATATTTAAAATACCAAAGTAGATATACTAGATAGGGGGAGGAAGGAACAGAAGAAAATTAGTTTAGTCATAGATATAAGTATGATCCTCATGCTCTTAAGTCCTATACCTGCCTAACATAAGTGCAATCTATCAAAGCATGAAATTCTTTTTTTTCTTTGAGACAGTCTCACTCTGTCTCCCAGGCTGGAGTGCAGTGGCGAGATCTCGGTTCACTGCAAGCTCCGCCTCCCAGGTTCACGCCATTCTCCTGCCTCAGCCTCCCGAGTAGCTGAGACGACAGGCACCCGTCACCACGCCTGACTAATATTTTGCATTTTTAGTAGAGACAGGGATTCACCATGTTAGCCAGGATGGTCTCAATCTCCTGACCTCGTGATCCACCAGCCTTGGCCTCCCAAAGTGCTGAGATTACAGGCGTGAGCCACCGTGCCCGGCCCAAAGCATGAAATTCTTAATTTTTAAATTAAAAACCCACTTCAGTATATTATAATTACAATGTAAAAGCAATACTCAAAATTAGTATATACCAATATATACTAATACAACTGTCTTTTTTTAAAAATATGTCTTCCAAACCTTTATACGTGTATCTGAAACAGCACAATGATAAAAGCTCAGTTTACTGGCAGGGGAAAATTCAGTAGATTGCATGTCAAATCCAAAACAAAGAAAGACTGGATTATTTTTTAACAACAAAATCGTTTAACAAGTATTTATTGTGCATTTAATTTTATGCCAGACTTTCCTTGTGCAAGGAGCTGGGATAGATAATTTAGATGCAGTTCTGTCACAGACAAGTGGTGGAAACAAACTAGTATTTACTTACTAAAGTAAGAAAAAGTATTTTAAAAAAAGTACATCGGGAAAAGTTTCAACAATAAGAAATATTGCAATACAAAGTTCTACTGATTATCCCATAGATAATCCAAGTTAAATTAATCATAACAGCTCAATCTTCCCTAATTCTGGTTGTTTAAAGTTTTAATATAAAAGAAAATTATAGTCTAAGAAAATATTAACATTCATATATACACAGTATCTAAAGAGCAGAAGAAAAAGCTTTCATAGCCCATATGCATTAAAAATAGCTTTCTCCATCTGGCTGTTGGCAAGATGGCAAGGATGTAGAGACATTGGAACCATTAGACATTGCTGATGGCAATCAAAACTGGTATAGTAGCTTTAGAAAAGTTTGACTATTCCTCAAAAAGTTAAACAGAGTAACCATATGTCCTGACAATTCCATTTCTAGGTACATACCCTAGAAAAATAAAAATATATGCCCACAGAACACATGTCTATGGATGTTTACAGCAACATTATGCATGACAGGCAAAATGTGGAAGTCCAATAACCAATGTAAAATGTGGTATATCCAGAAAACAGAATATTGGGCAATAAAAAAAATAAAGTGCTGATTCAAGCCACAACATGGGTGAACCCTGAAAACATGCTAAGAAAAAAGAAGCCTGACATAAAAGGCTACATATTGTATGATTTTATTATAGGACATATCTAGAACAGGCAAATCTATAGAAACGTAAAGTAGATTAGTGGTTGCTTAGGACTGGGGACAACGGGAATTGGAAAGGTGACAGCTAAAGGGTATAAGGTTTCTTTTGGGGGTAAGAAACATGTTCTAAAAATGATTGTGGTGATAGTTGCACAACTCTGTGAATATACTAAAAGCCGGTAAACTGTAGACTTAAAATGGGTTAATTGTGTGGTATGTGAATTATATCTCAATAAAGCTGTTGGCAAAAAGGAAAAAAAAGCTGTGACCACAAAGCTTCAGGGCAAAGCTGCAAGTACTGATACATTCAAGCATGACAACTGAAACATGTGAATGTCAGACACAGAAATCTGCATTTGATTTACAATTTAAAATTGTTTTAACAATAATTTTCAATATTAAAATAAAATATACTTTGAGGTATAAAATTTTAAAATAAAATCATTAATGCATATCACAAAAGATATTTCTCTAAAAAAGTTCCCTTTAAATAGTAAAAGAAACTTGTTAGGACAGAGATGGCAAATTGCCAGCCTGCTTAAATGAAACCTAAAAATGATTTTATTTGACTCACAATGTTAAAAACAAAGAATATTTGTTTAAAAAAATATGTTGTCACATTAAAAAGCTGGGAGATGTGACATACACATCTGAATTTCTGGCTTCTCGTGGATGTTTTCATCAGGAAACATGAGGGCTGCATTCCCACTACTGGCTGGAGCTAAGTGGTGGCTGTTGTCTCCTATAGATGGGTCACGTGCTATTCCTTTGCCCCAATTCACATAACTCCCTGTTTCCTTAACAGCCAGGCATTACACTTGGCCTTTGCACACCTTTGAGTTTGGGACCCATGTGCATATTATTAACGCAACAGTATTATTATTGTTGTTTTATTATCACTATCATTATATAATCATGATCATTATTCAGAATATCAAGGATATTCAGAAACTACTGGATTAGCAATGAGACTTTCAATACTTCTAAACCTGGTATGTGATTAAATTCCCCTAGTAATGAAAGTAGCTGGAATTGGATAGGCTATTAAAGAGAGGCCCATTCCATATCATCTTATAATTCAAAGACTTAAACAGGGGTAGGCAAACTATGGCCAGGGAGCCAAATCTGGTCGGTCATGTGTTTTTGTATAGTCTCAGAGCTATGAACAGTTTTTACATTTTTGAATGGCTAAAAATTTTTACAAAGATTTGTCATATGAAAATATAGAATTCAAATTTAATATCCATAAATAAAGTTTTATTGGAACACAGCTATACTCATTCATTTATGTATCATGTATGGCTGTTTTCATGTAATAAGAGCAGAGAAGAGTAGTTGTGATAGAAGAACCATATGGCCTGCAAAACCTAAAATATAATATCTGGTCCTTTACAAAAAAGGGTTGCTGCCCCTGACTTGAAAGACTTCCACTTAATTCTATCCATCACCTACTTAATTATATTAGCATTAACACACTACACCAAAGCCATTTACTTGCTAGGTCTTAAGTTCCTTGAAGAGAGGATTAGGTTGTATTCATATTATTTAATTGATCTTCCTACATAGTAGGCACTCAATGTTGGTTGAATGAATAAAAAATTGAGTCTAGAAATCTCACTATTGTCTTTTAACATTTTCAATTTAAAGATAGAAATATATATTTATAAAGCAATTCTGAAGCAGAAAAAAAGTGATTCACAAGAATTGAGCAATAAGAACAACATGGTAACTTTTGAAGAAGTATACAATAGAAGAGGAGGATTCCATGCCTAAGCCCACAGATAATTCTGATTGGTAATCCAAGTCATCCTACTTCATTGTGCTTGTCTACGGAAAACAGCAGCAATGGCTCCAGCAACACTAAAGAGTTAGTTAACTACCTATCACATGGGATAAGTAAAGGTGCTGCGTATTTGCATGGTTATTGGAATATCAAAGTAAACACAAGTTACATTTTTGCTTAAAAAGTCGTATTTTGTGAAAAGGCCAAGGAAACAAGTTATTGAATACCGTGTGTTGCCCTGAAAAAGAAACAAAAAATCACTCACTTAGTGAGAACCCAATACTGCAAGCACGTAAAATCATAGTGAATAAAGGCTAGGGTAGGATGTGGTATGAGAAATAATAAAGGTTCCACTCTTAAACAGTACAAATCAATGTACTGATGACAAGTCAGATGATGCTAAAGAGGTTTTATAGAGTATATATACAACTTCTGCTTCACTAAATATCATCAAATTGCTTTCCAAAGTAGTTTTATCAGTTGACATTCAACCTGTAGTGTATGAAATTTCCTACTGCTTGGCATCCTGGTGAACTGGGATTGTCAGAATTATTAAATTTCTGACAATCAGAAGAGTGTGAAATAGTATTTCTATTATGGTTTGAAATATTTCTCTAATAAGGCTGAGCATCTTTATGCTTATTAAAACAGTATTAGCTTTCTCTCTAGTATTTACTGGATAAATATTTGTTGAATCAAGGAATTAGTATCTTCTGGTGAATTTGGCTCTTCTCTCATTTGTAGGAAAGGCTAAGATTTAATAAGAAAATTGAAGACAAGTATGTATTTTAAAATTTGTATTGATATTTTTCTGTAATGTACATATGTACATATTTATAAAAAATTATAAAAAAACAAAATTTTAAAAATCACTCATAATCACTACAGATTCAAAATACACATAATTTTGAAACCCAAAGAGGTTTTAAAAAAAAGAACATTGTTGCTTTCGCCAGCCTTACCGGCCCGAACCCTCATGTGAAGGGTGCAGTACCTAACCCAGAGCGGGGCAGAGGCGGGCCGGCACCCCCTTCTGACCTCCGGTGCCACCAGCCTCAAGATCAGACACGGCCTAGAACTTGAAGGACTTGGCGGGATGGCTGCCCGCCGGGCCCCGGGGCATGGGCACGGCCCTGAAGCTGTTGCTGGGGGACGGCGCCGTGGCCTACGGTGTGCGCGAATACATGTTCACTGTGGAAGGCGGGCACAGAGCCATCTTCTTCAGTCGGATCGGTGGAGTGCAGCAGGACACTATCCTGGCCGAGGGCCTTCACTTCAGGATCCCTTGGTTCCAGTACCCCATTATCTATGACATTCGGTCCAGACCTCGAAAAATCTCCTCCCCTACAGGCTCCAAAGACCTACAGATGGTGAATATCTCCCTGCGAGTGTTGTCTCGACCCAATGCTCAGGAGCTTCCTAGCATGTACCAGCGCCTACGGCTGGACTACGAGGAACGAGTGTTGCCTTCCATTGTCAACGAGGTGCTCAAGAGTATGGTGGCCAAGTTCAATGCCCACAGCTGCTCACCCAGCGGGCCCAGGTATCCCTGTTGATCCGCCGGGAGCTGACAGAGAGGGCCAAGGACTTCAGCCTCATCCTGGATGATGTGGCCATCACAGAGCTGAGCTTTAGCCGAGAGTACACAGCTGCTGTAGAAGCCAAACAAGTGGCCCAGCAGGCCCAATTCTTGGTAGAAAAAGCGAAGCAGGAACAGCGGCAGAATATTGTGCAGGCCGAGGGTGAGGCCGAGGCTGCCAAGATGCTTGGAGAAGCACTGAGCAAGAACCCTGGCTACATCAAACTTCGCAAGATTCGAGCAGCCCAGAATATCTCCAAGACGATCGCCACATCACAGAATCGTATCTATCTCACGGCTGACAACCTTGTGCTGAACCTACTGGATGAAAGTTTCACCAGAGGAAGTGACAGCCTCATCAAGGGTAAGAAATGAGCCTAGTCACCAAGAACTCCACCCCCAGAGGAAGCGGATCTGCTTCTCCAGTTTTTGAGGAGCCAGCCAGGGGTCCAGCACAGCCCTACCCCGCCCCAGTATCATGCGATGGTCCCCCACACCGGTTCCCTGAACCCCTCTTGGATTAAGGAAGACTGAAGACTAGCTCCTTTTCTGGGGAATTACTTTCCTCCTCCCTGTGTTAAGTGGGGCTGTTGGGACAGTGCGTGATTTCTCAGTGATTTCCTACAGTGTTGTTCCCTCCCTCAAGGCTGGGAGGAGATAACCACCAACCCAGGAATTCTCAATAAATTTTTATTACTTAACCCGAAAAAAAAAAAAAAGAACATTGTTTCTTGTTTGAAACAAACTCATTTAGCAGCAAAGTGTAATCTCAAATGAGGTAAAATGATTTATAGAATTTATGTGTACCATTTACTGTGAATAGTTATGTTTCCCTTCAGAAATATTAATATGTATGATTGTAGACCACTTCTCTAGATGCTATTATGGAAATATGTATTACTTTTATAAAATTTGAAAGATCTGGAATTCACAAACACATATGGGACCAAGGGTTTTCAAAGGGATTATGGACCTGTATTAACATTTTGAGTATTGTCCAGTAGTCTTTTTCTCTCAACATATGTGTGTGAAAATTTGTATTTAGATATATAAAAACACAATTTGGGCCAGGTACAGTGGCTCACACCTGTAATCCCAACACTTTGGGAGGTTGAGGCAGGAGGACCACTTGAGGCCAGGAGTCTGAGACCAACCTGGGCAACATGGCGAGATTTTGTCTCTACAAAAAATTTTTAAAAATTAGCCAGGCATGGTGGCATGCCTCTGTAGTTCCAGCTACTCAGGAGTCTGAGGTGGCAGGATCCCTGGAGCCTAGGGAGTCAAGGATGCAGTAAGCTGTAATTGTGCCACGGCATTCCAGCCTGAAAGAGCAAGATTGTCTCAAAAAATATATAATACTAATAAATAATAATAAGTTGGATAATAATCATTTCCAATGTCATTAAATGTTCTTTGAAAATACAACTGTTAGTGATTGTGAAGTATTTCATAGTACTGAGATGACATCATATTGAAGTATTATCCTATTGGATATTTAAGCCATTCCCATATTATAAATAATACTGTGATGAGCATCCCTACCTACAAATTTTATAAACATGAAATATTTTCTTCCTAAAAAAATATTTTAAATACATAGTGCATAATGTGAAATTAACTCCTTTTCCAGTCAACTAGTGATCATTTCTTAAGAATTACTTTTTCTAATGATGTGATAAGTCAAACTTTGTCATTAGTTATTAGTGAATGACAAAGTGCAAATATTAAATCAATCTACTCCTATTTTAGCCTACTATGATTTTTTAGTCAAAGAAAATATGCCAGATTTAACTATTTAAACATTAATAAGCATATTAAAGTTTACACCACAGCAAAGTAAAATTAAAATGAGAGAAATGAAACACCACAGGAAAATAAGATAAATCTGATAGGTTCATTATGTAACCCACAGGAGTTATAGACAGAACAGAAACAAAGCAAGTAAAGATTTTTTTTTTTTTTTTTTAAAGAATAAAATTTCCCAAAGCTGGAAAAGAAAAGCAATCTTAACTGAAAGGGCTTCATAAGTGCCTTTTAGAAGCACGCAGAATCCATTAGAAAAAAAAAAACAAAACCCATCTATGTACATTAAGAATTTCCAGTGGCTCAATGCCTGTAATCCCAGCACTTCTGGGAAGTCAAGGTGGGAGGATCACTCAAGGTCAGGAGTTCGAGATCAGCCTGCCCAACATGGTGAAACCCATCTCTATTAAAAATACAAAAATTAGTCGGGTGTGGTGGCAGGTGCCTGTAATCCCAGCTACTTGGGAGGCTGAGCCAGGAGAATCGCTTCAACCCGGGAGGCAGAGGCTGCAGCAAGCCAAGATTGTCCCACTGCATTCCAGCCTGGGCAACAGAGTGAGACTCCATCTCAAAAAAACAAACAAAAGAAGAATTTCCAGAGCTCCATAAAAATTAAAGCTTTCACAGAGAGAATAGGTCATCTGCAAAAGGAAGAATCAGATTGACTTACACTTCTCATTAGTAACAGTAGATATCAGAAGAAGATGGTGCAATCCCTTCAAAGTTTTGACAGAAAATGATTTATAACCTGGATTTATAACTATAATAAAAGGTGGAGAAGAAAATTCATTAACCGACTTAACAATTATTATTATTATTATTATTTATTTTTTTTTTTTTTTGAGACGGAGTCTGTCTCTGTCGCCCAGCCTGGAGTGTAGTGGCGCCATCTCAGCCCACTGCAAGCTCCACCTCCCGGGTTCACGCCATTCTCCTGCCTCAGCCTCCCGGGTAGCTTGGACTACAGGCACTCGCCACCACGCCCAGCTAATTTTTTGTATTTTTAGTAGAGACGGGGTTTCACCGTGTTAGCCAGGATGGTCTCGCTCTCCTGACCTTGTGATCTGCCCGCCTCGGCCTCCCAAAGTGCTGGGATTACAGGTGTGAGCCACCGCACCCGGCCAACAATTATTTATTAAAGGGCTACTATGTGCCAGGTATGATTTTATGTATCAAGGATACAGCAATGAGCTACAAAAATCCCTGCCCTATGGCACTTTTTAGTGGAGAAATAAAGAAAATTAAATAAGAAAAATATGTAACACGTTAGATTGTGAAAAGTGCTATGGAGAAAAAGCCGTGCAGGAGGACTGGTAATACAGGGGGTTTGCAATTTAAAATAGGATTGTCTCTTTGAGAACAGGACACATGAGTTAAGATTTCAAAGAGGCAATAAGCTATGTAAATAACTGATGAAAGAAGTTATAGGCCAAGGGATCTATTTTTAGTTACATAAAAATGTAAAAAGTTGATCTACTATGTCACCTGAGAAATTTACTTAACATACTCCAGCAAACTGAAGATGAAAATCAAGAAAAGAAACCATGAAACCAGGAAGTCGTTGTCAACATAATCCCTAACAAAGGAAAAATATATCCCAAGGTTAACACTGTGCTATAGGCCTGGAAAACAATCAGTCTAAATGAGGATCTTAGTGTGAGCTCTTCTGGAAACTTCTTTAAGAAGGATGGAATAGATTCTAAGGAACAGAGACAATGAGTAATAAGGTAGAAGATATTAATGATATAATAAAGAAGTCATGTTTTTTGTCTCAATTATAAAAATGAAAACAATTAGAAACTCCAGGAACCTCATGCCCCTGACACACACACACGCACACCCACAAAAGCACACATGCAACAAATGGTTATGGTTGTAATATGAAGCAATTGGTGAAAAAGAGAATCCATTTAACCTGGATTTATAAAAAGTCTTCTTTGGGCAGGCTAGTTCCCACGGTGCCTAGAACATAATAAGCAGTTAATAACATTTAGTTTAAGAAAAAAAATGCTGTAAAAAGTGGGTAAGATGACTCCTGATCAACTAATTAAAGTTTGGCATTTTATAAAAATTATACCAACACCTGTGTTATTAATTCCTTGTATTAAATCCCCGTTTGAAGCCTCTAGTATAATTTCCTTTTCCCTGTTATACACAGTTCTCCTCTACTAATATAGCTGACAACAAACTCTCCTGTCTCTGAAGAAACGAACAGTATATTTAAGATTTGTGTTGTGTGAGGGATTATGGAAAAGAAGAAACTTAAATTGAGGGCCTTATATGAACAGACCTTTAGGTACTGTATTGCATTTAATACTTATGACCCTATTTAAGTAGCTTTGGCCATAATTGGGTCTCTATTTTACAATCTCTTTTTAATTCTGCCTCTTCACAATGTTTTTAAAAGAGTCAATAAAAATAGAAGTTAATGAAGACATCAATATTTCAGAAATGAATAAAATCTAAGTTACTGTATTTCAGGAAGCTGATCAAAAAATGATACTACTAATGAAATTAAGCTAAAGATTGATAACAACACTGATGAAAGAAGTTAGGATGGATGAATGACATCTGAGGTTTTAGCATTTCCAACGGGCATCAACAAATCTGCTCTCCTAAAACTTTTTTGCCATTTGGTGAAGTTCAACAGTTATAATTTAAGAACAGACAGTTATGATATTGGTATATCGTGAAATATAATATATAATGAATTTAGGCAAAAGCTTGAATCACTTGAGATAAATAAAAATTAAATAAGATGATAAAAGCAGCTAACACATACTGACCACTTACTATGAACCAAGCAGTGTGCCAAGGTATGCTAAATGCCACATATATCATTTAAGTCCTCAAAACAAACCAAACAGGTACTAGTATTATTCCCATTTTAGTAACTACTAAATCAAAATTAATGGAGCTTCAGTACCTTGTCCAAGTTCTCACATTTGTTAAGTGCCAAAGAACTGTTAAACTCCATATCCTTAGCTACTAATTTAAGTAATTCTCAAACATTTGAACATAAAAGTCTAAATGTGTTCAATTACAGCAGGCATCGTTAGTTGCCTACCCAGCAACCATTCCTCCACTTCTTACTTGCCAATAGAATCCAGTTTTGCTTATGATCAGCCAAGAAGTCATGCCCTTCAAAGGAAGAAACCAATCAGAATGATTTTACCCCCTTTTCCAAGTGATAGTTTAGGCATGTGCAAATGACCCAATTATGGCCAAAGCTACATAAGAGACATCTGCTGGGGGTTCTGAGAAGGTTGTCATTGCTCATAAACGGGATATAATCCAGTTTCTCACCTGGACATTGTCACCTGTGTGTGACACCTGCCACTTGCGTCAGACACCTTGGGATCATGAGGAAATTCTGCCTAAAAAGACAGGTCAATCTAGTCAGAGAACTGCAGTCTTTGATGATGGTACTGAATTAGTAAACCAACCAACCATAAAAGCATCTTGCTTCTAGTTTTCTTATTGCAGGCGATAAATACCCTTATAGTTAAGCCACATACAGCTTTGTTTTCTGTTACTTGAAGCTAAAACATCTAAAATGATAGTCACTAAGCAGAAGATTGTTCTGTAAGTACAGAAATAATGCTTTCCTACTTTAGACTAATTCATTCTAAACAAATCATTTAGAAATTGAAGTATCTCTTATTTTTTCCCTATCTACAAATAAACATGAAGAAAGTAAGATTAAATTACCTATACAATCCCCAGTTTTATGTTTTCCACTATATTAAAAAATGTTCCATATAAATTTTGTGTAAAAGTCTATATTTCACACTTAAAATTAAAATAGTGTAAACTTGTTTTTGCTTTTGGTCGAGTGCGGTGTCTCACGCCTGTAATCCCAGCACTTTGGGAGGCCAAGGTGGGCGGATCACCTGAGGTCAGGAGTTCGAGACTACCCTGACCAACACGGCAAAACCTCGTCTCTACCAAAAATATAAAAAAATTAGCCAGGCATAGTGGTGCATGCCTGTAATCCCAGCTACTCGGGAGGCTGAGGCAGGAGAATCGCTTGAAACCAAGAGGCGGAGGTTGCAGTGAGCTGAGATCGTGCCATTACACTCCAGCCTGGCAAACAACAGCGAAACTCTCTCTCAAAAGAAAAACAAAAAGGCCGGGGACAGTGGCTCACGCCTGTAATCCTAGCACTTTGGGAGGCCGAGGCTGGCAGATCACCTGAGGTCGGGAGTTTCAGACTAACCTGAACAACATGGAGAAACTCTGTCTCTACTAAAAAATACAAAATTAGCCAGACGAGGTGGTGCAGGCCTGTAATCCCAGCTACTCAGGAGGCTGAGGCAGGAGAATCCCTTGAACTCAGGAGGCAGAGGTTGTGGTGAGCTGAGATCGCACCACTGCACTCCAGCCTGGGCAACAAGAGTGAAATTCTGTCTCAAAAAAACAAAAAACAAACCAAGACCACTTTGTTTTTAATAATCATGGTGCCTACTAAAGGGTAATACCCAGAATAAATAATATTACCATCTATCTATATCACATTTTCAAAGTATTTCTGTAACTTACAGGATATTAGGTGTTAAATAGTAAAATATCAAGGCCTATAAACTGAAACTTAATGGAGAGTGGGAATTAAGTAGCTAGATACTAAATCTATAGACAATTATGGGGTAAGAAGTTTCACTGTGCTTCAAAGGAAACAATATGGCACCAGGAAGTGTATCCACTTACTACTTGGATGCAGGAAGAAAAAAGTCTACTCAATTGGAAAAATGCAAGTCAACTTGCATTAATTAAGAATTCTCACTAGTTCCTTAGTATGGAAGAACTAAGGCTGACATCAGAAGCTGATGATTTAGTGCTAACGGTCTACACAGTACAATGTACGTGGTTAAAATTCAGTGAGTTTTAGTCATTTTCCACTAATCTTTGTGGTCATTATAAAGTCCCAAGTGAGATTTTTCACTGTTTCCAAACTTTTTGATAATTATAGTCAAGATTTCAACAGTAAGCAAAACTAAGGAAGAACCTGCTACAGTATCCTCTCCTAACAAAACTTAAAATAAAACAAAAGTGTGCTACCCAGAAACACATAAAATGAGATGGGGCTGGAGATGCTGCTTGTTCTGAATGGAATGTCTCCTCTCCTCATCCTCTCCCAACCAACTCATTCTTCAAAACTTAACTCAAATAAATGTCCTGTCTTCCAGGAGGACCACTCTAACATCAATCCTTCCACTCTCCCAAGCTGACACTGTGGATCCTATGTCTATGTATCTTCATAGCATATTTATCTGCATCATCACAATAGGTTGAAATTGTCTACTTCGACACTTAAAAATAAATTCCCCAAGGAGTGGAAATATGTCTCATATCACACCTAGCAGAATATATGCCTCACAGATATATTTGCTGAATGAAATAACTCATAATTACCCTGCGTGGTAAGCAGGGCATCTATCGTCAGCCTCATTTTCAAAGGAGAACCTGCAGTTCAAAGAAGTGAAAGGCCAGCTGTCCAGAAAATGATGAAAACAGGATGTGAAATCATGACTTCTAACTTCAAGTGTCAATATTTTCTACATAAAATACAATCGCATGTTTAAAGTAAATGAAGCAGTTTTCAAAATTTAAATTTATTTGATCTGTTCCCAAGGTAAAATCATTCCATGGTTCAATATTTGAATAGTACAAAAGAATATACTGTGAAAAGGCAACCCACCACCTATACACCTTGCCCCCAGCCACTCAGTTCCCACCACTAGAAGCAGCATGTTCTCAATTTCTTATATCCTAAATGAAAGAAAATGAATGTTTAATTTCGTGGTATTTGTTACCTTACAGTTTCCCAGTAACCATTAATTAATCCATTAAACTGAAGACAGTTCAAGTTTTATTAATTGGTGAAGTAGAATATGTGCTTTAATTAATTTTAAAAAATAAGTTATACATTTTATAAACAGCTAAAATGATGCATGTCAAACATAAAATCAATATCACTTTTTTCAATACTATGAATCTCAAAGATTAATAAATGAATAAATCTTAGAATGAAAATTCAAAAAACACAAATATAAAACTCATTATTTCACGAATCCTCTAAACTGTCCCTTAAAAGGTCCCTCAAAGGTCCTGAGATGTCAGTGAGATTAAAAAGTACATACTACTGAAAGGGCTAAAGACACTGTGAATAGCTTCTGCTTGAGTTTATATGAGAAAGCAATAGCACCTCCCACAGCTGCTTCATCTCCATACAAAACACTCTGACAGTTTTAATTACCACCTAAAATCACAAATCTCTCTGTACATTTGACTTTTTATCCTCTGTCCAGACCCATATCTCTAACTGCCTTTATAACATCTCTATTTAGACATCCCCACTAGCAACTGAAGCAGGCTGAAAACTGAGCTCATCATCATCTCTCTCTAAAATGATACCCTTCCCAACTTGAGCTGTCAACATAGTAATCACGCTCTCATCTCACAACCTTTGCGATATCGTTCACTAGAAACCTCTCATTGCAACTGGTTTGACTAAGTCTGAGAAAGACAGAAGGAAACACGGATGGATGGGGTAAAGTTCTGCATGTGAGGGGTTTTGTTTTGTTTTTAAGTGAGACTATACAATTACTAGATGAAGTAGGACTGCCTTGTGAACATCATGGGGAAAATAGCTAAGTTGTCTGCAAGCTCAATTTGAGTCAAGAGTATGATGCAGTTACTACACTTTTAAAAAAGCCAAGTCAGTCAGGCGCGGTGGCTCTCGCCTGTAATCCCAGCACTTTGGGAGGCCGAGGTGGGTGGATCATCTGAGGTCAGGAGTTCAAGACCAGCCTGGCCAACATGGTGAAACCTTGTCTCTACTAAAAATATAAAAATTAGCCAGGTGTGGTGGTGGGCCCCTGTAATCCCAGCTACTTGGGAGGCTGAGGTAGGAGAATCACTTGAACCCCAGAGGCCAAGGTTGCAGTGAGCTGAGATCACACCACTGCACTCCAGCCTGGGTCAGAGAGTGAGACTCCGTCTCAAAAAAATAAAATAATTAAAAAGTGAAGTTTATCTTAGATGCGTTAAAAGAAGCGGAGAACCTAAAACATGGTACATAAGTGGTTCTCCTTGGATGAACTGCATCTGTACTTTTATTATTCATAATTTCCTTCTAAAATTGTTATATATAACTTAGATCCAAAAGGGATTTAAAGGTAGCATCTGAAAGAGGACAGTGGCAAACTAGAGTATTAGGAGAGGAATATCCAACATCATCACTCTATTCTGTTCTATTCTGTGAAATAAATAGTTGTTTGTCTAAAACAGACAGATGATGGGCTATTTGGTTATTTCAAACTAATATTGATTATCATACTATTTTATATGGGTGAAGAAAATAATGAATGGAAATGACTTTAGCTTCTCACAGATAATAAAAGTTAGCATTAGTCAGGATATCTGAATTTTATCAAACTATAAAATAAGCCAAATTTAATGATATTTCCTACAGCAATTATTCTTGGTGACCCATCAATTCAGGTTATTCTTGAAATTACTGATCAGAAAATTTGGGAGCAAAATCTGGGATTTCTTAGTTGGTTTCGGAGAACTCATGGCTTTCGGATTATTAGCATTATACAGAGGCACTTTGATATGTAATGTGTTTACTCAGTGTATTGAACTAAGGTTTTGTTCATTAAGTCAAAATGGTTCAAGAAGAAGCATGTATGAAGATTTCTATTTTCATATTACTGATATTGAAGTCTTAAGTCCTTTTGTACAAAAGAATGACAAAATAATCATTATTAATAATTTTCATTCAGAAAAACTCAAGAGTTGCAAATAATTTTCACACAATAATCCTATCTGATGGTATATGTATACAGTGATTTGGTATATGTTAAAGAGTCCATTTTCAATGTGTATTTAATTTGTCCTTTACCACATCAAAATTTGGAGTTTAAAAAACTACGTTATAAGTCCTTAACTGCTTAATTACTTTTAAATAAAATTTGGTAATGGTACTTGGCATAGAGCTGTACTTGACACAATTTTAACAGCTAGGAAAGACTCTGAAGCCCTCCAAATCTTTCTTGTCTAAGTCACCTTATTTATAGCCTGTAGTTTAAAAAAAAGTCTATTCTGTATCAAATATTTCACCCTTTCATTCTTTACCTGTTTACTCAGAGTAAAATAGTCATTTTACAGCCTGACTTCCTGAATTTGCCAGTAAACATTGTTTTAAAATGTTGCATTTTCACAACTGGAGGCTTAAACAGGAGAACAGTGTTGTTTTAGCATGTAATAACATGAAAAATCTCTAACTTTATCTCACAAAAACAGAAAAAAATATATAAATTATGTCTT